>NC_056007.1:37700577-38950577 GCF_018446385.1 Zingiber officinale | reverse complement strand
TTCTAACAATGTTCAACATGCAATTCTTTAAGAGAACTCTATATTCTATCATACAAACATGGTTACTTAAATTAAAGGTCTTCCTAACCCTAAGCCCTTTTTCTTGGCCGAAACATATAAATGGATTTCTTTTGGTTCCAAGTAACTTTCAAGCAAGAAAACCAATAAAAGACCCTTAGTAGTTCATGGAGGGAATCTTGTACTAGTTTGGTTACACCATGTTTTCCCTAACCTCCTTAAAATATTTTTGGCCGAAATTATAGGGTTAGGCACTCCTCTGATCAAGCATCAATTAGGTATAAAAACATGAAGAAAATCCTTCCTACATAGTATAGAAAACATATCATAAAATAAAGACTTGTTTAAACCTTCCTAGATTTGAAAACTCTTTCTTTAGCCGAATTTTCTAAAATTCTTTCCTAGGTCTTCTAATCCTCATAAAATCTGAAAATCACATAAAAAGCCTTGTACCACAGGTGAGGGGAAGCTTACATCCTTTTCGCTTGTGGATCTAAGGTATGGTGATGGAAGAAGTAGCCTCTTCTTCTAGTTCCTTTCCCTTGATTCCCTTGCTAAGTCCTCCTTGTATCTTAGGCTTTTCTTAGGGGAGAAACCTTGTCTTTGGGGCCGAAGATGGAGGAGAGGGGACTGATGGTTTCGGTGAGGGAGAGGAAGAATGAGAGAAAATGAGAGAAAAAATAAACTTCTCTTTTCTTGCTCCCTTTTATGTTAAGGGGGAAGAGGTAGCAAGATTGGTTTTTGCTTTCCTTCTCCCTTAACCCATTTTCTATTTTTCTTTCATTTATTTTATTTTCTAATTTATTCTCATCATTCATGATGAAATAAGGGGGAATGAATCCCTTTAATTCTTCATTTAAGGTCACGGCAAGAGAGGGAAAAGAGAGAGGAAGGGAGGAAGGCAAGTTGCCTTTCTCTTGCTCTTTTCTTGCTTTCTCTTCTTAGATCTTTACTCCTATCTTTATCATGCATTCCCTTTCCTTGCTATCAATATCTTCTCTCTATCCCAATTGGTTTCTACTAATTAATTCTATAAATTATAGTATAAGAGGTTCAAGGTTCAATCCTTAACCTTCACTTCTTTTTATTTCATTTTATTCCTTTTTGCTTCAACTCACTTCCTATTATTTTTCTAAGGCAAAATCTCACATTCATATATTTATCTTACAAGATTAGTGGGTATTACATTCATCTTGGAGGATCGTCGCCCACACGACGTCTAAGGCGAGGCGAGGAATACGGCAGAAGATCTCGAGGTTATTAGCATACAAAGAAAAGGTATAACTAGTAATTATTTTTCACATCATGCTAGTTATTTTTCTTTGTATGAATTCTAAACACAAGAGGCATTAGATTCTAGTTTTTCGAATTTGTAATTCGTGTTTGTGTTTTTTTTGTTTTTCGAATTTGTGATTCAATTGTTCTTTTTGGTTAAACCTAGAGTTATATAAGGAAATTAAATATTAGTTTTCCTTAAAAGGCTTTGTCTAGGCGGTGGTGGATGATCCCATATCCAGGAAAGACTAGTGTTTCGCCATATAATCCTGGAAGCCAATTTTAGAAATGAATATTTAATTGAATTTATAACATAGGTGGATTTGGATCAATAGTGTTAAGTTCCGCTTGCGATCCAAGTCTAAAACATTAAGAACAAATAAGTTAAATTTGGAATCAATAATATTAAGTTCTGTTTGCAATTCCTAATTTAATTTTTAAAGAACATAATAGGTTGTTTAGGAAAGGTTCGACACTTGTACAAAATTTTTGTACAGTGGAACCGATACGATCTTCCTAAGACCAACCAACACTTCACGACAAGTCAAGGTGGTAATAGTCCATGCCATCTATAAATTAAATAAGTCAGTACAAAACTAACTTATTAGTACAAAACTGACTTAATTCAATTTATAGAAGCATAAACAACATTATTAATCAAGAAATATAAATTTTCTCGATTTTCAGGAGTCTAAGTCAACTGACTCATTGGACCAGTCGATTAGGAAACTAGATCCTAAACTTTATCCATTGTCCTCGTTAGAATAAATATAATTGGACTGGGATGCCTTACCTTTGTTCTGTTAATCTAAGATCATTTAAGTCAATCTCAGACTTATTAATCAAACTTAGGTCTATTTGATCAAACCAATATTATTGGACTAAGTCTGACCCATTAGAATAAATTTAATTAGTTTAGTTAAACTAATTAATGGTTTAAATTAAATCAGAGTCTAATTGGACTAAATTAGTCTAGTTAAACTAACTTGGCCGATCTAGTTCAATGAACTAGAGAGCTTAGGGGGTGCTTGGTTGATGGGTTTGGGAATGAGGGAATGAAATGATAGTAAAAGATAGTATTTGGATTGTGAGTTTGGAAATAACATTTTGGGAATGATTATTAGATTTTTAGGAATCAACCAAACTCATATAACTTGATGGGTTTCATTTTCATTCCTATTCTTATTCCATCCTACTATTAAACTCATACTCATAATCATTCTTATCATTTAACCAAATACCCCCCAAATCTAACCAAAATGTTCGAACCCAACCCAATTAATTGAGGCAGTTAATAAAGCATGAGATAACATTAAATGAAATAAACATCTCAATGGTTTACACAAACCAATGCATGCATCAAATTTAATTAAGAAACCATGAAACATTTTTACATGCATCAGATAAAAAAAATGTTTCGAACACTAATCTGTGCTAACCACTATTTGTGCTTCTCCCCCTTCACCGTCAACCCCTGCGCCGTCCCTTTTTTCGCTCATGCATTAAAAAACGGAGACAAACTCCATGGAAGTGGTGAATGATCGAGGCTCGACAATAGCGACAGATCACGATACAATCATGATCTTACCTGGCGACGACGTTAGACCTTGACATAGGCTAGGTTTCAGTCAGCAACGACTGTAGATTATAGTTTGTGATCTCTCTTGTTGATGATAGAAAACATGATGGAGACAGAACGCGATGGAGACAAACTCCATCAGCAATTTCTGAGGCGTTAAACAGGGAGTGAGATGTTCAGTTTTTTTTTTAGTTTTTGATTTAATAAAATCAAAACTTGTGACGAAGAAATTGTTTAATCAATGAAACCAATAGATTAAACAAACTCTTTCTCTGTTGCGATTAAACAAACTCTTATTCTCTTGCGACGAACATGAGGTTGCCGACCACGACGGCCAATCGTCAGCCTTCTAATGCGGTCTTTGACATGCAACACAGTCATCGACACACGATGTGATCTCTAGTGTGCTTCGCAATCGCCAGTTCCTGCAACAATCACGAGACGCTCACCGGCTTAGAAGGAAATCATCGACACAAAGTCGCGATTTCTATACAATGGGTTTCATGTAATTTAGAACCTCATTGCTCTAATACGAATGTTGATCTAAAAGCATAAAATATATAGAAATATGAAATCTATAAAATTCACAGTGATCTTCCGTAGATCTTGATCTTCACTTTATGTATGATTTTAATTTGGAATCATGTATTATAGATTCGGAGTTTGTTAATCACCAAAGTGATTAACTTTGTGAAATTTATGATTCCAAAAATTATATAATTGTATATGAAGCAATATGAATGACATATTTTGGGTTAATTAAAATTCATTGTTATAAAACATATATAAATCATCCAAAGGTGTATCATTTCTTATAATTAATGATATTAAAGGATTCTTTTGACATACTTTGGTAAATGCTTGTATATCCAAAGATAACATGAATGCTATTTTAAGTATGGTTGTTAGCCCATTAAAATATGTTCATTTAGCATCATTGCCATTATAGTTATGTATTTAAGTATCACCCAAAGGTGTACTTAGATACATTATTAAAGTTGTTTTTGATTTGAATCCATTAAATTTACTCATAGTATTAATGTGTGAGTTTGTGTAAATGTTTGTAGCTTTCAATAATATGTTTACTTTGGAAAATAAAATGATTAAGTTCAATGGGTAGAATTATGTTGACTAGTCTAAACAAATCAACTTTCAATTGAATGTTATGGACCTTGATATGACATTGATAATGGAACCAAATCCCACATCCATTACTGAGATTAGTACAAAAGTTGACAAGACTCTTTATGAGGTTTGAGAGTGGTCTAATACGCCGAGCTTGAACTTAATAAAAATGATGATGGCTTAAGCCATTTATGTCCAAAACTGACAATGTAAAGGAATTAAAAATGATTGAGTACTTACAATCATATATTATTAATAAATCTATGGTGGGGACTTTAATGAGTGAGTTGAAGATTAAGAAATTTGGTTAGTCTTTAACCCATTCATTATAATGTGATAGTATGACAAATCTAGCAGCAAAGTTAAAGTCTATGGGAATGGATGTGAGTGAGTCATTCCTAATACAGTTTATCATCGATTCACATCCAAGTTTGGACAGTTCTAGATGAATTATAAAACCATTAAACAGAAATAGAACTTTCAAGGAATTAAGGCTATGTTGTTTTAGGAGAAAGAAAGGTTGAAGAAAATGAGGGATCACTCCATCCATTTATAGACTCATGATAGAGCCAGTAGAAGCAAGGCTAAACCAAGTAAGAAGAGTAAAAATAAATACAACGCCCTCGTGAAAGTTAAAGAAAGAGGAGTCCATAAAGAATAGTGAATTTTTTGCAATAAAAGTGGTCAATTCAAGAAGGACCCATAGGATCGATGCACGCTAGAGGGGGGGGGGGGTGAATAGTACTCATGACTTCACGTTCATTTTAAAACAAAAATCAAAGAGATAAGGGTAGCTAAATAAAGATAGAAATGAAAAGCAAACAACACTAACACACCAAGATTTGCTTGGTTCGGAGCATGTGACGACTCCTACTCCAAGACCCGTGATTGTCGATCGCTTTCATTGTGCAATCATTATCAATTCGGAAAGTTAAGTAATGATTATAATTAAGCAATTAAATTTAATAATAAAAAATAATATCGATGATTTGGAGAATCAGATCTTGAACATGGTTGTCATTGGAGCAGCTTTTGAGCGTCATAGAGGCTTTATCAGAGTAGCGCACAGAAGCGAAAGTTGCTTAGAATGTTGTTGTGAAGCCACTGGTCAAAAGCTTCTTTTATAGCCTATTTTGAGCGCCTAGATCCCCTCCCGGGTGGTTGGATCGTGCTAACATGGTGTGCTATTGTCGAAAGTTGATTAGCAAAGGTTATCTACCTCCGGGCGCTCGGACTGTGATGCAGGTTCGACCAATCCTTATGCTCAAACTCGGTGAACAAATAATATTTGGCCATCTGGGCACCTAGACCAGCTCCAGGCATCTGGACCGTGAGGGCTCTTAGCCCTCGCCCAGGTTGTTGCTCGGCAAAGACATCCCAGGCTCCTGGACTCCTTCCGAGTGCCCAGACTCCCATTTTTAGCTTTCTGTAAAATAAGCTTCGTTGAGACTCTAGTACAGACCAACGCCTACTGTTCCCTCTGTTGGTTGCTACTTGGAATACCGTTCTAGTTTCCCTGTACAAAAATTTGTACTTGTATAGAACTATCCTAGCTACCCATGTTCTCTACTGAAGTTAAATTTGGATTGCAAATGATGCTTAACATTATTAATCCAAATTGTCCTTCAGAAGTTAAACTTGGATTGGAAACGATACTTACCATTTTTACTCCAAGTTTAACCGATGTGATCTTCCTAAGTTAAATCATATTACAAAACTTAATTAAATATTTATTTCAAAGATCGGCTTCCAGGTTAAACATGGTGAGACACTAGGCCTTCTTGGGTATGGGATCATCCACCACTTCCTAGACAAAGCCTTTCAAAAGAAATCGGATATTTACCTTCTTACAGTAAACTAGGTTTAACTACAGAAACCTCAATATAAGCATAATATCGAAACATGAAATCGAAAAATAAAATCGATAACAAAATGATAACCTAAAACCGATAGCCTCTTGTGTTTGGTTTTTCAAGATCTATACAAAGAAGATGAACTAGTTATGATGCGGAAACAAATAACTAGTTATACCTTTTTTGTAGCTTATAGACCTCTTGATATTCTGTTGTATTCCTCTCCTTCTCTTGGACGTTGTGTGAGCGACGATACACCAAGATGAAATCCACCCAAGCTTTCTTCTCCTCCAAGACTTTCGAGCCACCAAGGGATGCCAAAATAGGAAACTTCCTTTCTCTTCATCTTCTCTTCCAAGTAGCCGGCCACCAAGGAAAAGGAACGTCTTGATGTGCCGCTGGCCTTGAGAGAAAGAAAACAAGGAGGAAGGGAAGAAGCAAAGGCCGGCCACACAAGGATCAAGAGAGGAGACTAAGGTCATATATTCATGAAGGCTCCCTCTTCCTCTCTTTTATAATCCTTGCTCAAGGTAAAAAAGGAAAGTTTTAAAATAAAATTAAAACTTCCTTTTAATTCTTGATAATGACTAAAAAGAAAAGTTTTAAAACAAAAAAATTAAAACTTCCTCTTAAACAATACATGGCCAGCCACACAAAAGCAAAAGAGGAAAGATTTAAAACAATTAAAATCTCTCTCTTTTTAAATTTTCTATTGTACATGGCAATAAAGGAAAGTTTTAAAAATTAATCTCTCTCTTTTAAAACATGTAGACATCTATAAAAAAAGGAAAGATTAAATTTAAAACATCTCTTTTAAATCATGGTTACAAAAAGAAAATTTTATCAAAATTAAAATATCTCTTTTAAACATTATAGACAACTACAAATAAGGAAAGATTTTAACAAAATTAAAATCTCTCTTTAATCCTTTGTAGAAAGCTATAAAAGGAAAGATTTTAAAAATTTAAAACTCACTTTTAAAACCATGTGGATGTCTATAAAAGGAAATTTTAAAAATAAAATTTCTCTTTTAAATCCCTTCATGAATGGCTACAAAAGGAAAGATTTTAACAAAATAAAATCTCCCTTTAATTTTACTTTGGCCGGTCCCATGCTTGGTCGACCCCTACTTGGGCTCCATGAAGGACTTGGCTGACCCTAGCTTGGGCTCCAAGGTTGGCTTGGTCGGCCACATCAAGATAGGTAAGAAGCTGGGTTTTAGGTGGATATAAAGCTTTATAAATAAGAGGTTACAACAGGGACCGAGAGGAGAAATTGGTTTTGGTCTCCGATGAGCTTGAGCTTCCTGTGTTCGCCCCGAACATCCAACTCAAGTTCATCAATAATAACTCATATCACTAAAGAGTTATTATTGAACTGCCACACCAATCCCATATTACATTATGGGCTCCTTATTAGGAGTGCATTAATCTCCTTGTGTTTAAGATATCGAATACCCATTAATCAAATGAGTTACTGACACTCACTTAATTAACATCTAGCTCCAAGAGTAGTACCACTCAACTTCATTGTCATGCTGGACTAGGTCCACCTGCAGGGTTTACATGACAATCCTTATGAGCTCCTCAAGGGGACATCACCAACCTAGATTACTAGGACACATTTTCCTTCTATAATCAACAACACACCATATAAATAATATTATTTCCCAACTTATCGGGCTATTGATCCAGCTGAATAAATCTCACCCATTGATAAATTAAAGAAATAAATACTAAGTATATGTGCTTGTTATTATATCGGGATTAAGAGCACACACTTCCATAATAACAAAGGTCCTGTTCTTTTATGCAGTCAGTATAAAAGAACAACCTCAAATGGTCCTGCTCAATACACTCATAGTGTACTAGTGTAATTTTATAGTCAAGATAAACTATACCAAATTACACTACAACCATTCCAATGGTTTGTCCCAATCCATCTTGGTTGTGAGCTACTATTTATAATTTATAAGGAACTAATAACATGATCTTCTGTGTGACATCACACACCATGTTATCTATAATATAAATTAAATGGGCAACTACATTTAATATAAATATAGACATTTGACCAATGTGATTCTTATTTAAAATAAATATTCATACAAAAAGCTAGACTTTTAGTATACATCCTAACACTTCCCTTGCAATGGAGTAGATCTCGAAGTTCCAAGATCTCGAAGTTTGCTTTAGTCCATAGACCAATTGAGCTTACATACAAGATGCTCTTTGCCCTTCGCAATGAATCCCTCTGGTTGCTTCATATGGATGTTTTCTTCAAGACTTACAATAAGGAAAGTCGTCTTGACATTCATTTATCAAATCTCATAATCCATATGAGCAGCAATAGATAAAAGAATCCGGATAAACTTATGCATGACTACTGATGAAAAGGTTTCCTCATAATCGATTCCCTCTTTCTGAGTATACCCTTTTGCACCAAGCCTTGCTTTGAAAGTTTCCACCTTCCCGTCTTTCCCTCTTCTTCTTTTATAGACCCATTTACACCTAATGGCTTTTACATCATTTGGTGGTTCTACAAGCTCCCAGACCTGATTAGAATACATAGGTTCTATCTCAGAGTTCATTGCACTTTGCCAAGATGCTGCATTTTTTTCTTGGAGTACTTCATCATATGTTTAGAGATCAAGTTCATGTTCACCAGGGATCAAGTCCGAAGACTCTCCTAAAAACATGAATCTATCAGGTTGCTTAACAACCCTCCCACTACGATGTGCCTGCTTGTAATTGTGCATCATTTGTGACACGTGTTGCAGTTCCTTATGGTATCTCATCTTGTACTGTTGGTACTAGATTAGATGTGCCCTCTCTTACTTCTTTAAGAACATTTTTACTCATGGGCTTGTGGTTCATTACGTAGTCCTCTTCTAAAAATTGGGCATTGGTGCTAACAATGACCTTATAATCTTTAGGACTACAAACCACCTTTCGTTCCTTTAGGATATCCCATAAACAAGCGGACTTCTGTACGTGATTCTAACTTATCAGTGTCTCCCTTCAGCACATGTGCTGGACTTCCCTAAATCCGAACATGTCTTAGACTAGGCTTACGCCCATTCCACAGTTCTGTGGGAGTAGAGGATACTGATTTAGAATGTACTAAGTTCAGAATGTACACTGTGGTTTCCAAAGCATATCCCCAAAACGAATTTGGTAATTTAGAATAACTCATCATTGATCTAACCATTTCCATAAGAGTTCTATTCCTTCATTCCGTCACACCATTCTGTTGGGGTGTAGCAGGTGCAGACAGTTGGGATTAAATCCTAGCCTCTGATAAGTAATTTCTAAACTCTCCTAAAAGGTACTCTCCACCACGATCAAACCGTAGTGTCTTGATACTTTTACCATGACGTTTCTCCACATCAACCTTGTACTCTTTGAACTTATCAAAGCACTCAGACTTGCGGCGTATCAAGTAAATGTACCCGTATCTCGAATAGTCGTCTATAAAAGAGATAAAATATTCAAAAACACCTCTTGCCTAGATAGTCATAGGTTTACACAAATCAGAATGAACCAATTCTAATATATCTTTGGCTCTATACCCCTTAGCCTTAAAAGGTCTCTTGGTCATTTTTCCTTCCAAGCAAGGCTCGTAGGTTGGAAAGTTTTCCACCACCAATGAACCCAAAAGTCCATCGGCTATTAACCTTTCAATCCTACTCAAGTTAATATGACCTAGCCTTAGATGACAAAGATATGTTTGTTCATTTCCGAAGATTGCTTTCTCATATTAGAGTTAGAAGATGTGTTATTCATTTCCATTTGTTGCATCATGAGAGTTATTGGATTTATATAAATTGCCAACCAACGTATCAGAATAGATAACTTCTCTATTTTTCTTGATGATAACTTTGTTATCAAAAGAGACATAATATCCATCCTTGAATAGTTTAGAAACTGAAATCAAGTTCTTTCTAAACCTTGGTACATAAAGATAATTTTCTCAAAATCAATGTTTTATTCATATAAACATCTCCCACTGCAATAGCTGCTACTTTTGTAGCAGTGCCTATGTAGACGGTGATTTCCCTTTCATTTAGTTATCGGGTTTCCTGGAACCCCTGCAATGAATTGCATACATGATCAGTGGCTCCCGTATCTACACACCAGGTACCGGTAGATAACACCCCTAAACATATTTCAACAACTAATGAATAGAATACACATTTATTGTTCTCGATTTTGCGAGGACAGTCTACTTTCACTACAAGAAAAAAGTCAAATAACAACGGTTTTTCACCGTTGTCGTAGGTCATTTTGAACTGTTGTTAAAGGCCGTGTTGTTAAAAGGGGTGGCAAAAGACAACAGTTTTTAACCGTTGTCTTTGAAGGCAAAGACAACATTTTTTACAACGGTGAAAACTGTTGTCGTTTCCTTCAAAGACAACAGTTTTTCACCGTTGTCTTTGAGCATATACCTTTAATAATAGGGTCTTCAACAATAGTTTTAAACTATCTACGACAACGGTAAAAAACCGTTGTCTTTTTTAAAAAAAATAAAAAAAATTTAATACACAATTTTCTAATATTATAAATCATTCAAAATACTAAATTTCAAAATAAAATTTAATATATAATTTTTTAACATTCAAAAATAATATCTATAACATTCTGAAGAATTTTCATAAGCAACCAACAAAATTTCATAAGCAACCAACAAAATGATAACACTATTAAAACAAAGGTGATATGCAAGTGATATGCAAACACAAGCAATGGGATTGGTAGTGTAAAACATACAAGTACATACTTTAACTTGTTGTCAATTTGAGTGTAAGCTTTCAAATAAGAGTTGTCAATTTGAGTGACTTTTCTTCCAAATAAGAAAAGTCAACGTGCCCAGGTGAATCTATGAGGTTGATTAGATATTCATTCCTGCTCCTTTCGCCCTTGTAGTTTTTTAGGAATTCCTCTGTCATTTCATAGTACAGGGAAATCCCAGTGGATTTGATTGTAATACCATGTTCAGCCTCGTCTTGGCGAGTATCAGTCATCCTAACATCTCCAGCGACTTCTTGTGCGATGATTCCGGCAGCAGCAACAAGAGAATCAGTGAGGGTTGATTTACCTGCAAATATAAGAAACAACACTTGATGTATTTGTTACTTCACATGGTATCAACAAAGTATGAGCTAGGGAATAACTAACCATGATCGACATGTGCAATGACAGACGTGTTGCGGATGTTATGCTTCATGTCCATGATGCGACGGAGTTCTTCGACTGTGAACTTCACCATCTCGACCGGTTTTAGAAATTAGACAATCCTCCAAATGACCCTGTGAATGCACAAATGACAGAACAGGTTCCTGGTCACAATGAATCGTATAACAATAGAGAAAAGAAAATTGAATAATGAAAAAGATAACTTATTATATAGTTAACGAAAGATAATAATGTGTTAATAAATTATAATAATTGAACACCAAGCAACAAATGAAACTATGAATTCGTGGTGATTGAGAATAGATACAACAGATATAGGTGCAATCTCAAAATCTCAACAGAGGCCATAATTTCAGCATCAAGAAGTAACTCAAACTATCTCAATTGACACAATAAACGTCAATCAATACCACAGACAAGGAAGTTGCACGATTTGTCAACAAAGCATGGATTTCCGCACAAACAAAAAA
Organism: Zingiber officinale; assembly: GCF_018446385.1. Lineage (NCBI taxonomy): Eukaryota > Viridiplantae > Streptophyta > Magnoliopsida > Zingiberales > Zingiberaceae > Zingiber > Zingiber officinale. The sequence goes on along the minus strand of NC_056007.1, from coordinate 38,939,062 downwards.
TATTAAGCTGAGATGTAACAAATTTAAAAGGATTCTTGTTATAGGGTCATCGCCCATAGTAAATATTGATCAGTAGAAAAATACAAATTAAGAAATAAAAGTATGAAAAACAACACCGACAGGAATTTAAGAACAAGAAAAAGAAATATGTAGGAACCATGAAAATATGTAAACATATGAAGCTAGAATATATCGATTCATCACTCAATAGAGTAAAGAAACAGTAAGAGAAGATGATAAAAACATTCAGAAACAAAAGGGTCATGCATCTAAATTAATATATAATACTAAATATATAAACCAACAGACAGATTCATTCATATTGTCATATATCTTTTGTTTCTTCAAACATATTTATACATCGTTAGGTTGAAAACATGATCCAAACCAAATTTACTTGAAACATTATACAGGAAATTGCATATTCAGTATAATTGTAAATACAACAAGTCATAAAAAGGATGGAGAAAGAAAAATAACAAGAAGCGCGCAATTGTAAAGTTTTCCTAACCTGTAAGGTGAACAATTTATCATTGATCTAGACTTCTTTGGTCAAAAAGTAGGCTACAATCCCAAATTAAGCATCATAGATGTATAATTCCATCAAAAGAACTAACTCGCTGTCCAAAAGTAAGTTAAAAAATGCATAAAATGATTTAGAGACCTAACAAAACATAATCTTAATCTAATTAGAAAACTCTAATTAGCTCCACCCAACCTATTCAATACTTGAAAGTTAATCAACATATCCTTACCATCTGACTCTAATTAACATAATCAATCACACATAGATTACATCTCCAAATCTGAGAGAATAGGTCAATAGTATAAGAGTAAGGAAATTCATTACCTAACTCTTCTTCTTTGACAATGCGATGACGCCCAAAGGTCCCTAGCAGTGGCACGGTGGCCAGGGGTTGACTTTGATTGCTCGGTCTTAGGTGGCGTCCCCACTGGCTGGTGCAGGGAGGTGGGAGCTCTTAGGGCACCAGAACAAAAGAGTGCAACTAACTCACAGAAAAATTATTGTAGTATACCTCTTTCCAATGCACGATTTTGAACAACCTCATACAGAAAAATTATTGTAATGGATATTATAAATAGACCTCATGTAATTCATTGTATGTATGAATGTCTTCTAAGCTCTTCAGTTATTATTGAAAATTACAGAGCACCAATTAGATGCTTTACTATAACTTAAGGCAAACTCATCTCAAAAACATGAATAGATTTTTCTGAACTAAAATTCCACTTCCATCAATTTCAAGAAATGGTTGGTCCTTCATTAATAGAATGAAACTAATGTGAAACGGGAAACATATTAGAACTCACACAACCTATTAATTCCCAATGAATGGACGTTATGTTAAAATGGAACAATCTTGCATGCCTATAAGTAAATTATTGCATTCAATAGGCCTGATTCGCCTCATAATAATGATTAACGAGCTCCTCGCCCGCTTTGTTAAGCCATGCTATGCGAAAAACATAATCTCACTTACGATACGGCATTCTAACTTTTACTGAAAACTACATTTCCAAAACAGAGTGGTGAGGCTGCAGAGAGCGTCCCCAGCTCATGAAGGAGTACAAAATAGAGAAGTCCATAAATCAATGCTCAATTACTCAAACCATCATGAGTGACCAATAATGGAGCCAATAAAATCGATGCTCCAAAGATAAGTAAAAGAAACTCGATTCCTCAATCAAAAGTGAAGATAAAGATACAACTATTTCTTAGGAATCGAAAGGCAGAATAAGAGAAAAGGATAACAAAGAAACTGTGAAAAAGATGACTAAAACGAAGAAGAAACTGTATAAAAGAGAGCTCATCCTTGTTTCAGCAAATTCAATTGTTAATGAAATTTAATATCTATTTAGAGTAGTTTTCTCTCTTAAGAGCAAACTGGTAAATTTCAACGAAGTAGCATGCAGGGTGGTAAAAACAATGGAAATTGAACAAACCTAGACACTAACGTTTACTCAATGGATGGATCGAAAAGTGCAAGAAAGTGAAGGAATGGGAAATGAAAATGCTTACATTCAACATAAGTATATCTATGGATGCACTTTCAGTCAAGATTTAAGAACAAGAGCATTCGGTACACGCTTGTGCATTTTACCAATCATGATGACTCGGCAGGATTTGCATGTTTTATAGTACAAACATCCAGGATCAAATAGACGGCTCCTTGTAAGAATCACCCAGCACCTCATAGATCCAATGGAAAGAGGGAAAAGGAGCAAAACTGGAGGGGAAACCCTAAAGAAGAATTTAAGAAAAGAATACATAAAGCGGAAGTAGCGAAGGGACCAACCTTGACAGTGTCGAAGGGATGGCCGGCGATCGGATGGCTCTAGCTTGATCCCACGGCACCAGAACAAAAATTAGGGCACGACTATACCTCAGACGCCGGCGACGATCCAGGGGAAATCGGAGCACAGGGAACCTACGCACTCCCTCGATCAACGACGTTGTCGATCTGTCCTCAAGCCAAGACGATGACGGCTTTGCGAAGGAAGGGAGAGCTCGGCAGTGTCGGCATCGCGCGAGAGAGGAGAGGGAGGACTCGGCGACGGAAAAACCTAGGGCTCGGGTGGAAAGAGTTGAGAAGTGGATTTTAGGTTTTTTTTCATGAAGTTAAAAAAATTGTTGTGTTTTTAGGATTCAACAACATTCAATAGACAACAGTTTAATAAAACTGTTGTATATTATCACATAAGCAACACTAAAAGATAATAGTTTTTTAAAACTGTTGTCTTTGACACACATTAGACAACAGTTTTTTGAAAAACTGTTGTTATTTAAAAAATATTATGATGAACAACAACAGTTTTCAATAAAATTATTGTTAAATGGAAAAAGACAACAATTTCTTGAAAAACTGTTGTCTATTAGGTGTGGTTAAATCCAGAAATTCTTGTAGTGTTTTTGTTTTCAATCAAATTGGGACTTTGTAAGTGTATTCTCTAATATAACAGCCAGGGGATTAAAAAACATTTGAAATCCTAAGTACCACAAAATATTTGGTTAACATCTTAAAATAATATTGATTCCTCAATATTATTTACCAACATCTCAAAACACTGTGAATTTTGTATGCCACATTAGTGTGGACGTATACAAATTCAAACATTTGTAAGAGGAGATTTTATGAATTTTATTATCTTGTCAACCAATCTTTATGACAAATAAAATTAATAGTTGGGTTGTCTTCAATCAAATATTTGGTCAAAACTTTAGAATTTAAAATAATATTGATTCCTCAAATAATATCATTTAAATTCACCAACACCTCAAACACCGTGAATTTTGTATGTCACGATAGTGTGGACGTATACAAATTCAAACATTTGTAAAAGGAGGGTTTTACCCATAAAATTTTCTCAAACACAATGAATTTTGTATGCCACGATAGTGTGGACATATACAAATTCAATCATTTGTAAGAGGGGGTTTTACCTAGTTTTATGACAAATTAATAGTTGGTTTTTCTTCGGTCACACAAATAATAGCAGTGACTCCGATGGGGAGGATACTATTAAATGCGCCTAAGTGTATACAATTACTTGATACTAAGTCCACTAAATAGGACTGTGCCCCTTCAGATGGATAAGATCACACACATCCTAAATAATTTCCTATAATCATTCATTAAGGAAGTTTGATCTAATGATCCTCAAACAAACTCATCCGATGTGGAGGAAGGCACTCAGAGCTAACGCGCAAGTTTGAATGCATCACTTACAAACCAGTAATGGAGACCGTGGAATTTAATTAAATTCCTCTCCCACTTAGTTATTTAGAACGAGGAATTTTAACATGCACACAAGCACACAAAACACAAGCACATACAACATAAAAGGCAATAAATAAGAAAAATAATTTTTCAACTATTATGGCCTCATCCAATGTTGTCCTCCGCATGCCACCAACCCTAGCTGCCGCCAAAGGATTTACGTCATCGTACCCATCATACTTCCTTTTCCGCTGCTCCTCCAGTGCTTAATTAGTACCACGCATCGCAAGGATACGATCCGCGCCAAAAATAAAATTTTATATTTATCGATCCTATATTCCATGAATGAATATACATGTAATTTAGATCGAACAGAATGTAAAATCCTAATAATTAATACAACTCCTGCTGTATTTAATAATTACAATCATGCACACACATAAAATGCCCTCGACATGTCCGAGGGTCCAATCACACGCAATCACAATAAGCTATAATAGTTGGAGTCTGCAACAACAGAGTTAATATATTTGCACATCCTACTATTATCCTGCCTAAACTTATGCATGAAAAGTGCATAATTAACTGAAAACCAAACACACAGAGGCAAAAACCTATCTCTGATACCAATTATTGGTTACTACTCGGAATACCTTTCTAGTTCCCCTGTACAAAAATTTGTACAAGCATAGAACTATCCTAGCTACCCATGTGCTCTACTGAAGTTAAATTTGGATTGCAAATGATGCTTAACATTATTAATCCAAATTATCCTTCAGAAGTTAAACTTGGATTGGAAACAATACTTACCATTTTTACTCCAAGTTTAACCGATATGATCTTCCTAAGTTAAACCATATTACAGAACTTAATTAAATATCTATTTCAAAGATCGACTTCCAGGTTAAACATGGCGCGGCACTAGGTCTTTTTAGGTATGGGATCATCCACCACTTCCTAGACAAAGCCTTTCAAAGAAATCAGATATTTAACTTCTTACAGTAAACTAGGTTTAACTACAGAGACCTCAATAGAAGCACAATATCGAAATATGAAATAAAAAAATAAAATCGATAACAAAATGATAACGTAAAACCGATAGCCTCTTGTGTTTGGTTTTTCAAGATCTATACAAAGAAGATGAACTAGTTATGATGTGGAAACAAATAACTAGTTATACATTTTTTGTAGCTTATAGACCTCATGATCTTCTATTGTATTCCTCTCCTTCTCTTGGACGTCGTGTGGGTGACGATCTACCAAGATGAATCCACCCAAGCTTTATTCTCCTCCAGGACTTTTGAGCCACCAAGGGATGCCAAAATAGGAAACTTCCTTTCTATTCTTCTTCTCTTCCAAGTAGTCGGCCCCAAGAAAAAGGAACTTCTTGATGTGCCGCCGACCTTGAGAGAAAGAAAACAAGGAGCAAGGGAAGAAGCAAAGGCTGGCCACACAAGGATCAAGAGAGGAGACTAAGGTCTTCCTCTCTTTTATAATCCTTGCTCAAGGCAAAAAAGGAAAGTTTTAAAATAAAATTAAAACTTCCTTTTAATCCTCGCTAATGACTAAAAAGGAAAGTTTTAAAACAAAAAATTAAAACTTCCTCTTAAACAATACATGATCGACCACACAAAAGCAAAAGAGGAAAGATTTAAAACAATTAAAATCTCTCTCTTTTTAAATTTCCTATTGTACATGGCAATAAAGGAAAGTTTTAAAAATTAATCTATCTTTTTTAAAACATGTAGACATCTACAAAAAAGGAAAGATTAAAATTTAAACTTCTCTTTTAAATCATGGTTACAAAAAAGGAAAGTTTTATCAAAATTAAATTCTCTCTTTTAAACATTATAGACAACTACAAATAAGGAAAGATTTTAACAAAATTAAAATCTCTCTTTAATCCTTTGTAGAAAGCTATAAAAGGAAAGATTTTAAAAATGTAAAACTCACTTTTAAAACCATGTGGATGTCTATAAAAGGAAATTTTAAAAATAAAATTTCTCTTTTAAATCCCTTCATGAATGACTACAAAAGGAAAGATTTTAACAAAATAAGATCTCCCTTTAATTTTACTTTGGCCGGCCCCATGCTTGGTCACAAAGAATGGCTTAGCTGACCCCTACTTGGGCTCCATGAAGGACTTGGCCGACCCTAGCTTGGGCTCCAAGCTTGGCTAGCCACATCAAGATAGGTAAGAAGCTGGGCTTTAGGTGGATATAAAGCTTTATAAATAAGAGGTTACAACAAGGACCGAGAGGAGGAATTGATTTTGGTCTCCGATGAGCTTGAGCTTCCTGTGTTCGCCTCGATCACCCAACTCAAGTTCATCAATAATAACTCATACCACTAAATAATTATTATTAAACTACTGCACCAATCCCATATTACATTATGGGTTCCTTCTTATTATGAGTGCGTTAATCTCCTTGTGTTTAAGATATCGAATGCCCATTAATCAAATGAGTTACTGACACTCAATTAACATCTAGCTCCAAGAGTAGTACCACTCAACTTAATTGTCATGCCGGACTAGGTCCACCTGCAGGGTTTACATGATAATCCTTATGAGCTCCTCAAGGGGACATCATCAACCTAGATTACTAGGACACAGTTTTCTTCTATAATCAACAACACACCATATAAATAATATTATTTCCCAACTTATCAGGCCTATTGATCCAATTGAATAAAGCTCACCCATTGATAAATTAAAGAAATAAATACTAAGTATATGTGCTTGTTATTATATCAGGATTAAGAACACACACTTCCATAATAACAGAGGTCATGTTCTTTTATGCAGTCAGTATAAAAGAACAACCTCAAATAGTCCTGCTCAATACACTCATAGTGTACTAGTGTAATTTTATAGTCAAGATAAATTAGTATCAAATTATACTACAACCATTCCAATGGTTTGTCCCAATCCATCTTGGTTGTGAGCTACTATTTATAATTTATAAGGAACTGATAACATGATTTTCTGTGTGACACCATGCACCATGTTGTCTTCAATATAAATTAAATGGACAACTACATTTAACATAAATGTAGACATTTGACCAATGTGATTCTTATTTAAAATTAATGTTCATACAAAAGCTAGGCTTTTAGTATACATCCTAACACCCTCTTCTAGGAACGCGTCCTCACCTACTCTTCTCAGGAGAAATTACCTTTTATCAGATTGGTCCTCCAGACCGTCTAGACTTTTGCTTAACATCTGAGACTTCAGGACTTCTCCGTTGGACGTTCGATCCCCAACTCATCTAGTCTTCCACTTGGTGTCCGCGACACCCAGGACTTCCACCTAGAATCCATGATCCTAGGATTTCGCCTGACATCTTCAACCTGCTAAGACTTCACCTAGTTCCCCAGACTAAGACTTCATTGCCTAACCGCAGCTAGGACTTTCCACCTGTCTAACCGTAGTTAGGACTTTCCTTCACACTTAGTTCAACTTTTTAGATCACAGGATAGCTTAACTTTGAACCTCTTTATCATTATCAAAACACAGGTTCGATCCTGTAGTGCTCCCTGCACCAACAATCTCCCCCTTTTTAATTATGGCAACTTGGTTCAAAAGTTAAGTAAAAATATATAAAATAGTAAGGCATTAAAAACAAGTAGATAGAAACTTTTTCAAAAACTAAGAATTCTTTAAAGAGTTCAAAAAAACTCCACCTGAAACATTGCATTTTCTTAGCTTTTTCTTTAATAAAAAAACTTAGCTCCATTCTTAGATGTTAAGAACCTTTGTTAAGTACTGAGCTTTTGAAAAAGATTTCTTATATAAACTTTGTTAAGTACTTATCTTTCAAAAAGGATTTTGATAAAAACTTTAGTTAAGTACTTAGCTTTAAAAAGATTTTATAAACACTTTTAAGTACTTAATTAGCTTAAAAAGATTTTGATAAAAACTTTAAGTACTTAATTAGTTTTAAAAGATTTTGATAAAAACTTTAAGTACTTAACTAGCTTTAAAAAGATTTTTTATAAAAACTTTAAGTACTTAATTAGCTTAAAAATATTTTGATAAAAAAAACTTTAGTTATGTACTTAGCTTTGAAAAAACTTTCAGTTAAGTACTTAGGTTTGAAAAAACTTAGTTTAGTTTTTATTTAACTTAACTTCTATTATTCCTCCCCCTTTGACATATATCAAAAACACTCTTAGAGTTTAGAGAGAAAAAATTTAATCTCCCCCTTAATGCTAAAATTTTAGGTGAATGCTTTTAAGTTTGAGGGGGATGTTCCTGTTTCTTATCCGAGAGTCCAAGAATGTAAAGTAAAAAAAAAATTGAAATAAAACTTTAAAACATTTATCTACTTTTCTTAGAATAAATATCTAACCTTTAGTTACTAGCTGTTAACCATAAGGTAGTGGTGTTCACTTGGTTAGTCAAGTTAAGTATATGATCTAGTTAGTTTTGACTAAAAAGGATAACTCAACTTGATCAATTTGAGTTAATATTTATAGTCCAGACTTTTGTTGATACACAGATATAATCATTTTGAAGTCCAGGCAATACCCTATACATCTCACACCATTCTAAGTATTTTTTATACACAAGTAAGGTATTCCTAGTGTGCTTGTGAGATGCTCTGGCTGAAACCTATGGGTACATACTTTCTAGGGGGGAAGACCTAAGTTAAGTCCAATCTTTAAAAGTACTAGTAAAATTATGAGTTTTGAAGAAAAAAAAACTATTTTATCCTAAAATTTTACAATCAAACTGATTTTGAAAAGCACTTTTGAAAAACATAACTTAAAAAAATGATTTTGAAAAATATTTTATTTTGAATATATTCTACTAAGCACATGCCTAACTGTCATATGAGTGTACTGAACTCGAGTTCAGGTAAGGATTTTATGAAAATATCTACTAGGTTTAACTTGGACTCAACATAGTCAAGTACAATATCACCCCTAGTTACATAATTTCTTACAAAGTGATGTTTTACCTCTATGTGTTTAGTCCTTGAGTGGTGAATTAGATTTTTGGTTAAATTGATGGAACTTATGTTATCAATTAATATTTTGGTATTTTTATATTCTAATTGATAATATTTTAAAGTGTGCATCATCCATAATAGTTGAGATGCACATTCTCCCATGGCTATATATTCTACTTCAGTAGTGGATAAAACAACACAATGTTGTTTTCTACTGGATCAGCTTACTAGGCACTAACCTAGAAATTGGCTGCTTTCACTTGTACTCTTTCTATCTAGTTTACACCCAGCATAGTTTGAGGCAGAGTACCCAACTAAGTCAAATATGCTAGTTCTAGGATACCAATTAATGTATCTAAGTATTCTTTTTTACATTAGTTAAGTGTGATTCTTTTACACACGATTGGAACCTAGCACACATACCTACTATAAATAAAATATCAGGTTAACTTGTAGTTAGGTATAGTAGACTTTCTATTGCACTTCTATAATATTTTAAATCTATTGATTTTCCTTCTAAATCAGACTCAATTTTAATATTGGTTGCCATAGGAGTATTTATGTTTTTAGAATTTTTCATTCCAAATTTTTTAATTAATTATTTAGCATATTTTGTTTGAAAAATATAAATTTCTTCTTTTATTTATTTTATTTGTAAACCAAAGAAAAAATTAAGGTTTCCTACTAGGCTTATTTCAAATTCATTCTCCATTAATTTAGTATATTCTTTTAAAACTTTAGTATTGGTCAAGCCAAAAATTATGTCAACTACATAAATTTGAGCTATAAAAATATCTTTTTTTTAAGGTTTTAACAAATAAAGTTTGGTCTATTTGTCCTTGGTTAAACCCCTAAGATATTAGGTATGTTGATAGCCGTTCATACCATGTCCTAGGTGCTTGTTTTAATCCAAATAAAGCTTTCTTTAACCTAAGGACATGGTTTGGGTGGTCTAAATCTTCAAATACTGGGGGTTAACTTACATAAACTTCTTCTTTGATGAACCCATTTAAGAATGCAGACTTTACATTCATTTGGTATAATTTGAATCTTTAATCTGCTGCAAAGGCTAGTAGTGTAACGACCACCCTTCTTACTACTACTACTACTACACTCTAAGGCGACCGTTACTTAACTACAAACTCTACTTAACCGGTATGATCGAAACCACGAGGAGTCCCTACCGAAAAATTTCGGCAGAGTCTCCCCTGTACCGGTGACCATAAACTAAGATACAAACATAGTATACATCAGCTACAGGTGGCTGGAACATATAACAAACACTTACGCAGTTAAATAAGTGTCAAACACCAAAATAACTACTTATTAAACAAAACTCATCTCAGCATACAATCCAAAACAAGAATTGTAACAACCCGCCTTCTACAAACAAGGCTGTAAGGCCAGACCGTCACATTATGCTGTGCTAGCTATTTTTTTAAGGTGCGGAAAAGCTGAACTAATTTAAAATTTTTGCTGTACTAATGAATATGCTTCTGTTAATCGCTATACTATCTGAACTTAATGTTTAAACTACCCTTTGAATTGCTGTGGCTATGCTAGGAGGGGTGTTCTAGGTTTTGCTATTATCCGGGGCTGAACTAAGGTGTTTTCAACTAGTACTGGGCTTCTGATCGATCCACGGATTGATCCAGCGTGCTACTGTGCACGGGACTAATTTGAATCGATCGACTGATTGATCCAGGTTGGGCAATCGATCCAGTGATCGATTCATGACCCTACTGTATGCGGGAACTAGCGTCTGGATCGATCGGCTGATCGATCCAGTATGTCCAATCGATCCAGTGATCGATTCAACGACGCGCTGTACGCGGGTTCAGCTCGGATCGATCGGCTGATCAATCCACAAACCTTCTATTCGCGACAGAATGCGACTGGATCGATCGGCTGATCGATCTAGAAGCTTACTGTTCACGGAACCAAGCTCCCAATCGGTCCATTGATCGATTGAGGGCCCCCAATCGATCCACTTATCGATTGGGGTTTCTGATTTCGCAACAAACTCTGATTTCAGCACTGTTTCGTGCCAAACTCACATACACAAGTTCTAAACTAACTGAAATGCATTCTAACATCAATTACCTAGCATTCTAAACATGGCATGGTGCATATTTCACTAGTTCATGACTTTTAAGCAAACTGAAATGCGAAAACTAAAAATAACAAGGTTCTAATAGTTAAACTTGCTAAATCCCTGGGATCTTCATTCCAAACTCCTTCTTCACACACACATCTTCATCGCATTGTCCTCCAGCCTCCGCTAGTCCATCTTTCCTTTACCTTTATCTGCAGTATAAGGAAAAGAAGTATCTGTAAGCTTTCGCTTAGTAAGAAACCATCTACCTCACAAAAACATGCATACGATGCAATTTATGCTTTTAAAACATGCTATTTGAAATATGTGCTGAACAGACTAAAACATGGCATACTATCATACAAAACATAGAAATCAAAAGCTGATCATAGAACTATCACATGTATCAATGATGAAGCTAAGCTGAAGCATGAACTGAGCTAAAACTAAAACTAAGCTAGAACTGAGTTTAAACTGTATACACAACTGATTTGTGAGTTTTGAAAACTATTTATCATAGATAGATGAAAATACATAATCATGCTGCTGATGGGCCCGGCAACTGTACTTGCTATGCGCGCATCCCTAACTAAACCCGGGGTTACAAATTCTGAATCTAGTAGGGTTTACTAGGTTAGCTAAACCTAGGGACGACTGTGGGAGCCCAACCCAATGGATATCTAATCCAGTACAGTGCCACTGCTAAAATAAAATACTGAATATAGCTGAGTTCTTCTTATATTGGTATTTCTAGGTTATCTGAACCTAGAGCTAGGTTGTTTGAACCTAGAGGCGATTGTGGGAGCCCACCCATTGGACCGTAGTCCCATAAAATCTGTAATAAAGCTGCATATGCTAAATAAATGCTTCTATCACATTTAGCTAACTATTAAAATGCCTAAGTCGCATTTTAACGGTGCTGAACATACTATCGGGCACTTGGCGTGCGCTATTGCTCACCCTATGTGCCCAAAAATCCATATACTACTAAACTAAAACACGAAATCATACGAAAGCTACTTATACTACAGGTGAGGGGTTTCTTACATCCTGCGCTAGATTTCCTTATGATCTGATCGCTAGATTTCTGGTGGAGAAGATCCCTTCGTCGATCTCCTCGCGTCTACGTGTTCTTCTCGCGGAGAGGAGCGTCCTCGTGCCGGAGTTGTCGCCGGAAGGTGCTCCTATGGCCCCTTTGGACGGAACCCTAGGTTCCTTGGACTTAGGTGCCGAGAGGGTGAGGGAGAGGGGTCGGCGGATGTGTGAGGGTTTGAGGAGAAAGAATCCCTATCAAAATAATAATTCCTCACTTAAAATCCCTATTTATATTAAGTGGTTAATTCGGCCCAACTCAAATATAAATATAATTGTTCCCCTTTCCTTTCAGCACAACCCTGCTGGGTTCATTTGGTTACTAGAGTTCACCTCAAGTCATGGAACCCAATAAGTCTCGGGTTCAATTCTCGCGTAGGCTATTCTACGATTGCATTTATTTTTGCTACTTCTGCTATTCTAAAAATTCCGTAAAAATATCCTAAAATTCCAGAAAAATCATAGAATATTTCTAAAATTGATTTGAGAATTTTCGGGTGTTACAATCCCCCATACCTCATAAAAAGTTCATACTCGAACTTAGAATAACTCTGGGTACTTCTGCCTCATAATAGCTTCTGTCTCCCAGGTTGCCTCTTCTGTTGTGTGATTTTGCCAAATGACTTTTACTAATGGTACCTCCTTGTTCCATAATTTCTTAATTGCTCTGTCTATTATCTGAATAGACCGACTATCATAGCTGAGGTCTTCGCGGACTGGTACCGACTGAGGCTCAATCACCTGGGTGGCATCTGGGATATACTTCTTTAGCATAGAGACGTGAAATACATTGTGGATAGCTGACATCTCCTGGGGTAGCTCTAGCTCATATGCTACCTTGCCAACTCTTCTAGTGATAAGGTATGGTCCCACATATCTGGGACTCAATTTGCCCTTCTTCCCAAAACGCATTACTCCTTTCATGGGAGCTACTCTGAGGAACACTGAATCCCCAACTGAAAACTCTAATGGTCTGCGCCGTGTATCAGCATAGCTTTTCTGGCGACTCTGAGCTGTCTCTATCCTCGGGCGGATCTACTGTATAGCTGCTGTGGTATCTGCTACTAGATATGTCTGAAGTTCTAGTTCTTTCTGTTCACCACTCTCATATCAGCAGATTGGAGATCTACACCTCCGCCCATAGAGAGCCTCATAAGGTGTCATATCGATAGTGACCTGATAGCTATTGTTGTATGCAAATTCTGCTAAACTCAGATATTTGCACCAACTTCCCTTGAAGTCTAGGGCACATGCGCGGAGCATATCTTCGAGTACCTGATTTACTCGCTCCGTCTGACCATCTGTCTGAGGATGGAATGCTGTGCTAAATTTCAACTTTGTACCCAATGCTGACTGTACACACTCCCAGAAGTGTGATATGAATCTACTGTCTCTGTCTGAAATAATGGTTCGTGGGACTCCATGTAGTCTGACGATCTCCTTGAGATACAACTGAGCTAGCTGTTCCATGGAGTAGGATATCCTGATAGCTAAGAAGTGGGATGATTTAGTCAATCTGTCAACTATTACCCAGATGGTATCAAAACCATTCGTGGTTCTGGGTAGTCCCACTATAAAATCCATAGAAATGTCTTCCCACTTCCATTCTGGGATCTGAATAGGCTGCAGAACTCCTCCTGATCTCTGGTGTTCTGCCTTGACCCTCTGACAGGTCAGACAGGTGCTAACATATCTAGCAATGTCTCTTTTCATCCCGGGCCACCCAAAACGTTTCTTTAGATCTTGGTACATCTTGGTGGAACCTGGATGCATCGCATAAGGAGTCCTGTGAGCCTCGTCTAAAATCTTCCTCTTTAGTTCCTCCTGATCTGGAACACAGAGTCTGTCACCGAAGTATAATACCCCACTATCGGACACTCTGAATTCTCTACTTTCTGATTCTGCTAACCCTTGCTTGATTTTCTGAATTTCAGGATCCTGCTCCTGAGCTGTCTGAATGTCACCAAGAAGGTTAGATGCTAATGTCATAGTAGAGAGCTGTCCCACTATAAGTTCGAGACCAAAATCTATGATCTTTTCTGTAGGGGCAGTGACATGGCTGCTAGGGATAGTAAGGTAGCACTGGACTTCCTGCTAAGTGTGTCTGCTACCTTATTGGCTTTTCCTGGATGGTAGAGGATATCTATGTCATAATCTTTGACCAGCTCAAGCCATCTACGCTGTCGCATATTCAGATCCTTCTGAGTGAAGAAGTACTTCAGACTCTGATGATCTGTATATACTCTACACTAAGCTTCATACAAGTAATGTCTCCAAATTTTGGGAGCGAACACTACTGCTGCAAGCTCAAGGTCATGAGTAGGGTAATTCTTCTCATATTCCTTGAGTTGTCTGGAGGCATAGGCGATCACCTTGCCATTTTGCATCAGTATTGCTCCTAGTCCCAACTTAGAGACATCACTATAAATATCAAAGTTGTCGGTGTTGGCTGGTAGAGTCAAAACGGGCGCACTGATCAATCTCCTCTTTAACTCGCTGAAGATGTTCTCACAGTCCTCTGTCCACTGAAATTTTCTGTTCTTTCTGGTAAGAGCTGTCAGTGGGGAGGCTATTCTGGAGAAGTCCTCTACAAACTTTCTGTAATAACCTGCTAGTCCCAAAAAGCTCCTGATCTCACTGGCATTCTTAGGTCTTTTCCAGTTACTCACAGCTTCTATCTTACTGGGGTCTACCATGATACCATCCTTTGAGATGATGTGACCCAGGAAGGACACCTGATCTAACCAAAATTCACATTTCGTGAACTTGGCGTATAGCTGGTTCTGCTGAAGGGTCTGCAATACTATTCTCAGGTGCTCTGCGTGTTCTTCCTGAGTTCCTGAATAGATAAGAATGTCATCGATAAACACAATAACAAATCTATCTAGGTAGTCCCTGAATACTCTGTTCATGAGGTCTATGAAAGTAGCTGGAGCATTTGTCACTCCAAAGGGCATGACTACGAACTCGTAGTGTCCGTATCTAGTCCTAAATGCTGTCTTGGGTATATCCCCTCCTTTAACTTTCACCTGATGATAACCTGATCTGAGGTCTATCTTAGAGAACACTACTGCTCCCTTTAGCTGATTGAACAGGTCATCTATTCTGGGAAGAGGATACCTGTTCTTGATGGTGACTTGGTTCAGTGCCCGGTAGTCTATGCACAGGCGCATGCTCCCGTCCTTCTTCTTCACGAACAATACAGGCGCTCCCCATGGTGAGTGACTAGGGCGTATGAAACCTTTGTCAAGCAGCTCCTGTAATTGCTCCTGAAGTTCCTTCAGTTCTACTGGAGCCATGTGATAAGGTGCTTTGGAGATAGGATTTGTACCGGGAATGAGCTCTATCTTAAATTCAATCTCCCTGTCTGGTGCTAGGCCTGGTAACTCTTCAGGGAAGACTGCTGGGTAGTCACATACAACTCGGACCTCTACTAGCTGTTGGTCCTTGTCCTGACTGGCATTGACTACATGCGCTAAAAATCCCGTACATCCTGAATCCAACAATTTCTATGCCTTCAGAGCTGAGAGAAATTTCTTCGCTTTTGTCTTTGGTTCTCCGCTATACTCAAATTGTACTCCTGCTTCAGGTTGGAATATGAATTTCTGTTTACGGCACTCGATAGAGGCACCGTATCTGATTAGGAAGTCCATTCCAAATATGACATCGTAATCAGTCATGTCTAGCACTATCAGATCACAAAAGAGCTCTCTGTCTGCTATAATGACTGACACTGCTCTGAGCCAGTGCGTGGATGCCATAATTTCTCCTGAAGGTAGTGTTGTCAAAAACTAACCACGGAGTACCTCTGGAGGTATTGCTAACTTTTCGGAAAATGCCCTAGATACATAAGAATGGGTTGACCCAGTATCGAATAAGACAGTTGCACTTTGCTGTAAAATACTAATCTGACCTGTAACAACTGTCGAGGCATTCGCTACGTCTTCTCTAGTTAAGGAGTAGATCCTTGCATTCGTCATAGCTGGAGGGGCTTCTAGTTTGCCCTGACTGATGTGTGGACCATCTAAAACGGCCTACATCTGGTGTAGCTGTGCTGGCTGGCCTCCATACTGTATCGGCTGTGGTTGAGGAAGACTTTTCTTGTTCGGGCATTGCTTAGCCATATGCCCTTCCTGTCCACATTCAAAGCATCCTCGTGTGCCCTTGCGACAAACTCCTGGGTGAAATTTCCCACAAGTAGCACATTTGGGATAACTAGGCTGTTTGCTGGCTGGTCCTCCCTTGGGTAACTCCCTGGTTTGCGCTTGTTGCTGGAGTTCCCTTTCCAGTTAGAGCTGTGGCCCTGTTGTTTCTGAGTACCTGAGCCTCCTTGCCCTTTGGACTCTGAGAGGACTTGCTTCTGCTGCTTGATATTGTTCTGGTTGTGCTCGGTGGTCAGAGCACTGCTGACTAGGTCTTCGGTGGTCTGCGGCCTATGAACGCCGCCAGCCACGTTCATTGCTATTTCCGGCCTCAGCATCTTGAGCATCAACCGGACTCGTTCTTTTTCTGTGCTGACTAGTTCAGGGCATAGACGAGCCAGTCTATTGAATTTCTTCACGGCTTCCTCAACTGATAGGTTGCCCTGACGAAACTCAGTGAACTCGTCATAGTGATGGTTTGTGACCCGCATGTGAAAGAACTCCTCGAAGAATTCTTTCTCGAAGTCAGCCCATGTTATCTGGTTTACTGGGCGCTTCGCTCTAATTCTCTCCCACCACATACGTGCATCTCCTGTCAAGCAGAAGGAGGCGCACTTCACCTTCTCATGTTCTGGCCTGTCCAGAAGCTCCATCGTACTCTCCAGTGTTTTGAACCAGGCTTGAGCATCCCATGGTTCACTGGTGCCTGAGAAGTTCTCGGGCTTGACTCTCTGCCACTGGATCATATAGGCTTCTCTCTTTGCCTCTGCTACTGGGGCTGCTGGTACTGTAGGCTGGACTGGTGGAACCTCAATAACTACTGGGGTTGCTATATTTGGTTCCGGGGTGACAGTGGGAGTATTCTGCTGATTAGCCTTTAAGGTGGCTATCTCCTGTTGCTGTTCTGCTAGCTGCTTCTGTAACTGAGCCACTACTTCTGTAAGGTCTGGGGGGGCTCAGTAGCTGGTGCCCTTCTAGCTGGGCGTCCTCTTGCCATTTCTAAAGGAACAAAGGACATACATAACTAAAGCATCATGTTTACATAGCTAATACTATCATGTTAGTAACTATCACAGATAAGCATACTTTAGTTATCTACAAACATGAAAGCAATAACCATAACAAAGTGAGAGGTATTC
Organism: Zingiber officinale; assembly: GCF_018446385.1. NCBI lineage: Eukaryota > Viridiplantae > Streptophyta > Magnoliopsida > Zingiberales > Zingiberaceae > Zingiber > Zingiber officinale. The sequence continues at coordinate 38,921,896 of NC_056007.1, read as the reverse complement.
TTACTAGGAAGCTGCAGGTTTAATGCTGATGTGTGTGTAGGAAGTATGGAACTTTCTGCTCTGATACCACTCTATAACGACCCGCCTTCTACTAACTAGGCTGTAAGGCCGGACCGTCACATTATGTTGTGCTAGCTATTTTTTTAAGGTGCGGAAAAGCTGAACTAATTTAAAATTTTTGCTGTACTAATGAATATGCTTCTGTTAATCGCTATACTATCTGAACTTAATGTTTAAACTACCCCTTGAATTGCTGTGGCTATGCTAGGAGGGGTGTTCTAGGTTTTTGCTATTATCCGGGGCTGAACTAAGGTGTTTTCGACTAGTACTGGGCTTCTGATCGATCCACGGATCGATCCAGCGTGCTACTGTGCATGGGACTAATTTGAATCGATCGGCTGATCGATCCAGGTTGGGCAATCGATCCAGTGATCGATTCCGGACCCTACTGTATGCGGGAACTAGCGTCTGGATCGATCGACTGATTGATCCAGTATGTCCAATAGATCCAGTGATCGATTCAATGACGCGCTGTACGCGGGTTCAGCTCGGATCGATCGGCTGATCAATCCACAAACCTTCTGTTCGCGACAGAATGCGACTGGATCGATCGGCTGATCGATCCAGAAGCTTACTGTTCACGGAACCAAGCTCCCAATCGATCCACTGATTGATTGAGGGCCCCCAATCGATCCACTGATCGATTGGGGTTTCTGATTTCACAACAAACTCTGATTTCAATACTGTTTCGTGCCAAACTCACATACACAAGTTCTAAACTAACTGAAATGCATTCTAACATCAATTACCTAGCATTCTAAACATGGCATGGTGCATATTTCACTAGTTCATGACTTTTAAGCAAACTGAAATGCGAAAACTAAAAAAAACAAGGTTCTAACAGTTAGACTTGCTAAATCCCTGGGATCTTCATTCCAAACTCCTTCTTCACACACACATCTTCATCGCATTGTCCTCCAGCCTCCGCTAGTCCATCTTTCCTTTACCTTTATCTGCATTATAAGGAAAAGAAGTATCTGTAAGCTTTCGCTTAGTGAGAAACCATCTCCCTCACAAAAACATGCATACGATGCAATTTATGCTTTTAAAACATGCTATTTGAAATATGTGCTGAACATACTAAAACATGGCATACTATCATACAAAACCTAGAAATCAAAAGCTGATCATAGAACTATCACATGTATCAATGATGAAGCTAAGCTGAAGCCTGAACTGAGCTAAAACTAAAACTAATCTAGAACTGAGTTTAAACTGTATACACAACTGATTTGTGAGTTTTGAAAACTATTTATCATAGATAGATGAAAATACATAATCATGCTGCTGATGGGCCCGACAACTGTACTTGCTATGCGCGCATCCCTAACTAAACCCGGGGTTGCAAATTCTGAATCTAGTAGGGTTTACTAGGTTAGCTAAACCTAGGGACGACTGTGGGAGCCCAACCCAATGGATATCTAATCCAGTACAGTGCCACTGCTAAAATAAAATACTGAATATAGCTGAGTTCTTCTTATATTGGTATTTCTAGGTTATCTGAACCTAGAGCTAGGTTGTCTGAACCTAGAGGTGACTGTGGGAACCCACCCATTGGACCGTAGTCCCATAAAAGCTGTAATAAAGCTGCATATGCTAAATAAATGCTTCTATCGCATTTAGCTAACTATTAAAATGCCTAAGTCGCATTTTAATGGTGCTGAACATACTATCGGGCACTTGGCGTGCTCTATTGCTCACCCGATGTGCCCAAAAATCCATATACTACTAAACTAAAACACGAAATCATACGAAAGCTACTTATACTACAGGTGAGGGGTTTCTTACATCCTGCGCTAGATTTCCTTACGATCTAATCGCTAGATTTCTGGTGGAGAAGATCCCTTCGTCGATCTCCTCGCGTCTACGTGTTCTTCTCGCGGAGAGGAGCGTCCTCGTGCTGGAGTTGTCGCTGGAAGGTTCTCCTATGGCCCCTTTGGACGGAACCCTAGGTTCCTTGGACTTGGGCGCCGAGAGGGTGAGGGAGAGGGGTCGGCGGATGTGTGAGGGTTTGAGGAGAAAGAATCCCAATCAAAATAATAATTCCTCACTTAAAATCCTTATTTATATTAAGTGGGTAATTCGGCCCAACTCAAATATAAATATAATTGTTCCCCTTTCCTTTCAGCATGACCCTGCTGGGTTCACTTGGTTACTAGAGTTCACCTCAAGTCATGGAACCCAATAAGTCTTGGGTTCAATTCTTGCGTAGGCTATACTACGATTCCATTTATTTTTGCTACTTCTGCTATTCTAAAAATTTCGTAAAAATATCCTAAAATTTTAGAAAAATCATAGAATATTTCTAAAATTGATTTGAGAATTTTCGGGCGTTACAAGAATAAACTCAAATGACCTGGAATGTAAGATACAATCTCAAATATTTATTAATTACTAAAATACGGAAACTTAATAATGTCCCAAGTCTCTCCCATAGTCCTGGCATCACACACCATCCGCACCACCTTGTCGCCTTCTTTGCTAAATCTTTTCCTTTCCTGTATCTGCAGTAAGAGGAAATGCAATCTATAAGCAAAATGCTTAATAAGCGCTATCTAACTCACAAAAATTTCGATATACATGTACATATATCTATAACATGAACTAACTGAATGCTTACTGAAGACTACTCATGCTCATCTAATAGTAAAGGAATCATACTGAAACCCTAACATGTAAAGCAAATCTATGCAATCATGCTAGCATAAATAACTAAACTTGCTGAATTTTAAACCTATGTGAAGCTTATTTCACTTGTTTAAAATTTATACTTTTATACTTTTATAGTTATGTGAAACTTATTTTACTTTTTCAAAAACTTATACTTTTAATACTTCAAAATAGTAATAAACTTTCTTCTTGGGCCCAGGCATAGTACCATCTTATGCGCGTTCCCTAATAGGTTGGGGTAGCGAGCCACCAATCCTAAAAGAGCAGACCTCGGTCTACCAGGGCCAAGACCTCGGAATTGGACACCTGAATTTGTTTAACGACAACCTCGGAAGTCGGGTACTAGCCTCTTAAATAAAGTAAAATATTTTATTATCTTAATTACTTCTTCTTTAAATGCCTTGACATTTTCATAAGCACCTTGTGTGCCAAAAATCCCTAAAGTCTTGACTTTGGGATCTACTTAAGGCCTTGGCCTTTTTCTTTCTTTTCTTTATCTTTCTTATACTTGTTAATACTTCTAAAAGAATACTTCTTTAAAATGAAACTGAAATGTTTAAGCAAATTCTAACTTTGAAATGCTTAAACCAAAAATCTGCCTAGGCTTAACAAAAATCTATTCTAAGATTGGAGTTCTGCATGCAACACTTATCAAAATCAGCAAGCAATACTTATGAAAGTCTGCATATCATACAAGATTAAACTAAATCTAAAACTTGTTGGGTTTAAAACCTATACTGCATGCTTCGAATTAAGAAAACTAAACTAGCTAACTCCAAACATATGTGAAGCTTGCTGGAATAAACGGTAGCAAGGAAACATATCTAAACCTCACGTTAGAACTCAAATCTGTATTCTAGAATGAGTGTGACAAGAAAACATATCTAAACCTCATGCTAGAATAAAGAACCTCAAATCTGTATACTTGAATGAAAGTAGCATATCTAAACCTCAGATCTGTTTACTTGAATGAAAGTAGCATATGTAAACCTCAAATCTGTATACTTGAATGAAAGTAGCATATCCAAACCTCAAATCTGTATACTTGAATGAAAGTAGCATATCTAAACCTCAAATCTGTATACTTGAATGAAAGTAGCATATCTAAACCTCAAATATGTATACTTGAATGAAAGTTGCATATATAAACCTCAAATTTGTATACTTGAATGAAAGTAGCATATCTAAACCTCAAGTCTGTATACTTGAATGAAAGTAGCATATCTAAACCTCAAATCTGTATACTTGAATGAAAGTAGCATATCTAATCCTCAAATCTCTATACTTGAATGAAAGTAGCATATCTAAACCTCAAATCTGTATACTTGAATGAAAGTAGCATATCTAAACCTCAAATCTGTATACTTGAATGAAAGTAGCATATCTAAACCTCAAGGGTGTATACTTGAATGAAAGTAGCATATCTAAACCTTAAATCTGTATACTTGAATGAAAGTAGCATATCTTAACCTCAAATCTGTATACTTGAATGAAAGTAGCATATCTAAACCTCAAATCCACTGAACTTCATAAAGGACCTGCTTCTACTTAACCTCGATGCTCACTAGGGTGAGTTCAAGCAATGTTAAGAGCATGTAGCATTATATGTGGTCATGTGATATAAAACTTCACCTCCTCGTACATGATTTATCATGAAGGAATTCACAAGCAGAACCTCATCATAATAAACAAAACACATTTTTACTATGGGCTACAACCTAGCATGTTGGGAGGTAAGAACAGAACTTAACATAGTAATTCCTGCAGCATTTTATAACCGAATTCAGCATGGTAGGCATGAAGAAATTCCCAACAGTACTTCTGTTGGAACCCCAAGGTGTTTTGATGTGATCAAACAAGCTAAGTTAGGTCCTATGTTTGTTTAACCCTTGTGTCTAAGTGTGCAGGAGCTTAGGAACACAGGAAGTCGAGCGGAAGACGCGGCTAGCGAGAAGGACGGCACGGGAGAGAGCCGACGGGCTCGATGCGTCTGAGGGACGAGGTGTCCGCGGAAGAGTACACCGGTGGACGAGAAGAGCGTGCGCGGTGCTCGAGGGACGAGAAACCGGGAAGGAAGGCTGCTCGAGGAGAAGGTCGGAACATGGGTTCGGGTGAGCCCTATTCCGGAAGGCCGAGATCACCCAAGCTAGCGGAGCCGGAGCGAACAGACCCGGACCGAGACTGGGACTTAACGGAGAAGTGATCCCGGACAAAAAGTCAACCGCAGTTGACTTTTTGCTCCGGGCGCCCGGAGCATGATTTTGACCAGATTCGCGATTTTCGCAAACTGACCGTTGGGGGATAAAGTTTATCCCCCCGGGGGCGCCCGGAACCACTTTCAGGCGCCCGGACCAGTACTATAAATAAAGTACTGATCCGTACATTGAATGCAACTACTTGTAATCCAGTGCTTTCATTTGTGTTATTTCTTTTTGTGCTTTCAACGTTGTAAGAGGCTACTCCGCCCAGAGGAGAATCAATTAGTGCGCCTTCTTTGCCTTGGATTAGCAATCCTCTGATTGCAAACCAAGTAACTCTTCTGTGTCTATTTTCTGTTTTAATTAGTCTCTATCTTTTTAATTACAAGTTCTTTTAAATTAGTTGAATATCCGAGAAGGGTTTTTGATTTTATTTTGTAGGGCAATTCACCCCTCCCCTCTTGCCGTCCTCCAAAGGGACCAACCAAGTGGTATCAGAGCAAGGCGCTTCAGGAGGACTAACCGCCGATCGAAGCAACAAGATGGCCGGACCAAGCATCGTTCCACCAAAATTCGAGGGGAACTTCGCAGACTGGAAGCGTCGTATGGAGGTATTTCTAAAAATAGATTTTGAAATTCGGTTTATTATGAAATATGGTTTTGTAACTCCAATAGATAAAGATGGAAAAGACAAAGAAGAGAGCGATTGGACAAAAAAGGAGCAGAATGAGTCGGTAGCAAACAGCCATGCGGAACATCACCTGCTGAGTGTGTTACCGCCTCAAGAGGTCAACCGCATCGGAAACTATGCATCTGCTAAAGAACTTTGGGAGAAGTTCTTGGAACTCCATGAAGGAACATCTGAAGCAAAGCTCGCTAGAAGGGACATCCTCCGCAACAAATTGATGAACATCCGTCTGGAGAAAGGTGAGAAAGTAGCTGGTTTACACGCAAAGGTAAAAGAACTAGTTACTGGTCTCGAGAACCTCGGTGAAACGGTATCAAACCGGGACACTATACGATACGCGCTCAACGCGTTTCCAAGAACTCCGGAATGGACATCAATCGTCGACGCCTACTACATCTCAAAAGACCTGGAGGTAAGCACTTTAGAAGAGTTGTTTTCTACTCTTGAATTGCATGAAACCAGGTATGCAGGAACGACAAAGGATACAACCCAGACTATGGCGCTAAACGCAACCCAGAAGGATGAACTCGAGTTAGACTCCGAAGACGATCAAGAAGCATACATGGTAAGAAATTTTAAAAAGTTTTTTAGATCTAATAAATTTAAAATGCAGAATAAAAGGAATCAAAAAGGTGGAAGAAAGGTGCGGTGCTACCAGTGTCAGAAGGAGGGACACCTAAGAGAAGACTGCCCAGAACTCAAAAAGGCCAAAAGGAAGTCTCCCAAGAAACACAACCTAAAAGCAACTTGGGACGACACTTCTTCATCCGAATCAGAAGCTCAAGAATATGCTGGAATAGCACTAATGGCAAGCTACGATAGACAAAGTATATCAGAACCTAGCATCGATGAAGGGGGAGCGACCTCGGATGAAAGCAGTGAAGCAGGGGGAGATTCAGGCTTCAAGTCCGACATGGTAAGTGAGGTATGCCTCTTACCCCCTGATCAGCTTTACTCTGGTATCAAAGCTATGACTAAATCCATGTATAAATTAGAAAATAAAAATGCCAAATTAGAAAATGAAATTTTAGAAACAAAGAGAATTTTGGCAAAATCATGTCTTATAGAAGATTTTGAAAAATTGAAAATTGAAAATGAAAAACTAAAAGAAGAAATAGAAAGATTAAAAAAATCTAATGGTTCAAATATTCCTACTTTTAGAAATTTAAATTGGTATTATAGATTTCATCAAAGTCAAATTAGAAATATATCAAAAATCTATATACCTAGGAAATACTTGGTTAATCCTGTAGGTAGGAACCTTTACTGGATTCCAAAAACCTGTTTAACTTAAAATTAAAGTCAGACTTAGCATTTTCAGCAAGGAAATTAAACAACTAATTTCTCTATGAGGCTTTGTCTAAGGAAGTGGTTGTTGCTCCAATAACCAAGAAGGCTTAGTGCCTCGCCACGACCTGGAAGCCAACTATCGAAATGAAAAGTTTAATTGACTAACTGAAAAAGCATTAATTTAAATTACTTAATGCTTTAAAAGAGTTATTCAATTTGTGTTAGAAAATATTTAAAAACTTTCTAACTTAACTTAGAAATTTTTTTTATCTTAGAAATTTTCAAGAAAATTGACTTAGAATTTTTTTTAAGGTTAACTTAGATTTTTTTTAAAAAAAATTACCTTATCATTTTTTTAAACATTGACTTAGAATTGTTTCTTATGAATATTCACTTAGAATTTTTAAAAAAAAAAAAAAAATTTTTGGGAATGCTGAGATAAGTTTTAAACTTAAATTTTTTTTAAAACACTTATGACTGTTCTTATCTGAAAAAAAAAAATTTTTAAACGAAAAATTCTGAAGAGTGTCTTTACTAAATATTTTACACTTAAAAGTTCTTGTTTGAATTTACCTTAGACTTGTTTATAACCCCAATTTTTATGTGATCAAAGGGGGAGAAGTATGTTAAGTCTAGGAGGAGGTACTATAATTTTTCAATTGAAAAATATTTGGACTTATTTTAATATAAATTGTTTTTATTGCATATGGTTACCCTAACTTAACTTGGGTTGCTCACATCAAAAAGGGGGAGATTGTTGGAACCCCAAGGTGTTTTGATGTGATCAAACAAGCTAAGTTAGGTCCTGTGTTTGTTTAACCCTTGTGTCTAAGTGTGCAGGAGCTTAGGAACACAGGAAGTCGAGCGGAAGACGCGGCTAGCGAGAAGGACGGCACGGGAGAGAGCCGACGGGCTCGGTGCGTCTGAGGGACGAGGTGTCCGCGGAAGAGTACACCGGTGGACGAGAAGAGCGTGCGCAGCGCTCGAGGGACGAGAAGGTCGGAACATGGGTTCGGGTGAGCCCTATTCCGGAAGGCCGAGATCACCCAAGCTAGCGGAGCCGGAGCGAACAGACCCGGACCGAGACTGGGACTTAACGGAGAAGTGATCCCGGACAAAAAGTCAACCGCAGTTGACTTTTTACTCCGGGGCGCCCGGAATGCTTCCGGGCGCTAGGAGCATGATTTTGACCAGATTCGCGATTTTCGCAAACTGACCATTGGGGGATAAAGTTTATCCCCCCGGGGGCGCCCGGAACCACTTTCAGGTGCCCGGACCAGTACTATAAATAAAGTACTGATCCGTACATTGAATGCAACTACTTGTAATCCAGTGCTTTCATTTGTGTTATTTCTTTCTGTGCTTTCAACGTTGTAAGAGGCTACTCCGCCCAGAGGAGAATCAATTAGTGCGCCTTCTTTGTCTTGGATTAGCAATCCTCTGATTGCAAACCAAGTAATTCTTCTGTGTCTATTTTCTGTTTTAATTAGTCTCTATCTTTTTAATTACAAGTTCTTTTAAATTAGTTGAATATCCGAGAAAGGTTTTTGGTTTTATTTTGTAGGGCAATTCACCCCTCCCCTCTTGCCGGCCTCCAAAGGGACCAACAACTTCAACTTAGCTTGATAGACAATTACATAACACAATTTGTATGGTAAGGCTTTAACGTAGTAAGCATGCAATAGAAAACACATCTAAACATATTATTGCACACATGAAAACAGGCATGGTTATTATCTTGACTTTCATACATGATCTTTTGGGAATTTATGAAGAACATATGAAATCTAAGGACCCTAAGGAAGTAATGAAAGAACCACTACTTTCACACCTGATCTATTGGGAAGTTTCATACAGGACACATACAATCTAAGGATCATAAGAAAGAAATAAAAGCACAACTACTTAAATAACATGACTTTTCAATATAACAAATCCAACCAAAGGGGATCTTATATCATCTCAAGGACCTCATACACAATGGACCAAAACATCGCCTCTAAATTGTTCTTGCCCAATGCAAAGCATAACCGAACCCAAGCATCCCTCTGTTCAGTGCTACGGCAGAAAACCAAAGGAAGCAAAATACTCTACACACTTATCCTTTTTCATGTACTTCCTTTTTAACTCACGGCAGAACATCAAGAGTCACACACTTTACAGCAAACAAACAGTCTATCTTCTACACTACAACCAATAGCTCTACACATTATACAATTGAGAAAACTGAAATTTCAATTCAAAAACTATCACTATACTAATATGATATACTAATTGTAGTGGTAGAAGGATTCAATTTACACGCTCAAACTATACACATCATCTTCTTTCTTCCTTTTTAAATACACGACAGCTACTTCAAACCAAAACCGCTCAATCTAAGCAGCATACTCGGAAGCCAAAAGAACAATCAAATCTCGGAATCCACTCTAGGGTTTTCATCAAGCTCCGGAAAAAAACAAGAAATCCGAAATCTCAATTCATGGCAGGAAATCCTAAAGCCACAAATACCACCGAAATCAAAGAATGAATTCGAGAATGCGAAACCACTCTTACCGCAGGTGAGTAATTAAGCAACTTACCTTGATTCTTGGATTCAAACCGAAGGGGAAGAAGACTTCTAGGGTTCAGAGGAGTGAAGATTTCGGCCACTTCCTCACCTCTATGTGCTCTCCTCGACGGGGTGATCTCGACGATGTAAATGGCTGTCGGAAAACCCCTCAACCGGCCGCCGAAGTAGCCCTAGCTCCTGCTGCGGATTCGCCCGAGAAGAGCTGGCGCCGTCGCGAGAAAGAGGAGAGGTTTTCGGGAGAAAGAAAACCTAATTTCTTTTCTTATAACTAGGTATTCTATTAACTATTACCATATAAATATATCTCTCCTTACTCTTTCATGAATTACTTGCGGAACAGTTGGTTGGCCGCGTTCTGCTTAAGGCTCGGCTCGTGGGTTCAAATCTTGGCTGCAACCCCTTTCTTCCTATTATTTCCTGTTATTTTCGGTTCCAACTATAGTTTATATATATTTTGTTCCCTACTTGATTAACAAAACTCCTGTGGAACACTTGGTTATCTCACTTCGCTTAAGGCCTATGACTTGTTCGAGGTCTACGGTTTGAATCTCGCTTGGACATTTTTTTTGTCAAAACTTCCTTCGTTTAGTAAAAATACCAAACGACCTCCAAAAATTGCATAAAAATACTCTAAAAATCTCTAGAATTTTTCTAAAGTATTTCTAACTATTTTTAAATTACTTTTGGGACTCGAAATGAGGAAATTTGGGTTTTTACAATTCCCCATACCTTATAAAAAGTTCATCCTCGAACTTAGAATAATTCTGTCTTATACTATTTTTTACTAGTGGTACTTCTTTATTTCTTAATCTCTTAACTTCTCTGTCCATTATCACCTATATCGCATTGTACTCACTAGGGGTCCTTGGAAGACTTGTTATAAAATCCCTGGAGACCATAGGTGCATTAGTCACACCAAATGGCATGACTACGAATTCATAGTATCCATATCTGGTCCTGGAAACTGTTCTGGGCGTATCACTTTCTTTCACTTCCAACTGATGGTACCTAGAGCGCAGGTCTATTTAGAGAACACTATTGCCCTCTTTAGCTGATCAAATAGATCATCTATTCTGGAAAGAGGGTACTAGTCCTTAACTGTTACTTTGCTCAGCGCTCTAAAATCCATGCACATCCGCATAGGTTTGTCTTTCTCCTTAACGAACAACATTGGAGCTCCCCGGGGTGAATGACTAGGGTGGATAAAAGGGCTTGTCAAGCAGCTCCTGAAGTTGTTCTTGTATTTCTTTTAGCTTTGCTAGAGAAATTCGGTACGGAGCTTTTGAAATTGGTCCAATACCATGAACCAACTCAATTTCAAACTCCACTTCTCTGTTGGGAGGTAGTCCGGGTAGCTCTTCTGGAAATACCTCTGGATACTTGCAGACTATCCGAACTTCCTCCTGCTTGGGTCTTTCTTGTTCTTCTGTACTCACAATGAATGCAAGAAAACCAGCACACCCTTTAGCTAGCATCTGGTGAGCTGTTAGGGAGGATAGGAATTTCTGGGTCTTCCTCTTCGGCACTCCCGTGAACTCAAAGGATGGTTCACCTTCTGAATTCTATAAACTCTTCATAATGTTTATTGGTGATCCGTTGGAGGAAGAATTCTTCGTGAAACTCTGTCTCGGAGTCAGTCCAGCTCATCTGATTGACTACTCTCTTGCTCTTAACTCTCTCTCCTACCACATACAAGCATTTCCTGATAGGCAAAAAGAGGCACACTTGACATTCTCGACTTCTGGCCAGTCAAGAAGCTTTATGGTGCTCTCCAGTGTCTTGAACCAAGCCTGAGCATCCCAGGGCTCAGTCGTGCCTGAGAAACTTTCTGGCTTCAGCTTCAGCCATTGTATCAAGTATGCTTCTTGTCTCCTAGGTGCTGTGATGACTTCCAGGGCGGCTGGTGGAACCTCAGTCACCACTGGAGTCTCCACATTGATAGTTGGAGGAGTAGGAGGAACTGACTGCTGATTAGCCATCAGATTGACAATCACTTATTGTTGCTCTGCTACTTGTCTCTGGAGTTGGGCAACAACTTCAGAGAGATTGGGCTCAGTTGATCTAAGCTCTTCGTTCTCCTGATCTTGGTTCTCAGTACGAACGGTACGAGGATGCCCTCTTCTAGACATCTAGTTATGCAGAGAAAAAGACTTGATATCTTCTCTATCCTTTCTAAACATACTTATGTATATGAATAAAAGAGAAACAAAACTTCTATCTTACTAAAGCGCATATAAGCAATTACTCCATATTGCAAATAATAAAGAAAGCATAAAAGGAAAAACTTAAATACTTTCTTACTTGAAGACGGCAAGGCTGGTGCTGATGTGTGATGCTGGAGAATAGGAACTGCTCTGATAACAACTGTAACGACCACCCTTCCTAATACTACTACTACTACTCTCTAAGGTGACCGTTACTTAACTACTAACTCTACTTAACCGGTATGATCGAAACCACGAGGAGTCCCAACCGAAAAATTTTGACAGAGTCTCCCCTATACCGGTGACCATAAACTGAGATACAAACATAGTATACATCAGCCACAGGTGGCTGGAACATATAACAAACTCTCACGTAGTTAAATAAGTGTCAAACACCAAAATAACTACTTATTAAACAAAACTCATCTCAGCATACAATCCAAAACAAGAATGAACTCAAATGACCTGGAATGTAAGATACAATCTCAAATATTTATTAATCACTAAAATGCGGAAACTTAATAATGTCCCAAGTCTCTCCCATAGTCCTGGCATCACACACCATCCGCACCACCTTGTCGCCTTTCTTTGCTAAATCTTTTCCTTTCCTGTATCTGCAGTAAGAGGAAATGCAATCTATAAGCAAAATGCTTAGTAAGCGCTATCTAACTCACAAAAATCTCGATATACATGTACATATATCTATAACATGAACTAACTGAATGCTTACTGAAGACTACTCATGCTCATCTAATAGTAAAGGAATCATACTGAAACGCTAAACATGTAAAGAAAATCTATGCAATCATGCTAGCATAAAGAACTAAACTTGCTGAATTTTAAACCTATGTGAAGCTTATTTCACTTGTTTAAAATTTATACTTTTATACTTTTATAGTTATGTGAAACTTATTTTACTTGTTCAAAAACTTATACTTTTAATACTTCAAAATAGTAATCAACTTTCTTCTTGGGCCCAGGCGTAGTACCATCTTATGCGCGTTCCCTAATAGGTTGGGGTAGCGAGCCACCAATCCTAAAAGAGCAGACCTCGGTCTACCAGGGCCAAGACCTTGGAATTGGACACCTGAATTTGTTTAATGACAACCTCGGAAGTCGGGTACTAGCCTCTTAAATAAAGTAAAATATCTTATTATCTTAATTACTTCTTCTTTAAATGCCTTGGCATTTTCATAAGCACCTTGTGTGCCAAAAATCCCTAAAGTCTTGACTTTGGGATCTACTTAAGGCCTTGGACTTTTTCTTTCTTTTCTTTATCTTTCTTATACTTGTTAATACTTCTAAAAGAAGACTTCTTTAAAATGAAACTGAAATGTTTAAGCAAATTATAACTTTGAAATGCTTAAACCAAAAATCTGCCTAGGCTTAACAAAAATCTATCCTAAGATTGGAGTTCTGCATTCAACACTTATCAAAATCTGCAAGCAATACTTATGAAAGTCTGCATATCATACAAGCTTAAACTAAATCTAAAACTTGTTGGGTTTAAAACCTATACTGCATGCTTCGAATTAAGAAAACTAAACAAGCTAACTCCAAACATATGTGAAGCTTGCTGGAATAAACGGTTGCAAGGAAACATATCTAAACCTCACGTTAGAACTCAAATCTGTATTCTAGAATGAGTGTGACAAGAAAACATATCTAAACCTCATGCTAGAATAAAGAACCTCAAATCTGTATACTTGAATGAAAGTAGCATATCTAACCTCAGATCTGTTTACTTGAATGAAAAAAGCATATCTAAACATCAAATCTGTATATTTGAATGAAAGTAGCATATCTAAACCTCAAATCTGTATACTTAAATGAAAGTAGCATATCTAAACCTCAAGTCTGTATACTTGAATGAAAGTAGCATATCTAAACCTCAAATCTGTATACTTGAATGAAAGTAGCATATCTAAACCTCAAATCTGTATACTTAAATGAAAGTAGCATATCTAAACCTCAAATCCACTGAACTTCAAAAAGGAGTTGCTTCTACTTAACCTCGATGCTCACTAGGGCGAGTCCAAGCAATGTTAAGAGCATGTAGCATTACATGTGATCATGTGATATAAAAACTTCACCTCCTCGTACATGATTTATCATGAAGGAATTCACAAGCAGAACCTCATCATAAAAAACAAAACACATTTTCACTATGGGCTACAACCTAGCATGTTGGGAGGTAAGAACATAACTTAACATAGTAATTCCTGCAGCATTTCATAACCGAATTCAGCATGGTAGGCATGAAGAAATTCCCAACAGTACTTCAACTTAGCTTGATAGACAATTACATGACGCAATTTGTATGGCAAGGCTTTAACGTAGTAAGCATGCAATAGAAAACACATCTAAACATATTATTGCACACATGAAAACAGGCATGGTTATCATCTTGACTTTCATACATGATCTTTTGGGAATTTATGAAGAACATATGAAATATAAGGACCCTAAGGAAGTAATGAAAGAACCACTACTTTCACACCAGATCTATTGGGAAGTTTCATACAGGACACATACAATCTAAGGATCATAAGAAAGAAATAAAAGCACAACTACTTAAATAACATGACTTTTCAATATAACAAATCCAACCAAAGGGGATCTTATATCATCTCAAGGACCTCATACACAATGGACCAAAACATTGCCTCTAAATTGTTCTTGCCCAATGCAAAGCATAACCGAACCCAAGCATCCCTCTGTTCAGTGCTACGGCAGAAAACCAAAGGAAGAAAAATACTCTACACACTTATCCTTTTTCATGTACTTCCTTTGTAACTCACGGCAGAACATCAAGAGTCACACACTTTACAGCAAACAAACAGTCTATCTTCTACACTACAACCAATAGCTCTACACGTTATACAATTGAGAAAACTGAAATTTCAATTCAAAAACTACCACTATACTAATCTGATATACTAATTGTAGAGGTAGAAGGATTCAATTTACATGCTCCAACTATACACATCATCTTCTTTCTTCCTTTTTAAATACACGGTAGCTACTTCAAACCAAAACCGATCAATCTAAGCAGCATACTCGGAAGCCAAAAGAACAATCAAATCTCGGAATCCACTCTAGGGTTTTCATCAAGCTCCGGAAAAAAAACAAGAAATCTGAAATCTCAATTCATGGCAGGAAATCCTAAAGCCACAGATACCACCGAAATCAAAGAATGAATTAGAGAATGCGAAAACCACTCTTACCGCAGGTGAGTAAGCAACTTACCATGATTCTTGGATTCAAACCGAAGGGGAAGAAGACTTCTAGGGTTCGGAGAAGTGAAGATCTCGGCCACTTCCTCACCTCTATGTGCTCTCCTCGACGGGGTGATCTCGACGATGTAAATGGCTGTCGGAAAACCCCTCAACCGGCCGCCAGAGTAGCCCTAGCTCATGCCGCGGATTCGCCCGAGAAGAGCTGGCGCCGTCGTGAGAAAGAGGAGAGGTTTTCGAGAGAAAGAAAACCTAATTTCTTTTCTTATAACTAGGTATTCTATTAACTATTACCATATAAATATATTTTGCTCCTTACTCTTTCACGTAATACCTGCAGAATAGTTGGTTGGCTGTGTTCTGCTTAAGGCTCGGCTCGTGGGTTGAAATCTCGGCTGCAATCCCTTTTTTCCTATTATTTCCTGTTATTTTCGGTTCCAACTATAGTTTATATATATTTTGTTCCCTAATTGATTAACAAAACTCTTGTGGAACACTTGGTTATCTCACTTCGCTTAAGGCCTAAGACTTGTCCGAGGTCTACGGTTCGAATCTCGGCTTAGACATTTTTTTTTGTCAAAACTTCCTTCGTTTAGTAAAAATACCAAACGACCTCCAAAAATTATATAAAAATACTCTAAAAATTTCTAAAAATCTCTAGAATTTTTCTAAAGCATTTCTAACTATTTTTAAATTACTTTTGGGACTCAAAATGAGGAAATTTGGGTTGTTACAAGTAGTATCCTAATGAATTCAAGTCTGGCTATAGGTGCATAGGTTTAATCATAATCTAACCCTTCTACTTAGCTGAACCCCTTCCCCACTAGTCTAGCTTTATTTCTAACTATTTCACCTTTATCGTCAAGTTTATTTCTAAAGACCCACTTAGTATCAATTATAGATTTATTTGTAGGATTAGGTACTAGTTCCTAGACTTGGTTTCTTTCAAATTGAGCTAGTTCTTCTTGCATCGTAACTATCCAATCTGGGTTAGGTAGGGTTTCTTCTATAGTTTTAGGTTTAATTTTAGAAATAAGAGCTATTTGACTTAGGTTTCTATAAGATGATCGAGTTCAAACTCGTAGGGTTGGGTCACTCAAAATTTAGTTAGTTGAGTGATTGGATCTAAACCTAGATAGTCTTATGTTAGGGTCAACAATTGATTCTTCTGATTCACCAGGTTTAGGTTTAATTTGATTATCTTCATCATCTTCTATATTTCTTATAATTTGATTACTATTTTCATTGATTAAATTCGGTAGGTTATTTTCTTCATCAAAAATTATATTTGTTGTTTCATCAACTTTTAGAGTATTTTTGTTAACGACTCTATAAACCCTACTAGTTGTGGAGTACCCTAAAAAGATGTCAGTTAAAGATTTTGATGTAAACTCACCTAAATAATCCTTAGTGTTTAATATATGTACTTTACATCTAAAAACTTTTAGATAATTTAGATTGAGTATTTCATTGGAATAAATTTCATAGGGGGGTTTATTGTAAAATTTATTGATTAATATTCTATTTTAAATCTAACATGCTGTATTTATTGCTTCTGTTAGTGCAATCGACCTCTAGGATTTTGATGATTGACAATATGACCAAGGGTTGACCCAAACAGGACTTAATGTTTGGGAGAGAGAGAAGTCTAGTCAAGACTAGATGACTAGAAAAGGTAAGTCCTAACCAAAGGTTGGTAAAGTGAAAGTCCCGGTGAGTGAAGCCGGACCCTAGTGAGTGAAGCTAGGTGGTGGAAGTCCCAGTGAGTGAAGTCGGGCCCTAGTGAGTGAAGATAGGTGGAGGAAGTCCTAGTGAGTGAAGCCAGACCTTAGTGAGTGAAGCTAGGTGGAGGAAGTCCTGGTGAGTGAAGCCAAGCAATGGAAGTCCTAGTGAGTGAAGCTAGGAAACCCTAGGAGGTAACCCTAGGTTATACTTGAATTTTGTTAACACTGTTTTGCTAACTCAGTGTTGCAGGGAAGTTCAGCTAGGTCGACGGGCTGACCAGCTAGCTGACACGAAGCCCAGACGAGTCAAAGGGCTGACCGGACGTCTGGCAAGTAAGTGAAAGTAAGTCACTGGAGGGGAGTGACTATGAGGACGCATTCCCGGGAAGGGAACATTAGGCGCCGATCCGCCTTAGATCCATTTCGGATATCTAAGTCAAAATCGTGACTAGATTCCGATCTCGAGGAGATGGAATCTAATTACTACTCTATTCCTTAACTGTGCTAACACTTTATTTTGCAGGGTAGTTTGCATTTTGCCTCGGACTAACTCTTTTTTGTAGGTTGCTGAAAAGTGGAGGTCCGAGCGCTCGGAAAGGATCTGGGCGCCCGGAGGTCCGGGCGCCCAGAATGCAAAATCTATCCCCAACGAGCTTTGCCACGTGGAGCGCCCTGGTTGGCTCGGCTACGTTATGTTCAGGGCACACAAAGGGATCCAGGCACCCCGAACCTCCTATATAAGGAGGGTAAAGGGCTGGAGTCAAAGAACAACTCACGATCTGCTCTTCTGTGCTCCTACGACGCTACGAAAGCTCTCCGACAAGTGCTATTCTTTTTTCCATTTTTTTTATTGTCGGCTTTCTTTTACTAAATAATTCCTGTACCGCATTTGTAATATCTTTTTAAATTATTAGTGATTGCCCAACGAAAGCACTCAACGAGTGCGGGCCTTGGAGTAGGAGTCGACATAGGCTCCGAACAAAGTAAAAAGATTACTTGTGTTAGCGTTGCTCTCTTTTTATTTTTCTTTTTCCGCTGCGTGCTTACTCTACGATATTTTTAAATCGCTATTCACCCCCTCTAGCGAATTCTCGATCCAACAAGTGGTATCAGAGCAGGTACCGCTCTGATTTGGTGCAACCACCAATCAGGTACGCCTTTCATTTTTTCCCTCCAAAAATATTTTTGAAAAATTCATTTTCATTTTTTCACCGTTGGTTAATATTAATAAAATATCGTATTTACCAAAATTTGAAATAATATTTTTTATTAATATTTTATTAATTTTTTAATTAGTGAAATATTATATTGTTTCTCCAGCACTGCTAATCCAAGACCAAGTCTTGGGATTTTTTTTATTTGTTTCCTTGTGTGCAAGACCATTGTCTCTTCTAGAAGGATGGAGCAACCACAAACCACCTCCATATGAGATGTACGAGAGACATGAATACAATCTATGGAGGATGCAGATGGAAACCTTTATTCTTATGAACGACCTCGATGGTGGCATTGCACTAAGAAGACCAACACAAAACTCAGAAGCAAACCAAAAGGTAATAAAGTTAGTTTCAGATTTATTACCTAACGAAGTTACTTGCAGGATAGGGAAGGTCAAGGATGCCCACGAGTTTTGGACCTACCTGACCAAGCTTCACGAGGAGCCGTTGGAGTTAGACGATCAAGTCAAAATCGAATCCAGACTCGAGTAAGATCCAACGGAAAAGCTTACTGAATTAGGGGATGCGCTTAAGGTTAGTATAGTTTACCAAAATACCCCTATCAATAATAGGTTAAATAATCTGCATGATGATTCAGATAAGTATGAAATTATCCCAAGCATGGTGCATGATAATCTAGATCTATATGATTTAAATTCAATATCACAAAATAATCTAGATTCTGATCAAGTCAATCAAGACTCTGATCAATTTGACATCAACCTTGACTTGGTCAAATAGAACAATGACCAAATAATTCAAATAATTTAGTTAATTTATAAAATTTAAAATTAAGTCAACATTTAGACATAAGTAAGTCAAACATTAAAATAAATTTGAATTTAAAAATTAAAAATGAGAAAATGGATAAAACTAATAAATACCTTAATAAAGTATTTAATAATCTAGATAAAATCAGTCTAGAAAATGCTATCCAAAACCAAGATAATTAAATTAACAAAAAATTAAGTTTAAAGATAAGACTTATCTAATAAATTCCACTAATCATATCAACTTAAAAGGCGAAGAAAATATAAGGATAAAATCAAACACTCTGATAAAATCAAAACTAAATTTAACAAACTTAAAATTAAATGTTAAAGATAACATATTAAACAAAGACAATCTAGAAAATTCAAAATTAACAATTAATAAAAGGTTAAAAGAAAGATAATTCAAACAATTTAATTAATTGAAATTTAAAAATTAATAAAAACTTAAACTTTAAAAATAAGCTATTAAAGAAAGATAATTCAATAAACTTAATAAAATTAAAATTGAATGAAAATTTAAACTTTAAATACACTCTTTTAAAGAAGGAAAATTTGACTCATCTAATTAATTCAAAATTAAAAACTTAAATTTAAATTATAAATTAAATAAAAATATAAAAAAATCAATAATTTAGGGGGAGACTCCAAACTAGTTGGCACCTTCAAAAATAATCTGCCCGACAGGGTAACAAAGAGTAACCTACCCGGCAGGGTAATTAGGATTAGAATAAAAAGGGACAAAGTTTAACTTAACCTACGGTACTGGTAAAGTTTTCGATGATAGTAGGTTAGGGAAGTTTAGTCTATGCATATCTAGGAAGTTATGATTTTGACCTGGTGCATTTGGCTAAGTGGAACTAACTGAAGCTATCCCTTACAGATCCTAACTAGTTAGACCAAGATTTTATACTGAGTTCAGTGGATAGGACTATTTGAAAAACCTCGAAGGCATGGTTACTCTAATGATGTCCAGATGACTCACCATAGCCCAGAATTTTATCCAAACAATATTTGTTTGTTGAGCCCAAAGCTAAACCTGAATCTAATACAAAGTTAAATCAAATCCTAAAAATTGAATCTAACTTATCTCACAAAATTATAGGATTCCCTGATTGAAAATTTAGATCGGACGAGATGACTAAAAAATTAAAATTAAATTAAATTAAATTAAATTAAAATTAAATTGAATTAATTTAAAATTAAATTGAAATTGAAATTAAAATTAAAATTAAATTAAATGAAATAAAAATGAAAATTAAATTAAATTAAAATTAAAATTAACATTAAAATTAAATTAAATTAAAATTAAATTAAGTTAAAATTAAATTAAGTTAAAATTAAATTAATATTGAAATTGAAATTTAAATTAAATTAAAAATTAAATTAAAAATTAAATTAAATAAAATTAAAAATAAAATTTAAAAAAATCTTAAAAAATTATATTTAAATCTTTTTTAAAAAAAATTTCAAAATCCTTTTTAAAATTATTTTAAAAAATTCTTTAAAAAAAACTTTAAAATTTCTTTAAAAATTATTTTAAAAACTTCTTTTAAAAATCATTTCAAAAACTTCTTTTAAAATCATTTTAAAAACTTCTTTAAAAAACATTTTAAAAATTCTTTAAAATATTTTTAAAATCATTTTAAAAATTATTTTAAAAACTTTAAAAATATTTTTAAAAATTATTTTAAAAATTCTTTTAAAAACTTTAAAAATCTTTTTAAATTTTTTTTAAAAATTCTTTAAAAACTTTTAAAAATTATTTTAAAAACTTTAAAAATCTTTTTAAAAATTATTTTAAAAAATTCCTTTAGAAACTTTAAAAATCATTATAAAAATCTTTTAAAAATTATTTTAATTTTTTTAAAAAATTATTTTAATTTTTTTAAAAAATTATTTTAAATTTTTTAAAAAAAATTATTTTAATTTTTTTTTAAATTTTTTTAAAAAAATTTTTTAATTTTTTTTAAAAAAATATTTTAAAAATTATTTATAAAATTATTTTAAAAATTTCTAAAAGAAACTTTAAAAATTATTTTAAATCTCTTTAAACTTAAAATTATTTTAAAGCTTTTTAAATTGAAAATTATTTTAATTTTTTTTAAACTGAAAATTATTTCAAACACCAGTGTTGACTTCAGGAGGAGTGTTGACTTCAGGGGGAGTGTGAACTTCAGGGGGAGTGTTAATTTCAAGGGGAGTGTTGACGTCAAGGGAAGTGTTCTTGAGAATTATATTTGTAAAATCTTTTGAAAAATTATTTTTGTAACAATATTTGAAAAATCTATAAATACGAAAATATTTTGAATAACCTTCTCACACTTTATTTGAAAAATATTCTTAAAATATTTTCAACACTTTTTTCATTTTGAAAACTATTTTACAAATTTATTTTATAGAAAAAAACTATATGCTTTTCAAAAATGATATAACATATTTTAAAAAATTATTTTGTTACTTAGTAAATATTTTAAAACTTAAGTTGACAAGGTCCTCTTAAAAGGTTTTAGTGCAAAATCACTTTCAAATTTTTTTGAAAATATTTTGAAAACTCACCTTCAAACTTTGTGTTCTTTTAATTTGGATCACCCCCTTGACACATAAGAAGTTTTACTTGTGGTTAATAAGAGGTCCTAAGAATTTGTCAAGTTAAGGGGGAGCCTTGATTGAAAGACTAAAAGTACTCTTTAAAAATTACTTTTGCAAATCTTTGAAACTAAGTTTGAAAGGTGTTTTTACAAACACTTTGGAAAGTTGTTTTTCGCACATTGTTGGTGCAAAACCTAATAGAAACTAACCTTAAGTTCATATTCTTTTAATGTGTGCCAAAGGAGAGAGTAATATCTTAAATTAGAAAAGTCTTAAGTTAGAAAAGTTAAAGCATTCCTAACCTCCCTCAAAGTTGTTCGAATTTCTCAAATCTTGAGAATTAACCCTTAAAAGACCCAAGCCTAACTTAAGAAAATTGTCAAACATCAAAAAGGGAGAGATTGATGGTGCAATCGACCTCTAGGGTTTCGATGTTTGATAATATGACCAAGGGTTGACCCAAATAGGACTTGATGTTTGGGAGATAGAGAAGTCTAGTCAGGACTAGATGACTAACAAAGGTAAGTCCTGACCAAAGGTTAGGTAAAGTGGAAGTCCCGGTGAGTGAAGTCCGGCCCTAGTGAGTGAAGCTAGGTGGTGGAAGTCCCGATGAGTGAAGCCGAGCCCTAGTGAGTGAAGCTAGGTGGTGGAAGTCTTGGTGAGTGAAGTCGGACCCTAGTGAGTGAAGCTAGGTGGAGGAAGTCCCGGTAAGTGAAGTCAGACCCTAGTGAGTGAAGGTAGGTGGAGAAAGTCCTGGTGAGTG
Source organism: Zingiber officinale (assembly GCF_018446385.1). Lineage (NCBI taxonomy): Eukaryota > Viridiplantae > Streptophyta > Magnoliopsida > Zingiberales > Zingiberaceae > Zingiber > Zingiber officinale. Next base: position 38,899,912 of record NC_056007.1, on the reverse strand, counting down.
AAGCCAGGCAATGGAAGTCTTAGTAAGTGAAGTTAGGCAACCCTAGGAGGTAACCCTAGGTTATACTTGAATTCTGTTAACACTGTTTTGCTAACTCAGTGTTGTAGGGAAGTTCAGCTAGGTTGACGGGCTGACCAGGTAGCTGACACGAAGCCCAGACGGGTCGAAGGGCTTGTTGGGTTTTTCGGGTCGCGAAAACCGCTTTTCGCGTCGCGGAAACCCCGAATCACCCATAGCCGTAGATCCGTGCAAGGAAAACCGAACGAAAATTCCGAGTACAAGTTTTACATATCTTTTAGATCTACTTCTAGATCTACATGTTAAGAGCTTTACCCTTGTTGCGTGCCCTTTCGCGTTCCCGCTCATCTAAGGAGTTGCCGGATCTCTAGACCGTCAAGCGTCGGTCCTCTAGAAGTATCCACACGGACACGTAGGTGGAGAAAAACCTCACACAAAGGTGTGCTAGCACCTTAGTGAGATTCGGCCAAAAACAAGGAGGAGAGGGAGAGGGAGAGCTTGAGAGGAAGGAGGAAGAAGATACCCACTTGAATGGAAAAATGAATTCACCATTCAAACCAAAGTGGCTGACCACTCTTCTTGTGTAACTCCCCATTAAATGCAATTAATGTGAAGTTATTAAGAAAATGGCATTGTAACTTCCATGAGGTGGCACCCATGATGATGTGGAGTAACATCATTGGTCCACTTCAATGCCAACTCACCAATCAGGTGGCATAAAGTCAAGTCAAACTTGACTTTTAATCTTCCTCTCAAGTCAAGTCAAACTTGACCAAATCTCTTCCATGGTTGATCGAATCCAACCATTTGATTCAAGTCAACTTAATATAATGAATCTAATTCATTTAATTAAATTGATTCAATGAGTCAAAATCTAAATTAGACTCATTGAACAAATGAATCAACTTGAGTCGAACTCAAGTAGCCCAATTTGGATTACTCTTAATCCAATTTGATTCATCAAATGAATCTAATCCTCTTGGTTCATCATATGAACCAAATCTCCATCTAAATGTCCTAAGTGTGTGACCCTATAGGTTCTTGTAACGTTGGCAATGCCCTAAACATATTTAGGAGCATAAGTAATGAGCGGTATCTAGCAACACATCATTACTATCCAAGTTACAAGAATGTCGAGATCCGACATCACCTTGTGACTACCAATTGTGACTCCTCACAAAATAATGACAAGTGTCATTCTATTCTAGACATCTAGATTTATCAATATGAGGCATAGACCGTGTCATCCTCTAATCAATCTAAATCTTGAACTCCAAGTAGACTCACTCGATCAAATGAGCTCAACATCTAATGTTGACTCATTTGGGCATGGCCATGCACTTAGTGGTCTCAATCTATCAAGAATACCGATGTCGCTCCCGTCATATGGGAGGGATAGATCCCATCTACATCACTCACATCCCTCTACATAATTCGTTATATACCCAGTAATCGCCTTTATAGTCCACCCAGTTACGGGTGACGTTTGACGAAACCAAAGTACATAACTCCTTATGTAGGGATCCATGGTGACTTCAGGTCTAAGGATTAATAGTCATACTAATAGCCACATGAGAAAGTATATGACACTCATATAATGATCCATGATACTTTCTCATGGCGGGTCATTCAGTATACATTCTTCAATGTATACCCATGTGTCAGCTTGATATCTCTATATCCATGACTTGTGAGATCAAGTCATCGAGCTGACCTACATGCTAGTCTTATTGCATTAACATTGTCCCTGAATGTTAATACTCGACTAGGAATGATTTAGAGTAGTGTTCCCTATATCATCTCACTATCGATTCAACTAATCGATTGATATAGGTATGAACCTTCTACTCAAGGACGCTATTATACTTAGTCTATTTGGCACTAATACAAATAAGTATAATAACCAAACATATGCCTTTATTAATATACAAGAATATGATACAATGAGTCCATACAATCATCAAATGATTGGCTCTAGGGCTCTAACTATCAATCTCCCACTAGCACTAGTGCCAATCAGTATAATCTCTAAGGCCTAATGACCTAGTGTGACCATCATGCTGCCTCTGTGCCAAAGCCTTGGTCAAGGGATCTGCGATGTTAGCCTCTGTAGGTACTCTGCAAATCTTCACATCTCCTCTATCGATAATCTCTGGAATGAGATGGAAGCGCCGTAGTATGTGCTTGGTCCGCTGGTGTGAGCGAGGTTCCTTCGCCTGTGCTATAGCTCCATTGTTGTCACAATAGAGCTCAACTGGATCAGCGATGCTAGGAACCACCCCAAATTCAGTGATGAACTTGTGGATCCAAACTGCCTCCTTTGCTGCCTCTGATGCAGCAATATACTCGACCTCTGTTGTAGAATCAGCTACTGTGTCCTACTTCGAACTCTTCCAGCTCACAGCACCACCATTTAAGCAAAACACGAACCCTGACTGCGATCGGTAATCATCCTGATCGGTCTGGAAGCTGGCATCACTGTAACCCTTTACAGTTAGCTCATCATTGCCTCCATATATCAAGAAATATTCTTTAGTCCTTCGTAAGTACTTAAGAATATTCTTGACCGCTATCCAGTGACTTTCACCTGGATCTGAGTGGTATCTGCTCGTCATGCTCAAAGCATACGAGACATCAGGTCGAGTACATAGCATGGCGTACATGATCGATCCTATGGCTGAGGCATAAGGGATCTGATCCATGCGATCTCTCTCCTCTCTAGAAGAGGGACCTTGAGTCTTCGAAAGACTCACGCCATGTGACATTGGCAGAAATCCCTTCTTGGAATTCTACATGGCAAACCGAAGGAGTACCTTGTCAATGTATGTACTCTGACTTAGGCTAAGCAATCTCTTAGATCTATCTCTATAGATCTGTATCCCTAGAATGCGGGATGCCTCACCTAAGTCCTTCATTGAGAAACAACTCCCTAGCCATGTCTTGACAGACTGAAGCATAGGGATGCCCTTCCCAATGAGTAGTATGTCATCCACATACAATATGAGGAAGACAACTATGTCCCCTACAACCTTATTATAGACACAAGGTTCATCTTCGTTCTTGATGAAACCAAACTGTTTGATCGCATCATCGAATCGAAGATTCCAGCTCCGAGAAGCTTGCTTTAGTCCATAAATTGCATACTCTACTAGTATGCTGTGGATCTACAAAACCCTCAGGTTGTGTCATATACACATCCTCGAGTAGTTTCCATTCAGAAACGCGGTTTTGACATCCATCTGCCATATCTCATAGTCATGGTAGGCTGCAATAGCAAGCATGATCCGAATGGACTTAAACATCGCCACTGGAGAAAAGGTTTCATCATAGTCAATACCATGAATCTGCTTGAAGCCTTTAGCTACCAAGCGACCCTTATAGATAAGTCCATCCATGTCAGTCTTTCTCTTAAAGACCCACTTGCACCCAACGGGTTTTACCCCTTCAGGTGGATCAACTAAAGTCCATACTTGGTTGGTGTACATGGATTCCATCTCGGATCTCATGGCTTCTAGCCATTTCTCGGAATCTGGTCTCATCACAACTTCCTGATAGGTGGTAGGCTCATCCTCTATGAGCACAATGTCATCATGGTCAGACAAGAGAAAAGAGTATCTCTCAGGCTGACGACGTACCCTATCAGACCTGCGAAGAGGTATGTCTACTTGAACCGGTTGTTGTTCCTCAACTCCTTGTGGAACAACATCATCCACAACACTTTGTGGTTCCAGTTCAATTTCCATCGAGGCATTAGTACTATTGTTCGCATCTTGAACTTCTTTAAGATCGAACGCGCTCCCACTAGTCTTTCTAGAAACAAAGTCCCTTTCTAGAAAGACCCCAGTCTTTGCCACAACTACCTTGTACTGACTGGGAATGTAGAAGTAATATCCCTTAGTTTCCTTGGGATATCCGATGAAATAGCACTTGTCGGATTTGGGTCCTAATTTGTTTGAGACTTGACGTCGTACGTAAGCCTCACAGCCCCAAATCCTCATGAAAGACACCTGGGCATCTCTCCCAGTCCATATCCTATATGGTGTCTTTATCACGGCCTTTGATGGAACTCAGTTGAGTATGAAAGCTGCTGTGTCTAGAGCATATCCCCATAGATATGTCGGAAGATCTGTGTGACTCATCATAGATCATACCATAACTAATAGGGTACGATTCCTCCTTTCGGATACACCATTCCACTGTGGTGTTCCAGGAGGAGTGAGTTGGGATAGAATCCCACACTCAGCTAGGTAGTCACGAAACTCATGGCTAAGGTATTCTCCACCTCGATCTGATCGAAGTATCTTAATACACTTGCCAAGATGGTTCTGTACTTCATTCTTGAATTCTTTGAACTTTTCAAAGGATTCAGACTTATGTGTCATCAAGTACACATAACCATATCTACTGAAGTCATCGGTAAATGTGATGAAGTATCTATAACCGCCTCTAGCAGCAACATTGAAAGGGCCACATACATCACTATGTATGAGTCCTAACAAATCAGTTTCTCTCTCGCTATGCCCACTAAAGGGGGTCTTGGTCATCTTGCCTCATAGGCATGACTCGCATATCTCATATGATTCTAAATCAAATGAATCCAGCAAACCATCCTTATGGAGCTGGGATAAGCGCTTGTCATTTATATAACCTAAGCGACAGTGCCAGAGGTAGGTTTGGTTCTTGTCATTTGACTTGAACCTCTTGGTACTAATGTTATAGATTGGGTTCTCAAGGTCTAGAATATAGAGTCCGTTTATTAGTGGTGCACTACAATAGAACATATCCTTTAAATAAACAGAACAACATTTGTCTTTTATTATAAAAGAGTATCCTTTCTTGTCTAAACAAGAAACTAAAACTATGTTCTTAGTAAGAGCAGGCACATAACAACAATCATCTAAATCTAGTACAAGCCCAGAGGGCAGAGATAGCTGATAAGTTCCTACAGCAACAGTAGCAACCCGTGCTCCATTGCCTACTCGTAGGTCCACCTCGCCCTTTGCCAATGCTCTGCTATTTCTCAGCGCTTGCACATCAGTACAAATGTGAGAAGCACATCCAGTATCTAATACCCATGATGTAGAAATAGATAGATTGACTTCTATAACATATATACCTGAAGTGGAAGTCTCACTTCGCTTCTTCTTAAGATCCTCCAAGTATACCTTGCAGTTCCTCTTCCAGTGCCCGGTCTGACCGCGGTGGAAGTATCCTTGGCGACCCCTCCTTTAGGCTTCAGTGCCTTGCCTTTGCCCTTGGTTTGGGACTTTCCCTTACCTTTGGGCTTACCCTTGCCCTTGTGCTTCTGGACCATCAGAATGGGCTTAACCTTCTTAAGGTTAATCTCAGCAGTTCGTAACATACTAAGTAGCTCGGAATTGACTATAGCTATCCGGCAAGGACTGAAAGATCAAGTCAGTGGCCAGCTCTTGGCCAAGTGGGAACCCCAGTCTTTGTAGGTTCTCTATGTACCCAATCATCTTGAGTACATAAGGACCTACAGGAGCCCCGTCTGACATCTTGCATTGAAACAGTGCCTTCGAGATCTCAAATCTCTCATGCCTTGCTTGTCCCTAATATAGTTGGCGAAGATGCTCAACCATATCGTAAGCGCCCATCAACTCGTGTTGCTTCTGAAGTTCAGAGTTCATGGTCGCGAGCATTAGACAGGACACATCTAATGTGTCGTCTTGATGCTTCTTGTAAGCATCTTTGTCTGCTCGCGGGGGAATGGGCTGCCCCAGAACGTACATTTTACGTTCCTGGGTGAGAACTATTCTCAAGTTCCTGTACCAGTCCAGGAAATTCGCTCCGTTGAGCTTGTCCTTCTCAAGGACAGATCGCAGGGAGAAGGAATTCGTGTTCGACGTCATGGTTATCTACAACAGAAAACTTGCAGAAATAAATATCATATTCTTTTAAAAATCATTTAATTAGGCCTTTAACCAAATGATGCTCCCACTGAATACTATAATTCATGTGGTACAAGATCCACATCATACTAACCCTTGAGTTAGCTTTGGCTAATACGCCCAAGGCTTAGTATGATCAGTAGGTAACGATTATCAATTACATCTCTATGCAACTCTTGTTTATAGGATCAAGATCCATATTTATATTAAAACTCGAGTTAGCTTTGACTAATACGCCCGAGAGTTAATATAAACGTGATTTTGTCCTACCTTTCCAACTATTGGAAGAATGCCTATAGTTGACTCGATCCAACCGAGTAACTAGGAATGCTCAATCTAATTGAGTTTGTATTCACCCATACGTTGATAGGCGGGACCAAGATTGTCCCTCCGTACCCTACCAAGATAATATGTATTGCTCTGCTTTGGCAGATTCAACAATACATGTGATCGAGGTAGTGATAGGTATCACGGCACGGTTAGGCATTAGAGTTGAGTCGATTGAGATCTAATCTAATCGAAAGGGATACATCTTGTGCATGACTTAGATCTAATCTAATCGCAAGGGTACATCATGTGCACGACTTAGATCTAATCTAATCGTAAGGCACTAATTAATTAACTACTTATTAAATATGCATCACATACACAAGCAATTAATTAATCTATTTGTGATTTAGTCATGGCCCTACTACGATCTTCTCAAGCCAATGAGAAGATCGATTGGTCAACCTAGGGTCAACAGCTTCTCCAAGCTCCTCCCTTTGACCACCTTGTGTTGCTCGTGCCCGCCTCGGAACTCCGTCTCGTGTGGACCCTCCACCGCTCCAATTTGTACATTACAATTTGAAACTCGAGTTACATTCGAGTCTAAATCTAATTTACAACAAGAATATAAGAGAAGGTCGCGAATATAATACAACACTCACAAACACATAACGGCACGCAGGCCGTATTATGAATTACAACACAATCCAATCATATTGGGTTTTTGGGCCATGACTATCACAAAATTAATATATAATTGAAAATTATATATTTTTCATAATTTTCTGTAATTTTAAAATTAATTTTTACAATTTTTACGAGTAAAATTTCCCGGCGGACCCGTTTAGCGGTTTCGGGCGCAATCGCGGAACGGATCCCCTTGCGGGGCCAGGGGCAGCGCCCCTACCCGCGATCTAACCATCGCGAGGGTTCCTTTGTGATCCAACAGCGCCTAAACCCACTTTCCAAAATGATTTGGGCCGAGACATTGCCGTTTCGGAAAAATCTTCCCGGCGGGTTCGTTTTTAGCGATTTCGGGTGCAACCGCGGAGCAAATCCCCTTGCGGGGTTAGGGGCAGTACCCCTACCCGTGATCTAACCATCGCGAGTTGCTCCTAAGCGATCTAATGGCACCCAAGCCCGCTGTCCCAAAAAATTTTGGGGCGAAACGAAGCCGTTTTGGAAAAATCTTTCCGGTAGCCGAAGCCTACAAGTGCCGAGACACTTGTGCTTCGCTTCTACGGAAAAATTACCCATAAAAACTCGAAAATCATAATTTTATAGAAAATTACAGAAACTTTAGTTTTCATAAAACCAAAAACAAACTCGTACAAGCCTTGCACGTGGCTCTGATACCACTGTTGGATTTTTCGGGCCGCGAAAACCGCTTTTCGCGTCGCGGAAACCCCGAATCACCCATAGCCGTAGATCCGTGCAAGGAAAACCAAACGAAAATTCCGCGTACAAGTTTTACATATCTTTTAGATATACTTCTAGATCTACATGTTAAGAGCTTTACCCTTGTTGCGTGCCCTTTCGCGTTCCCGCTCGTCCAAGGAGTTGCCAGATCTCTAGACCGTCAAGCGTCGGTCCTCTAAAAGTATCCACACGGACACGTAGGTGGAGAAAAACCTCACACAAAGGTGTGCTAGCACCTTAGTGAGATTCGGCCAAAAACAAGGAGGAGAGGGAGAGGGAGAGATTGAGAGGAAGGAGGAAGAAGATACCCACTTGAATGGAAAAATGAATTCACCATTCAAACCAAAGTGGCTGGCCACTCTTCTTGTGTAACTCCCCATTAAATGCATTTAATGTGAAGTTATTAAGAAAATGGCTTTGTAACTTCCATGAGGTGGCACCCATGATGATGTGGAGTAACATCATTGGTCCACTTCAATGCCAACTCACCAATGAGGTGGCATAAAGTCAAGTCAAACTTGACTTTTAATCTTCCTCTCAAGTCAAGTCAAACTTGACCAAATCTCTTCCATGGTTGATTTAATCCAACCATTTGATTCAAGTCAACTTAATATAATGAATCTAATTCATTTAATTAAATTGATTCAATGAGTCAAAATCTAAATTAGACTCATTGAACACATGAAGCAACTTGAGTCGAACTCAAGTAGCCCAATTTAGATTACTCTTAATCCAATTTGATTCATCAAATGAATCTAATCCTCTTGGTTCATCATATGAACCAAATCTCCATCTAAATGTCCTAAGTGTGTGACCCTATAGGTTCTTGTAACGTTGGCAATGCCCTAAACATATTTAGGAGCATAAGTAATGAGCGGTATCTAGCAACACATCATTACTACCCAAGTTACAAGAATGTCGAGATCCGACATCACCTTGTGACTACCAATTGTGACTCCTCACAAAATAATGACAAGTGTCATTCTATCCTAGACATCTAGATTTATCAATATGAGGCATAGACCGTGTCATCCTCTAATCAATCTAAATCTTGAACTCCAAGTAGACTCACTCGATCAAATGAGCTCAACATCTAATGTTGACTCATTTGGGCATGGCCATGCACTTAGTGGTCTCACTCTATCAAGAATACCGATGTCGCTCCCGTCATATGGGAGGGATAGATCCCATCTACATCACTCATATCCCTCTACATAATTCGTTATATACCCAGTAATCGCCTTTATAGTCAACCCAGTTACGGGTGACGTTTGACGAAACCAAAGTATATAACTCCTTATGTAGGGATCCATGGTGACTTCAGGTCTAAGGACTAATAGTCATACTAATAGCCACATGAGAAAGTATATGACACTCATATAATGATCCATGATACTTTCTCATGGCGGGTCATTCAGTATACATTCTCCAATGTATACCCATGTGTCAGCTTGATATCTCTATATCCATGACTTGTGAGTTCAAGTCATCGAGCTGACCTACATGCTAGTCTTATTGCATTAACATTGTCCCTAAATGTTAATATTCGACTAGGAATGATTTAGAGTAGTGTTCCCTATATCATCTCACTATCGATTCATCTAATCGATTGATATAGGTATGAACCTTCTACTCAAGGACGCTATTATACTTAGTCTATTTGGCACTAATATAAATAAGTATAATAACCAAACAAATGCCTTTATTAATATACAAGAATATGATACAATGAGTCCATACAATCATCAAATGATTGGCTCTAGGGCTCTAACTAACAGGGCTGACCGGACGTCTGGCAGGTAAGTGAAGGTAAGTCACTGGAGGAGAGTGACTGTGAGGACGCATTCCCGGGAAGGGAACATTAGGCGCCGATCCAACTTAGATCCATTTCGGATATCTAAGTCGAGATCGTGACTAGATTCCGATCTTGAGGAGACGGAATCTAATTACTACTTTATTCTTTAACTGTGCTAACACTTTATTTTGCAGGGTAGTTTGCATTTTACCTCGGACTAACTCTTTTTTGCAGGTTACTGAAAAGTGGAGGTACAGGCGCCCGGAACTGGTCCAAGCGCCCGGAATGCAAAATCTATCCCCAACGAGCTTCGCCATATGGAGCACCCTGGTTGGCTCAACTACGTCATGTTAAGGGCGCCCAAAGGGATCCAGGTGCCCTGAACCTCCTTTATAAGGAGGGTAAAGGGCTAGAGTCAAAGAAAAACTCACGATCTACTCTTCTGTACTCCTGCGACGCTGCAAATGCTCTCCGACAAGTGCTATTCTCTTTTCCATTTTTTTTATTGTCGGCTTTCTTTTACTAAATAATTCCTGTACTGTATTTGTAATATATTTTTAAATTATTAGTGATTGCCCAACGAAAGCACTCAACGAGTGCGGGCCTTAGAGTAGGAGTCGACATAGACTCCGAACCAAGTAAAAAAATTACTTATGTTAGCGTTGTTCTCTTTTTGTTTTTATTTTTTCACTGCGTGCTTACTCTACGATATTTTTAAATTACTATTCAGCCCCCTTCCCTCTAGCGAATTCTCGATCCAACAGCTTCGGCCAAAATTGGTTACTTAGGTTATATTTGTTTAACATAATTCTAGCGACCTCTTGTAATATTCTATTTTTTTTGTTCTAGTAGACCATTTTGTTGGGGGGTTCTAGGACTTGAAAATTCATAATTATATCCATTAGTTTGACAAAATTCGTTAAACCTATGATTTTCAAATTCTCCCCCATGATCACTTCTAATTCTTTTAATCTTATTATCTTTTTCATTTCTATTAGTTTGCAAAAATTGTTATAGATTTCAAAAGTTTCATCTTTGGTTTTTAGAAATTTTACCCAAGTAAATCATGAGTAATAATTAATTATAACTAAGCAGTATTGGTTTCTACTTAGTGACTTGGCTCTGAATGAGTCAAATAGGTCTAAGTGTAAGAGCTCAAGTATTGAGTTGGTTCAATTTAGGTGTGTTGGTTTGTGGGTTGACTTAGTTTGTTTTCTTGTTGACAAGCATTACAAATTGTATTTTCTAAATTTTTTAATTTAGGTAGACCTCTAACTAAATCATTTTGACTCATTTTTGAAATAAGTCTGGTGTGAGTGTGACTCAGTCTTCTATGCCACAACTTAGTTTCCTCTTGTTGTGTCAAAAGACACTTTAGTAAAGAGATTAGTAGTCAATTATGTAAATATTATTTTTCCTAATTTCCTTAAGTGTAATTTTAGGGGTTTTACATTTTTAATTAAATATTTAGAGTTAGATAAAATACTTATATATCCAGAGTCACACAGTTGACTTATGCTAAATAAGTTGAAATTGAATTTATCAACAAATAATACTTTTCAAATAATGAACTCGGAATTTAGTTTGATATTACCTGTTCCGATTACCTTAAGTTTTCCGTCATTACTAAATGCAACTGATTCTAAGTTCTTGAATTTTAGCTTGGTAAACTTCAATCGGTCTCTAGTCATATGTCTGGAGCATCCACTATCCAACATCCATTCCTCCAAATCATTATGTTCCTATACATAAAGTATTTGATTTGGATCCAATTTTGATAGATTATAAGATAGATTAATTGAATTCAACCCCTTAATTTTTCATCTCACCCAGTCTAGATTGTCAATCATGTTATACCTATGGGTGATTATGAGATGATTAATTGAGTATAACTTAAGTTTAATTAGATTAATTAGATTTATGTTTTAAATTTATTTAATTAATTAGATTTAAGGTTAATTCAATTTGATTTAATTAGTTGATTTTAATTTGATTTGATTAGATTTAATTTAAGTTAGATTTAAGTTAGATTTGATTTAGGTTAGATTTAATTTAGTTTTGATTTAGGTTAGATTTAATTTAATTTAGATTTAATTTAAGTTAGACTTAATTTAAGTTAGATTTAAGTTAAGTTAGATTTAATTTAGTTTTGATTTAAGTTAGACTTAATTTAGTTTTGATTTAAGTTAGACTTAATTTAGTTTTGATTTTATAAATTTTTATTTTAATCTAAATTCATCTCACCCTTTTCTATATTATCAATCAGGGAATCTTTTGAGTTTTGTGAAATAGTTTATTTTAATCTTTAATTTAGATTAACATCTAAGGATTGATTTATATTTGAGCTAAAATAAGGTTTAACAGTTAGTCAATTAAATATTTATTTCAATAATTAGCTTCTAAGCTGTGGTGAGACACTAGACATTTTTGGATATTGGAACAACAACCATTTCTAAACAATGTCTTTTAAAGATATTAAATATTTAATTTTCTTTCTGAGAATCCTTGGTCTAACTAAACAAGTGTTGATCAAGCCTAAGTCCTTATCTATCTTTGTCTAAGCATGTATAAGGAAAGCGGTAAATTAAACATCAAACAAATTTATTTAATAATAAAGATGGTCTTTCTATTAGCTCCCCCTAGATCATATCCTCGATAAGGTCTATCAAGGTAGTGGATTTGATCCTTGGGGATCCAATATTGATCAAGTCCAACTTGATTAACCAAGTTAGAATTGAGGACCCATGCTTAAACTATTTTACTATTTGTTCGATTAATAAGAGACAGATAATATTTGAATTTATGTTTAGCCTTATATCCAAGTCCGAATCGATTGTATACGGTCCTTTGTTTTTCAAGAATTTGGTCAAGGTTCTTGGAACCCAAGCTAAACCATTCCAATGAGTCCCTAAGTTCCTTGACATGATTTTTCAAGTTAGAATTTTCTTCCACAAGTTATTTGACTTGAGTTGAAGTTCTAGCTTGAACAAATTCATTCAAGGAGCTTAGGTTAGTCACTTCCTTGAGGGATTTAACCTCCTCTTAGAGTGATTTAACCTGGAGGTTGGATTTAGCTAGTTTTCTAGATAAGTATGAAATTAAATTATGGGATCTAATGAAGGAGATACTTATAGTGGATTGGGAACCTTCTGAAGTGGATACAGATATGTGGCTTCGTTCGGACTCTGCTTCCAATTCTATCTCGGATTCAGACTCGACGACTTGTTCTTGGGATGAAAGTGTGAGGAAGTTTGTCTGTCTGAGATCTTCGTCGGAGTCTTCTGATGAAGACTCATCCCACGTTGCTTGTAGCGTCTTCTTTTTTCGTTGCTTCTTTGTTTCCTTCTGATTTGGATAGTTTGCCTTGATACGCCCCTTTTTGTTGCAGCCGTAGCAAATGACTATGGACTTAGCTTTTGGACTTGGTTGCATCATCTTTGACTTGATCACCTTCTTGATCTCTCTTTTGATGAATCTCTTCTTCTTCTTATATAGCTTTCGGACTAGGTTTATAGGATCAAAAAGTGCTAGGAGGGGGGTGAATAATGCTCATGGCTAATTTGTTCATTTTAAAAGAATTGATCAAAGAAACACAGCTAAATAGTAAGCATCAAACACGAACACCAAGATTTTACTTGGTTCGGAGTCTGTGATGACTCCTACTCCAAGACTCACACGTAAGAGTGCTTTCGATGAACAATCAATATAACTTTGGAAATTTACAAATCAAAGTACACTTTAAATGAAATAAATAAAAGTATACCGATAAATAAGAAAAGAGAATTTAAGGCTTCTGGTTATCAGAGTCGAGTTAGGCTTTGTCGGATCGTCCTTTGAGCAGTGCGTAATAGAAAGATTGCCAAAATCAAGCGTTGTACAACCTCCACTTGAGACTGCCTTAAGTAGCCCATTGAGGTCCTTCCAACCTCCATAGGAGGTGCCTCCGGCCAAGGATCTATCCTTGTTTCCACGGTGCCGATAAGCTTCACTGCCTGCGCTTCTTATCCACTGGAAGGCGCCTCTAAGCTCCATGGAGGACACCCTCATCGAACGTTCAAGGCACCTTTCATCTCCTTGGAAGGCGCCTTCACGTCTTGCTACGCAAGACTTTCGACCAAGGTACCCGAGGCGCCTCCAAGTTCCATGGAGGGTGCTTCGGGAATTGTTCATCCAAGGCTTTACGTCCTTTTCTTTCCCTGCAAGATACGTTATTTCAAAATACAAAACATATCCTGCAAAATAAAGTTAGCACAATAAAATATAAAATAATAATTTATTTTGACAGTCTTCGGACTGTCCAATTCTGACTTCGGATTTCTCTTCGAAAATCTTAAGTCGAACCGACGCCTACTGTTCTTTCATCGGAGAACGCGTCTTCAACTAAACTCTCAAGAGAGTTTACTTGTTGTCAGACCAGTTCTCCAAACCAACTGAACTTTTGCTCAGCACCCAAGACTTCCGATCTTCATGCTGGATGTTTGCTTCACGGAATTAACCAGACAAATCGCTCCACCAACTAAGAACGGCCATGCACCACCACCCATAGAATCGTGAAAGAGCTCTCAGTCAGTCAAGAGTGGAGGTTCTAGAGAGAGAAGCTCCAACTTCTCTCTAGAACCTCAAGTGAGTTTCCACCACCAACTTCCTTCTTTGGAGAGTTGCTCACGGTGGGGGAGGGGGCTCTCCCCCCTCCCCTTGCCGGTGATGGCCGCCGGCCACTGCCGGCGCCGGAGTTGAGGGGCCAGCTCCGGCAGAATCTCTTCCGGCAGTGAGTTTTCCGGCGGTACAGTAAACATCAAGAGAGGAAGTGTGTGGGGGCTGCACTTCTTTGGTCATGCAAGGCTACCACCACCAACCTGGGAATCCAGTCAACGTTTGTGCATGAAGGGGCTGAGGAAGGAGGCAAGCAAAGGGAGGGCAAGCCTCGGAGAACCAGTCATCATCGGCAAAGACGGAGGAAATTTTCCGAGAAGGTTAACCGCGTGTAAGGGGAGTCTCCGGAGTCTACGAAGGGGCTGCTCTTGAAGGACGTTTGGTGGTCGGCTGGAGCACAAACCAAAAAAATCTCAAATGGTTCACCGGTGTTGACCACGAAGTGCGCCGGCGAAGAGGCCGGGCACGGGAGGGGAGAGCAAATAGGGATACATGCTAATTGTTAGTTAGAGCCCTAGAGCCAATCATTTGATGATTGTAAGGACTCATTGTATCATATTCTTGTATATTAATAAAGGCATTTGTTTGGTTATTATACTTATTTGTATTAGTGCCAAATAGACTAAGTATAATAGCGTCCTTGAGTAGAAGGTTCATACCTATATCAATCGATTAGTTGAATCGATAGTGAGATGATATAGGGAACACTACTCTAAATCATTCCTAGTCGAGTATTAACATTCAGGGACAATGTTAATACAATAAGACTAGCATGTAGGTCAGCTCGATGACTTGATCTCACAAGTCATGGATATAGAAATATCAAGCTGACACATGGGTATGCATTAGAGAATGTATACTGAATGACCCGCCGTGAGAAAGTATCATGGATCGTTATATGAGTGTCATATACTTTCTCATGTGGCTATTAGTATGACTATTAGTCCTTTGACCTGAAGTCACCATGGATCCCTACATAAGGAGTTATGTACTTTGGTTTCGTCAAACGTCACCCGTAACTGGGTGGACTATAAAGGCGATTACTGGGTATATAATGAATTATGTAGAGGGATGTGAGTGATGTAGATGGGATCTATCCCTCCCATATGACGGGAGCGACATCGGTATTCTTGATAGAGTGAGACCACTAAGTGCATGGCCATGCCCAAATGAGTCAACATTAGATGTTGAGCTCATTTGATCGAGTGAGTCTACTTGGAGTTCAAGATTTAGATTGATTAGAGGATGACACGATCTATGCCTCACATTGATCAATCTAGATGTTTAGGATAGAAGGACAATGTCACATATTGTGAGGAGTCACAATTAGTAGTCACAAGGTGATGTCGGATCTCGACATTCTTGTAACTTGGGTAGTAATGATGTGTTGCTAGATACCGCTCATTACTTATGCTCCTAAATGGGTTTAGGGCATTGCCAACGTTACAAGAACCTATAGGGTCACACACTAAGGGCAAATAGATGGAGACTAGGTTCATTTGATGAACCTAAATGATTAGGTTCATATGATGAACCAAATTGGATTAAGAGTAATCCAAAGTAGGATAATTGAGTTGGACTCAAGTTGGTTCATGTGTTAAGTGAGTCTAATTTGGACTTAGACTCATTTAATTAATTTAATTCAATGAATAGAGATTCATTAAATTAAAATTGGCTTGAACCAATGGTTAGATTAGATCAACCAAGGGATAGAAGTGGTCAAGTTTGACTTGACTTAAGTAGGAAGATGAAGAGTCATGTTTTTGACTTGACTTTGACTTGACCAATGCCACATCATCAAGGCCTCTTCATTTGGTCAAGTTTGACTTGACCAAATTCCACCTCATGGGAGTTACCAAGAGTTGTGACTCTTGATATTCCATGGGGGTTACAATGTTTAATGTGGCCGGCCACTTTGAGTGAAAAGATGAATGTTTTATTTTTCATTCAAGGCTAATTGATTATCATCTTCTTCCTCTTGCTCACAATTCTTCTCTCCCTCTTCTCCTTCTTGCTGAAACCTTGCTTGAGTGCTAGCACACTCTAAGGTTTCTTCTCCATCTCTTGCTTGTGTGGATACAAATAGAGAAGTGTCTACTTTGACACTTTTGAGATCCGGCGAACCAAGGACAAGCGGGATTGCGAAGGGCTTCGCTACAAAGGTATAAATGGTTTATCCTTATGTAGATCTACTGTAGATTAAAGTTTTCAAACTCGTACTCGTATTTTCGTTTGGTTTTACCTTGCACGAGATCCGTGGCTTGGGCGATTCGGGGTTTCCGCTACGCGAAAAGCGGTTTTCGCGGCCCGAAAAACCCAACAGTGGTATCAGAGCCACGTGCAAGGCTTGTACGAGTTTGTTTTTATTTTTATGAAAAATAAAACCTTCTGTGATTTTCTGTAAAAATTAGTTTTTTTATGATTTTATGGGTAATTTTTCCGTAGAAGCGAAGCACAAGTGTCTCGGCACTTGTAGGCTTCGGCTACCGGAAAGATTTTTCCAAAACGGCTTCGTTTTGCCCCAAATCCTTTTGGGACAGCGGGCTTGGGTTCCATTAGATCGCAAAGGAGCAACTCACGATGGTTAGATCATGGGTAGGGGTACTGCCCCTAACTCCGCAAGGGGATTTGCTCCGCGATTGCACCCGAAATCGCTAAAAACGAACCCGCCGGGAAGATTTTTCCGAAACGGCAATGTCTCGGCCCAAATCATTTTGGGACAGCGGGTTTAGGCGCTGTAGGATCGCAAACGAACCCTCTCGATGGTTAGATCGCGGGTAGGGGCGAAGCCCCTGGGCCCCGCAAGGGGATCCGTTCCGCGATTGCGCCCGAAACCGCTAAACGGGACCGCCGGGAAATTTTATTCGTAAAATTGTAAAAATTAATTTTAAAATTATAGAAAATTATGAAAAATATATAATTTTGAATTATATATTAATTTGTGATAGTCATGGCCCAAAGCCCAATATGATTGGTTGTGTTGTAATTCATAATACGGCCCGCGTGCCGTTGTGTGTTTGCGAGTGTTGTATTATATTCGCGACCTGCGCGTCGTGCCTTATCTTATTTTCTTGTTGTAAATTAGATCTAGACTCGAATGTAACTCGAGTTTCAAATTATAATGTACAAATTGGAGCGGTGGAGGGTCCACACGAGACGGAGTTCCGAGGCGGGCACGAGCAACACAAGGTGGTCAAAGGGAGTAGCTTGAAGAAGCTGTTGACCCTAGGTTGACCAATTGATCTTCTCATTGGCTTGAGAAGATCGTAGTAGGGCCATGACTAAATCACAAATAGATTAATTAATTGCTTGTGTATATGATACATATTTAATAAGTAGTTAATTAATTAGTGCCTTATGATTAGATTAGATCTAAGTCGTGCACATGATGCACCCTTGCGATTAGATTAGATCTAAGTCGTGCACAAGATGCATCCCTTCTCGATTAGATTAGATCTCAATCGACTCAACTTTAATGCCTAATCATGCCGTGATACCTATCACTACCTCGATCATATGTATTGTTGAATCTGCCAAAGCAGAGCAATACATATTATCTTGGTAGGATACGGAGGGACAATCTTGGTCCCGTCTATCAACGCATGGGTGAATACAAACTCAATTAGATTGAGTATTCATAGTTACTCGGTTGGATCGAGTCAACTATAGGCATTCTTCCAATAGTTGGAAAGATAGATCAATATCATATCTATATTAACTCTCGGGCGTATTAGCCAAAGCGAACTCGAGTTTTAATATAAATGCGGATATTGATTCTATAAACAAGAGTTGCATAGAGATGTAATTGGTAATCGTTACCTACCGATCATACTAAGCCTTGGGCGTATTAGCCAAAGCTAAATCAAGGGTTAGTATGATGTGGATCTTGGCCCACAAGAATTATAGAATTCAGTGGGAGCATCATTTAATTAAAAGGCCTAAATTAAATGATTTTTAAAGAATATGATATTTATTTCTGCAAATTTTTCTGTTGTAGATAACCATGACGTCGAACACGAATTCCTTCTCCCTGCGATCTGTCCTTGAGAAGGACAAGCTCAACGGAGCGAATTTCCTGTACTGGTACAGGAACGTAAACTGTACGTTCTGGAGCAGCCTATTCCGGAGGCTCCTCCTGCCAATGCCCCGCGAGCAGACAAAGATGCTTACAAGAAGCATCAAGACGACGCATTAGATGTGTCCTGTCTAATGCTCGCGACCATGAACTCTGAGCTTCAGAAGCAACACGAGTTGATGGGGGCTTATGATCTTCGCCAACTATATCAGGGACAAGCGAGGCATGAGAGATTTGAGATCTCGAAGGCACTGTTTCAGTGCAAGATGTCAGACGGGTCTCCTGTAGGTCCTTATGTACTCAAGATGATTGGGTACATAGAGAACCTACAAAGACTGGGGTTCCCACTTGACCAAGAGCTGGCCACTGACTTGATCTTGCAGTCCTTGCCAGATAGCTATAGTCAATTCGTTCTCAACTATAACATGAACGAGATTGACAAGCCACTGCCCGAGCTACTTAGTATGTTACGAACTGCTGAGATTAACCTTAAGAAGGTTAATCCCATTCTGATGGTCCAGAAGCACAAGGGCAAGGGCAAGCCCAAAGGTAAGGGAAAGTCCCAAACCAAGGGCAAAGGCAAGGCACTGAAGCCTAAAGGAGGGGTCGCCAAGGATGCTACCAGCTTCCATTGCGGTCAGACCGGGCACTGGAAGAGGAACTGCAAGAAGAAGCGAAGTGAGACTTCCACTTCAGGTATATATGTTATAGAAGTCAATCTATCTATTTCTACATCATGGGTATTAGATACTGGATGTGCTTCTCACATTTGTACTGATGTGCAGGCGCTGAGAAATAGTAGAGCATTGGCAAAGGGCGAGGTGGACCTACGAGTAGGCAATGGAGCACGGGTTGCTGCTGTTGCTGTAGGAACTTATCAGCTATCTCTGCCCTCTGGGCTTGCATTAGATTTAGATGATTGTTGTTATGTGCCTGCTCTTACTAAGAACATAGTTTCAGTTTCTTGTTTAGACAAGAAAGGATACTCTTTTATAATAAAAGACAAATGTTGTTCTGTTTATTTAAAGGATATGTTCTATTGTAGTGCACCACTAATAAACGGATTCTATATTCTAGACCTTGAGAGCCCTATCTATTACATTAGTACCAAGAAGTTCAAGTCAAATGACATGAACCAAACATACCTCTGGCACTGTCGCTTAGGTTATATAAATGACAAGCGCTTATCCCAGCTCCATAAGGATGGTTTACTGGACTCATTTGATTTAGAATCATTCCGGAGGCTCCTCCTGCCAATGCCCCGCGAGCAGACAAAGATGCTTACAAGAAGCATCAAGACGACACATTAGATGTGTCCTGTCTAATGCTCGCGACCATGAACTCTGAACATCAGAAGCAACACGAGTTGATGGGCGCTTACGATATGGTTGAGCATCTTCGCCAACTATATTAGGGACAAGCAAGGCATGAGAGATTTGAGATCTCGAAGGCACTGTTTCAATGCAAGATGTCAGACGGGGCTCCTGTAGGTCCTTATGTACTTAAGATGATTGGGTACATAGAGAACCTACAAAGACTGGGGTTCCCACTTGGCCAAGAGCTGGCCACTGACTTGATCTTTCAGTCCTTGCCGGATAGCTATAGTCAATTCGTTCTCAACTATAACATGAACGAGATTGACAAGCCACTGCCCGAGCTACTTAGTATGTTACGAACTGCTGAGATTAACCTTAAGAAGGTTAAGCCCATTCTGATGGTCCAGAAGCACAAGGGCAAGGGTAAGCCCAAAGGTAAGGGAAAGTCCCAAACCAAGGGCAAAGGCAAGGCACTGAAGCCTAAAGGAGGGGTCGCCAAGGATACTACCTGCTTCCACCGCGGTCAGACCGGGCACTGGAAGAGGAACTGCAAGGTATACTTGGAGGATCTTAAGAAGAAGCGAAGTGAGACTTCCACTTCAGGTATATATGTTATAGAAGTCAATCTATCTATTTCTACATCATGGGTATTAGATACTGGATGTGCTTCTCACATTTGTACTGATGTGCAAGCGTGAGAAAGAGCATTGGCAAAGGGCGAGGTGGACCTACGAGTAGGCAATGGAGCACGGGTTACTGTAGGAACTTATCATCTCTGCCCTCCGGCTTGTACTAGATTTAGATGATTGTTGTTATGTGCCCGCTTACTAAGAACATAGTTTTAGTTTCTTGTTTAGACAAGAAAGGATACTCTTTTATAATAAAAGACAAATGTTGTTCTGTTTATTTAAAGGATATGTTCTATTGTAGTGCACCACTAATAAACGGACTCTATATTCTAGACCTTGAGAACCCAATCTATAACATTAGTACCAAGAGGTTCAAGTCAAATGACAAGAACCAAACCTACCTCTGGCACTGTCGCTTAGGTTATATAAATGACAAGCGCTTATCCCAGCTCCATAAGGATGGTTTGCTAGATTCATTTGATTTAGAATCATATGAGATATGCGAGTCATGCCTACGAGGCAAGATGACCAAGACTCCCTTTAGTGGGCACAGCGAGAGAGCGACTGATTTGTTAGGACTCATACATAGTGATGTATGTGGCCCTTTCAATGTCGCTGCTAGAGGTGGTTATAGGTACTTCATCATGTTTACTGATGACTTCAGTAGATATGGTTATGTGTACTTGATGACACATAAGTCTGAATCCTTTGAAAAGTTCAAAGAATTCAAGAATGAAGTACAAAACCAGCTTGGCAAGAGTATTAAGATACTTCAATCTGATCGAGGTGGAGAATACCTTAGCCATGAGTTTCGTGACTACCTAGCTGAGTGTGGGATTCTATCCCAACTCACTCCTCCTGGAACACCACAGTGGAATGGTGTATCCGAAAGGAGGAATCGTACCCTATTAGATATGGTACGATCTATGATGAGTCACACAGATCTTCCGACATATCTATGGGGATATACTCTAGACACGGCAGCTTTCATTCTCAACCGAGTTCCATCCAAGGCCGTGATAAAGACACCATATAGGATATGGACTGGGAGAGATGCCCAGGTGTGTTTCATGAGGATTTGGGGTTGTGAGGCTTACGTACGACGTCAAGTCTCAGACAAATTAGGACCCAAATCCTACAAGTGCTATTTCATCGGATATCCCAAGGAAACTAAGGGATATTACTTCTACATTCCCAGTCAGCACAAGGTAGTTGTGGCAAAGACTGGGGTCTTTCTAGAAAGGGACTTTGTTTCTAGAAAGACTAGTGGGAGCGCGTTCGATCTTGATGAAGTTCAAGATGCGAACAATAGCACTGATGCCTCGATGGAAATTGAACTGGAACCACAAAGTGTTGTGGATGATGTTGTTCCACAAGGAGTTGAGGAACAACAACCAGTTCAAGTAGACATACCTCTTCGCAGATCTGATAGGGTCAGCCCGAGAGATACTCATTTCTCTTGTCGACCATGATGACGTTATGCTCATAGAGGATGAGCCTACCACCCATCAGGAAGCCGAGAAATGGCTAGAAGCCATGAGATCCGAAATGGAATTCATGTACACCAACCAAGTATGGACTTTGGTTGATCCACCTGAAGGGGTAAAACCCATTGGGTGTAAGTGTGTCTTTAAGAGAAAGACTGACATGGATGGACTTATTTATAAGGGTCGCTTGGTAGCTAAAGGTTTCAAGCAGATTCATGGTATTGACTATGATGAAACCTTTTCTCCAGTAGCGATGTTTAAGTCCATTCGGATCATGTTTGCTATTGCAGCATACCATGACTATGAGATATGACAGATGGATGTCAAAACCGCGTTTCTGAATGGAAACCTACTCGAGGATGTGTACATGACACAACCTGAGGGTTTTGTAGATCCACAACATACTAGTAGAGTATGCAAGCTGCATAGGTCCATTTATGGACTAAAGCAAGCTTCTCGGAGCTGGAATCTTCGATTCGATGATGCAATCAAACAGTTTGGTTTCATCAAGAATGAAGATGAAGTTTGTGTCTACAAGAAGGTTGTAGCGGATATAGTTGTCTTCCTCATATTGTATGTGGATGACATACTACTCATTGGGAAGGACATTCCTATGCTTCAGTCTGTCAAGACCTGGCTAGGGAGTTGCTTCTCAATGAAGGACTTAGGTGAGGCATCCCGCATTCTTGGGATTCAGATCTATAGAGATAGATCTAAGAGATTGCTTGGCCTAAGTCAGAGTACATATATTGACAAGGTACTCCTTCGGTTTGCCATGCAGAACTCCAAGAAGGGATTTCTGCCGATGTCACATGGCGTGAGTCTTTCGAAGACTCAAGGTCCCTCTTCTAGAGAGGAGAGAGACCGCATGGATCAGATCCCTTATGCCTCAGCCATAGGATCAATCATGTACGCCATGCTATGTACTCGACCTGATGTCTCGTATGCTTTGAGCATGACGAGCAGATACTAGTCAGATCCATGTGAAAGTCACTGCATAGCGGTCAAGAATATTCTTAAGTACTTGAGAAGAACTAAAGAATATTTCTTGATATATGGAGGCAATAATGAGCTAGCTGTAAAGGGTTACAGTGATGCTAGCTTCCAAACCGACTAGGATGACTATAGATCGCAGTCGGGGTTTGTATTTTGCATTAATGGTGGTGTCCACCGAAGAGTTCAAGGGATACGAGCTGATTCTACAATGAAGTCGAGTACATTGCATCGAGGCAAAGGAGGCTTTGATCCGCAAGTTCATCATCGAACTTGGGGTGGTTCCTAGCATCACCACTTGAGCTCTATTGTGACAACAATGGAGCTATAGCACGTGCGAAGGACTCACACCAGCGGACCAAGCACATACTACGGCGCTTCCATCTCATTCGAGAGATTATCGATAGAGGAGATGTGAAGATTTGCAGAGAACCTACAGAGGCTAACATCGCAGATCCCTTGACCAAGGCTTTGGCACGGAGGAAGCATGATGGTCACACTAGGTCATTAGGCCTTAGAGCCTATCTTGATTGGCACTAGTGCTAGTGGGAGATTGTTAGTTAGAGCCCTAGAGCCAATCATTTGATGATTGTAAGGACTCATTGTATCATATTCTTGTATATTAATAAAGGCATTTGTTTGGTTATTATACTTATTTGTATTAGTGCCAAATAGACTAAGTATAATAGCGTCCTTGAGTAGAAGGTTCATACCTATATCAATCGATTAGTTGAATCGATAGTGAGATGATATAGGGAACACTACTCTAAATCATTCCTAGTCGAGTATTAACATTCAGGGACAATGTTAATACAATAAGACTAGCATGTAGGTCAGCTCGATGACTTGATCTCACAAGTCATGGATATAGAGATATCAAGCTGACACATGGGTATGCATTAGAGAATGTATACTGAATGACCCGCCATGAGAAAGTATCATGGATCGTTATATGAGTGTCATATACTTTCTCATGTGGCTATTAGTATGACTATTAGTCCTTTGACCTGAAGTCACCATGGATCCCTACATAAGGAGTTATGTACTTTAGTTTCGTCAAACGTCACCCGTAACAGGGTGGACTATAAAGGCGATTACTGGGTATGTAACAAATTATGCAAAGGGATGTGAGTGATGTAGATGGGATCTATCCCTCCCATATGACGGGAGCGACATCAATATTCTTGATAGAGTTAGACCACGAAGTGCATGACCATGCCCAAATGAGTCAACATTAGATGTTGAGCTCATTTGATCGAGTGAGTCTACTTGGAGTTCAAGATTTAGATTGATTAGAGGATGACACGGTCTATGCCTCACATTGATCAATCTAGATGTTTAGGATAGAAGGACAATGTCACATATTGTGAGGAGTCACAATTAGTAGTCACAAGGTGATGTCGGATCTCGACATTCTTGTAACTTGGGTAGTAATGATGTGTTGCTAGATACCGCTCATTACTTATGCTCCTAAATGGGTTTAGGGGCATTGCCAACGTTACAAGAACCTATAGGGTCACACACTAAGGGCAAATAGAGGAGACTAGGTTCATTTGATGAACCTAAATGATTAGGTTCATATGATGAACCAAATTGGATTAAGAGTAATCCAAAGTAGGATAATTGAGTTGGACTCAAGTTGGTTCATGTGTTAAGTGAGTCTTATTTGGACTTAGACTCATTTAATTAATTTAATTCAATGAATAGAGATTTATTAAATTAAAATTGGCTTGAACCAATGGTTAGATTAGATCAACCAAGGGATAGAAGTGGTCAAGTTTGACTTGACTTAAGTAGGAAGATGAAGAGTCATGTTTTTGACTTGACTTTGACTTGACCAATGCCACATCATCAAGGCCTCTTCATTTGGTCAAGTTTGACTTGACCAAATGCCACCTCATGGGAGTTACCAAGAGTTGTGACTCTTGATATTCCATGGGGGTTACAATGTTTAATGTGGCCGGCCACTTTGAGTGAAAAGATGAATGTTTTATTTTTCATTCAAGGCTAATTGATTATCATCTTCTTCCTCTTGCTCACAATTCTTCTCTCCCTCTTCTCCTTCTTGCCGAAACCTTGCTTGAGTGCTAGCACACTCTAAGGTTTCTTCTCCATCTCTTGCTTGTGTGGATACAAATAGAGAAGTGTCTATTTTGACACTTTTGAGATCCGGCGAACCAAGGACAAGCGGGATTGCGAAGGGCTTCGCTACAATGGTATAAATGGTTTATCCTTATGTAGATCTACTGTAGATTAAAGTTTTCAAACTCGTACTCGTATTTTCGTTTGGTTTTACCTTGCACGAGATCCGTGGCTTGGGCGATTCGGGGTTTCCGCGACACGAAAAGCGGTTTTCGCGGCCCGAAAAACCCAACAGGGAGGGGCAAGCAAGGGGAGGGCAAGCCTCAGAAATCCGGTCATCTTCGACAACGAAGGAGGGAATCTTCTGAAAGGTTAACCGCGTGTATGGGGACTCTCCGACGACTACGAAGGGGGCTGTTCTTGAGGGCTGTTTTGGTGGCTGGCAGGAGCACAAACCAAAAAAATCTCAAATGGTTCACCGGTGTTGACCACGAAGTGCGCCGGCAAAGAGGCCGGGCACGGGAGGGGAGAACAGCAGGAGGGTGGACTGCAGACAGCTCATACGCGGTGGAGAACATGTGCTTGCACTGCTACATCTTCACAGCTGGTGCTTTTTGGAGTTGGCCGGAAAAGTTCCAGTTTCCGGTGGCCGGCGGAGCTGAAAGACGTGCTGGAGAAGACAAGGGAGAAGCTCATCCTTGGGGGCACTTGGGAGAGGGAGCCAGGTTGGAGGGGATTTCAAAATTCAAATTTCAAATGTCCGAGCTTTGGGCGGAAGGTTTCAAATTTCAAATTCGAGGTGGACTTCAACTTCAATGTGGGTGGCAAGTTTCAAGTTCAAGGTGATTTCCAACTTAATGTGGATTCAAAGTCAAAGATGATTTAAAATTCAAACTTGGATTTCAAATTCAAAGTGGACTTCAATTGACATGGCTGCAAATTCACCGTGGATTTCAAATTAAGCGTGCATTGAATGTTCAACGTGGATTTCAATTTGGAAACTCCCCCTCGTTTTTGCAGGGAGTTCGCCGGTGGAGAGGGAGGCGGTGGAAGGAGGGGCTGTGGTTGGGAGCAGGGGAAGCGACTGCATAGGACTGTGTTCAAACCAGATTTCTTCATTGCATCACAAGAGGCCTCAATGGATGATCGCCGGAGATTCATATGGTCGAACGAGGAGTCGCATGAAGGGCTGGGGTATGGATGGGTTGCCGGAGTTCCGTGGAATCACCGAGCAATGAAGATGTTCAGATTGGGCGGGCTAAGTGGCCGCCGAACCGAGTCGAGACCGGGGGAGGAGCAGAGCGCATGTTGGATCACTATGCTGATTTAGTTCCGTTGATAGATATCGGATTTGCTGTGGATGACTGGCGACACGAGAGGTTGCATGGACAGTGAACCGTGGATGAGACGCTCTGATTGACGATAGTACGGACAGAGACAGAGTGTATGGATGTGTGAGATCGGTGTGAGAGATACACGACTGTGATGTATGTACGATCAGGTTGGGGTTGTGATGAGGTTGACTGTGATGTGGGTTGGTGTATCTGCGTATACACTAGCCCTATACGGTACTCGAGTCCCCACAGCCGATCTAGCATTGTCTGGAAGTGACGTATTTAGGGTCATTCGTACTTTTGGCCTGTATATGAAAATAGAGTCTCCGACTTTAAGATTTTGCTCGAAGCACTCGACTCGTCAAGACTTTCCGTTTAGGGTTACCACCCCTAGGACATAGGGTTACCACCCTTTAAGATTTTTCACCTGCCTAATTGTAGCTAGGATTTTTGTCTAATAATACTTAGTACTTTCTTGTAATCTCATTCAAACTTGTCAGATAACAAATAACTTTAATTTTGAACCCTTTGTCATTATCAAAACCCAAGTTCGATCGTCTGATGCTTTCCGCACCAACAATCTCCCCCTTTTTAATTATGACAACAAAATTTAAAGTTAAGTAAAATATAACGTAATTAATTATAAAGAACAGAAATGCAATTTGTAACATAACACAATTATAAAGAATAGAAATGAAAGATAAGTACAAAAAAATGCAATAGCTTGTTATTGCTCTCTCTTAATTACTTAATTTAATTTTTTCCTTAACTTTAGAATTTTATAGTTTTTCTCCCCCTTTGACATATATCAAAAAAATGAATACTTTAACCTTTAAAAGTGGAGAAAATTTCATAAAGATTGGTAGTTAAGATAAAGATTTTGATAAACACTTAGCTTTTAAAAAGATTTTAATGAACAAATACTTAGTTTTCAAAAAGATTTTAAAAATACTTAGCTTGAAAATGATTTTAAAACACTTAGTTTTTTTAAAAATAAATTGTTAATCACTTTATCTTTAAAACATTTAGTCTTTTTTTTTAAAAAAATATCTTTTAAAAAGTAAATAAATATTTTAAAAAAACTGAACTTTCATTTTCAAAAATATTTTAAATTTTTAATGGAAAATTTTAACTTTGAATTTTTGAAAAAGAATAATTGTCAAAGATATTTAACCCTTAACTTGGTTCCTTTCACTCCTCCTTAATTAATGCCAAAGCTTTAGAGTCCTAGAGTTCAAGCATGAGTGATAAAAAGAAATTCAACATAAACATATTTTTTAACAAAATATCTAACATTTAGCTACTAGCTGTTTACCATGATCTAGTAGCTTTAACTAGGTTAGTCAAATTAAGTAGATGGTCCAGCTAGTTTGACTAAACATGGATAACTTAACTTGATTGATTTAACTTGGTATTTATTGCCCAGACTTATGTTGATACACAGACATAAGCATTCTGAAGTCCAGGCAATACCCTATGCATCTCACACCATTCTAAGTGTTTTTCATACACAAGCAAGGTAATCCTAGTGTGCTTGTGAGATGCTCTGGCTGAGACCTATGGGAACATGCTTTCTAGGGGGTAGATACCTACGCTAAGTCCAATCTTTTAAAAATCTAATAAAATTATAATTTTAAAAATATTTTTCCTAGAATTTTAAAACAATATTTTTTTATAGCAATAATAAAGAGGAATATTTTTAAAAGTAAACTCTATTATACTAAGCACATCCTTATTTGTCTTCTAAGTGCACTGAACTCAAGTTCAGGTAAGAGTTTTGTGGAAATGTCAGCCAGGTTTGACTTGGACTCAACATAGTTAAGTACAATGTCACCCTTAGCTACATGATTCCTTATAAAGTGATGTTTTACTTTTATGTGTTTAGTTCTTGAGTGGTGGATTGGTTTTTTGGTTAAATTAATTGAACTTATGTTATCAATTGAAAATTTTTCATTTTTATACTCTAATTGATAGTCCTTTAAGATATGGATCATCCATAATAGTTGAGATGCACATTCCCCCATGGTTATGTACTCTGCTTCAGTAGTGGATAAAGCAATACAGTGTCTCTTTTTGCTTGACCAACTTACTAGGCACTGACCTAGAAATTGGCAGCTTCCACTTGTGCCTTTTCTATTTAGTTTACACCTGGTATAATCTGAGTCAGAATAGCTAATTAGGTCAAAGTGCTAGTTCTAGGGTACCAAAGTCCTACATTTAGGGTTCCCTTAATATATCTAAGTATTCTTTTAACATTTGTTATGTGTGATTTTTTTTACACAAGATTGGTACCTTACACACATACCTACTGCAAACAGAATATCAGGTCAACTTATAGTTAGGTATAGTAACTTCCTATTATACTTCGATAATATTTTAAGTCTACTGATTTTCCTTCTAAATCAGAGTCAATCTTAACATTAGTTGTCATTGGGGTATTTATATTTTTATAATTTTTCATGTCAAACTTTTTAATTAATTCCTTAGCATATTTTGTTTGAAAAATATATATTCCTTCTTTTGTTTGTTTTATTTGTAAGCTTAAGAAAAAGTTAAGCTCTCCTACTAAGCTCATTTCAAATTCACTTTCCATTAATTTAGTAAAATCTTTTAAAGACTTAGTGTTGGTTAAGCCAAAAATTATATCATCTACATAAATTTGAGCTGTAAAGATATCTTTTTCTAAGGTTTTTACAAATAAAATTTGATCTATTTGTCCTTGGTTAAGCCCCATAGATATCAAATAAGTTGAAAGTCATTCATACCAAGCCCTAGGTGCTTGTTTTAGTCCATATAGGGTTTTCTTTAACTTAAAGACTTGGTTTGGGTGGTCCAAATTCTCAAATCTTTGGGGTTGACCCACATACACCTTTTCCTTGATGAAGCCATTTAAAAATACAAATTTTGCATCCATTTGATATAACTTGAATCCTTTATGTGCTGTATAGGCCAACAACATCCTTATAGATTCAAGTCTAGTTACGGGTGCATAGGTTTCATCATAATCTAATTCTTCTACTTGGCTGAACCTTTTTGCTACTAGCCTAGCTTTATTTCTTACTATTTCACCCTTGCCATCCAATTTATCTCTAAATACCCATTTAGTGTCAACTATGGATTTATTTATAGGTTTAGGTACCAGTTCCCAAATTTGGATTCTTTCAAATTGGGCTAACTCCTCTTACATTACTAATATCCAGTCTAGGTCAGGTAAGGCTTCTTTTATAGTCTTGGGTTCAATTTTAAAAATAAGGGTTATCTGATTCAGGTTTCTAGAGGATGATCTAGTTCAAACTCCTAGGGTTGGGTCACCCAAATTTTGATCAGATGGGTGGTTGGAATTTATTCTTGAAGGACTTATGTCAGGATCAATAACTGGTTCTTTAGGTTTAATTTGGATATCTTCATCATCTTCTATATTTTTTGTATTAATATTTTCTGTATTTTGATTGATATTTTCATTTATTGGATTAGGTAAGTTATTTTCTTCATCAAAAATTACATTAGTTGTTTCTTCAACTTTTAGGGTATCTTTGTTATAGACTCTGTAACCCTTACTGGCTGTGGAGTACCCTAAAAAGATTCCTGTTGTTGATTTTGATGTAAATTTTCCTAAGTAGTCCTTAGTATTTAGAATATGGACTTTACATCCAAACACCTTTAAATAATTTAAGTTGGGGATTTTATTATAATATATTTCATATGGAGTTTTATTTTGAAATTTATTGATTAATATTCTATTTTGAATGTAACATGCCGTATTTATTGCTTCAGCCCAGAATTGATTATTTAGGTTGTATTCATTTAACATGGTTCTAGCGGCTTCTTATAGTGTTCTGTTTTTTCATTCTACTAGACCATTTTGTTTGGGGGGGGGGAGGGGGTTCTAGGACACGAAAATTCTTGATTGTAGCCATTTGTTTGACACAATTCATTAAACCTATGATTGTCAAATTCCCCTCCATGGTCACTTCCAATTCCTTTAATTTTAGTATCTTTTTTATTTTCTATTAATTTGTAAAAAGATTTAAAGATTTCGTGAGTCTCATCTTTGGTTTTTAGAAACTTTACCCAAGTAAATCTTGAGTAATCATCAATTATAACTAAGCAATATTAGTTTTTTCTTAGTGACTTGGCTCCATGTGAATCAAATAGGTCTAAGTGTAGGAGTTCAAGTATTGAGTTAGATCAATTTAGTTTGGTTAACTTATGGATTGATTTAGTTTGTTTATCCTATTGGCAAGCATTATAGATTGTATTTTCTAAATTTTTTAATTTAGGTAAGCCTCTAACTATACCATTTTAATTTATTTTTGAAATGAGTCTGATATGAGTGTGACCCAGTCTTCTGTGCCACAACTTAGTTTCCTCTTGTTGTGTCAATAGACACTTGAGTGAGGAGGTAGGTAGGTTAATTGTGTAAATACTATTATTCCTAATTCCCTTAAGTATGATTTTAGGATTTTTAATATTTTTAATTAGGAAATCAGAGTTAGAAAAGGTTACTAGGTATCCAGAGTCACATAGTTGACTTATGCTAAGTAAATTGAAATTAAATTGAACGACTAATAATACTTTTCGAACAATAAACTCGGAACTTAGTTCGATATTACCTGTTCCGATTACCTTAAGTTTTCCATCATTGTCGAATGCAACTGACCCTAGGTTTTTGTATTTTAACTTGGAGAACTTCAATCGGTCTCCAGTCATGTGTCTGGAGCATCCACTATCCAACATCCACTGATCCAACTCGTTGTGGTCCTACACATTGAGTATTTGATTTGGATCCAATTTCAAATGGATTTATAAGATAGATTGATTGAGTTCAACTCCTTAATTTCCATCTCACCCAATCTATGTTGTCAATCATGTTATACCTATGGGTGATTGTGAGATGGTTAATTTTATTAAATTTATTAACCTGGATTTAGGTAAATTTAAATTAGGTTGAGTTAGATTTAAGTTTAAGTTAGATTTAGGTTAAGTTAAGTTAGGTTGAGTTAGATTTAAGTTTAATTAGATTTAAGTTAGATTTAGGTTAAGTTAAGTTAGGTTGAGTTAGATTTAAGTTTAATTAGATTTAAGTTAGATTTAGTTGGATTTAGGTTAAGTTAAGTTAGGTTGGGTTAGATTTAAGTTTAATTAGATTTAAGTTAGATTTAAGTTAACTTAGGTTGAGTTAGATTTAAATTTAATTAGATTTAAGTTAGATTTAGGCTATTTTAAATCTAAGGACATTTCACCCTTTTCTAGATTGTCAAATAGGGAACCTTAAGAGTTTTGTGAGATGGTTGATTTAACTTTAGATTAGTATATAAGGAATTGATTCACATTTGAGTTAGACTAAGATTTAACAGTCAGTTAATTAAATATCTATTTCAATAATTGACTTCCAGGCTGTGGCGAGGCACTTGGCCTTATTGGGTATGAGATCATCCACCACTTATAGACAAAGTCTTTTAAAGAAATTAAATATTTAATTTCCTTTCTGAAATTTCTAAGTCTAATTAGTCAAGTGTCAATCAAGCCTAGGTCCTTATCTACCCTAATCTAAGCATATATAATGAAAAAGCAATAAAATATACATCAAACAATTTTATGTAATAAGGATGGTCTTTCTATTGGCTCCCCTTGGATCATAGCCTCGATAGGGTCTATCAAGGTAATGAATCTGATCCTTGGGGATCCAATATTGATCAAGCCCCACTTGATTAATCAAGTTAGACTTGGGGACCCATGCTTTGACTGTTTTTCAATTTGTTCAGTTGACAAGAGATAAGTATGATTTGAATTTGTATTTAGTCTTGTATCCAAGTCCAGATTGATTATATACGACCCTTTGCTTCCTAAGAATCAAATCAAGATTCTTAGAACCCAAGGTGTACCGTTCCAATGTTTCCATAAGTTCCTTGACTTGATCTTTCAGACTGAAATTTTCTTTCTCAAGTTGTTGAACCTGAGTTGAAGTTCCAGTTTGAATAGGTTCGGTCAAGGAGCTTGGGCTATTCACTGCCTTAAGGGTTGTTGCCTCCTTTTGGAGTGACTTGACTTAGCTAATTTTCGCATTAAATAGTTAATTAAATTATACAGTCTATCTACTTGAGAAGATCTTACAGCAGTGTTTGACCCTTCGAAAATGGATACGAATCCGTGGCTTGTTTCGGACTCACTTTCAGTTTCAGACTCGTCGAGTTGATCTCAGGCCGGAAGTGCAAGGAAGCTTGTCTGATCGAGGTCCTCGTCGGAGTCTTCTGATGAAGATTCATCCCACGTTGCTTGAAGTGCCTTCTTCTTCCGTTGCTTCTTTGTTTTCTTCTGGTTTGAACATTTCTCTTTGATGTGTCCCTTCTTGTTGCAGCCATAGCAAGTTACCTCTGACTTGATTTTTGGGCTTGGTTACATTCCTTTTGATTGGATCACCTTTTTGATATCCTCTTTGGTGAATCCTTTCTTCTTCTTGTATAGCCTTCAGGCTAGGTTCACAAGTTCAGTAGCAATCTTATCGTCGTCTTATGAGTCTGGTTCATCTTCAGATTTGGGTTCAGTATAGCGCTTGAGCTTTGATTCCCGTGTTCTGTTTGCACCTACAACTAAAGTAATATCTTTCTCGACCATAGGTGTATTAGTCTGTTCATGTAATTCAAACTCTAAGAATAATTTATCTAATCTAATTGAAGAAAGATCCTTAGAGACCTTGTAAGCATCTACCATTGATACCCACAGGGTGTTCCTAGGAAATGCATTTAATGCATACCTAATGACGTCGCGATTTTCCACCTTCTGTCCGATTACGTGGAGGTCGTTGAGAAGGTCTTGGATGTGTGCGTGTAGTTTACTCACCGATTCACCTTCCTACATTTTTATGTTATATAATTTATTCAAAATTAGATCTCTTTTACTTACCTTAGTATCGGAGGTCCCTTCATGTAGCTCAATTAGCTTCTCCCACAAGTCTTTGGCGCTTGAGAATGGGCCAACTTGGTTTAGCTCCTCCTTTGTTAATCCACATTGGAGAGTGCATGTCGCTTTGGCATTGGCCTTGATCTTTTTCATCAGACTTGTGTCCCAGTTCTCGCATGATACTAGTTTTCCTACGCCGTCGAGTGGGAGTGAGAGGTCGATTTTGATAATCATCCACATCTCGACTTACGTTTGGAGGTGGTACTCCATTCGGCCCTTCCAGTAGCTGAAATCTTCACCGGAGAAAAGAGGCGGGCGAGTTGTGCTGTAGCCTTATTGGTGGGCCATTATAGAAGTAAATCTCGCACACAAAAAGAGAGAAAAAAAAATAAATGTCCCAAGACTTAGTTTTGGATTAGTAGTGCGGTAGAAAAATAAAACTAGCAATTCACTAATAATAGAATATTAATAAAATATAAAAAAATATTACTATTAATTTTAGTTTTTAAAAAAGAACCCTCTGCTTGATTGGTGGTTTCACCAATTCAGAGCAACCTAGCTATGATACCAATTGTAGGATCGAAAAGCGCTAGAGGGGGGGTGAATAGTGATTGTGGCTAATTCATTCGTTTTAAAAGAATCGATCAAAGATACGCAACAGAATAGTAAACATCAAACACAAACACCAAGATTTTACTTGGTTCGGAGCCTGTAGTGACTCCTACTCTAAGGCCTGCACGTAAGAGTACTTTTGATGGGTAATCACTATAGCTTCAGAAATTTACAAATCAAAGTACACTTTAAATGCAATAAATAAAAGTACACTGACAAATAAGAAAAGAAAATTTAAGGCTTTCGGTTGTCGGAGTCGAGTTTCGGCTTTGTCGGATCATCCTTTGAGCAGCGCGTAGTAGAAAGATTGCCAAAATCAAGTGTTGTACATCCTCCTCTCAAGACTGCCTTAAGTAGCCCATTGAGGGTGCCTCCAACCTCCACAGGAGGTGTCTCCAGCCAAAGATCTATCCCTATTTCCATGGTGCCGATAAGCTCCGCTGACTGCGCTTCTTATCCATTGGAAGGTGCCTCCAAGCTCCATGGAGGGCGCCCTTATCCAACATTCAAGGTGCCATCTCCTTGGAAGGTGCCTTCACACCTTACTGGACGAGGCTTTCGACCAAGGCACCCGAGGAGCCTCCAAGCTCCATGGAGGGCGCCACAGGAATTGTTCATCTGAGGCTTTTACGTCCTTTTCTCTCCCTGCAAGATGTGTTAGTCCAAAATACAAAACATATCCTGTAAAATAGAGTTAGAATAATAAAATATAAAATAATAGGTTATTTTGACAGTGTCCGAACTGTCTTGTTCTGACTTTGGATTTTCCTCCGAAAATCCTAGGTCGAACCGACACCTACTGTTCCCTCATCGAGGAATGTGTCCTCACCTACTCCTCTTAGGAGAGTTTACCTATTGCCAGACTGGTCCTCCAGACCGACTAGACTTTTGCTCAGCGCCCGAGGCTTTAGTCTTCATGTTGGACGCCCACTCCATGACCCGTCCAGACTTCCACCCAATCCGCGACCACCAGGATTTCAACCTAGAGTCCCCAACTCTAGGATTTCAACCCTAAACCCTAAACCCTAAACCCGAAGCGCTCGACCCGTCAAAACTTTCAGCATAGGGTTACCACCCCTTAGGACCTAGGGTTACCATCCCCTAGGATTTTTCACCTGCCTAACTGTAGCTAGGACTTTTGCCTAAGAACACTTAGGATTTTCCATCAATCTCATTCAAACTTGTCAGATAACAAATAACCTTAACTTTGAACCCTTTACCATTATCAAAACCCAGGTTTGGTCATCTGATGCTTCCCGCACTAACAAGGTTCACGAGTTCAACTGTAATTTCATTGTATTCTTTTGAATCCAATTCATCTTCGGACTTGGGTTAGATCGGGTACTTTTTCTTAGTCTCCTTCGTCTTGCTTGTACTTGCAACCAACACAATACCTTTCTCGGTTGGAAGTGAGTTAGTCTGTTCATGCAATTCAAATTTTGAAAATAATTCATCTAACCTAATTTGAGAGAGATCCTTAGAAACTTTGTAAGCATCTATCATGGATGCCCACAAAGTGTTCCTTGGAAAAGCATTGAGGACATACCTTATAATATTGTGATTTTCTACCTTCTGACCAATTGTGCGGAGACCATTGAGCAAGTTTTGGATCGGAGCATGGAGTTGACTCACTGACTCACCATCCTGCATTTTAATATTGTATAGCTTATTCAAAATTAAGTCTTGTTTGCTTACCTTAGTGTCGGAGGTTCCCTCATATAGCTCGATCAACTTTTTCTATAATTCTTTGGAGTTGTTGAAGGGGTCAACCCGGTTCAACTCTTCTTTGGTTAAGCCATACTGGAGGGTCTGGGTTGCCTTTGCATCAGCTTCAATCTTCTTACAGGTTGGTGCATCCCATTTGTCGCAGGAGACGAGTACTCCATCTTCAGTGGGAAATGTGAATTCGGTTTGGATTATGATCCATATTTTCACTTGGGTCTTGTGATGGTACTCCATCTGGCTTTTCTAGTACTTGAAGTCTTCACTAGAGAAAAGAGGTGGAGAAGTTATGATGCAGCCTTCTTGATGGGCCATTTAGAAAAGTCTTGCACACAATAAGAAAAATGACAAATGTCCCAAGACTTAGTTTTGGATTAGTAGTGCTAGAGAAAAATAAAATAAGGATATTTCATGAATTTCAAGAAAAAATAATAAAAAAATATTATGTCAAATTTTGTTAAATGCGATATTTCACCAACTCTGACTAATGGTGAAAAAATGAAAGTGATTTTTTCAAAAAAATTGGAGGGAAAATGAAAGACGTAAGAATATTTTTTTGAAAAAAAATGATATGCAATTTTCTTTTTTAAAACGGAACCCCAGCTCGATTGGTGGTTTCACCAATTCAAAGAGGCCTCACTCTGATACCAATTATAGGATCAATGTTCGCTAGAGGAGGTGGAGGTGGGGGTGAATAGCTCTCGTGGCTTTCACGTTTGTTTTAAAACAAAAATCAAAGTGATAAGGGCAGCGGAATAAAGATAGAAACGAAAAGCAAACAACACTAACACATCAAGATTTACTTGGTTCAGAGCCTGTGACGACTTCTACTCCAAGGCTTGCGACTGTCGATCGCTTTCATTGGACAATCACTATCAATTTAGAAAGTTATAGTAATGATTACAATTAAGAAATTAACTTTAACAATAACAAATAGTACCGATGACTTGGAGAATCAAATCCTGAACGTGGTTGTCGTCAAAGCAGCTTTTGGGTGTCGTAGAGGCATTATCAGAACAGTCCACAGAAGCGGAAGTTGGTTAGAATGTCGTTGTGAAGCCACTGGTTGAAGGCTTCTTTTATAGCCCATTATGGGTGCCTGGATCCCCTCCCGGGTGCCTTGATAGTGCTGACGTGGTGTGCTCTCATCGAAAGTTGATCGACAAAGGTTATCCACCTCTAGGCGCCTGGACTATGACGTAGGTCCGACCAATTCTCGTGCTCTAGCTTGGCAAACAGATGATATTTGGCCGTCCGGGTGCCTGTACCAGCTTTGGGCGCTTGGATCGAGAGGGTGCCTGACCCTCGCCCGGGCTCCTACTCGACAAAGGCATCTTGGGCTCCCGGACTCCTTTTGGGTGCCCGGACCCCCATTTTTCTCATTTTTAACTTCCTACAAAATAAGGTTAATCCAGACACATAATATATAAAGAACTATAAGAGTTGACAACTTTCAGACTGCCCAGTCCTAACTTTAAGTTTCGTTGAAACTCTAGGTCAGACTAAGGCCTATTCTTCCCTCTTCGGGGAACGCGTTCTCACCTACTCTTCTCAGGAGATATTACCTTTTGCTAGATCGGTTGTCTAGCCTGTCTGGACTTTTGCTCAGCATCCAAGACTTTAGGACTTCTCCACTAGATGTCTGATCCCTGACCTGTCTAGTCTTCCGTTGGTGTCCACGGCCTCCAGGACTTCCACCTAGAATCTGCAATCCTAGGATTTCACTTGATGTCCTTAACCTACTAAGACTTCACTTAGTCCCCCGGACTAGGACCTCATTACCTAACCACAGCTAGAACTTTCCACCTGCCTAACTATAGCTAGGGCTTTCTTGCACACTTAGTTTAACTTGTTAGATCACAAGACAACTTAACTTCGAACCCCTTTGTCATTATTAAAATATAGGTTCAATCATCTGGTGCTACCTGCACCAACAGGATAGTCTGAAAAGAAATAGTTGGTTCGAAAAGAAAGGTAAATATTATACTTCAATAAATTTTTAATCAAATCTTATTTAAGTGCTTACTAATACATAGTTGTTGGATTTTGGTGCAACTACTCATGTGTCACATATAATACAGAGATTCCTTTCAATCCAAACCATAAATGGAACTAAAAAGTTTATGTATAGGGGGAACATAATGATAGCATGAATCAAAGGAAATGGGATGTATAGATTGATCTTGGACTCTGGTTGTTCTTTAGATCTAGAAAATTGCCTAAGTTCATGTATGTGCTAGGGATTTAATTTTTGGAAAGCTCAATGAGCAAGATTTAACTTTAAGATTGGAGATGGTGTAATTTATTTACATAAACCTGAGTACTATTATGGTTTTGGTATTTTAATAGATGGTTTATATTATTTCAATCTTGATGTTAATTTTACTAAATCTATGGTTCATGTTGAGCATATAACTAGTAGTAAACGTAGTACACATAATGAGAATTCTGCTTATTTGTCGCATCAAAGATTAGGTCGCATATCCAAAGTAAGGATAATTAGGTTAATGAAAAGTGAAATTTTCCTCAATTGGATATTGATGACTAAGATATATCTTTGGATTGTATTAATGGAAAATAAATCAAACATATATAAAAAAAATCCAACCACAAAAAGTATTCAACTACTTAAATTGATACATACTAATATTTGCGGTCCTTTTGACAATGTGGAAAGCAATTTTATTACCTTTATTGATGACTTTATACATTATTATTATTTATATTTACTATATGAAAATACTCAAATAGTGGACATCCTTGAGGTATTTGTTAATGAGGTTGATCCTGTCTGAGAAGCTTGACAAGACGGAGATCCGGGAGAAAAAAATCTACCGCTGGTGAAGGATGATACCTGTAGAACAATGATCCGAGAAACCCAAAGTGGATCAGGAAGAATAGGATCACCGAATGCCCTGCTTGTACAAAATCCGATGACGAGAAAGAAATCGAAGAGAAACCCAAATTCGGAGCTTCCAAGACTTCCTGTGCACAAGAGACCAGCCAACACTATCGTCAGTGACCTAAGGTCGGGGTGGGAATCCCTGGCTAGGCCCTCCGACGCTCAAGTTAGTGATCTCTCTTGGTGTGTCCGAAGGAGGAAGAAGATGAACAGTGGTTGAAAATTAGGATTATGAATGAGCGCAATGATGTGAACTTACATTGCCAACGGAGAGGATTCCCCTTTTTATACCACTTCATATAACCTCCGTAGTCATGAAGTGGACCCCGGTTTGTTAGAGTTTGTTATGAGATGATGTAAGCTGCGTACTTGTGGTAAACGACTTTTAAGGAATCTTTTTTGTACCCCAGATGTACCTTCTTTGTCGTCAAGTACTTGCAAAATAGTCTAAAAACACATTTCCCGCCAAAACATATAACACTTGTCATACAATCATATACTGCAAATATCTTCCTGCATCGCTTTATTTGAAATATTACTTCTCCTTTGTTTCACAAGTTCTTTTAAAGTATTTCTACCTTTCCTACTCGTCCCTCCTGTTTTTACTACATCATAGATAACTTAATATACTAATGTTTCTTGTATTGATCGAGGCTGAGCTTAATTAGGTTTGATCAATTATTATTACCTCTCATGAGACTCCTGGGGCAATGCTCGTCCGGGCTCCTTTATGTTTATTATTCTAGCTAGCCCTGGTCTATATTTTATCAAGTATCATTTCAAGATATTAGTCAACCCGGTCGGTATTGACTTTCCTTCTTAAAGGCATGTCTCAGTCGATACTAGTCTACTCACTCGGAAGTATATCCCAGCCAATATTGGCCTTCCTTCTTAAAGGTATGTCTCGATCGATACTAGTCTACTCATTCGGAAGTATATCTTGGCCAATATTGGCCTTCCTTCTTAAAGGCATGTCTCGGTCGATACTAGTTTACTCACTCGAAAGTATATCCCGGCTGATATTGGTCTTCCTTCTTAAAGGTATGTCTCGGTCGACACTGGTCTACTTACTCGGAAGTATATCTCGGCTAATATTATCCTACTTCCTTTGAGGCATATGCCGGTCGATATTGGCCTACTTTCTTTGAGGTATATCCCGGACGATATTGGCCTACCTCCTTTGAGGTATATCCTGGCCGATATTGGCCTACCTCCTTTGAGGTATATCCCGATCGATATTGGCCTTTCCTTCCTGAAAGTATGTCTCGCTCAATATTGGTCTACCTCCTTTGAGGTATATGCTGATCGATATGGGTCTTCCTCCTTGGAGGCATATCCCGGTCGATATTGGCCTACCTCTTTTGAGGTATATCTCGGCCGATATTGGCCTATCTTCTCCGTTTGGTTATCTCCTTTCCCTTCCTTATCGGGGACCCATGAAACCTAACCCATATCACTAGCCTTCTCTTCAAGTCTAGTCGAAGGAGGTGTAGACGACTGACTAGACACAAGTCTGATTTTGTTTTTTCCCTAACCGTGACTCTGCCACAGGTACTTAAGTGACCTTACAAATTTTATGTACAGCTATCTCGTGGCCATGTGTATAGTGATCCCGTGAACCTTAGTATAGTGATTCCTTGGGTCCCTTAATCCTTTAAATAGGGTTACAACCTTCTATTCGTTCATCGCCTACCTCAGTTCTTTTCCTTCCCTGCTGATCTTTCCTGCTAAGAGTATGGCCTTGGATCCCCCTCTTTGGGGGTGACTTTTGTTGGACAAGGCGAGATCTATATATGAGTTTATTCAAGTTTTTGCTTCGGCTAACTCTAGGGTTCGAGGAACTGTCCCAAGAGATGAAGTTTCTCAAAGTCCAGAATATTCAGCCAAAGGTGCCAATGCTCTGAAGGCTCAAGAAACTTCAGAGAGGTTTTTAATACTCATGGAGGGACAAGCACATAGCCCCTGGGTGTCAATACGAACGTGTAGCCCATGCTACCCTTGGGCTAAGCTTGGTGGCTCTAGTTGCAGAACTTCATGGCTTGAGCAGGAAAGGGGGCTCTTTCGGTCACCTTTCCACCAGGGCATGAACAAATTTGTCCCTCTTTTGCTCATGTGCCCATTCTGCTTCATAGTTTCCTTCATCTTGGCAAAATATTGTTGTTTCTGTGCCTTGACAAGCTCGGACGAGCTTCCTCTGTGCTAGGTAATATATTCTTACTTCTGCTCCCTGGTAAGTTTGACTATAGGGGGATCGAAATCTTCAAAGTATTCTGAGGGCTTGCGTTTGTAATTTTTGTTGACCTTTTGAGGTCTGATGTTTTGAGAAGAAAATGTAATGCTATGTATTTGATCAGACTTTAAGTGTAACAACAATCTTTTATATTGAATCGAGTGACTCTATTGAATCCTTCTAATTTATAAGAATAAATGTGATGTTGTGCTCATTACCCCTTCGTATATCCTATGTGTCGTTATCTCGACAAATATTTTTCATTTATCATGGCCAAGGCTATCTTGACCGCTAGAATACTTCCCTATTATAACTAACGTTATACCGATCGATATTAGCTTATCTATCATCAACAAGAGTGTCTCGGTCGATGTTATACTTATCTATTGTGACTGACATTATACCGACCAGTATTAGCTTGTTGATCACAAACAATGTTATTTAAATCAATATTATACTTGTCTAGCATAGCCAAAGTTATGTCGGCCGATATAAATAAAATTATCTTGATTAATGCTAGTTTGCACTTTATAATGATATTAATTTAAAATCTGTTATGCGCCTAAATCGCTCTCCTTAAATTTTCTTGTCCTTAGCTTGGGCTTAGTCAAACTCAGTCCCTCTCCCTTTATTATGCCTAGTTAACTACGTCTCCTTTCAAAACTTTCTGGTTGGTGATTGGCTCTTCCTCTGATAAGAGAATGTTGGAAGCGTACAACGAGGTGTTACTAACCCCAGCGTGATCCGATCTGTCGCATCCAGTATAAATGTTTCTTTAAGATTAAGTGACACATACTTTCTCTCTTTGCCACGTCATGTAAGCCTTTGCCCTTTTTTCTGTAATCCTCAGCGTCTACTGAGATAAAAATGTTTTGATCTGACGACGGCTGTGTGTTTTTCAAACCCTAAACCCTTTGTCTTCTTTTCAACTTTGTCCCTTCTTTTCTTACCTTAGCGTTCTTTTCTTGCTGCAGTTTTTGACCAAACCTCGTGCTCACCATTTCTCGGCGATCTCCTTTCTTGCTTTCAGTAAGTAATCTATTGTTCTGCTAGCCTCTACTCTTGTCTATGGCTGAGGAAGAAATTGCTCCTTGGTATGTTCAAATGTCTTCTTCCTTTGATAAAAGTGCTAGGCTCACCATCCGTCGTCAATATGAAATTCCCCGGGAGTATAACATCTTAATCCCGAAACCAGATGATCGTCCTCATCGTCCCTCTTCTAATTGCGTGACTTTTTTCAAGGATCAGTTGATAGGAGGTTTAAGGTTTCCCATTCCTCCTTTCCTGATCGAAATAAGCCAGTATTTTGATATTCCTTTGCAACAGTTTGCCCCTAACGCATTTCATTATCTATGTGGTGCTTACATGCTGTTTGGTTTGCTAGATATTCCTCCTACTCCTCAAAATTTCTTCATGTTTTCTTACCCCAAGTGTTCAGAACCTGGTGTTTTCTTGTTCCAGTCATGAACTAAAATGGTTCTTTTTGAGAATATGCCCTCGTCTCTTAAAGCTTGGAAATCCCGCTTCTTCTTCATAAAGTTTCCCGGACCCATTCCTTGGCTTTATGCTTGGAAATCCTCCTTACCCTCTTTGCCCGATGTCAGAGAGTTCCATCTCCATCATTCTTTTCCTATTTATTGTGAAAATTTGTTAAACCGTCGACTTTCTATTCCCAAGTGGCTGAGAGTCGATCTTCTATACTTGTTCGGCCTAAGCCCCGTCAAACCTGATACACAAGGCTCTTTAGGTAAAACCCTGTTTCTTTCTTGTTGATTTTAACTAACTAAACTATTTTTCTTTTCTATGTAGTGGAGAGCTTTTATGATGCTTTGATCGATGAAGAACTGCGTCTGGCGGAGGACGTAATTCGTGCCAAAGAAAAAGAGCTTCTGGCTGCTATTACTCCGCCACCTTCAATCGAAGAACCGACTCCTTTAGCTGAGGTACCCAGCTCTTCGGGAGTTCTTGAGGCTCCTGAAGGTCTTCCCGTAGAAATCCCTGTTGCTTCTTTGTCCATTGTGGCTTCTCCAGTGGCTACTACTACCTCATCAGCCACCCCTCTCCCGGTTATTGAACTTACGTCTCCTGGGAGTTCTGGTAAATCAATAGCTGAAGTTGCTATCGGCAAACGCCCTGGGCGCAAACTCACTCGCCCTCCTCCTCCCAAAAGGAGACTTATCCTTCCAGCTGACGAACTTATCTCGGAAGGT
The DNA here is from genome assembly GCF_018446385.1 of Zingiber officinale. Taxonomy (NCBI): domain Eukaryota; kingdom Viridiplantae; phylum Streptophyta; class Magnoliopsida; order Zingiberales; family Zingiberaceae; genus Zingiber; species Zingiber officinale. The sequence continues at coordinate 38,857,356 of NC_056007.1, read as the reverse complement.
TTTGTTCCTACCGACCTTCCTTCCCATGAACCTACTTTGGCTGAGCTCTATCCTTCTCTCACTTTCTCTGCCTCACCCTCTTCCAGCACTAGCGCTCCTGGTGATGTTTCTTTTACCTTTCCATTATCTATTCCCGAACTCGGATCCTTACCTTCCTCACCTTCTTCTTATTTAGTTTTTGCTCCTCCTTCTATTCCTACTTCCTCCTTTTTTGCGGGTTCTTCCACCATTCCCGTCCTCCCCATATTGCTAAGAGGTTCTTTTGATAATGCTTGGGATAACGTTCGTCCTATTTTTGAAGAACTTACCACCCCAGAAACAATTGACCGTTTTTCTCATAACGAGAATCATGTATGTTTGTTAACATTTACCTTTCATTCCCCAATGATTATGTTATAACCCTTTATCATATTTCTAGTTATGGATAGAAAATATGGGCTTGTCTTGGCTGATGCATAATTTATATAATGAGAACAAAAAGCTGAGACTTGAGAACGACAAGCTGAAACAGCAAGTTACCGAGTTATCTTCTGCCCCATTTTTTGCCGCTTCCCAGAAACAACTTGAAGCCCAAATTGAAAGTCTTCAGACACAGTTCAAATCAGCCACGGATCTTAACCAAGAATTAACTTCCAAGATTGGCAAATTAAAGGCTGATTATGAATCGGAGTTGGCTGAAAAGCTTAAAGCCTTACAGCTAAAGGATGATGAAATAACTTCTTTGAACACCTCCTTAAATTCAGCTAAAATCGAGGTCTCTATCAAAGAAGATGAACTGAAGACTTCCCAGACAGCTTTGGTGGTCTACAAGGCGAACGAAGATACTCGCTACAAAGAAAGGGCCACCACCATGATTGAATCCATTGAATTCAATAGGCCGATCGTGAAGTCAATCTTAGCAGCCTTTACTGCGGGAGCTAAAGGGGTGGTTCAACAATTGCGAGGGGAAAACTTCTTATCTCGTGATCCCCCTCCCAACTTCTTAGATCGTTGCAAACTTATTGATAATAGGCCTCCTGATCTATTTCCTCAGCTGACCTTATATGACTTTCTTTTTTGACTTAAATTCGAGTCTCTATAAAGGGGGACCAAGACTTTGTGATGACAATCTAGTGAACTCATGTAAAGTTGATTATCCCTTTCCATTGTTAAACTTGCTCTTCCATATGACAATTGTATGTTTTGTTTAAATATGTTGAATGTCACTTGGCTAGTCATCATAAAGCCTCACCCAACATATTATTATGTTTATCTATTTAAACCGTTTCATCATGATCGGGCGGTATATATCAATGATGACAAATACCGTCCGATACTTTATAGATTAATTGTGTCCCGTTCGATCTAGTACAGTTCTATTGCAATATTCTCAATATCGGTCAATTTGTTCAACTTGATTGATTTACATTCGTATTTATGTATGTCATCTTATGTATTAACCAAATTTCATATGGTTTTATCATTAGTGCATGTCCTTTGACTTACCATGATAAGCCTTTAGTCAACATATTTGAATAGCATTTATCTCGACCGATCTATTATAACAGACCGATTCATATTCACATTTATGAGTCTCGTCCGGTATGCTTTAACCAAGTCCTGTCTATCGACTAATACCTCATACCCAACTTTTGCCTGGTCTATTATGTCCCTTTGGGTTTGTTATTTTATTAAACAAATAATCCAAACTTATAGTACCTAACCAATTTTTCTTATATTCGTCAGACTTTCTTGAGAATTAAAATTATATCTAGGGAAGATTACTTAACTCAACCTCTCTTTCTTGGGATTCATTCTCCTTTTTTAGAATTTGATTTTATCCTTTAATGTCATCACCCATTTATGACGATTGGAATTCTGAGTACTTTTTCTTTTCCTGTTTCTTCTGCTATCTCTATTTGGAGGTTTTAGCACAGGACCGAAAGGAAAACAAGGGTTTTAAGAAGTTCTCTCCTGCTTTCCCACTTTTCTCTTCATCTCCCTTGATTCATCTTCCTTCTACTGTTTCACCATGGTAACTTCCCCTCCTGCGTGGTTTCTTTCGTGTGTTTCCGACCTTATAGAGACAGAGGAAGTGGATTTAAAGGCGAGCTAGTTTTCCTTTTTATATAGTTCATCCTACTCCTCAGGATAGTCCCCATCTTCCTCCTTTGGGGTGTATATCTATCTTTCGAGATCAAGTCCTAAAAGATTTTTGATTTCCTCTTCACCCTTTTTTTTTGACATTAGCCTCTATTTTAACATTTTGCTTAATCAGTTTGTCCCTCAATCCTTTTCTATCCTTATGGGTTTTGTCGGGGTATCTAAACTGTTAGATTTTCCCTAATCTCCTCGTCTTTTTCATCACTTCTTTGTTCCTCGTTAAGTAGATGTTGGTGTTTTTAAATTCCAATCTCATCCTAAGGTCATTTTGTTCAACTGAATTCCTCCTCAGGGGGAATGGTATCACAAATTTTTCTATATGCGTCTCCCTTCTCCTCCTCTGTTTCCCATTCAATGGATATATGATCTACCTCCGATTCCTAGTACCCATAATCTCCTTAACGATCCCTCTGTCGCCTTTGCTTTATCTAAACTGAGGGGAGCAAAATTCAGCTTGCCGCATTTAATTATGGAGGGTTTGATGTTTCCTTTTGGGATAGGCAATATTGACACTCCCTTGGATGACTCTTTTGGTACGTATAAACATTTCACTCTACATTTATTGATTAGTATATCTCTTTTATAATGGTGTTTAATTCCTGTGTTTCAGCTGATGCTCTTCTTCCAGCTTTTATGTACAAGAATCCTACTATGACTAAGACCTTTGTTAATAATCTTGGAGAAGAGTGGTTGCGAGCTCGCCGGGCTAATCCTAATTCCTCCACCTTGGGCTTGCTATCTGAAGAAGAGCGACAAGCAGAGGTTGTCGCAGCCATGGAAGAGGAAGAAGAAGAGCCTTTTATTGCCTTAATCAAAAAGCCAAAGCTTACTGAGGATACCTCCTTTGGCAATCTCTTTGGTACTTTTGTGCAAGCTCCTCTTGTTTCGCCGCCCATTTCTCTTGAGAGAGGTAAGGCACCGATAACTCCTACCCATATTATCTCTAATCCTTCTCTTAGGATGATGAGACCTGGTCTACTCATCCCCTCTTTTGGTGCTATTATTTCAGCTCCTTCTGCTTCTGCTTCTGCTTCTGAGATGGCCATTATCCCTTCTATGTCTTCTATACCTCTTGCATTGGCCTTGCCTCCTTTGGCTTCTGGGCCACGGGCAAAACGAACACCTTGCCGGAGATCTTCTCCTAGTATCGGGCCTTCAGCAATTTACGTTCCCACGACTGAGTTAGTATCCTTTGCATTGCCACCTTCTATTCCATCTAGTTCTTCTTCTGCTGCTCTTGTTTCTACTACTTCTTTCCCTTCCATTGCATCTTCTTCTTCCCTACCTCCTTCTTACTCCGTTCCCCTGCCTTTATTTAAACAGGCTATGGGTCTGCCCTCTCAATTGGGACAGACTTCTGATCCACTTAGCTATGGTTCTCTACAACTACAGGGCCTATTGGCCGAATCTTGGCTACAAGGCCAAGAACAACTAAGGGGCCTTAGTGTTCCAAATCGGGCCGACCACCACAGTCGTCAGGCAGTATCTGTAAATATTCTTGGTTATATGTTGTTAACTTCGTATCCTTATCTTTAACTATATCATCATTTTGTTTAGTTCCTTGCCTCGAGTCTGCACATCGACCAACTACTTATGGCTCGGGACCAGGAGAACAATAAGCTAAAAGCTCAACTAGAGACATTGAAGGCTACTTTACCTCCTTCTAATAATGACCTGACTCAGTTGCAAGAGAAAGTGTCCTTGCAAAATCAACAATTAGGGGTATTGAGACAGGAATTAGAGGAATCACAACAATTATTGAAAGACAAAGAGCTTGCAAGGAGAACTTTGGAGTTACAGGTGGATCGATTACACTCTGGTCTCCGATTGGAAATTGCTTTAAAGGAGAAAGCTCTCTTAGATGCTTCTCATAAAAGTCTTATTTTAGAGAAAGTAGAGAAGCTTCATAATGTCTGTCTTTCTGAACAAGCTCAAGACCTAGCCTCTCATGATTTCGCTATCCTATAGGAACAAGAGCAAAGAAAGGCTCAAGATGTTGAGTTGTCACTGCTCTAGAAGGAATTGGAACAACTCAAATTAGAGAAGGATGCTTTAAAAGATCAAAACACTAAACTACAAGCTGATTTTCAGAGTTATAAGGAGCAGGATAAGAACTGATGGGAAGAGTGGCGCCTAGCTTATCTAAAGTCTCCGGCGTTTGCCTAAGAATTTGTCCGTCGAATGGTGGGTGCTCTAAATCATTCTGTGTCGGGAGTTATCCAACAATTGAGAGAGGGTGATTATCTACCTAAGGAACCTCCTTCTTCTTTCATAAGTCATCGCAGACTTAACGAAGAACTACCCGCAGATTTAAAAAGTCCTTTTAATTAATCATGTCTATGTATCCAAAAAGATTGATAATGAAAAGACTTGTAATGGAAAAACTGGTAGTGAAAGGAACTGTAACAAAAAACTTGGTAATTAAGTGATTGCGATATATAGAAAATTTTTGATACTTACCTATTTCTCTTTTGTGCTAGTTTGAGAATGCCTCCTTTGAAATGCTTCCGGGTATTGACTATAAGTTTTATTCAAGAATTCCTTGCTTACCTTTTGAAGTTAAACCTTGTCTTAATAAATTCTTTTGCAGATAATATCTAGTGTGCTCCATATTTCAAAAGAATGAATAATCCCGAGTGATTTTAGATAAGGAACTGTATAAAACTCCTGAGTTCCGAGCTGAGTATAATACTCTGGGCGATTTTAAATAAAGATTTCCATGTGAATGGGCCTCAAGATAGAAAATGTGCCAAATGCATAGAATTCCCCTTGAAACCTGGCTTCTAATCAAGTGTAAAATGTCAACCAATTTTGTGAATAAATCCATATAACTTTGTATTTACCATGTCAATATAATCCCGGTTGATTAGGCTTTGAAGTCTCCGGTTCCTCCCATGAAGACCCGTCCGAGTTACTTAATGATATTTCCCTATCGACTATGTTCTATGATAGTTTAAAGTCTCTGGTTCCTCCCATGAAGACCCGTCTGAGTTAATTCAGGAGATTTCCCGATCAACTATGTTCTGTGATAGTTTAAAGTCTCCGGTTCCTCCCATGAAGACCCGTCTGAGATAATTCATGAGATTTCTCGATCGACTATGTTCTGTGATAGTTTAAAGTCTCTGGTTCCTCCCATGAAGACCCGTTTGAGTTAATTCATGAGATTTCCCGATCGACTATGTTCTGTGATAGTTTAAAGTCTCCGGTTCCACCCATGAAGACTCATCCGAGTTAATTCATGAGATTTCCCAATCGACTATGTTCTGTGATAGTTTAAAGTCTCCGGTTCCTCTCATGAAGACCCGTCCGAGTTACTTCATGAGATTTCCCGAACGACTATGTTCTGTGATAGTTTAAAGTCTTCGGTTCCTCCCATGAAGACCCGTCTGAGTTACTTCATGAGATTTCCCGATCGACTATGTTCTGTGATAGTTTAAAGTCTTCGATTCCTCCCATGAAGACCCGTCCGAGTTAATTCATGAGATTTCCCGATCGATTATGTTCTGTGATAGTTTAAAGTCTCCGGTTCCTCCCATGAAGACCCATCCGAGTTAATTCATGAGATTTCCCGATCGACTATGTTTTGTGATAGTTTAAAGTCTCCGGTTCCTCCCATGAAGACCCGTCCGAATTAATTCATGAGATTTCCTGATCGACTATGTTCAGTGATAGTTTAAAGTCTCCGGTTCCTCCCATGAAGACCCGTCTGAGTTAATTCATGAGATTTCCTGATCGACTATGTTCTGTGATAGTTTAAAGTCTCTGGTTCCTCCCATGAAGACCCGTCCGAGTTAATTCATGAGATTTCCCGATCGACTATGTTCTGTGATAGTTTAAAGTCTCCGGTTCCTCCCATGAAGACCCGTCCGAGTTAATTCATGAGATTTGCCGATCGACTATGTTCTGTGATAGTTTAAAGTCTCCGGTTCCTCCCATGAAGACCCGTCCGAGTTAATTCATGAGATTTCCTGATCGACTATGTTATGTGATAGTTTAAAGTCTTCGATTCCTCCCATGAAGACCCGTTCGAGTAAATTCATGAGATTTCCCGATAGACTATGTTCTGTGATAGTTTAAAGTCTCTGGTTCCTCCCATGAAGACCCGTCCGAGTTAATTCATGAGATTTTCCGATCGACTATGTTCTGTGATAGTTTAAAGTCTTCGGTTCCTCCCATGAAGACCCGTCCGAGTTACTTCATGAGATTTCCTGATCGACTATGTTCTGTGATAGTTTAAAGTCTTCGGTTCCTCTCATGAAGACCCGTCCGAGTTACTTCATGAGATTCCTAATCGACTATGGTCTGTGGTAGTTTAAAGTCTTCGGTTCCTCCCAGGAAGACCCATTCGAGTTACTTCATGAGATTTCCCGATGGACTATGTTCGGTGATAGTTTAAAGTCTCTGGTTCCTCCCATGAAGACCCATCCGAGTTACTTCATAAGATTTCCTGATCGACTATGTTCTGTGATAGTTTAAAGTCTTCGGTTCCTCCCATGAAGACCCGTCCGAGTTACTTCAAGAGATTTCCCGATCGACTATGTTCTGTGATAGTTTAAAGTCTCCGGTTCCTCCTATGAACACCCGTCCGAGTTATTTCATGAGATTTCTCGATCGACTATATTCTGTGATAGTTTAAAGTCTCCGGTTCCTTCCATGAAGACCCGTCCGAGTTACTTTTGAGATTTCTCGATCGACTATGTTATTATGCCAAATTATGATGTTTGTACTAACCTTGTGATGGTTTTAAAATTTTTGGGTTTTTCTTAGGGGAGCTGAATAGGTCTTTAGGATTCCCCACTATTGATCGCTCGAAATAGATTATAAAAGTTCTGCCAATACTTGTCAATCTGTATGAACCACATTTATTTCTGTGGCGGTATTTGTCTTGCATTGCATTTATTGAAAGAAATGGAGTACATAAACTGTAAGCATACTTGTCCTCAGCTCACTGAGAACTTACTTCAAATAATTATGATTTGTTCCTTTAGACGTATTCTTGATTGGCATGATCTTGTCAGGTCCGGTAAGGTTGTAAATGATTTGCACTCCAGGGACATTCCAGAATTCTTCCTTTAGTATCTTGGAGATAATATGAACCTGATGTGAGCTTTTCCACCACTTTGTAGGGCCCTCCCCATTGTGGTGCCAACTTACAGACATCCCCGACAGGTTTAATACGCTTCCATACTAAATCTCCTACTTGGAAAAATCTGGGGATGACTCTTTTGTTATAATTTTGTCTCATTCGTTGTCGGTATGATATGAGACGAGTAGCAGTTTTATCTCTAATTTCCTCTATCAAGTATAGCTCCATGAGTCGTCGACCATCATTGTCCGCATCATATAATTGCCTTCTGTCAGATTCTACTCCCACCTCAATGGGAATTATTACTTCTCCCCCATAAACTAATTGAAAGGGAGTGATTCCTGTAGCTTCTCGAGGTGTAGTATGGTATGCCCAAATAACGCTGGGTAATTCATCTACCTAGCTACCTCCGACATGATCCAGTTTGGTTTTTAAACCCCTTATAATTTCTCTATTGGTTACTTCCGCTTGACCATTACTTTGCGGATAAGCCACAGAGGTGAAGGCCTGAATAATACCATAACTTTTGCACCAATCTAAGATTCTATCCCCTTGAAATTGCCTTCCATTATTAGAGACTAATTTATGAGGAATGCCAAATCTGCATATGATATTTTTCCACAGAAATTTAATAACTGCATCTTCGGTAATCCGGGCAAGTGGTTCTTCTTCTACCCATTTGGAAAATTAATCCACTGCTACTAATAAAAACCTTCTTTGTGCAGCTGCCATAGGAAATGGGCCTACTATGTCCATGCCCAATTGATCGAAGGGACATAAGACTATAGAGGTTCTCAACAACTGTGTAGGATGATGCGGAATATTTTGATGTTTCTGGCAAGACATACAAGTTCTTACCAACTTGTTGGCATCCTCGTGTAGAGTAGGCTAGAAATATCCTGCTAATAAGATTTTACGGGCCAAGGATCTCCCTCCTATATGACTACCACATGAACCTTGATGAACTTCCTCTAAAATAAATTATATATCTTCTGTGCCGATACACTTGAGCAGAGGTCTAGAAAAAGCTCTTTTATATAACTGTTCTCCTACCATAGTGTACTGAGCAGCTCTCTTTTTAAATACCCTTGCTTGTTCTGTATTACTTGGAAGAACACCTTGTTGTAGATACAATATGATTTGAGCCCTCCAGTCACCTTGAATTTCTGCGTCAGCTTGTCTTTCGATACAGGATATTAACAGAGTTTGTTCTACTAGCCGATCTAGACTCCATGGTACTATAGCAGAGGCCAGCTTAGCCAATTCATCTGCTATCTGATTCTCAGATCGAGGAACCTTTTGTAAATTTACTTCTTGAAACTGGGACTTCAACTTATCAAATGCCTCAGCATATAACTTGAGCCTGTCATTATTAATTTCAAAATTACCTGATAGTTGTTGGGCTGCTAATTGAGAATCAGAATAGATGAGGACTCGAGCTACCCCTATATGCCGAGCGGCTTGCAATCCAGCTATCAAGGCTTCATATTCTGCCTCATTGTTAGTAGCTCTATAATTCAATCTGATAGAGAGTTGGAGTCTGTCTTCCCTTGGAGATATAAGAAGAACACCAATTCCGCTACCTTGTCTAGTTGAGGAGCCATCCACATAAACTTTCCAGATGTTTTCTTCCTCAGGGCCTTGAACTTCTATAATGAAATCTGCTAGAGCTTGTGCCTTGATGGCCGAGTGAGGTTGATATTGTATGTCATATTCACCAAGTTCAGTTGTCCATTTGATCAGCCGACCTGACGCCTCTGGGTTGAGTAACACCAGTCCGAGAGTACTGTTGGATAATACAACAATTTCATGTGCTAAGAAATATGGGCGCAACCTCCGAGTAGTCAATACTAATGCATAAGCCAATTTTTCTAGTGTAGTATATCTACACTCAGCTCCTTTTAATAAATAGATAGAGAAATATACAGGTTGTTGTTCCTTTCCTTCTTGTCTAACTAATACAGAGCCTACAACATTTTCATTAGCCGAAAAATATACCCAGAGGGTCTCTTCTACTATAGGCTTAGCTAATACAGGAAGAGTAGACAAGTAATCTTTTAACTCTTGGAAGGCCTTATCACATTTCTCGTTCCACTGAAATTTGTTTGCCTTCCTGAGTATTTTAAAGAAATGGAAGCTACGATCGGCCGACCTGGAAATGAACCTAGACAAGGCTGTAATCCGGCCAGTCAGTCTTTGAGCTTCTCTCATGTTGCGCGGAGGCTCCATGTTCTGAAGTGCCTTGACTTTGCTCGGGTTGGCCTCTATTCCTCGCTCGGACATCATATACCCCAGGAATTTTCCCCCTTTCGCTCCGAATAAACATTTGCTCGGATTTAACTTGAGCCCATATTGTCTCAATGTCTTGTAGGTCTCCTCTACATCCCTGCATAGATCAACAGCTTGAAGAGACTTAATTAAGACATCATCAACATATACTTCCATATTTCTCCTAATCTTCTTCTGGAAGACCTTATTCATAAGCCTTTGATAAGTTGCTCCTGCATTTTTTAGTCCAAAGGGCATAACATTATAACAATAAGTACCTTCAGATGTTATGAAACTGACCTTTTCTTGATCTTCTTTAGCTAGGGGAACCTGATGATAGCCTTGATAAGCGTCTAGCATAGAGATGTACTCACACCCAGCAGTGGAATCTGCCAATTGATCGATCCTGGGTAATGGATAATAATCTTTTGGGCAAGCCTTGTTGAGATCCCGGAAATCAATGCATACTTGCCATTTGTTTCCTGGCTTAGAGACTAACACCACATTAGCTAACCAGCTAGGAAATTATACCTCCCTGATGTAACCAACTTCCATAAGTTTAGTTATTTCTTCTTTGATGATTTGGTTCTGTTCCGTGCTAAAATTTCTCTTTCTTTGAATGACTGGGCGGGCATCTGGGAAGACATGTAAGGAATGCTCTATGACTATAGGAGAAACGCCCGAGACTTCTTTGGGCGTCCAGGCAAATACATCATAATTTTCTTCTTTAGGCATTATACCAGTTCAACTTTCAGAGTGGGATCAAGATCAGCCACAATATATGTAGTAGCTTCAGGCCGACCGGTCTGAATCTGAACTTCTTCCTTTTCTTCATAAACCAGAACAGGCTGCTTCTCCTGAATGGCATTGACTTCCATTCTTTGAATCTTTCGGGCAGCATTAGCTTCAGCCCGAACTATTTCTACATAACATTTTCGGGCTGTCTTCTGATCACCCCACACCTCCCCGACTTGGTCATCAACAGGAAATTTAATTTTTTGACAAAAAGTAGAAATGACCGCCCTAAACTTGTTTAGGGCCGGTCGACCCAGTATCACATTATAAGAGGACGGGGTGTCTTCCACCATGAAATAAGATCTCCTTATTCTCATCAGAGGCTCCTCTCCTAGAGATATGGCCAACTTTATTTGACCCAGCGGTTGTACTTCGTTGCTCGTGAATCCATATAGAGGAGTGACCATCTGTTGAAGTTCACTCGGGTCAATCTGTAATTGATCGAAAGCCTTCTTGAATATAATATTGACAGAACTGCCCATGTCTATGAAGGTACGAGAAATAACATAGTTGGCTATCACGGCTTTGATAATCAGGGCATCATCATGGGGTATTTCTACCCCCTCAAGATCTCTAGGCCCAAAACTTATCTCGGGACCAGCTGCTCGTTCCATGCTACACCCCACGGCATGAATTTCCAGTCTTCGGGCATGTGCTTTCCTAGCCCTATTAGAATCCCCATCAGTGGGCCCGCCTGCAATTATATTGATATTTCCCCGAGCGGCATTACTCCTGTTTTCTTCCTATCGAGTCGTCATGGCTTCAGAAGGAGCCTTTTCCGACACTTGGCTAGTACCGACTGGGGCCGACAATGCATCCTGCCGAGGCTCGACCAGACGATATTCCAATTTGAGTGGACTTTGCTGTCTAGGGTACTGTTGCCGATAATAATTTTGCCTTTGATAACGCTCCCTATTAGCTCGTTTATTTCTTAAAACAAAATAGTCTTCAGTATGATGACTGCTAGTTTTATGATAAGTGCACCATCTTCTTGGTGCCTCTGGCTGTATCTCTATGTGTTGTACTGCCTGTGGATGATATTCTGGCTGATGGTGAGGTGGATGAGTTGCTCGATGTCCTCTTGGTGGAGGAACAGGGGCAGGAGCTTTCTCCTTAACCAGGGTAGGAGAAGAAGTAACGCCCTCCTTTCTACGGGCGACTTGAGCTTTTTCCACATTAATGAATTCAGTAGCACGCTTAATCAAGGAATCAAAATTAACAGGAGGATTTCTCACTAAGTCTTTAAAGAAATCATTATCATTTAAACCCTGAGAGAAAGCGCTTACTAAGATTTCAGTGGTAGCATTAGGTACATCGATATCTACCTGATTGAACCTTTTGATGTAGGCTCGGATGGACTCTTTGGATGCTTGCTTAATTGAAAATAGACTCCAAGGAGTCTTATGATACCTCTTGTTGCTGGAAAAATGGTGTAGAAAAACTTTCTTGGAGTCTTTGAATTTTGGGATAGACTTCTCTGGCAGTCTCTTGAACCAGCATTGTGCGGCTCCTCCAAGGGTAGTAAGAAACATCCGACATTTCACCCCGTTAGAGAATTGTTGAAATAATGCTACATTATCAAATTTCAATAGATGATCTTCTGAATCTGTTGTTCCAGTGTACTCGCCGATCTGAAGATTTTGATACCGCTTAGGAAGCGGATCATCCAGTACACTTTGAGAGAATGGGGAGATGACTTTTTCTGGTGAACTATCACTGGTTATCATTTTAATCTTACGCTTTTCTTTGTGCGGTGCTTCACCAGAAGATTCTTGGAACATGGGCCTTCGACCCCCCTGCTCCATGGGAGTACGAAGAAAGGCTCGTGGACGTCGCGTCGGAGAAACTGCAGTTGGAGGAAAATATGCATGTTCCTCTTCTTCCGACTCCTTTCCTTTTCGATGCTCAGTGGTTGAAATCGCTGGATTATGAGTTGTTGGCAGGGTAGATCCAATATGCGCCTGAAGTTGTTGTTGTTGTTGTTGCAAGGCTTTTTGCACATGAGAATTAATGAGGAAATCCAGATCCTCACGGCTGATGGTGAGTAGATTTTATTTTCCGGCCTCTTCCATCTTGTAGTCTTAGATTCAGGTGAAGTTACCACAGACGACGCTAAATTTGATCATGTCTGAGAAGCTTGACAAGACGGAGATCCGGGAGAAAAAACCTACCGCTGGTGAAGGATGATACCTATAGAACAATGATCCGAGAAACCCAAAGCGGATCGGGAAGAATATGATCACCGAATACCCTCCTTGTACGAAGACCCGATGACGAGAAAGAAATCCAATCGAAGAGAAACCCAAATTTGGAGCTTCCAAGACTTCCTGCGCATAAGAGACCAGCCAACACTATCGTCAGTGACCTAAGACCGGGGTGGGAATCCCTGGCTAGGCCCTCTGACGCTCAAGTTAGTGATCTCTCTTGGTGTGTCCGAAGGAGGAAGAAGATGAACAGTGGTTGAAAATTATGGTTATGAATGTGCACAATGATGTGAACTTACCTTGCCAACGGAGAGAATTCCCCTTTTTGTACCACATCATATAACCTCCGTAGTCATGAAGTGGACCCCGATTTGTTAAAGTTTGTTATGAGATGACGTAAGCTACGTACTTGTGGTAAACACCTTTTAAGGAATCTTTTTTGTACCCCAGATGTACCTTATTTGTCGTCTAGTACCTGCAAAATAGTTTAAAAACACATTTCCCGCCAAAACATATAATACCTATCATACAATCATATACTGCAAATATCTTCCTGCATCGCTTTATTTGAAATATTACTTCTCCTTTGTTTCACAAGTTCTTTTAAAGTATTTCTACCTTTCCTACTCGTCCCTCCTGTTTTTACTACATCATAGATAACTTAATATACTAATGTTTCTTGTATTGATCGAGGTTGAGCTTAATTAGGTTTGATCAATTATTATTACCTCTCATGAGGCTCCTGGGGCAATGCTCGTCCGAGCTCCTTTATGTTTATTATTCTAGCTAGCCCTGGGCTATATTTTATCAATTATCATTTCAAGATATTAGTTAACCCGGTCGGTATTGACTTTCCTTCTTAAAGGCATGTCTCAGTCGATACTAGTCTAGTCACTTGGAAGTATATCCCAGTCGATATTGGCCTTCCTTCTTAAAGGTATGTCTCGATCGATACTAGTCTACTCATTCGGAAGTATATCCTGGCCGCTTTTGGCCTTCCTTCTTAAAGGCATGCCTCGGTCGATACTAGTTTACTCACTCGGAAGTATATCCCGGCCGATATTGGCCTTCCTTCTTAAAGTTATGTCTCGATCGACACTGGTCTACTTACTCGGAAGTATATCTTGGTCGATATTAGCCTACTTCCTTTGAGGCATATGTCGGCCGATATTGGCCTACCTCCTTTGAGGTATATCCCGGACGATATTGGCCTACCTCCTTTGAGGTATATCCTGGCCGATATTGGCCTACCTCCTTTGAGGTATATCCCGACCGATATTGACCTTTCCTTTCTGAAGGTATGTCTCGCTCGATATTGGTCTACCTCCTTTGAGGTATATGCTGATCGATATGGGTCTTCCTCCTTGGAGGCATATCCCGGCCGATATTGGCCTACCTCTTTTGACGTATATTCCGGCCGATTTTGGCCTATCTTCTTCGTTTGGTTATCTCCTTTCTCTTCCTTATCGGGGACCCATGAAACCTAACCCATATCAGAGGTTGAAAGGTAATTGGATAAAAAGTGAAAGTTGTGAAGTTTGATAGAGGTGGTGAATATTAAAATTTTTTAATAAGAGTGGACAATGTCCAAGTCCATTTGCAAAATTTCTTCAAAGTTGAGGTATATGTGCACAGTATACTATGCCTAGTACACTGCAATAAAATGGTGTAGCTGAAAGGTAGAATCCTACTCTTATGGACATGTTTAGGAGTATATTAAATTATAGTACTATACTTTTTTTGATGAAATACAATATTGTACCTTTATCATTTTGGATGTATGTATTAAAGATTGTTATATATCTACTTAATAGAGTTCTTAGTAAGGCAGTTCATAAGACTCCTTATGAACTATGGATGGGAAGGAAATCTAGTTAAAGACACCTCCATATTTGGGATTACCTAGTAGAAATAAAAGTATATAATCTACATGAAAGAAAGCTTGATGCAAGAGTCATAAGTGGGTACTTCATTGATTATTCCAAAAAATCAAAAGGATACAACACTTATTGTCTTAACCACAATACAAGAATTAAAGAGTCTGAAAAAGCTCGGTTCATTGAGAATGACCAATTAAGTGGGAGTAAGAAATCATAAAAAATAGATATTAGAGAAACTTGTTGTGAACTTTTTTTGCTTAATGTTTCTCCTCAAGTTGTTGTCCCATTTAATTTGTTATATAATAGTTATACAATACGTTAAGACTATTGGGGCAGGGAGCACCAAATGATCGAACCTAGGTTTTGATATTGACAAAGGGTTCAAATTTAAGCTTATTTGTGATATAACAAGCTTACTTGAGTATGCAGGCAAGTCCTAGTTGTTGGGTTCTTCGGGCCGCGAAAACCGCTTTTCCGCGTCGCGGAAACCCCGAGTCACCCAAAGCCATGGATCTCATGCAAAAATTTGTAAAAAAAATTATCGAAAAACCTTTTCTTGTACGAGTTTGTAAAAACTTTAGATCTACACTAAAGTTAAGATCATTACTCTTGTAGCGAAGCCCTTCGCGTTCCCGCTTGTCCAAGATGTCGCCGGATCTCTAGTTGTCAAAGTAGACAACCTCTATATGTATCCACACGGACACAAGTAGAAGGAGATGACCAAAACACAAGGTGTGCTAGCACCAATGGAGTGTTCGGCCAAGGAATGGGAGAAGGAGAAGAGAGAGCACCCAAGGGAGAAGAAGAGTGAATGAATCAATGAGAGGAAATTCAAAAAACCCCATAGCCATCAAGTGGCCGGCCACTCTAGGAGGTGTAACCCCCACATTAATTCCAATTAATGTGGAGACCATTAAGAGTTGTAACCCCATGAGGTGGCACTCTAGGATGATGTGGATCAACACTAATGGTCCACATCTTGCCACCTCACTAAATGACATGGCAACAAGTGTAACCTCCTCATTTAATGTGGGCCGGCCACATTAAATGCTATGAAGGCTTGTAACCTCCATGAGGTGGCACACATTGATGATGTGGAGCAATCCTATTGGTCCACATCTTGCCAACTCACTAGTGATGTGGCAAAAAGTCAAGTCAAACATGACTTTTTCTCTTCCTCTCAAATCAAGTCAAACTTGATCAAATCTCTCTCATGGTTGATCTAATCCAACCATATGATTCAAGCCAACTTAATATAATGAATCTAATTCATTAAATTAAGTTGATCTAATGAGTCATAATCTAAATTAGACTCATTGAATACATGAATCAACTTGAGTCCAACTCAATTAACCCAATTTGGATTACTCTTAATCCAATATGATTCATCAAATGAATCTAATCCTCTTGGTTCATCATATGAACCAAATCTCCATCTAATTATCCTTAGTGTGTGACCCTATAGGTTCTTGTAACGTTGGCAATGCCCTAAACCCATTTAGGAGCATAAGTAATGAGCGGTATCTAGCAACACATCATTACTACCCAAGTTACAAGAATGTCGAGATCCGACATCACCTTGTGACTACCAATTGTGACTGCTCACAAAATATGTCAAATGTCCTTCTATCCTTGACATCTAGATTGATCAATGTGAGGCATAGACCGTGTCATCCTCTAATCAATCTAAATCTTGAACTCCAAGTAGACTCACTAGATCAAATGAGCTCAACATCTCATGTTGACTCATTTGGGCATGGCCATGTACTTCGTGGTCTAACTCTATCAAGAATATTGATTTCGCTCCCGTCATATGGGAGGGATAGATCCCATCTACATCACTCACATCCCTCTGCATAATTTATTACATACCCAGTAATCGCCTTTATAGTCCACCCTGTTACGGGTGACGTTTGACGAAACCAAAGTACATAACTCCTTATGTAGGGATCCATGGTGACTTCAGGTTAAAGGACTAATAGTCATACTAATAGCCACATGAGAAAGTATATGACACTCATATAACGATCCATGATACTTTCTCATGGCGGGTCATTCAGTATACATTCTCAAATGCATACCCATGTGTCAGCTTGATATCTCTATATCCATGACTTGTGAGATCAAGTCATCGAGCTGACCTACATGCTAGTCTTATTGTATTAACATTGTCCCTGAATGTTAATACTCGACTAGGAATGATTTAGAGTAGTGTTCCCTATATCATCTCACTATCGATTCAACCAATCGATTGATATAGGTAAGAACCTTTCTACTCTAGGACGTTACTATACTTATTTTATCTGGCACTAATACAAATAAGCATAATAACCAAAAACTAAATGCCTTAATATATATACATGAATATGATATACATGAGTCCATACAATCATCAAATGATTGGCTCTAGGGCTCTAACTAACAATCTCCCACTAGCACTAGTGCAAATCAGTATAGGCTCTAAGGCCTAATGTCCTAGTGTGACCATCATGCTTCCACTGTGCCAAAGCCTTGGTCAAGGTATCTGCGATGTTAGTCTCTGTAGGTACTCTGTAAATCTTCACATATACTCTATCGATGATCTCTCGAATGAGATGGAAGCGCCGTAGTATGTGCTTGGTCCGCTGGTGTGAGCGAGGTTCCTTCGCCTGTGCTATAGCTCCATTGTTGTCACAATAGAGCTGAACTGGATCAGCGATGCTAGGAACCACCCCAAGTTCAGTGATGAACTTGCGGATCCAAACTGCCTCCTTTGCTGCCTCTGATGCAGCAATATACTCGGCCTCTGTTGTAGAATCTGCTACTGTGTCCTGCTTCAAACTCTTCCAGCTCACAGCACCACCATTTAAGCAAAACACGAACCATGACAGCGATCGGTAATCATCCTGATCGGTCTGGAAGCTGGCATCACTGTAACCCTTTACAGTTAGCTCATCATTGCCTCCATATATCAAGAAATATTCTTTAGTCCTTCGTAAGTACTTAAGAATATTCTTGACCGCTATCCAGTGACTTTCACCTGGATCTGAGTGGTATCTGCTCGTCATGCTTAAAGCATACGAGACATCAGGTCGAGTACATAGCATGGCGTACATGATCGATCCTATGGCTGAGGCATAAGGGATCTGATCCATGCGATCTCTGTCCTCTCTAGAAGAGGGACCTTGAGTCTTCGAAAGACTCACGCCATGTGACATCGGCAGAAATCCCTTCTTGGAATTCTGCATGGCAAACCGAAGGAGTACCTTGTCAATATATGTACTCTGACTTAGGCCAAGCAATCTCTTAGATCTATCTCTATAGATTTGTATCCCTAGAATGCGGGATGCCTCACCTAAGTCCTTCATTGAGAAGCAACTCCCTAGCCAGGTCTTGACAGACTGAAGCATAGGGATGTCCTTCCCAATGAGTAGTATGTCATCCACATACAATATGAGGAAGACAACTATGTCCCCTACAACCTTCTTGTAGACACAAGGCTCATCTTCGTTCTTGATGAAACCAAACTGTTTGATCGCATCATCGAAACGAAGATTCCAGCTCCGAGAAGCTTGATTTAGTCCATAAATGGACCTATGCAGCTTGCATACTCTACTAGTATGCTGTGCATCTACAAAACCCTCAGGTTGTGTCATGTACACATCCTCGAGTAGGTTTCTATTCAGAAACGCGGTTTTGACATCCATCTATCATATCTCATAGTCATGGTAGGCTGCAATAGCAAGCATGATCCGAATGGACTTAAACATCGCCACTGGAGAAAAGGTTTCATCATAGTCATTACCATGAATCTGCTTGAAACCTTTAGCTACCAAGCGACCCTTATAGATAAGTCCATCCATGTCAGTCTTTCTCTTAAAGACCCACTTGCACCCAATGGATTTTACCCCTTCAGGTGGATCAACCAAAGTCCATACTTGGTTGGTGTACATGGATTCCATCTCGGATCTCATGGCTTCTAGCCATTTCTCGGAATCTGGTCTCATCACAGCTTCTTGATAGGTGGTAGGCTCATCCTCTATGAGCACAATGTCATCATGGTCAGACAAGAGAAAAGAGTATCTCTCAAACTGACGACGTACCCTATCAGACCTGCGAAGAGGTATGTCTACTTGAACTGGTTGTTGTTCCTCAACTCCTTGTGGAACATCATCCACAACACTTTGTGGTTCCAGTTCGATTTCCATCGAGGCATCAGTGCTATTGTTCGCATCTTGAACTTCTTCAAGATCGAACGTGCTCCCACTAGTCTTTCTAGAAACAAAGTCCCTTTCTAGAAAGACTCCAGTCTTTGCCACAACAACCTTGTGCAGACTGGGAGTGTAGAAGTAATATCCCTTAGTTTCTTTGGGATATCCGATGAAATAGCACTTGTCGGATTTGGGTCCTAATTTATCTGAGACTTGACGTCGTACGTAAGCCTCACAGCCCCAAATACTCATGAAAGATACCTGGGCATCTCTCCCAGTCCATATCCTATATGGTGTCTTTATCACGGCCTTGGATGGAACTCGGTTGAGAATGAAAGCTGCCGTGTCTAGAGCATAGCCCCAAAGGTATGTCGGAAGATATGTGTGACTCATCATAGATCGTACCATATCTAATAAGGTACGATTCCTCCTTTCGGATACACCATTCCACTGTGGTGTTCCAGGAGGAGTGAGTTGGGATAGAATCCCACACTCAGCTAAATAGTCACGAAACTCATGGCTTAAGTATTCACCACCTCGATCTGATCGAAGTATCTTAATACTCTTGCCAAGCTGGTTCTGTACTTCATTCTTGAATTCTTTGAACTTTTCAAAGGATTCCGACTTATGTGTCATCAAGTACACATAACCGTATCTACTGAAATCATCAGTAAATGTGATGAAGTACCTATAACCGCCTCTAGCAGCGACATTGAAAGGGCCACATACATCACTATGTATGACTCCTAACAGATCAGTCGCTCTCTTGCTGTGCCCACTAAAGGGAGTCTTGGTCATCTTGCCTCGTAGGCATGACTCGCATATCTCATATGATTCTAAATTAAATGAGTCCAGCAAACCATCCTTATGGAGCTGGGATAAGCGCTTGTCATTTATATGACCTAAGCGACAGTGCCAGAGATAGGTGTGGTTCATATCGTTCGATTTGAACCTCTTAGTACTAACGTTATAGATAGAGCTCTCAAGGTCTTGAATATAGAGTCCGTTCATCAGAGGTGCACTACAATAGAACATATCGTTTAAATAGACAGAACAACATTTGTTCTTTATTATAAACGAGAATCCTTTCTTGTCCAAACAAGAAACTGATATAATGTTCTTAGTCAATGCAGGCACATAACAACAATCGTCTAACTCTAGTATAAGCCCAGAGGGCAGAGATAGAAAATAAGTCCCTACAGCAACAGCAGCAACCCGTGCTCCATTGCCTACTCGTAGGTCTATCTCGCCCTTTGTCAATGCTCTGCTATTTCTCAGTGCTTGTACATTAATACAAATGTGCGAAGCACATCCGGTATCTAATACCCACGACGAAGAAATAGAGAGGTTGACTTCTATAACATTTATACCTGAAGAAGAAATCTTATTTCTCTTCTTGTTAAGATCTTCCAGGTGTCCTGTGAAGTTCCCCTTCCAGTGCCCTGCTTGTCCTTGATATAGTTGACAAAGATGTGCAACCATATCGTAAGCACCCATCAACTCATGTTGCTTCTGAAGCTCAGAGTTCATGGTTGCGAGCATTAGACAGGACACATCTAATGCGTCATCTTGATGCTTCTTGTAAGCATCCCGGTCAGCTCGCGTGGCAGTGGCAGGAGGAGCCTCCGGAATGGGCTGCTCCAGAACGTACAGTTTACGTTCCTGAGTGAGAACTATTCTCAGGTTCCTGTACCAGTCCAGGAAATTTGCTCCATTGAGCTTGTCCTTCTTAAGGACAGATCGCAGAGAGAAGGAATTCGTGTTCGACGTCATGGTTATCTACAACAGAAAATTTGCAGAAATAAATATCATATTCTTTAAAAATCATTTAATTAGGCCTTTAATTAAATGATGCTCCCACTGAATTCTATAATTCTTGTGGGACAAGATCCACATCATACTAACCCTTGAGTTAGCTTTGGCTAATACGCCCAAGGCTTAGTATGATCGGTAGGTAACGATTACCAATTACATCTCTATGTAACTCTTGTTTATAGAATCAATATCCGCATT
The DNA here is from genome assembly GCF_018446385.1 of Zingiber officinale. Classification (NCBI taxonomy): domain Eukaryota; kingdom Viridiplantae; phylum Streptophyta; class Magnoliopsida; order Zingiberales; family Zingiberaceae; genus Zingiber; species Zingiber officinale. The sequence continues at coordinate 38,836,778 of NC_056007.1, read as the reverse complement.
TATATTAAAACTCGAGTTAGCTTTGGCTAATACGCCCAAGAGTTAATATAAACGTGATTTTGTCCTACCTTTCCAACTATTGGAAGAATGCCTATAGTTGACTCGATCCAACCGAGTAACTAGGAATACTCAATCTAATTGAGTTTGTATTCACCCATGCGTTGATAGGCGGGACCAAGATTATCCCTCCGTACCCTACCAAGATAATATGTATTGCTCTGCTTTGGCAGATTCAACAATACATGTGATCGAGATAGTGATAGGTATCACGGCACGGTTAGGTATTTAGAGTTGGTTCGATCTAGATCTAATCTAATCGAGAATGATGCATCTTGTGCACGACTTAGATCTAATCTAATCGCAAGGGTGCATCATGTGCACGACTTAGATCTAATCTAATCGTTAAGGCACTAATTAATTAATTAATTATTAAACTTGCATCAGATACATAACAATTAATTAATTAATCTATTTGTGATTTAGTCATGGCCCTACTACGATCTTCTCAAGCCAATGAGAAGATCGAATGGTCAACCTAGGGTCAACAGCTTCTCCAAGCTCCTCCCTTTGACCACCTTGTGTTGCTCTTGCCCGCCTCAGAACTCCGTCTCGTGTGGACCCTCCACCGCTCCAATTTGTACATTACAATTTGAAACTCGAGTTACATTCGAGTCTAAATCTAATTTACAACCAGAATAAGAGAAAGGCACGATGCGCAGGCCGTGGAAAAAAAAAAATACAGCACACACAATCATATGACGGCACGCAGGCCGTATTATGAATTACAACACAAATCCAATCTTATTGGGTATTTTGGGCCATGATTATCACAAATTAATATATAATTCAAAATTATATATTTTTCATAATTTTTCTGTAATTTTAAAAATAATTTTTACAATTTTTATGAGTAAAATTTCCCGGCGATCCCCGTTTAGCGGTTTCGGGCGCAATCGCGGAACGGATACCCTTGCGGGGCCCAGGGGCAGCGCCCCTACCCGCGATCTAACCATCAAGAGGGTTCCTTTGCGATCCAACAGTGCCTAAACCCGCTGTCCCAAAACGATTTGGGTCGAGACATTGCCGTTTCTGAAAAATCTTCCCGGCGGGTTCGTTTTTAGCGATTTCGGGTGCAATCGCGGAGCAAATTCCCTTGCGGGGTTAGGGGCAATGCCCCTACCCACGATCTAACCATCGTGAGTTGCTCCTTTGCGATCTAATGGCACCCGACCCCGCTGTCCCAAACGGATTTGGGGCAAAACGAAGCCGTTTAAAAGAAAACTTTCCGGTAGCCGAAGCCTACAAGTGCCGAGACACTTGTGCTTCGATTCTATGGAAAAATTACTCATAAAAACTCTAAAAACTCAATTTTTACAGAAAATCACAGAAGGTATATTTTTCATAAAAATACAAACGAACTCGTACAAGTCTTTGCACGTGGCTCTGATACCACTGTTGGGTTCTTCGGGCCGCGAAAACCCCGAGTCACCCAATGCCATGGATCTCGTGCAAAAATTCGTAAACAAAATTATCGAAAAACCTTTTCTTGTACGAGTTTGTAAAAACTTTAGATCTACACTAAAGTTAAGATCATTACCCTTGTAGCGAAGCCCTTCGCGTTCCCGCTTGTCCAAGATGTCGCCGGATCTCTAGTTGTCAAAGTAGACAACCTCTATATGTATCCACACGGACACAAGTAGAAGGAGATGACCAAAACACAAGGTGTGCTAGCACCAATGGAGTGTTCGGCCAAGGAATGGGAGAAGGAGAAGAGAGAGCACCCAAGGGAGAAGAAGAGTGAATGAATCAATGAGAGGAAATTCAAAAAACCCCTTAGCCATCAAGTGGCCGGCCACTCTAGGAGGTGTAACCCCCACATTAATTTCAATTAATGTGGAGACCATTAAGAGTTGTAACCCCATGAGGTGGCACTCTAGGATGATGTGGATCAACACTATTGGTCAACATCTTGCCACCTCACTAAATGACATGGCAACAAGTGTAACCTCCTCATTTAATGTGGGCCAGCCACATTAAATGCTATGGAGGCTTGTAACCTCCATGAGGTGGCACACATTGATGATGTGGAGCAATCCTATTGGTCCACATCTTGCCAACTCACTAGTGATGTGGCAAAAAGTCAAGTCAAACATGACTTTTTCTCTTCCTCTCAAATCAAGTCAAACTTGATCAAATCTCTCTCATGGTTGATCTAATCCAACCATATGATTCAAGCCAACTTAATATAATGAATCTAATTCATTAAATTAAGTTGATCTAATGAGTCATAATCTAAATTAGACTCATTGAATACATGAATCAACTTGAGTCCAACTCAATTAGCCCAATTTGGATTACTCTTAATCCAATATGATTCATCAAATGAATCTAATCCTCTTGGTTCATCATATGAACCAAATCTCCATCTAATTGTCCTTAGTGTGTGACCCTATAGGTTCTTGTAACGTTGGCAATGCCCTAAACCCATTTAGGAGCATAAGTAATGAGCGGTATCTAGCAACACATCATTACTACCCAAGTTACTAGAATGTCGAGATCCGACATTACCTTGTGACTACCAATTGTGACTCCTCACAAAATATGTCAAATGTCCTTCTATCCTTGACATCTAGATTGATCAATGTGAGGCATAGACCGTGTCATCCTCTAATCAATCTAAATCTTGAACTCCAAGTAGACTCACTAGATCAAATGAGCTCAACATCTCATGTTGACTCATTTGGGCATGGCCATGCACTTCGTGGTCTAACTCTATCAAGAATATTGATGTCGCTCCCATCATATGGGAGGGATAGATCCCATCTACATCACTCACATCCCTCTGCATAATTTATTACATACCCAGTAATCGCCTTTATAGTCCACCCTGTTACGGGTGACGTTTGACGAAACCAAAGTACATAACTCCTTATGTAGGGATCCATGGTGACTTCAGGTCAAAGGACTAATAGTCATACTAATAGCCACATGAGAAAGTATATGACACTCATATAACGATCCATGATACTTTCTCATGGCGGGTCATTCAGTATACATTCTCAAATGCATACCCATGTGTCAGCTTGATATCTCTATATCCATGACTTGTGAGATCAAGTCATCGAGCTGACCTACATTCTAGTCTTATTGTATTAACATTGTCCCTGAATGTTAATACTCGACTAGGAATGATTTAGAGTAGTGTTCCCTATATCATCTCACTATCGATTCAACCAATCGATTGATATAGGTAAGAACCTTTCTACTCTAGGACGTTACTATACTTATTTTATCTGGCACTAATACAAATAAGCATAATAACCAAAAACCAAATGCCTTAATATATATACATGAATATGATATACATGAGTCCATACAATCATCAAATGATTGGCTCTAGGGCTCTAACTAACAATCTCCCACTAGCACTAGTGCAAATCAGTATAGGCTCTAAGGCCTAATGTCCTAGTGTGACCATCATGCTTCCTCTGTGCCAAAGCCTTGGTCAAGGTATCTGCGATGTTAGCCTCTGTAGGTACTCTGTAAATCTTCACATCTCCTCTATCGATGATCTCTCGAATGAGATGGAAGCGCCGTAGTATGTGCTTGGTCCGCTGGTGTGAGCGAGGTTCCTTCGCCTGTGCTATAGCTCCATTGTTGTCACAATAGAGCTGAACTGGATCAGCGATGCTAGGAACCACCCCAAGTTCAGTGATGAACTTGCGGATCCAAACTGCCTCCTTTGCTGCCTCTGATGCAGCAATATACTCGGCCTCTGTTGTAGAATCAACTACTGTGTCCTGCTTCAAACTCTTCCAGCTCACACTAGTTGAGGCTAGGCAAAGAAGTCCTGGTCAAGGGATTGGGCACAAAGTCTTAGTCAAGGGATTGGCATGAAGTCTTGGTCTAGGGAAATGTGTAGAAGATTTGGCAGATCAAAAATATCGGATGGAATTTAAGGGATCGCGGACACTAGGTGGAAGTCTATGCAGGTCGAGGATTAAACATCTAGTGAAAGTCTCAGAGGTCAAGATCATATGTTCAACAAAAGTTCAAATAGGTGTTTGCTAAAAGATAAATTCTCCTGAGAAGAGTAGGTGAGGATACATTCCCCGTTGAGGGAATAGTAGGCGTTGGTCTAACTTAGAGATTCATGGGAAGCCTAAAAGTCATGCTCAAACAGTTTAAGACTGTCAAATAATGTTATTTAATATTAGACTATGTTTTTCAATGCTAACTCTATGATGCAGAAAAGATTAATCCTAGAAAAGCTTATCTAGGCGCTGGAAGGATCTAGGTCCCTCAAGCCTATACAAGTACCTGAAAGGATTCAGGTGTCTCTATCACCTCAACATGTAGTAGGATGAGGTGGAGACTTCTAGTTGGTTAGCGCACGTCAGATCGAGGTGCCTCAAAGGAATTGAGGCACTTGGGATGAGATAGAGGTGACCAAGGAGAGCTTCGCTCAGTATTCATCACATCAATGACCGAGGCACCTCAAAGGGATTGAGGCACTTGGATGAGGATAAGGTATGACGAGCTCAGATCTGACCAGATTTAATTGAGGCACCTTAAAGGCATAGAGTGCCTAGATGGATCTATAAAATGAAGTCTTGAGCAATGGCAAATATACAACTTTCAATACGAATAAACAAGCTCTGCTCTACTTGTAACTTCAACTACGACGCTGCAACGCTGCTCCGACAACTACGTCTTATTCCAGATAATTTATTTGTTGGTATATTTTATTTATATCTTCATATTTAAACTCTATACTATTTGAATTAATAGTGAATTGCCCAACAAAAGTGATCAATGATCGCAGACCTTGGAATAGGAGTTGTCAAAGGTTGTGAACCAAGTTAAACTTGAAGGATCGAAATAGATGAGAGAGGGGGGGGTGAATCTCATTCATTAAAAATCTTTTTTTATCATAAAACCGAATCAGAGTACGCAGGGGAAATAATAAAATAGAAGCAATATAAAAGAGACACAGTTATTTACTTGGTTCGGAGTTTATTTCGACTCCTACTCCAAGTCCCATAATCCTTGATCGCACTGTTGGGTAATCCACTAAAACTTATTTTTCTGAAACCTTTAAAAAAGAGATAATTCATACAATGAGGAAGAATGATAGTAACACACTAGTATCTTCTTATAATAAGAATGATACAAGCTAAAATAAAATATACCAACAAAATAAGAATAGAAATGAAGCTTTCGTTATTGGTGAGCCTCCCAGCATTTTAGTAGCTTGCACAAGCAGATGAGGCATGAACGAGAGCAGAATGAATTGAGGAATCGTAGAAATTAGTTACTCTACTCGAATTCCCAAAATCTTCTTTTATAGGCACTTTTCGGTCGACTGAACCCCCATTCAGTCGACTGATCCATCTATCAATTGACTGAACCCTGTGGCTTCCTTCTATTCTTTGATTTGATCCAGTCAATCCCATGATTTTCATTATTTAGTCAACTGATCCCTAGTTCGATCGACCGATCACTTTGAGTTGCCATTCATTGGTGATTTGATCTAATTCTCTACCATTTGCTTTTATGGTTCGATCAACCGATCCTTAGGGTCAGTCGATTGATATGATGTGATACCATGTTTGTGAGCCTGGTCTGCTTTTCCATTTTTGCATGTTTAGTCGACCGAACCTTAGTTTAGTTGACTAATAAAATGGCTTGGTCAATCGACTAAACCTCTTTTCAGTTGACCGAACCCTTATTCAAATGTAGATTTATGAGTTATGTACTCGTGGCAGCTGATAGAGCTTAATTCTGAGTCCTGAGTCAAAAGTTATGATCCTTTGAAGTTCAAGGGGTCATATAATTCTATAACATAGAGTTAGTTCGATATAACAATAATATTTCTGCAAAACAGAGTTAGCATAGTGTAAAATAATGCATGAGTAAGAGAAGGTAGTAAGATCTATCTTGATCTTAACTTGAAAACCTCCTAATTTCTTCAGTTTGATCAGCGACCTAGGGTTTGTCCCTTTCCAGAACATAACCTCCCCTTTGCTCCACTCCAGTTGCTTATCTCAACCTGCTTGCCAAACATCAAGTCCTCCAGACCTATTTGGACTTCATCTTAGCATCAGATCAGCTCACCATAGCTTCCTCTCGATATCAGGTCCTCCAGACCTATCTAGTCCAACTTCCAAGTGTTAGGTCCTCGACCCACCTGGACTTTCCTGTCTGGCTTCCATAATCTGTTAAGACTTTCTTGACTAGCTACGACTAGGGCTTTTCCGGTTGAGTAAACAACCTACACACTTAGTCAAATCATTAGATCACAATAGGACTTAACTTGAACTTTTAACAACATCAAAACTCAGGTTTAATTCTGGTGCACCCTGCACCAACAAAACTAACTGTGTCACAAATCTTTATTTATTTTTGCTACTTTAACTCAAGTTTTATGAAAAATGTGAAAGAGTCACGAGCACCATTCACCCCCCTTTCTAGCACACTTTCTTCAATTCTACAATTGGTATCAAAGTGGGGGTGTTCTGAATTAGTGCTACCATCATAACAACATTTCGTTGTTTTCTCAGTTTTTGTTTAAGCAAAAAATATTCTTAAGCCTTTTTTTTTTAATTTTTAATTTTTAATTTTTTACCTTGAGTCAGAATTGGTGTAATGACCTCTTCTGACAAGTTTTTCAATTTTTCAAAATTTCTTCATGTTGGTGCAATACCACTTGAGCTATTTTTTCTCAATTTTCTATTGATCCCGCACTACTAAACCCAAGACCAAGTCTTGGAACATTTTGTTATTTTTTTGTGTGTACAAGAATTGAAATGGAACACCAAGGAGGATATAATATAGCATGCCCCCCACTCTTCACTTGGGACAACTTCGGTTACTAGAAAAATTGCATGTAGTTCCACTTGAAGACTCAAGTGGATATGTGGATTTCCATTCAAACCAGATTCTAACTACCTCTTGATGGACATGGAGTACCAGTGAGGTGAAAAAATTGGGACCCTCATATGAAGAAGAAGATAGAAGATGATGCTAAAGTGACACATGCCCTATAATGTGACTTAACCAAGGAGGAACTTAGCCAAGTCGGTTCATTCATCAACACAAAAGATTTATGGAACAAGCTAATCAAGCTTCATGAGGGAACTTTGGATACCAAGGTAAGAAAATGTGATTTTATTTTAAATAAATTATATAATATAAAAATACAGGAGGAAGAGTCGACAGGCTAGCTACACACTCGAATCCAGGACCTCCTAAATGGACTTCAAGCAATTGGACAACAAATCAAAAACCATGACATTATAAGGTATGTACTTAAAGCCTTTCCTAGGAATACACTGTAGGCATCTATGGTAGATACTTACAAGGTTTCCAAAGACCTTTAAGTTATTAGATTTGACAAGTTATTTTATGAATTTAAATTACACAAACAAACTAATGCTACACTGGCCAAGAAAGGTATCACTTTAATTGCAAAAAAAATTCAAGCACAAGGAGTCAAAGTCCAAGCCTAAAACTGAACCCAAATCCAAAGAAAAATTAGATTCAAAAGAAGGCGAGGAAATAATCTCCGAACTAGTTTAAAAAATACTTAAGAAAAAAGAAGATGATCCAATCCAAGGAAAAGCAATCGGGTTCTAGTCAAATCATAAAGCCCAAGTCAGAAGTGACCTACTATGGGTGCAATCAGAAAGGACACTACAAGCGGAGTGTCCAAACATAAAGGAAAACAAAAAAGTAAAGAAGAATGAAGGCTCTAAAAGCAATATGGTGGGAGTCTTCTAATGAATCAAACGAGGAAGAACAATCAAGTTTTATGGAACTACTAGTGCAAGCACAAGTGGTCGAGATCAAATTCAAAGCTAAGTTTGAGACTAAATATGAAGTCGAGTCCGAATTAAGCCACAAATCCATATATGGTTTAGAAGGCTCCATCACTGATGTAAGTCTTGCTTTAGTAAATAAATTATATAACATGATTTCGTATTTACCTTGTACCTTAGCCAAGTCCAATGTTTGGGTCTAGTTACTCTAAAAGGAGGTAAAAGCCCTTAAGGAGGAGACTAACTTAGGTTCTTTGACTGAACCAGTTCAAAGTGAAATTTTAACTCAAGTCTAATAACTTGAGGAAGAAAATCCCACCTTGAAAACTCAAGTCAAAGAACTTAAGGATTCATTGGAACGGTTCACCTTAGGTTCAAAAAATCTTGATATGATTCTTGAAAAATAAAGGGTTGTATATAATTGATCCAAACTAAGATATAAGGCTAAGTCTTGTTACAAATCCTATTTATCAATTGCTAATTGAACCACTAGAAACCAAGTCCAAGCATGAGCCCCTAAAATAAACTTGATTAATCAAGTTGGACCAAATCACTATTGGATACCCAAGGGTCAAATCCACTACCTAAGTAGACCTTATTAAGGTTATGACCTAGGGAGAGTCAATAGAAAGACCATCTTTTCTTGATATGCATGATTGATTGATTTACTGTTTTCATATGCATGCTTAACTTATTATCTACTTAATTTAAAATGGTTAGATAAGGACATAGGTTTGATTGAGATTTGCTCAACTTAGTACCAGAGTGGGGTGAGATGATAGTATGTTTGGAAAGCTTAGTCTAGGAGTCAAGTAGGGTAAAACATATAATATTTGGTCTATTACCTAAGTGGAAGTAACCGAAGCTACTTTACTACATTTTATACTAGTTAGACTAAGGTTTTTCAATAGGAAAGTTAAATATACAATTTCTTAAAAAGGCTTTAACTAGAAGTGGTTGTTGCTTCGATACCCAAAAAGGCCCCTGTGCCTCGCCATATCTTGGAAGCTAATTTTTGAAATGTATATTTAACTAATTAACGGTTAAACCTGAATCTAACTCAAATATCAATCAATCCTTATATTTTAAATCAAATTAATAAACATTAAAATTAATAAACATCTCACAATACCTATAAGGTTTTTTGTTTGAAAATTTAGAAACGAGTGAGATGTTATTATCAATAATTTCAGTCTGATTGAGCCAATATGATTAATTAATTAACTTAATTAATCCTTAATTAATACAAACACAAGTAATTAATCTAACTTAATTAATTAATTCAGTTAAACTTAATTAACCAAACTTAATTGAAATCAACTTAACTTCAACTTAAATAAAATCAACTTAATTAAATTCAAGTTAATACAATCATAATTAATCAACTTAATCTAATCTTAATTAATCAACTTAATCCAATCATAATTAATCAACTTAATCTAATCTTAATTAATCAAATTAATCCAATCTTAATTAATCAACTTAACCTAATCTTACTTAATCAAATTAACCTAATCTTACTGAATCAAATTAAACCTCAATATTAAACCTAATACAACCCAAATCAATTAAACCTAAATTAATACTAATTAATTAAACTAATATTAATCCTAATTAATTAAAACCTAGAACGTTAACTTAAGATAATTAAATTACTGTTTTATAAAATTTACATAATTTAAAATTTAACAAATTTAATTTAATTTAATTTAATTTAACTTAATTAATCTTAATCTAACTAAATAAAATCTAACATAATTAATTCAAAATTTAATAAATTTAATTTTAATTAATCTAACATTCATCCAATTGAATCAACCCTAAAAATAATTATATTAATCCAAATATTCAATTCTAAATCAAACTTTAAAACTAACTCAATTAATAACAAACTTTAATAAATTAATCAATCATACTTAAATAAATCTTAAGTAATTAAACGTAATAAACTTAAATAAAATTTATTTATTTAAAACTTAATAAAAAATTATTTTAAACTCAAAATTAATCCAAATACAACTAATCAAATATAATTGATTATAGTGGAATCTATCTCACAAATAACCCATATGAGTAACATATTTGAAATTTAAAATGAGTGAGATATCAAGTTAAAATTATAAGTACCTCGGGTAAGTTTTGATGTGGCCAACCAAGTTAAGTTAGATCCTGTGTGTTTGATCCTTGTGTCTAAGTGTGTAAAAACTTAAGAACACAAGAAGTCGAGCAGAAAATGCAGCTAGTGAGAAGGATGACACAGGAATTGAGTTGACGGGCTCAGTGTATCCGAGGGATGAGGTGTTACGAAAGAGTACATTGACGGACGAGAAGGACAAGTTGGTACTTCCAAGGGACGAGAAGCTAGAGCAAAAGACTTCTTGAGGAGAAGATCATAGTTGAGTTCAGGTGAGCTCAACTCTGGATGGCCGGAGAATCACCCAAGCGATCGGAGTAGAAGTTGAACAAGTCATCTCAACACAAAGTTGACTTGTCCAAGTGCCTGGACCAAGTCCAGGTGCCTGGACCAAGTCCAGGTGCCTGGACCAAGTCCAGGTGCTTGAACCAAGTTTAGGTGCCCGGACTCTAGGTACCCGGACCAGTTCGAGTGCTCATACTACCTTTGTTCCAGCCAAGCACCCTCTCAGATCATTACAATGTGGATCAAATTTAGGTCCACATCAGCAACGGTCCAAGTGCCCAGACCAGTCCAAGCACCCGGAAGGGGATAAAACTTTATCCCCACACGGTTGCATAGTCGTTGTGAAGAGATAAAATTGCCACCCTAGAGGTGCCCAGATCCCCATCTAAGTACCAGAGTCTGCCATATCAATAATGGATAAAATCGACTAGTGAACTATAAATAGAGTCCTCGTTCACCTAATTTCGTACAACACTTTTTCAGTACTCAAATTTCCTACTATATTTTTCATTATCTGAGTAGTCAACATCCTGCATGAGGTTTCTCCACCTCCAACTTGTGTTGAAGGAGTCTACTAAAAGAGCTTCATTTGCCTTAGATTATCAACCTCCCCGGTTGTAAACTAAGTAAATTCTTTTTGTCTTGTACTTTTTTTATGCAGTTTAATTTTGTTTCTTTAAGTGTTTTTATAACCTAAACGTTGAAAGAAAGAGAAGGGTACTTTGATTTAAATTATAGGGTTATTCTCCCTCCTCTAGCTGACAGCTAAGGGACCAACAATTGATATCAGAGACAAGTATACTTTAGAAGGACTAACTATTGACTGAAGCACAAATGGCTGGAGCTAGCATTCACCCGCCTAAGTTTGAAGGAGATTTTGCTCACTGGAAGAGAAAAATAGAGGTATTTTTTAAAATTGAATTTGATATATTGCAAACAATAAAGTATGGTTTTCTATCACCTAGTGATAATAATGGCGATGTAAAAGAAGAAGATCATTGGTCCAAGAAGGAACAAGCAGAATTCATATTCAACAAAAAATCAGAGTTCCATCTGCTCAATGTTCTACCACCTCAAGAGGTTAACCATATTGAAGATACATCTCAACTAAAGAACTTTGGAAGAAATTCTTGGAGCTCCATGAAGGTACCTCGGAAGCAAATCTAACGAGAAGGGGCATCCTCAGAAATCAACTAACAAATCTTCGGATGAACAAGGGAGAGAAGGTGGCCCAACTCCATGCGAAGATCAAGGAACTAATCACCCAACTCAACAATCTCAGAGAAGCGGTAATGAATCGGGACACAATTCAATATGTGCTCAATGCCTTCCTGAGAACAATGGAGTAGTCAACCTTAGTAGATGCATACTGCATCTCTAAGGACTTGGAGGCAAGTACCTTAGAAGAACTTTTCTCAACTTTTGAATTACATGAATCTACATGTGCAGGAGTGACAAAAGAAATGGAGATAAACCAAAACCTGGCACTGAGAGCCAACAAGAAGCATAAACCCAAGTGAGGCTCATCCCTTAACAAAGATCAACAAGCATACATGGTAAGAAAGTTTTAAAAAAATTTTAAATCTAACAAATTTAATGAGATGCAGACCAAGAAAAATCCAAGGAGCAAATGTAACGACCACCCTTCTTACTACTACTACTCTCTAAGGATGATCGTTACTTAACTACTACTCTACTTACTAGTGTCACTTATGCTATTATTAGCGACACTTAGAATTATCACGGCCCAGAGGAAAACCTACCGAAAAATTCCGGCAGAGTCTCCCCTATACCGGTGACCAAATCTGTAATACAAACATAGTATACGCAGCCACAGACGGCTGGAACATATTTTCCACAACCACACAGTAATAAAAATCACAATAAAAATAAAGAAACTACTCTAGCAATAGCAATGACTACAGCACTCCACAAATAATAAAAGAGACTAGCTAGACATGCGGAAATAAACTCAACTACAATCCCAAATGTAATACAACATTAACAGAGGACTAAAAGAAAGTCTAGACAATTTTGCCAGCTACTTCTGGATCTCTCCACAGTCCAGACATCACACACCTTCATCACCACCACCATCCTGTCGCCTTCCTTTCATATCTTAGCTTTTCCTTTATCTGCAGTAGGAGGAAAGAAAAAAAGATCTATAAGCGAAAACGCTTTATAAGTACTAATCTATCTCACAAAAACTCGAAGTGCATAAAAAGAATGCAACAATACTAAAACTGGAATGCTAAAAGCAAAGCTGCATGTACTCATGGTATACAGAAATAAAACTGAATACTAAACGTGCTCACTAACTGACAGGAAAAGTAATGAAACTACTACTGTAGGCTTAGAATTAAAGAACTAAACTTTTATTGATTCTAAGCATAAACTTGTTTCAGTTTCTTATATCTTTATGCTAGAAATTAATCTTTTAATTTCTCTTCCACTTTCTTCTTCTTGTTCTTCTTACTTTACTTATACTAGAAATTAATCTTTTAATTTCTCTTTCACTTTCTTCTTCTTGTTCTTCTTACTTTCTTCTTTTCTTTTCTTTTCTTTGGGCCCAGGCTTAGTACCAGCTTAATCTTATGCGCGCTCCCTAATAGAGACTGCTGTAGTCCCACAGGGTAAAGACCTCGGTCTTACCAGGGCCGAGACCTCGGAAACGGTCACCTGGATTTGTTTAACGACAACCTCGGAAGTCGGGTACTAGCCTCTTACTTTAGTTTACTTGTTATCTCTTTTTAACTAGACCTTGGTCTCTTTCTTTTTACTCAGTTTCCTCATAATCCTTTATTAGAGTTTATTGGAATCCTTTAGATATACCTAACAAGTGTAGGATTACAATTAACTAAGCATGCTATATAAAAACAATACAAGAGAAGAAAATCTAAACTCTCTCTAAGCATGTTATAAAACAAAGCAACAGAAAAGCAAATCTGAACTTTCTAAACATGCTGTAAAACAAAGGAAAAGAAAGCACATCTGAACTTAATAATCATGCTCTAGAATAGAGCAAAAGAGAGCTAGTTGTAACTTTTAAAACATGCTGTGATAAGAGCAAAAGAAAGCTAACTTGGACTTACTAAACATGCTGTAAAATAGAGCAAAAGAAAGCTAACTAATCTTACTAATCATGCTACAAAATAGAGCGAAAAGAAAACTAATTTGATCTTGCTAATCATGCTACAAAATGGAGCAAAAGAGAACTACTTTAAGCTTACTAATACCTGCTGTTCATGTCTAGTTATTTGCACATAAACTAAAATCTGCAAAGTTAACATAAGATGGAATACTTAAACACATGCTAAAACCCTTAAAGTTCCTTCTCCTCTTCTATATCAAACTCACGGCAGTAATAAGGGAGTTAACCAAGCCAAGGCAGCGAAAAGGAAGCTGAAGGGGTGATACTGTTCAAGTTGATACTGTAGGCTCAGAATTAAAACTTCTTACAGCATGCTCCTCTATTCGAAACTAAATTAAAACATAAACGAATCTGCACTTGCTTAAAGAAAAGGCAACTAACTCAAATCTAGCATCACAAATAGCATGTGAAATCTCTAATTTCTCTAGCAATTAAAAGAGAGACTCCTAATAAACTCTTAACAAATTCTTAACAAGAATCCATTTAAAACCTCTAACAAGGTAACAACATAAAGGGAACTACATGCCAATCAACAAGCAGATGCTTTCTCATGGTCAACTAAATAATCGAATTGCATAGCAACCCTAAAGAACTACCCGTGCCCCTTTTCTTTGCCTAACTCAAGTTAAACTTGCTGTAAATTTTATAGCAAGACCTATATACACCAATTCACAGTTAAAACCCTTGCAGGCAACCGAAAATCTCTAAACTTGCTTCCACAGATTTGCAAGAAAGGAAAACACAATCTTGAATCTATTCTATTAATCCCTAATAACACAATCAATTCACATGTAACTTATTCAAACTATACCTTCACAGAATCACCGAAAACAAGTTAAAATACACTACAATACTTATTGTAACGACCCGCCTTCTACTAACTAGGCTGTAAGGTGAATCGCAACAATACTGCTGTACTGACTGTGCGGAAAACTGAGCTAATTTAAATTTTTGCTAAACTGATCAAAACTTAATGCTCTGGGTGTACCTAGGAGTTGTACGCATGCTAGGGAAGACACTCTATGCCTCCCAGATGACCTGCTAGCTGTAACCAGGCATTTCAATCGATCCATGGACCGATTGGGCTGTCAGATCGATCCCGTGATCAATCCAGCTTGATACTAGCACGGAAAACCCTCTGGATCGGTCGGCTGACCGATCCATATGCTTACCTCGCTTCTGTACGCAGCTGGATCGGTCTACCGATCGATCCAGGAGCACCCTGATCGGTCGGGAGACCGATCAGTGAGCCTCCGTGCTTCAGCTGCGTTCTGTACGCAACTGGATCGGTCTACTGACCGATCCAGGAGCGCCCTGATCGGTCGGTAGACCGATCAGTGCACTTCCTAGCTTTCTGTTCGCCTCTGGATCGGTTGGCTGACCGATCCGTAACCCTTGCCAACTCTCTGTTCGTGCCTGGGTCGGTCGGCTGACCGATCCAGTGACACTAACTCATTCCTGATCGGTCGGCTGACCGATCAGGGTTTCTGATTTCGAATCAGAAACTCTGATTTCAGCACTGGTTCGTGCCAAAACCTCACACTACAACTATCTAATGTATAATAAACATTCTAGCAACATGTAGTAACAATTCTAAACTTAAGCTAAAGCAAGGTTTACTGGTTCATGGCATTTTAACAACTTAAAGTGCATGAAGATATGAATTTCTAAAGTTCTAATTGCTTAAAACATGAAACTGAACTAATAAACTGAAAAGTGCTAAAGTAAATGCTAAATCCCCAGAGGGTCTTTTATTCCAGTTCCTTCCACACACATCCTCATCTGCATTGACCTCCAGCCTCCACTGCTAATCCATTTTCCTTTTTCCTGTATCTGCAGTATAAGGAAAATAGTATCTGTAAGCTTTAAGCTTAGTAAGAAACCATCTACCTCACAAAAACATGCAACGATGCATTTCATGACTTTTAAAACATGCTATTTGAAAACCGAGCTGAGCATGACAACATGGCATGGCATATAAAAGCATAAACTGGAACTGAAACATGGCATAGCATATAAATTAAACATGCTTTAAACTGAACATGGCATACTTATAAACTGAGCATGAAACTGAACTAGTCATGCATATATCTAAATCTGTACATGAACTCAAATCATGTAAACTGAACCTGAACTGAACTGAAAGCTAAATTAGTGTTCTCATCACTGGTTTCAAATTTGAAAACTATACATATAATAGATGAAAATACTAAACATGCTGCTGGGGCCCTGACAACTGTACCTACTGTGCGCGCATCCCTACGAGACCCGGGATTGCAAGTTCCGAATCCAGCAGGGTTACTAGGTTATCTGAACCTAGGGACGACTGTGGGAGTCCAGCCCATGGATATCTGATCCAAGTACAGTGCCAACTGAATAAAAGTAAAATACTGAATACTGTTTTATTTTACTTTGCTGTTCTAGGTTATCTGAACCTAGAGCTAGGTTATCTGAACCTAGAGGCTACTGTGGGAGCCCACCCAATGGATATCTGATCTATATAGCTGTAATAACTGATAATAAACTGAGTAAAATGTTTCTAACACGTTTTACATGCTATTAGGACGCCTACTGGTGCATCCTTCTGAACTAGGCATTCTACCGAATGCTTGGTGTGCACTGAGAGCACACCCTATAACTGAAAACTGTAAAACTACTAAACTAACGCCAAAACTAACAAGCGAGAGCAATTATACTGCAGGTGAGGGGTTTCTTACCTCCTGTTCGTAATTTCTTACGATTCTATTCGCTAGAATTCCGGTGGAGATGACTTCTCGACGATCCGCTCACGTCTTCGCGTTCCTCTCGCGGAGAAGAACCTCTTTCGTGTTGGAGTCGTCGCCGGAAGGTGAACCGATGGACCTTGGGCTTGGTGTGCCGTGCGTGAGGAAGAGGAGAAGGGAAAAGAAAAGTGGCGTGAGCGCTAGGGTGAGGAGGAAGGTCACGAACCAAATAAAAATAACCAACCCAACTTAAATTTCTAATTTATATTAAGTGGTTCAATTGAACCCAACTCTAACATAAATATATTTGGTTCTCCTTTCTTTCAGCACGACCCTGCTGGGTTCACCGGTTACTAATCTTATCCGTAAACCATAGGTCTCGGGTTCGATTCCCGCCTAAGCTATTTTACGGTTCTAATTATTTTTGCTACTTCCGATACTCGGAAAATTCCGGAAAATATCTAAAAATTCCAGAAAAATCATAGAATAATTCTAAAATAAATTCGGGAAATTTTTCGGGCTTTACACTTATACTTTACAGCACAACAGGATCTAGGATCTTGTTACAACAGCACTTAGGAAGAAGAAAACCAAAAACTCATGCTGTACACAACCATCCGAAAGCAAAGAAAGCAAATCGAAGCTCGGAGCAACTCCTACCGCAGGTGAGTAGTACTTACCATGCTTTCTTGGACTTACAACCGGAGAAGAGAACTCTAGGGTTTCAGCTAGCTTCAAATCTCGGCGTTCCTTTTGTGTCCGCGTGCTCCCTTCAACGAGAGAAGCTCGGGTCCAAGAAGATCTCACGGAAGTGTCCTTGTCTGACCGCTGGAGGCGAAGCCCGAGCTGTGGCTGCGTTTTCGCCCGAGAGGAAGTCGACGCCGTGAGAGAGAAAGGAATCGTGAGATTAGGTCACGGGAATAATTCCCTTCTCCTCTTAACTTATCCCATTTATAACCTAGGTCTAACTTTGCCCTTTACTATAACTTATATATATCCCGCTTCATACTTATTAACAAACCACGCGTAGCCCAGTTGGTTGGCTGCGTCCGGTTAGGTCAGGTTCGGCCAGAGGTCTTGGGTTCGAGTCTCACCTTCAACGGTTTTTTGTCAAACTTCTTTCTTTTTGTAAACCTACTAAACGACCTCCAAAAATTGCATAAAAATACTCTAAAAATTTCTAAAAATCTCTAGAATATTTTAAAAGCATTTCCAAATATTTTTATGGACATTTGGAACTCGAAATAGGGAAAATCGGGTTGTTACAGCAAATGAAAAGTTTGATGCTATAATTGTCATGAAAAAGGGCACATCAAGGATGATTCCCCAAAGCTTAAGAAGGAGAAAGAAAAAAGACCAAGGAGATCCAAGCAAAAGAATCTCAAGGCTACCTAGGATGAAAACTCTTCATCAGAATTCGTGATAGAAGCTTATGCTAGACTAGCACTGATGGCAAGTCATGAAGAATCAAGTAACTTAGAAGCAAACATCGATGAAGGAGGAGCTATATTAGAAAATAACAGCAATGAATGGGGAGAATCGTGCTTTAGATCGATATGGTAAGTGAGTTATGTCTTCTATCCTCCTAATTAGTTATATTCAAGCATAAAATCTATGTCTAAGTTTCTTTGTAAGCTAAAATAAAAAATGAACAATTGAAAAAGGAAAACCTAAAAATAAGAGTAGTTTTAGCTAAAGCATGCCCACTAGAAGAATTTGACAAACTAAAAATTGAAAATGCTAAGTTAAAAGAAAAATTAGAACAATTACAAAAGGGTGATGCATGTCAACTTGTTAGAAATTTTTAAAGGCTTAACTGATATTTTAGATATCACAAGGGTCAAATTGTGAAAGTATCACGAAAACATATTCCTAAAAAATATCTTGTTAATCTAGTAGGTAGGAACCTATATTGGATTCCAAAATCATGTCAAGATTAAATTTTCTTTAATTTAATCGATTTACTAGATTAGAATTGTTTTACTTAGAAAAATATTTTTCATGAAAACTTTCTATTAGAAGTTTTTTTCCAAAATTTTTACAATGATAAGACAGTAAATCCTCTATTAGAATAAAAAAATTTAAATTTTCTGATCGTTAATAAATTTCTATAAATTTTTTACAAAAATATTAATTTTTAATATTAAAAATTCTTGAACATTTAATTTTTCTACAAGTATACATTCTGTTTTACATACTTAGAAAACTCTGTAAATTTTTTCAAGCACAAAATCTATTTTTTTAATTATTTTCTTTAGAAATATATTTTTCTAAATAAGATAATTAATTTTTGCTAATATTAATATTATTTTTTGTAAAAAAATTATTATGACACTGGATAGTTATGTTTAATTGTGACAATTTTTTTTAAAAAATTTTAGAAGGTTAAAAATAATTTTGAAATTATTTTTGGCAAAATATGTTTTTTATTTTTAGAAATTCAAAATTTTTTAAGAATAATTCCCATAATTTTTATAAATATTGATTACTTTTTTTGTAATCCTTAGATTTTTTCAAAATTTTTTCGATAATTATCCTCATTTTTAATGTGATCAAAGGGAAAGAAATAGGATTAAGTCTAGGGGATGTATAATTTTTTTACAAGTTGTGCGAATTTCCAAATTAATTGCACTTAACTGATATTTATTTATTTTACTATTTTGGTTTAACCCTAGTTTAACTTTGGTTGATCCACATCAAAAAGGGTGAGATTGTAAGTACCCCGAGTAAGCTTTGATGTGGTTAACCAAGTTAAGTTAGGTCCTGTGTGTTTGATCCTTGTGTCAAGTGCGTAGGAACTTAGGAACACAAGAAGTTGAGTGGATGACACAACTAGTGAGAAGGATATCACGGGAATCGAGTCAACGAACTTGGTACATCCAAGGGACAAGGTGTTGTGAAAGAGTACATTGGCGGATGAGAAGGATGTGTGCGGCGCTTCCGAGGGATGAGAAGCCGAAGTGGAAGACTACTCGAGGAGAAGGCCGGAGTTGGGTCAGGTGTGTTAGTACCCCAAGGTAGTTTTGATGTGATCAACCAAGTCAAGTTAGGTCCTGTTGGTATTTAACCCCTATCTCTAAGTGTGAAGGAACTTAGGAGCACAGGAAGTCGAGCAAAACACGTAGCTAGCAAGAAGGACCACACAGGAGAGAGTCGAAGGGCTCAGTGCGTCCGAGGTATGAGGTGTTGCGCAAGAGTATGTGGGCTAATAAGAAGGAGGCGCACAATGTTTCTGAGGGATAAGAAGTCGGAGCAAAAGTTTGCTCGAGAAGGCCGGAAGTTGGGTTCGGGTGAGCCCTATTCCGGATGACCGAGATCAACAAAATGTTGATTTTTTACACCACATTATTCTCTTCGTTTGGTGGCCTCCCATGAGAATGAAAATTCCATTCCTCCAATTTGTAAATGCTTGCCCTGCTGCAAGCATTTAAGAGAGAAGAGACATGGTTAGAGGCTTTAGATAAATCATATTCCAACCATTCCTTACCAATCACCAAAGAAAGTTTATGATTTTTAACATCTATAATAGCTCCTGCTGTAGAAAGGAATGGTCTTCCCAATATGATAGGGATTTTTGGGTCCTCCTCCATGTCTAATACAACAAAATCGGTGGGAATTATACTCCCACCTACTTCTACTGGCACATCTTCAACGATACCCATAGGGTATCTGCAGGAGTGATCAGCATGTTGTAGTGCCATGGTAGTAAGTTTAAAGTTTTTGAGACCTAATTTATTACAAATAGAATAAGGAATGAGGATAACACGTGCCCCCAAATCACAAAAAGTTTTCTCAATAAATTCAGTTCCTATATTGCAAGGAATATAAAAGCATCCGGGGTCTTCCAACTTTGGGGAAATGTTCTTTTCAAAAAGAGAGTTGCATTCCTCTGTAAGTGCAATGGTCTCTATGTCTCCCTTCCTTCTCTTATTTGACATGATGTCCTTCAGGAATTTGGCAAACTTGGGCATTTGAATGATTACATCAATGAGTGGTACTTGAACATATTTTTTTTCCTTCTCCAGGAATTTGCCAAACTCTTCATCCTTCTTTAACATAATAAGTCTTTGAGGAAAAGGGATTGCTATACTTTGATGGTTAAGTGGAAGAGTCTCTTCAACCTTAGTGGTACTCTCCTCATTATCTTGAATCTGATTTGGTGTTGGAGGAGAGAGCTCTTCTTCCGTGTGCATCCCTTTTGGAGTAGTCACTTGGGGATCTCCCAAGGTTCGTCCACTCCTAAGCTCAATTTTGTTGCAGTGCTCCATGAAATTGACATCAGGATTGCCAGGTAATTGTCCTGGTGCTCTAGAAGATGAGGAAGCTAGTTGGGAAATCTGACTTTTCAAGATCTTTTGATGTCTATCAGAATTATCCATTCTATGAGTAAGCTTTAAAATGTCTTGTTTCATTTCATTCTGAGTGGATATAATTTCTTTAAACATCTTTTCAATTTTAGATGTAGGAAAGCCTTGAGAAGATTGTTGCTAAAAATTTTGCTGCCCGGATTGAAAATTAGGCCTTGCCCCCATGGATGATCCTTGATCTTGAATATTTCTATAGGAAAAATTGGGATGACTTTTCCATCCAGGGTTGTAGGTATTTGAGTATAGGGTGTTCTTCCTTTGATTGAAACCCATGATTGCATCACATTGCTCTAATTGATTGATTTGTGCTATGATAGCCTCCAATGGACATGAGTCATTTGAATGTTCAGAACTTCCACATACTTCACAAGAAGAAACAATGACATTGACCGTACTTGAGCTAGCTCCCATATTCTCAAATCATTTTGTAAGAGCATCCAGTTTTGCAGCCAATAAGGTCACTGCATCAACATTAAATTTTCCTGACGCCTTTGTTGTTGGGTTCACAAAATAATAGCCACCACTTCTTTCATTAGCCCATTGATGGTGGTTTTGTGCTACACTTTCAATTATCTCCTCAGCTTCATCCAAGCTCTTATTCATAAGTGCCCCTCCAGCAGCTAAATCAAGGGACACTTTTGTATGATAATTAATGTCGTTATAAAATGTATGTAGCACTAACCACCTTTCCAAACCATGGTGTGGGCATTGTCTGAGCATACTATTGTATCTATCCCAAGCTTCAAATAAAGATTCAGAGTCCGCTTGCTTGAATCTTGCAATAAGATTCCTCATATGAGCTATTTTACTTGGAGGATAAAATTTGTCAAGAAATTGCTGCTCTCATTGCTCCCATGTGGTGATGCTATTTAGAGCCAAAGAATTCAGCCATTGCTTGGCTCTATCTCTCAAAGAAAATCTAAATAATAGTAGGCGCACTGCCTCTGAAGGAACACCATTCATCTTCATTGTCCTGCATATCTCATAGAAGACCTCTAAATATTGGTTCGGGTCTTCATGCGGTCCTCCACCAAACTGATTTTGTTGCACTATAGATATAATTGCAGGTTTGATCTCAAAATTATTTGCTTCAACAGAATGCCTTGAAATACTAGATCGAAAACCCCTATCGTAAGGTGCTGCATAATCCTTTAGTGGTCTATTTGTCATGATAGAATGTTCTTTTTCTTCTTGTTGTCTTTGCAAAATTTTTCTTCTATGAAATGTTCTGTCTATCTCAGGATCTAAAGGAAGAAGTTCTCCTGCAAAGTTAGACCTTCGCATACACAAGAAAAAGATAGCAAGATATGTTCAAAAGAAAAGAAAGAAGAACGAACTAAATTAAAGACAAGAAAGACAGAGAAAAGTTAGGTTAAAATGTTAAGAATTAAAAAGTGCAGAATTAGAATTACAAAAGAAACAAGATGTAGCAAAGAATACAAGGAAAAGTTATGAAAACAAAATTCTAACAATTAGGTTCAACTATGCATATGAAAAGAAAAGTTATGTCTAGTCTAACTCAATTGATAATCCCTAATGTTATAGCGCAGTTCCCGGTAACGGAGCCAAAAACTTGTTGACCTCCGCAAGTGTACGAAAATATCGCAAGTAATATAAAAGATTATCGTATCCACAGGGACTGGAATAATCACTAAGAATGTCTCAAAGAGAGTTAGCTAGACAAAAATTCAATGAGTTAACAAGTACAAAGTAAATCTACCAAAGGTAATGATGCAAATGAAAAGTTAGGAAACAAGAATAAGGGCAATGATAAGGGATGTTCTAGGAGTTTTGGTTTCTTTGTAAGGTTACTCAATGTAAATGATCTACCCAAATCTCATTCCTCAATTGTCCATTTTTTGTAGAAGGTTGTCGGTTCTCTCTTGCAATAGACAATCGACTTTGGACTGAAATATACACCTAGATTGATCAATTAGGAATGAATCTATGTTGTCCTTACACGGGCTTGCCTGTCACGTGCGTCCCTCGGATAATCAGCATAAGAATTCATCTCTCATCAAACTCATTTAGATATAAAGATTAATACACAAATCTATCCTACCCCCTTGAATAACCTAGTTTCCTCTTCAAGATAATCCCTCAAACGTCCTTACACGGGCATGTTCCTGTCACAAAGATCCCTCGAAAAATCGAATGAGGAATTACCTCTACAAGATCCACAAGATATCCAAACCCTCAATCAAGCATGGTAATTAGGCACAGTTACAACATTCAACACAAGATCAAATAGATACAAAACAGGACAAAATCATAGAAATGGGAAATTGGCATATCCACAAGAGTTTTACATCAAGATTTCCTTACAAATACTCCCTCCATCCTAGAACAAAAAATCTACTCCATAAATCGAAGAAAGAATCCAAAAGAAAGAAATATTACAAGCATTCTTGATCCCCCAAATTCAAGAAAAGAGAGAAAGAAAACTTATCTACGAGGAAGAATGGTCTTTGGATCCAATCCCACGATCTTAGAGTCGAATCGGTGAAGATCCTCCCTAGAATCGCCAGAAAATCCCTCCAAGATGGAGGGAAATCACCCAAATCTTACTTTCTCCCAAAGGGGAGAAGATCCCCTTTCAATTCATGAAGGAAGTCTTATATAGAGGGAAGGTTTGGGCGCCACACGACCCCATGGCACGGCCGTGTGAGGTTCACACGGCCAGAGCCACTCTCCTCTCTGCCAACCTTACACGACCGTGTGTGAGACACGGTCGTGGCAAGCATCTATCATGACCCTCCTGCA
The DNA here is from genome assembly GCF_018446385.1 of Zingiber officinale. NCBI lineage: Eukaryota > Viridiplantae > Streptophyta > Magnoliopsida > Zingiberales > Zingiberaceae > Zingiber > Zingiber officinale. The sequence continues at coordinate 38,813,535 of NC_056007.1, read as the reverse complement.
CAGCCGTGTAGATCTACACGGCCTAAGCTGCCTCTGCCTCTGGAAACCTGGCACGACCGTGTGGTGCACACGGCCGACACTCTCTTGCCCACTGGAAAACTCACACGGCCGTGTGGTATACACGGCCGAGGCTTCTATGGTCTCTGGAAAACTTACATGGTTGTGTGGTGTACACGACCTAGGCTTCATTGGGCTTCAAAACTTGGCACGGCCGTGTGAGGTTCACACGGCCAAGCCATCTCCCTTCTCTGTTGCAGCTACACGACCTCTCATCTCTACATGGCCTGGGCAACCCCCCATGGCAGGGTCGTGTGTGGTTCAGGTAAGGTGTCTTCTTCCATTGCTTCGCTCATAGATTTAGCCTTGAACATCCATTCTTCACCAAATTCGACTCCTGTATACAGAAAATGCACAAAAGCAGATCTCCGAACAAAAAGAGTAAATATGCTAAAAGGAAAGCTGGAAGTACAAAAATACGTAGACAAAGCATGTGAAAAATATGTGAATGTGCGTCAAAACATGCTAAACAAGTGTATACAATCTACGCACATCACCTTCCAAGCGCCCCGACCAGGGCTATAAATATAACCCTGGTCCCAATGGTTTAAAACAACACTTTTAATTGATTTCATTTGAGTTTAACTTTGCATTTTGAGTGCTTTAACTGCTGTAAGAGGCTTCTCCGCTTGAAGGAGACATTAGTGAGCTTTTCATATTTCTTGGATTAACAACCTCTCCGGTTGTAACCATGTAAACTTTTTGTGCCTCTTCCTTTCTTTATTTAGTTTCTTATTTCGTTTATGCAAGTGTTAATTCTTATAAAGCTATAAAGTTTGAGGAACGTTCATTTTCCTTTGCGGAGCTATTCACCTCCCTTCTTGCCGACCGCCAAGGGTCCTACAATTGGTATCAGAGTAGGTTCGTTTCAGGAGGACTAACTGTCGAATGAAGCACATGAGATGATCAGACCGAGCATCTATCCACTGAAGTTCAAGGGGAAATTCGCAAGCTGGAAGAAAAAGATGGAGGTATTCTTTAAGATATATTTTGATTTACTTTTAATAATAAAATTTAGTTTTGTATCACCTGAGGATAAAGATGAATATGAATGGATGAAGAAAGAGCAAGCCGACTTCATGGCTAATGGAAAAGTAAATTTTCACTTGCTTAGCATTTTACTACCTCAAGAAGTCAACCAGATCGGAGCCTATGAGTCAACCAAGGAACTTTGGGAGAAATTACTGGAACTACACGAAGGGACCTTGGAGGCAAAACTCGTGAGATGGGATCTGCTCAGGAACAAGATCAGCAACATCAAGTTAGAAGAAGGCAAAACTGTTGCACACTTTCAGTCAAGAATAAAAGAACTCATCACCGAACTCACAAATCTTAGAGAAAAGGTAAGCAACCAAGATTCGCTAAGGTACTGACTAAGCACATTTCCTAGGACTACTGAATGGGTATCATTAGTAGATGCTTATTATATATCTAAGGATCTAGAAATTAAGTATGTTAGAAGAATTATTTTCAACATTTGAAGTCCATGAAATAAGATGTGCAGATCCGAAGAAGGAGCCAAGGCACAACGTTGCCTTAAAGGCAAAAATGGATGAACAAGACTCTAAATCTTCTCTCGACGATGAAAAAACATTACTCATGGTAATAAAATTTAAAAATTTATTTAAAACTAATAAATTTAATCAAGTGCAGGGTAATAAAAGGAAAAGAAAGATAAGATGCTACCACTGCAATAAAGAAGGGCGTGTGAAAGGTAACTACCCTAAATTGAAGAGCAAGGACAAGAACAAGGACAAGGAAAAGAATAAAAAGCCAGCCCAGATCAAGTATAATCTAAAAGTGACGTGGGACGAAACTTCATCCAAATCGGAGATAGAATCCCTCGCCAGACTTGCGCTAGTGGCAAGTCACTAAGAAGACAAAGACAAAGCAAGCTCATTCAAAATGAGCATTGAGAGCATCGATGAATAGGGATCAACATCAGACGAAAGCAGCACTTCAGGGGGAGCTTTAAATTACGGGATCGACAAGGTAAGTCAAGTATGATCTCTTCTTCCTGACAAGTTATTTTAGTTCATAAAAATGTTATCAAAAAATTACTGTAAGTTAGAAAAAAATAAAGAGTTAAAATCAACCTTAGATATATCTTGTTGATTAGAAGATCTCGACAAAATAAAAATAGAAAATGAAAATTTTTAAACAGAGATAGAATATTTGAAGGAACGTGCATGCTCACATATTTAAAATATTAGAAGATATAATGGTTTAAATTTACATTTTAAAAACCATAAGAGTCAAATTAGGAAAATATCATAGAAATATATTCCTAAGAAATTTTTGATTAATATTATAGGAAGGAATCTATTTTGGGTTCCAAAATCATATTTAGATTAATTATTTTTTTGGGGGCTTTCAGAGAGAAAATTAAATATTTACTTTCATTAAGATGTTTTGTTTAGAAGTGGTTGTTATTCCAATATCCAAGAATGCTTAGTGCCTTGTCACAATCTGAAATCTAATTATTGAAATGAGTATTTAATTGACTAACTGTTAAGCATTTAGTTGTTATAAAAATGCTTTAATTTGTTTGTCAAAAATTTTGTTAGAAATTAATTAAGAGTTAATTTTTTCGAGAAAGATAACTTTATCACTTATTTGTAAGGAAAATTTTAAATTTTTTTTAATGTTAAATTTTTTAATTATTAATAATTTTTTAATGTGTAAAAGACTTTATTTCTTCTTAAAAATCATTTCAACTTCATATGAATTTTTTTTGCCTTATATATGTTATTTTTTCTTTAAAATCCAGATTTTTCGAAACTTAAACTTTAATATTTTTCTAGAATTTTCCCTTAGACTTTTATTTTTTCAAATAGTATTTTTAAAGTACCCCATTTTTAATGTAATCAAAAGGGAGAGTAATGAAGATTAAGTCTAGGAGGATGGTAGTACAATTTAATTTTTATACTTGCTAATTTACTTGCAAATTTTATAACTATTATTTTGTAACTGTTATTTTTATAACTATTATTTTTAAGGTTTATCCTAACTTAACTTGGGGTTGCTCACATAAAAAAGGGGAGATTGTTAGTACCTCAAGGTAGTTTTGATGTGATCAACCAAGACAGGTTAGGTCCTGTTGGTATTTAACCCCTGTGTCTAAGTGTGCAAGAACTTATGAGCACAGGAAGTCAAGTGAAAGATGTAACTAGCGAGAAGGATGGCATGGGAGAGAGCCGAAGTGCTCGATGCGTCCGAGGTATATGGTGTTGTGGAAGAGTACGTGGGCTGACGAGAAGGAGGCGCACGACGTTTCTAAGGGACGAGAAGACAGAGTAGAAGTTTGCTCGAGAAGGCCGGAAGTTGGGTCCGGGTGAACCCTATTCTGGATGGTTGAGATCACCCAAGCGAGCGGAGCCAGAGCGAAAAACTCGGACGAAGATTGGAACCAAAAGTCAACAAAATGTTGACTTTTTGGTCCAGGGCGCCCGGACCCTAAAAATTAGCCAAATGTGATATGACGCGTTACATTATGATAGGGATAAAGTTTTATCTCCCTAGAAGCGCTTGGAACCCTTCTAGGAGCCCTGACCAAGGCTATAAATATAGTCCTAGCCCCAATGGTTCAAAACAACACTTGTAATTGATTTCAGTTGAGTTTAGCTTTGCATTTTGAGTGCTTTAACTGTAGTAAGAGGCTTCTCCACCTGAAGGAGACATTAGTTAGCTTTTCATCTTCCTTAGATTAACAACCTCCCCGGTTATAACCAAGTAAACCTTTTGCATCTCTTCCTTTCTTTATTTAGTCTCTATTTTCTTTTATTCAAGTGTTGATTCTTATAAAGATATAAAGTTCGAGGAAGGTTCATTTTCTTTTGAAGGGTTATTCAACTCCCTTATTGTCGGCCACCAAGGGTCCTACAGGGTGAGTCTAACTCTGGATGGTCGGAGAATCAACCAAGAGACCAGAGTAGAAGCTTGATAAGTCAACACTGTTAGAGATAGGATGGCCAGCTAGAAGGGGATCGACGGCACACCTAATTTTTGGTTCTTCCTACACTTGTTAGTTATACAGCGGAATAATACAAAACAAACAAGCTAAACACTAAATGAAAGACAAACCGCTAACACGATCGATGTAACGTGGTTCGGAGATAACTTGCTCCTACTCTACGGTTGTCCGTAAGGTGTACAATCCCTATCCTTTAGTGGATTAGCCCCCGGCAAACTTTGACTACCTCAAGTCTCCTTGTGGGTGAAGAAACCTTACCACAACACTAACCAAAACCTCTTAGAACACAAAGAACACTTGAGAACTTATTGACTACTAATTAGGGTTAACCACCACTAATTTCGTCAGATTTAACCAAGATCCCAAGCCTTGGTTATATAGGCCACGGGTTAAAAAATCCCACCTACCAGTCGACTCGTAAAAGTACCAGTCGACTGCCCTCTATGAAAATTCAACCGTTACATCCTAACGGTTCAATACTAGTCGACTGGTGAAATTACCAGTCGAATTCTCCACACTGGTCGAGAGAATAGAAGCATTCTGTTCGCTCCCAGTCGAATGTCTAATTGATTGAACCAGTCGACTGATGAGTATCAGTTGACTGGTACCCTGAGTATAGTCTCTCAGCACTCAGACCCTTACTCTCATGACTCACTTGACTCTTCCTCGCAGCCTTGACCTCTTGCCTTCAAGTCTACTTTCTTTGGCTCTCGTCCTTCTAATACATTCAAGCCCGCAGATTGTCCCAATGTCATCTTTCACTATTCCTTGAAGTCGCTTCCTTCGGCTCTTGTCCTTGCTGTCTTGTCCATGATCCTCGAATGCTCCATATTTCACAGGGCCCAAAACCATTAAGCTAAGTCATATTTGTATCCTATAAACCTACACAACTCAAATATACATATCAAATACAAGGGTAAACCTAACTTAAACTCTTTTCCCAAAACATCAAAACCTATGGTCAGTCCAGACCATCTTAAGGCAAGATTGCTCCAACAATCTCCCTCTTTTTGATATTTGACAATACGTTCAAGTTAGTGAAAACAAATAGCAATAACACATGCTAATAACACATTTGGACTTATGTGGCCAAGGCTACATACTTGGACTTACACTGCCAAGAAATGGACTTACATTGCCAAGGCTACACACTTGGACTAACACCACCAAGAAATGTGCAACATGCATTGGAACCTATAATAAAGCTCCCCCTACACCTAAGCTCTCCATTGAGGTAGGAATTTCTCCACCACAAAGGTATTTCAGGTTTTCCCACTTAAACCTTACTTCTCCCCCTTTGCCTAATATCAAAAAGCTTCCAACAATATCCCAATTTTCAAAACTTGATCATCTAAATTGACCCTAAATTCGTGTATTTGTCCTCTAAGGATCTCATACACCTTTATGAGTTATCTCAGTCAAACTCAATGCTAAAAAATAGTGTTCAGATTGTATCAGTCGACTGCCATAAGCATCAATCGACTTCTCTCATCAAAACAGCCCCACAGAACCATTCTATATTTGATGATCAATATTACCAGTCGACTGGTAACTACATCAGTCGACTGGTGCCCTATTTTCATCCTAAACAATATTTCTGACCTAACTTCATAAATGCATACAAAATTCCACAGACCTCCAAAAATCTTCAAATTTTATGGAAACATCTATTTTACCCATGTCTATTTGGGAAAAATACATTTAAAAATATACATATCTTGGATCTCATGATTGACACAAAACTCAAAACTAGCTAAATGGTTCAATGAACCTTGACCTAAAGTCTTAGTTTTGGCTTTCTCTTGATGTATCTGCGCATATTAAACCATAATAAATCCCTAGCATTAGTTTATATGGCGTCTATATATCTAAAACTAATTCTCATGCAACATGAACCCAAATCATATTTTCATGCATGAAACTCAACCTAATTGTGCCAATTCCCTTGGTTTGAGACTCAAGTTCATCTCCAAACCACTTTGACACATTTCATGGCTCTTCTAGAATCCCAAGTAATACCCACTTGAGTTCCATTTGCCATGGGTCCCAAATTGACTCTTTGAACTCTTCCTAGAGTTCTTAACCTTAGCCATCTTTTTAGATGCTTTCTCCACTATGGCTAAACCACAATGGTGCACCTTGGACATCTCATCCTTGCCATAATCATATGCAACCCTAGCATATTTCCTCTCATTGGCCTTGGATGATTCTCCCTTGCCCTTGGTTGCTCCTCCCTTGCCATTATCAAGTGTCACCCTAGCATATGATCTCTTTTTGGCCTTGGAGGGTCTTGAACGATATCCCAAACCTAATCTATCATTGTTGGGTCTTTGGCTACACAACACCATACCCAATCCCTTAGATCCAACATTGAATCTCGTAATAAATTTTTCTAACTTATCAATATTTTCCCTTAAAACTTGATTTTCCCTTTCTAGGTTCCTAAACCTAGAGTCAACATGTCCACCTTGGACATTTCTAGACCTACCCACCTTCCTAGGAATATGTCTCCCCTTCTTGAGATTTTTACCTAGGTTCTCCATTACCTTCTTCTCCTTAGGCAATGAGAATATAACTTATCTAGATTTATCATGCATAGGTCTCCTAGGGTTATGATCTACATTGACCCGATTTCTATTATGATATTTAAAACCAAAATTATGCATTGGTAAATAATGAAAATTATTTCTAGCATGTATGGAGGAGTTTAAATTTGAATTAACCTTCAAGTTAGGATATACCTCCCTTACCCTTGAAGCTTCCCTTCAAATACTCTAACTTCTTGAGCTCTCCCTTCCTTGGGTATTTGGTGTGGTAATGACCCATTTCACTACACATGAAGCATCTAATATGCTTCTTCTCCTTGGCTCCTTTCCTACAACCCATGTTAGTATTTAAAATAACTTGATTGGGTTTAGGAGTTACCTTCTTCTTACCCATAGGGCACCTACTCTTGTAGTGTCCCTTCTCATTGCACCCGAAGCAAATGATATGGTCCTTTGACTTCACTTCGATGGAGGTGCTAGCTAGGTTGACTACTTCCAAGACCTCTTCTTCACTTGTCTTGGATTCTTCTTCAACCCTTGATGATGTTTCCTCATCCACACTTGTGAATGGCATTTCTTCATCCTTCTCCTCCTCAGATGTTGAACTTGAGTTAACTTCCGGTTGCTCCACCTCCCACTTGGGCCGCTTCATCCCTTTCTTCGGATTTTTCTTCCTATTGTGTAGGATTTGGTTCTTCTCCTAGAACCATCTTCATTTTACTCCACAAATTGTGGGCATTCTCATACTTGGCTACACCACTTATCACGGTAGAAAGAAAAATATCTACTAAGATTGATATTACCTTATCATTTACCTTTGATCGTGATTGTTACTCCTCGGTCTAATATCTTGGTCAAAGTATTTTTCCTTTGTTGAATCTTGGGGCTTCAAGTGACTCCTTGGCCACCATCATAGTGTCCCAATTTGTTTCAAAGAAGACCTCCATCTTCATCATCCAATAGGTGATGTCCCATAAACTTCCTCCTTCATACTTTGGCGGAGCTATCAAGTCGGCCATCCTTGGAAGTTGCTCTTCTCGGTGGTTACTCCGACGAAGTGCAACCTCGCTTTGATACCACTTGTTGGAGATTGGATGATCGACTAGAAGGGGGGGTTGAATAGACAACACCCCCAATTTCTGGTTCTTCCTACACTTATTAGTTACACAGTGGAATAATATAAAACAAATAAGTTAAATGCTAAAGGAAACACAAACTGCTAATACGATCGATGTAACATAGTTCAGAGATAACTTGCTCCTACTCCACGGTTGTCTGTAAAGTGGATGATCCCTATCCTTCAGTGCATTAGCCCCCAACATACTTCAGCTACCTCAAGTCTCCTTGTGGGTGGAGAAACCTCACCACAACACCAACCAAGACCTCTTGTAACACAAAGAACACCTGAAAACTTGTTGACTACTAATTAAGGTTAACCACCACAAATTTTTTTAGATCTAAGCAAGCTCTCAAGCCTTGGTTATATAGGCCACGGGTTGGAAAATTTTGCCTATCAATTGACTGGTAAAATTTCTAGCCGCCTGTCCTCTGTGGAAATTCAATCGTTACATCCCAACGACTCGATATCAGTCGACTGGTGAAAGTACCAGTCGACTACTCCACACTGGCTGAGCGAACGGAAGCATTCTATTCACTCCCAGTCAACTATTCAATTGATTGAACCAGTCAATTGATGAAAGTATCAATCGATTGGTACCCTGAGTACAGTCTCTCAATACTCGGACCCTCACCCTCACGACTCATTTGACTCTTCCTCGCAACCTTAATCTCTTGCCTTCAAGCCTACTTCCTTTGGCTCTCGTCCCTCGGATACATTTAAGCCTGTGGCTTATCCCAATGTCATCCTTTGCGTATGCCTCAAAGTCTCTTCCTTTGGCTCTTGTCCTTCATGCCATGTCCACGGTCCCTCGAATGTTCCATCATTCACTAGACCTAAAGCAATCAAGCTGAGTCATATGTGTATCCTGCAAACCTGCACAACTCAAATACATATATCAAATACAAGGATAAATCTAACTTAAACCCTTTGCCCAAAACATTAAAACCCATGGTCATCCCGGACCATCTTGAGGCAAGATTGCTCCAACAAACACGAAGTTGACTTGCCTAGGCACTTGGACCAGGTCCAGGCACCTGAACTCCAGTCCCCAGACCAGTCTGGGAACTTAGACCACCTTGGTACCAGCCAGGCACCCTCTCAGGGTGTTGCAGCATGGATCGAATTTAAGTCCACGCTAGAAATGGTCTAAGCGCCCAGACCAGTCCAAGCACCCAAGAGAGAATAGAAGTTTATCCCCACACCATTATGTAGCAATTGAGAAGAGATGATATTGCCATGTTAAAGGCGCCCAAATCCCCATCTAGGTGCACGGAGTCTGCTACATTAGTAACGGATAAAATCAATGAGTGGACTATAAATAGAGCCCAGGTTCACCTAGTTTCATACAAAACTTTTTTAGTACTCAAATTTCCTATTATATTCTTCATTGTCTGAGTTGTCAACATCTTGTACGAGGTTTCTCCACCTCCAACTTGTGTCAAAGAAGGAGTCTACTAAGAGAGCATCATTTGCCTTAGATTAGCAACCTCCCCGGTTGCAAACCAAGTAAATTTTGTTTATCTCGTACTTTTTTTATGCAATTTAATTTTGTTTCTTATAGTATTTTTATAACCTAAACATCAAAAGAAGAGAAGGGTACTTTGATTTAAATCGCAGGTCTATTCACCCTCCTCTAATAGGTCGCCAAGGGACCAACAAAAATCAATAAAAATTAATTAATTAATTAAAAGTTAACACCTTAATTAAGTAAAATTCAAATCCTAAAAAGTAAAAAGTTAATATAAAATAAATAAATCTAGTCACACTTATACATACGTTGAAAAATCTATTAGCATAAATATATATATATATATATATATTTTTTGAAGAAGCTTGCTTCTAAATTTAAATCTTGCAAATATGTTTTCTTTGTCTCCCTAGTTATTTTTATATACATGTCAAAGGTAAAAATAATAAAGGATAAAAGTTAAGCTCTATTTTTGATGGAAAAAAGGGGTTAAGTATTTTTTAAAATCTAAAAGATATTAATTTCAGAGGGAGAGGTTAAGTTAAGGGGGGGGGGGGTATTTTTGAAAATAATATAATATTACCTATTTGAACTATTGTAGTTTTACTTAACTTTGAATTGTATTGCCTAAAAAAAATGGGGGATTGTTGGTGCAGGGAGCACTAGATGATCGGACCTGAGTTTTGATATTGGAAAAGGGTTCATAGTTAAGCTTATTTGTGATCTAACAAGCTTACTTGAGTATGTAGGTAAGTTCTAGTTGAGGCTAGACAAAGAAGTCATGGTCAAGGTATTGGACACAAAGTTCTGGTCAAGGAATTGGGCACAAAATCTTTATCTAGGGTACTGGGCAGAAGACTTAGCAGATAAAGGACATCGGGCAGAATTCTTAGGGTCATGGATACCAGGAGGAAGTCTAGGCAGGTTGAGGATTGGACGCCTAGCGAAAGTCCTAGAGGTCAAAATCAGATGCTCAGCAAAAGTCCAGACATGTATTTGGTAAAAGTTAAACTCTCTTGAGAGAAGTAGATGAGGATGAGTTCCCTATTGAGGGAATAGTAAGCATCGGTCTGACCTAGGGTTTCACGGGAAACCTAAAAGTCAAGCTTGGATAGTTCAAGATTGTCAAATAATGTTATTTAATATTATACTATGTTTTTTGGTACTAACTCTATGATGTAGAAATGATAAGTCTAGAAAAGTTGATCTAGGCGCCTGGAAGGATCCAGGTGCCTCAAGCCTATGCAGACATTTAAAAGAGATTCGGGTGCCACTATCATCTTAGTGCATTACTGGGATGAGGTGGCAACTTTTGGTTAGTCGATGCACATCAGATCTTGGAGCCTCAAAGTGATTGAGGTGTATGGGACGAGATAGAGGCGGCCAAGAAGAGCTTCACTCAACACTCACCATGTCAGCGACTAAGGTGCCTCAAAGGGATTGAGGCGCATGGACAAGAATAAGGTGTGATGAGCTCAGATCTGATCAGATTTGATTGAGGCACCTCAAGGCATAGAGGCGTCTAGATTGACCTATAAAAGGAGGTTTTGAGCAGTGGCAAATACACAACTTTCAATACCAAAAAAAAGCTCCGTGTTGCTCCGAACTTCGACTACGACACTAGAACACTGCTTCGACAACTATGCCTTATTCTAGCTAACTTATTTGTCCGTATATTTTATTTAACGTGAAATTTTGTATCTTCATATTCAAACTCTATACTATTCAGATTGATAGTGAATTACCCAATGAAAGTGATCAATGATCATGGATCTTCGAGTAGGAGTCATCAAAGGTTCTGAACTAAGTAAAACTAACTATGTCAGAATTCTTTACTTATTTCTACTACTCTAACTCAAGTTTCACAAAAAAAATGTGAAAAATCCATGAGCGTTATTCACCCCCCTAGTGCAATTTCTTCAATCCTACAAAGACAATAAAATAAGAATATCCAAAACTCACAAAATGAATATATAGATGATGAACCAACTAATAATGTACAAGTCATAAATGAACAAATGATAAAAGAGATGCAAGAAATAGCATTAAGGAGGTCTTAAAGGCAAAGAAAATCAACTATTTCAGATGATTATATCATTTATTTACTTGAACATGAATGTGACTTAAGCATTGATGAAGATCCAATCTCATTTATCAAAGCCATGAAAAGTGATGATTCTAAAAAGTGGTTCAATGCTATGAAATAAGAGTAAAATTCTATGGATGACAATAAAGTATGAGAACTAGTTATGTTGTCTGAAGGTTTAAAACGAGTTGGTTGTAAATGAGTCTTTAAGACCAAACATGACTCGAAAGATAACATCAAATGTATAAAGCTAAACTTGTCACCAAAGGATATACTCAAAAAGATGACATTAACTATAAAAAGACCTTCTCTCTGGTTTTTAAGGACTTTTTGAGGATTGTTTTGCCTTTAGTGGCTCATTATGACTCAGAACTTCAATAAATGGATGTAAAAACCACCTTTTTGAATGGTGACTTAGAAGAAGAAGTTTGTATGAATCAACCTGAAGAATTCTTGACCATAGGAAAATAAAATATAGTAAGTAAATTAAAGAAGTCAATATATGGATTGAAATAAGCTTTGAAATAGTGATATCTTAAATTCAATGATATCATTACATTGTATGATTTTATAGAGAACACTATTGATTGATGTATCTATATGAAGGTAAGTGAGAGCATGTTTATTATTTTAGTTCTATATGTTGATAACATTCTTCTTGCTGTGAATGATATTGCTTTGTTACGTAAAACAATTTATCTCTAAGAACTTTTGAAATGTGATAGGAATAGAAATATTTCATGAATGATCACAAGGATTGTTGGGATTGTCTCAGAAGAATTATATTATAATGGAAAATTACTCCATAAGAATAATTTTAATTCAAAAAGGGACAAATTTAGTGAAATGCAATATCCTAAAAGTGGCTTGGAATGAAAGGAATGGAGTCTATTCCCTATGCATCAGTGGTTGGAAGTTTAATGTATGCCCAAATATGTATTTGACTGGATATTAGTTTTGTTGTTGGTATATTAGGCCAATATCAAAGTAATTCTAGAATGAACCACTGGAAAGCTACAAAGAAGATTCTTAGGTACTTACAAGGCACCAAAGATTACATGTTTATGTATAGAATATCATATCACCTTGAAGTGGTTGTCTACTTGGAATTCAGACTATGTCGGATATATGGACTTGAGTAGAAGGAGTATTTTCCTTCTAGTAGAAGGAGTAGTTGTTGGTGCAATCGACCTTCAGGATTTTGATGTTTGATAATATATCAATGTCGGGTCAGCTTGACCAAGGTTTAATCGAAACATGACTTGATATTTGGAAGAACAAAGTCTAATCAGGTCAAGGTTGACCAGATGACTGGCAAGATAGGAAATCCTAGTTGTAGCTAAGTAAGAAAGTCTTGGTCGGAGGGATTGGGCTTGCAAGAATAGTTTCAATTCAAAAAGGGATTAGTGAAATGAAATGTCCTAAAATGGATTGGAATGAAAGGAAATGGAGTCTATTCCCTATGCATCAATGGTTGGAAGTTTAATGTATGCCTAGACATGTACTCGACTGGATATTAGTTTTGTTGTTGGAATATTAGGCCGATATCAAAGTAATCCTGGGATGAACCACTGGAAAGCTACAAAGAAGGTTCTTAGGTACTTGCAAGGCACCAAAGATTACATGTTTATGTATAGAAGATCAAATCACCTTGAAGTGGTTGTCTACTCGAAATTTAGACTATGTTGGATGTATGGACTCAGGGAAAAACACATTTGGGTATATTTTCCTTCTAGTAGGAGCAATAGTTATTTCTTCTAGTAGGAGAAGTAGTTATTGGTGCAATCAACCTTTAGGGTTTCAATGTTTGACAATATACTAATGTCGGGTCAAGTTGACCAAGGTTTAATCCAAACACTACTTGATGTTTAGAAAAGAGAAGTCTAGTCAGATCAATGTTAATTGGATGACTAGTGAGGTAGGAAGTCCTAGTTGTATCTAGGTAAGGAAGTCCTGGTAGGAGGGATTAGACAAGGAAGTCCTAGTTGAAGGGATTAGGTAGGAAGTCTTAGTAGATCAAGGGCATTTGGCATGAAGCCATGGGTTGAGGACACTAGATAGGAAGCTCTGGGGTTGATGACACCAAACAGGAAGTCTAGATAGGTCGAGGACTGAAGGTCTAACAAAAACTCCCAAGGGTCAAGATCAAGTTAAGCAAAAGTCTAAGTGCGAATGGAGGACTAGAGGCTTGGCAATGTGAAATCCTAAGGAGTAAACCTTAGGTGATAAAGTCTTGGAGAAATTGACTCCAAGCAAAAGGTAAGCCTAGTAGGTTAGGTAGACTTACAGTTTTAGGCTAGGTTGCTTGTTTATATTTTTATACTTATCTTGTAGGAATCAATGTTGGTGCAGGGTGCACCAGAATCAAACCTGAGTTTTGATGTTGTCAAATATTCAAGTTAAGTCTTGTTGTGATCTAACAAATTGACTAAGTGTTCAGGTTGTTTACTCAACTAGTGAAAGCCCTAGTCGTGGCTAAGCAGGAAAAATCTTACCAGATCATCGAAGCCAAGCAGGAAGCCCAAGTGGGTCAAGAGGGCTCGACACTTGGCAGGGAAGCTTAATATCTCTGGAGGATCGAAGATCGAGGGAAAGTCCTGATGAGCCAATCCAATGCTAAGTGGCAAAGACCAAACAGGTCTGGAGGACCAATGTTTAGCAAGTAAGTTGAGGTAAGCAACTGGAGAGGAGTGATAGTGAGGTTGTGTTTCGGAAAGGAACAAATCATAGGTCGCTGATCCAACTGAAGAAATCAGGAAGGTTTCCAAGTTGAGATTAAGATAGTATTACTGTTAAATACTACTCATGCATTATATAATTGTGTTAACCTTTGTTTTGCATGGATATATATGCTGTTATATACTATTTAACTCTATTTTACAGAAATCGGCCTGATTGATCGACCAAACATAGGGATCGGTCAACTGAATAAGGTTAACCTAGACCAAAGATTTAACCATATCAATGCAGAGACCGGCAATGCCTAATCAGTTGACCAAACTAGAAGATCAATCGACCGGACCTTGATGATGTGGCACAGATCAGATCAAGCCAAAGCAAAGAAGGAAGTCAAGCTGATCGGTCAACCGAGCGATCACCATATTAATGAAGACTTAATGGCGTATCTCGGTGAATAGGGAAACTATACCTATCGGTCGATCGATAAAGGAATAAGTTGATTGAGCCATTAACTGCTCATAAATGTGTGAATATCATATCTCAGTGAAGAAGGAATGGCGCGCATTTAGTCGACCAATAGGAGGTTCAATCGACCGAAATGATTAGTCAACCAAATGGTTTATCAGTCGACTGATTAGGGCTTATATAAGCAGAGCTCGAGGTCTAAGGCAAATCATTGATTTCCAAGTTAACATCGTGCAAAGCTTTTGTTCATTCTACTACTCTGTGCTTCATTTTTCACAAGCAAGCTACTCTATCCAAAAGTGTCGACCAAGCTTCATCTTTTATCTAGTGTCAGTATACTTACTGTTTATGCTTGCATTGTTTTAATTTCCAAAAGATAGTAGTATGTTACTATCTTACTCTTTATATTGTACACATTGCTTCTTTCTGAAGATTTTTGAAAGAAGAGTTTTAGTGGATTACCCAACAATACGATCAAGGATCACGGGTCTTGGAGTAGGAGTCGACCTAGGCTCCGAACCAAGTAACAGAAATGTGTTCTTTACTTTCCGCTGCACTACTCCTATTTTAACACTTCTAAAGAAAAAAATTTTAACGTGCAATATTCACCCCTCCCTCTATCACATCTTTCGATCCTTCAATCTAGAGTTGGAAGCAAGACTGGGAAGTAGACAAACACAAACTAGAAGTAGCTGGATCAAGTTTGGAGTGAATTGATATTGATTTAAATATCTTAGGCTGCTCCAAGTGCCCTTATTAGATCCAAATGCCCTAGTGGTTTGGGCACTCCTATTAGATTCAGGCGCCCAATGGTTCAGGCGCCCCTATCAGATCTGGGCACCCTGAGTTGTTCCAAGCTCCTAGAGAGGTCTTGGGTACCCAGACTAGGATGTGATCGATTCAGATAAGGCATGCCTAAATCAAATCAGATGAGGCCAACATCTAGGAGCTCGCTAATGAAACTATTCAAAGTTCTACTCGTGCAATCGTAGAAGATCCAGGAGGAGTGTGTGACACTCATGACTTCCAGATCGATCATTAACAAGTTTGTTTATTTATTTTACAAGTTGTGTTTCCATTTATATATTTGTGCTTGTTCTTGATAAACTATAAGATTAATTTCTCCACCTCCAAAAAACTTCTAGAAAGGAGACCACTAGTGTATGGGCATCTCCCGTGATTAGGCCTTAAACGTACTAACCTTGGGGGTTGAGAACCAAGTAAATCCATGAGTCTTTCTACTTTATTTTAATTATTATATTTCTGTTGCTACTAACATTGATAGAAATAATGAACGAACGACGAAAACATGAAAGCGAGATGGATAGACATTCACCCCCCCCCCCCCTCTCCAATCGAACGCACTGATCCTACAGTAGTGTCATGGAAAAGTGAAAAACAATCCATAATTTCTACTTCCATCATAGTGGCTGAATTTATGGCATGTTTTGAGGCTAAGATTCACACATTGTGGTTGCAGAACTTTAACTTGGGGTTTGACATGGTCAACAGTAAGTCAGGTCACTAAGGATTTATTGTGATAATACCACAAATGTGTTCTTCTCTAAAAATGATAAGTACTCAAAAGGTGCAAAATACATGGATTTGAAATACTTGTCTATTAAAAAGAAGTGTAGAAATAAAAAGTGTCGATTGAGTATATCAGAATTGATTTAATGATAGAAAATCCATTAACTAAAGGATTGTCACCCAAGATATTTATTTGTCATGTAGAAAGGATGGGTATTATGGAGAAGTCTTTGCTAACATTATAGTAAGATGTGTACATATGTGTATGATAATGTCACTCATATTATATGACACTTATAAATTCAATTAAAGTTATGTTTCTACTTGTTTTCTTGTTATCCACACACATACACACACACAGACACACACACACACATCGTATGCTTGTATTGTTTTGATGTGATGACAAAATGTGTCTTTGAAAAATAAATTATAGATGAATTAGTGTGTTAATTAAAGTTGTTGGGTTGATTTTTTGGACATGGAAGGAACCATGTCATAAAATGACTCGTGACTGCCATGATTTGATCATATCAATTCAATTAAATATGATGGCTTGATAACTTCAACGTATAATGCCCAATTATGGTTATTATTGAATTTTTAAGTTGTCACATGAACCAAGTGAGAAATTATTATATTATTTATTAATAATATGTTGTGACCCATGTAACTTAATAGAATTAACTTTAATATAAAAGGGCTTAATGTGATGGTTGTTTGGTCGAAAGGTAATTAAAGTAAGGGGCTCTATTTCAAATAAAATCCCTCTTCTTTCCATTATTTATAAAAATAGGCGTTATTAAAAGTTGTTAGTGTAAGTTCTAAAAGTCAATCATGAGTTGATTGACTTAGGACCTATTGTATCATATTTATCAATAAAAGATAATGTTTTGATTATTATATTTACTTCATGTTTGTGCTAGCTGAATAAATATAATAATTCCTTAGAATAGTAGGTTTTAGTCTACAATATATCAATTTTTAATTGATTTTGGGAGACTATTGATATATATAGAGAACATTATTCTTAATTATTCTTAGTCAAGTATTAATATACAAGTACAATATTAATATGCTGAGACTAGCATGTAGGTCAATTGATAACTTATTCTCAAAAGTCATGGATATAAGATATCAAGTTGACACATAGATATATATTAGAGAATCTGTACTAAATTAACTCTCTATGAGAAGTTTTATAGATCATTATATGAGTATCATAAATATTCTCATAAGTGACTATTAGTATAAATAGTCCTTAGACCTAAAGTCACTACGTTTCCCGACATAAGGAGTTGTGTACTTTAATATTAATAAACGTCACCTATAATAAGGTGGACTATAAAGTCGTTCACTGGGTATGCTATAACCTATGTAAAGGGATGTGAGTGATGTAGATGAGATTTGTCCTTTACATATAACGAAAGAGATATCTGTGGGCCCCTTGATTGAGTAGGGCTACTAAAATGCATGGTCATGATTAAATAAGTTAATATGAGATATTAAGCTTATTTGATTAAGTGAATCTACTTAAAGATCAAGAAACACATAGATTAAATAGAGGATGACACAATCTATGTCTCATGAATTAATCTAGATAACAAAAATAAAAGGACTAAGCTATACAAAGTAATGATCATGGGCAAGTTAGGTCAGATCTTGACATTCTCGTCACTTGGGTAGTAATGATGCATTGTTAGATGTCACTCATTGCTTGTGTATCTAAAATAATTTTAGAAATACTGCCAATGTTATGAGAACCTAATGTGTCACACACAAAGAGCATGTTGATTTAGAGATTAATTTATTTTATAGTTTTGAACCTTAAGCTTATTGGATTAATAAATTAATCTAATTGAGTTTTAGACATATTGGATTAATTAGTTAATCCATTTAAGTCTCAACCCAATTATAGAGCCCACTAAGAGTTCTTCTTGAAGATGAAGAGTTCTTCTTAAAGATAAAGGGTTAGCAAGAAGGTGAAGAGTTAGCTTCTTCTTCCTTACCACCTTAAATACCCATCACTAGTAAGAAAAGGGATTTTTCTTCTTCACCTAGCCACCTTGAATAGTCATCTCTAGCAAGAAGGTGTGGTGGCGTGAAACTCTTTGATTTTGGAATTCATGACACGAAGGAAGGGACATGCTAGTGTGGATACCATAGAGACGAGAACATTCTGATCATGCTGAAATCAACCGGACTAGAAGGTTATGAGAACCTAATGGTGTAACGCCCGCCCTTCCAGGGGACACTCTGACTGCCCTTAGAGGGACGGGGTTACTTACATTCACCTAACATACTAATGCATATGAACTCATGGCAGCGGAAGACATGCTTAAAAATTTTATCATATGCATTTGATTGTCTTAAACATGGCATGTGAATCATAACTTATTTAACATTTACCATATCATAATAAGTCTAACACGGTAAACTATCATGAGAGCATAACATACTAGTTCAACCATCATCATCAACATAGGGTTCAAACTTAGTTCACATGCACAATTTAGTCAAAATGAATTTAAACTTAATTGATCTATCCACCATGCCACTTCCACACACATCATCATCGCCCTTCCTGTTGCTCCCCTTAGTTCATCCATTCCTTGCCCTTATCTGCAGTACAAGGAAACGTAAAACTATAAGCCCAAAGGCTTAATGAGCTTCTTTCCTACTCATAAAACATAAAGCACGTGATACTACATAGCATGTGAAACATAGCATAACATAGCATAGCATGGAGAATCATAACATAAAACATAGTGCATAACATAGCATGGCATAGCGTGTGAGTACATATCATGGGAACATATCATATCCTGAAATCATGTATCATAACTCATACCTGTTCATAATAATACATAACCAATAATTCATAAAACATATGCATGTAAATGCAAGATGTATATTTTCAAAACATGTATCATGGAATGCACATATGCATCATGTCTCTTTTTAAAACATATCTTATACATACTTGAACATAACATAATCATCATGAGAGCCCGGCTTGTACCACATACATACATAAATGCGTGCAATTCCTAGGACAGGGTAGCTAGCCCCGAACCTACTAGGGATCTAGGTCCGTTCATAGTCCGTCGACCTAGGGGCGTACTAAGGAGTCGATCCCTTTTTACGAGGCCCGTTTCATAGACCATCGACCTCGGGGCGCTTATGGAGCCCACCCTTGGTACAAGCCATATAAAATAAAATATCATGTCATACATATCATGTCATCATGCATATCATAGCTTATCATACATGTCATAATTTCTTGTCATATCATGAAGAGAGCTCTTGATCCCATCTTAAGGGAAGCATCTCTTTGTCATACCATGAAGAGTGCTCTTGATTCCAACTTAAGGGAAGCAACTCTTAGGCTTTTCTTCTTACATAAGCCTTTCATACATATATCATGAAACATAACATGTTCGTATCACAACATAAAACATATCATGTGATCTTCATAGCACTAAGCATGTCATATCATATCATGAAGCATAGCATATCATATCATGGGCATGGCATATCATATCATAGCATAGCATATCATATCATGAGTATAGCATATCATATCATGGAACATAGCTTATCTCATAACATAAGTCATAACATATCATATCATAAGCATAACATATCTTATTATGAGTATAGCATATCATATCATGGAACATAGCTTATCTCATAACATAAGACATAACATATTATATCATGAACATGGAACTTAAACTAATCACTTATCAAAGACCATACATCATGAGTAAACATAAGCATGCTTAGTTAGATTCACTCTAGACCTATTTATCCATCTTGGCCGAACCCTACTAATTGGGTTTCCGATTTTGTTTCCACTATAAGAAGCATGAAACTAAAGCCACCTGTAGATAAGTAATCATATATCATCAATGGGCATAAACAAGCATGGTTAGTTTACAAGACTTAGTTTACAAGACATGGCTCTAGGTCTCTACAGTTGCTTGGTCGAGCCCTAAAGTGAAGTGCTAGGTTCCATTTGTGTAACATGTAGCATAAAACTAATCTAACCATAAAAGATCGTGATTAGGTTTCAAAACTTTACCCTAGTCTTGGCATTCCTTCTTGGCCGAGACCTTCATTTAGGGTTTTAGGTTTTCTAATGCAACATGTAACATAGTGCTTTAACCTTACCATATACAAGATATCATACTTCATGAACAAGCATAAATAAGCATGATTGGGTTTCAAAACTCTACCCTAGGCTTGGCATTCCTTCTTGGCTGAGACCTTCATTTAGGGCTTTAGGTTTTCTAATGCAACATGTAACATAGTGCTTTAACCTTACCATATACAAGATATCATACTTCATGAACAAGCATAAATAAGCATGATTGGATTTTAAAACGCTACCCTAAGCTTGGTATTCCTTCTTGGCTGAGACCTTCATTTAGGGTTTTAGGTTTTCTAATGCAACATGTAACATAGTGCTTTAACCTTACCATATACAAGATATCATACTTCATGAACAAGCATAAATAAGCATGGTTGGGTTTCAAAACTCTACCCTAAGCTTGGTATTCCTTCTTGGTCGAGACCTTCATTTAGGGTTTTAGGTTTTCTAATGCAACATGTAACATAGTGCTTTAACCTTACCATATACAAGATATCATACTTCATGAACAAGCATAAATAAGCATGATTGGGTTTCAAAACTCTACCCTAAGCTTGGTATCATGTCTTGGCCGAAACTTTACACTAAGGTTTCCATCATTTTTATTATCACATGAAGCATAAAACCTAAGCTATCAACATATAAAAATTTCATATATCATGAAGGAGCATAACAACATTTTTTTTTTCTCAAAATATTGCCCTAAACTCTATGATTCATCTTGACCGAACCCTTAGATTAGGGTTTCTAATTCTTTTATTGACATATAAGGTCTTAAGACTTAAACTATCAACACATGAAAGATCCTACATCATGTAAGAGCATGGATAAGCATGATACCACAAGAAACTTTGCTCTAGATCTTCCCCTTTTGTCTTGGCCGAAACCTCAAGATGAGGAGAATATATTTCTCTTTTTTTTTTTTTACAACATGAAGCATAACTTGTAACTTGTACATCCTAAGTGACTACCAATCTATCTTGTCAAAACTTTCAATGAATTTCATAAGGTTTCAAAAGCGTTTTCATACAACACAATCGAAACTACTTGTACTGCAGTGAGGGGATACTCACATCCTTCGCTTGCTTTCCTTAGGGAAGTAACCTTGATTTGTGGAGCTTTCCTAGAGGAAAGCTTTCCTTTGCTTGGGTTCGGCAATGGTGAAGGGAAGTGTTCTTGGTCACGGTGAGAAGGAGGAGGAAGGGAGGAAGAGAGAAAAAAAATGAACTCTCTTCTTAAATTTTTCCTTTTATTCTACATGAGTGGAGGAAGGGAAATTACATTTTTCCTTCCCCTTTCTTTTATTCACTCTAAATGAAAAGAAGAAGCAAGACTCATCTTTTCATTTGAGAGGAAGAAGGCAACTCCAATTTCTCCTTCTAAGTGAAGAGAGCCTTCACTTCCTTACCTTTAACTATGATTTCCCTCTCCTTTCTAACAATAATTACTCTTGGTCTATTGGTTAACACATACATGTATCTAGTAAGAGATTCAAGGTTCAAACCTTGATCATCCCTTTTTAGTTCTCTTATTTTATTTTTTTTTTTGAAATTTCACATATATGGCCTATTTATTTTTATTCATGATAAAAATATCTAAAATCTTGCTAAGTACCCTATGGTTGTTACAGTCCCCAATACCTCATAAAAGTTCGTCCTCGAACTTAAAATAGTTCCGGGTGCTTTTGTCTATGACTTCCTGCTCAGTGCATCCGCTACTTTGTTCGCTTTTCCCGGATAATAAAAGATCTCGCAGTCATAGTCCTTGACTAGCTCAAGCCATCTTCGTTGTCTCATGTTCAGGTCCTTCTGTGTGAAGAAGTATTTCAGAATCTGGTGATCTATATAAATCTTACACTGTGCCCCGTATAGATAATGTCTCCATATCTTAAGAGGAAAGACCATGGCTGCTAGCTATAAATCGTGTGTGGGGTAATTTTTCTCGTGTTCCTTGAGTTGCCTGGAGGCATAAGCAATGACTTTGCCATTCTGCATGAGTACAGCTCCGAGTCCTAATTTAGAAGCGTCGCTGTATATATCAAATCCCTCGTTGCCTTCTGGAAGAGTAAGAATTGGAGCACTGGCCAGTCTCCTTTTTAGTTCTGTGAAACTCTTCTCGCAGTCATCTGTCCATTCGTACTTCTTATTTTTTCGATTGAGGGCTGTCATCGGTGCTGCGATTTTGGAGAAACCCTCTACAAACTTCCGGTAATAACCTGCTAGTCCGAGGAAACTCCTGATTTCGCTGGCATTCCTTGGCCTATTCCAGTTACTGACGGCCTCAATCTTGATTGGGTCTACCATTACTCCATCCCTAGAGATAACATGACCCAAAAATGATACTTGGTCGAGCCAAAATTCGCATTTGGAGAATTTTGCATACAGTTTCTTTTCTCGAAGAATTTGTAATACTATTTCCAGATGTTTGGCATGCTCTTCCTGGGTTCTCGAATAGATGAGAATATCATCGATAAAAACTATCACAAATTCGTTGAGATATGTTGAGAACACCCGGTTCATCAGGTCCATGAATAGAGTAGGAGCATTTGTTACTCCGAAGGGCATTACTACTAATTCATAATGCCCGTATCTTGTCCGGAACGTCGTCTTCGGTATATCATCTTGTTTCACCTTTACTTGATGATAGCCGGATCGCAAATCTATCTTAGAGAAGACGGTGGCACCCTTCAACTAATCAAACAGGTCGTCAATTCATGGTAAAGGATATCTGTTCTTGATTGTAACCTTATTTAGCGCTCAATAGTCTATGCACATTCGCATAGACCCATCTTTCTTTTTAACAAACAGTACCGGAGCTCCCCATGGAGAGTGACAAGGGCGGATAAGTCCCTTGTCGAGTAACTCACATAGTTGTTCTTGAAGTTCCTTCAATTCAGCCGGTGCCATACGGTAAGGTGCTTTAGAAATAGGCTTCGTACCAGGAATCAATTCAATCTCAAACTCAATTTCTCGATCAGGTGCTAACCCTGGTAGTTCATCAGGAAATACCTCTGGGTAATTGCATACGACTTTGACATCTTCCAGCTTCAGTTCCCCTGCCTGATTTGTATCAACCACATGAGCTAGAAACCCAGTGCATCCATTGTCTAACATCTTTTGTGCCTTCAAAGTTGATAACAACTTTTTAACTTCTTTCTTGGTCTCTCCGATAAATTCGAAAGTCGGTTCTGCTTCAGGCCGGAAAATTACTTTTCTATTATGGCATTCTATTGCAGCACCATACTTGCTCAAGAAGTCCATGCCCAATATAATATCATAATCTTGCATATCAAGCACTATCAGGTCGTAGTAGAGTTCTCTGTCTGCGATCCTGATGGGTGTGGCTCGCAGCATATGAGTGGATGGCATCACCTCTCCCGAAGGTAAAGTTGTTAGAAACTTGCAATCTAAGACTTGGGATGGTATGTCTATCTTCTTTGTGAAAGGTGTAGAGATAAACGAGTGTGTTGCCCCAGTGTCAAATAATACAGTAGCATGCCGACTGAAAATAAATATCTGACCTGTGACAGCAGTAGAAGCATTCGCCACTTCTTCCTTGGAGAGGGAGAAAATTCGGGCATTCGTCGTCACTGGCGGAGCTTCCAATCTCCCTTGACTTATCTGAGGGCCTTCTAATGCAGCTTGCATCATGTGTAGCTGTGGAAGCGCACCTTTGTTTTGGACATGCGGTGGAGGGGGTGCCTGAATCTGAGTAAGACAGTTCCGAGCCATATGCCCTTCCATTCCACAGTTGTAGCATATATTTGTGCCTATCCGACATATTCCCGGGTGCTTCTTTCCGCAGGTGGTACATTGAGGAAACATGAGTTGTTTGCTTGCTGGTCCACCCTTGGAGTCAGTCCATTGCTTCCGCTTGCCACTGT
This sequence comes from Zingiber officinale, assembly GCF_018446385.1. Taxonomy (NCBI): domain Eukaryota; kingdom Viridiplantae; phylum Streptophyta; class Magnoliopsida; order Zingiberales; family Zingiberaceae; genus Zingiber; species Zingiber officinale. The sequence goes on along the minus strand of NC_056007.1, from coordinate 38,789,572 downwards.
GATTTCCTTTCCAGTTGGTTCGGTTATTCTGAGATTTCTGTCCTCCAGGCTGAGTTTGACTCTTGCCATCGCTCATTGATTTCTGATAGTGTTCGGTGATCAGAGCACTACTGATTAACTCTTCGGCGGTCTGCGGTCTGCGGTCTATTAACTCCGCCGGCCACATTCAGATCTATCTCAGGTCTAAGCATTTTCAGCATAAGTCTGACCCTTTTTCTTTCAATGCTTACCAAATTCTGGACATAAGCGCGCTAAACGGTTGAATTTCTTGACCGCTTCATTAACTGACAGATCGCCTTGTCGGAACTCGGTGAACTCGTCATAATGCCTGTTTGTCACCCTCATATGGAAGAATTCCTCGAAAAATTCTGTCTCAAAGTCTGTCCATCTCATCTGATTTATCTGTCATTTTGCTTTGACTCGGTCCCACCACATTCTGGCATCGCCCGTAAGGCAGAACGACGCGCATTTGACTTTCTCGTGCTCAAGCCAATCCAGTAACTCCACTATGCTCTCCACAGTCTTGAATCAGGCCTATGCGTCCCATGGTTCACAGTTACCGGAGAAAGCTTCCGTCTTCAGTCTCTGCCACTGAATCAGATATGCCTCCTGACGAACCACTGGAGCTGGGCCTACCGGTGGTGCAGGTGCTGGTGGTACTGGTACAGCTGTAGGTATTACTGGTACTACGTTCTGGTGTCCTGGCGGTGGAGCTCGGTAACTAAATGCACCAGATCAGGTGGAGGTGCTGTTTCCTCTGCTCTGGTATTACCTCTTCTAGCCATCCTTATCTTCATTAATGACAACATAGCTAGTGTAAGTTATTATCATTCCTAACCAAACTAACGAAAGGTTAACGTCATTTCCAACTATTTGTAAGTTTGTTGTGTCATCATCCCTAATCTACCATCATGCAACCTAAACTAAAACTATGACTTAACAGATGTAAGTTTGTTGTGTCATCATCCCTAATCTACCATCATGCAACCTAAACTAAAAAAACTGTGACTTAACAGAATAAAGTAAGCATGCATACTACTAAAGCACCATAAATAAAATAAATAAATAAACTGAGCATAAGCATCATAAAAGAAATAAATAAATAAGCTGAGCATAAGCATCATAAAAGAAATAAATATATAACTGAGCATAAGCATCATAAAAGAAATATACTAAATAAACTGAGCATAAGCATCATAAAAGAAATATACTAAGCATAAAAAAAAAAATTTCTTACTTGGAGCGGCAGAAAGAGACTTGATGTGTGTGTAGTGGAAGGTAGAAACTTGGCTCTGATACCAACCTAAAATGCCCGCCCTTCCAGGGGACACTCTGACTGCCCTTAGAGGGATGGGGTTACTTACATTCACCTAACATACTAATGCATATGAACTCATGGCAGCAGAAGACATGCTTAAAAATTTTATCATATGCATTTGATTGTCTTAAACATGGCATGTGAATCATAACTTATTTAACATTTACCATATCATAATAAGTCTAACACGGTAAACTATCATGAGAGCATAACATACTAGTTCAACCATCATCATCAACATAGGGTTCAAACTTAGTTCACATGCACAATTTAGTCAAAATAAATTTAAACTTAATTGATCTATCCACCATGCCACTTCTACACACATCATCATCGCCCTTCCTGCTGCTCTCCTTAGTTCATCCATTCCTTGCCATTATCTGCAGTACAAGGAAACGTAAAACTATAAGCCCAAAGGCTTAATGAGCTCCTTTCCTACTCATAAAACATAAAGCACGTGATACTACATAGCATGTGAAACATAGCATAGCATAGCATAGCATGGAGAATCATAACATAAAACATAGTGCATAACATAGCATGGCATAGCGTGTGAGTACATATCATGGGAACATATCATATCCTGAAATCATGTATCATAACTCATACCTGTTCATAATAATATATAACCAATAATTCATAAAACATATGCATGTAAATGCAAGATGTATATTTTCAAAACATGTATCATGGAATGCACATATGCATCATGTCTCTTTTTAAAACATATCTTATACATACTTGAACATAACATAATCATCATGAGGGCCCGGCTTGTACCACATACATACATAAATGCGCGCAATCCCTAGGACAGGGTAGCTAGCCCCGAACCTACTAGGGATCTAGGTCCGTTCATAGTCCGTCGACCTAGGGGCGTACTAAGGAGCTCATCCCTTTTTACGAGGCCCGTTTCATAGACCATCGACCTCGGGGCGCTTATGGAGCCCACCCTTGGTACAAGCCATATAAAATAAAATATCATGTCATACATATCATGTCATCATGCATGTCATACCTTATCATACATGTCATAATTTCTTGTCATATCATGAAGAGAGCTCTTGATCCCATCTTAAGGGAAGCATCTCTTTGCCATACCATGATGAGTGCTCTTAATCCCAACTTAAGGAAAGCAACTCTTAGGCTTTTCTTCTTACATAAGCCTTTCATACATATATCATGAAACATAACATGTTCGTATCACAATATAAAACATATCATGTGATCTTCATAGCACTAAGCATGGCATATCATATCATGAAGCATAGCATATCATATCATGGGCATGGCATATCATATCAGAGCATAGCATATCATATCATGAGTATAGCATCTCATATCATGGAACATAGCTTATCTCATAACATAAGGCATAACATATCATATCATAAGCATAACATATCTTATTATGAGTATAGCATATCATATCATGGAACATAGCTTATCTCATAACATAAGACATAACATATTATATCATGAACATGGAACTTAAACTAATCACTTAGCAAAGACCATACATCATGAGTAAACATAAGCATGCTTAGTTAGATTCACTCTAGACCTATTTATCCATCTTGGCCGAACCCTACTAATTGGGTTTCCCATTTTGTTTCTACTATTAGAAGCATGAAACTAAAGCCACCTATAGATAAGTAATCATATATCATCAATGGGCATAAACAAGCATGGTTAGTTTACAAGACATGGCTCTAGGTCTCTACACTTGCTTGGTCGAGCCCTAAAGTGAAGTGCTAGGTTCCATTTGTGTAACATGTAGCATAAAACTAATCTAACCATAAAAGATCGTGATTAGGTTTCAAAACTTTACCCTAGTCTTGGCATTCCTTCTTGGCCGAGACCTTCATTTAGGGTTTTAGGTTTTCTAATGCAACATGTAACATAGTGCTTTAACCTTACCATATACAAGATATCATACTTCATGAACAAGCATAAATAAGCATGATTGGGTTTCAAAACTCTACCCTAGGTTTGGCATTCCTTCTTGGCTGAGACCTTCATTTAAGGTTTTAGGTTTTCTAATGCAACATGTAACATAGTGCTTTAACCTTACCATATACAAGATATCATACTTCATGAACAACCATAAATAAGCATGATTGGGTTTCAAAACTCTACCCTAAGCTTGGTATTCCTTCTTGGCCGAGACCTTCATTTAGGGTTTTAGGTTTTCTAATGCAACATGTAACATAGTGCTTTAACCTTACCATATACAAGATATCATACTTCATGAACAAGCATAAATAAGCATGGTTGGGTTTCAAAACTCTACCCTAAGCTTGGTATTCCTTCTTGGCCGAGACCTTCATTTAGGGTTTTAGGTTTTCTAATGCAACATGTAACATAGTGCTTTAACCTTACCATATACAAGATATCATACTTCATGAACAAGCATAAATAAACATGATTGGGTTTCAAAACTCTACCCTAAGCTTGGTATCATGTCTTGGCCGAAACTTTACACTAAGGTTTCCATCATTTTTATTATCACATGAAGCATAAAACCTAAGCTATCAACATATAAAAATTTCATATATCATGAAGGAGCATAACAACATTTTTTTTTTCTCAAAATCTTGCCCTAAACTCTATGATTCATCTTGACCGAACCCTTAGATTAGGGTTTCTAATTCTTTTATTGACATATAAGGTCTTAAGACTTAAACTATCAACACATGAAAGATCCTACATCATGTAAGAGCATGGATAAGCATGATACCACAAGAAACATTGCTCTAGATCTTCCCCTTTTGTCTTGGCCGAAACCTCAAGATGAGGAGAATATATTTCTCTTTTTTTTTTTTTTTACAACATGAAGCATAACTTGTAACTTGTACATCCTAAGTGACTCCAATCTATCTTGTCAAAACTTTCAATGAATTTCATAAGGTTTCAAAAGCGTTTTCATACAACACAATCCAAACTACTTGTACTGCAGTGAGGGGATACTCACATCCTTCGCATGCTTTCCTTATTGAAGTAACCTTGATTTGTGGAGCTTTCCTAGAGGAAAGCTTTCCTTTGCTTGGGTTCGGCAATGTTGAGGGGAAGTTTTCTTGGTCACGGTGAGAAGGAGGAAGGGAGGAAGAGAGAAAAAAAATGAACTCTCTTCTTAAATTTTTCCTTTTATTCTACATGAGTGGAGGAAGGGAAATTACATTTTTCCTTCCCCTTTCTTTTACTCACTCTAAATGAAAAGAAGAAGCAAGACTCATCTTTTCATTTGAGAGGAAGAAGGCAACTCCAATTTCTCCTTCTAAGTGAAGAGAGCCTTCACTTTCTTACCTTTAACTATGATTTCCCTCTCCTTTCTAACAATAATTACTCTTGGTCTATTGGTTAACAGATACATGTATCTAGTAAGAGATTCAAGGTTCAAACCTTGATCATCTCTTTTTAGTTCTCTTATTTTATTGTTTTTTTTTGAAATTTTCACATATAAGGCCTATTTATTTTTATTCATGATAAAAATATCTAAAATCTTGCTAAGTACCCTATGGGTGTTACAAATGGATTACACACAAAGAGCATGTTGATTTGGGGATTGATTTATTTTATGGTTTTGAACCTTAAGCTTATTGGATTAATAAGTTAATCTAATTGGGATTTGGACTTATTGGATTAATTAGTTAATCCATTTAAGACCCAACCCAACAATAGAGCCCGCTAAGAGTTCTTCTTGAAGATGAAGAGTTCTTCTTAAAGATGAATATTTCTTCTTGAAGATGAAGGGTTAGCAAGAAATGAAGGATTAGTAAGAAGGTGAAGAGTTAGCTTCTTCTTCCTTATCACCTTAAATAGGCATCACTAGCAAGAAAAGGGATTTTTCTTCTTCACCTAGCCACCTTGAACAGACATCTCTAGCAAGGTGTGGTGGTGTGAGACTCTCTAATTCTGAAATTCATGAGATGATGGAAGGGACATGCTTGTGTGGAAACAATAGTGGTGTGGATATTCTGATCGCACTGAGATCGACTTGACTAGAAGTCTTCTGAGGGTTGTTCACAAAATCAAAGGTAACAATCCTATTCGCTATGTAGTTGCAAGAATAGTTATGCAATCACATGGATCTTTGGAGGGATCAATTTCCACTGCATTTTTAATTTTTTTATCTCTATATATCCCTATAATGATGTCAGAGTCACTTGCAAATATGTTCTACATCTTCTTTTATATTTGATATAAACGAATGGGCGTGTGTTTATTATGATTTGCTCGGAATGATTTATAGGTGGCTTTGATGGGTGTTGTTTTTGATTTGTCTAGAATGAAACAGTTTGTGTTGATCAAACTATAATGATTGTGGCATATTCATGTTAAATATAAACGAGTGCTACAATCTAATTTCATTCGATGAATAATAAATCTTAAGACCCTGTATGGTTTTGCCATATAAATTGTTAATCAAAATTATAATAGAATGATGTCATAGATCTGTTACATGTGATGTTTGCCATAGTTCATAGTTATGGCCCATTACCCAATTTGATTTGATTATGTGTATGTGTGTTGTAAATTTATAATACGACATGCGTGGCATGCCTTTTAACTTCAAACTTAAAGTTGTAAAAAGATTTCTCTTCTCACCAGACACCCCTCGAAGTAACTTGAGGTTTCTTTTCTTTGTAATGCACGAATTAGAATAGTGCTAGTATAATACTGAACGATAATTGAAAAGGAGGCCAACAACATATCACAACCAAGGAAGCATTTAGAGAAGATGCAATCCCTAGGTTGACTTATCAATCCTATTGTAACGACCCACCTCCTACTAACTAGGCTGCGAGGCCGGACCGTCACATTATGCTGTGCTAACTATAAGGTGCGGAAATCTGCGCTATTAAAAATCAATCTTACTCTGCTACTGACTATTATAGCCTGTAAGATTAGGTTCAAAGACCTTTCCTTTGACATACATACACCAGGGAAGGAACCCAACTTTCTATTTGCTCAAAAGACTGAAATGAGACCCTTCCAGCAGAAATCAGACACTCTAATCGATCGGCTGATCGATTGGAGTCATCTGATCGATCCCCGGATCGATTCAGCGTGCTACTGTGCACGAAAGAATTTATGGATCGATCGGCTGATCGATCCAGCTATACCAATCGATTCAGTGATCTATTCAGAAACTCTCTGTTTGCGAGGCTAATTCTTCGATCGATCCAATGATCAATTCCAGAGCTTACTGTTCGCGGAAATCAGCTCTCAATCTATCAACCGATCGATTGAGGTCCCTCCAATTGATCGGTCGATCGATTGGAGTTTCTGATTTCACTGCAGAACTCTAATTTCAGAGCTCGATCATACACAACTCACTATAATAAACCTAAAATGCCTAGAGAACATTGTAATAGGTCTTCAATAACATTATGCATGATTTACTACTCATCAATAAGCTAACTAGTGTCCTAGGCAAGGCATAAGCATGGTTTCACAATTCAGAATTCTTAAACATTCTAGAGGTGCATAAACATTAAAAGAACAAAAGGTTCTAATTCTTTAAATCTGCTAGTTCCCAAGGGTCTTTATTCCAAGTTTCTACCCACACACATCTTTGTAGCATTGACCTCCAACCTCCGCTAGTCCATCTTCGCTTTACTTTTATCTGCAGTATAAGGAAAAGAAGTATCTGTAAGCTTGGGAGCTTAGTAAGAAACCATCTACCTCACAAAACATGCATACGATGCAATTTATGCTTTTAAAACATGCTATTTGCAGTATATGCAGAACATTGCTAGACATGGATTCTAAAACATGGCATAATCACATACAATACATGGCAATCATAGGTAAGCATAAATCATCATGTGGATCCATAAGAACTAAATTGAAATAAAAACTAAGCTACACTACTGCTAACAGATGCTAAGTTGCTCTATATTCACATAAACTATATTGTGAAGTTTTGAAAGCTATTTATCATAAATAGATGAAAATACATAATCATGCTGCTGATGGGCCCGGCAACTGTACTTGTTGTGCGCGCATCTCTAACTAAACCCGGGGTTGCAAATTCCGAATCTAGTAAGGTTTATTAGGTTATCTAAACCTAGGGACGACTATGGGAGCCCAACCCAATGGACATCTAGTCCAGTACAGTGCCACTGCTAAAAGTAAAATACTGAGCATAAGCTAATAATTCTAGTCTTGCTTTTACTAGGTTATCTAAACCTAGAACTAGGTTATCTAAACCTAGAGGCGACTGTGGGAGCCCACCCATTGGACCGTAGTCCCATAAAAGCTATAGCAAGACTAACTGTGCTATAAAATGCTTCTACTGCATTTATCTAAACTATTGGAATGCCTATAGGGCCATTTTACTGAGCTAAGCATTAAAGCGAACACTTGGTGTGCGCTAATTCACACCCTATATACTGAAAATCCTGCACATGACTAGACTAATGCATAAAACGTACGAAAAGCTAGTTATACTGCAGGTGAGGGGTTTCTTACATCCTGTGCTAGCTTTTTCCTTACGATCTGATCGCTAGGTGTTCCGGAAAGACTATCTTCTCGACGATCCTCCTACGTCTATGTGTTCTTCTCACAGAGGGGAGCGTCCTCGTACCGGAGTTGTCGCCGGAAAGTGCTCCTATAGCCCTTGGGATGGAACCCTAGCCCCTTTGGTTTGGAGCGCTGAGAGAGGAAGAGAAGAAAGAGGCGGCGTGAGGGTGAGGAGAGGAAGAATCTCGATCCAAAATAAACCCTCACTTAATTATTTCCCTATTTATATTAAGTGGGTAATTCGGCCCAACTCCAACATAAATATAATTGATTCCCTTTTCTTTCAGCACGGCCCTGCTGGGTTCACATGGTTACTAGAGTCACCATATAAGGCATAGAGTTTGCTAGGTCTCGGGTTCAATTCCCGCTTAGGCTATTTTACATTTCTATTTGTTTTTGCTACTTCCGCTACTCTAAAAATTCCCTAAAAATATTCTAAAATTCCAGAAAAAAAAATCATAGAATATTTCTAAAATTGATTTGAGAATTTTCGGGCGTTACAATCCCCCATACCTTATAAAAAGTTCATCCTCGAACTTAGAATAACTCTGGGTACTTCTGTCTCATACTAGCTTCTGTCTCCCAAGTTGCCTCTTCTGCTGTGTGACTTTGCCAAGTAACTTTTACTAATGGTACTTTCTTGTTCCGCAATTTCTTAACTGCTCGGTCTATTATCTGAATAAGTCGACTGTCATAACTGAGGTCTTCGCGGACTTGTACCGATTGGGGCTCAATCAGCTGGGTGGCATCTGGGACATGCTTCTTCAGCATATAGACATGAACTACGTTATGGATAGCTGACATCTCCTGGGGTAGTTCTAACTCATAGGCTACCTTGCCAACTCTTCTGGTAATAAGGTATGGTCCCACATATCTGGGACTTAGCTTGCCCTTCTTCCCAAAATGCATTACTCCCTTCATGGGAGCCACTCGGAGAAATACTGTATCCCCAACTGAAAACTCCAAGGGTCTACGCCGTATATAGCTTTTAAGGCCTGAAATGCTCTATCCTCTCGGATCTGTTGTATAGCCCATGGTATCCGCTACTAGATCATCAAGTTCTAGTTCTTCTGCTCACCACTCGTACAGATTGAGATCTACACCTCCGCCCATAGAGTGCCTCGTGGGTGCCATACCGATAGTGGCATGATAGCTGTTGTTGAATTCTGCTAAACTCAGATATTTGCACCAACTTCCCTGGAAGTCTAGGGTACACGCTCGGAGCATATCTTCGAGTACCTGATTTACTCGCTCCGTCTGACCATCTGTCTGAGGATGGAAAGCTGTGCTAAATTTTAACTTAGTGCCCAACGCTGACTGTACACACTCCCAGAAGTGTGATGTGAATCTGTTGTCTCTATCTGAAATGATGGTCCGTGGGACTCCATGTAATCTAATAATCTTCTTGAGATACAACTGAGCTAGCTGCTCCATGGAGTAGGATATCCTGATAGCTAAGAAGTGCGCTGATTTAGTCAATCTGTCGACTATTACCCACATGGCATCAAAACCATTCGTGGTTCGGGGTAGTCCCACTATGAAATCCATAGAAATATCCTCCCACTTCCATTCTGGGATCTGGATAGGCTGCAGAACTCCTCCTGATCTCTGATGTTCTGTCTTGATCCTCTGGCAGGTCAGACAGGTACTGATATATCTAGCGATGTTTCTTTTCATCCCCGGCCACCAAAAATGTTTCTTTAGGTCTTGATACATCTTGGTGGAGCCAGGATACATCGCATAAGGAGTCCTGTGAGCCTCGTCTGGAATCTTCCTCCGTAGTTCCTCCCGATCCGGAACGCATAGTCTGTCACCAAAATATAATACCCCACTATCTGAGACCCTGAACTCTCCACTTTCTGATTCTGTTAACTCTTGCTTGGTTTTTTGAATTTCAGGGTCCTGATCCTGAGCCGTCTGGATGTCACCAAGCAGAGTAGATGCTAAAGTCATAGAAGAAAGCTGCCCCACTATAAGTTCGAGACCAAAATCTGTAATCTCCTTTTGTAGGGATGGTGACATGGCTGCCAGGGATAATAAGGTGGCACTGGACTTCCAGCTAAGTGCGTCTGCCACCTTATTGTCCTTTCCTGGGTGGTAGAGGATGTCTATATCATAGTCTTTGACCAGTTCGAGCCATCTACGCTGTCGCATATTCAGATCCTTCTGAGTGAAGAAGTATTTCAGACTCTGATGATCTGTATACACTCTGCACTGAGCTCCATACAAGTAATATCTCCAAATTTTGAGAGCGAAGACAACTGCTGCAAGCTCAAGATCATGAGTAGGGTAGTTCCTCTCATAGTCCTTGAGTTGTCTGGAGGCATAGGCAATCACCTAGCCATTTTACATCAGTACCGCTCTTAGTCCCAATTTAGAGGCATCGCTATAAATATCAAAGTTGTCTGTGTTTTCTGGTAGGGTCAGAATGGGAGCACTGGTCAACCTTCGTTTGAGCTCCATGAAACTGTTCTCACAGTCCTCTGTCCACTGAAATTTTCTGTTCTTCCTGGTAAGAGCTGTCAGTGCGGAGGCTATCCTGGAGAAATCCTCTATGAACTTTCTGTAATAACCTACTAGTCCCAAAAAGCTTCTGATTTCACTGGCGTTCTTGGGTCTTTTCCAGTTACTCACAGCTTCTATCTTACTGGGGTCTACCATGATACCATCTTTGGAGATGATGTGACCCAGAAAAGCTACCTGATCTAGCCAGAATTCACATTTCGTGAACTTGGCGTATAGCTGGTTCTGCTGAAGAGTCTGCAATACTATTCTCAAGTGCGCTGCATGTTCTTCTTGAGTTCTGGAATAGATAAGAATATCATCGATGAACACGATAACAAACTTATCTAAGTATTCCCTGAATACTCTGTTCATGAGGTACATGAAAGTAGCTAGAGTATTTGTCACGCCAAAGGGCATGACTATGAACTCATAATGTTCGTATCTGGTCCTGAAGGCTGTCTTGGGTATATCACCTTCTTTAACTCTAACCTGGTGATATCCTGACCGGAGGTCTATTTTAGAGAACACTGCTGCTCCCTTTAGCTGATCAAACAGATCATCTATTCTGGGAAGAGGATACCTGTTCTTGATCGTGACTTGATTCAGTGCTCTGTAGTCTATACACAGGCGCATGCTCCCGTCCTTCTTCTTCACAAACAATACAGGCGCTCCCCATGGTGAGTGACTAGAGCGTATGAAGCCCTTGTCGAGCAGCTCCTGCAATTGCTCATGAAGTTCTTTCAGTTCGGCCGGAGCCATGCGATAGGGTGCTTTGGAGATGGGATTCATACCAGGAATAAGCTCTATCTCAAATTCTATCTCCCTGTCTGGTGCTAGGCTTGGTAATTCCTCAGGAAAGACTGCTGGGTAGTCACATACGACTCAGACCTCTTCTAGCTTTCGGTCCTTGTCCTGGCTAGTACTGACTACATGTGCTAAGAATCTCATACATCCCGAATCCAGTAGTTTCTGTGCCTTCAGAGCTGAGAGAAACTTCTTGGCCTTCCTTTTTGGTTCTCCGATGAACCCAAACTGCACTCCTGCTTCGGGTTGGAATACAACTCTCTGTTTATGGCACTCTATGGAGGCACCGTACTTCATCAAAAAGTCCATTCCCAAGATGACGTCATAGTCAGCCATATCTAATACTATCAGATCACCAAAAAGCTCTCTGTCTGCTATGATGATCAGCACTGCTCGGAGCCAGTGCGTGGACGCCATAATCTCTCCCGAAGGTAGCGTCGTCAAGAACTGACTGCTGAGTACCTCTGGAGGTATTGCCAACTTTTCGGCGAATGCCCTGGATATATAAGAATGGTTGCCCCAGTATCGAATAAGACAGTTGCACTTTGCTGTAAAATACTAATCTGACCTGTAACAACTGTCGAGGCATTCGCTATGTCCTCTCTGGTGAGTGAGTAGATCCTCGCATTCGTCATGGATGAGGGGGCTTCTAATATGCCCTGACTGATGTGTGGATCGTCTAAAGCAGCCTGCATCTGATGCAACTGTGCTGGCTTGACTTCGTACTGAATCGGCTGTGGTGGAGGCAAGCTGGTCTTGTTTGGGCATTGTTTAGCCATATGCCCTTCCTGGCCACATTCGAAACATCCTCGAGTGCCCTTGTGACAAACTCCTGGGTGAAATTTTCCACAAGTGGAACACTTGGGATAGCTGGGCTGTTTACTAGCTGGTCCTCCTTTTGGGTAACTCCATGGTTTGCGTTTGTTGCTGGAGTTCCCTTTCCAGTTAGAGCCGTGGGAGCTATGGCCATGGTGTTTCTGAGTACCTGAGCCTCCTTGGCCTTTCGACTCTGAGAGGACTTGCTTCTGCTGCTTGATACTGTTCTGGTAATGCTCAGTGGTTAAAGCACTGCTCACTAGTTCTTCTGTGGTTTGTGGCCTACGGACACCGCTGGCCACATTCATTGCTATTTCCGGCCTTAACATCTTGAGCATCAACCGGACTCGTTCCCTTTCAGTGCTGACTAGTTCTGGGCATAGACGAGCCAGTTTGTTGAATTTCCTCACAGCCTCCTCAACTGAAAGGTTGCCCTGACGAAACTCAGTGAACTCGTCGTAGTGGCGGTTTGTGACCCGCATGTGAAAGAACTCCTCAAAGAATTCCTTTTCGAAGTCAGCCCATGTCATCTGATTCACTGGGCGCTTCACTTTAACTTTCTCCCACCATATGCGTGCGTCTCCTGTCAGACAGAAAGAGGCGCACTTCATCTTCTCATACTCTGGCCAGTCCAGAAGCTCCATCGTACTCTCTAGTGTTTTGAACCAGGCTTGAGCATCCCATGGTTCACTGGTGCCTGAGAAATTCTCCGGCTTGACTTTTTGCCACTGGATCAGATAGGCTTCTCTCTGTGTCCCCGATGCTGGGGCCACAGGTGCTACAGGTTGGACTAGTGGAACCTCTGTCACTACTGGAGTTGCCAAGTTAGGCTCTGGAGTGACAGTGGGAGTGTTCTACTGATTAGCCCTTAAAGTGGCTATTTCCTGTTGTTGTTCAGCTAATTGCTGCTGTAACTGAGCCACTACTGCTGTAAGGTCTGGAGGAGGCACTGAGCTGCCTGCCTCATGCTGGGGATCAGTAGCTGGTGTCTTTCTAGCTGGGCGTCCTTGTACCATTTTCTAAAGACATAGAGGACATACATAACTAGTAGGATCATGTAGCATAACCATTGTTATCATGTTAGGTACTATCATACATATACAACATGCTTTAATTATCTAGGAACATGAAAATAAACAAAACATAAATGAAGTGAGAGATGTTCTTACTTGGAAGCTGCAGGTTCAATGCTGATGTGTGTGTAGGAAGTATGGAACTTTTGCTCTGATACCACTCTGTAACGACCCACCTCCTACTAACTAGGCTGCGAGGCCGGACCGTCACATTATGCTGTGCTAACTATAAGGTGCGAAAATATGTGCTATTAAAAATCAATCTTACTCTGCTACTGACTATTACAGCCAGTAAGATTAGGTTCAAAGACCTTTTCTTTGACATACATACACTAGGGAAGGAACCCAACTTTCTATTTGCTCAAAAGACTGAAATGAGACCCTTCCAGCTGAAATCAGACACTCCAATCGATCGGCTAATCGATTGGAGTCATCTGATCGATCCCCTGATCGATTCAGCGTGCTACTGTGCACGGAAGAATTTATGGATCGATCGGCTGATCGATCCAGCTATACCAATCGATCTAGTGATCGATTCAAAAGCTCTCTGTTCGCGAGGCTAATTCTTCGAACGATCTAATGATCGATTCCAGAGCTTACTATTCGTGGAAATCAGCTCTCAATCGATCAACCGATCGATTGAGGTCCCTCCAATTGATCGGTCGATCAATTGGAGTTTCTGATTTCACTGCAGAACTCTGATTTCAGAGCTCGATCATACACAGCTCACTATAATAAACCTAAAATGCCTAGAGAACATTGTAATAGGTCTTCAATAACATTATGCATGATTTACTACTCATCAATAAGCTAACTAGTGTCCTAGGCATGGCATAAGCATGGTTTCACAATTCAGAATTCTTAAACATTCTAGAGGTGCATAAACATTAAAAGAACAAAAGATTCTAATTCTTTAAATCTGCTAGTTCCCAAGGGTCTTTATTCCAAGTTCCTGCCCACACACATCTTTGTAGCATTGACCTCCAACCTCCGCTAGTCCATCTTCCCTTTACCTTTATCTGCAGTATAAGGAAAAGAAGTATCTATAAGCTTGGGAGCTTAGTAAGAAACCATCTACCTCACAAAACAAACATACGATGCAATTTATGCTTTTAAAACATGCTATTTGCAGTATATGCTAAACATTGCTAGACATGGATTCTAAAACATGGCATAATCACATACGATACATGGCAACCATAACTAAGCATAAATCATCATGTGGATCCATAAGAACTAAACTGAAATAAAAACTAAGCTACACTACTGCTAACTGATGCTAAGCTACTCTATATTCACATAAACTATATTGTGAAGTTTTGAAAGCTATTTATCATAAATAGATGAAAATATATAATCATGCTGCTGATGGGCCCCGCAACTGTACTTATTGTGCGCGCATCCCTAACTAAACCCGGGGTTGCAAATTCCGAATCTAGTAAGGTTTATTAGGTTATCTAAACCTAGGGACGACTATGGGAGCCCAACCCAATGGACATCTAGTCCAGTATAGTGCCACTGCTAAAAGTAAAATACTGAGCATAAGCTAATAATTCTTGTCTTGCTTTTACTAGGTTATCTAAACCTAGAACTAGGTTATCTAAACCTAGAACTAGGTTATCTAAACCTAGAGGCGACTGTGGGAGCCCACCCATTGGACCGTAGTCCCATAAAAGCTATAGCAAGACTAACTGTGCTATAAAATGCTTCTACTGCATTTATCTAAACTATTGGAATGCCTATAGCGGCATTTTACTGAGCTAAGCATTAAAGCGAACACTTGGTGTGCGCTAATTCACACCCTATATACTGAAAATCCTGCACATGACTAGACTAATGCATAAAACGTACGAAAAGCTAGTTATACTGCAGGTGAGGGGTTTCTTACATCCTGCGCTAGCTTTTTCCTTACGATTTGATCTCTAGGTTTTCCGGAAAGACGATCTTCTCGACGATCCTCCTACGTCTATGTGTTCTTCTTACAGAGGGGAGCGTCCTCGTACCGGAGTTGTCGCCAGAAAGTGCTCCTATAGCCCTTGGGATGGAACCCTAGCCCCTTTGGTTTGGTGCGCCGAGAGAGGAAGAGAAGAAAGAGGCGGCGTGAGGGTGAGGAGAGGAAGAATCCTGATCCAAAATAAACCCTCACTTAATTATTTCCCTATTTATATTAAGTGGGTAATTCGGCCCAACTCTAACATAAATATAATTGATTACCTTTTCTTTCAGCACGGCCCTGCTGGGTTCACTTGGTTACTAGAGTCACCCTATAAGGCAAAGAGTTTGCTAGGTCTCGGGTTCAATTCCCGCTTTGGCTATTTTATATTTCTATTTGTTTTTGCTACTTCCGCTACTCTAAAAATTCCCTAAAAATATTCTAAAATTTCATAAAAAAATCATAGAATATTTCTAAAATTGATTTGAGAATTTTCAGCCGTTACAATCCCCCATACCTTATAAAAAGTTCGTCCTCGAATTTAGAATAACTCTGGGTACTTCTGTCTCATACTAGCTTCTGTCTCCCAAGTTGCCTCTTCTGTTGTGTGAGTTTGCCAAATAACTTTTACTAATGGTACTTCCTTGTTCCGTAATTTCTTAACTGCTCGGTCTATTATCTGAATAGGCCGACTGTCATAACTGAGGTCTTCGCGAACTTGCACCGACTGGGGCTCAATCACCTGGGTGGCATCTGGAACATGCTTCTTCAGCATAGAGACATGAAATACATTATGGATAGTTGACATCTCCTGGGGTATTTCTAACTCATAGGCTACCTTGCCAACTCTTCTGGTAATAAGGTATGGTCCCACATATCTGGGACTTAACTTGCCCTTCTTCCCAAAACGCATTACTCCCTTCATGGGAGTCACTCGGAGAAATACTGTATCCCCAACAGAAAACTCCAAGGGTCTACGCCGTGTATCAGCATAGCTTTTCTGGCAGCTCTGAGCTGTCTCTATCCTCTGGCGGATCTGTTGTATAGCTGCCGTGGTATCTGCTACTAGATCTGTCTGAAGTTCTAGTTCTTTCTATTCACCACTCTGGTACCAGCAGATTGGAGATCTACACCTCCGCCCATAGAGAGCCTCGTAGGGTCCCATACCGATAGTGGCCTGATAGTTGTTGTTGTATGCAAATTCTGCTAAATTCAGATATTTGCACCAACTTCCCTGGAAGTCTAGGGCACACGCTCGGAGCATATCTTCGAGTAGCTGATTTACTCGCTCCGTCTGACCATCTGTCTGAGGATGGAAAGCTGTGCTAAATTTTAACTGTACACACTCCCAGAAGTGTGATGTGAATCTTCTGTCTCTGTCTGAAATGATGGTCCGTGGGACTCCATGTAATCTAATAATCTCCTTGAGATACAACTGAGCTAGCTGCTCCATGGAGTAGGATATCCTGATAGCTAAGAAGTGGGCTGATTTAGTCAATCTGTCGACTATTACCCAGATGGCATCAAAACCATTCGTGGTTCGGGGTAGTCCCACTATGAAATCCATAGAAATATCCTCCCACTTCCATTCTGGGATCTGGATAGGCTGCAGAACTCCTCCTGGTCTCTGATGTTCTGTCTTGACCCTCTGGCAGGTCAAACAGGTACTGACATATCTAGCGATGTTTCTTTTCATCCCCGGTCACCAAAAATGTTTCTTTAGGTCTTGATACATTACCCAGTTGCATACCTCAACTTACCTGCCAAACATTAGTCCTCCAGACCTGTTTAGACTTTGCCTACTCAATGGTTGATTGTCTGATCCACTAAGACTTTTCCTGTAATACTACATTAGCCAACAACAATAATAGTAATACAGAATACTATGGTAAACCTAAAATTAGATTTATTGAGATCCCGCTGGTCCGGTCGACCTCGCGTGGTCGACCGGAAACCATCCTATCAACCTTGCTTAGAGTTCACTCCTCTAAGACTTTTCGCTACCTAAGGTTATCTCCCCCTAGGATTTTCACCACTTGGCTTCACTCACCAAGACTCAATATTCAGCTACCCAAGGATTAGGTCCTCTAGACCTATCGAATCCACCTGGCTTCCACGATCTATCGAAATTTTCCTTGCCTCAATATTTGGCTACCCAGGGATCAAGTCCTCTAGACCTATCAAACCCACCTGGCTTCAATGATCTACCGAGATTTCTCTTACCTAGCCTACAACTAGGACTTCTCTTACCTAACCGCAGTTAGGACTAGTCACTCGGTTGACTTTCCACCCTTACTTAGCCATGACTAGGACTTCCCATGATCAAGCTCAATTAAACATACTTAAACATATTTGTCGGACATTAAAACCTCTAAGGTCAATTGCACCAACACAATATGGATCTTATCCCATTTGAATGTTATTGTTATTGGGGTTTAGAGCTAGTAGTGTGGGTAGACTATAGTTGCCCACATCCATGACTTGCTCCTACCAAGCTTTACATTTTAGTGGGAGAATTATTTAATTAAAGGCTTAATTAAGTGATTTAAAAGTGATACTTATTTCTACATTTCTTATTGTAGATCACCATGTCAATACACACATCTAATACCCTCTCACTACAACCTGTCATTGATAAAGACAAGCTCAATGGAGCTAATTTCCTGGATTGGTACAAAAACTTGAGAATTATTCTCAAGAAAGAAAGAAAACCTATTCCTGAACCATCCACCTCTAATGTGACTCGTGCTGATAAGGATGCTCATAAGAAGCATCAGGATGATGCTTTGGATGTATCATGTCTTATGCTTGCCATCATGAACTCTGAGCTTTAGAAGGAACATGAGAACAGTTACAATATGGTTGAACATCTTAGACAACTATATCAAAGGTAGGTAAGACATGAGAGATTTGAGATATCCAAGACTTTATTTTAATGCAAGATGTAAGAAGAAAATCCCATAGAAACTCATGTAATAAAAATGATTAGATACATTGAAAACCTTGGGAGATTGGGATTTCCATTGAGCCCAGAATTGGCCACTAACCTTGTTCTACAATCGTTGCCAGAAAGTAATAGTCAATTTGTCATGAATTATAACGTGAATGAAATTGACAACTATTGCCTGAGATATTAAGCATATTGAGAACTGCTGAACTCAATCTTAAGAAGACAAAGTCTGGTACCATTTTGACTGTGTAAAAGGGTAAAGGTAAACGAAAGCCCAAAGGTAAGGGTAAGCCTCAAGCCAAAGGTAAGACCAAGTCTCATGCATTGAAATCTAAAGGTGGGGTGGCTAAAGAAGGAATCTGATTCCCTTGTGGTGAGACCAAACACTGGAAGAGTAACTGCAAGTTGTACCTAGAGGAAGTAAAAGAGAAAAAGAGTGAGATTTTTGCCTCAAGTATATATGTTATAGAAGTCAATCTATCTACTTTTTCTTCATGGGTATTAAATATCAATTGTGCATCTCATATTTGTACTAATGTGAAGGAGCTAAGAAAGAGTAGATCATTGACAAAGAGTGAATTAGACTTACGAGTAGGCAATGGCGCAAGAGTTGCGACTATAGTTATAGAAACATATTTCTTATCTTTGCCCACTGGGATTTTTTTTAGAACTTGAGAAGTGCTATTATGTGCCTGCTTAAACTAGGAACATAATTTCTATTTCTTATTTGGACAGGAAAGGATTTTTATTTATAATAAAGGATAAACGTTGTTCTATTTATTTTAATAACATGTTCTATTGTAGTGCACAACTAATAAATAGACTATATGTTCTAGACCTTGAAAACTTAATCTATAACATAAATATAAAATGATTAAAATCTAATGATTTAAACCAAATATATCTCTGGCATTGTCGCTTATGCCACATAAATGAGAAATGTATATCAAAACTCTATAAGGATGGACTTTTAGACTCATTTGATCTTGAATCATATGAGGTATACGAATCTTGTCTCCTAGGTAAGATGACAAAAACTCCTTTTACTGGACACAATGAACGAGCTAATGATTTGCTAGGACTAATACATAGTGATGTGTGTGGTCCTTTCAATATAGTAGCTAGAGGAGGCTATTAATAATTCATTACTTTTACTGATAATTCCAATAAATATGGCTATGTGTATCTAATGAAACATAAGTCAGAATCCTTTAAAAAGTTCAAAGAACTTAAGAATGAAGTATAAAACCAACTTAACAAAAATATTAAGCTACTTCAATCAGATTGAGGTGGTGAATACATAAGCTAAGAGTTTTGTGATTATCTAGTTGAACTAGGAATCCTATTCCAACTCACTTCACTTGGCACACCACGGTGGAATGACGTATCAGAATAGAGAAATCATACTTTATTAGATATGGTATGATCAATGATGAGTCAGATGAATCTTCCTTCTTCATCTTGGGGGCATGCTCAAGAGATGGGCTGCATTCACACTTAATCGCATTCCATCTAAGGCAGTCATAAAGACATCATATATGATATGGACTGAGAAGAGTCCCAAGATATCTTTCATGAAGATTTGGGGCTGTGAGGCTTATGTTTGATGACAAGTCTCAAAGAAACTAGGACCTAAATCTAATAAATATTATTTTGTAGAATATCCCAAGGAAATGAAAGGATATTACTTTTATAATCTCATACAAGGCAAAGTATTTGTCTCTATAAATAGTACTTTTCTAGAAAGAGAATTTATTTCTAGAAGAACTAGTGGGAGAAAAGTAAATCTTAAAAATATTCAAATTAGCACTAAGGCCTTGATAGAAATTAAATAGGTACCATAAAGTATTATGGAGCATGACTCTGTTACACCATAATAAGTTGTGGAGCAATAACTTGTTCAAGTAGAACAAGCTCTACACAGATCTTATAGGGTGCGCTGTCAACCTAAGAGATATTCATTTATCCTATCTGACTAAAATGATATAATGCTTGTTGATTTGAATGAGCCTATATCCTATCAAGAAATTTTAATGAGCCCAGATTCTGAGAAATAGTAAGATGAGGTCCGAAATGCAATTCATGTATTCCAACCAAATATGGACTCTGATTGACTCACCTGAAGGGATAAAATCTATTGGGTGTAAATGGATTTTCAAGAAGAAAACTGACATAGATGGTCATGTGCATACATATATAGGGCGATTAATAGCTAAAGGATTCAAGCAAATTCATGGTATAAACTATGATGAAACCTTTTTACCATTTGCTATTACAGCTTACTATGATTATAAGATCTGGCAGATGGATGCTAAAATTGTATTCCTTAATGGAAATCTACTCGAGGATGTGTATATAACATAACTTGAGAGTTTTGTGGATCCAAAGGATGTTGGAAAGATATATAAGTTGCAAAGCTTCATTTATGAATTAAAGCAAGCTTCTAGAATCTTCGATTCGATGATACAATCAAAGAGTCTGGTTTCATTAAGAATAAAGATGATGAAACGACCCTAACTCTCACTTTATTTAAGTTATACTAGAAATTTTTTTATAATATATATGGTCGAAACCTATACTTATAAAATCAATATTTAAAAACTATTTTACTAACTTTTTTAAATAAAATCTCAATTACATTAAAACCCAAATTTGTCAATTACACAAAAATAAGTCTAAACAAACTATTTAAAACCATTCAAAACCCAATCTTTAAATAAAAATTCAACATTTTAACTTTCAAGAATATTCAACTCTCTCAATTTAAAAATCCTCTCATAACAATTCATTTAACATAGTTTTGTGGAAATACAAGATCCTTGGGAGTGTACTGCCATGCCCGGTCCAATCAAGAATTAGAGTCTCTATTACGTCACCGCAAGTGTAGGGTTAGGTCGTCAGTAATATAAAAGATATCATATCCACAGGGGTTGGTTATAATCACTAAATATGTATCAAACAGAATTAGCTAAATAACCAAACAAGAATTACACGAACTAAGACAAAACTAGAAAATAGAAATAGAAAGGTAATGTAGGAAACTAGGTTTTATGGAAGTTCTAGGAGATTTGGTTTCTTTGTGATACTTATTAATGTAATATGGTCTAACAACCCTATCCTCAATTGTCATGTGTTTGCAATAAGTTGTCGATTATCTTCTGCAAAAAACACTGGCAAGGGACAATAATCTAAACCTTAAGAAACTAAATAGAAATGATCCCTATGAAGTCCGTTAACGGAGCATCCCTGTCACGACGCCCCTCGATCATACAACATAGAAACTCATCACTAATTAATTCACATCAAGATATAGGATACATCACATTTATCTATCCCTCTTCTTTGTGGATTCTTGCATCACTCTTCAAGGTGATCCCTTAAATATCCGTTAACGGGGCAGCCCTGTCACGATGCCCCTTGGTCATACAATCTAGAGAATTCCTCTACAAGATCCACAAGAAATACAAACAACCAATCAAGAATGGTAATTAGATTCAAAACACAACAATCCATACAAGATTGAATTGATACAAAACATAACAACATCATCAACTGACATCACAAATACTCCCTCCATCCTAGAGCAAGAAGATCTATTCCATGAAACAAAAGAAAAGAACCGGAGACAAGATGATCATAAATATTGTTAGTTAGAGCCCTAGAGCCAATCATTTTTGATTGTATGGACTCATGTATATCATATTCTTGTATATTAATAAAGGCATTTGTTTGGTTATTATACTTATTTGTATTAGTGCCAAATAGACTAAGTATAATAGCGTCCTTGAGTAGAAGGTTCATACCTATATCAATCGATTAGTTGAATCGATAGTGAGATGATATAGGGAACACTACTCTAAATCATTCCTAGTCGAGTATTAACATTCAGGGACAATGTTAATGCAATAAGACTAGCATGTAGGTCAGTTCGATGACTTGATCTCACAAATCATGGATATAGAGATATCAAGCTGACACATGGGTATACATTGAAGAATGTATATTGAATGACCGCCATGAGAAAGTATCATGGATCGTTATATGAGTGTCATATACTTTCTCATGTGGCTATTAGTATGACTATTAGTCCTTGGACCTGAAGTCACCATGGATCCCTACATAAGGAGTTATGTACTTTGGTTTCGTCAAACGTCACCCGTAACTGGGTGGACTATAAAGGTCATTACTGGGTATGTAACGAATTATGCAGAGGGATGTGAGTGATGTAGATGGGATCTATCCCTCCCATATGACGGGAGCGACATCGCTATTCTTGATAGAGTGAGACCACTAAGTGCATGGTCATACCCAAATGAGTCAACATTAGATGTTGAGCTCATTTGATCTAGTGAGTCTACTTGGAGCTCAAGATTTAGATTGATTAGAGGATGACACGGTCTATGCCTCACATTGATCAATCTAGATGTCTTGGATAGAAGGACAATGTCATATATTTTGTGAGGAGTCACAATTGGTAGTCACAAGGTGATGTCGGATCTCGACATTCTTGTAACTTGGGTAGTAATGATGTGTTGCTAGATACCGCTCATTACTTATGCTCCTAAATGGGTTTAGGGCATTGCCAACATTACAAGAACCTATAGGGTCACACACTAAGGACAATTAGATGGAGATTTGGTTCATATGATGAACCAAGAGGATTAGATTTATTTGATGAATCATATTGGATTAAGAGTAATCCAAATTGGGCTAATTGAGTTGGACTCAAGTTGATTCATGTATTCAATGAGTCTAATTTAGATTATGACTCATTAAATCAACTTAATTTAATGAATTAGATTCATTATATTAAGTTGGCTTGAATCATATGGTTGGATTAGATCAACCATGAGAGAGATTTGATCAAGTTTGACTTGATTTGAGAGGAAAAGAAAAAGTCATGTTTGACTTGACTTTTTACCACATCACTAGTGAGTTGGCAAGATGTGGACCAATAGGATTCCTCCACATCATCAATGTGTGCCACCTCATGGAGGTTACAAGCCTCCATAGCATTTAATGTGGCCGGCCCACATTAAATGAGGAGGTTACACTTGTTGCCATGTCATTTAGTGAGGTGGCAAGATGTGGACCAATAGTGTTGATCCACATCATCCTAGAGTGCCACCTCATGGGGGTTACAACTCTTTAATGGCTCCACATTAATTGCATTTAATGTGGAAATTGGAGTTAGACATGAGAAGGTGGCCGGCCACTTGAATGATGAGAAGAATTTTCATTTTGAAAATTATTCCATCATTTATTCCTTCTTCTTCCTCCTAGAGTTCTTCTTGCTCTCTCCCTCTCCTCCTTCCTTGGCCGAACCACATAGGTGCTAGCACACCTTGGTTTTTTGGTCACCTCCATCTAGTGTGTCCGTGTGGATACTTCTAGAGGACCGTACGCTTGACGGTCTTGAGATCCGGCACCATTTGGACGAGCGGGATTCGCGTGGGGCGCGCATCAAGGGTAATGATCTTAACTTTAGTGTAGATCTAAAGTTTTTACAAACTCGTACAAGAAAAAGGTTTTTCGAAAAATTTTGTTTACGAATCTTTGCACGAGATCCATGGCTTTGGGTGACTCGGGGTTTCCGCGACGCGAAAAAGCGGTTTTCGCGGCCCGACGAACCCAACAAATATTTCGATCCCAATCAAGAAGATAGAGAAGAAATGCTTATCTAAAAATGACGAGTGATCTTCGGAACCAATCCTTGCTTCCGGAGTCGAATCTTGGATGGAAACGTCTCTTAATCGCCAGAATCAACACCCAAAGGTCGAAGAAAGCTTCAAGATTCGATCTCCCCAAAGGGAGAGCCTCCCCCTTTTTCAAAGGAGAAGAACTCTTTATATAGAGAGGGGGATTTGGGTGCCACATGGCCCGTGCCATGGTCTTGTGGATCTCACACAGCCTGGCAGTGTTTCCTCTTGGCCAAGGTCACACGGTCGTGTGTCTCTCACACGGTCGTGTCATGCTGTGTCACTGGATGTCTTGCACGACCGTCCAGATCCACATGGCCTAGTAATGTTCTGCCTCTAGAAATGTCACACGGTCATGTGGCACACACGGCCTAGCACACACGGCCTGGCACACACGGTTGTGTAGATCTACGCACATCAGCCTCCTACCTCCAAATTTTCATCACCTGCAACCATTCAATCCTAGTGAGTCTAATGACTCAGCACATTCAAACCCTAATAGTAAATACATAAATATACAGTCACATGGATTTAAAATACTTTTAATAAAAATACATTTAACTTTTAAATCATTTGCATTTACATTCACATAATATCTAAAATACTTTAAGCATCACATACTTTTTCCTCATCATTAAACCTAGACATTTTAGGTGATGTTTGATCATTGAAAGTGACTCTCCTATCCTCTATTCAATTAATCAATCTGTAAAACATGGTACCAAGCAGCAAAGTTCAGGGACCCCTCCTTCGTCGCATCCCTTTGGCCTATATATGAGAATCTGATACTGGACTCCCTCTGGGGCCTTTTCCCGTAACCAGACTCCCTCTGGGGTCTTGTCCCTTATAGTATTCTTATTAATCATTTTGTAAGTTCACTGGAGTTCAGTGACCCCATCTTCGTCGCATCCATTTGGGCTATATATGAGAATCTGATACTAGGCTCCATTTGGGGCCTTTTTGTTGGGATATGCCCGATGTAGTGTGTGCTAAAAACATACTTCATAAACATTCACAACGGAAGACTTAAAAATAAATAAACTAATTTATTATATCATATACACCACATGCATCTAAGATACAATCTCATATATAAGATTATAAAATTAAAAAAAATAATAATTATTCTAGCTATACCTTACAGATGACCTATAACGAGAAGGGCATCAATCTTTGGCAACATTATCGAACCTCACCTCTATTTGTATCCATGCCGAGCTCTTCAAGACAACTGCAAGAGAACAAGCTTCGCCTTCGGAAGGTACTAGCCATGAGTGAAGGAGAAGGATCAAAAAGAGGAAGAAGAAGCAAAAGGAAGATCTTCTTCCTTTGGGTGGCTCACGACAACAAGAGGAGAACCTCTTGTTGTGGTCAGTGGTAAGGGAGAGAGAGGGAGAGAGAGGTATTGGGTTTAGATTTCCAAAATCTAATCAAGCCAATAATGAATTGTATGTTAATTTTCTCTTAACCATATCAATGTATAGTCGTCCTCTTTAATGAGTTAGATTAGAAGGCTCAAATCCAACCCATTATGCTTTAACCAAAAATTAGGCCATTAACCCCTTGGTTTGGTTCATAACTAATCAAGTTGATTCATGACTAAACTACATTGGTTCATGACTAAACCAAATAGGGTCCAACTCTTTTATAAGAGATGTGGTATATTCGCGCTTCCGTTTTTACAAATATTTTCATATTTGTCTTATGTATGGTCCAACCAAATATTTATCTTTTAATCTAAGAATCTTATTCTCTAACTTATTTTATGTCTTTTAGAGACTCATAGTGTGTGTGTGTGACCCAATAGGTTTCTAATTTATCTTGGCTATCCATAATTAACAACTTAATTATGAAATGATAATGAGTGACACTTAGTAGTGTATCATGATCCCCAATTAACCAAAAAATCACAATGGATCTCAGAACTAATTCTGAATACTTCAACAGCTATAGTGAGTCATGCCTCATTATTTCCACTCATCTTATAGTCACTTGGTTCAGGATATGGTCTATGTGTCTACTCCACTAGGCTGACTATGTCACACCTAGGTCAAGTAATACTTTTTTGTTTTATGAATTCAAATTACTCATACATGTGTACAAGAATCTCATATTCTTAACATGTGATGCTTTGGCCAAAGACTTTGAGTAATAATTATAATGAATGGTCATAGGGTATATGTCTTCTTGTAAGGAGTAGTGAATCCTTTATGGGCTATCTAAACACCT
Source organism: Zingiber officinale (assembly GCF_018446385.1). Classification (NCBI taxonomy): domain Eukaryota; kingdom Viridiplantae; phylum Streptophyta; class Magnoliopsida; order Zingiberales; family Zingiberaceae; genus Zingiber; species Zingiber officinale. The sequence goes on along the minus strand of NC_056007.1, from coordinate 38,763,717 downwards.
TCGGACACTTTAACTTATACTCAATCATCTCAGGTCCACACCTTCAAGAGATGCTTGATTAAGATGTCAAAGTATAAGTCTCCATGACCAAGATGACTTGTATACCTCAAGTCAAAGAAACTTGCACTCGAGCTGTAGTAAAAACTTCACATATATATCCAGATATATAGAACATCATATGAAGTCTTACAACAAGTCACTCCAATGAATTAGTTACCATAATTAGCATCCACATTTAATTCTGAATATCCCAATGTCTCCAGCTAGTGAGAAATAATTGCTTGGTCGAACCAAGGAGTATAACTCATACTAGTCTTAAAGAATTGATGATGTCCAAATGCAACAATTCGACAACTAGAGAAATTTTAATACATTCATAATTACACATGTAGAGATAATCAGAAGTTTTGATCCAATCACAAGTTCTATTATGCTATGAATTACATTATGGGCATTCATTAAATGAGTTTAAGACTATTCAAACATATAATATGCACTCAAAAAATAAATCTATATTTATCAAATAAATAGTAAAATCATAAGGTGATTGCCTTAGGATAACCCTCAAAATCTAACACTCCCACTTAGCCTAATGTCAATCGCCACAGTGTGCTAAACGATAAGCATGGACATAACTCTCAAACTTGCTTTGTGGTAGAGTCTTTGTCAAAGGATTCGCTAGGTTCCTTTTAGTAGGAATTTTCTCAAGTTGTATTTTTTTCCTACTAATGATCTCCCTGATCAGATGATAGTGGCGAAGCACGTGTTTGGATCGCTGATAAGACCTAGGTTCCTTTGCTTGAGCAATGGCTCCAATGTTGTTGCAATAAATAGGTAATGCTTCAATAGTGGATGGAATCACACCAAGTTTGGTAACGAACTTCTTGATCCAAACTGCTTTCTTTGCTGCTTCTGAAGCTATAATGTATTCTGTCTCACAGGTAGAATCTACAACAGTGTATTTCTTAGAACTCTTCTAACTAATTGTACCTTCATTTAATATGAATATGAATCCAGACTAGGACTTGAAGTCAGCCTTTTCTGTCTGGAAACTAACATCTATATACCCACATATGATTATATCACCATCTCCACATACCAAGAATATATCCTTAGTTCTTCTCAAATACTTAAGGATTATCTTGACAGTCACCCAATGATCCATTCCTGGATCTGACTCATATCTACTCATAACACTCAGAGCATACAATATATCAGGCCTTGTACATAATATAACATACATGATAGATCCTATTACGGACACATAAGGTATCTTATCCATGCAAATCCTCTCATTTTTTGTGCGTGGGCACATAGAGTTTGAAAGGTGAATTCCATGCCTCATAGGTATGAAACTTTTCTTGGATTCAGATATGCTAAACCATTTTAGCACTTTGTCTATATATATCAACTGTGAAAGACCAAGAAACCTTTTTGGTCTATCTCTATAGATCTTCTTCCCTAGGATGTAAGTTGCTTATCCCATATCTTTCATGGAGAATGTCATGGACAACCAAACTTTCGCTGACTATAGAACTGACACATCATTTCCTATAAGTAATATGTCATCAACATATAATATTAGGAATATGACCATACTCTCACTAACCTTCTGATACACACAAGGTTCATCTGGATTTTGTGAGAAATCAAACTCTTTAATTGCCTCATCAAAATGGATATTCCAACTCTTGGATGCTTGCTTTAGTTCATACATGGACCATTGAAGCTTGCATACTTTCATTCTTGTTAACAGATGTGAAACCTTCGGGTTGTATCATATCATGGCATTGAGTAGGTTTCTATTAAGGAAAGTTGTTTTCATATCCATTTGTCATATCTCATAATAATGATGAGTTTATATGTCTAGGAGTGTTCGAATAAATTTAAGGATCGCTACAGGTGAGAAGGTTTCGTCATAGTCAATATCTTACCTTTGACCATAATCTTTCTCCACCAACCTTGTCTTGTAGGTAATTACATTACCATCTATGTCAATTTTTTTCTTGAAAACTCATTTGCACCCTATAGGCATAATGCCTTCAGGTGTGTCCACCAAGTTTCAAACTTGATTTTCATACATGGAATCCATTTTTAACTTCATGGTTGTAAGCCAATTGCCCTTTTCTGAACTATTCAGAGCTCCTTTGTAATCATTAGATTCCTCATTCTCAATGAGTAGCACGTCATTCGATTCTCTTACAAGAGATCCATATCTCTCAAGAATATTGCGTGTCTTACCTGATTTATGAGAAGGTTGTGTCATAATCAGTTACAGTGCTACTAAGCATCTCATTAGTGTCTATTGGAGTCTCTTGAACTTCATCAAATTCAACTTTACTCCCACTTACTTCTTGTAAGAAAAACTCCTCTCTAGGAATGTAGCATGCCTTGAAACAAATACCTTTTGTTCTAAGGGGTGATATAATTGGTAACCCTTAGTTTCCTTAGGGTATCCAATAAATAAGCACTTATTAGACTTAGCATTCAACTTGTTTGATGCAGTCCTCTTCACATGAGTAGGACGTCCCCATATCTTCAAATAAGATATAAGGGGTTTCTTATTAGTCCATACCTCATATGGAGTAGTTGAGATTGCCTTCGTCAAGACTCTGTTTAGCAAGTAAACAACTATTATGATGTTAGTTAGAGCCCTAGAGCAAATCATATGATGATTGTTGTATGGACCCGATGTATCATATTCCTATATGTTTATAAAGGCATTTCTTTTATGATTATTTTACTTACTTGTATTGGTGCCAAATAACTAAGTATAATAGCGTCCTTGAGTAGAAGGTTCTTATCTATATCAATCGATTGGTTGAATCGATAGTAAGATGATATAGAGAACACTACTCTTAATCATTCCTAGTCAAGTATTAACATTCAGGGACAATGTTAACGCGATGAGACTAGCATGTAGGTCAACTCGATTACTTGATCTCACAAGTCATGGATATGGAGATATCAAGTTGACACATGGGTATGCATTGGAGAATGTATACTAAATGACCCGCCATGAGAAAGTATCATGGATTGTTATATGAGTGTCATATACTTTCTCATGTGACTATTAGTATGACTATCAGTCCTTGGACCTGAAGTCACCATCGTTCCCTACATAAGGAGTTACATACTTTGGCTTCGTTAAACGTCACCCGTAACTGGGTGGACTATAAAGGTAATTACTGGGTATGTAACAAATTATGTGGAGGGATGTGAGTGATGTAGATGGGATCTATCCCTCCTATATGACGGGAGTGACATCATTATTCTTGATAGAGTGAGACCACTAAGTGCATGGCCATGCCCAAATGAGTCAATATGAGATGTTGAGCTCATTTGATTAGAGTGAGTCTACTTGGAGTTTAAGATTTAGATTGATTAGAGGATGACATGGTCTATGTCTCAAATTGATCAATCTAGATGTCAAGGATAGAAGGACATTATCATATATTGTGAAGGGTCACAATTAGTAGTCACGAGGTGATGTTGGATCTCAACATTCTTGTAACTTGGGTAGTAATGATGTGTTGCTAGATACCGCTCATTACTTATGCTTCTAAATGGGTTTAGGAGTATTGCTAACGTTACAAGAACTTATAGGGTCACACACAAAGGGCAATTAGATGGAGAATTGGTTCATATGATGAACCAAGAGGATTAGGTTCATATGATGAACCAAATTGGATTAAGAGTAATCCAAATTAGAACTAATTGAGTTGGACTCAATTTGATTCATGTGTCCAATGAGTTTAATTAGATTATGATTCATTTAGTCAATTTAATTCAATGAATATAGATTCATTAGATTAAATTGATATGATTCAAATGGTTGGATTTGATCAACCATCGGAGATAAGAGATCAAGTTTGACTTGACTTAGGAGGGAAGATGAAGAGTCAAGTTTGACTTGACTTTGACTTGACCAAATGCCATGTCATTGTGACTTGGCATAGGGCCGGCCAATGATGGTGTTACACATCATCAAGGCCACATCATTTGGTGAAGATTGACTTGGCCAAATGCCACCTCATGAGGGAGACCAAGAGCCATGACTTTTGGTATCCCATGGAGGTTTATAACCTCTCTATTGTGGCCGGCCACTTGAATGTGTGAGTGATTGCATTTGTGTGCTCATTCAAGAGGTCTTCTTCTTCCTCTTCTCTTCCTCTCTTCTCTCCCTCTCTTCCTCCATTGTCGTGACCTTCTAAGGGTGCTAGCACACTCTTAGTTGTATTTTTCTCCACCTATTGTTCGTGTGGATACACATAGAGGAGTGTACGTTTGACACTCTCGAGATCCGGCAACCCTTCTGGATGAGCGGGATTTGTGAAGGGCTTCGCTTCAAAGGTATATCCCTTTTTCATGTAGATCTAAGGTAGACCTAGGATAACAAACATGTACATGTAAAAATTTTATATATCTTCACACGGATCCGTGGCAAGACTTCGGGGTTTCCGCAACGTAAAAAGCGGTTTTTGCGGCCCGAAAGTCCCAACATATGAGTGCATAATCCCAAAAGCTTTTGGGAAGATTTGCACGATCCATCATTGACCGAACCATGTCCAACAGGGTTCGGTTATGCCTTTCTGATATACCATTATGTTGTGTCATATAAGGCAGAGTCTTGAAACTCTTGGCATAAATACTCACCACTTTGATCAGATCGAAGTATCTTAATATTTTTACCAAGTTGTTTCTCTACTTGATTTCTGAATTCTCTAAACTTATCAAAGGCTTCAAACTTGTGTTTCATTAGATACACATACCCATAACGAGAGTAATCATCAATGAAAGCAATGAAGTAGCTATAACCTCCTAGTGCGTGAGTTGACGTTGTTCACATACATCAGTATGTATGAGCCCAAGTAACTCATTAACTCATTCACCCTTTCCAAAAAATGTAACTTTATCATCTTGCCTTTAAACATGAATCATATGTATCAAATGTATCTAATTCAAATGATTCAAGAACTATAATCTTTTGCAATTCGAACATGTGTTTCTTGCTTATATGACCAAGGCAACAGTGTCATGAGTAAGGACATTGTTTACTTGTACTCATCTATGTCACATTCCATTATGTCCATGTCTTCCACTATTATCTTTCTTTATCTTCCTCATTTCTTTTCTTACGCTATCATTCACTTCGATTCATGTTTCTCTTACATAATTAATGCTTTCATTATTTTATTATACACTCTTATGTATATGATAGTGGTGGAGATTAGAAGCAAAATAAACATATATTAGTGCATAAATCATGAGTAGCTTGAGTGAGCTTCACTATTGCATGTACATGAAAGAGTCACCATCAGTTACCTTGTAAGATTATTTTGTTACCATCCTCAGTTTATTCATTATAGATTGAACTTATCATGCTTGTTAATTAGTGTATGAATTGAATCCATGACAGCTTGGGTTTTTTGAGATTTGACAATCCTAGGTAACATTCTTTTCAAATTTTCTAAGCATGATTGAGAATTGTAGGGGAATGCATCTTTAGTTATCTTTTTCGTTCTATTAACTTGCTCGAGAAAAGTAAGAATAAGTGTGGGGGAGTTGATAACTAGTATTTTTATGCATGATTTTAGCTCTTATCTGACATTTTTACATTCTCATATGCTAAATTTAGTGCTTATATCATATTTTATGAGTAGGAATTCATTTTGGACTTAATTATAAATTTTCTATAATTGTGGAATTTAATCTCATATTTTTATTATGATTTTATAGGAAATCTAAAGAGCCATGGATTAGGGTCAAGTTGTTTTGAATTTAGCTTGATTTGGAGGCCGAATGGGAGAGAGCAGAATTAGTATGAACCATTAATCCAGATCAAGAAAGATCTTATTCCTTCATTTATATCTAAGTCATCTAGCCCTTCATCCAGATTTAAAGCTATGTGGACTGTCAGATTTAAAGATAGAAATCAACCTCAAATTAATCTAAAGCGATCTGGACGAATCCTATGAACGACAATATATACTAGGGTTCACTTTCTGACGAAGCGGTTCTATGCTGGCACAGTGAGTCCCTCTCAATTCCTGGTTCTCGACAAAAGGCGGTGGCTCCTATTAGTGGCTTTCTTGACGGCGGAGCGTTCTTCTCTGGTAAGTCACCCCTTTTCTAGCCCTTCCTCAGTGGAGGTTCTTCTGTGGATGACATTGCAAAAGTAGAAGATTCAAGGGAGGAAGCCAACTATCTTCATCTTCTCCAACGAGCCTCCCATCTGAATATCGAGGCTGAGGCTGAAGTGGACTTCCGTGGACATGGTTGCGATGGCTGGCATGATCCGAGTAAACTCAGTTCTTCAATTCTGGCAGAAGCATCTTCATCCCAATTCCAGGAAATAGCTCCTTTATTCTTCTCAATTATTTACCAATTCCGGCAGAAAATTGTTTCTATGTTGTTGGAATTCTGTTTTGGTTGCTGACTTGTTGAAATTCTGAGTTGATTTCCTATTGATGCTAAATTTTGTGTTGTTTCCTTGCCCATCTAAGCCATCAATTTGGTGTGATGTGTGCTATGGGAGCTATAGATCAAAGGATTAGTCGTTGAGTTGCTGTCCACCAGGGCTGGTGGTTCCAAAGCTGGGCCCCCCGTGTAATGGAGGAGGGTAGTCGAATTGGAACTATCGTAGGAGAATGGTTTGGATAGTTTAGTTATTTTCTTATTTGATTGTTTCATGTTTGGTTGTTTCCTTTCTTGTTTGATTTTTTCTTGTTTAGTTGTTAGCTTCTTTTTGTGTTTGATCTATGTGTTATTTCCTCATGATGCATGTTTGATTGTTTTGTTTCGTACTTTGTTAGTCTTATTTATACATGATTGTTAATCATGTTTCATAGTATGACAATATGGTGCAAGTTTATCAATTGTGTATAATTATGTTTTGTTTATTTGATGTTAAGTTGTTTAGTCAATTGCATTTGTTTTACTATTGTTTTTCCCTTATGCATGTTTGTGTGGGTGGTTATGTTTTTATGTTATGCTTATCGATAGATGTTCTTGTGTCGTAGGGTGACAATGCGATGCAAGTTTATCTTCGATAGTTAAATAGGATTTTAGTTTCATTTATCACATGTTATTTCTGTTTATGGTGTTATCCATAGTGTAGAGTGACACTGCGCTATGAGTTAATTGTTGTTGGTCAGTTAGGATTACATTTATTACATTAGGTTTAGAGAACAATCCCTAAAACAAACCCCCTTTGTTCAATTCTATCTGAAAAAAAATGTCCTAACATTAGTTCTGCGAGAGAGATGACCCAACCACTACCTTAGTGTAGGTTAAGTGGTTTGGTTGATTAGAAATTTAATAATTTAATTTTCACAAGTGACAATTGCGAGCCTATCAATGATCTCTCAATTTGTCAGAAGATCAATCCCTGGCAAACTCTGGCTAGTGAAAGACTCCTTCTCGATGGAGAAACCTCACCACAATCTTGATCATGAATACTTGGATCATAAGATCTTGGAGACTTTAATTAGGGGTTAATCACCTCTAATTTCGTCACGCAAGCCAGTCATCCTAACCTCTATTATATAGAGCTCAGGTAAAATCATCCAAGTTGTTTTTCCTCTACTAGTCGATTGGTAAAGTCACCAGTTGACTGGCCACTGTGAAAAATTAATCATTACACCCTAGTGGCTCGATACAGTCGATTGGTCTACTTCGATTGAGAGAATAGAAATATTTTGTTCTCTCCCAGTCGACTAACCAGTTGACTGGGACCAATCGACTGATCACCTTAACTTAGTAAATAGAAGATGTTTTTCAATCACCAGTCGACTGGTAAAGCCTAAACCTAGGGTTTTACCCCGAGTGCAATCTCTCAGCACTCGTCCTCGCTAATAAAACTTTGACCTTGCCTTCTAACCTCCTCTATTAGCCTTGCATCCCTCAGATGCTTTCCCTCCTCTATTAGCATTGCAGTTTAAGCCTTTTAACAGTAGCTTTGTTTGTTATGGACAATCTTAACAGTAGCTTTGTGTGAACACCAGTAGCCTTAACAGTCTTCATTGCTATTAGTTGAACATCAGTAGAATTCATTTGCTATTAATTAAGCATGATCAGTTCCCTTTGCCATTAGATGTGCACGGTGATACTTTCTAGTCTCTTTTGCTATTAGAATATCTTGAGCATGCAGTTATTAGTTTCTTTGCTATTACATAAGCATGAGTTCTATCTTTAAGAACTATAAGCAAGAAAGACTAAGGTTTAGACTTGATTTCAATTCCAGAAGATTGAATATCAAAAGCGCACACAAGGTGTTTGCTTAAATGCCAAGTAAGCGCAAGTATAAAGAAGTTATAGTTAAAAAGAAAGTATTTTACTTTTAATGGCATGTACCGGACACGAGGTCCAGGACACAAGGTCCAAAGGATGGGCTCCTAGAACGCCCCTAGGCACAAGATCGCCTAGAAGTACCTTAATAGTTTCGGGATTAGCTACCTCGACTCTTATTAAGGATGCGCGCAAATTGATACAATGCCGGGCCCAAAAGAAGTTTATTATTATTTTGAATTATTAAAGTATAAGTTTTGAAACAAATGAAACGAGCTTCAAATCTGTCTAGAATTAGAAAGTTAGTTTTCTTGTTATTTGAAGCATGCAGTAGTAGTTTCAATTGTTTCCTTGCTACTAGATTATTCAGCATGTTTAGCTTTACATGTTTAGTAGTTTTACATGTTTAGTAGCTTTACATGTTTAGTATGCTTCTTTTATAGTTTCATTCTTATGGGCATGATTAACTATACATGTTTAGTATTTCAATTAGCATGATTCCTTTGCTATATATGAGCATGAGTAGTTTTATATGTTAGCATTCAGTTTTAGCATGTTTTTATTTATATACATGCATATCGAGTTTTTGTGAGTGGATAGCGCTCACTAAGCTTTATGCTTATAGACTGCATTTCCTCCTACTGCAGATAAAGGGAAAGAAAAGATACTGTGAAGGAAGGCGACAAGGAGATGCTATAACGTGTGTGATGTTGAACTATGGAAGCCACGGGACCGAGAAAAAAAAAGAAAAATTTATTTAGATTCCTTATTCAATTATTAAGAAGTAATTGTTGGATCGAGACGTGCTAGAGGGGGGGTGAATAGCGCTTGTGGCTATTTGTTCGATTATCGGAAAACTATCGGAGTAATTAAAATACAGCGGAATAAAATAAACACAAAGACACAAAGGGATTTACTTCGTTCGGAGCCTAAGGCGACTCCTACTCGAAGGCCCGCGATCCTTGATCGCTTCCGGTGGGCAACAACTATAAGCTCGATAAGAATTATAGATTACAAAATGTAACAGCAATTAGAATAACTTTGTACCGACAACTTAAATAAGAGAAAAATGAAGCTCCGGGTCGTCGGAATGTTGCAACAGCACTTCGGAATGACTTTGTTAGCAGCACGTTGAAGAAGGAAAGTTCAGAACTTCATTGCTTGAGATGCTGGTCGAAACTCCCTTATAAAGGGTGTTCAATGCGCCTTGAAGGCTGTTCAAGGCGCCTCCATGCTGCCTAGTCTTCCGCGTGGATCAGATCTAAACTGGTCGAACTTCATCCCTTGGAGGCGCCTTATACCCTGCTCAAGGCGCCTTCCAAGGCGCCTTCGATGAACTTTCGCAGCCAGCTCAGCTTTTGCACCCGAGGTGCCTCTAAGCTCAATGGAGGCGCCTCGGACACTGTTCATCCGAGGCTTTAGGTTGCTCCTTTGCACCTGCAAGATACGTTAGTCCCAAACAATATCCTGCAACACAAAGTTAGCACAATAAACATGATAAATGAAGTATAAATAGTCTCCGGACTGTCCGAGTCTGACTTCGGGTTTCCGACCGGAAACCCTAGGTCGACCCGACGCCTACTGTTCCCTCTACGGGGAACGCGTCCTCACCTACTCCACTCAGGATATTTACCTGTTGCTAGTCGATCCTCCAAATCGACTGGACTTTTGCTCAGCACTCGATGCTTCCGGACTTTCTGCTGGACATCCGCTTCCCCGGCTAGTCCAGTCTTTCACCTGGTTCGCGACACCAGGACTTTCCACCTAGGGTTACCAACCCCTAGGACTTTTGCCTGAAGCCATCGACCTGCCAAGACTTTCCGCATAGGGTTACCATCCCCTATGACCTAGGGTTACCACCCCCTAGGGTTTTCCCTTTGCCTAACCGCAGCTAGGACTTTTCTCCACCTAGGGTTACCACCCCCTAGGACCTAGGGTTACCACCCCCTAGGGTTTTCACCTGCCTAACCGCAGTTAGGACTTTCCTGAAATACTCATTCAACATGTTAGATAACAGAGAATCTTAACTTTGAATCCCTTTGCCATTTTCAAAACTTAGGTTCGATCGTCGGATGCTTCCTGCACCAACAGTAATTGATTAACTGTATTGCCAGAATCTGGAAACGTTATTAGTTTTTCTGTTTTGAAGTTGTTTAAATGCTTTTGTTCTGTTGAATTTCTGGAGATGTTTTGATGCAGTTTACAGTAGGATAATGCTAGACTCTGGTATTGGCGATGTTCTTTTGCAGGAAACAAAAAAAAATGATTGTTGAACTGATTAAATAATCTGTTATTATTTGCTTGAACAATATGCCTTTATTTAAGCCATCTTTATGCTTTAAGTATTTGATTAGTTTTAGCTGTTGACTTATTGGAACAGATCATTTTATTTGTATAGTGAATACAATATTTCAATTAATATATCTATGCCTGATATTGCAACTGATTGCATCATCATTCTGTTGAATACAACCTGTGATTTGTATAATTATATTAGGCTCATCCATCAAGTTATCTGCTCATTAACTACCCACTGATTTAATTGCAATATATGGCATTGTTGATATATACGATTCTGTAGTCAACTTGATATACATACAATAATTATGACCACATAACACTTAGATGTATAAATCGTTCATTTGATTGTGCACTGAAGATTTGGATATTCCACTTCATTATAGAGCATACCTGTAGTTATCTTTTTGTGCATAAGACTAGCATGTTAAAAAAAAAAACTAAATGATAAGTGTTACTATCTTTAGGGTAAGCGATATCAGTTAAGTAGAATGAGTAGTTAAGTAGCATCCACTCTCTATCGAGTAGTACTGAGGAGGGTGGGTTGTTACAGTTGGTATCAGAGCAGTTCCCATTCTCCAGCATCACACACACATCAGCATCATCCTTGCCGTCTTCAAGTAAGAAAGTATTTAAGTTCTTTCTTTATTGCTTTCCTTTATTATTATTTGTAGTATAGAGTGATTGCTTATAAGTTCTTAAGTAGATAAGAGTTTTTGCTATTTTTCTTTCTTCATATACAAACATGTATGTATAGAAAGGGGTAGAGAAAATATCAAATCTTTTTATTTGTATAACTAGATGTCAAGAAGAGGACGTTCCCGTACCGCTCGTACTGCGGACCGAGCACAGGAGAATGAAGAGCCCAGAGTAGCTGAACCGAATCTCTCTGAAGTTGTTGCTCAACTTCAGAGACAGGTAGCAGAGCAGCAGCAAGTGATCGTCAATCTGATGGCGAATCAGCAGCCAGTCCCTCCCACTCCTCCAACAGTAACTGTGGAGACTCCAGGGGTAACCGAGGTTCCACCAGCTGCCCTGGGAGTCGTCACAGCACCTCAGAGACAAGAAGCCTACCTGATACAGTGGCTGAGATTGAAACCAGAGAGCTTCTCAGGCACGACTGAGCCCTGGGATGCCCAGGCTTGGTTCAAGACACTGGAGAGCACCATGGAGCTTCTTGACTGGCCAGAAGTCGAGAAGGTCAAGTGTGCCTCTTTCTGCCTATCTGGAGATGCTCGTATGTGGTGGGAGAGAGTTAAAAGCAAGAGAGCAGTCAATCAGATGAGCTGGGCTGATTTTGAAGCAGAGTTTTATGAAGAATTCTTCCGCCAGCGGATCACCAACAAGCATTATGAGGAGTTCATAGAATTCAGACAAGGTGACCTGTCAGTGGAAGAAGCGGTAAAGAAATTCAATAGGCTAGCTCGTATCTGCCCAGAGCTAGTAAGCACGGAGAAGGACCGAGTCAGACTGATGCTCAGGATGCTGAAGCCAGTGATAGCACTTAATGTGAGTAGTGGAGCTCATCAGCCTCAGACTGGCGAAGAGCTAGTCAGTAGAGCATTAGTCGCTGAGCACTATCTGGACAGCATCAGGGCACAACGAGCGCAGCATAAGCCAGTCAAGATCGAAGACAAGACAGTTGGCAATCAGAAACCTCAAGCAAATAAGCAGCACTGGAAGGGTAAAGGTAACAAGAGAAAGTAGTGGAACTCAGGAGGTAACCAGAAGGGGGGACTAGCAAACAAGCAAACTAAGTTCCCTCCCTGTCCTAAATGTGGGAAAATACATCCAGGAGTCTGTCTTTTGGGTAAGACTGGATGTTATTCGTGTGGGCAGGAAGGACATATGGCTAGAGAGTGTCCTAACAAGCTCAAAGCACCTCAACCATAGCCAATACAATATGGAGGCAAGCCTCAGTTACATTACATGCCTGCAACTCTGAAAGGACCTCAGCTCAGTCAAGGAAGGTTGGAAGCTCCACCAGTTCCATCCAATGCCAGAGTATTCTCCCTCACTAAAGAGGAAGCTGCTAGTGCCTCCACGGTCGTAACAGGTCAAGTAGTTATTTTTCAGCATATAGCTACTGCACTATTTGATACTGGGGCGACCCATTCTTTTGTATCCATACCTTTTGCCAAAGAATTACAGGTACCTACAGAAAGCATGAATTCCAAGTTCCTGACAACCCTACCTTCTGGGGAAGTCATGGAATCTAGTCAGTGGCTTCGATCTGTATTAGTCAGAATTTCAGACCGAGAGCTATGTGTTAATCTGGTAGTCCTCGCTATGCAGGATTTCGATATCATTTTGGGTATGGATTTCCTCAGCAAGTACAGTGCTTCAGTGGACTGCCGCAAAAGGAAAGTGATCTTTAGTCCAGAAGGTGAACCATCCTTTGAATTTACTGGAGTGCCAAAGAGGAAGACCCAGAAATTCCTCTCTTCTCTCACAGCACACCAGATGTTAGCTAAAGGGTGTGCTGGTTTTCTTGCATTCATTGTGAGTACAGAAGAAGAAGAAAGACCCAAGCAGGAGGAAGTTCGGGTAGTCTGTGAGTATCCAGATGTATTCCCAGAAGAGCTACCTGGACCACCTCCCAACAGAGAAGTGGAGTTTGAGATTGAACTAGTTCCTGGTACCGGTCCAATTTCAAAAGCTCCATACCGTATGTCTCCAGCAGAGTTGAAAGAGTTACAAGAACAATTTCAGGAGCTTCTTGACAAAGGCTTCATTCGCCCTAGTCACTCACCATGGGGAGCTCCTGTGTTGTTTGTCAAGAAGAAGGATGGATCTATGCGGATGTGCATAGATTATAGAGCTCTGAATCAAGTGACCATCAAGAACAAGTATCCACTGCCCAGAATCGACGACTTATTTGATCAGTTGAGAGGGGCAACAGTGTTCTCCAAGATAGACCTGCGCTCTGAGTACCATCAGTTGAAAGTGAAGGAAGAGGATATACCCAGAACAGCTTTCAGGACCAGATACGGACACTACGAATTCGTAGTCATGCCTTTTGGTGTGACTAATGCACCTGCAGTCTTCATGGACTTGATGAATAGAGTGTTCAGAGAATACCTTGACAAGTTTGTCATTGTGTTCATCGACGACATTCTAGTCTATTCCAGAACTTCGGAGGAGCATGACACGCACTTGAGAATAGTTCTGCAGACCCTTCAGCAAAAGCAACTCTATGCTAAATTCTCAAAGTGCAAGTTCTGGTTGGAGCAGGTGGCGTTTCTAGGGCACATCGTTTCTAAAGAAGGCATTCAAGTGGATCCAGCCAAAGTAGAAGCGGTCAGCAACTGGAAGAGACCCAAGAATGCCAGGGAGATCAGAAGCTTCCTTGGTTTAGCTGGGTACTACAGGAAATTCGTGGAAGACTTTTCCAGAATAGCCTCTCCACTTACAGCCCTCACCAGGAAGAACAAGAAGTTTGAATGGTCAGATAAATGTGAGCAGAGTTTTCAAGAACTCAAGAAGAGACTGACCAGTGCTCCCATACTGACAAGAGTTTTGACATCTACAGTGATGCTTCCAAGATGGGCTTAGGAGCTGTACTCATGCAGGAAGGAAAAGTTATAGCTTATGCTTCCAGACAACTCAAAGACTACGAGAAGAACTATCCCACTCATGATCTAGAGCTGGCAGCTGTAGTCTTTGCACTGAAACTCTGGCGACACTACCTGTATGGAGTCCAGTGCAGAATCTTCATAGACCATCAAAGTCTTAAGTACTTCTTCACTCATAAGGACTTAAACATGAGACAGCGTAGGTGGCTAGAGTTGGTCAAAGATTATGACTGTGAAATCCTCTACCATCCAGGCAAAGCTAATAAAGTGGCAGATGCACTAAGCAGAAAATCCAGTGCATCCCTTATGTCTTTGTCATCATTAGCCCTACCACTGCAGAAGGAGTTGTCAGATTTTGGTATGGAAATTATTTATAGGCAACTCTCTGCATTGACCTTAGAGTCTACCCTACTTGAGGATATACAGAGAAAGCAAAGTGAAGATCCTGACATCCAAAAGATCAAGCAAGGGATACAGGAAGAAGGAAATTCAGAGTTTCGAGTATCAGACAGTGGAATTCTTTATCAGGGGAGTCGCCTTTGTGTTCCCAATGATGAAGAGCTGAGAAAGAAAATTTTGGAAGAAGCTCATAGTACCCCTTATTCCATGCATCCTGGTTCTAACAAGATGTATCAAGACGTGAAACAGAGATTCTGGTGGTCTGGACTCAAAAGAGATGTAGCTAAATATGTCAGTACCTGCCTGACATGTCAGAGGGTCAAAGCAGAATACCAGAGACCAGGAGGAGTTCTACAGCCTCTTCCTATACCAGAGTGGAAGTGGGAAGACATATCCATGGACTTCATAACAGGTCTTCCAAGAACCACAAATGGATATGATGCGATATGGGCAATAGTGGATAGATTGACCAAGTCTGCTCATTTTCTAGCCATCAAGGTGTCCCACTCTATAGAGCAGTTGGCACTGTTGTATGTTAAAGAGGTGATCAGACTTCACGGAGTTCCTAAATCTATTGTTTTAGATAGAGATGGGCGCTTCACCTTGTTGGTGCAACCTTAGGTCAAGGTTGACCTGGTTGACCCGACTCGAGTTGACGTGACTCGAGTTGTATTTTGATGTTTGACTTGGGAAGATTGTCGGTGCAACCTTAGGTCAAGGTTGACCTAGTTGTGTTGCATGTTGATGTTTGACACTCGTGAGAGAGTTCTATTCTTGATGTGTGACAAGAATAGATGTTTGGGAGATTATTGGTGCAACCGTAGGTCAAGGTTGACCTGGTTGACCTGATTCGGGAAAAGTCCAAGTATGGAGACTTGGCACGGAAAAGTCCAAGCAGGGAGCTTGGCACTGGAAAAGTCCAAGTATGGGGACTTGGCACGGAAAAGTCCAAGCAGGGAGCTTGGCACGGGAAAAGTCCAAGTATGGAGACTTGGCACTGGAAAAGTCCAAGCAGGGAGCTTGGCACGGGAAAAGTCCAAGTATGGAGACTTGGCACGGGAAAAGTCCAAGTATGAAGACTTGGCACGGAGAAGTCCTGGTGAGTGAAGCCAGGCAGTGGAAAGTCCTAACTGGGATGTTAGGCAGTTGGAAAGTCCTGGTGAGTGAAGCCAGGCAGTGGAAAGTCCTAACTGGGATGTTAGGCAGTTGGGAAGTCCTGGTGAGTGAAGCCAGGCAAGGGAAAGTCCTGGTGAGTGAAGCCAGGCAGACGGAAAAGTCCTGGTGAGTGAAGCCAGGCAGATTGGAAATCCTGGTGAGTGAAGCCAGGTGAAAATCCTAGTGAGTGAAGCTAGGTGAATGAGAAAGTCCTAACTAGGATGTTAGGCAGTGTGAAATCCTGGTGAGTGAAGCCAGGTGGAAAGTCCTGGTGAGTGAAGCCGGGCAAGGGAAAATCCAGATGGATCAAGGGTGATCGGACATCTGGTGTTGAGAAGTCCAAGTGAGTGAAGCTTGGCATATGGAGTCGGAGAGGGCTCGGTAGCTCGTTCTCCGAACTAGGTTAGAGAGGGCACTCTAAATCGAGGAGTTGGATCGGTCTGGTGACCGATCCAGTGATACTGCGTTTGCCCTGATCGGTCCCGGTGACCGATCGTAATCGAATCGATGGCTCATCGACAATCGATCGATCCGGAGACCGATCGTGAACCTCGCGAGAAGAAAACCGTGGATCGGTCGCGACCGATCCATTTTCGATCGGTCCGCATCCGATCGGAATAGATCGATGGCGTGAGGAGCTGATCGGTCTATGGACCGATCAGGTTTCCCGATCGGTCCGCATACCATCGTGGCTTGATCGCGACACCTGATCGGTCCGGGGACCGATCGGTGACAAGCAAGCCTCATGCGCTTAGGCCGATCGGTGCGTAGACCGATCAGGTTCTAGCCGTTGCGACACAGCGGTTAGTTTCTTCGCTTGTTTCTTCTTGCGTATAAAGGATCGAGGCATCTTCCGTGCGATGAGATCTCCTTCTTCCTTCTTGCTGTGTTGCTGTGCTTGAGCTTTGTTGAGCTCCTCCAAAGCTTCGCGTGAGCTTCCGACTGGGTTCCTGCTGTTGTAGGCGTCGCGTGAAGTTGCCGCTTCACCTCCAATCGACAAGAAAGCAAGCAATTGGTAGAGTGCGATTGTATTCATATTGTATTGCTTTTCTTACTGCTCTTGTACTCTTTGTTTGTTGTTGCAAACGTTTGTGGCGAGGTTTCTCCACCCACAAGGAGTATATTGTATTAGCCGGTTCTCCGGGACTCATCCACCGACGGATTGACCGGACTCGTCCACCTTACGGACACGCCGAGGAGTAGGAGCCCTAATCTCCGAACCTCGTTACATCCTCGTGTCAAGGTTTGGTTTTCTTCTCTTTCGTTTCTTTGTATTTTCCGCTGCGACTAACCTAATTGTAGGAAGAAACGAGAGCGATTTGGGGCGGCTATTCACACCCCCCTCTCTAGCCGTACGAAAGATCCTAACAAGTGGTATCAGAGCGAGGTCGCTCTTCATCGGATTCACACCCGTGGGAGCACAAGCGCTAGAGATGGATCAATTCGGAGAAGACATCACCATTCCACCCTTCTACAACGACAACTTCGCATATTGGAAGGTAAGGATGATGTATTTTCTTAGGACTAATATGTGGAATTGGTTTTGTGTACAAGAAGGGTTTACTCCTCCAATGGATAAAGAAGGAGAGCCTCTAGAGAAGAACAAGTGGACAAAGGAACAAGTCCATCAATCAACGATCAACAATGAGGTAACTAAAACAATTGAATTTTCATTACCTACTAATATTTTGCGTAAGATAGGTGAATACAACAATGCCAAGGAGTTGTGGGATAACTTGGCCAAGTACCATGAGGAGAGTTCCACTTCAAGCCATGAAGAGGAGCCTAGTGAGCCAAGTAGCTCACATCATGGAGGGAGCGAGTTGGGAGTTGAGGGCTACTCAACATCCAAGGAAGAAGAGGAAGTGAGTTCTTCTTCAAGATCGGAGCACGAAGAAGAAGCTTCTACCTCCGGGAGGGATGAAGAAGAGAACATCCATTCATCCTCAATCCTAGGTAACTCAAACACTTTAAGTTCAAGTAAATTGCATATAATGTGTTTTGAGTGTAGGGAATTTGGGCACTACAAGAGTAAGTGTCCAAAGAGGGTAAGAAAGACTCCACCGGCGCCAAAGGTCAAGGAAGCCGGAGTCCCGAAACGCAAGGGCAAGGAGCACATCGTGTGCTTCCAATGCAAGCAAAGGGGACACTATAGGAGCCATTGTCCGAGGGGAGGCAACCTCACAAGGGCAAGAGACCGGCACAACGATAGGGGAGCTAAGGCAAACCCTAAGGTAACCTCTAAGGTTCATTATTGCAATTCTAATAAAACTCATGCTAGTAGTTTTGTTGCAATTGTTAATAATGATAAGCATGTTAACTTTAGGAACCAATACATGTGCTTAGGAGCTAAACATGTTAGCCTAGGTAAGGATAACACTAGAAATACCAACCCTAGGATTAACGCTTCTAAAGTTAAGGAAAACCTAGGTAGAAATCCCAAAAAGACTAGACACATGCCTAGGAATATCTCAAGAGAAAATGACAAATTAAAACTTGAGGTATTAGAGAGGGAAAATCAAGTCTTGAGGTCAAGACTTGATAATTTAGAAAAGGCTCTTAAAAACATGGAGAAGTCATCTCTAGGGTTTAAGGGTCAAAAACCAAAGCCTAAGGACAAGAAAGGTTTGGGTCACAAACCTAAGTCCCAAATGGTCAAGCCCACCTATCATAATGTTCCATTCGATTATGGAACAAAACCTAGGGCTAGGAAGACCACCACCAAGGTCACAAGGAGTCACCCCTAGAGTTGATCTTGATGAGACCCAAATGACCAAGGCTTTAAAGCCTAAGAGGGTCATTAGGAGGGTTGCTAGGGAAGTCATCCCTAGTGAATTTTTAGTGAACCCAATGAGCTCAAGTAGGTATTGGGTTCCTAGGAGCATTTTTTCTACCCCATAGATGGGTTAGAGAGTGTCAACTCCAATAAGAAGGGTAGTTAACCCAACTTTGAGGAAATTGACACTCAAGGAGCATTTTCAAGGTTTTGGGAACCTTTGAAAATGAAAGGGGATAATCTTTATCATTCACTCCTTGGAAGAGTAAAGTGTGCCAAAGTGAGAATATTTTAATCTTATTTGGCACAATTTAAGAAAACCTAGAGAAAACCATAATTGGGATTTTGGTTTTCTCTTAGGGATATATGGGCAATCTAGGATTAGAATTTAAGTTAACTAAGAGATTAAGGATACTTAGATAGGTAATCTAGGTATTTTATTTGTGTTAACTAACCATGGTTGTTTGCCATATGACATGTCATGACATCATGTTTAGTTTTATCATCATTTGAAATGTCATGATAGTGCTAGGCTAGTTTATATGTCATGCTTTATTTAAGTTTTCAAACTTTATGCCATGACATCATGACATTGGCACATGTTTTTACTTATGATATCATTATATGCCATGTCATCATCTCTTGCATTATAATCAATGTAATTGATTTAAGGAAAAACACATTTTGATATTGAGATCAAATTGATGTTTAGAAAATGCATGAGAACTTAGCCTAAGTTGACCTTAACCCATATCTCACATCAAATTGACTTGAATGTGGTTTGATACACTTTAGATGTGTGTGAGATATTAGGATCATGAGTTAGGATCAAGGTGCATAATTCTTGTACCTAGATGACCCTAATTCAAGAAATGGAGGATCATAGGGAAAGCTTATGTACAAGTCATGTACATTTAGCCCTAAGATTATGGTCCTAAATTCAAATGGTTTTAAAAGCATTTTAAAATTGATTTGAAAAACCTTGATGAAGCTTTCCTAGTGATAGCATTCATCATTGAACATTGTGATACAAAGTTGAGTTAAAACTTGAACTATTTCAAAGTTTTTGAACTTTGTATCAAGATTTGAAAATGGAAACTATTTTCATAGAAAATTATTTTTCCATGGTAGTGTATGATATGAGGAATGTATCCTCAAAATTTCACAATTTTTCGAATTTTCTGGAATTTATTAGGGGTTTCTGAATTTCGGGAGAGGAAAAATCAGAAATCCCTGTGATCAGTGTCTGGATCGGTCGCTGGACCGATCCAGGGAGGGCTGGATCGGTCACTGGACCGATCCAGAGTGCTGTGGATCGGTCTGGTGACCGATCCAGTGAGGTCTGATAGCGTGCCAATGTGCTGAAATTCGACTGCATGTCTGAAATTTCGGCTGAAAGTTGGTTTTTAGATTTCTAAAGGTTTGAAACTCTCCAAGACATTGTTGGTGCAATGGTCAAGGGGGAGTTGGCCTTTAGGGGGAGTTTTAACTATTAGTCAAGGGGAGTTGACTTTTAGGGGGAGTTTTTACTCCTTGAGGATTAGTGATATGAGATTATCACTAAGTGGACTGTTGAGCTTAGTATCAAGGGAAAATAAGAGTTTCAATGAAAGGTATGGGACTTTCATTAGGAAGAAACTCTTGACCTTGATACCTCCTATTCTTTTGATGTGTGTCAAAAGGGAGAGTGTTCATTGGAGAATTATTGGAGAACCCAAGTTAGGTTATCGGTTTAACCTAAGCTAGGGAAAGAATGTTCGAGGAAGAACATTAGAATACTTTTGATGTGTGTCAAAAGGGGAGAATTATTAGAGAACCCAAGTTAGGTTATCGGGTTAACCTAAGGAGAATGTCTAGAGAATGTTCAAGGAAAGAACATTGGACATTGGAAGATGGTTGGAAAACCTAAGTTAGGTTATCGGGTTAACCTAACTTGATTATGATTTTGTCAAACATCAAAAAGGGGGAGATTGTTGGTGCAACCTTAGGTCAAGGTTGACCTGGTTGACCCGACTCGAGTTGACGTGACTCGAGTTGTATTTTGATGTTTGACTTGGGAAGATTGTCGGTGCAACCTTAGGTCAAGGTTGACCTAGTTGTGTTGCATGTTGATGTTTGACACTCGTGAGAGAGTTCTATTCTTGATGTGGGACAAGAATAGATGTTTGGGAGATTATTGGTGCAACCGTAGGTCAAGGTTGACCTGGTTGACCTGATTCGGGAAAAAGTCCAAGTATGGAGACTTGGCAACGGAAAAGTCCAAGCAGGGAGCTTGGAAAAGTCCAAGTATGGGGACTTGGCACGGAAAAGTCCAAGCAGGGAGCTTGGCACGGGAAAAGTCCAAGTATGGAGACTTGGCCTGGAAAAGTCCAAGGGGAGCTTGGCACGGGAAAAGTCAAGTATGGAGACTTGGCACGGAAAAGTCCAAGTATGAAGACTTGGCACGGAGAAGTCCCGGTGAGTGAAGCCGGAAAGTCCTAACGGGATGTTAGGCGGTTGGAAAGTCCTGGTGAGGCAGCGGGAAAGTCCTAACTGGGATGTTAGGCGGTTGGGAAGTCCTGTGAGTGAAGCCAGGCAAGGGAAAGTCCCGGTGAGTGAAGCCGGCCAGACGGAAAATCCTGGTGAGTGAAGCCGAGTGAAATCCTGGTGAGTGAAGCGGTGAAAATCCTAGTGAGTGAAGCTAGGTGAATGAGAAAGTCCTAACTAGGATGTTAGGCAGTTGGAAATCCTGGTGAGTGAAGCCGTTGGAAAGTCCCGGTGAGTGAAGCGGGCAAGGGAAAATCCAGATGGATCAAGGGTGATCGGACATCCGGTGTTGAGAAGTCCAAGTGAGTGAAGCTTGGCATATGGAGTCGGAGAGGGCTCGGTAGCTCGTTCTCCGAACTAGGTTAGAGGGGCACTCTAAATCGAGGAGTTGGATCGGTGCGTGACCGATCCGGTGATCTCGTTTGCCGATCGGTGCCGTGACCGATCGAAATCGATCGATGGCTCGCGACAATCGATCGGTCCGGAGACCGATCAGAAATCCGAGAAGAAACCGTGGATCGGTCCGACCGATCCACCCCTGATCGGTGCGGGCCGATCGTGAATAGATCGATGGCGTGAGGGCGAAGCCCGATCGGTCTATGGACCGATCAGAGGTTCTGATCGGTCCACAGACCGATCGGGGCTTCGATCGCGACACCTGATCGATGCGGGACCGATCGGTGACAAACAAGCCTCATGCGCTGGGCCGATGCAGACCGATCAGGGTTCTAGCCGTTGCGACACAACGGTTAGTTTCTTCGTTGTTTCTTCTTCGCAGGTATAAAGGATCGAGGCATCTTACGTGCGATGAGATCTCCTTCTTCCTTCTTGCTGTTCTAAGTGCTGCTGTGCTTGAGCTTTGTTGAGCTCCTCCAAAGCTTCGCGGTTCCTGCTGTTGTAGGCGTCGCGTGAAGTTGCTGCTTCACCTCCAGTCGACAAGAAAGCAAGCAATTGGTAGAGTGCGATTGTATTCATATTGTATTGCTTTTCTTACTGCTCTTGTACTCTTTGTTTGCTGTTGCAAACGTTTGTGGCGAGGTTTCTCCACCCACAAGGAGTATATTGTATTAGCCGGTTCTCCGGGGACTCATCCACCGACGGATTGACCGGACTCGTCCACCTTACGGACACGCCGAGGAGTAGGAGCCCTAATCTCCGAACCTCGTTACATCCTCGTGTCAAGGTTTGGTTTTCTTCTCTTTCGTTTCTTTGTATTTTCCGCTGCGACTAACCTAATTGTAGGAAGAAACGAGAGCGATTTGGGGCGGCTATTCACACCCCCCTCTCTAGCCGTACGAAAGATCCTAACACACCTCTCACTTTTGGGAGTGTGTTCAGACTGCACTAGGCACCAAACTCAAGTTCAGCACAACCTTCCATCCTCAGACTGATGGACAGACAGAGCGAGCAAATCAAATTCTAGAAGATATGCTCAGAGCTTGTGCACAAGATTTCAAGGGAAGTTGGTGCAAGTACCTGTGCTTAGCTGAATTTGCCTACAACAACAGCTATCAGGCCACCATCAAGATGGCTCCTTATGAGGCGTTGTATGGCAGGAAATGCAGATCACCCATTTGCTGGCAAGAAGCAGGTGAGAGAAAAGAAATGGAAGTAGAACTGGGCATTCAAACAGAGCTGATAGATGAGACTACTCAAGCTATTCAGAAGATCAGACAGAGAATTGAGACTGCCCAGAGTAGATAAAAGAGTTATGCTGACACACGCCATAGGCCACTTGAATTCCAAGTAGGGGATTCAGTCTTTCTCAAGGTCGCTCCTATGAAGGGAGTGATGAGATTTGGCAAGAAGGGCAAATTAAGTCCTCGTTATGTAGGACCTTACCTGATCACAGAAAGGATTGGGAAAGTAGCTTACAAGCTGGATTTACCACAAGACATGTCAGCAATACATAATGTGTTTCATGTCTCCATGTTAAAGAAGTGCCTCCATGACCCTAGCCAAGTGATTGAGCCTCAGTCAGTGCAGATCCAAGAGGATCTTAGTTATGAGAGTAGACCTACACAGATAGTGGACAGAGCAGTCAAGAGACTAAGAAGCAAAGAAGTACCACTAGTGAAGGTCGTCTGGCAGA
Source organism: Zingiber officinale (assembly GCF_018446385.1). Lineage (NCBI taxonomy): Eukaryota > Viridiplantae > Streptophyta > Magnoliopsida > Zingiberales > Zingiberaceae > Zingiber > Zingiber officinale. Next base: position 38,740,607 of record NC_056007.1, on the reverse strand, counting down.
ACCAGAAGCACGAGGAAGTCACTTGGGAGCGGGAGGACAGTATGAGACAGAAATATCCAGAACTATTCTAAGTTCGAGGACGAACTTTTTATAAGGTATGGGGAATTGTAATGACCCAATTTTCCTTATTTCGAGTTCCAAATGTCTATAAAAATATTTGTAAATGCTTTTAAAATATTCTAGAGGTTTTTGGAAATTTTTAGAATATTTTTACGCAATTTTTGGAAGTCGTTTAGTATGTTTACAAAAGAAAGAAAGTTTGACAAAAATCGTTGAAGGCGAGGTTCGAATCCACGACCTCGGGTCGGACTGACCCAAGCAAAATCGACCCAACCAGCTGAGCTACACGGTTTTGTTAACCTTATATGGAGTGAATAATATTTAAGAAGTAGTTAATGAATAGAGAATAAATAGGAAGAAAAATAGTTGCAGTCGAGACTCGAACCTGCGAGCCGCGCCTTAAGCAGAACGCAGCCAACCAACTGTGCCAGCGGCTATTCTTAATTAAGGAAAGAACGGACAAATATTTAAGGTATAGTATTTAATAAAATAACCCTAGGTTATAAAAAGAGGTTAAGTTAAGAGAGGAAAACCTAAAAAATTTTCTCTCGAAATTTCTCCTCTTCTCACGCGACGGCGCCGACTCCTGCTCGGGCGAAAACGCAGCACCTTCTAGGGCTCGTCTCCAGCGGTCGGCGAGGACTTTTTCCGACGAGATCTCCACACCTTCGTGATCCCCTCGTCGAGAAGAACAAGTAGATACCAAGAGATCGTTGAGGAAACAACTTCTCCGAACCCTAGCAGCCCTAGAGTTCGCCCCGATTGGTTGTAAGTCCAAGCAAATCACGGTGAGTTGCTTCTCACCTGCAGTAGGAGTAGTTCCGCTACATTGATCTTCTTTTCCTTTTGATTTCGGAATTCGATTTCATTCCTTATCATCCACAGCATGTCTTTTTGTTTCGGATTTATGCTAGTCCTTGTGTTGATTTCGGAGCATGTTTCATGAAGCTTGTATTTTTTCTTTGTTGCTGCCGTGAACCCAAAAAGAAAGAAGAGAAGGATAGTTTAGGTTAGGCATGAAGAACAGATTCGAATCTAGGTTATCAATGATAATTCTCTTACCTTTGATGTCATGAGTTTGTTAAAGAAGAGGAGAAGGAATTTGAATGGGTAGGCATGTTGTTTAGACCATTGCTTAGATCTACTTCTTTTATTGCTTTTTCTGGTATTATTATGTCCCCATGGAATGGAGCTTTGGAATTTATTCTTAGCTTGGGTCTGAAACAAGTGATTTTTGCTTGTCATGTTCAAGGAAGTATAGATAGATTCGGGTTTAATGAGGGCATGAAATTGTAAACGCTGTATCTCTTAAAGCGTGAGCCTTTGATGTGCACTTCTGTATATCAAGTAGCTTGTGAGGTTGAATCACATATATAGCATTGCAGTTTAAGCCTTTTAACAGTAGCTTTGTTTGTTATGGACAATCTTAATAGTAGCTTTGTGTGAACACCAGTAGCCTTAACAGTCTTCATTGCTATTAGTTGAACATCAGTAGAATTCATTTGCTATTAATTAAGCATGATCAGTTCCCTTTGCCATTAGATGTGCACGGTGATACTTTCTAGTCTCTTTTGCTATTAAAATATCTTGAACATGCAGTTATTAGTTTCTTTGCTATTACATAAGCATGAGTTCTATCTTTAAGAACTATAAGCAAGAAAGACTAAGGTTTAGACTTGATTTCAATTCCAGAAGATTGAATGTCAAAAGCGCACATAAGGTGTTTGCTTAAATGCCAAGTAAGGGCAAGTATAAAGAAGTTATAGTTAATAAGAAAGTATTTTACTTTTAATGGCATGTACCGGACACGAGGTCCAGGACACAAGGTCCAAAGGGTGGGCTCCTAGAACGCCCCTAGGCACAAGATCGCCTAGAAGTACCTTAATAGTTTCGGGATTAGCTACCTCGATTCTTATTAAGGATGCGCGTAAATTGGTACAATGCCGGGCCCAAAAGAAGTTTATTATTATTTTGAAGTATTAAAGTATAAGTTTTGAAACAAATGAAACGAGCTTCAAATCTGTCTAGAATTAGAAAGTTAGTTTTCTTGTTATTTGAAGCATGCAGTAGTAGTTTCAATTGTTTCCTTGCTACTAGATTATTCATCATGTTTAGCTTTACATGTTTAGTAGTTTTACATGTTTAGTAGCTTTACTTGTTTAGTAGCTTTACATGTTTAGTATGCTTCTTTTATAGTTTCATTCTTATGGGCATGATTAACTATACATGTTTAGTATTTCAGTTAGCATGATTCCTTTGCTATATATGAGCATGAGTAGTTTTATATTTTAGCATTCAGTTTTAGCATGTTTTTATTTATATACATGCATATCGAGTTTTTGTGAGTAGATAGCGCTCACTAAGCTTTATGCTTATAGACTGCATTTCCTCGTACTGCAGATAAAGGGAAAGAAAAGATACTGTGAAGGAAGGCGACAAGGAGATGCTATAACGTGTGTGATGTTGAACTATGGAAGCCACGGGACCGAGAAAAAAAAAGAAAAATTTATTTAGATTCCTTATTCAATTATTAAGAAGTAATTGATTAACTGTATTGCCAGAATCTGGAAACGTTATTAGTTTTGCTGTTTTGAAGTTGTTGAAATACTTTTGTTCTGTTGAATTTCTGGAGTTGTTTTGATGCAGTTTACAGTAGGATAATGCTAGACTCTGGTATTGGCGATGTTCTTTTGCAGGAAACAAAAAAAAATGATTGTTGAACTGATTAAATAATCTGTTATTATTAGCTTGAACAATATGCCTTTATTTAAGCCATCTTTATGCTTTAAGTATTTGATTAGTTTTAGCTGTTGACTTATTGGAACAGATCATTTTATTTGTATAGTGAATACAATATTTCAATTAATATATCTATGCCTGATATTGCAACTGATTGCATCATCATTCTGTTGAATACAACCTATGATTTGTATAATTATATTAGGCTCATCCATCAAGTTATCTGTTCATTAACTACCCACTGATTTAATTGCAATATATGGCATTGCTGATATATACGATTCTGTAGTCAACTTGATATACATACAATAATTATGACCACATAACACTTAGATGTATAAATCGTTCATTTGATTGTGCACTGAAGATTTGGATATTCCACTTCATTATAGAGCATACCTGTAGTTATCTTTTTGTGCATAAGACTAGCATGTTAAAAAAAAAAAAACTAAATGATAAGTGTTACTATCTTTAGGGTATGCGATATCAGTTAAGTAGAATGAGTAGTTAAGTAGCATCCACTCTCTATCGAGTAGTACTGAGGAGGGTGGGTTGTTACAACACTTTTCTTCAATAGCTTCCTTCATCTTTTCTTTTATTGTTAGGTCTTCCATTGCTAAGAGGCTCCTCACCTCTGGGACTTCAACCTTGCCAAGAGCTCCACACTCTGGGACTTCACCTTTCCCAAGTCACACTTGAACTTACGTTACCAAGATCACACTTGGCCTTACATTACCAAGACTCCCACTTAGACTTTTTTTGTTGTACCTGCCACCTGCACACTTAACAGTGCATATTAAATATAACAAATAACCTAACTTAAACCTTTGTCCAAACATCAAAACCTAGGGTCACACCGATTGCTCTAACACTACTCTTGCAACTACACTGACGAATATGCTTATAACCTTTGATGCATGAACAACCCTTAAAAGACTTCTAGTCCGACTGATCTCAACGCGATCAGAATGTGCATACCTCTACGGTGTTTACACGAGCATATCCCTTCCTGTTAGAGTGTATACTAAAAGCCTAGCTTTTGGTATAAACATTTATCTAGAAATAAGAATCACATTGGTCAAATATCTACATTTATGATAAATGTAGTTGTTCAATTAATTTATATTGTAGATAACATGGTGTGTGGTGTCACACACAGAGGATCATGTTATCAGTACCTTATAAATTATAAACAGTAGCTCACGACCATAATGGAAAGGAACAAACCATTGGAAGGTCGTAGTGTAATTAGGTATTAGTTTATCTTAACTATATAATTACACTAGTACACATAGAGTGTATTGAGTAGGACCATTAGAGGTCGTTTCTTTTATACTGACTTTATAAAGAAACAAAGACCTCAGTTATTATGGAAGTGTGTGCTCTTAATCCTAATATAATAACAAGCACATATATTTGATATTTATTTCTTTAATTTATCAATGGATGAGATTTAGTTCGATGAATCAATAAGCCCGATAAGTTGGGAAATGATATCACTTATAGTGTGTGTTGTTGATTATAGAAGGAAACTGTGTCCTAGTGATCTAGGTTGAGAATGTCCCCAAGAGGAGCTCATAAGGATTGTCATGTTAAACCCTGCAGGTGGACATAGTCCGACATGACGATGAAGTTGAGTGGTACTACTCTTGGAGCTAGATATTAATTAAGTGAGTTGTCAATAACTTACTTAATTAGTGGACATTTGTTATCTTAAACACAGGGAGACTAACACACTCATAATAAGAAGGAGCCCAAAATGTAATTTGGGATTGGTGCGGTAGTTCAATAATAGTTCTTTAGTGGAATGAATTATTATTGATGAAATTTAGTTGTGTGTTCGGGGCGAACATAATTTCATCGGGAGACCAAAACCAATTCCTCCTCTCGGTCCCTATCATAGCCTCTAGTATATAGAGATTTATACCCACCGCATACCCACCTTCTTACCCATCCAATGGGGCCGGCCAAGCTAGCTTGGAACCCAAGCTAGGGCCGGCCAAGACCAAGTGGATGAGCCATGTAGGTGGCCGGCCAAAGCTTGGGTCCCAAGCTTAGGTGGCCGGCCACTAGAATATTAAAAGGATTTTTATTAAAATTATTTCTTATGTGGATATCATGATTTTAAAAGAGAGTTTAAAAATTAAAAATTTCCTTTTATAGTTTTCTACAAAAGATTAAGAGAAGAGATTAATCTCTTTCCTTATTTGTAGTTTAAAAGGATGGTTTTAATTTTTAGTAAAAACTTTCCTTATTTGTAAATCATCTACATGTTTAAAAGAGAGTTTAAAATTTGAAATCTTTCCTTATTTGTTGATTAAAGGAGGATTTTAAATTTTAAGAAAACTTTCCTTTTTAACCATGTTCATGATTTAAAAGAAAAGTTTAAAAATTAATAATTCTCTTTTATTAGTTTCTACAAAAGATTGAGAAAAGATTTGATATCTTTCCTTATTTGTAGATTAAAAGAGATTTTAATTTTTAGAGATAACTTTTTATCCACATGTTTAAAAGAAAGATTTTAATTTATTAAATTTCCTTTTTATAAACCAATCATGAAGGGATTAAAATATTGGAAAAATTTTATAAATTTCTGGAGACAAATTAGGAAGTTTTAATTAATTAAAACTCTCCTTGTTTGTAGCTTTGGTGTGGCCGGCCATGTAAATTGAGAAAAGGAAAATTGTTTTTAATTAAATAAATTTTTCCTTTTCATGGCAAAAGAATTAAGTTTTTAATTAAATTTCCTTATTTGCCAAGACCAAGGATTATAAAAGAGGGGGTAGAGAAGGCTTCATGGTGAACAACCTCTATTATTTCTCTCCATCTTTTCCTTGGTGTTGTGGTCGGCCAACCTCTCTTCCTCTCTTCCTCTTGGTGGTGGCCGAACCTTCTCTATTTGCTTGGAGCTCTTGTGGTGGCCGGATACTACTTGGAGAAGAAGAAGAAGAAGGAGACAAATCTTGTATCCCTTGGAGCTTGGTTGGTGGAAAAAGATCTTCATCTTTTGGAAGCTTTGTGCTTGGCCGAAACTTGAAGAAAGGAGAAGAAGGTGCTTTGGTGGATTCTCATCTCGGAAGATCGTTTCCCACACAACGTCCGAGGTTAGAAGAGGAATACGGTAGAAGATCAAGAGGTCTTTCTAAAAGGTATAACTAGTATTTTTTTCTTTCCGCATCATACTAGTTATTTTTGGAAATAATACCAAATACAAGAGGCTTACGATTCTAGTATTTCGAATATGTTTTTCGAAGTTGTGTTCTTTTGTTTTATTTTTCCTTGTGATTTGATTGTTCTTTTCGGTTAACCTAAAGTTATTTTAGGAAATTAAATATTAGATTTCTATAAAAGGTTTTGTCTAGTCGGTGGTGGTTGTTCCCATATCCAAGAAGGCCATGTGCCTCGCCACGTCAGTACTGGGAACCAATTATGGAAATTAATATTTAATGGAATTAATAACTTAAGGTGATTTGGGTCGAACGTGTTAAGTTCCGCAGGAGATCCAAGTCAAAACCTAAAAGAACAAATAGATTAAGTTTTGGATCAAACGTGTTAAGTTCCGCAGGCGATCCAAAATTTAATTTAAAAGAACACATGGTAGCTAGGAAAAGGTTCAGACCTTTGTACAAAATTTTTGTACAGTGGAACCTCTAGGCTTTCCGAGTAGCAACCAACAATTGGTATCAGAGCTAGGGTTTTGCCTCTGTGTGTTTGGTATTAGTTTAATTATGCACATGTCATACATAATTTAGGCAGGTTAATAGTAGGATGTGCTAACTTTGTGGATGCAGGATCCAACTATTATGGCTTATAGTTATTATGTGTGTGATTGGACCCTTGGACATGTCAAGGGCATTTATCTGTGTGTGCATGATTGTATTAAAATACAGCAGGAGCTGTATTTAGTTTTATTAGGATTTTATTTTTGATCTAGATACATGTACATTCCTTTTATGGAATATAGGATCAAAATGTAAAATTCTATTTATGTCGTGGATCGAATCTTGCAAAGCGTGGAACCTTCTAAGGACCAGAGGCGCAGCGGAACTAGGAGCAAGATGGATGCGACAGCCGGCGGTGGCCAAATATGGCAGCAGCTTGGGATGACAACACACGGAGGATAACTAGAGATAAAAGCCATAATAGTTGAAAATTAGATTTTCTATTTATTGCTTTTATATTGTCTGTGTGTGCATGTTAGTATACATGACTAGTAGGCTAGCATAGTTAAAATTCCTCGTTTATAAATAACTAAGTGGGAGAGGGATTTTTAAATAAATCTCATGGTCTCCATTACTGGTTTGTAAGTGATGCAAACAAGCTTGCGCGTTGGCTCTGAGTGCCTTCCTCCATAACGGATGAGCTTGTTTGTGGATCACTAGAACATACTTCCATTTTTGGATGACTATAGGAAGTTAATTAAGAGCGTGTGATCTTCCCCAACGGAAGGGGCATAATCTTATTAATGGACTTAGTGTCAAGTAATGGTATACACTTAGACACATCTAATAGTATCCTCCCCATCGGAGTCACTGCTATTATTTGTGTGACCAAATGAAACCAACTATTAATTTGTCATAAAACTAGGTTGACAAGATAATAAAATTAAAAGGTTAAAACCCCTCTTACAAATGATTGATTTTGTATACGTCCACACTAACGTGGCATACAAAATTAACGGTGTTTGAGATAATTTTATTTGTCATAAAGATACGATGATAAGATAGTTAATGGGTAAAACCCTCCTTTTACAAATGTTGAATTTGTATACGTCCACACTAACGTGGCATGCAAAATTCACGGTGTTTGAGGTGTTGGTAAATTTAAATAATATTGTTTGAGGAATCAATGTTATTTTAAATTCAAAGAGTTTTGACCAAATATTTGATCAAAGATAGATCAACTATTAATTTTATTCGTCATAAAGTAAAGTTGACAAGATAATAAAATTAATGAATAAAATCTCCTCTTCGATTTTGTATACACAAAATTTATGGAGATTTTAAGGAGTTGATCTTGACCAAATGTTTTTGTGATTCTTAGGATGTTTGTCAATCCCTAGTAGTCATACTATAGAAAAAGACTTAGTAGTCCAAATTGTAATGATTGGAAATAGGACTTGGACATTAAGGTAGACTGTCTTTTTAGAACTAAGAACAATTTAGGTGTATTTAATTCATTAGTTGAAACATGTCTAGTGGTGTTATCTACCAGAACCTGGAGTGTAGATACAAGATGCCATTAATCATGTCTGCAATTCATTGCAGGGTAACCCGACAACTAAATGAAAGGTAAATCACCGTCCACATGGGCACTACTGTAAAAGTGAAGTGGTTGCAGTGGGAGATGTTTATCCTTTGATAAGAATAAAATATGGATTTTAAGTAATTGTCTTTACGTACCAAATTTAGAAAGAACCTTATTTCAGTTTCTAAACTATTATAGATATTATGTCTATTTTGATAACAAAGTTGTTATCAAGAAAAATAGGAAAGTTATCTATTCTGGTATGATGGTTGATAATTTATAATCCAATAACTCCCACGATGCAACAAATGGAAATTAGTAACACATCTTCTAATTTTAAGAGAAAGCAACCTTCGGAAATGAACCAATTATATCTTTGGCATCTAAAGCTAGGTTATACTTGAGTAGGATTCATTGGTAGCTGATGAACTTTTGGGTTCATTGGTAGTGGAAATCTTTCCAACCTGCGAGTCTTACTTGGAAGAAAAATAACCAAGAAGCTTTTAAGTCCAAGGGGTATGGAGTCAAAAATATGTTGAAATCGGTTCATTCTGATTTGTGTGATCCTATGACTATCCAGATAAGAGGTAGTATTGAATATTTTGTCTAATTTAAAGACAACTATTCAAGATACAAATAAATTTACTTAATGTACCGCAAGACTAAGTACTTTGATTAGTTCAAAGAGTACAAGGTTGATGCGGAGAAATAAAGTAAAAAGTCACTATGGAAGATCGTAGTGGCAAGTACCTCTTGAGAGATTTTAGGAGTCACTTATCAGAAGTTGGATTTCAATCCCAACTAACTGCATCTGGTACACCCCAATAGAATGGTGTAGTAGAAAGAAGGTAAAGAACTCTTATGGAATAATTAGATAGATGATGAGTTATTCAGAAAATTACCAAATTTGTTTTAAGGATAAACTCTGAAAATGAAAGTGAACATAGTGCCTTCCAAGTCATAACTCTCTACTCATATAGAATTGCTGAATAGGCGTAAGCCTATTTTGAAGCATATTCGGATTCAGGTAATCCAGCATATATGTTAAAGAGAGATAATGATAAGTTGGATAGGAGTTCACTTGTTTGTAAGTTATCCTAGATAAAAAAAGGTAGGTTTATAGTCTTAAAAATCAGAAGGTCATTGTTAGCATCAATGACTGATTTTTAGAAAAGGACTATATAATAAACCACGTGCTCATAAGTAAATTTGTTCTTAAAGAAATAATAAAAGACATGTCTAACCTAGTACCAACTGTACAAGATGAGATACCACAAGAAAACTGCAACACGTATCACATATGATACACAATTGCAGAAAATGTCTTGTCGTAGTGGGAGGGTTGTTAGGCAACCTAAATAGGTTCATGTTTTGGGAGAGTTTTTGGATTCGATCCCTGGAGGACATGAACCTGATCTCCGGTCATATGATGAAGTACTCCAAGATAAAGATGCAGCATCTTGGCAAAGAGTAATGAATAACAGAATTAGAATATATGTATTCTAATAAAATCTGGAAGCTTATAGAATCACCAAATGGTGTAAAAGCCGTTGGGTGTAAAAAGGTATATAATAGGAAAAGAGGGATAGACAGGAAGGTGGTAACTTTCAAAGCAAGACTTGATGAAAAAGGAAACCTTTTCACTGGTAGCCATGCTTAATTCTATCCGGATTCTTTTATCTATTTGGCAAGTGGATGTCAAGACAGCATTCCTTAATGAAAGTCTTGAAGAAAGCATCCATATTAAGCAACCAGAAGGGTTCATTGCAAAGGGCTAAGAGCATCTTGTGTGCAAGCTCAATCAGTCTATGGACTGAGGTAAAGCTTCAAGGTCTTGGAACATCCGGTTTATCAAAGTAATCCAGATCTATGGATTTAGTAACCAGATAAGTCTTGTGTATACAAAAGGTGTGATGGAAGCGTGGTGGTATTTTTTGTACTATACGTAGATAACATTTTTGGTAGTTGGAAACAATATCAAAATGTTGTCAGAAGTAAGGGTATGGTTGTCCAAACAATTCGATATAAAGGACTTGGGAGAATGTATATATTCTTGAGATCAAAGTAATAAGGGATCGCAAGAAAAAAAATATACATTTTACTTATCCCAAGCTTGATACATCGGAAAAATCCTTGCTCATTTTAAGCATGCAAAACTCCTAGAAAGGTTTCTTATCTTTTAAGCATGGAGTGTCTTTATCTAAAGAGATGTCTCCGATGACATCAAAGGAGATTGAGGACATGTAGGCAGTTCTTTATGCTTCAGCAGTTAGACAACCTAATGTATGCTATGCACGAGATCAGAAATCTGTTTTGCCAAGGGCATAGTTAGCAGATATCAATGTAACCCTAGACAAGGACATTAGACTGCAGTAAAGCATATATTAAAGTACCTTAGAGGAACTAGAGATTATATGCTAGCTTACAAGGCAGTTAATTTGGTCCCTGTGGGTTGCATGGATTTTGACTTCCAATCGGATAAGGACAATAATAAGTCAACCTCAGGGTTTTGTGTTTACTTTAGGAGGTAAAGTCATAACTATGGAAGAGTGATAAGCATAGGTGTTTTTCTGGACTCCACCATAGAAGCTTAGTATATGGCAAGCCTCTGAGGAAACCATAAAAGCTGAATGACTTAATTACCTCAAGATAGACTTAGATATGATTTCTAGTTTGTCCAAAGATTATTACAATTTATTGTAATAATAATGGTGCAGTAACAAACTCGAAGAAACCATGAGTCTATAAGGCAAGTAAACACAATAGAGCGCAAGTACTACCCAATACGAGAAATCGTATAAACGAGGAGAAGTTGTTGCCTAGAATGCATCAGATGATGACCTATAGATCTTTTCACTAAGGTCCTTAAAGCGAGAGCTTTTGATGGACATGTTGAAGGGTTGGGAATCAGATGTATGGCAGCAGATATGGCAGCTTAGTCTTTTAGTATAAGTGGGAGATTGTTAGAGTGTATACTAAAAGCCTAGCTTTTGGTATAAACATTTATCTAGAAATAAGAATCACATTGGTCAAATATCTACATTTATGATAAATGTAGTTGTTCAATTAATTTATATTGTAGATAACATGGGGTGTGGTGTCACAGAGGATCATGTTATCAGTACCTTATAAATTATAAACAGTAGCTCACGACCATAATGGAAAGGAACAAACCATTGGAAGGTCGTAGTGTAATTAGGTATTAGTTTATCTTAACTATATAATTACACTAGTACACTTAGAGTGTATTGAGTAGGACCATTAGAGGTCGTTTCTTTTATACTGACTTTATAAAGAAACAAAGACCTCAGTTATTATGGAAGTGTGTGCTCTTAATCCTAATATAATAACAAGCACATATATTTGATATTTATTTCTTTAATTTATCAATGGATGAGATTTAGTTCGATGAATCAATAAGCCCGATAAGTTGGGAAATGATATCACTTATAGTGTGTGTTGTTGACTATAGAAGGAAATTGTGTCCTAGTGATCTAGGTTGAGAATGTCCCTAAGAGGAGCTCATAAGGATTGTCATGTTAAACCCTGCAGGTGGACTTAGTCCGACATGACGATGAAGTTGAGTGGTACTACTCTTGGAGCTAGATATTAATTAAGTGAGTTGTCAATAACTTACTTAATTAGTGGACATTTGTTATCTTAAACACAGGGAGACTAACACACTCATAATAAGAAGGAGCCCAAAATGTAATTTGGGATTGGTGCGGTAGTTCAATAATAGTTCTTTAGTGGAATGAATTATTATTGATGAAATTTAGTTGTGTGTTCGGGGCGAACACGGGATGCTTAATTTCATCGGGAGACCAAAACCAATTCCTCCTCTCGGTCCCTATCATAGCCTCTAGTATATAGAGATTTATACCCACCGCATACCCACCTTCTTACCCATCCAATGGGGCCAAGCTAGCTTGGAACCCAAGCTAGCGCCAAGACCAAGTGGATGAGCCATGTAGGTGGTGGCCAAAGCTTGGGTCCCAAGCTTAGGTGGCACCACTAGAATATTAAAAGGATTTTTATTAAAATTATTTCTTATGTGGATATCATGATTTTAAAGAGAGTTTAAAATTAAAAATTTCCTTTTATAGTTTTCTACAAAGATTAAGAGAAGAGATTAATCTCTTTCCTTATTTGTAGTTTAAAAGGATGGTTTTAATTTTAGTAAAAACTTTCCTTATTTGTAAATCATCTACATGTTTAAAGAGAGTTTAAAATTTGAAATCTTTCCTTATTTGTTGATTAAAGGAGGATTTTAAATTTTAAGAAAACTTTCCTTTTAACCATGTTCATGATTTAAAGAAAGTTTAAAATTAATAATTCTCTTTTATTAGTTTCTACAAAAGATTGAGAAAAGATTTGATATCTTTCCTTATTTGTAGATTAAAAGATATTTTAATTTTTAGAGATAACTTTTTATCCACATGTTTAAAAGAAAGATTTTAATTTATTAAATTTCCTTTTTATAAACCAATCATGAAGGGATTAAATTATTGGAGAAATTTTATAAATTTCTGGAGACAAATTAGGAAGTTTTAATTAATTAAAACTCTCCTTGTTTGTAGCTTTGGTGTGGCCGGCCATGTAAATTGAGAAAAGGAAAATTGTTTTTAATTAAATAAATTTTTCCTTTTCATGACAAAAGAATTAAAGAAGTTTTTAATTAAATTTCCTTATTTGCCAAGACCAAGGATTATAAAAGAGGGGGTAGAGAAGGCTTCATCGTGAACAACCTCTATTATTTCTCTCCCTCTTTTCCTTGGTGTTGTGGCCGGCCAACCTCTCTTCCTCTTGGTGGTGGCCGAACCTTCTCTATTTGCTTGGAGCTCTTGTGGTGGCCAGATACTACTTGGAGAAGAAGAAGAAGAAGGAGACAAAGCTTGTATCCCTTGGAGCTTGGTTGGTGGAAAAAGATCTTCATCTTTTGGAAGCTTTGTGCTTGGCCGAAACTTGAAGAAAGGAGAAGAAGGTGCTTTGGTGGATTCTCATCTCGGAAGATCGTTGCCCACACAACGTCCGAGGTTAGAAGAGGAATACGGTAGAAGATCAAGAGGTCTTTCTAAAAGGTATAACTAGTATTTTTTCTTTCCGCATCATACTAGTTGTTTTTGGAAATAATACCAAATACAAGAGGCTTATGATTCTAGTATTTCGAATATGTTTTTCGAAGTTGTGTTCTTTTGTTTTATTTTTCCTTGTGATTTGATTGTTCTTTTCGGTTAACCTAAAGTTATTTTAGGAAATTAAATATTAGATTTCTATAAAAGGTTTTGTCTAGTCGGTGGTGGTTGCTCCCATATCCAAGAAGGCCATGTGCCTCGCCACGTCAGTACTGGGAACCAATTATGGAAATTAATATTTAATGGAATTAATAACTTAAGGTGATTTGGGTCGAACGTGTTAAGTTCCGCAGGAGATCCAAGTCAAAACCTAAAAGAACAAATAGATTAAGTTTTGGATCAAACGTGTTAAGTTCCGCAGGCGATCCAAAATTTAATTTAAAAGAACACATGGTAGCTAGGAAAAGGTTCAGACCTTTGTACAAAATTTTTGTACAGTGGAACTTCTAGGCTTTCCGAGTAGCAACCAACACTTCCTTCATCTCATGAATTCTAGAATCAGAGAGTCTCACACCATCATACCTTCTTTCTAGAGATGACTATTCAAGGTGGCTAGGTGAAGAAGAAAAATCCCTTTTCTTGCTAGTGATGGGTATTTAAGGTGGTAAGGAAGAAGTTAACTCTTCACCTTCTTACTAACTTTTCACCTTCTTGCTAACCCTTCATCTTCAAGAAGAATTCTTCATATTCAAGAAGAACTCGTGATACTTCACAGATATCATCTTCAGGTACTAAAATATTATCTTTTATTGATAAATATGATACAATATGTCTTAAGTCAATTAACTCATGATTGACTCTTAGGTCTTACAATAACAATCTTCCACTAGTACTAGAGCCAATCACTGAAGTATCTAATACCAAATGATCTAATGTGACCATCATGCTTCCTATGTGCTAAACCCTTAGTTAGTGGGTCCGCTACATTAGCATCTGTTGGTACCAAGAACAATTTCACATCTCCTCCAAATATTAAGAAATGATCTTTACTTTTTCTCAAGTACTTAATAATAATCTTGACCATGGTCCAGTCACTTTCACCCGGATCTAACTGGTATCTGATCGTCATCCTTAATGCATATGAGACATCTAGACTGTTAGTTAGAGCCCTAGAGCCAATCATTTGATGATTGTATTATGTACTTATTGTATCATATTCTTATATAAATAAAGGTATTTGTTTTGGCTATTATACTTACTTGTATTGGTGCCAAATAAACTAAGTATAATAGCGTCCTTGAGTAAAAGGTTCTCACCTATATCAATCGGTTAGTTGAACTGATAGTGAGATGATATAGGGAACACTACTCTTAATCACTCCTAGTCAAGTATTAACATTAAGGGACAATGTTAATGCAATAAGACTAGCATGTAGGTCAACTCGATGACTTGATCTCACAAGTCATGGATATAGAGATATCAAGTTGACACATGGGTATGCATTGGAGAATGTATACTGAATGACCCGCCATGAGAAAGTATCATGGATCGTTATATGAGTGTCATATACTTTCTCATGTGACTATTAGTATGACTACTAGTCCTTAGACCTGAAGTCACCATGGTTCCCTACATAAGGAGTTATGTACTTTGGTTTCGTCAAACGTCACCCGTGGACTATAAAGGCGATTACTGGGTATGTAACGAATTATGCAGAGGGATGTGAGTGATGTAGATGGGATCTATCCCTCCTATATGATGGGAGCGACATCGATATTCTTGATAGAGTGAGACCACGAAGTGCATGACCATGCCCAAATGAGTCAATATGAGATATTGAGCTCATTTGATTTAGTGAGTCTACTTGGAGTTCAAGATTTAGATTGGTCAGAGGATGACACGGTCTATGCCTCACATTGATTAATCTAGATGTCTAGGATAGAAGGACACTTGTCATATATTGTGAGGAGTCATAATTAGTAGTCACAAGGTAATGTTGGATCTCAACATTCTTATAACTTGGGTAGTAATGATGTGTTGCTAGATACCGCTCATTACTTATGCTTCTAAAAGGGTTTAGGAGCATTGCCAACGTTATAAGAACCTATAGGGTCACACACAAAGGGCAATTAGATGGAGATTAGGTTCATTTGATGGACCTAAATGATTAGGTTCATGTGATGAACCAAATTGGATTAAGAGTAATCCAAAGTAGGCTAATTGAATTGGACTCAATTTGGTTCATGTATTAGATGAGTCTAATTTGGACTTAGACTCATTGAATTAATTTAATTCAATGAATAGAGATTCATTAAATTAAAATTGACTTGAACCAATGGTTAGATTAGATCAACCAAGAGAGAGAAGTGGTCAAGTTTGACTTGACTTGAGAGGAAGATGAAAGGTCAAGTTTGACTTGACCATTTGCCACCTCATTGGTGAGTTGGCATTGAGTGGGCCAATGATGATGCTCCACATCATCATGGTTGCTTAAGTGGGATGCCACCTCATGGGAGTTACCAAGAGTTGTGACTCTTGGCCTTCCATGGAGGTTACAACTCCACCTAAAGTGACCGACCACTTTTATTCATCAAGGGAGTTTTATTTTTCTTGTGTAACTCCATCTTCTTCTTCCTCTAGAGTTTTCTTCTTGCTCTTCCTCTCCTCCCTTACTGATCTCTAAGGTTGCTAGCACATCCTTAGAGGTTTTTCTCCATCTCTTGCTTGTGTGGATACTTCTAGAGGGTTGTCTACTTTGACAATCTTGAGATCCGGCAAACCGTTGGACTAGCGGGATAGCGAAGGGCATCGCATCGAGGGTAACGCTCTTATCTAGTGTAGATCTAGACTTTAAAAACTCGTACTCATATTTTGTTTTATTTTTCCTTCGCACGGATCCGGTGGCGGGGGTTTCGAGGTTTCCGCGACGCGAAAAAGCAGTTTTCACGGCCCGAAAAACCCAACATAGACAAGTACATAACATGACATACATGATGGATCCAATAGCAGATGCATAATGAATCTTATCCACATGTTATCCCTCTCCTCCTTAGTGGAGGGACATTGAGCCCTGGAAAGACTCACTCCATGTGACATTGGCAGAAATCTCTTCTTGGAATTTTATATGGTAAAATGATTAAGTAGTTTGTCAATATATGTACTCTAACTTAGGCAAAGCAATCTTTTAGATATATTTCTATAGATTTTGATGCTTAAAATATAAGTTACTTTACCTAAGTCTTTCATTGAGAAATAATTCCTAAGCTAAGTCTTCACAGATTATAGAATAGGGATATTATTTCTAATAAGAAATATATCATCTACATACAAGATCAGAAAGATAACAAGGCTCCCACTAACCCTTTTGTAGACACAAGGTTCATCTGTAATGTCCCAAAATTTAAAAGTCCCCATAAATCATATGCATAAAAATATTAAATATGCTAAATTAATTTAATTAAATGATTTTAATAAATGATGATGTTTGAAAATAATTATATGATTAATTGTGTAACTTTGCATGATTTCAAAGTTGAGGATTTTCAAGCAAATATTCGATGCTTGGCAGAGGAAAGAAGATCGGGGACGATTTAGAAAAAAATATATTTTTAAAATATTTATTTTTTAGGCTTGAAAATATGTTTAAATAAGGTTTGAACTTTCTAAACTTTATAAATTTTAGATATATTTGCAAACCAAGAGTTTTTGAGTTCGAGAAGCCAAATTTTGATAAAATAGAGGACTTTAAAATTTTAATTACCCATAATTTCAATATATATATATATATATATATATATATATATATATATGTATTAAACATAATATCAAATTAAAAATGGACCTAATTAACTTAATTTTACATGGGTTAGTGGGCCTAGACTTGCATTAAACATAAACATAAAAGACTTAAACCCTAGCCTATATGATGATATTTTTTTTTTGGAAAAAAATAGAAAACAGAATCTAGGGTTCTTGGAGAGAGGCAGCAGTCGTGACCCTTGCCTGAGATTTCAGAGGGAAAAATCATGTGTTTTGAGAGGAGAAAGCAAAGCCAAGTCAATCCCCATTCGTCCTCTTCATCTCCTCATATCGGTATTCAAATTTTGAGCGTTTTAAATACAAAGGGATGTTCTAAACCCTTCTTTTTTCACCATTCAAATCATAGTATATATGTTTATTGTGTTTATGCATGAAATATATTGAATCACATTTTTGTTGAATAAAGATTATGTTTCTTGAAGTTCTTGAGTTTTCTTGAAAGATTCTTGAGTTTCCTGATTGTTTGGTGAAGTTTATGATTGCATGGGATGTTGCTACCATTAGAGGGGTTCAAGACTGAGAGGAGCCGTGGGTACTAGGGCTTGACCAAGGGTTATTTCAATCCAAGTGGGTCACAACATCTTGGGGTTGGATTCCTAGGGTCTGAATCATGTCTTAGGATGTTAGTAAAGGTCTAGTTGTGTCTCGATTTAAGTCAGGGAAAAATTTATTAAAGTTTAAGTTGGTAAGAGTCTATAACGGGTCAATTGAGATGTAACTAAGTAAAGTTATGCCTCGAGGAAAGGTTAGAAGTCACGAGTAACCATAATAAGTGCTTGAAAGGTTATATGAAAAGTTTTAAAAGTTTCGAAGTTATGTGTTAATAGTATGAAATGTATGGATGCATGCTTATTTTATGAAAATGATGAAAAAGGAAATTTCTTTTTATAAAGAAAAGGAAAGGAAAAATGTTTTTGAGGAATGTGATTGACTATGACAAAAGGGATGTGTGAGGAATCCATCAAAAACTCAGGCGTTGAACTTAAAAAAATGATTAATGGGAATTTCGTGAGTGAAAAGGCCCTAAAGGGAGCCTGATTACGGGAAAAGTATTAGATTTTGAGGGATGTCCTAAGCCAATAGCCTTATGATTTTACTATTTATTTGATAAATATAGATTTACTATTTGAGTGAATATTATATGTTTGAATAGTCTTAAACTCATTTACTAAATGTCAAAATACAATTCATAGTATGAGAGAATATGTGATTGGATCACCACTTGTGATTATCTCTACACGTATTAGAATTTTTCTAGTTGTCGAATTGGTGCATTCGAACATCAACAATTCTATAAGACCAGCACGGGTTATACTCCTTGGTTCGGTCAAGCAGCTTGATGTGGATGTAGAGGAGTGGGCCCCACAGGGATTAAGGGAGAGGAGAGGGGCAAGGGCAGGAGGGCCAATTCACTATTAGGGTTTTTTAGTTTTTTCAGGAAGATAGTTCAAAGGGGGGAAGGAGGGGGGCATGCGGTTCGTCTCCTTCGTCGCCTTGCACGCGAACGCTTCCAGGCATGCCTCTGTTGCTCATCGAGTTGCCGCCTCTAGGGGTCGCCTCACGTCGTCGGACCCTCTTTCCTCTTTCTCTAGCACGGGGTTCCTTTGGTTTTTCCGCCGCAGCCACCATCACACCCTCGTCGTCGGTGAGCCATCGCTCCCTTCTCTCTCTCTCTCTCTCTCTCTCATGCCATCTTCTCTTCACATGACGCCTCAACACCAGGGACGCATGCCACTGCTAGGGATGCACGCCTCCTCTTCTTCCTCCTCATCATTGTGCCTCTTGCTGCACTGGCGTAGGAAGAGGTGCAGGTTGCCTACCTTCCCTTTACTCATGTCGTGATTTGTGTTGTCTCCCTCTCCACGCCGACAGCCCCCTTCTCATCAGCATGCACCACGCGTCATAGCCTTCTGGCACTAGCAACCTCCATGTGCCGGTAGCCCACATATTGGTGGTCCACATGCTGACTCCGCCCCTATTCCAACATCCACATCACTACTACAGCAGCCGTCTTCACCACGTGCCACCTTCGGCGGTCATTGTTGCCCCTATCATCCACGGTTGTCATAGGCTAGTGCTATCGACGCCAATCAGACTTCTGATCCACTACTTCATTATGGCCATCAAGCCATTGTGTTTCTCCCCTTATACCTCTATTATGATTATGAGTTGCTGTTATATTCCGGCCTACGTGTCATGTTCTGGCCTTCGAGCTGTGGGGGTATTCTGGCCTACGTGTCGTTGTCATATTTTGACCTGCATACAGCCTTTTGGGTCCATGTCGCGCCCGTCTCTGGGCCGTCACTCCTAGATCCTGCTCCTCAGCCGACTCATACTTATCTACTCATCTAGGCATGACAACTCGACCAACATCATGACTAGCTCACCGATCTATTAGAGGGTACCCCCTAGGCTAAGGTATGTCACCGTACTTATTCTTTATTTATTGCATTACTCCACTATTTATTTGGCCCGTTTCTTATATATTCATGGGATCTACCTCGAGCATCGTGGCGTCAGGGACTGGGGTGGCCTGAGCCCTATCTGCAGGTAACGTTGACCAAAGGACTTACGATGACTTGGTCAACATATAGGACATCTCACCTTCCAGGTCATGGCGACTTAGTTAGCATTGCAGCCACATCATCACCAGCAGTTTTGTCTTCTCAGATTTCCGACATGATCATATTAGCGTTGTCTGTTGGAACTTTGCCTAATCTAAAACGTGAAGATGGATGATGCCAAAAAACTCTATCATCATCATGATCTCGGTGGATTTCGATGAGCATATTATATTCTCCCCTCACTCCATGGGTATAAGGAGTTGAGGAACCAAGTCAAATCCTCAGCCGGTCAGCAGGTCATTTTTTTTATTATACTTTCCTTTCAACCGTAGGATCCACTATAACTCCTCGATGAGAGAGTAAGAGTCTAGCTCCATGATAAAAAACCAGGGGCACAACTCCCCGATTAGACACCAGGGGCACAACTCCCCGATTAGACACTAAGGGCATAGCTCCCCGATTAGACACAGTGGCACAACTCCTAGATCATATACTAAGGACATAGATTCTTGACCAGATACTCATGGTATAGCTTCCCGATTCGGATCTAGGGGCCTTGATCTTTGATTACAAGCTAGGGGCCTTAGTCTCCAATCCGGGACTAGGGCCTCCACCAAGGGAGGTTTGCTTCCTCCTATTGCTATGGGTTCTGATCCCTCATATTGCTAGGGGCTTTGCTCCCTTTGACGGTCGGGGTTCAGTTTATTTTTTCCTTGACTTCACAGACATTTGGGAGTCAAGGGATTGATGTTATTTATCTCTCCAACTCCATGGGCATTCGGGAGTCGAGGGACTGAGTTATACAATAGTCGAGCGGTGACTATAAACCCTTGTCTACGCCTTCAACAGTCAAGCGACGACTATAAACCCTTATCTACGCCAATCAACAGTAGAGTGGCGACTATAAGCCCTTGTCTATGCCAATCAACAATCGAGCGGTGACTATAAACCCTTGTCTACGCCAATCAACAGTTGAGCGATGACTATAAACCCTTGTCTACACCAATCAACAGTCGAGCGATGACTATAAACCCTTATCTACGCCAATCAACAGTCGAGCAACAACTATAAACCCTTGTCTACGTCAATCAATAGTCGAGCGACGACTATAAACCCTTAAGTCAGAGACTCCTGAGCCGCTCGACTAGGTTTGAGTTATAATTGAGCCACGGGCTCAACGTTAGAGACTCCTGAGCCGCTCGACTAGGTTTGAGTTATATTTGAGCCACGGGCTCAGCGTTAGAGACTCCTGAGCCGCTCGACCTAGTTTGAGTTATATTTGAGCCACAGGCTCAGCGTCAGAGACTCTTGAGCCGCTCGACCAGGTTTGAGTTATATTTGGGCCACGGGCTCAGTGTTAGAGACTCTTGAGTCGCTCGACCATGTTTGAGTTATATTTGAGCCACGGGCTTAGAGTCAGAGACTCCTAAGCCGCTCGGCCTGGTTTGAGTTATATTTGAGCCACGGGCTCAGTGTTAGAGACTCCTGTGCTATCCATTCAGGGTCGAGCGGTTTTCACTAGTCTCAGACCAGCTTATCAGATCCCTTTCTCCCCCGTTAAGGTCGAGCAGTCTCCACTGGTTCAGACCAACTTATTGGATCCCTTATCTCCCCCATTCAGGGTCGAGTAGTATTCACTAGTCTCAAACCAACTTATCAAATTTCTTATCTCCCCCGTTTGAGGTTGAGGGGTCTTCATTGGTCTCAGACCAGCTTATTGGATTCCTTATCTCTCCCGTTTAGGGTCGAGCAGTCTTCACGTTCTCGGACCAGCTTATCATATTCCTTATCTCCCTCATTCAGGGTCGAGCATTCTTCACTGGTCTCAGACCAACTTATCTGATCTCTTATCTCCCCCATTTAGGGTCGAACAGTCTTCACTGGTCTAAGACCAGCTTATCGGATTTCTTATCTCCCTCGTTTAGGGTCGAGTGGTCTTCACTATTCTTAGACCAATTTATCAGATTCCTTATCTCTCCCGTTCGGGGTCGAGCGGTCTTCATTGGTCTTGGACCTGGTTATCGGATCCCTTATCTCCCCCATTCAGGATCGAGCAGTCTTCATTGGTCTCAGACCAGCTTATCGGATTCCTTATCTCTCTCGTTTGGGGTCGAGCATGTTAGTTAGAGCCCTAGAGCCAATCATTTGATGATTGTTGTATGGACTCGTTGTATCATATTCTTATGTATATATAAAGGAATTTGTTTTGGTTATTATACTTACTTGTATTGGTGCCAAATAACTAAGTATAATAGCGTCCTTGAGTAGAAGGTTCTTACCTATATCAATCGATTGGTTGAATCGATAGTGAGATGATATAGGGAACACTACTCTTAATCATTCCTAGTCGAGTATTAACATTCAGGGACAATGTTAATGCGACGAGACTAGCAAGTAGGTCAACTCGATGACTTGATCTTACAAGTCATGGATATAGAGATATCAAGTTGACACATGAGTATGCATTGGAGAATGTATACTGAATGACCCGCCATGAGAAAGTATCATGGATCGTTATATGAGTGTCATATACTTTATCATGTGGCTATTAGTATGACTACTAGTCCTTGGACCTGAAGTCACCATGGTTCCCTACATAAGGAGTTACGTACTTTGGCTTCGTCAAACGTCACCCGTAACTGGGTGGATTATAAAGGCAATTACTGGGTATGTAACAAATTATGCGGAGGGATGTGAGTGATGTAGATGGGATCTATCCCTCCTATATGACGGGAGCGACATCGATATTCTTGATAGAGTGAGACCACGAATTGCATGACCATGCCCAAATGAGTCAATATGAGATATTGAGCTCATTTGATTGAGTGAGTCTACTTGGAGTTCAAGATTTAGAATGATTAGAGGATGACATGGTCTATGCCTCATATTGATCAATCTAGATGTCTAGGATAGAAGGACAATGTCATATATTGTGAGGAGTCATAATTAGTAGTCACAAGGTGATGTTGGATCTCAACATTCTTCTAACTTGGGTAGTAATGATGTGTTGCTAGATACCACTCATTACTTATGCTTTTAAATGGGTTTAGGAGCATTGCCAACGTTACAAGAACTTATAGGGTCACACACAAAGGGCAATTAGATGGAGATTAGGTTCATTTGATGAACCTAAAGGATTAGGTTCATGTGATGAACCAAATTGGATTAAAAGTAATCCAAATTGAGCTAATTAAGTTGGACTCAATTTGGTTCATGTGTTAAGTGAGTTTAATTTGGACTTAGACTCATTTAATTAATTTAATTCAATGAATAGAGATTCATTAAATTAAAATTGACTTGAATCAATGGTTAGATTAGATCAACCAAGGGAGAGAAGTGGTCAAGTTTGACTTGACTTGAGAGGAAGATGAAGAGTCAAGTTTGACTTGACCATTTGCCACCTCTTTGGTGAGTTGGCAAAGAGTGGGCCAATGATGATGCTCCACATCATCATGATTGCTTAAGTGGGATGCCACCTCATGGGAGTTACCAAGAGTTGTGACTCTTGGCATTCCATGGAGGTTATAATCCCTCTTAATGTGGCCAGCCACATCAATTCAAGTGTAAGTTTCATTTAGTGTTGAAACCTCCTTCTTCTTCCTCAAGCTCTCTTCTCTCCCTCTCCTCCACCTTGGCCGAACCATTCAAAGGTGCTAGCACACCTTTTTGTTTGGTTTCTCCATCTCTTGCTTGTGTGAATACACATAGAGGAGTATCTACTTTGATACTCTCGAGATCCGACGAACCTTGGACGAGCAGGATTAGCGAAGGGCATCACATCAAGGGTAAAATTCTTATCTTGTAGTGTTAGTTAGAGCCCTAGAGCCAATCATTTGATGATTGTATGGACTCATTGTATCATATTCTTGTATATTAATAAAGGCATTTGTTTGGTTATTATACTTATTTGTATTAGTGCCAAATAGACTAAGTATAATAGCGTCCTTGAGTAGAAGGTTCATACCTATATCAATTGATTAGTTGAATCGATAGTGAGATGATATAGGGAACACTACTCTAAATTATTCCTAGTCGAGTATTAATATTCAGGGACAATGTTAATGCAATAAGACTAGCATGTAGGTCAGCTCGATGACTTGATCTCACAAGTCATGGATATAGAGATATCAAGCTGACACATGGGTATACATTGGAGAATGTATACTGAATGACCCGCCATGAGAAAGTATCATGGATCGTTATATGAGTGTCATATACTTTCTCATGTGGCTATTAGTATGACTATTAGTCCTTAGACCTGAAGTCACCATGGATCCCTACATAAGGAGTTATGTACTTTGGTTTCGTCAAACGTCACCCGTAACTGGGTGGACTATAAAGGCGATTACTAGGTATATAACGAATTATGTAGAGGGATGTGAGTGATGTAGATGGGATCTATCCCTCCCATATGACGGGAGCGACATCGGTATTCTTGATAGAGTGAGACCACTAAGTGCATGGCCATGCCCAAATGAGTCAACATTAGATGTTGAGCTCATTTGATCGAGTGAGTCTACTTGGAGTTCAAGATTTAGATTGATTAGAGGATGACACGGAGGCATATTGATCAATCTAGATGTCTAGGATAGAAGGACAATGTCACATATTTTGTGAGGAGTCACAATTAATAGTCACAAGGTGATGTCGGATCTCGACATTCTTGTAACTTGGGTAGTAATGATGTGTTGCTAGATACCGCTCATTACTTATGCTCCTAAATGGGTTTAGGGCATTGCCAACGTTACAAGAACCTATAGGGTCACACACTTAGGGCAATTAGATGGAGATTAGGTTCATATGATGAACCAAGAGGATTAGATTCATTTGATGAATCAAATTGGATTAAGAGTAATCCTAATTGGGCTAACTTGAGTTCGACTCAAGTTGATTCATATGTTCAATGAGTCTAATTTTGATTTTGACTCATTGAATCAATTTAATTAAATGAATTAGATTCATTATATTAAGTTGGCTTGAATCAAATGGTTGGATTCGATCAACCATGGAAGAGATTTGATCAAGTTTGACTTGACTTGAGAGGAAGATTAAAAGTCAAGTTTGACTTGACTTTATGCCACCTCATTGGTGAGTTGGCATTGAAGTGGACCAATGATGTTATTCCACATCATCATGAGTGCCACCTCATGGAGAAGTGGACCAAAGCCATTCCCTTAATAACTTCACATTAATTGCATTTAATGGGGAGTTACACAAAGGAGAAGTGGCCGGCCACTTTTGGTTTGATTTGGAATTCATTTTTCCATTCAAGTGGTGTATCTTCTTCTTCCTCCTCTTGAAGCTCTTCCTCTCCCTTTCCTCCTTGCCTTGGCCGAATCTCACCATGGTGCTAGCACACCTTTTGTGTGAGGTTTCTCCACCTACGTGACCGTGTGGATACTTCTAGAGGACCGGCGCTTGACGGTCTTGAGATCCGACAACTCCTTGGAAGAGCGGGAACGCGAAAGGGCACGCAACAAGGGTAAAGTTCTTAACATGTAGATCTAGGAGTAGATCTAAAAGGTTTTTCAAACTCGTACTCGTATTTATCGTTCGGTTTTCCTTGCACGGATCCGTTGGCCTTGGGTGATTCGGGGTTTCCGCGACGCGAAAAGCGGTTTTCGCGGCCCGAAGAACCCAACAGTGGTATCAGAGCCACGTGCAAGGCTTGTTTGAGTTTAATTTTTGGTTTTATGAAAACAAAAGTTTCTGTAATTTTCTGTAAAATTATGATTTTATAGTTTTTATGGGTAATTTTTCCGTAGAAGCGAAGCACAAGTGTCTCGGCACTTGTAGGCTTCGGCTACCGGAAAGATTTTTTCAAAACGGCTTCGTTTTGCCCCAAATCCGTTTGGGACAGCGGGCTTGGGTGCCATTAGATCGCAAAGGAGCAACTCACGATGGTTAGATCGTGGGTAGGGGTACTGCCCCTAACCCCGCAAGGGGATTTTCTCCGCGATTGCACCCGAAATTGCTAAAAACGAACCCGCCGGGAAGATTTTTCCGAAACGGCAATGTCTCGTCCCAAATCGTTTTGGGACAGCGGGTTTAGGCGCTGTTGGATCGCAAAGGAACCCTCGCGATGATTAGATCGCGGGTAGGGGCGCTTCCCCTGGGCCCCGCAAGGGGATCCGTTCCGCGATTGCGCCCGAAACCGCTAAACGGGACCGCCGGGAAATTTTACTCATAAAAATTGTAAAAATTATTTTTAAAATTATAGAAAATTATGAAAATATATAATTTTGAATTATATATTAATTTTGTGATAGTCATGGCCCAAAACCCAATATGATTGGTTGTGTTGTAATTCATAATACGGCCTGCGTGCCGTTATGTGTTTGCGAGTGTTGTATTATATTCGCGACCTGCGCATCGTGCCTTCTCTTATTTTCTTGTTGTAAATTAGATTTAGACTCGAATGTAACTCGAGTTTCAAATTGTAATGTACAAATTGGAGCGGTGGAGGGTCCACACGAGACGGAGTTCCGAGGCGGGCACGAGCAACACAAGGTGGTCAAAGGGAGGAGCTTGGAGAAGCTGTTGACCCTAGGTTGACCAATCGATCTTCTCATTTGCTTGAGAAGATCGTAGTAGGGCCATGACTAAATCACAAATAAATTAATTAATTGCTTGTGTATGTGATGCATATTTAATAAGTAGTTAATTAATTAGTGCGTTACGATTAGATTAGATCTAAGTCGTGCACATGATGCACCCTTGCGATTAGATTAGATCTAAGTCGTGCAAAAGATGCATCCCTTTCGATTAGATTAGATCTCAATCGACTCAACTCTAATGCCTAACCATGCCGTGATACCTATCACTACCTCGATCACATGTATTGTTGAATCTGCCAAAGCAGAGCAATACATATTATCTTGGTAGGGTACGGAGGGACAATCTTGGTCCCGCCTATAAACGCATGGGTGAATACAAACTCAATTAGATTGAGTATTCCTAGTTACTCGGTTGGATCGAGTCAACTATAGGCATTCCTCCAACGGTTGGAAAAGATAGGTCAAAATCACATCTATATTAACTCTCGGGCGTATTAGCCAAAGCTAACTCGAGTTTTAATATAAATGCGGATATTAATTTTATAAACAAGAGTTGCATAGAGATGTAATTGGTAATCGTTACCTACCGATCATACTAAGCCTTGGGTGTATTAGCCAAAGCTAACTCAAGGGTTAGTATGATGTGGATCTTGTCCCACATGAATTATAGTATTCAGTGGGAGCATCATTTAGTTAAAGGCCTAATTAAATGATTTTTAAAGAATATGATATTTATTTCTGCAAATTTTTGTTGTAGATAATCATGACGTCGAACACGAATTCCTTCTCCCTGCGATCTGTCCTTGAGAAGGACAAGCTCAACGGAGCGAATTTCCTGGACTGGTACAGGAACTTGAGAATAGTTCGGAGGCTCCTCCTGCCAATGCCCCGCGAGCAGACAAAGATGCTTACAAGAAGCATCAAGACGACGCATTAGATGTATCCTGTCTAATGCTCGCGACCATAAACTCTGAGCTTCAGAAGTAACACGAGTTGATGGGCGCTTACGATATGGTTGAGCATCTTCGCCAACTATATCAGGGACAAGCGAGGCATGAGAGATTTGAGATCTCTAAGGCACTGTTTTAGTGCAAGATGTCAGACGGGGCTCTTGTAGGTCCTTATGTACTCAAGATGATTGGGGTTCCCACTTAGCCAAGAGTTGGCCACTGACTTGAACTTGCAGTCCTTGCCGGATAGCTATAGTCAATTCGTTCTCAACTATAACATGAACGAGATTGACAAGCCACTGCCCGAGCTACTTAGTATGTTACGAACTGCTGAGATTAACCTTAAGAAGGTTAAGCCCATTCTGATGGTCCAGAAGCACAAGGGCAAGGGCAAGCCCAAAGGTAAAGGAAAGTCCCAAACCAAGGGCAAAGGCAAGGCACTGAAGCCTAAAGGAGGGGTCACCAAGGATGCTACCTGCTTCCACTGCGGTCAGACCGGGCACTGGAAGAGGAACTGCAAGGTATACTTGGAGGATCTTAAGAAGAAGCGAAGGATATGTTATAGAAGTCAATCTATCTATTTCTACATCATGGGTATTAGATACTGGATGTGCTTCTCACATTTGTACTAATGTGCAGGCACTGAGAAATAGCAGAGCATTGGCAAAGGGCGATGTGGACCTACGAGTAGGCAATGGAGCACGGGTTGCTGCTTATCATCTATCTCTGCCCTCTGGGCTTGTACTAGATTTAGATGATT
Source organism: Zingiber officinale (assembly GCF_018446385.1). Classification (NCBI taxonomy): domain Eukaryota; kingdom Viridiplantae; phylum Streptophyta; class Magnoliopsida; order Zingiberales; family Zingiberaceae; genus Zingiber; species Zingiber officinale. Next base: position 38,712,836 of record NC_056007.1, on the reverse strand, counting down.
GTTGTTATGTGCCTGCTCTTACTAAGAACATAGTTTCAGTTTCTTGTTTAGACAAGAAAAGATACTCTTTTATAATAAAAGACAAATGTTGTTCTGTTTATTTAAAAGATATGTTCTATTGTAGTGCACCACTAATAAATGGACTCTATATTCTAGACCTTGAGAGCTCTATCTATAACATTAGTACCAAGAGGTTCAAGTCAACTGACATGAACCAAACCTACCTCTGGCACTATGACAAGCACTTATCCCAGCTCCATAAGGATGGTTTGCTGGACTCATTTGATTTAGAATCATATGAGATATGCGAGTCATGCCTACGAGGCAAGATGAACAAAACCCCCTTTAGTGGGCATAGCGAGAGAGCAACTGATTTGTTAGGACTCATACATAGTGATGTATGTGGCCCTTTCAATGTTGCTGCTAGAGGCGGTTATAGATACTTCATCACATTTATTGATGACTTCAGTAGATATGGTTATGTGTACTTGATGACACATAAGTCTGAATCCTTTGAAAAGTTCAAAGAATTCAAGAATGAAGTACAGAACCAGCTTGGCAAGAGTATTAAGATACTTCGATCAGATCGAGGTGGAGAATACCATAGCCATGAGTTCCGTAACTATCTAGCTGAGTGTGGGATTCTATCCCAACTCACTCCTCCTGGAACACCACAGTGGAATGGTGTATCCGAAAGGAGGAATCGTACCCTATTAGATATGGTACGATCTATGATGAGTCACACAGATCTTCCGACATATCTATGGGGATATGCTCTAGACACGGCAGCTTTAATACTCAACCGAGTTCCATCAAAGGCCGTGATAAAGACACCATATAGGATATGGACTGGGAGAGACGCCCAGGTGTCTTTCATGAATATTTGGGGCTGTGAGGCTTACGTACGACGTCAACTCTCAGACAAATTAGGACCCAAATCCGACAAGTGCTATTTCATCGGATATCCCAAGGAAACTAAGGGATATTACTTCTACATTCCCAGTCAGCACAAGGTAGTTGTGGCAAAGACGTTTCTAGAAAGACTAGTGGGAGCACGTTCGATCTTGAAGAAGTTCAAGATACGAACAATAGCACTAATGCCTCGATGGAAATTGAACTAGAACCATAAAGTGTTGTGGATGATGTTGTTCCACAAGGAGTTGAGGAACAACAACCGGTTCAAGTAGACATACCTCTTCGCAGGTCTGATAGGGTACGTCGTCAGCCTGGGAGATACTCTTTTCTCTTGTCTGATCATGATGACATTGTGCTCATAGAGGATGAGCCTACCACCTATCAAGAAGCTGTGATGAGACCAGATTCCGAGAAATGGCTAGAAGCCATGAGATCCGAGATGGAATCCATGTACACCAACCAAGTATGGACTTTGTTTGATCCACCTGAAGGGGTAAAACCCATTGGGTGCAAGTGGGTCTTTAAGAGAAAGACTGACATGGATGGACTTATCTATAAGGGTCGCTTGGTAGCTAAAGGTTTCAAGCAGATTCATGGTATTGACTATGATGAAACCTTTTCTCCAGTGGCGATGTTTAAGTCCATTCGGATTATGCTTGCTATTGCAGCCTACCATGACTATGAGATATGGCAGATGGATGTCAAAACCGCGTTTCTGAATGGAAACCTACTCGAGGATGTGTACATTACACAACCTGAGGGTTTTGTAGATCCACATCATACTAGTAGAGTATGCAAGCTGCATAGGTCCATTTATGAACTAAAGCAAGCTTCTCGGAGCTGGAATCTTCGATTCGATGATGCGATCAAACAGTTTGGTTTCATCAAGAACGAAGATGAGCCTTGTGTCTACAAGAAGGTTGTAGGGGACATAGTTGTCTTCCTCATATTGTATGTGGATGACATACTACTCATTGGGAAGGACATCCCTATGCTTCAGTCTGTTAAGACCTGGCTAGGGAGTTGCTTCTCAATGAAGGACTTAGGTGAGGCATCCCGCATTCTAGGGATACAGATCTATAGAGATAGATCTAAGAGATTGCTTGGCCTAAGTCAGAGTACATACATTGACAAGGTACTCCTTCGGTTTGCCATGCAGAATTCCAAGAAGGGATTTCTGTCGATGTCACATGGCGTGAGTCTTTCGAAGACTCAAGGTCCCTTTTCTAGAGAGGAGAGAGATCGCATGGATCAGATCCCTTATGTCTCAGCCATAGGATCGATCATGTACGTCATGCTATGTACCCGACCTGATGTCTCGTATGCTTTGAGCATGACGAGCAGATACCAGTCAGATCCATGTGAAAGTCACTAGATAGCGGTCAAGAATATTCTTAAGTACTTACGAAGGACTAAAGAATATTTCTTGATATATGGAGGCAATGATGAGCTAACTGTAAAGGGTTACAGTGATGCCAGCTTCCAGACTGATCAGGATGATTACCGATCGCAGTCGGGGTTCGTGTTTTGCATAAATGGTGGTGCTGTGAGCTGGAAGAGTTCGAAGCAGGACACAGTAGCTGATTCTACAACAGAGGCCGAGTATATTGCTGCATCAGAGGCAGCAAATGATCACTGAACTTGGGGTGGTTCCTAGCATCGCTGACTAGTTGAGCTTTATTGTGACAACAATGGAGCTATAGCACAGGCGAAGGAACCTCGCTCACACCAGCGGACCAAGCACATACTACGGCGCTTCCATCTCATTCGAGAGATTATCGATAGAGGAGATGTGAAGATTTGCAGAGTACCTACAGAGGCTAACATCGCAGATCCCTTGACCAAGGCTTTGGCACAGAGGAAGCATGATGGTCACACTAGGTCATTAGGCCTTAGAGCCTGTACTGATTGGCACTAGTGCTAGTGGGAGATTGTTAGTTAGAGCCCTAGAGCCAATCATTTGATGATTGTATGGACTCATTGTATCATATTCTTGTATATTAATAAAGGCATTTGTTTGGTTATTATACTTATTTGTATTAGTGCCAAATAGACTAAGTATAATAGCGTCCTTGAGTAGAAGGTTCATACCTATATCAATTGATTAGTTGAATCGATAGTGAGATGATATAGAGAACACTACTCTAAATCATTCCTAGTCGAGTATTAACATTCAGGGACAATGTTAATGCAATAAGACTAGCATGTAGGTCAGCTCGATGACTTGATCTCACAAGTCATGGATATAGAGATAACAAGCTGACACATGGGTATACATTAGAGAATGTATACTGAATGACCCGCCATGAGAAAGTATCATGGATCGTTATATGAGTGTCATATACTTTCTCATGTGGCTATTAGTATGACTATTAGTCCTTAGACCTGAAGTCACCATGGATCCCTACATAAGGAGTTATATATTTTGGTTTCGTCAAACGTCACCCGTAACTGGGTGGACTATAAAGGCGATTACTAGGTATATAACGAATTATGTAGAGGGATGTGAGTGATGTAGATGGGATCTATCCCTCCCATATGACGGGAGCGACATCGGTATTCTTGATAGAGTGAGACCACTAAGTGCATGGTCATGCCCAAATGAGTCAACATTAGATGTTGAGCTCATTTGATCGAGTGAGTCTACTTGGAGTTCAAGATTTAAATTGATTAGAGGATGACACGGTCTATGCCTCATATTGATCAATCTAGATGTCTAGGATAGAAGGACAATGTCACATATTTTGTGAGGAGTCACAATTAATAGTCACAAGGTGATGTCGGATCTCGACATTCTTGTAACTTGGGTAGTAATGATGTGTTGCTAGATACCGCTCATTACTTATGCTCCTAAATGGGTTTAGGGCATTGCCAACGTTACAAGAACCTATAGGGTCACACACTTAGGGCAATTAGATGGAGATTAGGTTCATATGATGAACCAAGAGGATTAGATTCATTTGATGAATCAAATTGGATTAAGAGTAATCCTAATTGGGCTAACTTGAGTTCGACTCAAGTTGATTCATATGTTCAATGAGTCTAATTTTAATTTTGGCTCATTGAATCAATTTAATTAAATGAATTAGATTCATTATATTAAGTTGGCTTGAATCAAATGGTTGGATTCGATCAACCATGGAAGAGATTTGATCAAGTTTGACTTGACTTGAGAGGAAGATTAAAAGTCAAGTTTGACTTGACTTTATGCCACCTCATTGGTGAGTTGGCATTGAAGTGGACCAATGATGTTATTCCACATCATCATGAGTGCCACCTCATGGAAGTTACAAAGCCATTCCCTTAATAACTTCACATTAATTGCATTTAATGGGGAGTTACACAAAGGAGAAGTGGCCGGCCACTTTTGGTTTGATTTGGAATTCATTTTTCCATTCAAGTGGTGTATCTTCTTCTTCCTCCTCTTGAAGCTCTTCCTCTCCCTTTCCTCCTTGCCTTGGCCGAATCTCACCATGGTGCTAGCACACCTTTTGTGTGAGGTTTCTCCACCTACGTGACCGTGTGGATACTTCTAGAGGACCGGCGCTTGACGGTCTTGAGATCCGACAACTCCTTGGAAGAGCGGGAACGCGAAAGGGCACGCAACAAGGGTAAAGTTCTTAACATGTAGATCTAGGAGTAGATCTAAAAGGTTTTTCAAACTCGTACTCGTATTTATCGTTCGGTTTTCCTTGCATGGATCCGTTGGCCTTGGGTGATTCGGGGTTTCCGCGACGCGAAAAGCGGTTTTCGCGGCCCGAAGAACCCAACTTGTAGATCTAAAGTAGATCTAGTTTTAGAAAACTCGTACGTGAAAGTTTTTACGAAATTTAATCTTCGCACAGATCCGGTGGCATGGGAATTTCGGGGTTTCCGCAACGCAAAAAGCGGTTTTTGCGGCCCGAAAAACCCAACAGTGGTATTAGAGCCACGTGCAAAGCGCGTACGAGTTTTATTTTGAATTTTATGAAATTCTACAGATCTGTAAGTTTCTGTGTTTTTATGATTTTTATAGATTTTATGGGTAATTTTCTCGTAGAAGCGAAGCACAAGTGTGTAGACACTTGTAGGCTTCGACTACCGAGAAAATATTTCCGAAATGGCAAGGTTTCGCCCCAAATCATTTTGGGAAAGTGGACTAAGGCGTTATAGGATCGCTTAGGAACACTCGCGATGGTTATATTGTAGGTAGGGGTGCTGCCCCTGACCCCGCAAGGGGCTTCGTTCCACGATTGCGTCCGAAAATCGCTAAACGGGACCGCTGGGAATGTTTACTCATAAAAATTGTAAAAATTGTATAAAAATTACAAAAATTTATAGAAATTATATAATTTAGAATTATGTATTATTTTGTGATGGTCATGGCCCAAAAGACCCAATTTGATTGGATATTGTGTGTTGTAATTCATAATACGGCTTGCGTGCCGTCATGTGATTGTGTGTGTTGTATATTTGATACGCGACCTACGCGTCATGCCTTTCTATTTATTTATTCCTATTGTAAATAGTTTAGACTCAAATGTAACTCGAGTTTCACTTTTGTAATGTACAAAATGGAGCGGTGGAAGGTCCACTCGAGACGGAGTTACGAGGAGGGCGTGAGCAACACAAGGTGGTCAAAGGAAGGAGCTTGAGAAGATGTTGACCTTAGGTTGACCATCCGATCTTCTCATTGGCTTGAGAAGATCGTAGTAGGGCCATGACTAATCACAAAATAATTAATTAATTGCTTGTGTGTGTATATGTGATGCATGCTAGATTAGTAATTAATTAGTACCTTAACGATTAGATTAGATCTAAGTCGCGCACATGATGCACCTTTACGATTAGATTAGATCCAAATCGAGTATATGATACGCATCGTCGATTAGATTATATCTCAATCGTGTCAACTCAAAAATGCCTACCATGCCGTGATACCTATCACTACCTCGATCACATGTTGTTGTTGAATATGCCAAAGTAGAGCAACACATATTATCTTGGTAGGGTACGGAGGGACAATCTTGGTCCCGCCTATCAACGCATGGGTGAGTACAACTCAATTAGATTGAGTAACTAGTTAACTCAATTGGATCGAGTTTAACTATAGGCATTTTCCAATGGTTGGAAGATAGGACAAAATCACGTTTATATTAACTCTTGGGCGTATTAGCCAAAGCTAACTCGAGTTTTAATATAAATGCAGATCTTGATCCTATAAACAAGAGTTGCATAGAGATGTAATTGGTAATTAGTTACCTACCGATCATACTAAGTCTTGGGTGATTTAGCCAAAGCTAACTCAAGGCATAGTATGATGTAGATCTTGTCCCACTTGAATTATAGAATTCAGTGGGAGCATCATTTAATTAAAGGCCTAATTAAATGATAAAAAAGAATATAATATTTACTTTCTTCTTTAATTTCTGTTGTAGATTGCCATGACGTCAAATACGAACTCTTTCTCCCTGTGTTCCGTCCTTGAGAAGGACAAGCTCAACGGAGCTAATTTCCTGGACTAGTACAAGAACCTGAGAATCATTCTCACACAAGAACATAAACTGTACGTTTTGGAGCAGCCCATTCCGGAGGCACTTCCTGCCACTGCCACGTGAGCTGATCGAGATGCTTACAAGAAGCATCAAGATGACGCATTAGATGTGTCGAGCAACCATGAACTCTAAGCTTCAGAAGCAACATGAGTTGATGGGTGCTTATGATATGGTTGAACATCTACGTCAACTATATCAAGGACAAGCAAGACACGAGAGATTCGAGATCTCTAAAGCACTGTTTCAGTGCAAGATGCAAGATGGGACTCCCGTAAGCCCATATGTACTCAAGATGATTGGGTACATAGAAAACCTATAGAGGTTGGGATTCTCGCTTGGCCAAGAGCTGGCCACTGACCTGATCTTGCAATCCTTGCCAGATAGATATAGTCAATTCGTTCTAAATTATAACATGAACGAAATTGACAAGCCACTGCCCGAGCTGCTTAGCATGTTAAGAACTGCTGAGCTCAATCTTAAGAAGGTTAAGCCCAACTCTATTCTGATGGTTCAGAAACACAAGGGCAAGGGCAAGCCCAAAGGTAAGGGAAAGTCCCAAGCCAAAGGCAAAGGCAAGGCAGTGAAACCCAAAGGAGGGGTTGCCAAGGATGCTACCTGCTTCCACTGCGGTCAGACCGGGCACTAGAAGAGGAACTGCAAAGTCTACCTGGAAGATCTTAAGAAGAAGAGAAGTGAGACTTCCACTTCAGGTATCTATGTTATAAAAGTGAATCTATCTATTTCTTCATCATGGGTATTAGATACCGGATGTGCTTCTCACATTTGTACTAATGTGCAGGTGCTGAGAAATAGCATGGCATTGACGAAGGGAGAGGTGGACCTACGAGTAGGCAATGGAGCACAGGTTGTTGCTGTTGCTGTAGGAACTTATCATCTATCTCTACCTTTTGGGCTTGTATTATAATTAGATAAATGTTGTTATGTGCCTGCTTTAACTAAGAACATAATTTCAGTTTCTTGTTTGGACAAGAAAGGTTTTTCATTTATAATAAATAACAAATGTTGTTCAGTTTATTTAAATGATATGTTCTATTGTAGTGCACCTATGATGAACGGACCCTATATTCTAGACCTTGAGAACCCTATCTATAACATAAATACCAAGAGTTTCAAGTCAAATGACATGAACCAAACCTATCTCTGGCACTGTCGCTTAGGTCATATAAATGACAAACGCTTATCCCAGCTCCATAAAGATGGTTTGCTTGACTCATTTGATTTTGAATTATATGAGACATGCGAGTCATGTCTTCTAGGCAAGATGACCAAGACTCTCTTTAGTGGACACAGTGAGAGAGCGACTGACTTGTTAGGTCTTATACATAGTGATGTATGTGGCCCTATCAATGTCACTGCTAGAGGTGGTTATAGGTACTTCATTACATTTACTGATGACTTCAGTAGATATGGTTATGTGTACCTGATGACACATAAGTCAGAATCCTTTGAAAAGTACAAAGAATTCAAGAATGAAGTACAAAACCAGCTTGGCAAGAGTATTAAGATACTTCGATCAGATCAAGGTGGTGAATACCTTAGTCATGAGTTTCGTGACTATCTAGCTGAGTGTGGGATTCTATCTCAACTCACTCCTCCTGGAACACCACAGTAGAATGGTGTATCCGAAAGGAGGAATCGTACTTTATTAGATTTGGTACGATCTATGATGAGTCACATAGATCTTCCCATGTATCTTTGGGGCTATGCTCTAGACACAACAGCCTTCATTCTCAACCGAGTTCCATCTAAGGTTGTAATAAAGACACCATATAGGATATGGACTGGGAGAGATGCCCAGGTGTCTTTTATGAGGATTTAGGGTTGTGAGGCTTACGTTAGACGTCAAGTCTCGGACAAACTGGGACCCAAATCCGACAAGTGATATTTCATTGGATATCTCAAGGAAACGAAGGGATATTACTTCTACATTCCCAGTCAACACAAGGTAGTTGTGGCTAAGACTGGGGTATTTCTAGAAAGGGATTTTGTTTCTAGAAAGACTAGTGGGAGTATGTTCGATCTTGAAGAAGTTCAAGATGTGAACCATAGCACTGAAGCCTCGATGGAAGTTGAACTGGAACCACAAAGTGTTGTGGATGATGTTGTTCCATAAGGAGTTGAGGAACAACAACCAGTTCAAGTAGACCTACCTCTTCGCAGGTCTGATAGGATACGTCGTCAGCCTGAGAGATACTCATTTCTCTTGTCTGACCATGATGAGCCTACCTCCTATCAGGAAGCTGTGATGAGAACAGATTCCGAGAAATGGCTAGAGGCCATGAGATCCGAGATGGAATCCATGTACACTAACCAAGTATGGACTTTGGTTGATCCACCTGAAGGGGTCAAACCCATTGGGTGTAAGTGGGTCTTTAAGAGAAAGACTGACATGGATAGACTTATTTATAAGGGTCGCTTGGTAGCTAAAGGTTTCAAGCAAATTCATGGTATTGACTATGATGAAACTTTTTCTCCAGTAGCGATGTTTAACTCCATTTGGATAATGCTTGCTATTGCAGCGTACCACGATTATGAGATCTAGCAGATGGATGTCAAAACCGCATTTCTGAATGGAAACCTGCTCGAGGATGTGTACATGACACAACCTGAGGGTTTTGTAGATCCACAACATACTGGCAGAGTATGGAAGCTGCATAGGTCCATTTATGGACTAAAGCAAGCTTCTCAGAGCTGGAATCTTCGATTCGATGATGCAATCAAACAGTTTAGTTTCATCAAGAATGAAGATGAACCTTGTGTCTACAAGAAGGTTGTTGGGAGCACAGTTGTCTTCCTTATATTGTATGTGGATGACATACTACTTATTGGGAAAGACATCCCTTTACTGCAGTCTGTCAAGACTTGGCTAGGGAATTGTTTCTCAATGAAGGACTTAGGTGAAGCATCCCGCATTCTTGGCATACAGATCTATAGAGATAGATCTATGAAATTGCTTGGCCTAAGTCAGAGTGCATACATTGACAAGGTATTACTTCGGTTTGCCATGCAGAATTCCAAGAAGGGATTTCTGCCGATGTCACATGGTGTGAGTCTTTCGAAGACTCAAAGTCCTTCTTCTAGAGAGGAGAGAGACCGCATGGATCAGATCCCTTATGCTTCAGCCATAGGATCTATCATGTACGCCATGTTATGTACTCGTCCTGATGTCTCGTATGCTTTGAGCATGACGAGTAGATACTAGTCAGATCCAGGTGAAAGTCACTGGATAGCGGTCAAGAATATTCTTAAGTACTTGAGAAGGACTAAAGAATATTTCTTGATATAGGGAGGCGATGACGAGCTAGCTGTAAAGGGTTACAGTGATGCTAGCTTCCAAACTGACCAGGATGATTATCGATCACAGTCAGGGTTCATGTTTTGCATAAATGGTGGTGCTGTGAGCTGGAAGAGTTCGAAGCAGGATATAGTCGCTGATTCTACAACAGAGGCCGAGTATATTGCTGCATCAGAAGCAGCAAAGGAGGTAGTTTAGATCCGCAAGTTCATCACTGAACTTGGGGTGGTTCCTAGCATTGCTGACCCTATTGAGCTCTATTGTGACAACAATGGAGCAATTGCGCAGGCTAAGGAACCTCGCTCACACTAGCGGACCAAACACATACTACGGCGCTTGCATCTCATTCGAGAGATTATTGATAGAGGAGATGTGAAGATTTACAGAGTACCCACAGAGGCTAACATCGCAGATCCCTTGACCAAGGCTTTGGCATAGAGAAAGCATGATGATCACACTAGGTCATTAGGCCTTAGAGCCTACACTGATTGGCACTAGTGCTAATGGGAGATTGTTAGTTAGAGCCCTAGAGCCAATCATTTGATGATTGTTGTATCGACTCGTTGTATCATATTCTTATGTATATATAAAGGAATTTGTTTTGGTTATTATACTTACTTGTATTGGTGCCAAATAACTAAGTATAATAATGTCCTTGAGTAGAAGGTTCTTACCTATATCAATCGATTGGTTGAATCAATAGTGAGATGATATAGGGAACACTACTCTTAATCATTCCTAGTCGAGTATTAACATTCAGGGACAATGTTAATGTGATGAGACTAGCATGTAGATCAACTCGATGACTTGATCTCACAAGTCATGGATATAGAGATATCAAGTTGACACATGGGTATGTATTGGAGAATGTATAATGAATGACCCGCCATGAGAAAGTATCATGGATCGTTATATGAGTGTCATATACTTTCTCATGTGGCTATTAGTATGACTACTAGTCCTTGGACCTGAAGTCACCATGGTTACCTACATAAGGAGTTACGTACTTTGGCTTCATCAAACGTCACCCGTAACCGGGTGGACTATAAAGGCGATTACTGGGTATGTAACAAATTATACGGAGGGATGTGAGTGATGTAGATGGGATCTATTCCTCCTATATGACGGGAGTGACATCGATATTCTTGATAGAGTGAGACCACTAAGTGTATGGTCATGCCCCAATGAGTCAATATGAGATATTGAGCTCATTTGATTGAGTGAGTCTACTTGGAGTTCAAGATTTTGATTAATTAGAGGATGACACGGCCTATGCCTCATATTGATCAATCTAGATGTCTAGGATAGAAGGACAATGTCATATATTGTGAGGAGTCACAATTAGTAGTCACAAGGTGATGTTGGATCTCAACATTCTTGTAACTTGGGTAGTAATGATGTGTTGCTAGATACCGCTCATTACTTATGCTTCTAAATGGGTTTAGGAGCATTGCCTGTAACGCCCGCCCCTCCTGCAAGTAGGGCGGGGTTACTTGCAAGGGGAAAACATACATGCATATTGAAATTTCTTTTCTAAAGCAGCGAAAGTACTTATTTTTTTTATATATTCTTTTAATGAACGAGGATCATGCGAAACATTAACATAAATAAACTTAGTTCATGTCAACATAAAACAACATAAGCAGGTCTTTTTCTTTTTCTTAGCCGAGCCACCACCACACACATCTCTTGCCTTCCCTGCGGCTCCCCTAGTTTATCCATTCTTTGCCTTTATCTGCGGTACAAGGAAAGTAAGCTATAAGCACACAGGCTTAGTAAGATCCTTTCCTACTCACAAAAAACGTATTTCATATCATAATCACATAAGCATATAACAATGGAGACATAATAATCTAAACATCATATCATGTAAACAGAGTATCATAACGTATCATATCATTAAGAAACATCATGCTATATCATATCATAAATAAAAGAGCATCATATCATATAAATCATAAGAGCATATCATATCATAAAGAACATCATGATATATCATATCATAAATAAAAGAGTATCATATCATATAAATCATAAGAGCATATCGTATCATAACTTATTATATCATTCAAGATGTCTTTTAAAACATGTGTTATGTCATGTGCAAGATGTCTTAAAACATATCATATAATACTTAAACATAATATCAACATGAGGGGGCCCGGCTATGTACCACATATCATAAATACGCGCAATCCCTAGGACGGGGTAGCTAGCCCCGAACCTACTAGGGAACTAGGCCCGTTTCATAGACCATCGACCTAGGGGCATACTAAGGAGCCCATCCCTTTTTACTAGGCCTGTTTCATAGACCATCGACCTAGGGGCGTTTAGGAGCTCATCCCTGGTACAAGTCATACAAAGTAAATAGCATATCATGGTTCATGTCATAACATAGCATATCATATCTTGTCATATCATGAAGAGTGCTCTTAGTCCCAACAAGAAGGGAAGCAACTCTTAGGCATTTACTTGTCATATCATAAAGAGTTCTCTTAGTCCCAACTAATAGGGAAGCAACTCTTAGGCCTTTGCTTGTCATATCATAAAGAGTTCTCTTAGTCCCAACTAATAGGGAAGCAACTCTTAGGCCTTTGCTTGTCATATCATAAAGTATGCATACTTGAGCATATAGCACATCATAAGAGACATTATCATGCATAGTTCATAAGCATACATAAATGAGCATATTACTTGTCATATCATGAAGCATGCATACTTGAGCATATAGCACATCATAAGAGACATTATCATGCATGGTTCATAAGCATACATAAATGAGCATATAATACATCATAGGAACATAATCATGCATGGAAAATATTAACTATCATCTCCTACTTCATATCATAGCATGTGAGACACATAGTAAAATCATAATTGGGTCTCTAACCCTAATTCCATGTAGTGGCCGAAAGTTCCAAGCCTAGATCTAGGTTACAAGCAACATAAAAGCATGTGAACCCTAAACCAATTTCATATCATAAATCATTAAGAACCTCATGAGTATATTTAGTTTAGGTTCTAAGCTTCCTAGGTCCTTGGTCTTGTTATGGCCGAAAGTTATCATGCATAGTTCTAGGTTATAAACCACATAAAAACATGTGAACCCTAAACCAATTTCATACCATAAATCATAAAGAACATTATAAGCACATTTAGTTTAGGTTCGAAGCTTTCTAGGCCTTTTAACTTGGTTGTGGCCGAAACTTTGGGGCATGAAACTAAGTTCCAAACAACATACAAGCATAAGAATATCAAGCTAACTTCATATCATATCATAAGGGAAATCATGAGCATGCTAGATTTAATTTTAAGCTTCCTTAGACCCTAAAACTCATCATGGCCGAAACCATAGAGAGACATGTATCTAGATTTCAAGTAACATTCAAACATGATAACCCTAAGTTAGCTTTATATCATGCCATAAGGAGAGTCATGAGCATGTTAGACTAAGTTTTTAAGCTCTTCTAAGTCTTAAATCCCATCATGGCCAAAAGTTCAAGGAGCATGAAATTAAGCTCTAAACAACATACAAGCATAAGAATATCATGTTAACTTCATATCTTATCCTAAGAAAGTCATGAGCATGTTAAATCAAATTTTTAAGATTTCCTAGGCCCTTAATCCCATCATGGCCGAAAGTTCAAGAGCATGAGACTAAGCTCTAAACAACATACAAGCATAAGAATATCATGTTAATTTCATATCATATCATAAGGAAAGTCATAAGCATGTTGAATCAAATTTTAAGCTTTCCTAGGCCTTTAAGCTCATCATGGCCGAAAACTTTATGAGCATGAATTTAAGTTTTAAGCAACCTACAAGAACAAGAACACTAAACTAATCTCTTATCCTAGGGTACATATCATAAGGACATAGTGAGCATGTTTAGGTCTTAAGCCTTCCTAGGTCTCTTATTTGCACCTTGGCCGAAAGTTTAAGAACATGGATCTAAGTTTTAAGTAAGCATACAAGCATAAGATCATTAACTAACCTTCTATCCTAGGATACATGTCATAATAACATAGTGAGCATGCTTAGTTAGGTCTTAAACTTCTCGAAATCTTTTATTCATGTCTTGGCTAAAAGTTCAAGAAGTGACCCTAAGTTTTTAAGAATTCTAACCTCATGGAAAATACATAAACAACTTGTACCACAGGTGAGGGGATACTTACAAAATTCTTGCTTAGTTTTTCTTAAAATAAGGTACTCTTGTGAAGAGGAAGAAGAAGCTTCTCTTCCTAGTTCTCCCTTTTCTTCTCTTGCTTGTAAGGAGTAGATCTTGAGGACTCCTTCTTGTGAATTAGTTTTCTTAGCAAGAAAACTTTAGCTTGGATTTTCGGAAATGAGAGAGGGAGAGGTTTAGGTCTCGGTGGAGGAGGAAGAATGAGAAAGAAGGGGGAGGGAGAAGGAGGAAGAAGTAGCCAAACTTTCTCTCCTTTCTCTTCTCATTCCTATTTATTCTCAATGAGGATGAAACATGTCCCAATTCATCCCCTTGACTCCTCTACTCTCTCACCCTCTTCATTCCCATGAAAATAGAGAGAAGAAAGAAGAAAGGCAACTTGTCTTTTGCTTGCTTCTTCTCTTAACCAAGAGGAAGAGGAGGAAAGCTACTTGATTTTCTCTTGCTCCCTTTCTTAATCATACTCTTACTTTTAACTACAATTTCTATTCGTTGTTATTCATATATCATTCATTACTCTAGTGGTTATCATACACAACTCTATTATGAGAGGTTCATGGTTCAAGCCTTAACTTCTCTTTCTTTTAATTTCTTTTTTATTCTATTTCCATTTCCCTTTTTATTCTAAAATAGAATACTCATATATATAGCTCGAATATTTCGTGGGTGTTACATTGCCAACGTTACAAGAACTTATAGGGTCACACACAAAGGGAAATTAGATGGAGATTAGGTTCATGTGATGAACCAAATTGGATTAAGAGTAATCCAAATTGAGCTAATTGAGTTGGACTCAATTTGGTTCATGTGTTAAGTGAGTCTAATTTGGACTTAGACTCATTTAATTAATTTAATTCAATGAATAGAGATTCATTAAATTAAAATTGACTTGAACCAATGGTTAGATTAGATCAACCAAGGGAGAGAAGTGGTCAAGTTTGACTTGACTTGAGAGGAAGATGAAGGGTCAAGTTTGACTTGACCATTTGCCACCTCATTGGTGAGTTGGCAAAGAGTGGGCCAATGATGATGCTCCACATCACCATGGTTGCTTAAGTGGGATGCCACCTCATGGGAGTTACCAAGAGTTGTGACTCTTGGCATTCCATGGAGGTTATAATCCCTCTTAATGTGGTCGGCCACATCAATTCAAGTGTAAGTTTCATTTTGTGTTGAAACCTCCTTCTTCTTCCTCAAGCTCTCTTCTCTCCCTCCCCTCCACCTTGACCGAACCATTCAAAGGTGCTAGCACACCTTTTTGTTTGGTTTCTCCATCTCTTTCTTGTGTGGATACACATAGAGGAGTATCTACTTTGATACTCTCGAGATTCGACGAACCTTGGACGAGCGGGATTAGCGATGGGCATCGCATCAAGGGTAAAATTCTTATCTTGTAGATCTAAAGTAGATCTAGGCTTAGAAAACTCGTACGTGAAAAGTTTTACGAAATTTTAATCTTCACACGGATCCGGTGGCATGGTAATTTTGGGGTTTCCGCAACGCAAAAAGTGGTTTTTGCGACCCGAAAAACCCAACAGAGCAGTCTTCATTGGTCTCGGACCAGGTTATCAGATCCCTTATCTCCCCCGTTCGAGGTCGAGCAGCCTTCACTGGTCTCAGACCAGCTTATCAGATCCTTATCTTCCCCATTTAGGGTTGAGCAGTCTTCACTAGTCTCGGACCAGTTTATTGGATCCCTTATCTCTCCCGTTCGTAGTTGAGCAGTCACCACTGATCTCAGACCAGCTTATTGAGTTATCTATCTCCCCCGTTCATGGTCGAGTAGTCACCACTGGTCTCAGACAAACTTATTGAGTTATCTATCTTCCCTATTTGGGATCGAGTTGTCTCCACGGGTCTCGGACAAGAGTATCTCCACGGGTCTTGGACCAGAGTATCTCACATGGTTTATGCCTGCTCGGCTCACGACTTTCACTTTTGTGTGTCTTCGATTTCACGGGCTATGCTCCCATTTAGTTTTTGGGCTCTATGCCCACTCGGTTCATGACTTTCATTTTTGTGCGCCTTCAATTTCATGAGTTATGCTCCCGTTTAGTTTTCGGGCTCTATGCCTGCTCAGCTCATGACTTTCACTTTCGTGTGCCTTCAATTTCATGGGCTATGCTCCCGCTCAGTTCTCAGGTCATGTGCTCTGCATCATCTCCGCATCCGTTCGATAACCTTCTTGGCATTCACTCGACACTTGTTTTTCTCACCATTCTGTCAGGCGCTCGCCATTAGCTGCTTGATTGGCATCGTTGTTGGTACTTGCTTAACACCGCTCCTGTTGCTTGATCGGCATCGTCACAACTATGAGCTCGACATTATACGATGAACCTAGTGATCTGACTTAGTACTCAGGAACGATTCATCCTTTGCGATAGACTATCTAGTTAGTCGGACTCACACCTCCTTTGACTAAACTTGAAGGGGAGGCTTGTGATGTGGATGAAGAGGAATGGGCCCCACAAGCATTAAGGGAGAGGAGAGGGGCAAGGGCAGGAGGGTCAATTCACTATTAAGGCTTTTTAGTTTTTTGAGGAAGACGGTTCAGAGGGGGGAAGGAGGGGGGCATGCGGTTTGTCTCCTCCGCCGCCTCACACACGGACGCTTCCGGGCACGCCTCCGTTGCTCATTGAGTTGCTGCCTCTAGGGGTCGCCTCACGCCATCGGACCCTCTTTCCTCTTTCTCTCGCACAGGGTTCCTTTTTTTTTCTACCACCGCCACCATCACACCCTCGTCGTCAGCGGGCCATCGTTCCCTTCTCTCTTTCTCACGCCATCTTCTCTTCAGGTGACGCCTCAGCACCAGGCACGTACACCATCGCTAGGGATGCATGCTGTAAGGAAATAGGTTGCTAAACACACAAACGCACAACGGAAAAACCTATTTCCTCCAGAAGATCAATGCAAAGGGAAACAAAACTTATACTAAGTTAGATCTAAAGAGCATAAGATTATACCTTTGTAGCGTACACTCAATCTCCTGACTGCTTGGATCTCAGCACGATCAAAGCGTCCGTGCCTCTTTCGGTATCCACACGAACAAGTACTCCTCCGTTTGTCTTACAAATGCTCAAATATGGAGAAGAAAAATCACATATGGTTGTGCTAGCAACCAAGAGTAATTTCGTCCAAGGGAGGAAGAAGAATAGAAAAGAGAATGAAGAAGTAAGGAAAAATGAGAGAAAAATGGTTTAAGTATTTTCATCTAATGAAAAACACTTAATGCTCATTAATCCCATTAATGAGTCTTAATTAGTATTCACTCTTCATTAAGGACCATTTTGAAAACTCCTCCTTTCATATTCAATTTCGAAAATTGAATATTGTGATTCATTGAATTTCGAAAATTCAATGAATACTCTTTCATATTCACTTGAGTCTAACTCAAGTTTAGTTCACTTAAGTCTAACTCAAGTCTAATTCACTTGAGTCTAACTCAAGTCTAATTCAATCGAGTCTTACTCAATTAATTCTCATACAATTCAAATTCAATGAATCACTATTTCATTAATTTGAATTTACTTCCTTGAGTCTAGTTTGAATTGGACTTGATCCAATAATTAGATCCAATTGAGTCTAACTCAATAAGTCCAATTCAGATTAGATTTAATCCAATTATTCATCATATGAATACATCTCCAAATCTACTTGTTCTTTGTGTGTGACCCAATAGGTTCTCGTAACGTTGGCAATGTACCTAAATCAACATTTAGATACATAAGCAATGAATGGCATCTAGCAAGGCATCATTGCTACCCAAGTGACGAGAAAGTCGAGATCCGACCTAACCTTTCCGTGGCTATTATCTTGTATGACTTGGTCCCTCTATCCTTGAAATCTAGATTGATAAATGAGTCATAGACCGTGTCATCCTCTTATCAATCTTTGTGTTTCTTGATCTCTAAGTAGATAGACTCAATCAAATGAGCTCAAAATCTCATATTGACTCATTTGAGCATGGTCATGCTTTCTTTGTATCCTACTAATCAAGGGCCCACAGATATCGCTTCCATCATATGAAAGGGATAGATCTCATCTACATCACTCACATTCCTCCACATAATTCATTGCATACCCAGTGATCGACTTTATTGTCCACCTTGTTACAGGTGACATTTACCGATACCAAAATACACAACTCCTTATGTAGGGAATCGTAGTGACTTCAGGTCTAAGGACTATTCATACCAATAGTCACATGAGAATGTTTATGACACTCATATAACGATCCATGAAATATTCTCATGGCGGGTCATTCAGTATATATTCTCTAATATATACTCATGTGTCAACCTGATATCTCATATTCATGACTTATGAGATCAAGTCATCCATTGACCTACATGCTAGTCTCAATGCATTAATATTATCCTTATATATTAATGCTCGACTAAGAATACTTAAGAGTAGTGTTTTCTACAATATCTCACTATCAATTCAACCAATTGATATACTGTAGATAAGAACCTACTACCCAAGGACATTATTATACTTATTCAATTGGCACTGAACTGAAATAAATATAATAACCAACTTTGCCTTTTATTAATAATGATATATGATACAAAATGAGCCCTTTACAATCATCTCATAATTGATACCAGGGCTAATACTAACACGTGCCTCCTCTTCTTCCTCCTCATCGTCGTGCCACTTGTCGCGTTGGCGTAGGAAGAGGCACAAGTCACCGGCCTTCCCTTTACTCACACCGTAATCTGTGTCATCTCCCTCTCCATGCTAGTAGCCCCCTCTTCCCTCACTTGAGATGCTCCGCAACCCCTTCTCACCGGTAGGCACCGCGGATCACAGCCTTCTAGCACCAACAACCTCCATTTGCCTGTAGCCCACACGCTGGTGGTCCACATGCTGACTCCGCCCTTATTCCGACATCCACATCATTGCTGCAGCAGCCGTCTCCACCACATGCCACCTCCGGTAGTCGTTGTCGCCCCTATTATCCATCGTTGTAGTAGGCCAACGCGCGACGCCAATTAGACATCTAATCCACTACTACATTTAGACCATTGAGCCGTTGTGTTTGTTGGAGTGTATACTAAAAGTCTAGCTTTTGTATAAACATTTATAAGAATCACATTGGTCAAGTGTCTATATTTATATATACCAAATGTAGATGTTCAACTAATTTATATTGTAGATAACATAGTGTGTGATGTCACACACAGAAGATCGTGTTATCGGTTCTTTATAAATTATAAACAGTAGCTCATGACTGAGATGGAAAGAAACAAACTATCGGAAAAGTCATAGTGTAATTAGGTATTAGTTTATCTTGACTAATAAATTGCACTAGTACACTCTAAGTGTATTGAGCAGGACCATTTAAGGAAAGTTCTTTTTATACTGACTTAATAAAAGAACAAGTCCTTAGTTATTATGGAAGTGTGTGCTCTTAATCCTAATATAATAACAAGCACATATATTTAATATTTATTTCTTTAACTTATCAAAGGGTGAGATTTAGCTTGATAAATCAATAAGCCCGATAAGTTGGGAAATGATATTACTTATAGTGTGTGTTGTTGATTATAGAAGGAAATTGTATCCTAGTAATCTAGGTTGATAATGTCCACAAGAGGAGCTCATAAGGTTTTTCATGTTAAACCCTGTAGGTGGACTTAGTCCGATATGACGATAAGGTTGAGTGGTACTACTCTTGGACTGAGATATTAATTAAAATGAGTTGTCAGTAACTCAATTAATTAGTGGACATCCGACATCTTAAATAAAGGGAGACTAACACACTCATAATAAAAAGGAGCCCTAAATATAATTTGGGATTGGTGCGGTAGTTCAATAATAATTTTTTAGTGGTATGAATTATTATTGATGAAGCTAAGTTGTGTGTTCGGGGCGAACACGGGAAGCTTAATTTCATCGGGAGACCAAAACCAATTCCTCCTCTCGGTCGCTATCGTAGCCTCTTGTATATAGAGAATTATACTCCACCTATACCCACCTTCTTACCCATCCTAATGGGGTCGGCCAAGCTAGCTTGAAACCCAGGCTAGGGTCGGCCAAGATCAAAGGATTGAGCCAAGTTAATTGGCTGGCCATGGCTTGGAGCCCAAGCTTGATTGGCCGACCATATCAAAAGGGATTTTATTTTTATTTAAAAATTTTTATTAATGTGGATATCATGGTTTTAAGAGAGAGTTTAAAATTTAAATCTTTCCTTTTATAGCTTTCTACAAAAGATTAAGAAAAGATTTGAAATCTTTCCTTATTTGTAGATTGAAAGGTGGATTTTAATTTTAAGAAAACTTTCCTTTTTAACCATGTTCATGATTTAAAAGAGAGTTTAAAAAATTAAATATTTCCTTTTATAAGTTTCTACAAAAGATTAAGAAAAGATTTGATATCTTTCCTTATTTGTAGATTGAAAGGAGATTTTAATTTTTAAAGATAACTTTCTTTTTTAGAAATTATCCACATGTTTAAAATAAATATTTTAATTTATAAAATTTCCTTTTTATAATCCACCATGAAGGAAAAAATTATTGGAGAAATTTTTTATAAATTTCCGGAGATAAATTAGGAAGTTTTAATTCTTATTATAATTAAAACTCTCCTTGTTTATAGCTTATAGATGTGGTTGGCCTTATAATGTGAGAAGAGGAAATTATTTTTAATTAAATAAATTTTCCTTTTCATGGCAAAAGAATTAAGGAAGTTTTTATTTAAATTTCCTTATTTGCCAAGACCAAGAATTATAAAAGAGGGGGTAGAGGTGCCTTCATGGGTAACGACTCTATTCTATTCTT
This sequence comes from Zingiber officinale, assembly GCF_018446385.1. Lineage (NCBI taxonomy): Eukaryota > Viridiplantae > Streptophyta > Magnoliopsida > Zingiberales > Zingiberaceae > Zingiber > Zingiber officinale. Next base: position 38,692,094 of record NC_056007.1, on the reverse strand, counting down.
CCTCTCTTTTCCTCTTTGGTGGTCGGCTCTAGCTTCTCCCTCTTCTCTTCTTTTTGTGGTCGGCGGCAACTTCTCTAGGAGCTTGGTTGGTGGCCGGATTTTACTTGAGGAAGAAGAAGAAGAAGGAGGTTTTGTTTCCTAGCATCCCTTGGAGATTGGTTGGAGGTCTAAGTTCTTCATCCCTTGAAGAAAAGAAGGTGGCCGAAACTTGGAAGAAAGGTGAAGGCTTGGGTGGTTCTCATCTGGGTAGATCGTTGCCCACACAACGTCTGGGATAAGAAGAGGAATACGGTAGAAGATCAAGAGGTTATTTTCTTACAAAGAAAGGTATAACTAGTAATTATTTTCCGCATCATACTAGTTTTCTTTGTATAGTTATTTTTGGAAATACCAAACACAAGAGGCATATGATTCTAGAGTTTCGAATTTGTGTTTTTGTTTTTATTTTTCGAATTTGTGATTCGATTGTTCTTTTTGGTTAAACCTAATGTTATTTTAGGAAATCAAATATTAAATTTCTATTAAAGACTTTGTCGAGGCAGTGGTGGATGATCTCATACCCAAGAAGGTTTTGTGCCTCACCATGTTTGACCTGGGAGCCGATTTTAGAAATAAATATTTAATTAACTTTGTAATATAGGTTGGACTTGGATCAATAATATTAAGTTCCACTTGCGATCTAAGTCTAAACCATTAAGAACAGATAAGTTAAATTTGGAATCAATAATGTTAAGTTTCATTTACGATTCCTAATTTAACTTCTAAAGAACACAATAGGTTATTTAGGAAAGGTTCGACACTTGTACAAAAATTTTATACAGTGGAACCGGTACGATCTTCCTAGGACTAACCAACAATTGGTATCAGAGCTAGGGTTTGCCTCTGTGTGTTTGGTTTTCAAATAGATTATGCACATGTCATACATAATTTAGGCAGGATAATAGTAGGATGTGCTAACTCTTTGGTTGCAGGCTCCAACTATTATGACATATAGATATTGTGTGTGATTGGACCCTTGGACATGTCAAGGGCATTATTTTGTGTGCATGATTGTATGTATCAAATACAGCAGGAGCTGTGTTATTTTTAGAATTTTATTTTTGTTCGATCTAGAATACATGTACATTCCTTTATGGAATATAGGATCGATGTATGTAAAATTCTACATTTGTCGCGGATCGTATCCTTGCGAGGCATGGTGCTATCAGAGGACCAGAGGCGTAGCGGAATAAGAAGGAAGATAGATGCGACAACTCGATCCGATGGCGGTAGCTAAAGATGGCAGCAGCTAGGGTTGGAGCACACGGAGGACAGTGATGAAAATGCCATAATAGTTGGAAAATTAATTTCCAAATTTATTGCTTTTATTTACTGTGTGTGTGCATGTGTTATATGCTAGCATAGGTTAAAATTCCTCATTTTAAATAACTAAGTGGGAGAGAGATTAGTATATAAATCTCACGGTCTCCATTATTGGTTTGTAAGTGATGCAACAAGCTTGCGTGTTGGCTCTGAGTGCCTCCCTCCACAACAGATTAGTTTGTTTGTGGATCACTAGATCAAACTTCCTTAATGGATGGTTATAGGAAATTATTTAGGATGTGTGTGATCTTCTTCAACTTAAGGGGCACAATTCTATTTAATGGACTTAGTATCAAAGTAATGGTATACACTTAAATGCATCTAATAGTATCCTCCCCAACGGAGTCACTGCTATTACTTGTGTGACCAAAAGGAAACAAACTATTAATTTGTCATAAAACTAGGTTGACAAGATAATAAAATTAATGGGTTAAAACTCTTCTTACAAATGATTGATTTTGTATACGTCCACACTAACATGACATACAAAATTAATGGTGTTTGAGATAATTTTATTTGTCATAAAGTTAGGTTGACAAGATAATTAATGGGTAAAACCCTCCTCTTACAAATGTTGATTTTGTATACGTCCACACTAACGTGGCATGCAAAATTCATGGTGTTTTGAGGTGTTGGTAAATTTAAATATTATTGTTAGAGGAATCAATATTATTTTAAATTTAGAGTCTTGACCAAATATTTGATTAAAGACATGCCAACTATTAATTTTATTTGTCATATGTTGACAAGATAATAAAATTAATGGATAAAATCTCCTTTTAGAATTTGTATACGTCCACACTATCGTGGCATACAAAATGCACAGGGATTTTGAGATGTTGGTGTAACGACCCAATTTTCCCCATTATGAGTTTTAAACATTCTTAAAAATATTTAAAAATACTATAGAAATATTCTATAGATTTTTAGAAATTTTTAGAGTATTTTTATGCAATTTTTGGAGTTCGTTTGTTATTTTTACCAAGAGGAAGAAGTTTTAAAAAAAAAAGTGTTGAAGCCGGGTTTTGAACCCAAGACCTCGGACCCAAACCAGGTTTTAACCGAACTCAACCAACCATCCGGTCTGCGAGAGTTTTATTAATCGAGTATGGAATAAAATGTATATAAGCGGTTTTTGGGAACATAAATAGAAAATAAAAAGGGGGTTCAACAGGATTCGAACCTGCGACTCCAACTACGAGCCAAGCCGCGGCGGACCAAGTGATCAGGCCGTCGGTTCTGTTTAGAATAGGTAGTAAAATTATTTAACAAGTTAACAGAACACCAAGTTATAAAAGAGGAACTTAGGGATTGATTTACCCGAAACAAAATTCCTTCTCCTCTTCTCTCACGCGGCGACGACGGTGACTTCTCGGGCGGAGAACAAAGTCGCGGCTAGGGCATAGTTTTTCGGCGGCCAGTCAAGGTTCATCCGAGAGCTCTTCGCCTTCCCGAGATCCTCTCACCGAGAAGAAGCTATAGGCACAAGGAGGGACTGAGAGCTCGAGTTCTCCGAAGCCCTAGAATTGTTCTCGCCGGCTGTAAGTCCAAGGAACCGAGGTGAGTTGCTACTCACCTGCAGTAGGAGTAGTTCCGAGTTTTGATTTGTTTTCATGGCTTTCGGATTTTAGGTTGTAGAGATTTTTGGTTTTATGCTTACTGCCGTGAGTTAGATTTCTGAAGCATGTAGTAGTAGTTTTGGATTTTGTTCCTTCTTGACTTCAAGTTATGTTGTAAAGTTTGTTGTCTTGAAACCTTCTGCCGTGAACCCCAAAGAAGAAAAGATGATGGTTAGTATAGATTGAGCATGTAGGTTTGTGTTTTTTTGTGAATTCTTGCAGAATAGTTAGGAAAGAGTTTTTGTTTTGTTTTTCCCTGTCGTGGTATTGAGCATGAAGAACAGTTATACCTTGTTTCCCTTACTGTGGCATTGAGCATGAAGAATAGAGTATTGAGCATGTATTTTCCTTCATGTTGTTACCCTAATGGTTTCTATTACTAATAGATTTAATAATAGAAGAATGGTTTTCCATGCTAGATGAATGCTAGATGAATGTAACAGAAGCTCTTATTATGTTTAATTTCTGTTTAAAGTGTTCGGAGTTCTTGATCATGAGGTTTTAAGCGTTGTACCATGTTATTTTTAGGCATTTCAGTTTAGTATGGCATGCAGATTTTATTAAGTTATAATGCAGAATCTAATTAAGTTAGTATGCAGAATTGTGTTAGCTTAATATGCAGCATTTTAATGTGCAGAATTCATTTACCCTTAGCTGAACATGTGCAGATTTTTAGATTCCTTGCTATTGAAATAACATGAGCAGATTTTATAAGTATAGTATGCAATGATTCAATTGTTTTTAGTTCTTTTTAGTATGAGATAGTTCTATGCTTTTAGGTTGCTTGTGACCTTAAACAGATTCAGTTTTGTTGGTTTAGCATTGGAATAGCTAGAGATTATTGAGTAGCATGCATTCTTTGCTCTCTTTCTTTATCTCTGTTGTAGCAAGATTTAAGGTTTTAATTCCAACAAGTTTTAGATTTAGTTTAAGCTTGTATGATATGCAGACTTTCATAAGTATTGCTTGCAGATTTTAGATAAGCTTAGTATGTAGATTTTAGATAAGCTTAGTATGCAGATTTTGTTAAGCTTAGTATGCAAATTTTAGATAAGCTTAATATGCAGATTTTTGTTAAGCTTTGCATGCAGATTTATGTTATGCTTTGTATACAGATTTTTGTTTAAGCATTTCAGTGTTAGAATTTGTTTAAACATTTCAGTTTTGTAAGAGACATTCTTTTATAAGAAAAGTATAAGAAAGATAAAGAAAAGTATAAGAAAGATAAAGAAAAGTATAAGAAAGATAAAGGAAAGAAAGAAAAAGGCCAAGGCCTTAAGTATATCCCAAAGTCAAGACTTTAGGGATTTTGGCACACAAGGTGCTTATTAAAATGTCAAGGCATTATATATTAGAAGTATTAAAAGATAACAAGTATTTTACTTTTATTAGTGGCACTGTACTGGACTCTCAGTGGTCCTTGGGTTGGGCTCCCATAGTCATCCTTAGGTTTAGATAACCTAGTATGCAGGACTCTCAGTAGTCCTTGGGCTGGGCTCCCATAGTCGGTCCCTAGGTTTAGATAACCTAGTATGCAGGACTCCCAGTAGTCCTTGGGTTGGGCTCCCATAGTCGATCCCTAGGTTTAGATAACCTAGTAACCCTACTAGATTCGGGACCAGCTATCTCGGGTCTAGTTAGGGATGCGCGCATAGCAAGTACAGTTGTCGGGCCCAAGAAGAAGTTGATTATTATTTTGAAGTATTATAAGTATAAGTTTTTGAACAAGTAAAGTAAGTTTTACATAAGTATAAAAGTATTGAAGAAGAAGTTTTTAAACAAGTGAAATAAAAGAATAAGTTTAGAACAAATGAAATAAGTTTCATTTTGTTTTCAAAAGCAACAAGTTGAGTTTTCTTTTATGCTAGCATGTTATTTAGATTAGCTTACTGTTCTTTGCTATTTTCTGAGCATGAGTAGCTTTACATGTTTAGCATTTCAACATGTCTTGTTCTTTTATTAGTATATGAGCATGAGTAGTCTTCAGTAAGTAATCAGTTAGATCATGTTAGAGATATATGTACATGCATATCGAGATTTTGTGAGTTAGATAGCGCTTACTAAGCATTTTTGCTTATAGTTTGCATTTCCTCTTACTGCAGATACAGGAAAAGAAAAGTGTTAGCAAAGGAAGGCGACAAGGAGATGCGGATGGATGTGTGATGCCAGGACTATGGAGAGACCTGGGAAGTTTTAAGTTTTCATGTTTAGTGGATAGAAATAGTTGAGTTGTACCTTATAGTTTATGTCTTTTTAGATTGTATTTTCATTCCGCATTGTTAGTTTGATTATTTTCCACTGTTGTAGTTTTATTCATTTGTAATTGCTAGAATAGTTTATTCTTTAGTTGTTGTGTCTTATAAACTACGTGGTTGTTTGATAAATGTTCCAGCCGCCTGTGGCTGTGTATAGTATGTTATGTATTAATGATTATGGTCACCGGTACAGGGGAGGCTCTGTCGAAATTTTTCGGTAGGGTTTCTATGTGGTTTTTAATCATACTGGTTAAGTAGAGTTAGTAGATAAGTAACGGTCATCCTTAGAGAGTAGTATAGTAGTAGTAAGAAGGGTGATCGTTACAGTTGGTCTTGACCAAATATTTTTGTGATTCTTAGGATTTCAAATGTTAATCAATCCCCTAGTTGTTATACTATATAATAGACTTAGTAGTCCCAATTGTAATGATTGGAAAACTTGGACATTAAGGTAGACTGTCCTCTTAGAACTGAGAACAATAATGGTGTATTTTATTAGTTGTTGAAACATTTTTAGTGGTGTTATCTACCGGTATCTGGTGTGTAGATACATGAACCACTGATCATGTCTGTAATTCATTGCAGGAGTTCCAGAAAACTCGACAACTATATAAATCACCGTCCACATGGACACTGCTGTAAAAGTAGTAGCTATTGCAGTGGGAGATATTTATCCTCTGATAGGAATAAAATATGGATTTTGAGAAATTGTCTTTACGCACCAAGTTTAGAAAGAATTTGTTTTCAGTTTCTAAATTATCAAAGAACTTGATATTCTGCCTCTTTTAATAACAAAGTTGTTATCAAGATAAAAAGGGAATTTATCTGTTCTGGTATGTTGGTTGACAATTTATAATCCAATAACTCCCACGATGTAATAAATGGAAATTAACGACACATCTTCTAACTTTAAGAGAAAAGCAACCTTCGGAAATAAACCAATCATATCTTTGGCATCTAAGGCTAGGTTATATTAACTTGAGTAGGATTCAAAGGAGAATAACCAATGAACTCTTAAGTTCATTGGTAGTGGAAATTTTTCCAACCTGTGGATCTTACTTGGAAGGAAAAATAACCAAGAAGCTTTTAAGTCTAAGGGGTATGGAGCCAAAGATATATTGAAAATGCTTCATTCTGATTTGTGTGGTCCTTTGACTATCCAAGCAAGAGGTTGTTTCGAATATTTCATCTCTTTTATAGACGACTATTCGAGATAAGGATACATTTACTTGACGCACCACAAGTCTAAGTGCTTTGATTAGTTCAGAGAGTACTAGGCTGATGTGGGGTAACGTCAAAGTAAAAGTATCAAGACACTACGGTGAAATTGTAGTAACAAATACCTCTTAGGAGAGTTTAGGAGTCACTTATCAGAAGTCGAGACTCAATCTCATCTAACTACACCTATACACCCCAACTGAATGGTGTAGTAGAAAGAAGGTATAAGGCTCTTATGGAATAATTAGATCGATGATGAGTTATTAAGAAAATTACCAAATTCATTTTAAGGATATACACTGGAAACGGAAGTGAACATAGTACCTTCTAAGTCAGAACTCTTTACTCCCACAGAATTGCAGAATGGGCGTAAGCCTAGTCTGAAGCATATTCGGATTTGGGTGGTCTAGCACGTGAGAGACATTGATAAGTTGGACATGATTTCACTTGTTTGTGAGTTATCCTAGAAAAATGAAAAGAGGTTTATAGTCCTTAAAATCAGAAGGTCATTGTTGGCACCAATGCCCAATTTTAGAAAAGGACTATACTATGAACCACAAGCCCAAGAGTAAAAAAAATTGTTCTTAAGGAAATTAAAGGACACGTCTAACCTAGTACCAACTGTACAAGATGAAATATCACAAGAAACTGTAACACGTATCACAAATGATACACAATTACAGAAAGTGCCTCGTCGTAGTGGGAGGGTTGTTAGGTAACCTAAAAGATTCATGTTTTGGGATAGTCTTTAGACTCGATCCCTGGTGGATATGAACCTGATCTCCGGACATATGACGAAGCACTCTAAGATAAAAATACAGCATCTTTACAAAGAATACAGAATTAGAATATATGTATTCTAATAGAGTCTGGGAGCTTATAAAATCACCAAATGGTGTAAAATTCATTGGATGAAAATAAGTCTACAATAGGAAAAGGGGGATAGACAGGAAGGTAGAAACTTTCAAAACAAGGCTTGTTGAAAAAGGAAACTATTTTATCGGTAGCCATGCTTAAGTCTATCCGGATTATTTTATCTATAAGGACTATGAGATTTGGTAAGTGGATGTCAAGACAACTTTCCTTAATGGAAGTCTTGAAGAAAGTATCCATACAAAGCAACCAGAAGGGTTCATTGCAAAGGGCAAAGAGCATCTTGTGTGGAAGCTCAATCAGTCTATGGACTGAAGAAAAGCTTCAAGGTCTTGGTTCATCTGGTTTAATGAAGTAATCCAGACCTATGGATTTATTCAGTGTCCAAATGAGTGTTGTGTATACAAGTAGTGTGATGGTAGCATGGTGGTATTTCTTATACTATACGTAGATGACATTTTTGGTAGTTGGAAACAATATCAAAGTGTTGTCAGAAGTAAGGGTATGGTTGTCCAAGCAATTGGATATGAAGGACTTGGGAGAATGCGCACATATTCTCGGGATCAAAGGGATCACAAGAAAAAAATGTTGTGCTTATCCCTAGCTTCATACTATCCTAGCTCATTTTAGCATACAAGACTCTAAGAAAGGGTTTCTACCTTTCAGGCATGGAGTAACTTTATCTAAAGACATGTCTCCAAAGACATCAAAGCAGATAAAGGACATGAAAGCAAGTTCCTTATGCTTCGGCTGTTAGAAAGCCTAATGTATGCTATGCACGAGATTGGATATTTTTTTTGCCCAGTACATAGTTAGCAGATATCGAAGTAACCCAGGACCGGGACACTAGACTTCCGTAAAGCATATATTAAAGTACCTTAGAGGGACTAGATATTATATGCTAGATTATAAGGCAGATAATTTAATCCCTGTAGGTTACAAGGATTATGACTTCTAATTAGATAGGGACAATAGTAAGTCAACCTCGAGGTTTTGTGTTTACTTTAGGAGATAAACCTCGAGGATTATGACTTCTAAAAGTCTAGCTTTTGTATAAACATTTATAAGAATCACATTGGTCAAGTGTCTACATTTATATATACCAAATGTAGAAGTTCAACTAATTTATATTGTAGATAACATAGTGTGTGGTGTCACACACAGAAGATCGTGTTATCGGTTCTTTATAAATTATAAATAGTAGCTCACGACTGAGATAGAAAGGAACAAACCATCGAAAAAGTCATAGTGTAATTAGGTATTAGTTTATCTTGACTAATAAATTACACTAGTACACTCTAAGTGTATTGAGCAGGAACATTTAAGGAAAGTTCTTTTTATACTGACTTAATAAAAGAACAAGTCCTTAGTTATTATGGAAGTGTGTGCTCTTAATCCTAATATAATAACAAGCACATATATTTAATATTTATTTCTTTAACTTATCAAAGGGTGAGATTTAGCTTGATAAATCAATAAGCCCGATAAGTTGGGAAATGATATTACTTATAGTGTGTGTTGTTGATTATAGAAGGAAATTGTATCCTAGTAATCTAGGTTGATAATGTCCCCAAGAGGAGCTCATAAGGTTTTTCATGTTAAACCCTGTAGGTGGACTTAGTCCGATATGACGATAAGGTTGAGTGGTACTACTCTTGGACTGAGATATTAATTAAAATGAGTTGTCAGTAACTCAATTAATTAGTGGACATCCGACATCTTAAACACAAGGAGACTAACACACGCATAATAAGAATGAGCCCAAAATATAATTTGAGATTGGTGCGGTAGTTCAATAATAATTCTTTAGTGGTATGAATTATTATTGATGAAGCTAAGTTGTGTGTTCGAGGCGAACACGGGAAGCTTAATTTCATCGGGAGACTAAAACCAATTCCTCCTCTCAGTCCCTATCGTAGCCTCTTGTATATAGAGAATTATACCCACCTATACCCACCTTCTTACCCATCCTAATGGGGTCAGCCAAGCTAGCTTGAAACCCAAGCTAGGGCTGGCCAAGATCAAAGGATTGAGCCAAGTTAATTGGCCGACCATGGCTTGGAGCCCAAGCTTGATTGGCCGGCCATATTAAAAGGGATTTTATTTTTATTTAAAATTTTTTCTTAATGTGGATATCATGGTTTTAAGAGAGAGTTTAAAATTTAAATCTTTCCTTTTATAGTTTTCTACAAAAGATTAAGAAAAGATTTGAAATCTTTCCTTATTTGTAGATTGAAAGGTGGATTTTAATTTTAAAAAAACTTTCCTTTTTAACCATGTTCATGATTTAAAAGAGAGTTTAAAAAATTAAATATTTCCTTTTATAAGTTTCTACAAAAGATTAAGAAAAGATTTGATATCTTTCTTGTAACAATCCAAATTTCCTCATTTCGAGTCCCAAAAGTAATTTAACAATATTTAAAATGCTATAGAAATATTCTAGAGATTTTTAAAAATTTTTAGAGTATTTTTATGCAATTTTTGGAGGTCGTTTGGTATTTTTACTAAACGAAAGAAGTTTCGACAAAAAAATGTCCAAGCCAAGATTCGAACCCGCGACCAGGGTTTCAGCGGAAACGCAGATAACCAAGTGTTCCACGGGAGTTTTGTTAATCAAGTAGGGAACGAAATATATTTAAGTTATAGTGGAGAACATAAATAGAACCTAGGTATTAAAGGATGAGTTAATAGCGTTTGGGATTTTATTTTACCCGAACCCTAACCTCTCTTCCTCTCGTCTCTCGCGACGGCGCGACTCCTTCTAGGGCGAAACCGCGGCAGCAAGCAAGCACGTCTCCGACGGCCGGCGAGGTTGTTCTCCGAGGGTCTCTTCACGGGGTGGTGGTCCTCACGTCGAGGAGAGGCCGTGAGCACCAGAAGGGACCGAGAGCTTGAGTTAACCGGAACCCTAGAGCCCTTCTTCTCGGCTGTAAGTCCAAGAACACGAAGGGTAAGTCGCTACTCACCTGCAGTAGGATAGTTTCGGATTCTTATTCCTTTTGTTTTTGAATTTTTTTTTTATGAAGATTGTGGGTTGGGTTTTGCTGCCGTGAGTTTTATAAGAAGATGAGAAGGGGTTTTTAATGAATTGGGCATATAGTCTGGACTTCTCAATTCTGATAATGAGCATCTCATAATTGGATTTTGTTTTCCTCTTTGCATTTATGCTGTGGTGTGCTATAATCTGATAACCCTTGTTCCTTTATTTTGTTGTCGTGACACATAGCAAGAAGGGCAATTATGTTTTGGGCCAAGTAGACCCTTTTCTTTTTAGGACTTATGAGCATGATTAGTTCGTTTCTGTGAAGGTTGAATTGTTTTGGAGCTGCTGTGCAGTTTCGGTTGGTGTTATGGAAGGGCACGGGCAATTTCCTTTAGTGATCACTAGGCAGTTTGAGTTGTGTTAGGCAAAAGGCATGAATAGTTTTACCTTTGGGAGTGCTTTGTTAGTTCCCTGTGGCTTAATTAGACCTTTTTGTTATTAGTTCCTTAACATGCAGTTTGTTAGTTCCCTGTGGCTATTTTTCTCCTTGCTGCAATGAAAAGAACAACCTTGAAGTTAGCATATCAAACTTAGATTTCTTTGTTACCTTAATTAGCATCTCAGCTTTAGCGTCCCAGTTTTATTTGCATTGCACGAACAGCTCTGTTTGGAGCTTAGAACAGTCCCTTTGGAGCTTAGAACAGTCCCCCTTTGGAGCTTAAAACAGCCCCCCTTTGGAGCTCATTCTAGTCCGGATTTCTTTTGTTATATACATGCATGGAAAGGAATGAATAGCTTTTGTAGTAGTGCAGTTTTTTTTAGTAGCAGTGCAGAAACTTAGAATTCCTTGAATATCTAATTATTTTCCTTTACATTTCAATTTCTGATACTTTCTTGTCTTCCTTGTAAAACACGAATAGGACATTTCTCCTTCCTTAAGCAATTCAAGTAGAATTTTCTTGCTAGACATTGGGCAGGAACGACCTTTAAGATGAGAATGTAGAATTAATGTTTGTCTTTTATCTTTAGCAATTAATTAGACATGTACAGCTAAGTATTAAGCATTTCAGATTTGCTTTGCATCAGACATTTAGTTTTTCCTCGTGTGGCAGTAGGCATGCACAACAGATGAAGCAAATGCAGAATTTTAGATTTCCTTTAAGCATCTAGGTTTGGTTAAGCTCATAGTGCAGTTTTGTTTAGCACAATATGCAGATTTCTGTTAGCTAAATATGCAGATTTTATAAGTATAGTATGCAGATTTTTGACAAGTTTTATATGCAGAACTCCAATCTTAGAGTTGATTTGATTAAGCTTGTATGCAGATTTAGTTTTAGTGCAGTTTCAATAAGCTTTTCAGTATAGTGTTATTAAGTATTTCCATGCAATTCTATTAATCATTTCAGTGCAGAGTTAATAAGCATTTTAGTGCAGTTTTGTATGAGACATCTTTTTAATAAAGGTATTAGCAAGTATAAGCAAGATAAAGAAAAGAAAGAAAAAGGCCAAGGCCTTAAGTAGATCCCAAGTCAAGACTTTAGGAATTTTGGCACATAATGTGCTTGTTAAAATGTCAAGACTTTTAAAGAAGAAGTAAATAAGTATTTTATTTTTAAGAGGCTAGTACCCGACTTCCAAGGTTGTCGTTAAATAAATCCAAGTGACCAATTCTGAGGTCTTTTCCCTGGTAAGACCGAGGTCTTTACCCTCGTAGGACTGGTGGCTCGCTACCCCAGTTTCTATTAGGGAGCGCGCTTTGGTACTAAACCTGGGCCCAAGAGAAGTTGATTATTATTTTGAAGTATTATAAGTATAAGCTTTTGAACAAGTAAAATAAGTTTCACATAAGTATAAAAGTATAAAAGAATAAGTTTTAAACAAGTGAGATAAAAGAATAAGTTTAGAACAAATGAAATAAGTTTCACTTTGTTTTAAAATCAGTAAGTTTAGCTTTCTTATATGCTAGCATATTATTTAGATTAGCTTACTGTTATTTGCTATTAGAAGAGCATGAGTAGCTTTACATGTTTAGCATTTCAGCCTGTTTGATTAGCTTTACCTTTCAGCATGCAGCTATATTCTTGTGTATCATGAGTATGCAGATTATTTTCAGAGTTTTGCTATTAGTTGAGCATGAGTAGCTTTTCTCTTTAGCATTTTAGTTTTAGCATTCTTCATATTATATGCTCTTTCGAGTTTTTGTGAGTTAGATAGCGCTTACTAAGCATTGGCTTATAGTTTGCATTCCTCCTAATGCAGATAAAGGAAAAGCTAAAGTATAAGGAAGAAGGCTAAGAAGTTGTTTAGAGTCCTTCTTTAATGTTATTAGAGAAGTTGAGATTGTTAAAGAGTTGTTTCCTTTTTCTTATGTTGCTAATTGAGTCTATTCCGCATTGTTAGTTTGGTTGTTTCCCACTGTTGGAGATTTATTCATTTGTTATTGCTAGAATAGTTTTTTTTAAGTTGTTGTGTCTTATTACTGCGTGGTTGTGAAGTATATATACCAGCCGCATGTGGCTGATGGTTTATTTTGCATGTATTGATGATTATTGTCACCGGTACAGGGGAGACTCTGTCAAAATTTTTCGGTAGAAACTTCTCTGGGGCGTGACAAATTTAAGTGTTGCTAATATTAGCATAAGTAACACTAGTGAGTAGAGTTAATAGTTAAGTAACGATCACCTTAGAGAGTAGTAAGGAAGGTGGGTCGTTACATTTCTTTATTTGTAGATTGAAAGGAGATTTTAATTTTTAAAGATAACTTTCCTTTTTAGAAATTATACACATGTTTAAAAGAAAGATTTTAATTTATAAAATTTTCTTTTTATAATCCACCATGAAGGAAAAAATTATTGGAGAAATTTTTTACAAATTTCCGGAGACAAATTAGGAAATTTTAATTCTTATTATAATTAAAACTCTCCTTGTTTATAGCTTATAGATGTGGTCGGCCATGTAATGTGAGAAGAGGAAATTATTTTTAATTAAATAAATTTTCCTTTTCATGGAAAAAGAATTAAGGAAGTTTTTATTTAAATTTCCTTATTTGCCAAGACCAAGGATTATAAAAGAGGAGTAGAGGTGCCTTCATGGGTAACGACTCTATTCTATTCTTCCTCTCTTTTCCTCTTTGGTGGCCGGCTCTAGCTTCTCCCTCTTCTCTTCTTTTTGTGGCCGGCGGTAACTTCTCTAGGAGCTTGGTTGGTGGCCGGATTTTACTTGAGGAAGAAGAAGAAGGAGGAGGTTTTGTTTCCTAGCATCCCTTGGAGATTGGTTGGAGGTCTAAGTTCTTCATCCCTTGAAGAAAAGAAGGTGGCCAAAACTTGGAAAAAAGGTGAAGGCTTGGGTGGTTCTCATCTGGGTAGATCGTTGCCCACACAACGTCCGGGATAAGAAGAGGAATACGGTAGAAGATCAAGAGGTTATTTTCTTACAAAGAAAGGTATAACCAGTAATTATTTTCTGCATCATACTAGTTTTCTTTGTATAGTTATTTTTGGAAATACCAAACACAAGAGGCATATGATTCTAGAGTTTCGAATTTGTGTTTTTGTTTTTGTTTTTCGAATTTGTGATTCGATTGTTCTTTTTGGTTAAACCTAATGTTATTTTAGGAAATTAAATATTAAATTTCTATTAAAGACTTTGTCGAGGCAGTGGTGGATGATCTCATACCCAAGAAGGTTTTGTGCCTCACCATGTTTGACCTGGGAGCCGATTTTAGAAATAAATATTTAATTAACTTTGTAATATAGGTTGGACTTGGATCAATAATATTAAGTTCCACTTGCGATCTAAGTCTAAACCATTAAGAACAGATAAGTTAAATTTGGAATCAATAATGTTAAGTTTCATTTACGATTCCTAATTTAACTTCTAAAGAACACAATAGGTTATTTAGGAAAGGTTCGACACTTGTACAAAAATTTTATACAGTGGAACCGGTACGATCTTCCTAGGACTAACCAACAATTGGTATCAGAGCTAGGGTTTGCCTCTGTGTGTTTGGTTTTCAAATAGATTATGCACATGTCATACATAATTTAGGCAGGATAATAGTAGGATGTGCTAACTCTTTGGTTGCAGGCTCCAACTATTATGGCATATAGATATTTTGTGTGATTGGACACTTGGACATGTCAAGGGCATTATTTTGTGTGCATGATTGCATGTATCAAATACAGCAGGAGTTGTGTTATTTTTAGAATTTTATTTTTGTTCGATCTAGAATACATGTACATTCCTTTATGGAATATAGGATCGATGTATGTAAAATTCTATATTTGTCTCGGATCGTATCCTTGCGAGGCGTGGTGCTATTAGAGGACCAGAGGCGTAGTGGAATAAGAAGGAAGATAGATCCTACTATTAACTTGCCTAAATTATGTATGACATGTGCATAATTAAACTAATACCAAATACACAGAGGCAAAACCCTAGCTCTGATACCAATTGTTGGTTGCTACTCGGAAAACCCAATGGCTCCACTGTACAAAAATTTTGTACGTGATCTGAACCTTTCCAAGCTACCATGTGTTCTTTTAAGTTAAACTTGTATCTCCTGCGGAACTTAACACGTTTGATTCCAAGTTTAACTTATATGTTCTTTTAGGTTTAGATTTGGATCTCCAGCGGAACTTAACACGTTTGATCCAAATCACCTAAGTTATAAATTCAATTAAATATTAATTTCCAAAATTGGCTTCCAATACTGCATGGCGAGGCACTTGGCCTTTTTGGATATGGGAGCAACCACCACCGACTAGACAAAGCCTTTTAAGTAAAGTTAATATTTAATTTTCTTATATAACTATAGGTTAACGAAAAGAAACAATCAAATCACAAGGGAAAAAGATACAGAACACAACATCGAAATAAATTCGAAAAACAAGAATCGAATGCCTCTTGTATTTGGTATTTATACAAAGAAAAATTAACTAGTATGATGCGGAAATTAAATACTAGTTATACCTCTTCCTTGTATGCTAAAAACCTCGAGATCTTCTGCCGTATTCCTCGCCTCCTCTTGGACGTCGTGTGGGCGACGATCCTCCAAGAAGAACACCGCCCAGAAAGCTTCGCCTCCTTCTCTAGAATTCGGGCATCACCACCACAAAGGAGCAAAATAGAGCAAAGGGAAGAGAGGGAGAGGGGCCGACCACTTGATGATCTCCAACAATACAATATCAATTGTTCTATTTTCAAGGCCTCCCCTTCCCCCCATTTTATATTAGTTTCCCAACAGAAAATTATGGAAAGAGTTTTATAAAAAATTAGACTCATTCCTATTTCCTTTTAATTTTTTCTTTTTCTTTCCTTTTAATTAATCAATCCTAGATTGATTTATTAATTAAACAACTATTTGTTGATGTTTAATTATTTGACCGGCCCCTTGATTGGGCACCAAGCAAGGTGGCCGACCACTTATTAAAAGGGAAAGAAAGAAAAAAAATTTATAAAATTTTAAAAGAAGAAAACTTCTAATAAAATTTTACAAACTCTCTTTTTTTCTAATGTGGATATTAAAAGGAAAGTTTTAAAATTTAAAACCAAGTTTTAAAATTTAAAACATCTCTAATAATATTTCTTTTTAAAAGAAAGTTTTATAAATTTTACAACTCTCTTTTAAAACCTTGTGGCCTAATTTAAATTAGGAAAATTTTATAAATTTTTAAAATCTCTCTTTTTACAAATTGTAAATATCTGAGGAAATTTAAAAATTCAAAAACAACCTTCCTAATTTAAATATTGCGGCCGGCCCCCTTGCCCAAGGCAAGGGCCGGCCACTTCTAGAGAATATGTGGTCGGCCATTGCTTGGTCACCAAGCAATGAACCGGCCCCTTCTTGGACACCAAGATAGGCTTTTTTTTGGATGGACTTGAGGCTTTATTGAGGCTACAACAGGGACCTAGAGGAGAAATTGGTTTTGGCCTTCCGATGAGCTTGAGTATCCCGTGCTCGCCCCGAACACACAACTCAAGTTCATCGATAATAACTCATTCCACTAGAGAGTTATTACCGCACTACCGCACCAATCCCAAATTACATTATGGGCTCCTTCTTATCATGAGTGTGTTAGTCTCCCTGTGTTTAAGATTACGAATGTCCACTAATTAAGTGAGTTACTGACAACTCATTTAATTAATATCTAGCTCCAAGAGTAGTACCACTCAACTTTATTGTCATGTTGGACTAGGTCCACCTGCAGGGTTTAACATGACAATCCTTATGAGCTCCTCTTGGGGACATTCTCAACCTAGATAACTAGGACACAGATTCCTTCTATAATTAACAACACATACTATAAGTAATATCATTTCTCAACTTATCGGGCATATTGATTTATCGAACTAAACCTCATCCTTTGATAAGTCAAAGAAATAAATATTAAATATACATGCTTGTTATTATATTAGGATTAAGAGCACACACTTCCATAATAACTAAGGTCTAGTTATTTTACTAAGTCAGTACAAAAAGAACTTACCTAAATGATCCTACTCAATACACTTAAAGTGTATCAGTGTAATTTGTTAGTCAAGATAAACTAATACTTAATTACACTACGTCTATTCTGATGGTTTGTTCCTTTCCATCTTAGTTGTGAGCAACTGTTTATAATTTATAGAGAACCGACAACATGATCTTCTAAGTGTGACTCCACACTCCATGTTATCTACTATATAAATAAATTGAATAATTACATTTAACAAATAAATGTAAACATTTGACCAATGTGATTCTTTATTTCAAAATAAATGTGTACAAAAGCTAAACTTTTAAGTATACACTCCAACAATCTCCCACTTATACTAAAAGTCTAAGCTGCCATATCTGTTGCCATACATCTGATTCCCATCCCCTCCACATGCCTATCAAAAGCTTTCGCCGGAAGAGCCTTAGTGAAAGGATCTGCCAGGTTATCTGCTGATGCTATCTTAGTGACGACAACTTCTCCTCGCTTGACGATGTCTCGTATCAGGTGGTACTTGCGCTCTATATGTTTACTTGCCTTATGGGCTCGTGGTTCCTTTGAGTTTGCAACTGCTCCACTATTATCACTATAAATTATGACGCTCTTGGGCAAACCAGGAATCACATCTAAGTCCATTAAAAAGTTCCTGAGCCATACAGCTTCTTTGGCTGCCTCAGAGGCTGCCACATACTCAGCTTCCATGGTTGAGTCTGAGACGCATTTCTGCTTAACACTCCTCCATGCAATGGCTCCACCTCCTAAAGTAAACACATAACCTGATGTAGAATTACTGTTGTCCCTATCTGATTGGAAGTCTGAATTCGTGTAACCCACAGGGAGTAAATCGTCTGCTTGGTAAACTAGCATATAATCTCTAGTCCTTCTCAGGTACTTTAATATATGCTTTACTGCAGTCCAATGTAGGTTACTTTGATATCTGCTAACCATGCCCACGGCAAAACAGATATCAGGTCTCGTACACAACATTGCATACATAAGGCTTCCTACAGCCGAAGCGTAAGGAACTGCCTTCATGTCCTCAATCTCCTTTGATGTTTTTGGAGACATCTCTTTAGATAAGGCTACTCCATGCCTAAAACGTAAGAAACCTTTCTTAGAGTTTTGCATGCTAAAACGAGCAAGGATTGTATCTATATATAAAGCTTGGGATAGGCACAACATTCTTTTCTTACGATCCCTTATAACTTTGATCCCAAGGATGTGTGCACATTCTCCTAAGTCCTTCATATCAAATTGTTTGGACAACCATACCCTTACGTCCGATAATACCTTGACATTGTTGCCAATTAACAAAATATCATCTACGTATAGTACAAGAAATACCACCATGTTTCCGTTACACTTTTTGTATACACAAGACTCATCCGGACACTGAATAAATCCATATGACTGGATTACTTCATTAAACCGGATGTTCCAAGATCTTGAAGCTTGCTTCAGTCCATAAATGGACCGATTAAGTTTGCACACTAGATGCTCTTTGCCCTTTTCAATGAACCCTTCTGGTTACTTCATATGGATGTTTTCTTAAAGACTTCCATTAAGGAAAGCTGTCTTGACATCCATTTTCCAAATCTCATAATTCATATGAGCGGCAATGGATAAGAGTATCCGGATAGACTTAAGCATAGCTACCGGCGAAAAGGTCTCCTCATAATCGATTCCCTATTTCTGAGTGTACCCCTTCGCAACAAGCCTTGCTTTGAAGGTTTCTACCTTCCCATCTGTCCCTCTTTTCCTTTTATAGATCCACTTGCATCCAATGGCTTTTACACCATCAGGTGGTTCTACAAGCTCCCAGACCTTATTAGAATACATGCATTCTATTTCGGAATTCATTGCCTTTTGCCAAGATACTGCATCTATATCTTGGAGTGCTTCATCATATGTCCGGGGATCTGGTTCATGTTTACCTGGGATCAAGTCCGAAGACTCACCCAAAAACATGAATCTCTCGGGCTGCCTTACAACCCTCCCACTACGATGAGGCACCGTCTGTGGTTGTGTATCATGTGTGACACGTGTTGCAGTCTCTTGTGGTACTTCATCTTGTACTGTTGGTACTGAAGTAGATGTGTCCTCTCTAAGTTCTTCTAGAGTAATTTTACTATTGGGCTTGTGATCCATTATATAGTCTTCTTCTAAAAACTGGGCATTGGTGCTAACAATGACCTTCTGGTCTTTAGGACTATAAAATAAACCGCCTTTGGTTCCTCTGGGATACCCCACAAACATACGAACTTCTGTACGAGATTCTAACTTATCAGCATCTTGTTTCAGCACATGTGCTGGACTACCCCAAATCCGAATATGTCTTAAACTGGGCTTCCGCCCATTCCATAATTCTGTGGGAGTAGAAGATACTGATTTAGAAGGTACTAAGTTCAGAATGTGCGCTGCTGTTTCCAGAGCGTATCCCCAAAACGAATTTGGTGATTCTGAATAACTCATCATCGATCTAACCATATCCATAAGAGTCATATTCCTTTATTCTGCCACACCATTCTGTTGAGGTGTACCAGGTGCGGACAATTGGGATTGAATCCCGGCCTCTGATAAGTAATTCCTAAACTCTCCTAAGAGGTATTCGCCACCACGATCAGACCGTAGTGTCTTGATACTTTTACCTAGACGTTTCTCCACATTAGCCTTGTACTCTTTGAACTTATCAAAGCACTCAGACTTGCGGCACATTAGGTAAATGTATCCATATCTTGAATAATTGTCTATAAAAGAGACAAAATATTCAAAGTCACCTCTAGCCTGGATAGACATAGGACCACACAAATCAGAATGAACAAATTCTAACGCTTCTTTGGCTCTATACCCCTTTGCCTTAAAAGGTCTCTTGGTCATCTTACCTTCCAAGCAGGATTCACACGTTGGAAAGTTTTCCAACTCTAATGGACCCAAGAGTCCATCGGCTACAAGCCTTTGAATCCTACTTAAGTTAATATGACCAAGCCTTAGATGCCAAAGATGTGTTTGGTTCATTTCCGAAGGTTCTTTTCTCTTATTAGAGTTAGAAAATGTGTTATTAATTTCCATATTTTGCTTTGTGGGAGAAATTGGATTTAAAGTATATAAATTGTCAACCAATGCACCAGAACAGATAATCACTTTATTTCTCTTTATAACCACATTATTACTAAAGGAAACTGAATATCCATCTATATACAGTTTAGAAATTGAAATTAAATTCTTTCTAAAATTGGGTACATAAAGATAATTCCTTAAAACCAATTTCCTATTCCTATCAAATGATAAGTAGACGTCTCCCACTGCAACAGCCGCCACCTTAGTAGCATTGTCCATGTAGACAGTTATCTCTCTATCAAATAGTCGTCGGGTTTCCTGGAACCCCTGCAAAGAATTGCAGACATGATCAGTGGCTCTCGTATCTACACACCAGGTGCTGGTAGATAACACTGCTAAACATGTTTCAACTACTAGAGTATGAGATATACCTGTATTGTTCTGTTTCCTACGAGGATTTCCAATGTCCAGTCTGCTTGCAAATAAAGCACTTGCCCTTCGGCTTCTTTATTCCAGCTTTTTGTCCTGCACCTTGAGGTTTATTCACCTTCTTTGCTGAGCCATTTTGTTTCTTCTTCTTCTTGCCTTTCAGCTTAGAAGTAGAACCATTTTCAGCATAGTGAATTTGAGAATTTTGACGAAACAACCCTTCGGCTGCCTGAAGTTCTGTCAGAAGTTCCGCCAATGAATACATCCTTTTATTCATATTATAGTTTAGGCGAAAATGCTCAAAACTTCTGGACAGCGTTTGGAGGATGATATCGACCTGGGCTTCCCCATCAATTTCCCCTCCAAGAACTTGTATTTCGCTTAAGTAAGCCATCATCTTGAGAATATGATCCCTTACGGGAGTCCCCTCAGTCATGGTGGCTGTCATCAGTTTTCTCATTGCCTCTTGCCTAGCAGCCCGATTCTGATGTCCGAAGAGTTCCTTGAGATTGTTCATTATATCATAGGCTGTTGATAAGTCCTGATACTGATGTTGCAATACATTTGACATTGAAGTCAAGATGTAACACCGCGCCATCTCATCAGCTTTTACCCATTTACTATGATGTTGAATCTCCTCTGGGGTAGAATCATTGCTAGGTGTTTCTGGGCATTCCTCTGACAGTACAAACTTATAGCCCTCAGCAGTTAAAACAATGTCCAGGTTTCTTTTCCAATCTATATAGTTGGGACCAGCAAGTCTGTTTTCTTTTAGAATAATGGCCAGTGGGTTGAAAGTCATCCTAAGAATCACAAAATAAATTTTAGTCAGAACTCTAAATTTAGAATAATATTGATTCCTCAAACAATACTATTTTAAATTAACCAACACCTTAAAACACCGTGAATTTTGTATGCCACGATAGTGTAGATGTATACAAATTCAACATTTGTAAAAGGAGGGTATATCCCATTAATTTTATTATCTTGTCAACCTAACTTTTTAACAAATAAAATTAATAGTTGGTTTCCTTCGGTCACACAAATAATAGCAGTGACTCCGATGGGGAGGATATTATTAGACGTGCCTAAGTGTATACCATTACTTGACACTAAGTCCATTAATAAGATTGTGCCCCTTCCGATGGGGAAGATCACACGCTCTTAATTAATTTCCTATAGTCATCCGAAATGGAAGTTTGGTCTAGTGATCCGCAAACAAACTCATCCGATATGGAGGAAGGCACTCAGAGCCAACACGTAAGTTTGTTTGCATCACTTACAAACCAGTAATGGAGACCGTGGAATTCACTAAAACAAATCCCTCTCCCACTTAGTTATTTAAAGTGAGGAATTTTGATGATGCTAGCCTACTAAATATGTACACTAACATTCACACACAGCACAATATAAAAGCAATAAATAGAAAAACTAATTTTCAACTATTATGGCTTTTATCTATTGTTGTCCTCCGTGTGTCGTCATCCCTAGCTGCTGCCATCTTTGGCCACCGCCACCGGGTCTAGTTGTCGCATCCATCTTGCTCCTTGTTCCGCTGCGCCACTCTGATCCTCAAAAGGTTCCACGCCTTGCAAGATTCGATCCGCGACATAAATAGAATTTTTCATTTTTCGATCCTATATTGCTAGAACGAATGTACATATAAACTAGATCGAACATAAAATAAAATTTACATCCATCGATCCTATATTCCATAAAAGGAATGTACATGTATCTAGATCAAAAAATAAAATCCTAATAAAACTAAATACAGCTTCTGCTGTATTTTATAATACAATCATGCACACATAATAAATGCCCTTGACATGTCCAAGGGTCCAATCACACACATAATAACTATAAGTCAAAATAATTGGATCATGCATCCACAAAGTTAGCACATCCTACTATTAACCTGCCTAAATTATGTATGACATATGCATAATTAAACTAATACCAAATACACAGAGGCAAAACCCTAGCTCTGATACCAATTGTTGGTTGCTACTCGGAAAACCCAATGGCTCCACTGTACAAAAATTTTGTACGTGATCTGAACCTTTCCTAGCTACCATGTGTTCTTTTAAGTTAAACTTGTATCTCCTGCGAAACTTAACACGTTTGATTCCAAGTTTAACTTATATGTTCTTTTAGGTTTAGATTTGGATCTCCTGCGGAACTTAACACGTTTGATCCAAATCACCTAGGTTATAAATTCAATAAATATTAGTTTCCAAAATTGGCTTCCAGTACTGCATGGCGAGGCACTTGGCCTTCTTGGATATGGGAGCAACCACCACCGACTAGACAAAGCCTTTTAAGGAAAGTTAATATTTAATTTCCTTATATAACTCTAGGTTAACGAAAAGGAACAATCAAATCACAAGGGAAAAAGAAAAAGAACACAACATCGAAATTAAATTCAAAAAACAAGAATCGAATGCCTCTTGTATTTGGTATTTATATAAAGAAAAATTAACTAGTATGATGCGGAAATTAAATACTAGTTATACCTCTTCCTTGTATGCTAAAAACCTCGAGATCTTCTGCCGTATTCCTCGCCTCCTCTTGGACGTCGTGTGGGTGACGATCCTCCAAGACGAACACCACCCAGAAAGCTTCTCCTCCTTCTCTAGAATTCGGGCACCACCACCACAAAGGAGCAAAAGAGAGCAAAGGGAAGAGAGGGAGAGGGGCCGACCACTTGATGATCTCCAACAATACAATATCAATTGTTCTGTTTTTCAAGGCCTCCCCTTCCCCCCTTTTTATATTAGTTTCCCAACGAAAAATTATGGAAAGAGTTTTATAAAAAATTAGACTCATTCCTATTTCCTTTTAATTTTTTCTTTTTCTTTCCTTTTAATTAATCAATCCTAGATTGATTTATTGATTAAACAACTATTTGTTGATGTTTAATTATTTGACCGGCCCCTTGCTTGAGCACCAAGCAAGGTGGCCGACCACTTATTAAAAGGGAAAGAAAGAAAAAAATTTTATAAAATTTTAAAAGAAGAAAACTTCTAATAAAATTTTATAAACTCTTTTTTTTCTAATGTGGATATTAAAAGGAAAGTTTTAAAATTTAAAACCAAGTTTTAAAATTTAAAACCAAGTTTTAAAATTTAAAACATCTCTAATAATATTTCTTTTTAAAAGAAAGTTTTATAAATTTTACAACACTCTTTTAAAACCTTGTGGCCTAATTTAAATTAGGAAAATTTTATAAATTTTTAAAATCTCTCTTTTTACAAATTGTAAATATCTGAGGAAATTTAAAAATTCAAAAACAACCTTCCTAATTTAAATATTGCTGCCGACCCCCTTGCCCAAGGCAAAGGCTGGCCACTTCTAGAGAATATGTGGCCGGCCATTGCTTGGTCACCAAGCAATGAACCGGCCCCTTCTTGGACACCAAGATAGGCTTTTCTTTGGATGGACTTGAGGCTTTATTGAGGCTACAACATGGACCTAGAGGAGAAATTGGTTTTGGCCTTCCGATGAGCTTGAGTATCCCGTGCTCGCCCCGAATACACAACTCAAGTTCATCGATAATAACTCATTCCACTAGAGAGTTATTACCGCATTACCGCACCAATCCCAAATTACATTATGGGCTCCTTCTTATCATGAGTGTGTTAGTCTCCCTGTGTTTAAGATTACGAATGTCCACTAATTAAGTGAGTTACTGACAACTCATTTAATTAATATCTAGCTCCAAGAGTAGTACCACTCAACTTTATTGTCATGTTGGACTAGGTCCACCTGCAGGGTTTAACATGACAATCCTTATGAGCTCCTCTTGGGGACATTCTCAACCTAGATAACTAGGACACAGATTCCTTCTATAATCAACAACACATACTATAAGTAATATCATTTCCCAACTTATCGGGCATATTGATTTATCGAGCTAAACCTCACCCTTTGATAAGTCAAAGAAATAAATATTAAATATACATGTTTGTTATTATATTAGGATTAAGAGCACGCACTTCCATAATAACTAAGGTCTAGTTATTTTACTAAGTCAGTACAAAAAGAACTTACCTAAATGATCCTACTCAATACACTTAAAGTGTATCAGTGTAATTTATTAGTCAAGATAAACTAATACTTAATTACACTACGTCTATTCTAATGGTTTGTTCCTTTCCATCTTAGTCGTGAGCAACTGTTTATAATTTATAGAGAACCGACAACATGATCTTCTAAGTGTGACTCCACACTCCATGTTATCTACTATATAAATTAATTGAACAATTACATTTAACAAATAAATGTAAACATTTGACCAATGTGATTCTTTATTTCAAAATAAATGTGTACAAAAGCTAAACTTTTAAGTATACACTCCAACAAGGGTACATCACCGTACTCATTCTTTATTTACTGCATTACTCCACTATTTATTTGGCTCATTTATTATATATTCATGGGATCTACCTCAAGCATCGGGGTGCTAGGGACCGGGGAGGCTCGGGCCCTGCATATAGGTAGCGTTGATAAGAGGACTTACGACTACTTGGTTAACATAGAGGACAACTCACCATCCAGGTCATGGTAACTTGGTCAGCATTGCAGCCACATCATCACCGTCAGTTCCATCTTCTAAGATTCTCGACAGGATCACAACTGTTTCTCATTAACTAGAGACATTGGGATGTCGAGAGTTAAATGTGAATGCTAGTTATGTTAACTAGTTCATTACACTGACTTATTGTAAAACTTCATATGGTTCTCTACATATATGGATATGTTTGTGAAGTTCTTACTGCATCTCGAGTGCAAGTTTCCTTCGACTTAAGGTATACAAGTCATCTTGGTCATAGAGACTTATACTTTGACATCTTAAGCAAGCATCTCTTAGAGGTGTGGACCTGAGATGATTGGATATAAGTTAAAGTGTTTGAAGGTGTTTAGATAATTTGGATATGTCTAGTGTTTGAAGGTGTTTAGATATATCCAAATTACTAGACTGACTACGTCACTCACTAGGTCTTTCACCTGGCTTCACTCTTGATATTAATCATCTAGGGTCCATGACAATGCCCTTGTACAAATTCTCAAGCAATAAAGTTCAGCCGCTCGAATAGATTAAGCTGGTCATATCCTTAGGGGTGGAGCCCTTGATGAGGACTTGTTGATCAGCCTTCATCATGATAAATGCACCCTCGGCTTATGACATGGTCTTGGTCCGATCAACCCTGAATGAGTTTCGAGCGGTCGTCTTGACCTTTTGCTAGAAGATCATGTACCTCGTGGATGATCAGGTTAGGGAAGTAAAAGAAAATCAGTTGGTAATGCATAAGTGTTATGTGGATGTCATCAAGACTAAAGCTCGAACAACGCTGAAGATCCAGTGGACATGGTGAATTCCATGTACGAAGTACCCTCGACTCTTATCTATGAAGAAAAAGAGGAAATTCATATCCATCCCAACCGACCAGAAGCCACCACTTAGCAATCGATCTGGCACCCGAATTTAAGGTCGAGCTAGTGGAGCGCTTGACGCGCAATAATGATGTGTTCGCTTTGACACCTAAAGCAATTACGGGCATCTCACCCGAGGTCATGGAACACATGCTTCATGCCCTTCTGGATGCTTAACCAGTCTCCGAATGTGTAAGAAAGTAAATAAATGGAAGAGAGAAAGAATGACATGACCAAAGATAAGAGAATTATTCAAGTAACATGTGATAACAAAAGAAATAAATAAAAGCAAGTGAGATGCCTTCATAAAAATCATGCAATCATATGATAATGTGATCTCGAAAGAATTAAAGTAAGTTCTAGAGTAACATTAATCACAAGTGCATCACACATAAATGGGAATAATAGGCTTAAAAATCTTCACTAAACATATCCAAATTATCATCTCAATCTATCAACATAAAATCCATCACCAAGTTATAACCACATACAATCCAAGAATCTAATCATGACAATAAATCTCCATCTCAACAATCAAATTTAACTAGCTTTCACAATTTCTAATATGATAAAAAAGAATGCATAGAGAATTTATTATGAAAACTGACAAGACAAATTAAAAATGAACTACCAAGTAGAAACAAACAAAGCAAAGAAATATATACAAGTAGAAAGAAAAAGAAAAAGTGAGATGGAACAGACTCTCCTAAATTTCTAGTTGTCGAAATTAATTTAATTTCAGAAGCCATGCTAAAAGTGGAATGGTTGTAGGTGAAGTGAGGACCGCTCCCTCTACCATTGTCTCCTTAAAAATTTTCTCCAGTAGTCAAAGACGATTCAGTTGGAGTGTCCACTCCAAAAGCTTCATTATTGCATAAAGTGTTAGAGCTTTCTTCACATGGTAAAATGCATCCTTACATGATTGACTCCTAATGAAATGCCTGTAGAAATCTTGTGCACTAAAAAGAAAAGGATGCAATTCTTGCATGCATGCTAAGTAAGATGGACTAGAAATAATATCAAAAGTAATAGAGCATAAATCAAGAGATATGTCACATCTAATAAAATCAAACATAATTACCTCTATGGAATTTTATAAGAATTTAGAAGAATTATATTGTCCTTACCATACTGAAAGATACCTAGAGGGTCTAAAACAGTGAATGCGAATAATCTTAGTCAAGTAAAGGATCTGGCTCTAGTTCAAGTAGTTGTGCACTCAAAGAAAGTGATTCTTAAGTCTTCCCTATACTTCTTTCATCACTAAGTAGAATAACAGGCTCGACTGGCTCAAATGGTAGTGTAATCAAAGGAAGTGATTCTTGGGGCTTTGTCTCCACAACACTAGTCCCTACACTTCCATCCCTATCAACAACATCTACAACATCAAGAATATTTAGAACAGCAATATCATCAACAAAAATATTATCAGGATTATCTACAATATCACGATATAAAAAACTAGAAGAGTCATGTAGAGTAGATGCAATAAAGTCAAGAATATTACAAACTCTACAATCCATCTCCTCAAAAATTAATGCAGTAGGTTGATCTGATAGTAACTGTAACTATGTTGATGAATGTGTTTTTTCCTGGAACTATGTTTCTTAATGTTGCCAAAATTATTGTGATTGCTCCCTAAAATCCTGCTCAAGCTAATGGTGCTAAAAGTAAGGCTGGTAATACTGGATCACTCAGAAGTCCCTTGTTGTTTGTTCTCATACCTAAATCCTAACAATAAATTATACTTATCCTACTGATGAGTCTGATAATATTGAGGATTAGGCTATTAATACTAGATCCTGGTGGGGAATACACTGGAAAAGGAATGAATTTCTTTCGCAATCATCGGTCTAATCCTAAATTGTTGATAATTTACAGTTATAATCTAGATAAGTTCTTTGGCCTGAGTCGGTGTCTTGTTAACTAGAGTCCCTCCACTAGTTGTATCAACCATACTCCTATGCATGAGAAATAATCCCTCATAAAAGTACATAATCAGTAGCTGATCGCTAATCTGGTACTAAGGGAAACTAGCAACAAGTTCTTTAAATCTATCCCAATATTCTTGAAATGGTTCTCCTGCAAATTGCTGGACTCCATAAATACTCCTTCGAATAGTTGTGGTCCTAAAAGTAGGAAAGAACCTTGCCAGAAAAAATTTCTTCATCTCGAACCAACTGGTCATAGAATTGGGTGGAAGACAGTCCAACCAATCTTTTGTTGAATTCGTCAGTGAGAATGGAAATGCTCTAAGTCTGATGTCTTCTTTTGATATACCATGTGGGTTCAAAATAAAGCACACCATATTCAATTCTTGTAGATATCTGTTGGGATCCTCACCAGAAAATCCATAAAACTTTAGTAATAAATGTATGATAGTCCATAACTCGAAGTCTGCCTCTAAATCAGAATATTGAATGCAGAATGAATCATCTGACAAATTGAGTGCCCAAAGTTCTCCAAGAGTTTTTTTAGTGTTGTGTGAGAAAAATGATAAGAAGATATTGGAACATTAATTTAGAAGAGATGATGGAGGCCGGAGTTCATTTTGGTCATGGTACTAAGAAATGGAATCCTAGAATGGCCCCTTACATCTCTGCAAAGCGTAAAGGTATTCATATTACAAATCTCACTGGAACTGCTCGTTTTTTATCAGAAGCCTCTGATTTAGTTTTTGATGCGGCAAGTAAGGGAAGAACCTTCTTAATTGTTGGTACCAAAAATAAAGCAGCAGATTCAGTAGCATCGGCTGCAATAAGAGCCCGGTGTCATTATGTTAATAAAAAATGGCTTGGTGGTATGTTAACAAATTGGTCTACTACGGAAACGAGACTTCAAAAGATCAGGGATTTAAGAGCAGAACAAAAGATGGGTAAACTCAACCGTCTTCCCAAAAGAGATGCGGCAATATTGAAGAGAAAATTATTTACCTTGCAAACATATCTCGGCGGTATCAAATATATGACGAGGTTGCCTGATATTGTGATCATCGTTGATCAGCAAGAAGAATATACGGCTCTTCGAGAGTGTGTAATTTTGGGTATTCCGACGATTTGTTTAATCGATACAAATTGTGACCCGGATCTCGCAGATATTTCGATTCCATCCAACGATGATGCTATAGCTTCAATCCGATTGGTTCTTAACAAATTAGTATCCGCAATTTGTGAGGGCCGCTCTAGCTATATAAGAAATCCTTGATTATGATTAAGGGGGGATTTTTGGATTCGGTTACTATTCTTGAATTAAATAAAAAAAGCAAAAAGGTAAGTGCGGGCATATTGATAATATGTTATTATATTACGTGATTTCTTGGTATCCTATGTAAATTCTTGATATCTTAAATATACAATTAATGAATACGATTTTTGATTCATATTGGTGAGTTGAAAAAGAGATAGAGATGGTTGAATCAAAATAATTTATTTTTTGAAGTTCAATTTCTGCTAGAGGACAATATGAATGTTATACCATGTTCCATTAAAACACTCAAAGGGTTATACGATATATCGGGTGTAGAGGTAGGCCAACATTTATATTGGCAAATAGGAGGTTTACAAATCCATGCCCAAGTACTTATCACTTCTTGGGTAGTAATTGCTATCTTATTAGGTTCAGTCATTATAGCTGTTCGGAATCCACAAACCATTCCGACCAACGGTCAGAATTTCTTTGAATATATCCTTGAATTTATTCGAGACTTAAGCAAAACCCAGATTGGAGAAGAATATGGCCCTTGGGTTCCCTTTATTGGAACTATGTTCCTCTTTATTTTTGTTTCTAACTGGTCAGGTGCTCTTTTACCTTGGAAAATTATACAGTTACCTCATGGAGAATTAGCTGCACCCACGAATGATATAAATACTACTGTTGCTTTAGCTTTACTCACGTCCGTCGCATATTTTTATGCGGGTCTTAGCAAAAAAGGATTGGGTTATTTTGGGAAATACATTCAACCAACCCCCATCCTTTTACCAATTAACATCCTAGAAGATTTCACAAAACCTTTATCTCTTAGTTTTCGACTTTTCGGAAATATATTAGCCGATGAATTAGTAGTTGTTGTTCTTGTTTCTTTAGTCCCTTCAGTAGTTCCTATACCTGTCATGTTTCTTGGATTATTTACAAGTGGTATTCAAGCTCTTATTTTTGCAACCTTAGCCGCGGCTTATATAGGTGAATCCATGGAAGGTCATCATTAACTAGCTTTTCAAATAGTCTTTTTTTTTTAATTCTATTATTAAGCAAGCTTATCCCACATGATTCATGATAATCCAATTGGATGGGTAAGATAATAGTGTATGATTCCATCATCTAGAATTGTAGGAGAAAAGATAGACAATATTCCAACAGAATTCTAAAAAAAAGAAGGGCTGGGGAGGTTATAGTTAGAGTATAATATATGTAATAATGTCTATAGGCTCTAAACCCCCGTCTATTTTTCTAGGAATTATTCTATTCCAGAATCAATTAAAAAAATTAGGATGGTTTACATTATGGAAGAAAAGAATGGATATGTGATATTAGAATCACATTAAATATTTTTTAGTTATATGAGATAAGTCTATCCATAATATCGCTATATTACATAACTATATAATATTTATTATTATATTTATTTTTTTATTTTTATTATAGTATTGTAAGGCTATAATTTATATTTTTCCTAATTACAACCAATCCTATAATCATAATCTGGATCCTCATTATTCATATTTGTTATGTTATATATGAACAATATACAACATAAAATATATATATATATATATATATATATATCTATTATCCGGTTTAATTCAAATTGAAATTAGATTCAATTCATTATATATTTCTTATTTATATATTTATTTATATATATATATTCTTAATTCCTTAATTCTTATATTTTTATATTAAAATATTCAAAATTTTTGTTATTATTTTATTTATTATTTGATAATATGTATAATATACAATACAAATTACAAATAATATAATTTATTATAATTATAAATAAATAATTAATAAATTAAATAAATAATTAATAAATAAATTTTTAATTTAAGTTAAGATATTAATAATTAATATATATTGGTACTTTTTTATTACATAATATGTATTACATATTAACTTTTTTATTACTATTACATATTAATTTATATTTATATTATTAATTTATATTTATATTGAATTAATTTGGTATTAAATTAATTTGATAATTTGATTGATATTGATTGCAGTTCACACTGTATTTAGATAGATTTCAATATCAGTCCTTCTCTTCTAGCAATTTTTTTTGAATGAAAAAATAAATAAACTTAACAATAGTGTAGTGTAGTAAAGAACGAAGAATTAAATGAAAGAATGGTTCGAAACAAAGAAATACAATAGTTACAACTGTATGCATATGGATTTACAAAAACTCTATGATAGTTAAAAACTAAAAACGAGATAGTTCTGATGATTCCATTTTTTAATTTAGTAATTAATATTATTATTTCAACTTGTGGATCTTAATTAAAAGTCATAATTGATTGGTTGATTGTATCATTAACCATTTTTTCTTTTTTGTTTTGTGTGAGGAACTTACCATGAATCCACTGATTTCTGCCGCTTCCGTTATTGCTGCTGGATTGGCCGTGGGGCTTGCTTCTATTGGACCTGGAGTTGGTCAAGGTACTGCTGCAGGCCAAGCTGTAGAAGGTATTGCGAGACAACCGGAAGCAGAGGGTAAAATACGAGGTACTTTATTGCTTAGTCTAGCTTTTATGGAAGCTTTAACAATTTACGGACTGGTTGTGGCATTAGCACTTTTATTTGCGAATCCTTTTGTTTAATCCTCAAAATATAAAAAAAGTCTCTAAGAGACTTTTTTCTTATTAACTCTTAACTTGGAATTTTCCTTTGCTTCTTAGAATTATATTAACACGTTACTAAAAAATTACTTATTTATTGAGACAATACCTAGGAAGGGTTGATTTGAAGATGAGGAATTACCGCATTCACTTGCTTTCTTCCTTTCTGTCTTTAGCTTAGTACAATAGAAAACTTTTTTATTTTCATTGTTTGGAAGTGTTTCAACAAATGAAATATTTTTCAATTGATATCAGATCTAAAACCTAAGTCTAAAGTCTAAGTAAAGTATCTTATTAGAAAACTTTTAAAAATGTAAAAAAATTTAAACAAAACAAATGAAATTACTAGATTTCTTTTATTCTCATTAAATAAATAAAGTGGAAATAAAAAAAAAAAAGAAATCGATCAAAAAAAGGGCGATCGGAGTGATACAAAGAGAACTCTGTTCTTTGTTAGTCCTATCCAAAAGAAAAGAGAGGAGAATATATGAAAAATGTAATTGATTCTTTCGTTTACTTGGGCCACTGGCCATACGCCGGAAGTTTCGGGTTTAATACCGATATTTTAGCAACAAATCCAATAAATCTAAGTGTAGTGCTTGGTGTATTGATTTATTTTGGAAAGGGAGTGTGTGCGAGTTGTTTATTTCCAGAATAGGATGGATCCATCCATCTGCACTTATGGTATTTATAAGGGATAGGGGAAATAGTAAAAAAGTGCACAATCTCGACGAATTTCTTCTGAATAAATTAAGAAATTATATGCAAGAACCATAGCATTTCGTGATTTATTGGTAAATCCACTTTGATTCTCTATCAACCAATAATGCGAGACCTTTAACATGGTTAAAGCTAAATTGTTTAAAGTCCGGACAAAACATGGTATTCTTTCTACCACTACGTTAGTAACCAAATAGTTCAAAAAAATTGGTAATTTATTTGATTTTGATATATAACACTCATATCAATAAATAAATTGAAACTATTTACGAGATAAAAAAAGGAAACAAAGTTCCTTTTTTATCTAATGCCGAATCGACGACCTATGTATAAAAAAGAGGAATTTTTGGACTTGAAGAAACAAAAATATAATATAATTATTATTATTTTAATTTTTATTATCATATTTCCTTTTTTCATTCAAAAAAATGAAAAAAAAAAGTACAAATAAAAAAACAACTTTGCTGACAATTTTAGATTTTGATCTGGTCTAGTCGGAAGAGTCTTCCTAATATTCTGGTTTTTTATTTTATAAGTTTTGATATGTTTAACTACAAACAGAAAAGAGAAGGTAGGCTCATTACATTAAAAAAGCTATGGGAATACTCATACCATAAATAAATAATTGAGCGTGAGAGCCAAATGAATCGAAAGATTCATGTTTGGTTCGGGAAGAGATCATGGAAGTTGTGAAATTAATGGTAAGATAATCTACTTTCATTAAATGATTTATTAGATAATCGAAAACAGAGGATTTTAAGTACTATTCGAAATTCGGAAGAATTACGTAAAGGGGCCGTTGAGCAGCTCGAAAGAGCCCGGACTTGCTTACGTAAAGTGGAAATAGAAGCAGATGAGTATCGAATGAATGGATACTCTGAAATAGAACGAGAAAAAGTAAATTTGATTAATGCCACTAGTGATAGTTTGGAACAATTAGAAAATTACAAAAATGAAACGCTTCATTTTGAACAAGAAAAAGCGATTAATCAGGTCCGACAACGAGTTTTCCAACAAGCCTTACAGGGAGCTCTAGGAACTTTGAATAGTTGCTTGAATAGTGAGTTACATTTCCGTATGATCCGTGCTAATATTCGCATTCTCGGAGCCATGCAAAAAATAACGGAATAAAGAAACGCTAATGGTAAGTCTTCGAGCCGACAAAATTAGTAATATTATCCATGAACGTATTGAACAATATACTAGAGAAGTAAAGATTGTGAATACCGGTACCGTACTTCAAGTAGGCGACGGAATTGCTCGTATTCATGGTCTTGATGAAGTAATGGCAGGTGAATTAGTAGAGTTTGAAGAGGGTACAATAGGCATTGCTCTGAATTTGGAATCAAATAATGTTGGCGTTGTATTAATGGGTGATGGTTTGATGATACAAGAGGGAAGTTCTGTAAAAGCAACAGGACGAATTGCTCAGATACCCGTGAGTGAGGGTTACTTGGGTCGTGTTATAAATGCTCTGGCTAAACCTATTGATGGGAGAGGTGAAATTTCAGCTTCTGAATCTCGGTTAATTGAATCTCCTGCCCCAGGTATTATTTCGAGACGTTCTGTATATGAGCCTCTTCAAACGGGGCTTATTGCTATTGATTCTATGATCCCTATAGGACGCGGTCAGCGAGAATTAATTATTGGGGACAGACAGACCGGCAAAACAGCAGTAGCCACAGATACAATTCTCAATCAAAAAGGCCAAAATGTAATATGTGTTTATGTAGCTATTGGTCAAAAAGCATCTTCTGTGGCTCAGGTAGTGACTACTTTCCAGGAAAGAGGGGCGATGGAATACACTATTGTGGTAGCCGAAACGGCGGATTCACCTGCTACATTACAGTACCTCGCTCCTTATACGGGAGCGGCTCTGGCTGAATATTTTATGTATCGTGAACGACATACTTTAATAATTTATGATGATCTCTCCAAACAGGCACAAGCTTATCGCCAAATGTCTCTTCTATTAAGAAGACCTCCCGGTCGTGAAGCTTATCCAGGAGATGTTTTTTATTTGCATTCACGACTTTTGGAAAGAGCCGCTAAATCAAGTTCTAGTCTAGGTGAAGGAAGTATGACTGCTTTACCGATAGTTGAGACTCAATCTGGAGACGTTTCAGCTTATATTCCTACTAATGTAATTTCCATTACAGATGGACAAATATTCTTATCCGCCGATCTATTCAATGCCGGAATCCGACCTGCTATTAATGTCGGTATTTCTGTTTCCAGAGTAGGATCCGCAGCTCAAATTAAAGCCATGAAACAAGTAGCCGGCAAATTAAAATTGGAACTAGCGCAATTTGTGGAGTTAGAAGCCTTTGCACAATTTGCTTCTGATCTCGATAAAACTACTCAGAATCAATTGGCAAGAGGTCAACGATTACGCGAGTTGCTTAAACAATCCCAATCAGACCCTCTCGCGGTGGAAGAACAGATAGCTACTATTTATACCGGAGCGAATGGATATCTAGATTCGATAGAACTTGGACAGGTAAAGAAATTTCTCGGTCAGTTACGCAACTACTTAAAAAAGAATAAACCTCAATTTAAAGAAATTATATCTTCTACCAAGACATTCACCGAGGAAGCGGAATCACTTTTGAAGGAAGTTATTCAGCAACAGATCGAACTGTTTTTACTTCAAGAACAAACATAAATTTCTCACTTTTTTCTATTCTTAGTACAAGAATAATCGTTGAGAAATAGTTCTAATTCGAATGATTCAAAAAAGGTTTCTTGGTATAGCCATTTTTAAAATGGATGTAAATAAATTGCGTCCAATAGGATTTGAACCTATACTAAAGGTTTAGAAGACCTCTGTCCTATCCATTAGACAATGGACGCTTTTCATTCCTATTTTCTTCTTTTGTATTCTTAGTTCATATAAAAGATATTACCGGGAAAATCCTTTATAGAAAAAAGGATGTATATCTAAATTGATGGTGCATGTATTTATAATACATAATATGTAGCGGGTAGCGGGAATCGAACCCGCATCGTTAGCTTGGAAGGCTAGGGGTTATAGTCGACGTTGGTTGATCATTTTTAACGTCTCTAATTCAAAACTGAACATGAAATTTTTATTTCATTCGGCTCCTTTATGGAAGATTGATGTATTCATAGAGAAAGAATTACATCCATAACATCTATGTCAGCCTTTCTGTTTGAATGTATCCAAAACTATTTGCTTACTAGATGATCCCTCTAGAGGAGAGGGATTATATGAAATCCGTCTAGTCTAGTTACTTCGTTCTCTATTTCTACTGGCAGGATCCTGAGGAAAAGAATTTCGTTTCCACCGAGCTGAAACAATATGCGATGCGGATGGTTCTAGTAAACCAAAACCACTCTCTTCCAGCTTGTTTGGCTTCAATTTCCCTTTTACAACACCAAAATAGAAGATCTAGTTACGATTGGAACTAAATTTTTGTATCTTCATCCATGGATCCTTAGTCATACTTATTCAATTGGAAGACTGGATCCAGTTCAAAAAAATTATGTTTCACGACTACATAATCCATTTTTATTTTTAATAGGACTTTGGATACAAATCGTGAGAATGTATGTTCTTCCTCAAATATGCTATTGAGAGGTAAAGGATTAAACCTTTTTAAGAAATAAAGTTTTTGATCGGAGTATGAAAAAAAACGGAGATACCCCTTCCCTTAACTATTTAAGTTTTTAATAGAACGAATCACACTTTTACCACTAAACTATACCCGCTACATATACATTATTGTATATAAATGGACTATTTGTCGAACAAAGGAGTGAGACGCAATCAAGATAGGATCCAAATTATGGTGTTGACGCATATTTAGTCCTGTTAGCCGGGGACTTAAAAGGGTAAAGGGCCCAAAGCTTTTCAAATTTTCGAATTTTTTAAATAACATACATAAATTTCAATAAGACTATATATATCCTTGTTTTGTTGGATTGCTAGTATTTTCGGATTGAAAGGGTCATTGAAGCTAGACAAAAAGAGGTACTGGCCTGGCCGGTACTTAACTAAGACCCGGCCTGGGCCGGGGGAATAAATCTTTCGTACAAAATCAAAGAAGTAAGGTATTCTTTCTATTGTATTGTAGATACTTGTTTCGAATCATTATCTAAATGTAATTCCTAATCAAATTCGTTCTTTATTTACTCTGAACTTACTTATTTTATATTAATGAAAAATAGGAAATTCCTAATATAAAATTTTATAATTACATTTTATTTAATTATAAAATAATAATTTATTTATAATATATATTTATATATTATAAATATATATTTATATATTATAAATATATATTATAAATATATATTATAAATATATATTATAAATATATATTATATATGTAATAGTAATATATATTAATTAGTAATATATATTAATTCATAATATATGATATGAAAATAAAATAAAGAAAATATTGAATTTTCCGTAATTTCTTTAATTTAAATTATTTCGATTTTCTTTTCCATTTGGAGTTTGGAGAGATGGCTGAGTGGACTAAAGCGTCGGATTGCTAATCCGTTGTACGAATTATTCGTACCGAGGGTTCGAATCCCTCTTTCTCCGCTCGCTCTGATTACTCGACCCGCTTGATACTTTCAATTTCGAACTTTCAAAAGGAATTTCAATTCCTTGAATTTATCATAGGTAAATTTATAGAATAGATAAAATAATAAGAAAAGTTTAGTAAGAAAAGTTTAGAAAAAAAATTATTCCTCACGTCCAGGATTACGTCCTGGATCATTAGATAAGAATCCGAAGATGAAGAGAGAAACAAAGAATATCACTACTGTGTAAACAAAGAGTTTAAGACTAAGCATTACACAACCTCCAAAATAATCTTATTTTCGAAAAAGGGAATAGATTACCTATTTTTTCTTTTCAACACATCTACTATTTTGTTTAATTTGTTTGTTTAATTTTACACGATCCCCTGCAAAAAAATTCAATTTTGGAAAAGAAAGTCATTTTTACAAATTTCTTTGTATTGTATGTAATAAGATTTTTCTTTCTTACTTACAACTTACAAAAAACTTCTTGTCATATCGACAATTAGGTTTTGTAGGGGACCTAGACCCAGTAAACTCTTTGCTCACTGAAAGGTGAGAACGAGTAAATAAGCTGATCCAAATTCATCTTTGCGGTTATTTAATTAATATACAATAATTGAAATTTTTGAATCGAGGGTTTATAATAATAATGTAATACTTAGTCGATCTTATTCATTTTTCGAATTTTATTATCAAATAAATTATGAATCGATTTGGATTTGGCAAAATGAGTCTATTTGGCAAAGTATTAAAAATTTTATTGAAAACTTACAG
The DNA here is from genome assembly GCF_018446385.1 of Zingiber officinale. NCBI lineage: Eukaryota > Viridiplantae > Streptophyta > Magnoliopsida > Zingiberales > Zingiberaceae > Zingiber > Zingiber officinale. Next base: position 38,654,498 of record NC_056007.1, on the reverse strand, counting down.
CAGCTTGCCAAACAAAGGCTAATAGAAAAAAGAAAAGAGGTATAACAGGCATAACATCTACGATTGGATTGAAAACCGCATAAGCTTCAGGCAATTTGGCAAAGAAAAAACTGTTCGAATAAAGGACAGAATTAAGACAGATACAGATTAAGCTAAAGATATTAAGCATAACAAACATTTCGTTCTTGTGTATTAGATAAAGAGATTTCGATAGTTTTACTTTAAACACTCATACAAATACAATCAAAAGACATAGGAAATATACAAGATAGACTACGTGCATACAAGAGATGAATAATTAAGCCCTAACAGTATTTTTAAATTTTTGCAATCACAAAAGAAATAGAAATAAGAGAGAATAAAATTGAAAAGAATGAAATAAAAAATATTAAAAAATTAAAACAGTGATCTAAATGATGAGATTGACCAAAATAGGTCTTTATTCATGGTCTAGCTGTAGTATTACTCCCTTCGCCCCTTTCCTTCAACCTGCAAAGTTCAAGAGCAAAAAGGGAGAAACTGACAATTACATCGAAAGAAAAAAAAAATAACAAAGCAGAAAGGCAAGAACAAGATAAAGATAAAACTTATGTATAGTCTAAAAACAAACGAACACCACTAACTTCCCTGACAATGATGCCAAAATTTGATAGGGTCACAACTGTCACTTACACAAATCAAATTAATAAATTTCTAATCAACCGAATCCCTTAACCTGTACTAAGGTAGTATAATAGAGGACAGGGTCGTCTCTCTCATGGAACTAATGGTAGAACATTTGTTTTCAAATAGAATCGAATAGAGGGGTTTTATTTTAGGAATTTTTCTCTAAACCTAATGCAATAAATGTAATCATAACTAACCAACAACGATGAACCCATAGCACAGTGTCACTCTACATTATGGATAACACCATAAACAAAAATAACATGCGAGAAGTAAAACTAAAATTCTATCTGAAGATAAACATGCACCTCGTTGTCACCCTATAACACAAGAACATCTATTGATAGGCATAACATAAAAACATAATAAACAACACAAACATGCACAAGGGAAAAACAATAGTAAAACAAATGTAATTGACTAAACAACTTAACAGCAATTAGGCAAAACCTAATTATACATAATTGATAAACTTGCACCACATTATCACACTATGAAACAAGATTAACAATCATGCATAAATGTGACTAACAAAGTACGAAGTTAAGCAATCAAACATGTATCACAAGTAAATAACACATAGATCAAATACGAAAAGAAGCTAACAACTAAACAGGAATAACCAAACAAGAAAGGAAACTAAATTAACCAAACATGAAACAATCAAACAAGAAAGGAAACTAAATTAACCAAACATGAAACAATCAAACAAGAAAGGAAACTAAATTAACCAAATATGAAACAATCAAATAAGAAAATAACTAAACTATCCAAACCACTCTCTCGTGATCGTTCCAATTCAACTACTCTCCTCCGTTACTAGGGGGACTCAGCTTTAGAACCACCAACCCTAGTGGACAACAACTCAACGACTAATCCTTTAATCTACAACTCCTACAGCACACATCACACCAAGTTGATGGCTTAGATGGACAGGGAAACAACATAAAATTCAGCATCAACAGGAAATCAACTCAAAATTTCAGCAAGTCAGCAACCAAAATAGAATTCCAACAAATCAAAGGAAGAATTTTATGTCAAAATTGGTAAATAATTGAGATGAACAAAGGAGCTGCCGACTGGAATTGGGATAAAGATACTTCTACTAGAATTGAAGAACTAAGGTTACTGGTGTAAGAAGAAGAATAGGGAGAGAGGAAGAAATAAGATGAGAATAATAAAATCTATTGTTCATTGATATTTGCCCTAAGGACAATACAATATATAATGTTCAAAAAGTACTTGGTCAAATAACTAATTAATAAATAACAGAATTATTCTAAGAATTATTCTGAGAATAATTATAACAGAATTATTAGAATAATCCAAATACTAATATGATTTGATTTGGTAATTTGATCCGGTCAATTTGGATAATTCTGTTATATCTCTTTTACCCCCCCCCCCCCCCGACAAACTCAACGGGAGATCTCTGACGTTGAGTTTGCTTGCTAACTTGTTGAAACGTTGTCTGGATAGTGGCTTAGTAAAGATGTCAGCGGAAGTCCACAACAGCCTCAACCTTGGGATTCAGATGGGAGGCTCACCAAAGAAGATGAAGATAGTTGGCTTCCTCCTTGGAATCTTCTGCTTTCGCAACGCCATCCACAGAAGAACCTCCACTGCGGAAGGGCTAGAAAAGGGGTGCCTTGCTAGAGAAGAATGCTCCACCATCAAGAAAGCCCTAATAGGAGTCACCGCCTTTTTGTCGAGAATCGGGAATTGAGAAGGACTCACTGCGTCGACGTAAAACTGCTCTGCCAGAAAGTGAACCCTAATAGAGGTCGTCATTCACAAGAGTCATCAAAGATGCCTCCATCACCGCTTAGAGGAGATTGTGAAGAGGGGAAGGGGCGTCGGGAGAAGAAAATATGAGTAGAGAAAAGAACAGTAATCCTTAGCCAAATGTCACTGTACGCCTCGTGAAAAATATAAAGGAAAGGGTTTTCCCATCCAATATGAGTCATCCATCTTTGTGAGGAATAAACTAAAGGTCTGATCATCAAATCTTGAGATAAACAGTCTAGATCGCTTTAGATTAATTTAAGGTTGATTTCATCTTTAGATCTAACAATCCACATAGCTTTAAATATGGATAGAGGACTGGATGACTTAGATCTAGATGAAGAAACAAGATCTCTCTTGATCTAGATTAACGGTTCATACTTATTCTACTTGATCTCCCTCATTTAGCCTCCAAATCAAGCCAAATTTGATCTGACTCAACTCTAATCCATAGTTCTTTGGATTTCCTACAAAATCATAATAGAAATATGAGATTAAATTCCACAATTATAGAAAGTTTATAATTAAATCTAAAATAAATTGTACTCCTAAAATATGATATAAACACCAAATTTAGCTTATGAGAAAGTAAAAATGTCAGATATGAGAGCCAAAATCATGCATAAAAATTCTAGTTATCAATAGTCCACCTTACGGAAATGTCGTGGAGTAGGAGCCCTAATCTTCGAACCATGTTAAATCAATATGTTAGGTTTGCTTTCTTGTTTTAGTTTAACTTTTGTATTTATATTTTCGCTATGTGCTAATGAGTGTAGGAAGGAAACGAACAATTTAGGGTGGATCATCTATTCACCCCTCTAGTCAGTGTCAAAGGTTCCAACAATTGACATCAGAGCGAGGTCGTTCTTCATTAAACTAATTGCCGGGAGAAGCAAGTGCTAGAAGAAGAAGAAGAAGAAGAAGAAGAAGAAGAAGATGGAGATGGAAGGACCATTAGGATGGAATATCCGAATCCCACCTCCATACAATCAAGAAGATTTCGAGTATTAGAGGAAGCGGTCGAAGACTTGGTTCCAAATGGATTGGAACCATTAGACTATTAGGATCTAGAGCACTAAACACTTAGAAAGTGTAGAAGAAAAACTAACTAGATCCTTTCAGAAGATCCATACGAAGGAGAAAATCATATACTAACTTTGTTAAAAGGGAGTTATACATTTGTTGCGTAAACATGAACTCCTGATAGTAAGGATCTCGGCACTATCACGTGTCCATGCCTCTTTTGGTATCCACACGAACAAGCCTTCCATCCATCTCACGAACTCACGGAGTGGAGAAGAAAACCAACCAAGGTTATGCTAGCAACTCTAAGGGAGATTTTGACCAAAAAGAAAGAAGAGAAAAGAAGAAGATGCTCTACTAAAAAATGAGATGAAAAAGGTCTTTTCTACTTCATCTAATGAATACACTTAATGAGCATTAACACTCCATTAAGACAAGAGTCTTTTGGTCTTCATTCAAGAATTCAAATCAACATTTTGAATTCTTCATGAGTGAATGGTCAATTTTAAAATTGGTCAATCCTCTTTCTTCATGTAATTAGAATTTAATGAGTCACTATATCATTAATTCGAATTGACTCAATGAGTCTAGTTTGAATTGGACTCAATCCAATAATTGGATCTAATTGAGTCTAACTCAGTAAGTCTAATTTAGATTAGACTTGATCCAATGATCCATCATATGAACTCATCTCCAAATCAACTTATTCTTTGTGTATGACCCAATAGGCTCTCATAACATTATAAATATCTCTAAAACTATTTCAGATACATAAACAATGAGTGGCATCTAGCAAGGTATTATCACTATCCAAATGACAAGAATATCGAGATCTGCCTTAACTTTTTTGTGTCGATTATCTTGTATAACTCAATCTTTCTATCCTTGATATCTAGATTGATCAATAAAGCATAGATCATGTCATCCTCTTATCAATCTTTATATTTCTTGATCCCTAAGTAGACGCACTCAATCAAATAAGTTCAATATCATATATTGACTCATTTGAGCATGGTCATGCATTTTTGTGTCCTACTAATCAAGGGGTCCACTGATATCGTATCCATTATATGGAAGAGACAGATCTCATCTACATAACTCACATCCCTCCACATAATTTATTACATACCCAGTAATCGACTTTATAGTCTACCCTGTTATAGGTGACATTTGTCAATATCAAAATATATAACTCCTTATATAGGGAACTATAGTGACTCTAGGTCTAAGGACTATTCATACTAATAGTCATTATGAGAATATTTATGATACTCATACAATGATCCATGAAATATTCTCATGGCAGGTCATTCAGTACATATTCTCTAATACCCATGTGTCAACCTAATATCTCATATCCATGACTTGTGAGATTAAGTCATCTGTTGACCTACATGCTAGTCTTAATACATTAATATTGTCCTTGTATATTAATACTTGACTAGGAATAATTAAGAATAGTATTCTGTATGTATCTATAATATCTCACTATCAATTTAACCAATTGATATGTTGTAAACTAGAACCTACCACCCTAAGACATTATTATACTTATTCATTCGGCACTAAACTAAAGTAATATAATAACCAACTTTACCTTTTTATTAATTAATGAAATATGATACAAAATTCCCTTGTCAATCACCTCATAATTGATACTAAGGGCTAATACTAACATGGACTGCGTTGGAAGTTCCTTTAAAAGATCCAAAGGATAAGAAGGGGAAGTGCCTCCAATCACAGTATTGGACTGAAGAGCAAAGGCTACAATCAGAGATGGACAAGAAGGTAATTAGAATTATATCAAATCTATTACCTTTTAATATTATATCGCATGTAGGTGAGTACAAGTATGCTTATGAGCTATGGAGCAAAGTGATTACTCTTCATGAAGATCCTACACAATCACAAGAAGTGGAGAAGTCCAAGGAGAAGGGCCCATTAGTCCAAGAGGAGGAGAAGGACCAATCGGATGTGGAGATGTACTCTACATCCGAAGAGGAGGAGGATGTGGAATCGTCTACATCTTTGAGGGAAGAAGAAGAAGAGCAGTCTAAGATAGAGGAGATCTTGGAAGCTCAACCCTCAACCACCTCTACCGAGAGGAGCGAGAAAGCCCACATCAAATGCTTTGGATGTGAAGAGATGGGACACTACAAGAGTAGGTGTCCATTACTCATAAAGGTAAAGGAGTTACATCCTAAACTTACTAAAGTTGATTTAGAAACTGATGTGAGTTGTAGGAAAAGAGCCAAGGAGAATAAGCATATTAGATGCTTCATGTGTGGTGAAAGGGGGCATTACCACACAAAGTGCCCATGGAAGGGAGAGCTCAAGAAGTTAGAGCAATTAAGGAAGTGGAGGAAGAATGATGGCTTATGTCAATTGGGAGCTCCAAAGGTAAAGGATAAGGTAAACCCTAATTTGTAGGTTAATTCAAATTTAAATTCCTCCATGCATGCTAGAAATAATGCTAATTATTTATCTATGCATAATTATGATTTTAGATTCCATGACAGAAATAGGGTTAACATAGTTGATAATCCTAGGAAATTGAATGTTAATGTTAGACCTATAAATGGAAAGCCTATCACGGTTAAGGGAAAGGAGGTAGGAAATGATCAAGGCATTAATACCAAGAAGGGGAGGCATATACCTAGGAAGGTAGGTCTAGGACTGTCCAAGGTGGATAAGTTGATTCTAGGGTTTATAACCTAGAAGTGGGGAATCAAGTTTTAAAGGAAAACCTAAATAAGTTAGAGAAATCCCTTGAGAGATTCAATGTTGGATCTAAGGGATTAGGTATAATATTGGGTGGTCAAAGACCTAATGATGATAGATCCAGTTTGGGATACCGACCTTCATCAAACAAGGGTAAGGGGAAGTTACCCATGGAGCACTTTGGCGGGTATGCAAGTAGAGTTCCCAAAGGCTAAAAGAATGTCACAAGCAATGATTTCAAGTGCAAATGGCAAGGGAGAATCCTCTAAGGCTAGAGAAGAGTCATATGTTAGGGTAACATATGACTATAGCAAGAAGAGGTTAAGAAATGGTAAGGGAAGTTCATTTAAGGATAAGGAGAAATTAACCAAAGATAAGGTGTCTAAGGTTAAGAAGGTCAAGTTTGTGATGTGCGTAAATATTATGATAGTTTATGCATGCTTTTACGCACATTTGCTTGCTTTATACGTACATATTCTTTATATGATCGCCTCTTTTATCATGTATTCATCATATATACTCTTTTGCACAGATATCTGCTCTTTGTTTGGTTTTGTGTTAACAGGAATAACTTTCGGAGCGAAAACAGCGTTTGTCGACACACCGGAGCGAGCCAGAGAACACGACCATGTAAACCTTGCACGATCGTGTGGCCAAACAGAAGAGGAGAAGTGCACGGCCGAGCAACCCTTGCATGGTCGTGCGGCCAACCCAGAGGAGGATCAGAACACGGTCGTGCAACCATGCACGGTCGTGCAACCCTGCACGACCGTGCCCCCCCATGACCGAGACCAAGCAACACACGGTCGTGCAACCCTGCACGGCCGTGTCCCTAGAAGCCGAGTCCCAGCATCACATGGTTGTGCCAATTGGCACGACCGTGCAGTGCATCCAGAGTCAAGAAAGGGCACGGTCGTGCCATCCTTGCACGGTCGTGCCGTTGCGCCGCGCCCTAGCCTATAAAAGGGGTTTTAACCCTTTTTCAGAGGGGGGAGAGCCAGGAGGCGAGCCGTCAAGAGGAGAATCACTCTGGTGTCGTTCCATGCCGTCCAGGACATCGATCCAGCGACCTTCATCACCACATCAACTCCAGAAGCAAAGGATTGGATTCGAAGATCACTCATCATCGTTAAATAAGCATACTTCTTCTTTCTCTCTTTGCTTTTGAGGATTGTATGTTTAGATTCATTATGTCTTCAGGTTTTTCTCTGGCGTCTATAGAGTAGAGTTCTTGTTCTAGGATAAGCGAGTAATTGTGGATTGATTTTGATGTAAAACTCATGTTACGCTTATATTCATTGGATGATTTCGCTTGCTTTGTTTCGACTACTCGATCTCTTTGTCATGTTGATTGATTGTGTAGCAATTGCCAACCTCATAGAGGGAATACCTTAGATTGTACACCCTAGGGGCCCTAGTGACAGGGGTAACCCATTCACGGACATCTAGGGTACTTCCTTGAAAGGAAAGGTGACTTCTCCACAAGGAAGTAAGAGACCAAACTAAACTTCTTAATTCTATCCTTGATAACATCAATAAGAGTCATGTCCTTGTGATCTACCAAGGCGCCCTACTAACAGGGGTTAACTGTAACAGGATTTCATAGGGATCGTCTTTGTTTGGTGCTCAAGGATGGTTGCTTTAGCTTTCGGCGAATGCATGCTGATGGACAATGAGTATAGGATAGCATGAGACATATCAATACCACCACAATGAAACTGAACTCCTAGAACTCTTTATTAACCAGGTTGATTTCTTCTCGTTGCTAGTTCTCATTCCCCACTTTCTAATCTCTTTTCTTAGATTACTTACAACCATCGATAGTGTAGCTAATCCTAAGTGTGTCATCACTAGTGCTTATAATCAGTCCTTTTGGGTACAACAATCTTTTATATTACTGACGACGAATTCGTGCACTTGCGGAATCGTAACAAGTTTTTGGTGTCGTTGTCGAGGACTGTGTCTATAACATTGGTGATAGTCATACTAGATTAGACTAGACTTTGTTTTCTTTTTATTTATCTTTCCTTTAGTTTGTATTTAGAGATAAATAATTTTATTCCTATTTTTCTTTACTTTCTGTATTTTTATTAAGAAGACCAAAAATAATATTATTTCATCTTTTCTTCTTTGCTATATTTCATATCTTATTTTTTGCATGAGAAGAGCTAATCTTTTAGGACAACTTCTACCGTTTGATCTAGAGATTGATAGGACTTTCCTGAGGAGAAGAAACCTATAGAAGACATTTCAAGCAGCACAAGAATCTTCAGAGATGGCTGATAAATTGTTGAAGGAGTATGCAGCACCTTATGCACGAGGGGCTCGGTCTAGCATCACTCGACCACCAATCGAAGCTAACAATTTTGAAATCAAGCCTGTAGTAATTCACATGGTTCAGCAGAATCAATTTGGAGGAGGACCGCATGATGATCCGAACCACCACTTGGAGCTTCTCTATGAGATCTGCGTCACCATGAAAGTGAATGGAGTCCCTCCAGAATCAGTAAGGTTATTGCTCTTCTGATTCTCTTTGAAAGACAGAGCCAAGCAGTGGCTAAATTCACTTCCAGCAAATAGCATTACATCCTGGGAGTAGTGTGAGCAGAAATTCCTTGACAAATTCTATCCTCCAAGCAAAACTGCTCATATGAGGAATCTGATTGCAAGCTTTAAACAGGTAGACTCAGAATCATTATTTGAAGTCTGGGATAAATTCAAGAGTATGTTGAGACAGTGCCCCCATCATGGCCTTGATAAATGGTTGGTCTACACACCTTCTACAATGGAATCAATTATCACACGAAGGTATCCCTCGATCTGCAGCAGGAGGAGCACTGATGAACAAGAGCCTTGATGAAGCTGAAGAGATCATAGAGAATGTGGCACAGAATCACCATCAGTGGGCATCAGAAAGATCTGGTGGTTCTTTCTCAAGGAACCCAATAAAAACATCAGGAAAATTTGATGTAGATGTAGTCATTCTCATGTCTGCAAAGCTAGACGCTCTGACCAAGAAGTTTGAGGCCATGGGGAAAAACAACAATACGGCCAATGTGATAGTTTGTGTTTACGAGACTTATGGAAGTACGGATCATGCTCAAGATACTTGCCCCCTAGGGCCAATACAAGCACAGATAAACCAACTTGAGCAGTGTGATGCAATAGTCAGCTACAACCAAAGGCAAAATAATCCGTACTCCAATACCTACAATCCAGGTTGGAGGAATCACCCAAACTTCTCATACCGGAACAATCAGGATCAAGGGCCAACAAAATAAAGCTATCAACCTGGACAACAGAGCTACTCATCTGGATAACAAACTTTTTAACAGCAACCTTCACAATTGTCCAGGATTGAAAAGATGCTTGAAGAAGCTCTCTCAGAGCAAAAAGAGATGAAGAATGAAATCAAGCTGTTAACCCAAAGAATGGAAAATTCTGAGAAGCATCAAAAGATGCAAGACAGCCAGATAGCTCAGATAGCCCAATCCATCTCAAGAGCATAGAGAACATTTCCAGGGGAGCCAGATATAAATCTAGTGGAACATTGCAACCGCATTGAGCTGAGAAGCGAACGTACTGTGGGAGACCCCCAAATCATTACTCAAAAGGAACCTGACTCAGAGAAAAAGCTCTCTCCCCTAATGCCCAATCAGACTCAAAACAAGAATGGAGAGGAGGTTACTAAGAAAGGTGAAGGAACTCTTCAAGTACCCCCATAGAGTCAGATGATTCCTTTCCCTCAGAAACTGATAACCTCCCAGAAGGATGAAGAGTTCAACCGATTTCTGAAAAAGATCAAGGAAATTTGCATAGAAGTACCACTGATAGATGCGCTACACCAAATGCTGAAGTTCGTAAAGTTCTTAAAGGGTATTTTATCTAACAGGAGGCAAAAGGGCGACTTTGAGACCGTGGCATTAACAGAGAATTGCAGTGCTCTCCTTATGGAAAATTCTCCACCAAAGCTTAAGGATCCAGGAAGTTTCTCCATACCGTACAAAATTGGTTCTGAACTCATACCGAGAGCTTTCTGCGACTTGGGGGCCAGCATTAGCCTACTTCTGTACTCTTTATGTAAGAAGCTGGGCCTCCAGAACATTAAGCTGACCACTATGGCATTGCAATTAGCTAACCATTCATGCAGATATCCAATGGGAATAGTGGAAGATGTGCCAGTAGAAGTGGGTGAATGTATTGTTCCCACAGATTTCATCATCTTGGATATGGAGGAAGACCCCAAGATACCGATCGTCCTTGGAAGACCATTCCTACTTGTAACACCCCACCCACCTCACTACTGGACTGTGAGGGCGGTGCACTACTGGACTACTAACTTTACTTAACTAACATTGTACACATGTTGATAGTAATTCCTAAAACTCTCGGAGAACTCAAAACATAAAATTAACTAGCAGCGGAAGACTAAATGACTCATCTAATATATTCTACTCAACTCTTTGTTAATAAATTCTTATGCTAGATCCCAAGGCTTCTATAGTCCAGGCATCACACATCCATCCGCACCGCCTTGTCATCTTCCTTTACTATAGCTTTTCCTTTCCTTTATCTGCAGTAAGAGGAAATGCATCTATAAGCAAAATTGCTTAGTAAGCGCTATCTAACTCACAAAACTCGAATATGCATGTGAATATACTGAAATCTAAAAGTTGAATGCCCAAAAGGAAAACTACTCATGCTCATCTACAAGCAAAAGAAACATACTGAAATGCTAAACGTGTAAAACAAATCTATACAATCATGCTAGCATAATCTTGATGAATTTTAAACACTTTCTAAATCTTATTTCACTTGTTTAAAACCTTATACTTTAATACTTCAAAATAATAATCAACTTTCTTCTTGGGCCCAGGCGTAATACCATTTTATGCGTGTTCCCGAATAGGTTGGGGTAGCGAGCCACCAATCCTAAAAGAGTAGACCTCGGTCTACCAGGACCAAGACCTCGGAATTGGACACCTGGATTTGTTTAACGACAACCTTGGAAGTCGGGTACTAGCCTCTTAAATAAAGTAAAATACTTGTTATCTTTTATTACTTCTAATATATAATGCCTCGGCATTTTCTTTAAGCACCTTGTGTGCCAAAATCCCTAAAGTCTTGACTTTGGGATCTACTTAAGGCCTTGGCCTTTTTCTTTCTTTTCTTTATCTTTCTTATACTTGTTAATACCTCTAATAAAAGAATGCTTCTTTAAAAACTGAAATGTTTAAACAAATTCTAACTTTGAAATGCATAAACAAAAATCTGCATACTATGCTAATCAAAATTCTGCATACTATTCTAATAAAGATTCTGCATTTTATGCTACACTATTTCTGCATACTATGCAAACATAAAATCTGCACTATAAGCTTAATTAAAATTTGTAATATAAGCTCTACATAAAAATCTGCATTATAAGCTTAATTAAAATCTGCACTATAGGCTTAATTAAAAATCTGCACTATAAGCGCTTAATTAAAATCTGCAATATAAGCTTTACATAAAAATCTGCATTATAAGCTTAATTAAAATCTGCACTATAGGCTTAATTAAAAATCTGCACTATAAGCGGTTAATTAAAATCTGCAATATAAGCTCTACATAAAAATCTACATTATAAGCTTAATTAAAATCTGCACTATAGGCTTAATTAAAAATCTGCACTATAAGCGCTTCTTATGCTCCGAATTCAAGAAGAACAAAGGTCCGAAACTACTCCTACTGCATGTGAGAAGTACTTACCTTGATTCTTGGACTCACAACCGAACAAAAAGGGCTTCTAGGACCTTGGCCGGCCGCCGGAGATGATGCCCTAACTCCCTTTCGTTTTCTGCCCGAGCTCTGCCATCGTACGCAGAAGAGAAGGAGAGAATGGTTTAAGTCACGGGAAGATAGAGCATCAACTTATCCCTTTTTATAACTTAATATTTCTGTTAACTCCTTAAATAAATTCGCTATCTTTTCTAAACAAATAAATCCAACATCAACTTATCCCTTTTATAATCCAATATTCTGTTAACTATCTTAAATAAATTCGCTGCCTTTTCTAAATAGAAAAATCCATTTGCCCACCTGGTCAGCTGGGTTTTGACCGAGCCAAAGGTCGTGGGTTCAATTCTCGGCTTGGATATTTTTTTGTCGAAACTTCCTTCGTTTGGTAAAAATACCAAACGACCTCCAAAAATTACATAAAAATACTCTAAAAATTTCTAAAAATCCCTAGAATATTTCTATAGCATTTTAAAATATTTTAAAATTACTTTTAGGACTCTAATTGAGAAAATTTGGGTCGTTACAATCCCCATATCTTATAAAAAGTTCATCCTCGAACTTAGAATAATTCTATATAGCATGTTCTCTACCTTGTACATGCATTAGTTAGCGTCCATAATCTAATGTACTAAGGAAAACCACATCAAAGGTATCTTAGGACCTCCTAACCTACATACAATGAACATATGCATAAGCAGTGACATAAGCATGACAGCATAAATGTAAGCATGGTAGATGAACTAAACATAATGATAGACTCGATCACAAGCATGTCCATATGCATAGGCAAAAACATAACATGAACATAACGTAGACCTAAACATAAACGTAAATATAAACATAATATGACTTGAACATACTTGCATGCATACTCATAAACATACTATTGTGGTGGCCTAGTTGCACTTAGTAGTACCATAACATAAGTTGTTGATCAGACAACTACCCTAGCGCTAGGTTGGTAGGGGTCCGAACTTAGAACTGAGTTCTAGCGCGCTCACCGGGCTTAGGTCCCGGATCATACCACCATCCCAACATATCTTGTTTGATTCTCGCGCGCTCACCGGGCTTAGGTCCCCGATCATACCACCATCCCGTAACATATCTTGTTTGATTGGGCGCCACCGCTTAGGTCCCTGATCATACCACCATCCTGAACATATCTTGGTTGATTCTGGCGCGCTCACCGGGCTTAGGTCCCCGGATCATACCACCATCCCAGAACATATCTTGTTTGATTCTGGCGCGCTCACCGGGCTTAGGTCCCCGGATCATACCACCATCCCAGAACACATCTTGTTTGATTCTGGCGCGCTCACCGGAATTAGGTCCCCATATCATACCACCATCCCAGAACACATCTTGTTATGTACAAGAAACTAAGCAGAATTCTTAACTTTATAAGCACTTCTAAACATCTCCCTATTCTGTACATATAATCTAATACTTCTAAGGATTTCTCTTTACTGTAAAGAATAAAGAAAAGCATACTAAAAATTAAATATTTTCTTACTTGAAGATGGCAAGGTTGGTGCTGATGTGTGATGTTGGAGAATAGGAACTGCTCTGATACCAACTTGCAACACCCCACCCTCCTCACTACTGGACTGTGAGGGCGGTGCACTACTGGACTACTAACTTTACTTAACTAACATTGCACACATGTTGATAGTAATTCCTAAAACTCTCGGAGAACTCAAAACATACAATTAACTAGCAGCGGAAGACTAAATGACTCATCTAATATATTCTACTCAACTCTTTGTTAATAAATTCTTATGCTAGATCCCAAGGCTTCTATAGTCCAGGGATCACACATCCATCCGCACCGCCTTGTCGTCTTCCTTTACTATAGTTTTTCCTTTCCTTTATCTGCAGTAAGAGGAAATGCATCTATAAGCAAAATTACTTAGTAAGCGCTATCTAACTCACAAAACTCGAATATGCATGTGAATATACTGAAATCTAAAAGTTGAATGCTCAAAAGGAAAACTACTCATGATCATCTACAAGCAAAAGAAACATACTGAAATGCTAAACGTGTAAAACAAATCTATACAATCATGCTAGCATAATCTTGCTGAATTTTAAACACTTTCTAAATCTTATTTCACTTGTTTAAAAACTTATACTTTAATACTTCAAAATAATAATCAAACTTTCTTCTTGGGCCTAGGCGTAGTACCATTTTATGCGCGTTCCCTAATAGGTTGGGGTAGCAAGCCACCAATCCTAAAAGAGCAGACCTCGGTCTACCAGGACCAAGACCTCGGAATTGGACACCTGGATTTGTTTAACGACAATCTCGGAAGTCGGGTACTAGCCTCTTAAATAAAGTAAAATACTTGTTATCTTTTATTACTTCTAATATATAATGCCTCGGCATTTTCTTTAAGCACCTTGTGTGCCAAAATCCCTAAAGTCTTGACTTTGGGATCTACTTAAGGCCTTGGCCTTTTTCTTTCTTTTCTTTATCTTTCTTATACTTGTTAATACCTCTAATAAAAGAATGCTTCTTTAAAAACTGAAATGTTTAAACAAATTCTAACTTTGAAATGCATAAATAAAAATCTGCATACTATGCTAATCAAAATTCTGCATACTATTCTAATAAAGATTCTGCATTTTATGCTACACTATTTCTGCATACTATGCAAATATAAAATCTGCACTATAAGCTTAATTAAAATTTGTAATATAAGCTCTACATAAAAATCTGCATTATAAGCTTAATTAAAATCTGCACTATAGGCTTAATTAAAAATCTACACTATAAGCGCTTAATTAAAATCTGCAATATAAACTTTACATAAAAATCTGCATTATAAGCTTAATTAAAATCTGCACTATAGGCTTAATTAAAAATCTGCACTATAAGCGCTTAATTAAAACCTGCAATATAAGCTCTACATAAAAATCTACATTATAAGCTTAATTAAAATCTGCACTATAGGCTTAATTAAAAATCTGCACTATAAGCGCTTCTTATGCTTCGAATTCAAGAAGAACAAAGGTCCGAAACTACTCCTACTGCATGTGAGAAGTACTTACCTTGATTCTTGGACTCACAACCGAACAAAAAGGGCTTCTAGGACCTTGGCCGGCCGCCGGAGATGATGCCCTAACTCCATTTCGTTTACTGCCCGAGCTCTGCCATCGTACGCAGAAGAGAAGGAGAGAATGGTTTAAGTCACGGGAAAACAGAGCATCAACTTATCCCTTTTTATAACTTAATATTTCTGTTAACTCCTTAAATAAATTCGCTATCTTTTCTAAACAAACAAATCCAACATCAACTTATCCCTTTTATAATCCAATATTCTGTTAACTATCTTAAATAAATTCGCTGCCTTTTCTAAACAGAAAAATTCGTTTGCCCACCTGGTTAGTTGGGTTTGACCGAGCCAAAGGTCGTGGGTTCAATCTCGGCTTGGATATTTTTTTGTCGAAACTTCCTTCGTTTGGTAAAAATACCAAACGACCTCCAAAAATTGCATAAAAATGCTCTAAAAATTTCTAAAAATCCCTAGAATATTTCTATAGCATTTTAAAATATTTTTAAATTACTTTTAGGACTCTAATTGAGAAAATTTGGGTCGTTACACTTGCCACAGCTGGAGCCATCATTGATGTAAAATGTCACAGGTTATTCTTGGAGATCAGCAAAGAAAAGATCGAGTTTGATTTATCTGATTCCTCCATCTGCAACCCCTCTTCTCAGGACAATTATAGCAAGATCAATATACACAAAGTCGAAGAGTGCAGTTTCCATGAGAGTTCCCCTCCAGCAAGTAATAAGAAATATATTTGTCCTGCATGAGCGAAACTAAAGGCGCAGGTTGGAGCATTAACCCTAGGAGGAGAGCCGTGCTTCCACGGGTTTAGTTCACACTAGCTGAAACGGGGTCGAGCTAAAGACCTAAAACAAGTGCTTCTTGGGAGGCAACCCAAAGGTTTTTCATGCTAGTTTGTTGTTATAGTTTAGTTGAGCATTTTTTATTATTTCTTTATTTTTGGGTATTCATTTTCAGGATGTGCAGATCCTCCATGAGCTGGACATGAGCATTTCATGGGCGTGGAGGAGTCAGAGGAACCGAAAGAGCGAAAGGTGAGTCACCGTAAGCCTAAAGGAGTCGGCCGTGTGATCCCACACAGTCGTGCGAAGCCAGCAGAAGAATAAAGGCCACGGATCGTGTAACCTTGCACAGTCGTGTGGCCTATGCAGAGAGAAGAAGGACACAGGTCGTGCCACTCGGCACAGCCGTACGAGATTGCCAGAGAAGGAGATGACTCGGGTCGTGCCAATTAGCACGGCCATGAGACTTGACCAGAGAAGAGAAAGGACTGGGTCGTGCCAATTGGCATGGCCGTGCGACCATGGCCGAGGGGAGAAAAGAGGAGGTCGTGCCAATCGGCACAGCCGTGCAGAGCCCCACCTAACCCAGCCGTGTCTATAAGACACGGTCATGCCCCTGCCCGTGTGTGCCACCCACTTCTCCAAAAAAAAACCCTATTTCCATCTCCTTCTCTTCCAAAAGCCTTCTCCTCCATACTACACCTCATTAAACCCTAATTTCCCACCTCTAGAGCTCACTTTTGCTTAGATCTACATCTAGATCTAACACTTCTTCAAGCCACAAATCTGAAAAGAGAGAAGAACCTTCCCTATGTTTTCTTCCTTCTCATCATCTTCCATCCTCAAGACCCATCTCCACAAGAAATTCCTCAAAACCTTGCACCATGTCATAGATCTTGAAGAGACTTCGTCGAGGAAGCAGTGGATCTGGTGAAGAAGATGCACCGAGAGGCGACAAAGGCAAAGGGAAGGCTTCTTCTTCCAAAGGCAAAGGAAAAAGGGTGGCACGTGACGAAGGTAACAAAAATGAGTTCAATATTGTCTTTAGAAATCATGATCAAAAAGCTAGATTCTATATCCTCGTCGCTAGGAAAATTACATGTACTAAATATATGGACCCCATTACTATGGGCATGATAGGAATTAGGGATGATGTAGATTGGATGATTAGTTCTTTAGATTGGAATGATATTATGTACGCTCATGCACTGAATTATCCCCGCCTAGTCTTTGAATTTTTGAGTTCGATTAATGTTAAATTTTCTTCTGAGGATGACTACGTTGGGGTCATAACTTTTAGGATGATGAATAAAGAAGTTCGGTGGACTTTTAACGATTTCAATAATTGTTTTAGTTTACCCATTGGTGGTGGCCGAGGATTTAGTGATGAAATAAGATGGAATGAATTTTGGACATCAATAACTGGATCAAAAGACCCTTATGAACCCTTTAGAGCCAAGTCATCTCACATGCAAAACCTGACCTTTAGATACCTTCACCGAGTGATGAGCAAAATGATCTTTGGTCGAGGAGAGAGTGATGGGGTGGTTAGAAAGATAGAACTCTATTCTCTTTGGATGATGTTAAATAAAGTTGATTTTGATTCTGGATTTCATTTTTTGCAAACTTTGTTGAGGGCAGCTAAGGCATCTTTGGGGATGATAGTGTTTGGTGGATTGATCACCCAAGTAGCATTCGATCTGGGTTGTGCACTTGATGGATTAGAGGTTATTCATGGTAATGACAAGATCGACATCAATTCTTGTCTTGCTATGAAGATGATTTGTCGGGATGAGAATGGATTTGCGTTCCCTAGGACCAATGGTTTTCCATTACCCCTTCCTTGCCCCGAGCGCACTTCAGTTCGTGACCCCATGAATTGGGTGATTACGGATTTACACCCCGAGACTGTACCCTCCATCTTAGAAGAAACCGAGTACCACCAAGAGCCCTCGTCATCAGGATTTCCCCAGCCCTTCGGACATCCGGAACCTCCTAGACACTCTTTTGCATATGGCACGGGATCCTCTAGATTTGATTTTTCTGATTTCCGTACCTCTTTAGGCTCCCTTCATGAGAAGCAAAATATCCAACAACGATTGTTGGAGGGTCGCTTCAAGTTATCTGACGACCAATTTAGGGAGGTACAAGATCATTTTCAGTTCACTAGGGACTTCTATAGTCAGGTGATAGGGTTTGTTTAGGACTATGATGTTGACTAGGAAAGAATGAGAAATTTTATGGATGATATGGATATCACTAGACAACAAGTAGATGCCCTTTATCAATATCATCAACACCTTGGCCATCTTCCTGGTAAGCCTAGATTTCCCCCTGGCACACATCAGGGACCCCCTTATCCTCCACCCCCGCCACCATATTGATTTCATCGAGACGATGAAAAGTCTAAGTCTGGAGGGGGTGTTGTGTCTATCTGCACAACCTGAGTCGAGTCGAGTTTTCTTTTCTTTTTGCATTTTATTTTTGCCTTGCATGTTTTTCTTATTCACATTTAACTAGTTTCAAGTTTTTATTTGCATCTCATTTGTACTTTGCTTTGTTTATTCACATTTCTACTTTTGAGGTATATTTGAGAACATCAAACCTTCTACTTTTTCTGCTACTTGTTCAATAGCAAAATGACTAGCATTTTCTTAGTTTATGAGTTGTCAAGATAGTGTTAGTATGTTTGGTGTATCTCCTTTCTCTATCTCTAGTAGCATGAAATAAGCTAAGTATTGTACGGAGTTTGGTATAAGTCTTGGCCTAACCTTAAGGATCGTATTTACACTACACCTAAGTACTTAACCTTGAATAGTAGAAATACTTTTGGAATAGTTATGATTCATCCAAATTGTTTAGTACTTGTGTTCTCATGGGGATTTCTTATTTATATTTTGGTTACTGGATGATCTCGAATCATGGAAGCTCATTTGGAAAAATCTAAATCCCAACATATGCATCTCACATGTGTGATTAGTGCTACACTATAGCACCAAAAAAAGTAATTAAATAAGAGATAAAAAAAATAGTTGTCGTGAGTGAAAACTGACAATTCACCCCTTTGAGAAGGAGTTAGGTTACTGGGGAAATGAATGTTATATTTCTCTTGATTCCGAGTAGCATCCTTTGAGACCTTGTGTAACTTAAGAAAAATGAACCAAGTGTGTGGCAGGTAAGTGCCTATTACCGGGAACATTAGGAACTCAATTGTATGACGACTTAACTAGGACAAAAAAAAATTGAAACTTGAAGAGTTTGAGCTACTTATTGCACTGAGCACAAAGAACTTATGCTTAGGCCATACTTAGGTAACTCCACAATCATGCTTATCAATGAAACTAGTTGATAAAGTTAGATGAATGCACTAGGGATTATGAAACATTGTCAGGCACTCATGAACATAGTTTGTAGTGTTTTACTTGAGGACAAGCAAAGGTTCAAGTATGGGGGTGTGATGTGTGTAAATATTATAATAGTTTATGCATGCTTTTACATACATTCGCTTGCTTTATATGTACATATTCTTTGTATGATCGCCTCTTTTATCATGTATTCATCATATATACTCTTTTGCACAGATATCTGCTCTTTGTTTGGTTTTGTGTTGACAGGAACAACTTTCGGAGCGAAAATAGCGTTTGTCGACGCATCGGAGCGAGCTAGAGAACACGACTGTGCAAACCTTGTACGGTCGTGTGGACAAACGGAAGAGGAGAAGTGCACGACCGAGCAACCCTTGCACGGCCGTGCGGCCAACCCAGAGGAGGATCAGAACACGGTCGTGCAACCCTGCACGGCCATGCCTGATATAGCCAAATCTATCACATCCGCTAATCAAATTGTATAAATGTATATATTCACTGAACCCCTCAATTAAACAATAATGTCGTAGTAACGAGCCCAGGATCGCTCTCGAGGAACCAACGATGATATGTAATCTAAGATTGTCTTTTTATTCCTATTTTTGGGGTTTTCGATATAAAAATGGAGTTGGGGGATTTAAGCTTGAATCTGAAATATAAATAGAGGAAAAACACAGCAATTAAGAAATTAATCTAAAGCAAGAGTGAAACCTAACTATGTACTAATGATCAAACCACAACGTATTGTCACTCTACGTTGTGATTAAACCATTGACACACACTTAAACTAAAGATAAAATAGCAAAACACAATTAAATCTGATCTAAACAGAAATGAAACCCTAACTTAGAATTTAAACACTAAACAAGTAACCAAGCAACAAATTAAAATTAAACTAGGCTTCAACAAAGGAAGAAATGCTAACTGCTTGCATAAAAAGATAACAAAACATAAAAGTAATCTGTGCTAAGCTATAAAAACAATAACAAAATGAATTAAAATGTAAACCAATCCAACTCACAACCAATCTCACCAAACTTCACACTCAAGCCGTCACACAAGAGTGCCAAAGTCGAGACCACCCAATTTCGGACCTCAGTGGAGACTCTCTACAGTGTATCAGTTCCAAGATTGCTCAAGAACGCCGACGGACCACCCCCGACGAGCTAAGAACATCCCAAAACCCAAGAAAATGCCGAAAATCTGGAAATCTGCCTCTGGATCTGATGGAAGGCTGTGGAACGCGGATGAACGTCGAGTGAAGCTCAGGAACACCGGAAGACCACCTCCGAATGTTGCTGATGGGAATCGGAGCTTGGATTTGGAGGTCCACCGCCAAATCTGAGGTGAACAGAGGTATCAAAGATGCTGCGAGCCAAATTCCACCGGAGAGAAAACTCTCCGATGGCTCCAAATGATCGGGATGTCGCCGCCGAGAAGTCCTCCACTAAGTTTGAAGCTTGGGAGATTGAAAGGAGAAGGAAAGGGATCGAAATCCGGAGAAACACCGCGGGACGAAGAAGAACAGCGCTGTGGAGATCGACAAAGAAGCTGGAGCACTGTAGCTTCTCATTTAAATCAGATCTGAATCTGATCGGACGGGTGAGATGATTCCGGGCTAAATCAACGGTAAAAAGTCATCCAAAATATGATCCGAAAGTACTGATGTTGATCTAGGGTCTGGATCTACCCTCCCGTAGGTCGGATCGATCAGATCATCACTGGATGGCCCAGATCTGCCGATCTTCAATGAACGGCCCAGATTAATCAGGCTGGATCAATGGCTGGATGAACTCAGATCTAGATCAAAACTTCTGGATCTTCATCAATGGCTTAGATCTGCTCCCCATTAGGTTGGATCGGCCAGATCTTCAACGGATGGTCCAGATCTGTCCTATTCTTGATGAACGGCCCATAATGCTTCAAAGCTTGATCTTCTCGTTTAAACTCCGATTTGAGCCCAATTTCGGTCCAAATAGATCCAAATCCAATATCCTTTGATGCCTAAAAAATAAAAATCAAATATTAGCATCAAATAACACCAAAATAATATAATTTACAATTAAGTCCAAAAATACACACTATGCACAAAATGTGATGTAACCATGATTTAAACTATGAAATCAACATCAAAACCATGCATAAATGAATCAAAATAATGCAGTAAAATCATGGTTATCAAATCCCCCACACTTAGCCTTGAACGTCCCGTGCAAGTAAAGAAAACTAAAAATCATTTCCATAGAAAATTCCCTAGCAATATCTAAAAGATAGTAAAAAGAATTTAACTAAGACCATCTAAAGATCACTAACAATCATGAATACAATTCCAACAATAATCAGTAGGTATGGTAGTTTCAATCCAATTGAAAAATTTAAGCAAGTTGCATCTCACAAGGAATTTACCTATTCTATCTCTCACACTCAGACATGTGTATAAGTGGAGCTCACTCAATGCAACTCATAACATTTCACTACCATAAGCTTGCTTATTTTATAATTCTCTACCACTATAGAACATAGCATACATGAATCAAAAGGATAATATCATGAAGAATTGAAATGGAAGCAAAAAGAACAATGAAAATGGATGAAATTGGCAAAAGAAAAGTATTAAATGAAGGAAATGAGAAGATGAGAGTTTTGGAGGAATATACTTGATGAGTTGACCATTTTGATGTGAAAAGAGATGAATACCATTTGTTATTACAAATTCAACATATCAAGCTAACCTCTCCTTCAATTTTATGACAAACAAAGAATCTTGATACTCTTTTGATACACTTAGTCTTTGCCACTGTTTTTCAAATTTTTTTCTTCTTCATTGTCTTTGCTCTTTGCACTTAAATTTCAGCATTTTGGAAGCTCAAAAATAATCTCAAATCATCTCATGGAGAAGAGATTCCTCCCCCACACTTAAAACATTGGCCGTCTCGAACAATGAAACACCTCATGCTTTCCAATTCATAACACACCATATGCCACCTTTTTTTTTTCTAACTCTCTGTTTCTGTTTTTCTACAGTTACAGATTTCTTCCACTTCCAGTAGCTCTGCTTAAGAGGTTCAGAACACAGCTCTCTTAAAATTCCCTCAGCATTAAAATCGCTGAGTTGAAGCTAATGATTCCAGCACTACAATATTGAGCCCCTGCTTAATTGCCATTACTGATTTATTTCCTTACCAAGCATAGAAACACTAAAGATGGTAAGTATTGAAAACCCACAATTTCAGAATTAAAATCCTGGCATAAAGTAGTGTCAACTTACTGATTCAAAAACTAAAATGCAGCTTGATCACATAATTCAAAACTGCATTCTAAATTCTACAAGGACATCTCATGAACTGGCTAAATTTCTTTTCATGCTAGATTCAATAAATTTCAGAACTTCAATATCTGAAATAGTTTGAAGTTTAATCTGTAGAAACTCAAGTTTTCCAGGATTGCAAATCTGAACAATTTCATCTCCAAAAACTCTGCCAAAATCAACTTGGTCCTGATCAGTAGATGGGTTGAAAGTTTCCGGAAGAAACCTGCAGATCAATTAGGCACACAATTGAAAATCCTAATTCTAGAAATCTTCTCTGTTTTCTGCAGTCTCTGCACAGCAATCTCAAATTTCTGTCCTGCATTTTTGATGATGAACCCAATGCTTTTCAATTCTGATTTCAAAGCTGCAAGTGAAGTTCATATTCTGATTTCTAGATTTCAGAATATAAACTCAACTTCTAAACAAACCAGAGCTTATGAATCAATAACAAAATGACTTTATGGAACAGATCCTTGATGTAGAGTTCCAACAAAGAACATGGACCTCCATTTGTTTCATATCCCCCAACATGAATTGGAACAACCCAAGCTTCCTTTAGAATTTAAGAACTGCAAGAATCTATTGCTGGAAGTTATATTCCAATTGTTTGTAGTCAGTAACAGTAATAAGGAATGCAGAATTCTATAAGTTGAGCAGATTCCAGCCATAATAGATCAACTTCACTTCCAAGTCATTCTCTGTAACAGAAATTCATACTCCAACTTTAATCTGATTTCTGGAACCTTTTCCTGAATTCTAACAGCCTACTAGCTTCTCTATTTCATCCTTCTTATATTTTTACAACTGCTGCTAATTTTTCTGTTTCTGGATTTCTGAAACTCAGTTTCAGGAACTGGATTTCAAAGAATTCTGGCCCTTGCTCTTAATCAGCAAATAGGTTGAAGAATTTGTTCCATTACATTCTTGCACTTCAACAATTTCATAACAGAACTGATATTCAACAATAGCATACAAATTTGACACCAAACCGAATTTCAATTACACTTCCAAAACTCAGATTTACAATTACATTTGTGCCATTCAAAACCTCACAGTCAAGTTAGATCCGAGAGCTTGCTGGACCTGCAATTCCAAGTCTGATCTTATTCCGTATTCCTACAATTTGAGATTTCCAGAATTTAAGCCTTCCTTCCTCTTGATTATCTGGGCATTTGCTTCTACACCCAGAAGAGCTTCCCTTGGTCCATTCTCTGATTAAACTGCTACTCTTGAATCTTGATACAAACTTGATACACAATCAGATTTCAGCAACGTAATCCTTCTTTTCTATAGATTCTTGCTTCTGCAGCCTCTTTATCACTGTCTTCAAGTTTAGATTACAATCTTTGAATGAAGTATCACCTCACAAACTGAAATCCATCACTTCTACCTTCATTTCTGCCTTTACAACTTAAATCAGAATCTGATTTATTGCATTCAGATTTAAGGGTCCAAAGAATTCCAGGTTCTGGATAATTCAAAGCTAAAACACTCAATTCTGAAGTTGGCACAGAAATGATACATTAACCTGCATTTCTGCATTTCTTAAATTTCTGTACTTTGTTCTGTTGCATCTGCTGTACAACTTCATGTCATCTTCTCTCCTAACATCAGTTTAGGAATTGAGGATTCAAACTCAGCAACTACTTTGCATATGAATGGAAAGACAAACAAAATTCGTTCACTGTCCAAAACTCTCTTGACAGAGCCAAATTGCAATCAAGTATCTCTAGCAGCAACAAGGAAAAGACAGAACTTCAGAAACTCAGCTTTCTGGATTCCCATATCAGAAATCAGAATATCAATAAACACAGCTCCAACAATTTTGTTCACTTCGTAGCTTGATCACAAAACTCGGAAACAAGTTCTTAATCCAAGATTCAATCATCAGCTCATCCACTATCAGTTGAATTCCAGTGTTGCTGTAAGATCTGCAAAGTTCTGGAATTCAAGGTAATCTCAGCTTGGTTTGCAGAATTCAGTGGCTGATGAACCCTTTCCAAATTGGTGAAGTACCAAATCAAACTTCATACACTTGCAACAAGTTGTTTAGATAAATAAATCACCATTTCTTGCTTTTCTTAACACACAACTCCTGATTTCTGTTTGTGCCCATATTCTTCTTTGTCTTCACGATAACTCATATAACTCCACAACTCAATTCTGCAACAATCAGCACAGCTCCATTCTTGCACTGCAAATCCAGGTCTTGGTTCTTTGATCTCCCAGCAATCTCTGAATTCCAAATTTCTGAACACTTCCTAGACTTTGTGTCAGAGTAATAGCAATTTCAGAAATCAAATCTGTTTATGGTCATTGTCACTGCCCTTGTTTCTGAATTTTCTATTGCTGTGAATAGATTGAAGTAAATCAGGGATTTGGCACTTAAGCAGGAATTACAAAGACTAAGCTCACCTTGTTGTTCACTTACTCAGCAACAAATTCAGTTTCCTACTTGATTCCATTCCTTTTATACATTTTGATTTCTCATGGTCTCTGGACAGAATTCGAACCTGAATCTGATCTTCAGCAATTCCAGCAATTCAGCATTTGAGTATGTTCATCACTAATCTATTCAGAATATGAAATTTTCCAATGATTTTTCTGCAAATTCAAGCTTGCACGAGATCAGTTACAATTCTGTTTAGCTGTCGAATTCAGCAACAAGATGGCTTAGAATCCATTAAATTCATATTCAAATAGCCAGAAAGGTTGACACAAATCAGCAAATTGCCCATTGGCACAAATTTGTACAATTAGCATCCGAGTTTCAAACTTCTTATGAACTAATGGCCTTGAACTAAATTCTGTACAGCCAACTGCTGACTTAGTTCTTCTTCATACTCAGGACTTTGTATCAATATATCACTTTTTTATCTCCAATATACTTCTTTACGTCTTCAACTTGCCCCTTTAAACCTTCTACAATGCATATCTGAGAGCTTTCCCTTTTCCAACAGCTCTTTCTCATTTCAATCCTCTTCCCAATTTGGCATAGAATTTCCTTACTTCATTCTGCAAAGACTGCATTTCCAGGTTGCTCTCTGTAATTTTCTGTTCTTCCAACCTCATTCCCTTCCGATTTTCATTGCTCCAAAACTTACAGCAATTTGATGCTATCAGTAATCTGCCTAGCAGGTTTGTAGAGTATGGAAAGGAAATAAACACAAATTACTGCTAGAAATTCAAGAATTTCAATTCATTTCACTTCTTTTGACTACACTCTTCATTGACCCAATTGGCAAATAAACTCATGTTTATTAGTAGAAACCCATATCAACATCTTCTTCAATAATGTTGTCAATATAAGTTACAAAGTCTCAAAACTGGATATCATCTCAGCAACCCTGATACAATCTCGGATATAATGCAGAATTTTCAGCTTCAATTTTCAGCATTCATAATTCAATGAAATATAAGCTTGAATCATGAAGGAGTTAGCATGGAATGAGATCTCATTAAGCAGTGAATTGATAGGAGGTTTTCAAGACTTCTGATTTTATCCAAATCCTTCCCCCACACTTGAACTTTATTCATCTCAAGCATCCACTCATCAAGATAATCAACCAACACTCAAAATGAAATGGACCAAGCAAAGGTTATTAAAGGTTAAAATGCAAGAGAAAAGTGTTTTAAGAAAATTATGGAGAAGGAAATGGAAAATATGATGAAACAAAATGACAAATATCCTTTATCACCATGCACACAAATGCTATTGTGACTTTGAAAAGAAATTAAGCAAGTTCTAGAGTTTCAATTGTTGTAAGTGCATGTCACACAAAGAAAATAATAATGTCTAGGCTTAAAGTGGACCTCACTAGGTAATTTTATGCAATCAAGCTTAATTGATCCAAAATAGAATCCACCACCATTTTAACCAATTTCATGTAAGTAAAGTATCCAATCATGTCAAATGACCTAAAGTTGATGATCAAATTTAAAACAACTTTTACCATCTTAAAAGTATTACTAAAATAATTCATGGAGAATTTTATTCAAATGACATGCTATGTATACTAACAAAATGCAAAGTATGAAAGCAAAATGCAATTGTAAGTATGAAACTAAGAAAACGTATCAAAAAGAATTTATTAACAAAGTGTAAATTAAAATGCAAAAGAAAGCTAAATTAGAACCAACTCCCCTTTCATTCCCGGTGGTTGAAGAAGGTTTAGAAGTAGTAGCCACCCCGGAAGTGGAGTAATCATGGTTCCACTTAAATTCTTCTTATTAATCCTTTTTCCCTTCAAAGTTTTTTCTGGAGGACGGAGGCGGTTCAGTGTTAATACCCACTCCGGAAGCTTAATTTCTCCTACAACATCAATCAAAGAAAACACCTCCCACACACACGTGGGGTCAAAAGAAAATAGGAGAATATTAGTATGGGTAAAAGATATATCCAGAAATGCATCACAACTAATAAAATCAACAAATGGTACCTCTATAAAATTCTCTGAAAAATTACACAAAATACTCACCTTGTCATCTTGAGAGGTACCTGGAGTGGTGCTTGTTACCTCTATCTCATCAACTAATGGCTCAGACTCCAGTTCTGGTGTATGTACATCTTCATGTAGTGATTCTTGGGTTCTTGGCTCCATAGCACAAGTCCCTACACTTAAATCCTCCATTCTTGGTGATTCTTGAGGTAATGCTTCCAGTAAGCATTCCCCTACACTTAAATCATTTTCTGCAACAAAACCTGCATCATTAATAACATCTAGAGCAACATCATTAGTAGTAGAATCAAAAATAGGTTCAGCTACATCATCACAACAATAAAAAGTAGATAAAGAATCTAGTGAAGAAGTAGATGCAGTGTCAGGCCTGACAAGAGCTCCACAATCTAACTTCTCACTGGCATTTTGTGTTTGTAATTGGTTGATGGATGATGCAACTTGATTTAACTGACTCTGAATATTCTGTATCCTTGCAAATTGTTGCTCTTGATGTTCTCTCATTTGTTGCATAACTTCATTGCATTTCCACATTGATTCTTCAATTTGTTCTTGTGCATCCTCATACCTATTCCGCTGCTCCATAGGTAGGTAGGACTGATAGAACTGAGTCTGAGGCTGATAAAAATAATTCTCCATCCCATCTCCAAAATACTGATATTGATCCATGGTCACATAAATGTCCTGTTCTTACACTGAAACACTAGAAAATAAAATTAGAAGACTCAGGAATAAATAAAATCAACACATGGATATATAAACATGAAATCAATCAAAACAATCCTAAAATTACTAAACATTGCATATTAAAGTCTCCTCGGCAACGGCGCCAAAATTTGGTAAGGACGAATCTATCACATCCGCTAATCAAATTGTATAAATGTATATATTCACTGAACACCTTAATTAAACAATAATGTCGTAGTAACGAGCCCAGGATCGCTCTTGAGAAACCAACGATGATATGTAATCTAGGATTGTCTTTTTATTCCTATTTTTGGGGTTTTCGATATAAAAATGGAGTTGGGGGATTTAAGCTTGAATCTGAAATATAAACAGAGGAAAAACACAGCAATTAAGAAATTAATCTAAAGCAAGAGTGAAACCTAACTATGTACCAATGATCAAACCTCAACGTATTGTCACTCTACGTTGTGATTAAACCATCGACACACACTTAAACTAAAGATAAAATAGCAAAACACAATTAAATCTGATCTAAACAGAAATGAAACCCTAACTTAGAATTTAAACACTAAACAAGTAACCAAGCAACAAATTAAAATTAAACTAGGCTTCAACAAAGGAAGAAATGCTAACTACTTGCATAAAAAGATAACAAAACATAAAAGTAATCTGTGCTAAGCTATAAAAACAATAACAAAATGAATTAAAATGTAAACCAATCCAACTCACAACCAATCTCACCAAACTTCAAACTCAAGCCGTCACACAAGAGTGCCAAAGTCGAGACCACCCAATTTCGGACCTCAGTGGAGACTCTCTACAGTGTATCAGTTCCAGGATTGCTCAAGAACGCCGACGGACCACCCCCGACGAGCTAAGAATATCCCAAAACCCAAGAAAATGCCGAAAATCTGGAAATCTGCCTCTGGATCTGATGGAAGGCTGTGGAACGCGGATGAACGTCGAGTGAAGCTCAGGAACACCGGAAGACCACCTCCGAATGTTGCTGATGGGAATCGAAGCTTGGATTTGGAGGTCCACCGCCAAATCTGAGGTGAACAGAGGTATCAAAGATGCCGCGAGCCAAATTCCACCGGAGAGAAAACTCTCCGATGGCTCCAAATGATCGGGATGTTGCCGCCGAGAAGTCCTCCACTAAGTTTGAAGCTTGGGAGATTGAAAGGAGAAGGAAAGGGATCGAAATCCGGAGAAACGCCGCGGGACGAAGAAGAACAGCGCTGTGGAGATCGACAAAGAAGCTGGAGCACTGTAGCTTCTCATTTAAATCAGATCTGAATCTGATCGGACGGGTGAGATGATTCCGGGCTAAATCAACGGTAAAAAGTCATCCAAAATATGATCCGAAAGTACTGATGTTGATCTAGGGTCTGGATCTACCCTCCCGTAGGTCGGATCGATCAGATCATCACTGGATGGCCCAGATCTGCCGATCTTCAATGAACGGCCCAGATTAATCAGGCTGGATCAATGGCTGGATGAACTCAGATCTAGATCAAAACTTCTGGATCTTCATCAATGGCTTAGATCTGCTCCCCATTAGGTTGGATCAGCCAGATCTTCAACGGATGGTCCAGATCTGTCCTATTCTTGATGAACGGCCCATAATGCTTCAAAGCTTGATCTTCTCGTTTGAACTCCGATTCGAGCCCAATTTCGGTCCAAATAGATCCAAATCCAATATCCTTTGATGCCTAAAAATAAAAATCAAATATTAGCATCAAATAACACCAAAATAATATAATTTGCAATTAAGTCCAAAAATACACACTATGCACAAAATGTGATGTAACCATGATTTAAACAATGAAATCAACATCAAAACCATGCATAAATGAATCAAAATAATGCAGTAAAATCATGGTTATCAATGCCCCCCATGACCGAGACCAAGCAGCACACGGGCGTGCAACCCTGCACGGCCGTGTCCCCAGAAGTCGAGTCCCAACATCACACGACTGTGCCAATTGGCACGACCGTGCAGCACATCCAGAGACAAGAAAGGGCATGGTCGTACCATCCTTGCACGGTCGTGCCGCCTCACCGCGCCCTAGCCTATAAAAGGGGTTTTAACCCTTTTTCCAAGGGGGGAGAGCCGGGAGGCGAGCCGTCAAGAGGAGAATGACTCTGGTGTTGTTCCACGCCGTCCAGGACACCGATCCAGCGACCTTTCATCACCACATCAACTCCAGAAGCAAAGGATTGGATTCGAAGATCACTCATCGTCGTTGGATAAGCATACTTCTTCTTTCTCTCTTTTCTTTTGAGAATTGTATGTTTAGATTCATTATGTCTTCAGGTTTTTCTCTGGCGTCTATGGAGTGGAGTCCTTGTTCTAGGATAAGGGAGTAATTGTGGATTAGTTTTGATGTAAAACTCATGTTACGCTTATATTCATTGGATGATTTCGCTTGCTTTGTTTCAACTACTCGATCTCTTTGTCGTGTTCATTGATTGTGTAGGAATTAACAACCTCGTAGAGGAAATACCTTAGATCATACACCCGAGGGGTCCTAGTGACAGGGGTAACCTGTTCACTGACATCTAGGGTATTTCCTTGAAAGGAAAGACGACTTCTCCATAAGGAAGTAAGAGACCAAACTAAACTTCTTAATTCTATCCTTGATAACATCAATCAGAGTCGTGTCCTTGTGATATACCGAGGCACCCTAGTGACAGGGGTTAACTGTAATAGGATTTCATAGGGATCGTCTTTGTTTGGTGCTCAAGGATGGTTGCTTTAGCTTCCGGCGAATGCATGCTGATGGACAATGAGTATAGGATAGCATAAGACACATCAATACTATCACAATGAAACTGAACTCCTAGAACTCTTTATTAACCAGGTTGATTTCTTCTCGTTGCTAGTTCACATTCCCCGCTTTCTAATCTCTTTTCTTAGATTACTTACAACCATCGATAGTGTAGCTAATCCTAAGTGTGTCATCACTAGTGCTTATAACCAGTCCTTATGGGTTCGACAATCTTTTATATTACTGACGACGAATCCGTGCACTTACGAAATCGTAATAGTTTGTAGGCCAAGTGTCACTTGAGGTGCATCATTGTGGCCTCGTATTTTTAGATGAGCCACCTAGGTAGATAGCTAGGGTTAAGAGTTTTAGAGGGAGCTCAAAGAGTTAAATTGGGATCTATGGTCAATGGATCTCAAGTGGACCTTGTTTGGGATTCTAAATGGGTCATAAAATATGCCAAAGAGGTTTGAAATGAACTTGAATCTCTAATCTAGTTGGTTAGCACATAGGAAGATGAGATTCATGCATGAGAATATGAATGGAGTTTATATTGCATGATAATTGGTTTTAGATGTATAGATATCATATAAACTAATGCTAGGGATATATTATGGTTTAGTATGGGCAGATACTTCAAGAGGGAGATACAACTAGGACTTCGGGTCAAAGTTTAATTGAACTATTTTGATGGTTTTGAATTTTATGTCAATCTTGGGATCTTTGATGAATATATTTTTAAATATTTTTTCCCAAGTAGACAAGAGTAAAATATATCTCTCCATAAAATTTAAAATTTTTTGGAGGTTTGTGAAATTATTGATGCATTTCTAAAATTGGGTTCAGAATGTAGTTTGGGCTAAAAATATATGTGTCAGTTGAATGGCTCAGATACCAGTGGACTGGTAATATTATTCATCGAACACTGAATGATTCTATGAGGTTATTTTGATGAGGCCAGTTGATTGGGACTTATGGCAGTCGATTGGGACTTATGGCAGTCGATTGGGACTTATGAAACTATTTATTAACAATAGAAAATGACCAAAAGGATAATGTATATGTATGTAATCTTATAGGCGATTAATACATGATAATTATAGTCATTAGAGGTTAAAGAGTCTAATAATTGAGATATTGTTGGTGCTCTTTTTGATTTATGGCAAAGGGGGAGAAGTTTAGGTTTAAGTAGGCACCTAAATACTTTTGCGGGAAATCCTAACTCAAGGGGAAACTTAAGTGAAGGGGAGCTTAAGTGAAGGGGGAGCCTAGGATTAGGTTTCATGATATATGCATGAGTAGATTGCATATTTATTTGCATATTATTGTATTATATGTTTCCCTGACTTAAATGAGTTGTCAAACATCAAAAAGGAAGAAATTATTGGAGCAATTAGTGTGACCCTAGGTTTTGATATTTGAACAAAAGTTAAGTTAGGTTATTTGTTGTATTTGATATGTGTTATTAAGTGTGCAAGTGACAGGTAGAACAAGAAAAGTCCAAGTGGGAGTCTTGGCGGTGTAAATCCAAGTGTGATCTTGGCAATATAAGTCCAAGTGTGACTTCTAAGTATGATCTTGGCGGAGTTGGTCTGGGCGCCCGGAACTCAAGCTATCGCCAAGCTGATATGGAGCTCTCGGAGTAGCTGAGCCACGTGGTCCAGGCACCTGGAGGGGTTCTGGGTGCCCGGAATAGCCTATAAAAGTAGCTTCGACCAAGAGCTTGAGAACAACACAACGAACAACTTCCGCTTCTTCGAGATGCTCAAAAAGCGCTTCTATGATGCTCGGAAGCTCCGACGACGATTCTACTAAAGATTCTCTTATACAAAGTTGTTGGTATTCTTTAAATTTCTAATTACTTGTAAAACTCTATTTGTAATATTTCTGACTAATTAGTGATTGGCCATCGAAAGCACTCTCATGTGCGGGCCTTGGAGTAGGAGTCGTCACAGGCTCCGAACCAAGTAAATTCTTAGTGTTTGCATTTTCTATCTTTGTTTTTCGCTGCATATTTACTCAAAATGAACAAATTAGCCACGAGTGTTATTCACCCCCTCTAGCGCTTTATAATCCTATAATTGGTATCAAAGCGGGGTCGCTTTGAATCGGTGAAACCACCATTCAAGCAATTTTTTTCTTTTCGGGGTATTTTTTTTTAAATTTTTGGAGTCAATCGGAATCGGTAAAATTACGGCCTTCAAATATATTTTATTGATCGAGTTCTTTCATTTCTCGAAGTCGATGCAAACACCACTTGAGTTTTATTATATTCTCTTGTTCCCGCACTACTAACTCAAGACCAAGTCTTGAAACTTTTTCTCTCTTTTTATTGTGTGCGAGGTTTCTTCTTAAATGACCCACCAAGAAGGGTATAGCACTGCATGCCCTCCCCTCTTCTCTAGCGAGGATTTTGGTTACTGGAAGAGCCAAATGGAGTACCACCTCAAGACGTAAGTCAAGATGTGGATAATCATCCAAACTAGTCTTGAACTTCCACTCAACGGCAGTGGAAAGCCAGTGTCATGCCAGAACTGGGGCACAACATTGATGAAGAAAATTGAGGCTGACGCTAAAGCAACATGCACTCTACAATGCGATCTAATAAAAAAAGAGCAGAACCGAGTCAGCCTGTTCTCAAGCGCGAAAGAGTTATGGGAAAAGTTAATCGAGCTGCACGAGGATCCGACAAAAAGGTAAGCAAATGAGACTTAATTCTAAATAAATTATATAATACAAAAATGCAGGAAGGTGAGTCAGCAAGCCAACTTCATACTTGCGTACAAGATCTATTGAACGAACTCCACGCGATTGAACAGAAGATTGAAAATCGCGACATCATCAGGTATGCATTAAATGTATTTCCGAGGAACACCTTGTGGGCATCCATGGTAGATGCTTACAAAGTGTCTAAGGATTTGTTATTAATCAAATTAGATGAATTATTTTCTAAATTCGAGCTTCATGAACAAACTAATACTACTCTGGCTGAGAAAGGTATTACTTTGATTGCAGGAATGAGCAGAACGTGGGAATCAAAAGTAAAGCATAGAACTGAACCCGAGTCCAAAAAAGAACCGGACTCAGAAGATGACGACAACGAGATAGCAGCCGAACTCATCAACCTTGTACGAAAGCTCTACAAAAAGAAGAAAGGGTTCACCAAGAAAGACATCAAGAAAGTGATTCAGTCCAAGACGGTGCAATCAAGTCCAAAAGTGAAGCCCGAAGTAACCTGCTACAGTTGCAACAAGAAAGGACATATCAAAGCCAACTGTCCGAACTAAAAGGAAACAAAGAAACAAAGGAAGAAGAAAGTACTGTAGGTGACCTGGGATGAGTTTTCTTCAGAAGACTCTAATGAAGAGCTTGAATAGATGAGCTTCCTTGTGCTTACGGTCCGGGAACAAGTTGACGAATCAAAAACCAAGAGCGAGTCGGAAACAGAATCTAAGAGAAGCCACAGATCTGTATCCGTTTTCGAAGGGTCTAACTCCACTGTAAGAATTTCTCAAATAAATAAATTGCATAATTTAGTTAATTATCTCATGCGTAAGTTAGCCAAATCCAACCTCCAAGTCAAGTCACTTCAAAAGGAGGTAACAATCGTTAAGGAGGAGACTAACCTAAGTCCTTTGACTAAGCAAGTTCAAAATGAAAGTTCAACCCAAGTCCAACAACTTGAGGAAGAAAATTCTAATTTGAAAACTCAAGTTAAAGGACTTAAGAACACGTTGGAACGATTCACTTTGGGTTCCAAGAATCTTGATCTAATTCTTGAAAAATAAAGAGCTGTTTACAATCGATCCGGACTTGGATTTAAGGCTAAACAAAAATGCAGATCTTATTTATCACTTGTAAATAGAACAAATAGAAAATTAGTCCAAGCATGGGTCTCCAAGACAAACTTAATTAATCAAGTTGGACTTGGTCAATATTGGGTCCCCAAGGATCAAATCCACTATCTTGATAGACCCTATCGAGGCTATGATCCAGGGGGAGCTAATAGAAAGACTATTTTTATCAATAGATAGATTTGTTTAATGCTTACTTTACTGCTTTCACTATACATGCTTAGA
The DNA here is from genome assembly GCF_018446385.1 of Zingiber officinale. Lineage (NCBI taxonomy): Eukaryota > Viridiplantae > Streptophyta > Magnoliopsida > Zingiberales > Zingiberaceae > Zingiber > Zingiber officinale. Next base: position 38,619,997 of record NC_056007.1, on the reverse strand, counting down.
CTAGGGTAGATAAGGACTTAGGCTTGGTTTACACTTGACTAGTTAGACCTAGGAGTTTCAGAAAAGAAATTAAATATCTACTTTCTTTGAAAGGCTTTATCTAGAAGTGGTGGATGATCTCATACCCAAGAAGGCCTAGTGTCTCGCCACAGCTTGGAAGCCAATTATTGAAATAAATATTTAATTGACTAACTGTAAAACCTTAGTCTAACTCTATTGTAAATCAATCCTTAGATGATAATCTAAATTAAAGATAAAATTAACCATCTCACAAAAACCTATAAGGTTCCCTGTTTGATAATTTAGAAAAGGATGAGATGGACTTAGGCAAAATTTAGAAAATTAATAAATCTTAATCAAATAAATTAATCAATTAATAAATCTTAATCAAATAAATTAATCAATTAAAAAATCTTAATCAATTAATAAATCTTAATCAAATAAATCTCAATTAATAAATTAATCAATTAATAAATCTTAAGCAAATAAATTAATCAATTAATAAATATTAATAAAATAAATCTCAATTAATAAATTAATCAATTAATAAATCTTAAGTAAATAAATTTTAAAAATAAATTAATTAAATCTAATCAATTCATAACTTAACTTAACTTATTAATTCTAATTAACTTGATAAGTCCTAAACAATTCAATTAAACACAAAACTCAATCAACCATCTCACAGTCACCCATAGGAATAACATAATTAAAAACTTAGATTGGGTGAGATGGAAAATAAGGGGCTGAACCCAATCTAATCTATCTTATAATCCTTTAAAATTAGATCCAAATCAATACTTTATGTGTAGAAACATAACGATTTGGACCAATGGATGTTGGATAGTAGATGCTCCAGACACATGACTAGAGACCGATTGAAGTTCACCAAGATAAAATTTAAAAATCTAGGGTCAGTTTAAAAACCTAGATTGGGTGAGATAAAAAATAAGGGGTTGAACCCAATCTAATCTATCTTACAATCCTTTAAAATTGGATCCAAATCAATACTTTATGTGTAGAAACATAATGATTTGGACCAATGGATGTTGGATAGTGGATGCTCCAGACACATGACTGGAGACCGATTGAAGTTCACCAAGATAAAATTTAAAAATCTAGGGTCAGCTGCATTCGGCAACGACAGAACACTTAAGGTAATCAGAACAGGTAATATCAAACTGAGTTCCAATTTTTATTCAAAAGTTTTATTGGTTGATCAATTGAATTTTAACTTACTTAGCATTAGTCAATTATATTACTCTAGGTACTTAGTCACATTTTTAAACTCTGAGTGTTTAATTAAAAATGTTCAAAATCCTGAAATTACACTAAAGGGAATTAGGAAAAAGAACATCTATATAATTGACCTACCAACCTCCTCACTAAAGTGTCTCCTGACACAACAAGAGAAAACTAAATTGTGGCACAAAAGAGTGGGTCACACTCATATTAGACTCATTTAAAAAATGAGTCAAAATGGCTTAGTTAGAGGTTTACCCAAATTAAAAATTTAGAAAATACAATCTATAATGCTTGCCAACAGGGTAAACGAACTAAGCCAACCCACAAGTTAACCAACCTAAAAAGAACTAACTCAATCTTGAGATCCTACACTTAGACCTATTTGATTCATATGGAGCCAAGTCACTAAGCAAAAACCAATATTACCTAGTTATAATTGATGATTACTCAAGATTTACTTTGGTAAAATTTCTAAAAATAAAAGATGGGACTTATGAAATCTTTAAATCTTTTTGCAAATTAATAGAAAAAGAAAAAGACACTAAAATTAAAAAATACTTAGATACATTAAGGGAATCCTAAATGTAGGACTTTAGTACCTTAGGACTAACATTTTTAACCTAGTTGGCTATTCTAACTCATACTATGCTAGGTGCAAACTAGATAGAAAAAGTACAAATGGAAGCTGTCAATTTCTAGGTCGGTGCCTAGTAAATTGGTCAAGCAGAAAGCAACACTGTGTTATTTGATCCACTACTGAAGCAGAGTACATAGTCATAGGGGAATGTACATCTCAACTATTATGGATGATGCATACCTTAAAGGACTATCAATTAGAATATAAAAATATAAAAATTTCAATTGATAATATAAGTTCAATTAACTTAACCAAAAATTCAATCCACCACTCAAGGATTAAACACATAGAAGTAAAACATCACTTTGTAAGGGATCATGTAGCTAAGGGTGACATTGTACTTAACTATGTTGAGTCCAACTAAAACCTGGCTGATATTTTCATAAAACCCTTACCTAAACTTGAGTTCAGTGCACTTAGAAGACAAATAGGGATGCGTTTAGTATAATAGAGCTTACTTTTGAAAATATTCCTCTTTATTGTTGCTATTTTTTAAATCAGCTTGGTTTTAAAATTCTAGGAAAAATATTTTCAAAATTCTAATTTTATTAGTTTTTTCAAAATTTGGACTTAGCCTAGGTATCTACCCCCTAGAAAGCATGTTCCCCTAGGTCTCAATCAGAGCATCTCACAAGCACACTAGGATTACCTTGCTTGTGTATGAAAAAATAATTAGAATGGTGTGAGATGCATAGGGTACTGCTTGGACTTCATAATGTTTATGTCTGTGCATTAACATAAGTCTAGGCAATAAATATCAAAATTAAATTAATCAAGTTAAGTTATCCATGCTTAGTCAAACTAACTGGAATACTTAGTTAATTTGACTAACTAAGTGAAAGCTACTGCCTCATGGTAAATAGCTAGTAGGTAAAGGTTAGACATTTGTTTAAAAGTAGATGTTTAAGTTTGAAAATATGTTGTTACTCATGCTTGGACTCTAAAACTTAAAGAAGTTTTTGACATTAATCAAGGGGGAATGAAAGAAGCCAAGTTAAATATCTTTGAAAGTTAAAGTATTCTTTTTCAAAATTTTAAATTAAAAATATTTTTAAAAAAGAAAGTTCAGTTTTTATTTTTTCTTTGGGTTTAATAAAATTATTTTTAACCTAAGTGTTTATCAAAATCCTTTCAAAGTTTAAATTTTAGCTAAGTTTTTTCAAAAACATTTCTAATTTAGCTAAGTATTTTTCAAAATCATTTTTGGTAAACCCTAAGTCATGTTTAAATATTTATTTAACTAAGGTTTAAAAAAAAAACTAAGTACTTTCAATGTGTCTTTCTCCACACCCACATTAATGCGAAGTGCTTACCTATATCTTTTTAAAAAACTAAAGCTAAAATCTTTAAACTTCATAAATTTTTCTCCATATTCTATACTAAAGTATCTAATTTTTTTGATATATGTCAAAGGGGCGAGAAGCTAGAAAATTCTAAAGTTAAGAAAAAAATTAAGTTAAGTGATTAAGGGGGAGCTATAACAAGGATTGTTGTTCTAAATGTTGCAATTTTTAAAATTGTGTTTATGTTACATTTCTTAACATTACATTTTTGTTCTTTATCATTGCATTATTTTTTACTTAACTTTAAATTTTGTTACCGTAATTAAAAAGGGGGATATTGTTAGTGTGGGAAGCATCAAACAATCGAACCTGAGTTTTGATAATGGCAAAGGGTTCAAAGTTAAGGTTATTTGTTGTTTAACAAGTTTGAATGAGATTATAGAAAAGTCCTAAGGGTTCTTATGTAAAAGCCCTAGCTGCGGTTAGGCAGGTGGAAAACCCTAGGGGGTGGTAACCCTAAGTTCTAGGTGGCGGTAACCCTAGGTGGAAAGTCTTGGCGGGTTGAGTGCTTCATGCAAAATCCTAGAGTCAGGGACTCTAGGTTGAAATCCTGGTGGTCGCAGACCGGGTGGAAGTCTGGACGGGTCGTGGAGCAGACGTCCAGCATGAAGACCTGAAACCTCGGGAGCTGAACAAAAGTCCAGTCGGTCTGGAGGATCGGTCTCGCAACAGGTAACCTCTCCTGAGAGGAGTAGGTGAGGACGCATTCCCCAAAGAGGGAACAGTAGGCGTCGGTTCAACTTAGAGTTTCGATGAAATTCAAAGTCAAAACCGGACAGTTAGAGACTGACAAATTTTAGTTTAGATATATTATTTTTGCCTGGACTAACTTTATTTTGCAGAAAATAAGGGACTGGAAAAAGCTAGTATGGGTGCCCGGAGCTGGTCCAAGTGCCCGGAATCGGTCCAGGTGCCCGAAACTAAAAAGTTATCGTTAAGCTGATGTGGAGCTCACGGAGTGGCCAAGCCATGTGGTCTAGGCGACCGGAGGGGTTCTGGGCGCCCGGAATAGCCTATAAAAGCAACTTTGACCAAGAGCTTGAGAACAACACAACGAACGACGTTCGCTTCTTCGAGTTGCTTAGAAAATGCTTCTACGACACTCGAAAGTTCCAACAACGATTCTATTGAAGATTTTCTTATACAAAGTTGTCGGTATTCTTTAAATTTCTAATTACTTGTAAAACTCTATTTGTAATATTTCCAATTGATTAGTGATTACCCATTGAAAGCACTCTCACGTGCGGACCTTGGAGTAGGAGTCACCACAGGCTCCGAACCAAGTAAATTCTTGGTGTTTGCGTTGTCTATCTTTGTTTTTCGTTACGTATTTACTCAAAACGAACGAATTAGCCACGAGCGCTATTCACCCCCCCTCTAGCGCTTTACGATCCTATAGACTGGTCCTAACACTAGTCAATTGGTATTGAGCCGTTGTGGTATAACCGTCAATTTTCCACAGAGGTCAGTCGACTTATAACAGAAAAATAGTTTAGATATTTTTTCTCATGTTCTATATAATGGATTTTGGGATGACTGACTTGAGTGACTAAATTAGAGGTGATTAGCTCCTAATTAGAATCTCTAAGCTCTTGTGATCCCAGTATTCGTGATCAAGATTGTGGAGATTTTTCTTCACCGAGAAGGAGTCGTTCATTAGCCAAAGTTTGCTAGGGATGGATCTACCGATGGATTGAGGGATCGTCCACCTTACGGGCATGTTGTGGAGTAGGAGCTCTAATCTCCAAACCATGTTAAATCAACGTGTTAGGTTTACTTTTTTGTTTTAATTAGCTTTTGTATTTGTATTTCTGTTGTGCGCTAATGAGTGTAGGAAATAAATGAATAATTTGGGGTGATGTCAAAGGTTGTAACAAATAGTTTTGTGTAATCGCATGAATCCATGGAGGAATTAATTTTCACTGTATTTTTAATTTGTTTATAACTATACATCCCTACCAAAGCTATCCAAAAAAATGATTATTAAAACTTATTTATTAGGAAATGCCAATTAATAGTTAACGTGTGGGATAACTTAAATAGAAACAAAAAAAATATCGGTATCTTTCTACTTTCATCACCAAAAGATACAATAAAAGAAAAAGGTAGAGAAGAGAGATAAATTTTACATATCAAGAATTTATCCTTGTGGTTTCATGTATATATTGTGTTTCATGTATATATTGTCTATCTCCGAATGGTTGGATACCTCCATATAAAAATCAACAAGTTTTCAAATTTTACCCTGCATATCTTGATATGGACGACCATGGGAGACAACTTACGTGCCCATCTGATGCGGCTTTGATCCAATTTTGTTACTCTCTCTTATTTACATGTAAAATTCTCTTCTCTCTCCTGCATATAAAGTTATGTTAGTTTCTAATTCTCTTATCTTTCTTACATGTAAAATGGTATTGGTTTCTACAAACCAACACCAACATTAGAGCTGAACTTTAAAGATCAGCTCCAACGTGCTGGCTTTTAAAGACTAGCACCAACACGTTGGTGTTGGTCTGTACAAACCAGCACCAAAGCAGCACCAACGTGTGTAAATCAGCACCACATTGGTGCTTCTTTGCACAAACCATCACCAGCGCAAACTAACACCAAACTGGTGTTGATCTTTAAAGACCAGCACCAACATGTTGGTACTGGTCTGTACAAATCAACAACAAAGCAGCACCAACGTGGTGCTGCTTTGCACAAACTAGCACCATTTTGGTGTTGGTTTGCGCAAACTAGCACCATCGTAAATCAACGCTAAACTAGTGTTGATTTACGCAAAGTAGCATCACGTTAGTGCTAGTTTTCGCAAACTAGCACCAGTGTGGTGATGATTTGCGCACATTGGTGCTAATTTGGGTAAATCAGCACCAACTGTCGGTGTTGGTTTATGCAAATTAACACTATGTTAGTGTTGGTATTGATTTGTGCAAACCAGCACCACTATCATTGGTGCTAGTTTGAAACCAGCATCAATTGGTTTCAAACATTGTGCCAGGTACGTTTACATATTGTTGCACTTAAATTAATTATTATTTTAAATATTTATAATTGTGTTATATATATATATATATATATATATATATATACATATATATATATATATATATATATATATATATCTTATTATTTTATTAAAAATCGGGACTCTTTACTAATTAATTTTTAATTTTGGTGAAGCTCAAAATAAAATTACGTTAATATATTTTTCGCATTAAAAATAATTTTAAGACTTATTAGTAATTTTATCTAATTATTTTTCTATAAAAATATGCATTTTCATAGTTTTCTTTAGTCCCACATCTTAGTATCGATAACACCGTAAGAGGATAAGCTCTATAAATACCTTAGATCGGTAATGTTAGAAAGTATATATTTTTTAGTATTTTGGCTAAGATCAAGTATAGTATCTATTTTTATCAATTTAATATCTGATATAAAAAATTAAATTAATTTTTTATAAGGAAGGGTTTGTTGGTGCAATCAACCTCCAAGGTTTTAATGTCCGACAAATATATTTAAGTATGTTTAATTGAGCTTGATCATGGGAAGTCCTAGTCGTGGCTAGGCAAGGGTGGGAAGTCAACCGAGTGACTAGCCCTAACTGCGGTTAGACAAGGGAAGTCCTAGTTGTAGGCTAGGCAAGAGAAATCTCGGTAAATCATGGAAGTCATATGGATTCGATAGGTCTGGAGGACCTGATCCCTGGATAGTCGAATACTGAAGCAAGAGAAATCTCGGTAGATCGTGGAAGTCAGGTGGATTCTGTTGGAACCCCAAGGTTGTTTTGGTGTGATCAACAAGTTAAGTTAGGTCCTGTGTGTAATTAACCTTGTGTCTAAGTGTGCAGGAGCTTAGGAACACAGGTACTCGAGCGGAAGACGCAGCTAGCGAGAAGGACGACACGCTGTGCTTCCGAGGGACGAGGTGCTGCGGAAGAGTACACCGGCGGACGAGAAGGAAGTGCGCGTACGAAAGCCGGAGCGGAAGATTGCTCGGGGAGCAAGAGACGCAGCTAGCGCGAAGGTCGGCACAGGGTGCGACCGAGGGACGAAGTCTGCGGATGAGTACGCTGGTGGACGAGAAGGGACACGCGGCAATTCCGAGGGACGAGAAGCCGGAGGGAAGCACGCTCGAGAAGACCGGAAGATGGGTTCGGGTGAGCCCTATTCCGGATGTCAGAGATCACCCAAGCAAGCGGAGCCGGAGCAGAAAGACCCGGACCAGAGGCGAGCTGAATCGGAGAAGAGAGCACGGACCAAAAGTCAATTGGGTTGACTTTTGGATCCGGGGCGCCCGGAACTGTCCGGGGCGCCCGGAGCTGTCCGGGGCGCCCGGAAGTGACTTTTTTACAAGATCGAGCTTTGACTCGATCCAACCGTTGGGGGATAAGCGAGCTGAATCGGAGAAGAGAGCACGGACCAAAAGTCAATTGGGTTGACTTTTGGCTCCGGGGCGCCCGGAACTGTCCGGGGCGCCCGGAAGTGACTTTTTTACAAGATCGAGCTTTGACTCGATCCAACCGTTGGGGGATAAATTTTATATCCCCCAGGGCACCCGGAACCCTTCCAGGCGCCCCGACCAAGGCTATAAATATAGCCTTGGTCCAGAAGCTTTTCAACAATCACGATCATTCTATTTCCAAACACTTGTATGCTTTAGTTGTAGTTAAGTTTCTTTTTTCTGTGCCTAAACGTTGTAAGAGACTTCTCCGCCTGAAGGAGTTCTTAGTGCAACCATCTTCCTTGGATTAACAACCTCCCCGGTTGTAACCAAGTCAAATCCGGTGCCTCGTTTTTATGCTTTATTTTCTGCTTAATCTACTTTTCAAGTGTTAGCTTAATCGTTCGAGGAAGGGTTGTCTATATTTTATTCAGGGCTAATCAACCCCCCTTCTAGCCGGCCCAACGGTCCTACAAGTGGTATCAGAGCCGAGTACGCCTCAGAAGGACTAACCGCCGTCTAAAGCAACAAAACAATGGCCGGAGCTAGCGACTACCCACCAGCATTCGAGGGGGAGCTTGCTTCTTGGAAGCAACAAATGACGATATTTCTTAACTCTAATATTGGTATTTCTCTAATAATGAAAACTGGTTATGAAGCACCAAAGAAAGCAAACGGAGAAAAGATCGACATACGCCTCTGGAACGAGAAGCAACGCGACGAGTTTATGGCAAACGGTCGGGCAGAGTTTCACATTCTAAGCGTGATACCAAATAAAGATTTCGACAGAGTCGGAGAATATAAAAGCGCAAAAGAACTTTGGGAAAAGTTCTTAAAACTCTACAAAGAACTGGTTGAAGTCGTCCCCTCAATAGACATCGAGCCATCATCAGAAGAATCCGAGACGGAAGAAATTACCGAGACAGCCCCAACAGTCAAAGACATGTTGGAGGATCGGTGGCCGGCTTGAAGGGGGGTTGGATATAGCTAGGCCACCCCCAAATCGATTTCTTCTCTACAAAAGGTTAGTTTGCACAAGCGGAAATATTGAAACTAAAACAATGAACCACAAACGAGAATACAAACGCTAACACGCTCGATGTAACGTGGTTCGGAGATTGCTTGCTCCTACTCCACGACGTGTCCTTGAGGTGGACGAGCCCTTGATCCTTTGGTAGATCAGTCCCCGGCAATCTCCGGCTAAAGCTTCTCCTTCTCGGTGGAGCAAACCTCTCACAAAGTTCTCTTCCTCTTTACAAGATGAAACTTAGGGTTAGAAGGAAGAGAGTTGGCTTGGAAGCTTTGGGTAAGATTCAGAAGGTTTACAATGAGTATCAGTAACCCCTTCAATGCCCCAAAGCTCCCCTTAAATAAGAGGAAAGAGTTGATCACCAATCAACTTAAACCCTGACACCAGTCGACTGGTCCATGCACCAGTCGACTGGTGCTAGCCGTTAGGCAACGCCAACGGCTCTCTTTAGAGCCTGTTTTCTGTCAACGGTCATGTACCAGTCGACTGGTCCCCTTAGTCGACAAGCACAGAATGCTTCTGTGCATTCTGTGAAGCTGGATCAGTCGACTGGTCCCATGACCAGTCGACTGGTCCTAGTACATTCACTCCTCTCATCCTTTTCGGAGTCGCCTTTGAAGTCCTCTTCCTCGGCCTTCGTCCCTCAGATGCACCCGAGCCCGCGGCTCCTCTCCGTGCCATCCTTCACGCTGCCTTGAAGTCCACTTCCCTCGGCTCCACTCCATTACTCCTCGTCTTGCGGTCCTTCGGATGTCTTCCACACCACCCTTCACCGACTCAACGATCCGAGCCCTTGGATGAGCTTCCCACACTTGGCCGCACCAAGTTCTCATGTGTTCCACAAAGTCCTGCAAGACTCAAACACATATCAAATACATATGAAAGCCTAACTTAAACTCTTTGACACACACATCAAAACCTAGGTCGATTGCACCAACAGTACATCCCGAAGCTACAAGCTCATCCCAGATGATCATCGATAAAGGGGGAGAGACTTCGGAAGAAAGCAAATCGATAGGGGGAGAATCAACTACTGACAAGGTAAGTCAGGTATTGTCTCCACCTTCTGAACAAGTAATTAAATCATCGAAAGAATTCTTTGAATCGCAAAATGCTTTGACAAAAGATTCTTACGAATCACAAATTATTTTGTCAAAAGAATTTTGCAAATCAGAAAAATTGTCGAAAACTTTCTTCGAATATTTTTTCGAATTACAAATTACCTTCTCAAAAAAGTTTTACGAATTAAAAATTGAGTCATCGAAAAAGTTTTTCGGATTAAGAAATCTATTGTTAATAGATTCCTGTAAATTAGAATTTTTGTTGTTAAAAAATTCTTGCAAATTACAAAATATTCCTTCAAACGAATTTTGCACATTGCCGAAAGAATTGTTTATATTGTCGAAAAATTTTATCAAGTTAAAATCTATGCCATCTGAATATTTCTATGAAATTGAAATTCAAATAGAAATTAACATGATACAAATTTCTGCAAGTATAATTTTTGTGGCATTAAATCTAAAAAAGATTGATTTAAGAAATTATGATAAGTTAAAATGGAAATTTAAAACTTTCTGATAAATAGAAATAAGAACTAAATAAATAAATAAATGCATAGAAATTTTTTAAAATGTTTAAATTTTCTTGCATAAAAGTCTTTTGGGTTTAGAAAGTTTTTTTTAACTTAGAAACTTTTCAAAAAGCTATTGTTGACTTAGAGATATTTTAACAGATAACTTTTCAAAATTTTCTATGTCTTTAAACCCTTAGAATTTTAAACCCCATTTTTATTGTGATCAAAGGGGGAGAAGAAGAAGTATAAGTCTAGGGGGAGGTAGAGAAAATTGAAAATAAAAATTTTCTGTTGGAATTTAATCTTTTTTTCTTATTGCACTTAATTGCAATATAAGTTAGTTTATGTTTTATGTCTATTTTTTCCCTAGCTTAACTTGGGTTGATCACACCAAAAAGGGGGAGATTGTTGGAACCCCAAGGTTGTTTTGGTGTGATCAACAAGTTAAGTTAGGTCCTGTGTGTATTTAACCTTGTGTCTAAGTGTGCAGGAGCTTAGGAACACAGGTACTCGAGCGAAAGACGCAACTAGCGAGAAGGACGGCGCGCTGTGCGTCCGAGGGACGAGGTGCTGCGGAAGAGTACACCAGCGGACGAGAAGGAAGTGCACGCGGTGGTTCCGAGGTACGAAAGCCGGAGCGGAAGATTGCTCGGGGAGCAAGAGACGCAGCTAGCGCGAAGGTCGGCACAGGGTGCGACCGAGGGACGAAGTCTGCGGATGAGTACGCTGGTGGACGAGAAGGGACACGCGGCAATTCCGAGGGACAAGAAGCCGGAGGGAAGCACGCTCGAGAAGACCGGAAGATGGATTCGGGTGAGCCCTATTCCGGATGTCAGAGATCACCCAAGCAAACGGAGCCAGAGCAGAAAGACCCGGACCAGAGGCGAGCTGAACCGGAGAAGAGAGCACAGACCAAAAGTCAATTGGGTTGACTTTTGGCTCCGGGGCGCCCGGAAGAGACTTTTTCACAGGATCGAGCTTTGACTCGATCCAACCGTTGGGGGATAAATTTTATCCCCCCCAGGGCGCCCGGAACCCTTCCAGGCGCCCCGACCAAGGCTATAAATATAGCCTTGGTCCAGAAGCTTTTCAACAATCACGATCATTCTATTTCTAAACACTTGTATGCTTTAGTTGTAGTTAAGCTTCTGTTTTCTGTGCCTAAACGTTGTAAGAGACTTCTCCGCCTGAAGGAGTTCTTAGTGCAACCATCTTCCTTGGATTAACAACCTCCCCGGTTGTAACCAAGTCAAATCCGGTGCCTCGTTTTTATGCTTTATTTTCTGCTTAATCTACTTTTCAAGTGTTAGCTTAATCGTTCGAGGAAGGGTTGTCTATATTTTATTCAGGGCTATTCAACCCCCCTTCTAGCCGGCCCAACGGTCCTACAGATTCGATAGGTCTAGAGGACCTAATCCCTAGGTAGCCAAATACTGAGTCTTGGTGAGTGAAGCCAGGTGGTGAAAATCCTAGGGGAGATAACCTAAGGTAACGAAAAGTCTTGGATGAGTGAACTCCAAGCACCAGTGGATTTCGATAAATCTAAGTTTACGTTTACCATAGTATTCTGTATTACTATTATTATTGTTGGCTAATGTAGTATTGTAGGAAAAGTCTTAGTGGATCAGACGATCAAACATTGAGCAGGCAAAGTCTAAACAAGTCTGGAGGACCAATGTTTGGCAGGTAAGTTGAGCTATGCAACTGGAGGAGCGACAATGAGGCCATGTTCCTGAAAGGAACAACTTAAAGTCGCTGATCCAACTGAAGATATCGGAAAGGTTTCCAAGTTGTGATCAAGATAGTTGAACTGTCTATTATTATTACTCATGCATTAGATATATTATTACTGTACTAATATCTGTTTTGCAAAATTATTATCTAACACTGTTTTGCAGGTTTAGCCTGATTGGTCTATCGAAAGCAATGATCGGTCTACTGAACAAGGCTAACTCAAATTAGATATCAGTCCAGACCAAAATAGAGCAGGGTCCGATCAAAGCTTGATTGGTCGACTGAACCAGAGGATCGGTCGACCGAACTCTGATGACTCAGCACAGTTCAAATCGAGTAGAAGAAAAGAAGGAAGAGCGACTGATCGGCCGACCGAACCAGGGGATTGGTCGACTAAACAATCATCACTTAATGGCGCATTAATTCTAGATCTCGGCGAACAAGGAAGGATCTCTGTTCAATCGACTGAACAAGGGGATCGGTCGACTGAACACTTTAATGTCATTAAATGTCGAAGATCGAATCAGCATCAGATCTCAGCGAAGATGGAAGGGAGCTGGTTCGGTCGACCGAACCTAGGGATCGGTCGACTGAACGTCGACGACTCTTATAAAAGTGAGCTCGAGGTTCGAGGCTGTGTAACGAAAAATGAAATCGGTTTTGGTTTGAAGTTCATCTCCGTGCTAGTTGCTGCTCGTGCTACTGCTTTACAACTCACGCAAGCAACTACCTCGTTCAAGCGCCGTCCGAGCATCATCTTCCATATTAGTGTCGATATACTTTTATTTTATAAAGCTTACATTGTACTTAAATTCACATAAGATAGTAAGTTGTTACCATCTTATATTCTTGCATATTGTACACACTGTTTCTTTCCGAGGTTTCGAAAAGAAGAGTCTTAGTGGATTGCCCATCGGTGCGATCAAGGATCGCGAGTTTTAGAGTAGGAGTCGACCTAGGCTCCGAACCAAGTAACCGAACTTGTTCTTTACCCTCCCCTATCGCACTCATTCGATCCTAGAAAGTTATGAAACAAACTAATATATATAAATTGTCTATCTCCGATGGTTGGATTAGGGGTGTAATCGAGCCGAGCCAAGCCGAACTCTTAATTGTTTGAGTTTGACTCGTTTATAATCAAGCCAAGTCGAGCTCGAATTTTATTTAATGAATATATTCATGGTTCACCAGCTTATTCGAGTTTTTATCGAGCCTAAACGAGCTTAATAAAGATATATATAAATTTAAATATTTATTAAAAATTAAATTATATATTTAGAGGAAATTATAATATTCTTATTAAAATTTATAATTTTATTCTAATAAATAAATTTAATATATTTGTATATATGTTCCTAAGTAGAGTATAAAATTTATAAATTCAATATTAAAATTATTATTATTTTATTTAAAAGTTGATTTATGAGCTTAACGAATATATTCACGAGCTAACAAGCTGAATATTGTGAAACTTGAATTTGATTTGTTTATCTTAACAAGTCTTATTAAATAAGCTTAAACAAACTTTTATCAAATCAAATTTCAAATAATTTGATTTATTTACACTCCTACACGGATACCTCTATATAAAATTTCATAAGTTTTCAAATTTTCCGGATCACATCTCCACTATTTGAATACGGATTCGGATTTTGCATATGAGGATCCGTACCCATACTCTTACGTCGGTTGTTTTGCTCGGCAAGTAAGCAATAAAGCAAACCCTAGCCCAAGGATCCGCCGCACGCCATCTCCTTCTCTGCCGGATCGCCGCCTCTGTCTCGTCCTTTCACTTCTGTTATCGCCTCCGCCGGAGCACTGCCCTCATCTCTCCGCCGGACCTCAACCAGCGCAAGCCACCTGCTTGATTTTCCTTTTGTCCTTCGTTCCGATATCTTCTACTTCACGGTGTATGCGCAGTAAAAGCGTGCTTTTTGTATTTTCGCTTTCTGTTTGCTCTGTTTATTCTTGTCTGTTATACCTAGATTAGTGTTTGGATAAACAATTTTTTTTTTGTGAAATTTGAGTAGCATTAAACATGATGGTTAGAGTGTTAAATTTTATGTGGAAGGTGAACTAAGGTTTTGTTTTGCATATTTTGATAGCTGATCCTTTTTTACTTGCAATTAATTATTTTATTATTGAAAGATGCGTTCAGTCTTCATCGTGTTGCTGATCTTCTGATCACTAGCTGTTGTTATAAATAAAAACTTCATGAATAACAGAAGGGGTGAGAAACTGTTCTAGAAATTGACTATAATGCTACATGTTTCTATTTGGATTTTATTATTTTTTGTCATTTTATTTCCCCGGAGGGTGAAAGTATTTGCAGTCTTACAAGTAGACTTGTAATATTTTGCAATCAACTGCCTCATTAAAATCTACAATGCCAAAGTAGTACTTAACCAGTGTTTCATGAGGCATTAGGTGCAACCAGGCACTAAAAGGTTTTAGGGCTATGCAAACAATGGGAGGTGCAGGGTGTTACTATGTGAAGTGTGGCACACAATTTCAAAATTTGATTATATGAGTTACATCTCCCTTCTATACTAGTGAATAGGCATACCTTCCTTGCACCTAGATAGAGTCACCTCATCTCAGCTACTAGGGTTGCATAGGTTGTACCACCTAGTACTTTTGAATTGCACTTTTCACGAAATTTTGTACTAAAATCTCTAATACCAATTGCATTTCCTGTTCTACCTTGATGTTCCCTTCTGATACTAACTATTTTGCACATTGCTTACCTGTTTAAAATTTGTTTTTCATTGGCATAAGAGATTTATGGCTTGTTGTATGTATTTATCTCTCTTGTTTGCTTTACTCTCTTCTACAGATAAGATGGATCTGCTCATTCTTTGTTTTTAACAGAGATAATGTTCCTAGTTATTAATTTAAGCATTATATTACTTTTTTATTTACCTGCCTTTACATTTAATGACTAATTTGGTAGTGTGTGTATTGCTGAATAACCTTTTATGTGGAATTTCAAGGTTTTGGGCTAGAAGGAATCAACAAGAAAATGGCTTCACGTTTCTGGACACAGGTGTGTTTTTGTTGTTATTTATTTTCTTGTTCAAGTAACTCCGTTTAGCATGTTTGATTTGTCATTGAAAATTCTTGGCTTCAGGGTGGTGATAGTGATACTGAGGAGGAGGAACAGGAAAACAGTGAGTATGAAGATGGAAGTGATGCAGAGCAACCTGCAGGTGATAATGCCGGGGCCACAGCTAGGAGCAGGTACCTTCGAGATCAAGCCAGTGACAGTGATGATTCAGATGGCCAGCACCGAGTGATCAAGTCAGCTCGTGATAAAAGATTTGATGAGATGGCTTCCACTGTTGATCAGATGAAGAATGCTATGAAGATAAATGACTGGGTTAGTTTGCAGGAGAGCTTTGAGAAGATCAATAAGCAGCTTGAGAAGGTTGTTCGTGTGACAGAGTCTGTGAAGGTGCCAAATCTTTATATTAAGGCCCTGGTGATGCTGGAGGATTTCTTGGCTCAGGCCTTAGCTAATAAGGATGCTAAGAAGAAGATGAGCAGCAGCAATGCTAAGGCCCTTAACTCAATGAAGCAGAAGCTGAAGAAAAATAACAAGCAGTATGAGGAGCTGATAGCAAAGTATCGTGAAAAGCCAGAAAGTGAGGATGAAGGGGCTGAAGATGAAGATGAGGATGAGGATGAGGAGTCAGAGGCGGAGGAAGATCCATCGAAGATTGTCATGTCTGATGAAGAGAATGATGATGAGGATGATGAGGATGAGGATGATCGTGATGAGGAGGGTGGTGGAGCCTGGCAGAGAAAGACGAGCAAGAAGGATAAACTTATGGACAAGCAGTTCATGAAGGACCCAAGTGAGATCACATGGGATATTGTTAACAAGAAGCTCAAAGAGATTGTGGCAGCTAGAGGCAAAAAGGGAACAGGGAGAGTAGAGCAGGTTGAGCAGCTTACTTTTTTGACTCGTGTTGCCAAAACACCTGCCCAGAAACTAGAGATTCTATTTAGTGCCATATCATCACAGTTTGACATCAATCCAAGCTTACTTGGGCATATGCCCATCAATGTCTGGAAGAAGTGTGTTGGTAACATGCTTCTCGTACTTGATATCCTTGAGCAATATCCTAATATTGTAGTTGATGACATGGTTGAACCTGAGGAGAATGAGACTCAGAAGGGTGCAGATTATAATGGAACTGTCCGTGTATGGGGAAACTTGGTTGCATTCCTTGAGCGACTTGATTCAGAATTTTTCAAGAGCTTGCAGTGTATTGATCCGTATACTCGAGAGTATGTTGAGAGGCTTAGGGATGAGCCCTTATTTTTTGTGATTGCACAGAATGTACAGGACTATTTGGAGAGGATTGGGGACTTCAAAGCAGCTTCTAAGGTAGCATTGCGCAGACTTGAGCTTGTATATTATAAGCCTCAGGAAGTTTATGATGCAATGAGGAACTTGGCAGAGCAAACTGGGACAGAAGAGGGTTTGGAAGATGGTGATGAGAGTGAAGAGAAGCAGTCTATAGAGGAAAACAGAGGACCACCAGTTTTTATCTCAATTCCTGAACTTGTGCCAAGGAAGCCTACATTTCCAGAGAGTAGTAGGACATTGGTGGATGCGTTGGTATCTCATATCTACAGTTATGGTGACGAAAGAACAAAGGCTAGGGCTATGCTGTGTGATATATATCATCATGCTATTTTTGATGAGTTCTCTATTGCTCGGGATCTTCTATTAATGAGCCATTTGCAGGATGGCATTCAACTCATGGATATATCTTCTCAAATCTTGTTTAATAGAGTAATGGCACAACTTGGACTTTGTGCCTTCAGGGCAGGTTTGATTCAGGAAGCCCATGGTTGCCTCTTTGAACTGTATCAAGGTGGTAGAGTAAAAGAGTTACTGGCTCAAGGCTTCTCCCAAAATCGATACCATGAAAAAACTCCTGAGCAGGTAACTTGTCTTCTTATCTTATTGTCACTTTTTACCTGTTTTAAACTGTCTTTCGCTTGTTAATTTTAACAGACTGATACTGGTAACTATAATTTTTTAACTGGTTGTTCACTTGTCATCTGAATGTTACACTAATATTATGTAATTTTCCTGCAACATGTGAAATTTATATCAATAAATAGTTAGATAATATCTATCTTTTGACATATATGTTAGATGGAATGTTTCTTAATATTTTATGAGTCCACCTGCCTGGACATTTCTTCCTTGCTTTTTTTTTGTACTGCTTAGTCCATATAAAGAATAACTGACACTCTGGGTTCCATAATTCTTTTGATGAATAATTCTGCCATGCTTGATTGAAGTTTTTTTTATAAATAACATTGAAAAAGAATTGATATTCCTTTCTAGAATAAATCATGAGCTACTGTTTAACTAATCAAGATACATATACCATCAGAATCTTATTGTCGCTGAGATTGGGTAATGTAAAATTCTATTTTTTGGGTTTTTTGAGGATCCTTTTTATTGTTTTTTCTTGAACTTTTCTCATGCATTAATTCTGTTACAATGTATGTTTTGAACTGAGTGCTGCCTCGCTTTATTGTCTATTAACTACTTTATTATGATATATTGTTAGTACATTTAGATGTATCACATATAAATCTTGTTTCCTGGAAAGAAAAATATGTACCTAAATGCCAGCCATTAATTGGCTTTCCATACAAGAGTGGACAAGGAATTGGTGGTTGCATGAACTTGTGTAAAAGATACATTTCCAATTTTGGTTCCACTTTTACCTCAATATACAAAATTTATTGTGCTGTTCCACTGTAATGCTTTCCTCTCATTGTACATATCCTGCTCATAACAATTTTTATTCTTGGTGATTAAGTGATACAATTTATTTCCTTTGGGTGTCAGCACAAAGGACCATGATTGACCTTACCTCTGTGATTTTATTTTTGCATCCAAACAACATTCAGGCAATATATTTTCGACCATGATTGACCTTACCTCTTATCTCCTGTATTATTCAACTTCTATGCAATGAAAATAATATGTATATATAATTTATTTCATCAGGAGAAGGCTGAGAGGAGAAGGCAGATGCCATACCACATGCACATTAACCTTGAGCTCCTTGAAGCTACTCATCTTATCTCTGCAATGCTTCTTGAGGTCCCCAACATGGCGGCTGCTGCATATGACCCAAAGCGTAAGCCTATTAGCAAGACATTTAGGAGACTTCTCGAAGTAAATGAGCGCCACACATTTGTGGGTCCTCCTGAGAATGTTAGGGATCATGTCATGGCCGCTACAAGAGCCCTTAGCAAGGGAGACTGCCATAAAGCTTTTGGCGTCATCAGTTCTCTTGACATCTGGAAGCTTCTCAGGAACCGAGAAAGCGTATTAGAGATGGTGAAGTCCAAGATCAAGGAAGAGGCTCTCCGAACTTACCTCTTTGCATACTCATCCTGTTACGATACTCTCAGCTTAGAGCAGCTTACTTCTATGTTTGACCTCTCTAAGGCTCATGTCCACAGTATTGTTAGTAAGATGATGGTTATGGAGGAATTGCAAGCAAGCTGGGATCAGCCTACAAAGTGCATTGTCTTCCACAACTTGGAACAAACCCGGCTCCAAAGCCTACTCTTTCAGATGGCCGATAAGCTTATAATTCTAGCTGAAAACAATGAGAGGGCATTTGAGGCAAGGACTGGCGGGGGGATCGAGGGACTTCCACCAAAGCGAAGAGAAGGTATGGATTATGCTACTTCTGGGGCATCCAACAGGTGGCAAGATAATTATGTTTCAGGAGCCTCGCAAGGCAGGCAGGGTGGTGGTTATGGAGGCCGCCTAGGATATGGTGGGAGGACTGGAGGTTCGGCACAAGCTGGTGGAGGGTTTCAGAGAGATCATAGTGGACATGGTTCACGGGGTGCCGGAGGGTATTATGGGGGTACGGGGCGGACATCATACCATGCATCAGCTCTGAGAGGTGCACAAGTGGAGGGATCTGCAGGGATGGTGAATCTAAGCAGGGCTGGTAGAATTTAAGATCAACTACGTCCTGGCCAGGCCAACGACTTATCTCTTTGCGTTCCATAAAAGCTAATTATTTGGCATTTTTGTTTGTCTTTTGATCTGCTTGCAGCTGATGGTAATGAGGACTTTGCATTGTTGTGTTTAGCAAGTGACATTTGTTTACCTATGTAATTCAGCTACAATCCTACATGCTCAGTGATGGTTCTCTTTCTCAATTTTTTGGGTCGCTTTCTTAAAACCACTTCATTGGCAGTGTTGCATTCTAATAGTTTCAGTTATGGATGAGTGCTTTAGGACTTCATTGGCAGTGTTGCATGCTCAGCGTTGTATTCTAACAGTTGCATTACTTGATGGTTTAACTGATAATCCTAAAGCTCTAGGTGTATGGTGGTGACAATCTATTCAATTGTTAGGATTGCTTCACTGTCTTTCTTACATTGGAAAATGAGATAATAGATTGGTCGAATGTTACAAATGCCGTTTCTTTATGATGCTTTGATATTGTGGTAAAAGATGAATACGTTCGTCCTCAGTGTCTCCGTCAATCTGTCCTAAGTCTATCATGGAGGTGATAAATTACGGGTGATTATTAACCTTTGGAATAGTGACTAACACATAAAGGAGGTATTTATCTTGGTTTTGTCGAGATTCGAACCTCAGATCTTATTATGACAACACTTCATGCGCTAGCCACTAGATCCATCCGAGGAAATTTCTTGGTGCTTTGATATTGCTATAATGGTAAGGGGTCAAATTTTAGCCAAGTCTAGAAAAATATCCTCTAGATGGTGTGATTGATCGTGTGGGACCATTAAGGTGGGTGGTGCGGATCACAACTTGAATTAGAATTTCTATGGGGACAATAGAGGATTCATGACAAATGTGGTGCGGATCACAACTTGAATTAGAGTTTCTATGGGGACAATAGAGGATTCATGACAAATTTAGCTGTCAATAAAAATTTATTTATTTTCGTTTAATACATGTAAAATAAATTGTTAAAGTAAATGAAGAAGCTGTTCATAAATGAGGATTGAATATTGTTTACAAAATTTGTTATTCTTAATAATCAATAAAATTCTTATTAACATCATAAATAGATAAAAAAAAATAAATGAAGAATAAATTATTAAATTTAATAATTCATCAAATAAATTTAAAATTACAAATATTTTGAATAATTAAATAAGATTAAATTAAAAACTTGGAAATGTTTAAATGAATCAAATTTAAGTTAAATCAAATTCAAACTGATAAAAAAAAATATCAAGTCATGAACAATCAGTTCAATGGTTTAATTTATTTTTGGCTTGACTTTGGTTTCGCTCATTTATCGTTTTTGCAATTTTTCGAATGCTCGCCTCTGGTGTAAAATGAAGTAACTTTTTAGTGCCTGATTTGGTAAAGTTAACTATAGTTAGATGCTATCAGCATCACAAACAAAGTTTTTAAGTAGGAACCCAAATAAAGGAAAAGTATACCTTTGTTATCAATTTAAATTTAGGCACCTTTAGTACTACAATATAATAAAGGTTGCCGAGTAAAGTCTTACCTATCGTAATTTCTAAATTAGTTGCATATTATGTCCTTTGGTTGCTTATAAAATTATGATTAGTACCTAGTGGAAAAATAAATACAAGAAACAATGCTAAACAAGGAACTTTATATGGTTTAGATTTTTTAATTCCTACTCTGCGGTTTATGAGTCTAATGAAATTCAGATGAAAATTAGATCAGAAGAATTAATACTAAGATAAAGAATTAGAGAACAATTAGAGCACTGTCCATGGTTTTCCATTGCTCCTTTGATGCACATTTTTAGAGAATGAATTTAGCCTTTTTCAGTTTTTATTCTGAACTTTATTCCTACCTCAGAGTTGATTGGTCAGTGGACACTACAACTTTATTCCGAACTTGCTTTAGTCGACTACCTAGCCGACTCAAGTCTCAATCAACTGAATTCACTCTTTAACTGATTAGATCATCTTCTGAGACATTTCTAAGATCGAGTTCTTACCAAGTCTAAGTTACCTCCTAAGAGGTCCCACTTTTGGGATTTCATATGCCAAAAAAATCTTACTTTTGGGTTTTCACGTCAACAGACTTTATTTCTAAATTTTCTTGTTATCAAATATTTCTTCTTTTATGACTCACTGAAACTTCAATCTATTAAATACCTAGATGTTGACTTAAACTTCTAGTAGTCAAGTGTTTGATCGTTGACTGAACTTCTAGCTATCAAGTATTTGATTTTTAACTTACTTGGACTTCCTTATTTGCTAAACATCTCATTCTCAATGACCTACTACTTCAATCTATCAAATATTTGGTCCTTGATTTACTTGGATTTCTAGTTGTCAAGTATTTGATCTTTGGTCTATTTGGATTTCCATTTGTTAGGACTCGTGCGAGCTATAGCTTTGATCGCTTCTCTTCAATGCTTTGTGCTTGTTGTTGAATGCATAGCGGAAACCTTGCTTCACAACACCTTGATTTATTTGGTATCTGGCTTCTTGAGGCGACTAATCCAAGAGTCCACTCTTAGCAATCTCTTCTACTAAGAACTTTCTCCTTCTCGAAAACTTTCTGGAGACAGAAAAATCTCTTATAAACTTGTTCTTGCAAGAACACAACAAGAAATAAGAAAGTCTTACAAATACAAAAATGGCCTAGAGGTGGAGAAACCTCTTACATCGATTGAGCACAAAGAAAATAATAGAACTGAAAGACAATGTATTCGAATGTGTGTTGTATTTGTTCTTTGAGCTTTAGTCCTATTTATAGTTTTCATCTCGATTTGACCCTTTGCTGACGTGGCACTCTCTAGTCAACCGGAGGCTCCTCGATTGCTTGTATTCATCGAAAAGTGATCCACGCTGGCAACGGTCCTCTAATGGTTTTGGATGACTCCTCACTCTCTGATCACTCAAAGGCTCTCCAGTCGCCTAGAGGCTTGCTAATGTGGACTCCGTCTTGATTTTTTTAGCAATGGCTCTTGCTGACGTGGTGATGACCCCGATCGCTTGGAGAACTTCCGATCGCTTGGAAATGGTTAACCTTAGACTTGACCATTTCACTTTGTCTCGATCGCCTTGCGTAATCTTCCTTAAAGCTCCTCGTCTCTCGGATGCACCTAGCCCTTCCAACTCTTCCCCGTACGTCCTTCTAGTTATGCTGAAATACCTTTCTACAGCTCCTCATACCTCGAATGCATAGAGCTTATTGACTCCTTTCTTGTGTCATCCTTCTTGCTTGCTTGCATCTTCTGCCAAGGTTTACCGTCTCCGATGCTCCTTAGCCATCGGGTGTCTATATGCTCTCCTAAGTCCTTGCACACTTAAACATACAGATTAAAATACAATAGTACCTAACTTAAATTTGTTTGACAACACATCAAAACAAAACTAAATTGTTCTAACTGTTGGGATCTATAGGCAAAAAACAAACTAAAACACAATGGAAATGGATCCTCTAGAGATCCTGCGAATGCAAAACTACTCTTGTGACTACTCTAGAGAATATGATTGTTACCTTTGATGCGTGAACAACCCTCGAAAGTCTGCTACTCAGGCTGATCTGAGCATGATTAGAATGTCCACGCCTTTACAGTTTCCACACGAGCACATCCTTTATTTCATCTCACAAACTTAGGAATTGGAGAGTCTCACCCATATTTACCTTCTTGCTAGAGATGACTATTTAAGATGGCAAAAAGAAAAGGCTAACTCTTTACCTTCTTTGCCGTTTTTAAAGAGATGACTATTTAAGTTAACAAAAAGAAAATGCTAACTCTTCACCTTTTCTTCCCTCTTTAAAGAGATGACTATTTAAGATAACAAAAAGAAAAGGCTAACTCTTCACCTTCTTTGCTCTCTTTAAAGAAAAGGCTAGCTCTTTACATTCTTTATCCTCTTTAAAGAGATGACTATTAGTGTTTCTCTTAGCAGTTTCTATAGTTGGGTTGGGCCTTAAAAGAAAAAGGAAGCATATTGAATTAACTCATTAAATCAATAAGCTTAAGGTCTAAAACTAATTTCGGACTTAAGGCTCAAACCAATACTATTTTAGTCAACTAAAATAAACTAATATTCAAATCAACATGCTCTTTGTGTGTGACCCAATAGATTCTCATAATGTTGATAGTGTTTCTAAAACTATTTTAGATAGACAAATAATAAGTGACATCTAACAATGCATTATTGTTATCTAAGTGACAAGAATGATGATATTTGACCTAATCTATTTATGATCATTATCTTGTATAGCCCAGTCCTTTTGTCTTTAATATCTATATTGATTCATGAGATATAGACTGTGTCATCTTCCATCACTCTATGTGTTTTTTTATCTCTAAATAGACTCATTTAACCAAATAAGTTTAATATCTCATATTAACTTATTTGAGTATGACCATATATTTCAGTAGCCTTATTTAATCAGGGGAGCCACAAATATCTCTTACGTTATATAGAAGAGACAAATCCCATCTATATAACTCACATCTTCTGCATAGCTTATTGCATATTAGTGAACGACTTTATAATGTTGGATTGGGTAGCACACGAGGGGGGGGAACATAAGAAAACATGGTCAATTTTACTTAGTTTGGAGCCTTCGGTGACTCCTACTCTAAAACCCAAGTCCCATGAATCTATCGATGAATAATTCACTAAAATACCTCTTCTGGTACCTTCGAAAGAGGTAATCGAGTATAAAGAAAGTTAGAATAAGTGTAACATCCTGCACTTATTCTTTTGCAATAATTAATTACAAAAAAAACTTTTGTTACTAACACGTATGAATTGAAGTGAGAGCACTCGAGTGTCAATGTCGATGTGCCGGTCGCGATCAGAAGTCCTCGGAGTAGTAGTCGAGCGCAGCAGGATGATGGAGTAATCGGAACCTCGAATGGACGCGTAGTAGCTCATATATTAGTTGTTTTTTGAAGCTTGGTCGAGACTGCCTTAAATAGGGCATGGAAGGCGCCTTCCATAGGCGTTTAAGGTGCCTCCAATGAGAGAAACTTTATCATTTTTTATTGTGCCTTATCTGTGCCAAGATCCAAATTTTATCCCTTAGAAGGTGCCTTCAAGCTATTAAAGGCACCTTCTATGAACAATGCGTCTTCCAATGCTTGAAGGCGCCTTCAGGTACTATTCATCCGAAGGCTTTTTGCCCCTTTTTACCTTGCAAGTTGTGTTAGTCCAAAACTAAAATATCTAACCTATAAAACAAAGTTAGCACAGTGAAAATAAGAAGTATTAATTACCTCCTGTCCTCTTAGGACCAAGAACTAATCAAGGTCTCAGATTAGAGATCCAAAATGAACCTAACCTGGACCGACACCTACTGTCCCTCAACTGGGACACGTCCTCACAAAGTCACTCTCCTCCAATGACTTACCTTTACTTACCATCTTGCAGTTGATTGACTAGTCTTCTGACCCATCAGGTCTTCATGCTAGTTTTCCGGTTCGTAGATCCAACTAGATTTCTGCCGGTTATCTAGTCCCATGGATCCAACCGGACTTCCTGCCAGATATCCGGTCAGCCCGTTGACCTAATTAGACTTCGCACCAACTATCTGGTCATGCTGACCTAGCTAGATTTCAGCCTAGTGTCCGATCCTTTGGACTGGTCAATTCGTGCACACTCGGTAAAGAAATTAGATCATAAAATATCTAACTTAACTCTCTTGTCATTCATCAAAATCTGAGTTAGACCGTTAGTGTAAAACTACACCAACAATCTCTCCCTTTTTGATACAATGACAATCTGGGTTAAGTTAGGAAAAATATATAACAAATACACATAAAATTATTTTAAGAGAAGCGACACACAAAAAAAATGAGATAGTTGGTTTTGTTTTCTTTATCATTTTTAGAGTTAAGTTATTCTGATTTGGTTTGTTTTCTAACTTAACTCCTAACCTTCCCCTTTTGACATTCATCAAAAAAATATGAGTAGATAAATGAGTCAACAGAAAACTATGTGATAAGTAAAGTAATCAATTAGAATAATAAAATTTTCTTAATACAAGAAAAACTTTCAGGATTATTGGGGAAAGGAGTTAAAGAGTTTTATAAATCTTAAAAGAAGCTTTCATACTTGTATTTTTTTTAAAATATCATAATTTTGTGCACAGAAAGTTTTGAAGTTTTATACTAGGTTTTGAAAGATAACTTTTACAAATTTCAAAGTTTAAAGTTTAAATAGCTTTGAAGAAACTTTCAAGGTAATTTTCAAAAATAGCATAATAGTGGTTTGAAAAGTACTTTTGTATTTTGAAATGAGTTTTAAAGAATTTGTGCATAAGGAATTTCAAAGAATCTTAAACAAGAATTTGAGAATATTTTCATAATTCCTTATTAAGAATTTTGAACTTGAAAATATTTGAAGATAAGTCTTTTGAACCTACTCACAAAATGTAGTCAACATGATCTGAAGCATGATTTTTCAAAAAAAAATTTGGAAAAGTTGAGTGTGTTTTCGAAAATATTTTTCAAAAGTATATTTAAAGTAGTTTTCAAAGACACTTGAAATTATTTTGAAAATTTATTTTAAATATCCTCCCCCTAAATCTGATATTTAAACTTCTAGAAAATGTCCTTTCATGTCTAGCCAGTAGTTACTAACTAACTATTAGAAGATAACAATATTTACTTGGTTAGTTAATTTAAGTAAGTGTGTCCAGTTAGTATTTAACTAAGATGGATTACTTAACCTGATTACTGTAATTTGATATTTCTGGTCCAAACTTGTGTTGATGCATAAATATAAGCATCTTTAAGTTAAGGCAATCTACCTATACATCTCACACTGTTCTAAGTTGGTGAATACACAATAAAGGTAAGCCTAGTGTGTTTGTGAGATGTTCAAGTCCTAGATCTATAGGAATATGCTTTCTATGGATCTTATCTAGACTAATGCTAAAATTAATTTTAAAATTCTAAAGAAATGGGAAATTTTAAAAAGTAAGAAATTTTTTCTAAAATTTGCAAATTATTTGGAAAATGTTTTGAAAACGGCAAGCCTAGTCTATAAAGCACATTCCTAATTATCGACATAAATTGCTAAATTCACTTTAAGAGAGGGGTTTGGTAAATATGTCAACTAAGTTTGACTTGGACTCAATGTAATTGAGTTCAATGTCACCCTTAGTTACATGATCCTTGATGAAGTGATGTTTAATTTCGATATGTTTGGTTCATGAATGATGCACTAGATTTTTTGATAAGTTGATTGAACTAATATTGTCAATTAGAAGTTTTGTATTTTTAAGGTTTAGATTAAAGTCTTTTAGGGTGTTCATCATCCATAATAGTTATGCAACACATTCTCCTATTGCTATATATTCTGCCTCAGTGGTAGATATAACACAGTATTGCTTTCTACTAAATCAGCTAACAAGTGATGGGCTAAGTAGTTGACAACCACCACTTATACTTTTTCTATCTAATTTACAACATGCATAATCTAAGTCAGAGAACCCTATGAGTTCAAAGTGGTCGTTCTAGGGTACCACATACCTATGTTGGATGTTCCTTTTAAGTATCTAAAAATTCTTTTAACATGGGCCAAGTGTGATTCCTTAGCACATGTTTGGTACAGTGCACACATACTAACTGCAAATAGAATCTCAAGTTGACTGGCAGTTAGGTATAGTATGCTTCCTATAGTGCTTCTGTAATATTTGAGGTCTATAGGTTTTTCATTTGGGTCACTATCTAGGGTTATATTAGTGTCCATTAGAATTTTAATTTCCTTTGAGTGTTCCATACCAAATTTCTTAAGTAATTCAAGTGTTTATTTTTGTTGATAAACGTAATTTCCTTCATTTATTTGTTTAATTTGTAAACCTAAGAAAAATATTAGTTGTCTTACTAGACTCATTTCGAATTCTTATTTCATCAATGTTATGAATTCTTGTAGGAGTTTTGAATTAGTTGACCCAAATATTATATCATCTACATAGATTTGGGCTATAAAGAAATATTGATTTACTATTTTGACAAATAAGGTTGGGTCTACTTGACCTTGTTTAAAGCTTTTTGAGATTAAGTATGTGGTCAATCTTTCATACCAAGCTCTAGGGGCTTGTTTTAGGTCATAAAGGACTTTCTTTAGTTTAAAGATATAGTTAGGGTGCTCTAGGTTTTCAAACTCTAGAGGTTGGCCTACATATACCTCTTCCTTAATTAGTTCATTTAGAAAAGCTGACTTAACATCCATTTGATATAATTTGAATCTCTTATGGGCCACATAGCTTAATAACATTCTAATTGATTCAAGTCTGGCAACAGGGGCATAGGTTTCATCGTAGTCAAGTCCCCTAACCTGACTAAAGGATTTTGCTACTAATATGGCTTTGTTTCTAACAACTGCCATTTTTATTTAATTTGTTTCTAAAAACTCATTTTGTTTCGATTAGTTTTTTATGTTATGGTAGTGGAACTAGATCTCATACTTCATTTCTTTCAAATTGAGTCAGTTCCTCTTACATAACTAAGATTTAATCTGGATCACTTAATGAATCTTCTACTATTTTGGGGTTGATGTTAGAGATTAAAGCTATTTGGCTTAGGTTTCTAAAAGCTGATCTGGTTTAGACTCTTAGTTCTATGTCACCAATTATTTGATCAAGTGGATGGTTTGGGTTCACCCTTATTGTTCTAGTTGGTTCATTTTCTTGTGGTTGATGTTCTTCTTCGTATTCTTGACTTAGATTTTCACTTACTCCCCCTTGACTAGTGTTGCCTCTTATAACCTCAATTGGTTGATCCTGAGTTTGTTCTAAGTTAAGAGTAGATTCTACAAACTTTACATTTGTGGTTTCTTCAATTCTTAGTGTATTTTTGTTATATACTCTGTAACCTCTACTATATAATGAGTATCCTACAAAGTTTTTATTTTCTACTTTTGAGTTAAATTTTTATAAGTATTCTCTTGTGTTTAGTATGTAAAATGGACATCCAAACACTTTAAAGTATTTAATATTGGGGGGTTTTTTATTAAAAGAGAGTTTAAATGAGGTTTTGTTATAATTTTTATTTATTGTGATTCTGTTTAATACATAGCAGGCAGTGCTAACTGCTTCTGCCAAAAAATATTTTGAAAGTTGATATTCATTTAGCATTGTCCTGGAAGTTTCAAGTAAGGTTCTATTCTTTCTTTCTACTACTCCATTTTATTGGGGTGTTTTAGGGCATGAAAACTCGTGATGATAATCATTTTCAAGGTAAAATAGATTAAAGTTATTGTTCTTAAATTCACCTCCATTATCACTTCTAATTCGTTTATTTTTTGGTCCTTTTCATTTTTAGCTTGTTTGTAAAAATTACTGAATACTTCAAATGTTTCATCTTTATTTTTTAAGAATTTTACCCAGGTAAATCTTGAGTATACTAGGCAATAGAGACTCTGATTTATGGATTTGATTCCATGAGAGTCAAACAGGTCCAGGTGTAATAATTCTAATATTGAATTAGTCTGAATTTGATTAGTTGATTTGTGGATTGATTTGGTGTGCTTTTCTTATTAACAAGTATTACAGATTGTTGAACCTAAGTTAGGTAATTTTAGTAAACCTCTAACTAAGCCATTCAATTTTGTTAAGTTTCTAAAGTTTGTGTGGGACATTCTTCTATGCTATAACTAGGTTTCTTCCTTTTGCGTCAGGTGACACTTAAGTGAAGAGATGGTTAGATTAATTACATAGATATTGTCCTTCCTAAACCCTTTTAGGTTTATGCTAGGGTTATCCATGTGCTTAATTAGACATTCATAAGATAAGAACCTAATCTTATATCTTGAATCACACAATTAGCTAATGCTAAGTGAATTATATTTGAATTTATTAACAAGTAATACTTTTTTTTAACAATAAAATTAGTTTTGAGTTTGATATTACCTATTCCAATTATCTTAAGTTTGTCGTTATTTCTAAAGGCAACTATTCCTAAGCTTTTGTACGTGAGTTGAGTGAATTTAGTGTGATCCCCAGTCATATGTCTGGAATAACCACTATCTAATATCCACTTAGTTTCCTACAAAAGTGGGATGTTATTATCAATTCAATTTATTAACTGTAATTTACTCTGAGTTTTAAATTGAATTTTAAGTCTAAGTTTAATTTTTCATTTAAGTTTGATTTTTAAGTTTAATTTTAAGTTTTAAATTTAATTTAATTTATTTTTATTATAATTTTAATTTATTTTATTTTCTTTTGAATTAAATCCTTAGTCATCTCACCTGATCTATATTTTCAATCAGGAGATCCTATAATATTGTGAGATAAATTAGTTTAAATTTTAGGGTTGAGTTTAACTTTATGTTAGATTAAGTTTAGCTTTGGGTTTAATAAATGAGCATTCTTTGGATAAACTTCTAAGTTATGGTAAGTCACCTGGACATCATTAGAGTAATCATGCCTTTAAAATTTTTCAAATAGTTTTATCCACTGAATTTAATAACAAAACTCTGGTCTAACCAGTTAGGATTCATAAGGGGCAGTTTCAATTAGTTCCACTAAGTCAAACACACTAGGTCAAAGTTATATCTTCCTATACATGCATAGATAGAGTTTCCCTAACCTACTATCATCCAAAACTTCACCAGTACTATTAATCAAGTTAAATTTTTATCCATTTTTAACTAATCCTAATTACCCAGCCGGGTAAACTATTATTTTGGAGGTGCCAACTAATTGGAATCCCCCCCTAAATTATTGATCTTTTTAAGTTTTGGGTTTATGTCGATTACTTTTATAATTATAGTGGGCTTGATGGTAATTTAAGTTATTTGATTTGAATTTATTTTATCTGTTTGAGTTTGACTTTATTTTACCTTTTAGATTTAGGTTTAACTTATTTAGTTTTATTTTGGAATTTAGCTTTTTATGTTGGTTTGGTTTTGAATTATTTTTTAGGTTCAGTTTTGAATTTATAGTTTTAGCTGGATTTGATTTTAGATATTAGATTTCATTTTTAGGTACATAAAATTGATTGAGTCCTACTTGCATGGTTAGACACACTTTCGGAACTCAAGCTTTAGTTAGTTTCTTATTTTGATCTATAAGTGATATAAAGATTTTGTTAGTCGAGTTGGATTTGTATCCGAGACTGGACTTGTTGTATATAGCTCTTTGTGATCCAAGTATCATGTCAAGGTACTTGGATCTAGTTGTAAAGTAGTTCTTTTAGTTCAAGTATTTCGCCTTTCAATCTGGAATTATCCTCCTCAAGTTTTGCAACTTGAGTCATGATTTCAGGTTGAATTGACTTAACTGTTGAGTTTGAGTTCAGTTGATCATTAAGTAATTTATTTTGTAGATTTAGTTTGTTTATTTTATTTTCAAACATAGTTATTTTTTTATTTAAACATTCTATTATTTTTTTTAAAAAAAATTGCTTAAAGTAAATTGTACCTCATCAGAACCTTTGGAAATGAGTGTGGACTCGTGGCTTGATTTCGGTTCGAATCTATCTTCTGAGTCGCTTTCCGATTCTGGTCCGTAAGCCATCAACGCGAGGTAGTTGGTGTGCTTTGATTAGTCACCATCTGATTCCTCTGCAAATGATTCGTCCCAAGTCACCTAGAGGGCTTTCTTTTTCTTTAGATTTGTGCAGTCGTTCTTGTAATGCCCCTTTTTGTTGCATCCAAAGTATGTGACGTCGTGTTGTTGTTGCTGGAGTTTGAGGTTGAGTTGATCTTCTGCAGGTCCCTTTTTGTGAAATTCTTCTTTCTCCTGGTGAACATCTTCCTTACCAGGTTCACCAGGTATTCTTCATCATCTGAGTTTTGGTCAGACTCAACTTCAAGTTCTGGTTTGGTTCTGGTCTTTTCTTTTGATGTTCCTACAATAAAAGCAACACCTTTATCGGGTTTGGCGTTAGTCTGTTCGTGTAGCTCCAATTCACAAAAAAGTTCATCTAACTTTAACTTAGATAAGTTCCTCGAAATCTTATAGGCATCCACGATGGATTCCCAAAGTACATTTCGAGGAAATGCGTTTAGTGCATACCTTATAAGATCCCGGTTCTCCATCTGGTGACCGATTGTGTGAAGTCCATTGAGGATATCTTTTATCCTTATGTGCAGCTGACTAGCAGTCTTACCTTCCTTTATTTTTATATTAAATAATTTATTTAAATATAGATCGCTTTTTGTTACTTTTGCGTCGTTGGTTCCCTTATGTAGTTCTATGAGTTTGTCCTATAGCTCCTTGGCGTTTTCGTGTGGGCCAACACGGTTCAACTCCTCCTTTGTTAACCCACACTGGATTGTGTTGAGGGCCTTGAAATCAATCTGGGTTCTCTTCTTCATTTCTAGATTCCATTTTTCTGTGTCTATTGGAATTCTGGCATTGTCAATTGGTGCCTTGTACCCTTTGGTGACATTGAACCATTGGTCGAAATCAATTTTTAGGTACACCTCCATCCGCTTCTTTCAGTATGGGAAATCATCCCCATTGAAGAGTGGGGGACGAGTGGTATTGTACCCTTTGTTTTGGGCTATTTTTGAGCTGCAGATGGAAAACTAAAGAAAGGTACCAAGACTAAGTCTTGGATTAGCAGAGTTTGAGAAGAAGAATAAGAAATTTCGAAGGACTCTAGTGGTGTTGCACCAACTTTGAGTTAAAACTGAATGAGAAATCGTTATTTGAAAAGGTAAGTTCTACCAATTCAAATTGAATACAAAAAAACTAAAATTCGAAAAGAAAATAAAAGAATTCCCTTGGCTTGATTGGTGGTTGCATCAATTCAGAGCAGAACCTGCTCTAATACCAGTTATTGGATCGAGTTGCACGTGAGAGGGGAGGGGGGGGGGTGAATCACGTGGTTTTGAAAATTTTTTCTTTTTGAAATTAAAGTACATGGCGGGAAATTGAGAAAAAAAAATACAAGAAAATACAATCAGTTTTACTTGGTTCGGAGCCTTCAGCGACTCCTACTCCAAGATCCAGGTCCCGTGGACCTATCGATGATTAATCCACTAAAATGCCTCTTCTGGTATCTCCAGAAGAGATAATCAAGTACAAAGAAAGTTAGAACAAGTGCAACACCCTGCACTTGTTCTTTTACAATAATTAATTACAAAAAAACTTCCGTTACCGACACATGAATTGAAGTGAGAGTGCTCGAGTGTCGATGTCGATGCAACACCCTGCATTTGTTCTTTTGCAATAATTAATTACAAAAAAAACTTCCGTTACCGACACATGAATTGAAGTGAGAGCGCTCGAGTGTCGATGTCGATGTGTCGGCCGTAATCGGAAGTCCTCGGAGTAGTAGTCAGGCACAACACCTTCGCAGCAGAGTCGCAACAGGATGCCAAAGCAGTCGGAACCTCGAATGGATGCGTAGAAGCTCATATATTAGTTATTTTTTGAAACTTGGTCGAGATTGCCTTAAATAGGGCATGGAAGGTTCCTTCCATAGGTGTTAAAGGTGCCTCTAATGAGAGAAACTTTATCCCATTTTTGTTGTGCCTTGTCTACACCGAGATCCAAATTTTATCCCTTAGAAGGCACCTTCAAGCCATTGAAGGCGCCTTCCATGAACAGTGCAAAGGCACCTTCGAGTACTGTTCATTCGAAGGCTTTTTGCTCATTTTTGCCCTACAAGTTGTGTTAGTCCAAAACTAAAACATCTAACCTATAAAACAAAGTTAACACAGTGAAAATAAGAAGTAGCAATTAGCTCCTGTCCTCCCAGGACCAAGAACTAGTTATGGTCTCAGATTAGAGATCCAAAATGGACTTAACCTAGACCGACACTTACTGTCCCTCAACTGAGACGTGTCCTCACAAAGTCACTCTCCTCCAGTGACTTACCTTTACTTACCATCTTGCAGTTGGTTGACTAGTCTTCTGACCCATCAGGTCTTCATGCCAGTTGTTCGGTTTGCAGACCTAACTGGACTTCTGCCGGTTGTCCGATCTCGCCGATCCAACCAGACTTCTTACTAGATATTCGGTCAGCCCGTTGACCTATCTGGACTTCGCACCAGCTATTTGGTCATGCAGACCTAGCTGGATTTCAGCCTGGTGTTTGGTCCTTTGGAATCGTCAATTCCTGCACACTCGATAAAGTAATTAGATCACAAAATACCTAACTTAACTCACTTATCATTTATTAAAACCTAAGTTAGACCGTTAGTGCAAAACTACATCAACATATAGTTCACCTTGTTACAAGTGATGTTTGTCGATACCAAAGTACACAACTCCTTATGTAGAGAATGGTAGTGTCTTCAGGTCTAAAGAATATTTATACTAACAGTCATTATGAGAATGTTTATACCACTCATATACCGATCCATGAAACTTCTTATGGTGAAATTCTCTAATATATATCCATGTACCAACTTGATATTGAAGGATCACGGAAGTTAGAGATCCGGCACCTTGGACGAGCGAGATTCGTGAAGGGCGCGCTTCAAGGGTATAACCTTTTCTTCATGTAGATCTAGAAGTAGATCTAAGTAGAAACTCATACATGTAAATTTTTGAAATCTATCCTTCGCACGAGATCCAGTGACATGGGTGATTCGGGGTTTCCGCGACGCGAAAACGCGGTTTTCGCGGCCCGAAAAACCCAACAGTGGTATCAGAGCCACGTGCGAAGGCGTGTATGAGTTTGTTTTTGATTTTATGAAAAAAAAATAGCTTCTGTGATTTTCTGTAAATTTAGGGTTTTTATAGTTTTTATGGGTAATTTTCTCGTAGAAGCGAAGCACAAGTGTTTCGGCACTTGTAGGCTTCCGCTACCGGGAAGATTTTTCCAAAACGGCTTGGTTTCGCCCCAAATCTTTTTGGGACAGTGGGCTAAGGCGCTGTTAGATTGCAAAGGAACCCTCATGATGGTTAGATCGCGGGTAGGGGCGCTCCCCCTGGCCCCGCAAGGGGATTCATTCTGCGATTGCGCCCGAAAACCGCTAAACGGAACCGCCGGGAAATTGTACCCGCAAAAATTGTAAAATTATAAAAAAAATTACAGAAAATTATAGAAATATATAATTTTGAATTATATATTAATTTTGTGATAGTCATGGCCCAAACGACCCAAATTGGATTTGGAAATGTGTTGTAATTCATAATACAACCTACGTGCCGTTATGTGATGTGCGTGCTGTATTTATTCTTTTTATTTTATTTTTTTTCGCGACCTGTGCGTCGTGCCTTTCTCTTTTATTCTTGTTGTAAATTAGATTTAGACTCGAATGTAACTCGAGTTTCAAAATGTAATGTAAATTTTGAGGCGGTGGAAGGTCCACTCGAGACGGAGTTACGAGGAGGGCGCGATCAACACGTGGTGGTCAAAGGAAGAAGCTTGAGAAGCTGTTGACCTTAGGTTGACCATCCGATCTTCTCATTGGCTTGAGAAGATCGTAGTAGGGCCATGACACAATCACAAAATAATTTAATTAATTGTTTATATGTATGTGATGCATGTTTAATTAAGTAGTTAATTAGTGCCTAGCGATTAGATTAGATCTAAATCGTGCACATGATGCACTTCACGATTAGATTAGATCTAAATCAAGTATTTGATACGCATCATCATTTAGATTAGATCTAAATCACGTCAACTCATAATGCCTATCATGCCGTGATACCTACCACTACCTCGATCGCATGTTGTTGTTGAATCTGCCAAAGCAGAGCAACACATACTATCTTGGTAGGGTACGGAGGAACAATTTTGGTCCCGCCTATCAACGCATGGGTGAGTACAACTCAATTATATTGAGTAACTAGTTAACTCAATTGGATCGAGTTTAACTATAGGCATTATCCAATGGTTAGTAGATAGGTCAAAATCACGTTTATATTAACTCTTGGGCGTATTAGCCAAAGCTAACTCGAGTTTTAATATAAATGCGGATTTTGATCCTATAAACAAGAGTTGCATAGAGATGTAATTGGTAATCGTTACCTACCGATTATACTAAGTCTTGGGCGTATTAGCCAAAGCTAACTCAAGGGTTAGTATGATGTGCATCTTGTCCCACATGAATTATAGAATTCAGTGGGAGTATCATTTAGTTAAAGGCCTAATTAAATGATTAAGAATATGATATTTATTTTTGCTTTTATTTATGTTGTAGATTACCATGACGTCGAACACGAACACCTTCTCCCTGCGATCTGTCCTCGAGAAGGACAAGCTCAATGGAGCAAACTTCCTGAACTGGTACAGGAACCTGAGAATAGTTCTCACCCAAGAACGTAAACTGTACGTTCTGGAGCAGCCCATTCCGGAGGCTCCTCCTGCCACTGCCCCACGAGCTGACCGAGATGCTTTCAAGAAGCATCAAGATGACACATTAGATGTGTCTTGTCTAATGCTCGTGACCATGAACTCTGAGCTTCAGAAGCAACACGAGTTAATGGGCACTTACGATATGGTTGAACATCTTCGTCAACTGTATCAAGGACAAGCGAGGCATGAGAGATTTGAGATCTCAAGGGCACTGTTTCAGTGCAAGATGTCAGACGGGGCTCCAGTGGGCCCATATGTACTCAAAATGATTGGGTACATAGAGAACCTACAAAGGTTGGGGTTCCCTCTTGGCCAAGAGCTGGCTACTGACCTGATCTTGCAATCCTTACCGGATAGCTACAGTCAATTCGTTCTAAACTACAATATGAACGAGATTGACAAGCCACTGCCCGAGCTGCTTAGCATGTTAAGAACTGCTGAGCTGAACCTTAAGAAGGCTAAGCCCAACACTTTTCTGATGGTAGGGAAAGTCCCAAGACAAGGGCAAAGGCAAGGCACTGAAGCCTAAAGGAGGGGTCGCCAAGGATGCTACCTGCTTCCACTGCGGTCAGACCGGGCACTGGAAGAGGAACTGCAAGGTATACTTGGAGGATCTTAAGAAGAAGCGAAGTGAGACTTCCATTTCAGGTATATATGTTATAGAAGTCAATCTATCTATTTCTACATCATGGGTATTAGATACTGGATGTGCTTCACACATTTGTACTGATGTGCAGGCGCTGAGAAATAGCAGGGCATTGACAAAGGGCGAGGTGGACCTACGAGTAAGCAATGGAGCACGGGTTGTTGCTGTTGCTGTAGGGACTTACTGTCTATCTCTGCCCTCCGGGCTTGTACTAGAGTTAGTCGATTGTTGTTATGTGCCTGCATTAACTAAGAACAATATATCAGTTTCTTGTTTGGACAAGAAAGGTTTCTCGTTTACTATAAAGAACAAATGTTGTTCCGTCTATTTAAACGATATGTTCTATTATAGTGCACCTCTGATAAACGGACTCTATATTCTAAACCTTGAGAGCCCTATCTATAACATAAATACCAAGAGGTTCAAGTCAAATAACATGAACCAAACCTACCTCTTGCACTGTCGCTTAGGTCATATAAATGACAAGCGCTTATCCCAGCTCCATAAGGATGGTTTGCTGGACTCATTTGATTTTGAATCATATGATATATGCGAGTCATGCCTACGAGGCAAGATGACCAAGACTCCCTTTAGTGGGCACAGCGAAAGAGCGACTGATTTGTTAGGACTCATACATGGCTAGAGGCGATTATAGGTACTTCATCACATTTACTGATGACTTCAGTAGATATGGTTATGTGTACTTGATGACACATAAGTCTGAATCCTTTGAAAAGTTTAAAGAATTCAAGAATGAAGTAGAGAACCAGCTTGGCAAGAGTATTAAGATACTTCGATCCGATCGAGGTGGAGAATACCTTAGCCATGAGTTCCGTGACTATCTAGCTGAGTGTGGGATTCTATCCCAACTCACTCCTCCTGGAAAACCACAGTGGAATGGTGTATCTGAAAGGAGGAATCATACCCTATTAGATATGGTACGATCGATGATGAGTCACACAGATCTTCCGACATACCTTTGGGGCTATGCTCTAGACACGACAGCTTTTATACTCAACCGAGTTCCATCCAAGGTCGTGATAAAGACACTATATAGGATATGAACTGGGAAAGATGCCCAGGTGTCTTTCATGAAGATTTGGGGTAGTGAGGCTTACGTTCGACGTCAAGTCTCAGATAAGTTAGGACCCAAATCCGACAAGTGCTATTTTATAGGATATCCCAAGGAAACTAAGGGATATTACTTCTACATTCCTAGTCAGCACAAGGTAGTTGTGGAAAAGACTGGGGTCTTTCTAGAAAGGGACTTTGTTTCTAGAAAGACTAGTGGGAGCGCGTTTGATCTTGAAGAAGTTCAAGATGCGAACAATAGCACTGATGCCTCGATGGAAATTGAACTGGAATCACAAAGTGTTGTGGATGATGTAGTTCCACAAGGAGTTGAGGAACAACAACCAGTTCAAGTAGACATACCTCTTCGCAGGTCTGATAGGTTACGTCGTCAGCCTGAGAGATACTCATTTCTCTTGTCTGACCATGATGACATTGTGCTCATAGAGGATGAGCCCACCACCTATCATGATGCTGTGATGAGACCAGATTCCAAGAAATGGCTAGAAGCCATAAGCTCCGAGATGGAATCCATGTACACCAACCAAGTATGGACTTTGGTTGATCCACCTGAAGGAGTAAAACCCATTGGGTGTAAGTGGATCTTTAAGAGAAAGACTGACATGGATAGACTTATCTATAAGGGTCGCTTGGTAGCTAAAGGTTTCAAGCAGATTCATGGTATTGACTATGATGAAACCTTTTCTCCAGTAGCGATGTTTAAGTCCATTCGGATCATGCTTGCTATTGCAGCTTACCACGATTACGAGATCTGACAGATGGACGTCAAAACCACATTTCTGAATGGAAACCTACTCGAGGATGTGTACATGACACAACCTGAGGGTTTTGTAGATCCACAGCATACTAGCAGAGTATGCAAGCTGCATAGGTCCATTTATGGACTGAAGCAAGCTTCTCGGAGCTGGAATCTTTGATTCGATGATGCAATCAAACAGTTTGGTATCATCAAGAACGAAGATGAATCTTGTGTCTACAAGAAGGTTGTAGGGGACATAATTGTCTTCCTCATATTGTATGTGGATGACATACTGCTTATTGGGAAGGACATCCCTATGCTTCAGTCTGTCAAGACCTGGCTAGGGAGTTGCTTCTCAATGAAGGACTTAGGTGAGGCATCTCGTATTCTAGGGATACAGATCTATAGAGATAGATCTAAGAGATTGCTTGGCCTAAGTTGGAGTACATATATTGACAAGGGACTCCTACGGTTTGCCATGCAGAACTCTAAGAAGGGATTTCTGCCGATGTCACATGGCTTGAGTCTTTCAAAGACTCAAGGTCCCTCTTATAGAGAGGAGAGAGACCGCATGGATCAGATCCCTTATGCCTCAGCCATAGGATCGATCATGTACGCCATGCTATGCACTCGACCTGATGTCTCGTATGCTTTGAGCATGACGAGCAGATACCAGTCAGATCCAGGTGAAAGTCACTAGATAGTGGTCAAGAATATTCTTAAATATTTAAGAAGGACTAAAGAATATTTCTTGATATATGGAGGCAATGATGAGCTAGCTGTAAAGGGTTACAGTGATGCTAGCTTCCAGACCGACCAGGATGACTATAGATCGCAGTCAGGGTTCGTGTTTTGCATTAATGGTGGTACTGTGAGATGGAAGAGTTCGAAGCAGGACACAGTAGCTGATTCTACGACAGAGGTCGAGTATATTGCTGCATCAGAGGCAGCAAAGGAGGCAGTTTAGATTCACAAGTTCATCACTGAACTTGGGGTGGTTCCTAGCATTGCTGACCCTATTGAGCTCTATTGTGACAACAATGGACTATAGCACAGGCGAAGGAACCTCGCTCACACCAGCGGACCAAACACATACTACGGCGCTTCCATCTCATTCGAGAGATCATCGTGAGAGGAGATGTGAAGATTTGCAGAGTACCTACAGAGGCTAACATCGCAGATCCCTTGACCAAGGCTTTGGCACAGAGGAAGCATGATGGTCACACTAGGTCATTTGGGCTTAGAGCCTACACTGATTGGCACTAGTGCTAGTGGGAGATTGTTAGCTAGAGCCCTAGAGCCAATCATTTGATGATTGTATTTTGGACTTGTTGTATCATATTCTATATATAAATAAAGGCATTTGGTTTTTGGTTATTATACTTACTTGTATTGGTGCCAAATAAACTAAGTATAATAACGTCCTTGAGTAGACGGTTCTCACCTATATCAATCGGTTAGTTGAACCGATAGTGAGATGATATAGGGAACACTACTCTTAATCATTCCTAGTCGAGTATTAACATTCAGGGACAATGTTAATGCAATAAGACTAGCATGTAGGTCAACTCGATGATTTGATCTCACAAGTCATGGATATAGAGATATCAAGTTGACACATGGGTATGCATTGGAGAATGTATATTGAATGACCCACCATGAGAAAGTATCATGGATCGTTATATGAGTGCCATATACTTTCTCATGTGGCTATTAGTATGACTACTAGTCCTTAGACCTGAAGTCACCATGGTTCCCTACATAAGGAGTTATGTACTTTGGTTTCGTCAAACGTCACCCGTAACTGGGTGGACTATAAAGGTAATTACTGGGTATGTAACAAATTATGCGGAGGGATGTGAGTGATGTAGATGAGATCTATCCCTCCTATATGACGGGAGAGACATCGATGTTCTTGATAAAGTGAGACCACGAAGTGCATGGCCATGCCCAAATGAGTCAATATGAGATATTGAGCTCATTTGACTTAGTGAGTATACTTGGAGTTCAAGATTTAGATTGATTAGAGGATGACACGGTCTATGCCTCATATTGATCAATCTAGATGTCTAGGATAGAAGGACATTTGTCATATATTGTGAGGAGTCACAATTAGTAGTCACAAGGTGATGTTGGATCTCAACATTCTTGTAACTTGGGTAGTAATGATGTGTTGCTAGATACCGCTCATTACTTATGCTACTAAATGGGTTTAGGGCCATTGCCAACGTTACAAGAACCTATAGAGTCACACACTAAGGACAATTAAATGGAGATTAGGTTCATATGATGAACCAAGAGGATTAGATTCATTTGATGAATCAAATTGGATTAAGAGTAATCCTAATTGGGCTAACTTGAGTTGGACTCAAGTTGATTCATGTATTCAATGAGTCTAATTTAGATTATGACTCATTAGATCAACTTAATTTAATGAATTAGATTCATTATATTAAGTTGGCTTGAATCAAATGGTTAGATTAGATCAACCATGAAAGAGATTTGATCAAGTTTGACTTGACTTGAGAGGAAGATAAAAGTCAAGTTTGACTTGACTTTATGCCATCTCATTGGTGAGTTGACATTGATGTGGACTAATGATGTTACTCCACATCATCATGGGGTGCCACCTCATGGAAGTTACAAAGTCATTCTCTTTAATGACTTCACATTAATTGCACTTAATGCAAAATTTGGGGGTTACACTTGGGAAGTGGCCGGCCACTTTTGAATGGGAAGTGAATTCATTTTTCTCATTCAAGTGCATTCACATCTTCTTCCTCTTGGAGTTCTTTCTTCTCCCTCTCCTCCTCTCTTAGCCGAACAAGACAAGGTGCTAGCACACCTTTGTTTGGTCTTCTCCATCAAGGATTGTTCGTGTGGATACTTCTAGAGGACTGTACGCTTGACGGTCTAGAGATCCGGTACCTTAGACGAGCGGGATTCACGAAGGGCGCGATTCAAGGGTATAACCTTTTCTTCATGTAGATCTAGAAGTAGATCTAAGTAGAAACTCGTACATGTAAATTTTTGAAATCTATCCTTCGCAATAGATCTAGTGGCATGGGTGATTCGGAGTTTCCGCGATGCGAAAACGCGGTTTTCGCGGCCCGAAAAACCCAACATATATGTCTATTGTTACTAGATTGACTATGTCACAATTAGCCCAAGTAATTTTTTCTCATCATATGGATTCAAATTAGTCCTACATGTGTCTAAGAGTCTCATACTCTTAACATGTGATGCTTTACAAAGACTTTGAGGAATAAACCTAACAAGTGGTCCTAAGGTATACGTCTCCTAATAAGAAGCGGTGAATCCTCTATGGGCTATTCAAGCACATTCAGGCACTTCGACTTATATCCAATCATCCCGAGTTCACATCTCCAAGAAGATACTTACTTAAGATGTCAAAGTATAAGCCTCCATTATCAAGGTAATTTGAATACCTCAAGTTAAAGGACACTTGTACTCAAGCTCCAGAAAGTACTTCATAGATATATCCATATATGTAGAGAACTATATGAAGCCTTACAACAGGTCACTCCAATAAACTAGTTACCATAACTAGCATCCACATTTAACTATTAACATCCTAATGTCTCTAACTAGTAAGTAACAGCTGCTTGGTTAGACCGAGGAGTATAACCCGTGCTAATCTCATAGAATTGATGATGTCCAAATACATCAATTCATTGATTAAGGAATATTTTAATACTTTCATAATTACACATGTAGAGACACTCATTAGTTGTGATCCAATCATAAGTTCTCTTATGCTATGAATCATATTGTAAACATTAAGTAAATAAGTTTAAGACCATTCAAACACATAAGTAAAGTGCACTCAAATAGTGAATCTTTATTTATAGAAATAAATAGAACAAACCATCAGGCGATTGCCTTAGGATATCTCTCAAACATAATATACTCCCGCTTGGCCTAATGTCAATTGCCATAGTGTCCTAAATCATAAGCCTGGATTTGAGTCTCAAACTTGCTTTGTGGTAGAGCCTTTGTCAAAAGATCTACTTGGCTCCTTTCAATGGAAATTTTCTCGAGTTGTATTTTTTTCCTACTGATGATCTCCTGATTAGATGATAATAGTAAAGCACATCTTTGGATCGCTAGTGAGACATAGGTTCCTTTGCTTGTGTAATGGTTCTAGTGTCGTCGTGATAGACTAGTAATGCTTCAACAATGGTTGGAACCACTCCTAGTTCGGTGATGAACTTCTTGATCCAAACCGCTTCCTTTGCTGCTTCCGAAACTGCAATGTATTCCGCCTCATAGGTAGAATCTGCTACGGTGTCTTGCTTGGAACTCTTCCAGCTAACTGTGACTCCATTCAATGTGAATATGTATCTAAATTGGGACTTGAAGTCATCCTTATTTGTCTGGAAGCTGGTATTCATATACCCGCGTATAACCATATCACCATCTCCATATACCAAGAACATATTCTTAGTTCTTTTAAGTACTTAAGGATTATCTTGACAATCACCCAATGATCCATTCCGGGATATAACTGGTATCTGCTCATGACACTTAAAGGGTATGATATATCAGGCCTTGTACATAACATAGCATACATGATAGATCCTATCGTAGATGCATAGGAAATCTTATTCATGCAAATCCTCTCATCTTCTGTGCGCGGATACATAGATTTTGAATGATGAATTCTATGCCTTATGGGTATGAAACTTTTTTTGGATTCAGATATGCTAAACCATTTTACCACTCTATCTATATACATAGACTATGAAAGACTAAGCTGTTGGTGCAGTTAGCACTAATGGTCTAACCCAGCTTTTGATGAATGACAAAATAGGTTAAGTTAGTTTTGTTGTTGATCTAACACTCTGATCGAGTATGCAGGAGAAGCCCAGATAGGTCGACGGGCTGACCAGATGTTTGGCACGAAACCCAGCTAGGTCGACGGGCTGACCGGATAGCTAACAAGAAGTCCAAAT
Source organism: Zingiber officinale (assembly GCF_018446385.1). Taxonomy (NCBI): domain Eukaryota; kingdom Viridiplantae; phylum Streptophyta; class Magnoliopsida; order Zingiberales; family Zingiberaceae; genus Zingiber; species Zingiber officinale. The sequence goes on along the minus strand of NC_056007.1, from coordinate 38,577,263 downwards.
GGGTCGACGGGCTGACCGGATGTTTGGCACGAAGTCCAGCTAGGTTGACAGACTGACCGGATAGCTGGCGAGAAGTCCAGACGGGTCGAAGGACTGACCGGACGTCTGGCAGGTAAGTAAAGGTAAGTCACTAGAGGGGAGTAACTGTGAGGACGCGTTCCCGATAAGGGAACTTAGGCATCGATCCGACTTAGAAGCATTTCGGAACTCTAAGTCGAGATCGTGACTAGATTCCGCACTCGGAAAGACGGAATCTAAGTCATACTCTTTCTATTGAATTATAAACTGTGCTAATAATCTGTTTTGCAGGATATATGAGTGCCTCAGACTAACATTTTTTTTGCAGGAAGGATCTGCTGAAAAACATGGTCCGGCCGCCCGGGAGGTATCCAGGCGCCCGGAGGCGAACTTTTATCTCCAACGTCACTGAGGCACGTGGAGCTCACTGGTTGGCTCGACTACGTCACCACCAGGGCGCCCTGAAGGTTCCAGGCACCCCGAACCTCCTATATAAGGAGGGTCAAGGTTGAAGCTCAAAACACAACTCACGATCAGATCTTCAGTGCTCCTGTGATGCTGCCAAAAGCTCACCGACAAGTTTTATTTCTTCCAGTCTTAGTTTTCATAATTGTCGGTATTTTCTTTACTAATAATTTTTGTAATTTCATTGTAACTCTGATTTCGAATTATTAGTAATTGCCCACCGAAAGCACCCTTGTGTGTGGGCCTTGGAGTAGGAGTCGACACAGGCTCCGAACCAAGTAAAAGAACTTGTGTTAGCCTTGCTCTTCCTTTCCTTACTCTTTTTTTGCTGCTTAACTCTTTACGAAGATTTTTTGTTTTTGATATTCACCCCCCTCTATCGATTCTTTACGATCCAACAAGTGGTATCAGAGCAGGTACTGCTCTGACTTGGTGCAACCACCAGTCAGACAAGGGGGTGACATTTCTTTCCAATATTTTTTCTCTTCCAATTTTTCAGTTTTTCGCATAATTCCAAACTGATATTATTACCTTTTTGGAAAGTTTTTTCGTTACAATTAAATCTAAATTGGTGCAACACCATTTTGGTTCTCTTTATTCTTAATTCTCCCCGCACTACTAATCCAAGACCAAGTCTTGGAATTGTGTTTGTTGCTGCTTTATTGTGTGCAGGGTCATCATGTCTCAGATCGAAGGTTTCAGTACGGTGTGTCCTCCCCTATTCAACAAGGATGACTTTCTGTACTGGAAGAAAAGGATGGAGATTTACTTGAAGACGGATTTTGACCAGTGGCTCAGCGTCACGAAAGCCTACAAAACACCCGTTGACAACTCCGGAATTCCGCTAGACCCGGAACAGTGGACTTCGGACTTGAAGAAAGAAGAGCTTCAGCACGAAGGACCTTCAGAAGATCAATTCTCCAACAGAATCAAGGAATGTAACGTGCTTCAGATGCAACAAGAAGGGCCATTACAAGAATGAGTGCCTAAGATTGAAGAATGACAAACCGAAGACGACCAAAAAGAAGGCCCTCAAAGCGACGTGGGACGACACCTCCTCGGATGAATCCGAGGCCGAAGATCAGAAGCACCAGAGTCATCTTGCGCTAATGACCTACGAAGCTGAGTCGGAAGGCGAATTAGAAGACGGGTCTTAACCCGAATCGAGCCACGAGTCCGTACTCGTTTCCGAAGGTCCCGAAGGGGTATATCTCAACTTAAATAAAAAATTCTTTAAAATTATTTCATTTTTGAATAATAAATTAGTTAAATTAGAAAAAGTAAATGAATTGCTCGAAAATCAAAATCTCAAGGAACAAATGACGAATAACAATCCAACTCAAGATCTAACACTTGAGAAAGAGAATTCATCACTAAAAATATAAATTAACAATTTAAAAGGAATGTTAGAAAAATTTACAACTAGATCCAAAAACTTGAATCTAATTTTAAATAACCAAAAAGCAACTTACAACAAAACTGGACTTGGCTACAAGTCAAGTTCAAACAAAACATTTAAATCATTAATAACCCAACACAAACCAACTAGTAAAGCTTGGGTTCCGAAAGCGTGCTTAACCACGCAAGTAGGACTTAATCAATATTACATACCTAAGACAAAATATATTATGTAAAGTTAATCAAACCTAGACTAAAAAATTCAAAACCCAAGTATACTAAAACTCACCAAAACTTAGACTATCATCAAGTAAAGTATAACTATAAAAGAAATAAACATAAACCTAAAACTAAAAATTAATTTAAAAGGCCAATAATTCAGGGGAGGCTCCAGAATAGCTGGCACCTCCAAAACTAACCTACCCGGAAGGGTAACCCAAACTAATCTACCCGGCAGGGTACTTAGGACCAATTAGGAAGGGGACTCAAGTTTAACTTGAAAAATGATACTGGTGAAGTTTTGGATGATAGTACATTAGGGAAGCTTAGTCTATGCATGTCTAGGAAGATATGGCTTCGACCTGGTGCATTTGGCTAAGTGGAACTGACCGAAGCTACCTTAAATAGTGGCTGAGTTGCTACTTGACCCAGACTGGGTAATTACTATACAAGAAGAACTAGCTCAATTTGAAAGAAATGAAGTTTGAGATTTAGTGCCACCACCCAAAAATAAAAAGATAATAGAAACAAAATGGGTATTTAGAAATAAATTAAGTGAAACTGGGCAAATCACAAGAAATAAAGCTAGACTAGTTACTAAAGGATTCAGTCAAGTAGAAGGACTTGACTACGATGAAACTTATGCCCCAGTGGCTAGACTAGAGTCCATTATAATGTTACTTAGTTATGCAGCCCACAAAGGGTTTAGACTGTACCAAATGGATATTAAGTCAGCCTTCCTAAATGGACTGATAAAAGAAGAAGTCTATGTAGGACAACCACCTGGCTTTGAAAATCTAGAACACCCTGATTATGTCTTTAAATTAAAGAAGGCTTTATATGGACTTAAGCAAGCCCCTGGAGCATGGTATGAAAGACTCACTTCGTACCTAATTTCTAAAGGGTTCAACCAAGGTCAAATTGACCCAACCCTTTTCGTTAAGTTAATACAAAAGGATATTTTCATACTCCAAATCTATGTAGATGATATCATCTTTAGGTCAACAAATTCAGAATTTAAAATGAGTTTATTAGGAAAATTAACTTATTTTCTAGGATTACAAATCAAACAAATGAAGGAAACTATATTTATCAACAAAACTACACTAAAGAATTACTTAAAAAATTCAGAATGGAAAATACTAAAGAGATAAAAACACCTATGGCCGTGAACACAATCCTAGATAATGACCCAAATGGAAAACCGGTTGACTTAAAATATTATAGGAGTGCAATAGGTAGCCTACTATACTTAACTGCAAGTCGATCTGATATTTATTTGCAGTTAGTATGTGCGCTAGATACTAAACCTGTGCTAAAGAATCACATTTAACTCAGGTTAAAAGAATATTTAGATACCTTAAAGGAACAACAAATGTAGGTATTTTGTATCCTAGAACTAATAACTTTGAATTAATAGGGTACTCTAACTCAGATTATGCTGGTGCAAATTAGACAGTAAAAACATAAGTGGTGGTTGTCAACTACTAGGTCCATCACTTGTTAGCTGGTTCAGTAGAAAGTAACACTGTGTTGCGCTATCCACAACTGAGTCAGAATACATAGCGATAGGAGAATGCATTGCACAATTACTATGGATGATGCACACTTTTAAAAGATTTTAACTTGAACCTTACAAATGTAAAAGTGTTAATTGACAATATTAGTTCAATTAATTTAACAAAAAAACTAGTGCATCATTCCAGAACCAAACATATTGAAATTAGGCATCACTTAATCAGGGATCATGTCACTAAAGGAGACATTGAACTCAAGTACATTGAGTCAAAGTCTAATTTAGCTGACATATTCACTAAACCACTCTCTGAAAGTGAATTTAGCAATCTACGTAGAAAATTAGGGATGTGCCTAATAGATTAGGAACTTTAAAACTGTTTTAAAGTAACTTGAACCTAGTGAAAGCTGCTATCCTCTGAATAGTCAGTAAGTAACTAACTGGTTAGACAGATTTAACAATATCAGGTTCAGGGGGAACAACAATTATTTTCACATTTTTTATTAAAAATATTTTTGAAATTTGGTGTTGGAAAATATTCTTTTAAAAATGTTTTTAACCTTTCTAAAACCAAGTCTTATATTAAATTGGTTTTCGGTTTTGAAAAGTGTATGTTATAAACTTGGTTTGAAAACTGGTTTTGAAAATTGAATGTTACAAACTTAGTTTTGAAACTATGATTGTTCAAACTTAAATATTGAAAATTAATTTAATAAAATAAAAACTTAGTTTTACAAATTTGATTTCACAAACTTAACTATGAAGAATTAGATTTTGAACATTAAATCTGACTTTTTGTAAAATTACTTTTATAAAATTTATGGTTGAAAAATGCTTCACGTTCAAACTTATCTTAAAAGTTAAATTAATTTTGAAATTTGGAACTTATACACTTATGTTTGAAAATTAGCCTTTATAAATTTATGGTTGCAAAATTATCTGTTGAAAATCTGCAAACTTATTACTAAGTTATTTTTCTAAACTTAGTTTTTTTTATAGCTTAGCTATTTTTCTAAAGTTTAAGAGATACTCTTTAAAGTAAAATCCTTAATTATTTTAACTCCCCCAAGTCAATCTGACTTGTTTCTTGTATTTGTCCATACTCTGTATTGTAATTTTTCTGTATTTATAATATGTTTGTGTTTGATGAATGCCAAAGGGGGAGTGTTAGGTGGTTAAGTTAGCTAAAATAAATTGAAAATAAAAAAACTAACTTAAAAACCTATTAATGTTTTTTTTTTCTTCACTAACTTAACCAAGTTGTTTTTCCATCAAAAAGGGGGAGATTGTTGGTACAGTTAGCACTAACGGTTTAACCCAGGTTTTGATGAATGACACAATAGGTTAAGTTAGTTTTACTGTTGATCTAACACTTTGATCGAGTGTGCAGGAGAAGCCCAGACAGGTCGACGGGCTGACTGGATGTCTGGCACGAAGCCCAACTAGGTCAACGGGCCGACGGGATAGCTGGTACGAAGTCCAAACGGGTCGACGGGCTGGCCGGACGTTTGACACGAGTCCAGCTAGGTCGACGGGCTAACTGGATAGCTGGTGAGAAGTCCAGATTGGTCGAAGGACTGACCGGACGTCTGGCAGGTAAGTAAAGGTAAATCACTGGAGGGGAGTGACTGTAAGGACGCATTCCCAGGAAGGGAACTTAGGCGTCGATCCAACTTAGAACCATTTCGGAACTCTAAATTGAGATCATGACTAGATTCCGATCTCGGAAAGATGGAATCTAAGTCATACTCTTTCTATTGAATTATAAACTATGCTAATAATCTATTTTGTAGTATATATGAGTGCCTCGGACTAACATTTTTTTTGCAGGAAGGAGTCTACTGAAAAATATGGTCCGGGCGCTCGGGAGGTACCCAGGCGCCTGGAGGCGAACTTTTATCTCCAATGTCATTGAGGCACGTGGAGCTCACTGGTTGGCTCGACTACGTCATCACCAGGGCGCCCTGAAGGTTCCAGGTGCCCCGAACCCCCTATATAAGGAGGGTCAAGGCTGAAGCTCAAAACACAACTCACGATAAGATCTTTAGTGCTCCTGCGATGCTGCCAAAAGCTCACCGACAAGTTTTATTTCTTCCTGTCTTAGTTTTCATAATTGTCGGTATTTTCTTTACTAATAATTCCTGTAATTTCATTGTAACGTTTGATTTCTAATTATTAGTAATTGCCCACTGAAAGCACCCTTGTGTGCAGGCCTTGGAGTAGCAGTCGACACAGGCTCCGAACCAAGTAAAAGAACTTGTGTTAGCCTTGCTCTTCCTTTCCTTACTCTTTTTCCGCTGCTTAACTCTTTATGAAGATTTTTTGTTTTCGATATTCACCCCCCTCCTCTATCGATTCTTTACGATCCAACATAAGCAACTCTTTCGATTTATCTCTATAGATCCTCATCCCAAGGATATAAGTTGCTTTTCCCATGTCTTATATGGAGAATATCTTGGACAACTAAACTTTATTTGACTGTAGAACTGGCACGTCATACCTATGAGTAATATGTCATCAATATATAATATTAGGAATACGACTATACTCCCACTAACCTTTTGATATACACAAGATTTGTCAGGATTTTGTGAGAAATTAAACGCTTTGATTACCTCATTAAAATAGATATTCCAACTCCTGGATGCTTGCTTCAATCCATAAATGGACTGTTGAAGGTTGCATACTTTATTTTTATCAACAGATGTAAAACCTTCAGGTTGTATCATATATACATCCTCGAGTAGGTTTCCATTAAGGAAAGCTATTTTCACATCTATCTATCATATCTCATAATCATGATGAGCTGATAAGAGCAGGAGTATCTGAATGGATTTAAGCATATCTGCTGGTAAAAAGGTTTTCTCACCAATCTTACTTTGTAGGTAATTACATTACCACCCATGTTAGTTTTCTTCTTGAAAATCCACTTGCAGCCAATAGGCGTAATGCTTTTAGGTGGATCCACCAAGTTCCAAACTTGGTTTTCATACATGGAATCCATTTCCAACTTCATAGTTGTAAGCCACTTGTTCCTTTCTGAACTTTTTATAATTTCTTTATAATTAGTAGGTTCCTCATCCTTAATGAGTAACACGTCATTCGATTCACTTATGAGAATCCATATCTTTCAAAAATATTGCGTATCCTATGAGATCTACGAGGAAGTTATATTACTATAGGTTCAACTAATGGTTCAACACTATGAGTAATCGATTGTGGTTCTTAACCAGACATCTCTTCAGTGTCTATTGGAGTTTCTTGAATTTCATTAAGTTTAATCATACTTCCACTTGTTTCTTGTAAGAGAAACTCTTTATCTAAGAATGTCGCATGCCTTGAAATTGTAAATACCTCGTGATAGTTTTGATATAATTAATCAAGTCAAGTTAGGTCCTGTTGTATTTTGATGCCCTGTGTCTAAGCGTGCAGGAACTTAAGAGCACAGGAAGCCGAGCGAAAAATACAGCTAGTGAGAAGGATGACATGGGAGAGAGTCGACGGGATCGGTGTGTCTGAGGGACGAGGTGCTGTGGAAGAGTATGCTGGAGAACAAGAAGGAAATGCATGGTGATTCCGAGGGACGAGAAGCCAGAGCGGAAGATTGCTCAAGAAGGTAGAAAATGGGTTCAGGTGAGCCCTATTCCAGATAGCTGAAATCACCCAACCTAGTGGAGTCAGAGCAAGAGCCTAGATTAAAAAGTCAACACAGAGGTTGACTTTGGTCCGAGTGCCCGAACCTAGTCCGGGCGCCCAAACCAGAAACCTTATCAAAACTTGACGTGGCACAATCCGTTATGAAGAGGATTAAATGCTATCCATGTCCAGACACATCGAACCCTTCTAGGTACCCCAATTAGGGCTATAGATACAACCCTGATCCTAGAAGCTAAATACAACACTTGTAAACAAACTACTTTGAGTTTAGCTTTGTAATTTGGTGCTTTAACTTCTGTAAGAAGCTTCTCCGCCTGAAGAAGACTTTAGTGAGATTTCAACATCTTAGATTAGCAATCCCCTAATTTCAAACCAAGTAAAAAAATCTGTGTCCCTTTCTCTTTTTAATTAGCTTCTTAATTCTATTTATGCAAGTGTTTAATAAAGCTTATAAAGATCGAGAAAGGTAATTCTGGTTTTTGATTTCAGGCTATTCACCCTCCTCTAGATGACTGCAAAGGACCAGCAAGTGGTATCAGAGTAAGGGCGCTTCAGAAGGACTAATCGCCGACTGAAGCATAAGAGATAGTCGGACCAAGTATCTACTCATCAAAGTTTGAGGGGGAGTTTGCAATTTAGAAAAGAAAGATGGAGGTATTATTCAAAATAGATTTTGATTTATTACTAATATTAAAATATGGTTTTGTACCTCTAAAAAATAACGAAGAATATCAATGGACCAAGAAGGAGCAAGTAGAATTAGTAGCAAATGGATGAGCCGAATTCCATCTATTGAACTTACTATCTCCACAAGAAGTCAATCGAATCGACGCCTACAAATCAGCAAAGGAGTTTTGGGAGAAGTTCCTGGAGCTACACGAAGGTACGATCAAAGCCAAACTTGTCGACGAGATCTGTTTTGGAACTAGATCAGCAACCTTTGGCTAGAAGAAGGTGAAATCATCGCACACCTTCATTCAAGGATCAAGGAACTCATCATCGTACTCATGAATCTCGGAGAAAAGGTAACCAATCGAGATTTGCTAAGGTACACACTTAACGTATTTTTGATGAATCTTGAATGGTAAACCTTAGTAGATGCTTATTACATCTCTAAGGATCTAGAATTAAGTACATTAGAAGAATTATTTTCTATACTTGAAGTGCATGAAACTAGATGTGCAGATTTGATGAAGGAGCCCAAGCACAACATTGCCTTAAGGGCAAAAATGAATGAAACAGAATCCGAAACGACTCTCGATGATGATGAAACATTCTTTATGGTAAGAAAATTCAAAAAGTTTATTAAAACTAATAAGTTTAATCAAGTAAAAGGTAATAGAAGGAAAAGAAAGGTAAGATGCTACCACTTTAATGAAGAAGGGCACATCAATGACAACTGCAAACTGAAGAACAAGAACAACTACAAGGAAAAAACAAAAAAGTGGCCCAGAAAAGACACAAGAACCTAAAGGCGACATGTGACAAAACTTCATCAGAATCAGAAATCGAAGCCTACACTGGACTTGTATTGATGGAAAGTCATGAAGAAGGTGATGAAGCAAGCTCATCAGAAATAAACATCGAAAGTATCGATGAAGGGGGAGCCACGTCAGAGGAAAGTAGCTCTTCAGGGGGAGCGTCTGAGATCGACAAGGTAAGTCAGGTACGATTCCTACCTCTGGATAAATTGTTTAAATTTATAAAAATGTTGTCAAAAAGTTCTTACAAATTAGAAATAGAAAATAAAAAATAATAAAAAAAACAATGAGTTAAAATGAACTTTAGCAATGTCTTGTCGATTAGAGAATTTCGGCAAGAAAAAAAATGAAAAATGGAAATGAAAATTTGAAAATTGAAATAAAAACTCTTACATACTCACATGTTCAACAAGCTCGAACTTATAATATATTAAATTGGCATTTTAGATATCATCAGGGCCAAATTAGAAAATTATCACTAAAGTATATTCATAAAAAGAAATTAATTAATCCGTTTGAAAGGAACTTATTTTGGGTTAGAAAATCATGCATATTTTTTTTTTTGCATATCGTACTTTTTATTTGCTTAGAATTATCAAATAAATTTCTTTGTATGGTTTCTATTAGAAATTATTTGAATTTTATTTTTCGAGAAAGAAACTTTCATTTCTCATAAATGGAAAAATTTTGAATTTTTTGACAGTTGTATTTTTTTCTATGAATTTTTTAACAAAATTTATATTTTTCAATTTAAAAAGATCTTGTAGTGCTATTTTTTATAAATTTATTTTCTATGAAGTTTTATCATTTTCTCTATCTAAGAAAATATTTTCAAAATTTTTTAACTGTTTGTGAAATTTCTATGAATTATTTATCCAAATATAAATTTTTAATATTAAAAATTCTTTAAAATTAAAATTTTGAAAGTTCATTTTTTTTTTGTAAAAATACTTCCTCTATTCAATTATCAAAAAATTTCTTATGATTTTTTGAGCTCAGAAACTATTTTTAAGAAAATTTTAGTGAAAATGAATCTTTATATATAAAAAAATTATTACTGCTTAAATTTAATTCAATTTTTTTTTTAAATTTTATTTCAACTTTGGATATTTAAGTTTAATAGATAGAAAAATTCTTAGAATTTTTAAATAATTTAAAATAATTTTAAAATTCTTTTTTTATTGGTTTATAAATTATAAAAATTTATATTTTTAAAATTTAAAAGTTCATGATTTTTCTGGATAATAATCACCTTATTTTTATCCTTTAGACTCTGATTTAAATTTGTTTTAAAGTTATTTTCATGGAATATCTCATTTTTAATGTTTCAAAGTAGGAGAACTAGAGGTTAAGTCTAGGGAGAGGGTACATTAATTTTTGCACATTTTTTTTCTTAAATGCAAAATATGTACTTTCCATTCCTATTATTATTTGTGTTAAGTTTACCTTAACTTAACATGGGGTTGCTCACGTTAAAAAGGGGGAGATTGTAAATACCTCATGATAGTTTTGTTGTGATCAACCAAATCAAGTTGGATTATATTATTTTTTGATGTCATGTGTCTAAGTGTGCAGGAACTGTTGGGATCTAGTGCACCAAAGACGCGGAAACGCAGCAGAAAAATTACTAGATCCTCTTGTCCAGCAGATCCATGCGAAGGGAAGAAACAGTTTTTATTCATAATCTATATTAAGCTACATGATAGGATTATACCTTTGATGCGTGCCCTTCGCAATCCCGACAGCAACCTCTTCTTGTTTAGATGCAGATCTCAGCACATTCAAGCGTTCATGCCTCTACGATATCCACACGAACAAGTCTTGTCTTTGATTGTCTCACAAACAAATTAAGATGGAGAGGGAAAACACACAAGGTTGTGCTAGCAACCTATATGTGTGTCTCGACCAAGAAAAGGGAAGGAGGAAGAAGAAGAATGCCAAGGGTCTCTTCACATTCACATCTAATGAAAATCACTACCAAAATGATTTATATAACCATCCCATGGTATACCAAGAGTCTCCACCCTTTCATCTTCTAATCCAATGGCTCAAAATCAACCATTCAATCCAATGGTTGAATTTTGACCATTCAACTTCCTTTGTGAACTCAAGTTCACCCAATGAGTATAACCCATTGATTCCCATGCAATTGAACTTAATCCAATAATTGGATCCCTTTGAGTCTAACTCAATGAGTCAAATTCGGATTACACTTAATCCATTAATTCATCACATGAACTCATCTCCATATCAACTTGTTCTTTGTGTGTGACCCTATAGGCTCTCGTAACGTTGGCAATGTACCCAAATCAACATTTACGATACTTAAATAATGAGTGACATCTAGCAAAGCATCATTGCTACCCAAGTGACGAGAAAGTCGAGATCTAACCTAACCTGTCCGTGGCTATCATTATGTATGACTTGGTCCCTTTATCCTTGATATCTAGATTGATCAATGAGGCATAGACCGTGCCATCCTCTTATCAATCTTTGCGTTTCTTCATCTCCAAGTAGACACACTTAATCAAATAAGCTCAATATCTCATATTGACTTATTTACGCATGACCATGCTTTCTTGTGTCCTACTAACCAAGGGGCCCACAGATATCACTTCTGTCATATGGAAGGGATAGATCCCATCTACATCACTCACATCCCTCCGCATAATTCATTGCATACCCAGTGATCGACTTTATAGTCCACCTGTTATGGGTGGCGTTTGACGATACCAAAGTATATAACTTCTTATGTAGGGAACCGTAGTGATTTCAGGTCTAAGGACTATTCATACCAATAGTCACATGAGAATGTTTATGACACTCATACGACGATCCATGAAACATTCTTATGGCGGATCATTCAGTATATATTCTCTAATATATACCCATGTGTCAACCTGATATCTCATATCCATGACTTATGAGATCAAGTCATCCGTTGACCTACATGCTAGTCTCAATGTATTAATATTGTCCTTGTATATTAATGTTCGACTAGAAATAGTTAAGAGTAGTGTTCTCTACAATATCTCACTATCAATTCAACCAATTGATATATTGTAGATAAGAACCTACTACCCAATGACATTATTATATTTATTCAATCTGCACTGAACTACAATAAATATAATAACCACCTTTTGCCTTTTATTAATAATGATATATGATACAATATGAGCCCTTTACAATCATCTCATAATTGGTACTAGGGCTAATACTAACAGGAACTTAGGAGCGCAGGAAGTCAAGTGAAAGACGCAGCTAATGAGAAGAAAGACACGGGAGAAAGTTGACGGGTTTAGTACATCTAAGGGATGAGGTGCTACGAAAGAGTACGTTGGCGGATGAGAAGGAAAAGCACGGAGGTTTCGAGGGACGAGAAGCCACAGTGGGAGACTACTAGAGAAGGACGGAAATGAGTTTGGGTGAGCCCTATTCTGGATGGCCGAAATCACCCAACCGAGCGGAGCCGGAGCGAGAGCCCAGATAAAAAAATTCAACACCGAGGTTGACTTTGATCTGGGCGCTTGGACTAAAAACCTTATCGAAACTTGATATGGTGCGATCCATTATAAAGAGGATAAAATTCTATCAACGTCCAGGCGCCTGGAACACTTCCAGGTGCCCCGATCAGGGCTATAAAATAACCCTGATCCTAGAAGCTAAATACAATACTTGTAAACAATCTACTTTGAGATTAGCTTTGTAATTTGGTGCTTTAATTTTTGTAAGAGACTTCTCCACCTAAAGGAGACTTTAGTGAGCTTTCAACATCTTGAATTAGCAATCCACTGATTGCAAACCAAGTAAAAAATCTGTGCCTCTTTCTCTTTTTCATTAGCTTTTTAATTCTATTTATGCAAGTGTTTAATAAAGCTTATAAAGATTGAGAAAGGTATTTCTGGTTTTTGATTTCAGGATATTCACCTCCTCTAGCTGGCCGCAAAGGACCAACAGAAACAAATACTTTTTGTTCCAAGGGATTATAAAATTGATAACCCTTTGTTTCCTTAGGGTAACCAACAAATAGACACTTATTAGACTTAGCATCTAGTTTTTCTGACACAGTGTTCTTCACATAAATAGGGAAACCCCATATATTCAAATGAGATAGATGAGGTTTCTTACTAGTCCATATTTCATATGGAGTAGCAAAGATTGCCTTAGTCGAGACTTGGTTTAGCAAGTAAACAGCTGTCTTGTCTTGAGTGCATAACTCCAAAAGTATTTGGAAAGACGTGCATGATTCATCATTGACCTAACCATGTCCAACAAAGTCCAGTTTCACCTTTCAAATACACCATTATGTTGTGGTGTATAAGACGGAGTCCATTGTGTAGGTCATGTACGACAGGCAAGAGGGGGTGAATTGTCCTACAAAGAAAACTCACACTTGTCTCAAACAATTGGGGTGAAATAATTACACACTTAACAAAAAGATAATAGAAATAAGAAGATTACGAGACAAATAAATTTACTTAGTTTCCAATTAGAAGATTGCTACTCTAAGGAAAGTAGGCTCACTATGAAGATCTCCTTCTCGAATAAAATGTAGGAGGCAGAGGAGCCTTGTACATGAAAATAAAGCTCAAAAATGAAAAGCAGAATGAAATTCGAAGTATAGAAGTGTGTTGTTTCAAACTACTAAGACCAGAGCTCTATTTATAGCCTATTAGTCAAATCTGACCATTTACTGATGTGGCACGATCTGAGCGCTTGGACCCTATTTGGGCACCCCCAGTGTGGCAAAGTCTATCTCCACGCAACAACCTTCCCAACGGTGCAAAGATAACTTTTTATCCACTCCCGGGCCCCCGACTTGCTCTAGGCACTCGGGCAACCGCTAATGTGGACCTAATGATGATCCACTTGACGAGGCACCTTGGTTGGCACCAAAGTGGCTTGGGTGACTGGATAGGTCAGCCATGTGCTGACCTCCGATGCCTTCTCTAGTCATCGCCTCCTTCTCCGGTCGCTTGGGTGATCCTCTGGCCTTCCAGAATTAAGCTCACCTGAATCCAACTCCGACCTTCTCTCCTCGAGCAATCTTTCGCTCTAGCTTCTCATCTCTCAGAAACGTTGCGCTCTTCCTTCTCATCTGCAACGTACTTTTCCACAGCATCTTATCCCTCGGACGCATCGAGCCTGTCGACTCTCTTCCGTGCTATCCTTCTCGCTAGCTATGTCTTTCACTCGACTTCTTGTGCTCCTAAGTTTCTACTCACTTAGACACAAAGATCAAATACATATGATCTAATTTGACTTAGTTGATCACACCAAAACTACCACAGAGTACTTATAATCTCTTCCTTTTTTATGTGACCAACCCAAGTTCAGTTGGGGTAAAAAAATAGTAAAATAAAACAATTAAATGCAAGTGAAAGAATATGCAAATAACCCAATAACAACATTGTTAACTCCCCTTGGACTTAACCTTAATTCTCCTCCTTTGATCACATTAAAAATAAGGTAATACCTTTTTTTTTAAAAAAACTTTAATTATTAAAAAAGACCAGATTTGATAAAATTAATTTTAAAATTAACTTTAATCATTGAGAAAAAAAATTGAAAATTTTTATCACTATAAAAGACTTTTATCTAGATTTTTGGAAAATCTTTCACAAAAACACTACAAGAAAATCCTCATTCAACAATACTCAAATGACAACGGTTTTATGCCAAATCATTGTTTTTTTTTCTTTTAACAACGAGGTTAACAAAAATCATTGTCTTTTAGCATTTTTTTTTGCCTACGACAATGATTTTTAAAAATCATTGTCTATTTATACATTTTTGGGATTATGACAATGATTTTTAAAGGCTATGACAACAGTTTTTGAAAACTGTTGTCTATGTAGTTTTTTTTGGAATTACGACAATGATTTTTGAAAACCGTTGTCTATTAAGTGTTGTTGAATATCATTATTTTTTTTCCTTCACCTTTTTCCTCTTCGCCACTTTTTGCTGCCACATTTTTTCATTCCCTCTCCTCGAAATTTTTTACCGCCGCATCCCCCTTTACCTTCTCAATCCCTAAGCATTTTCATCCAACCTACGATCTCTTCACCTACTTCACATTTTTCTTTCTTGATCTCTTCACACTAGTGAACCTCATCTATGCAGGCGAACCCCTCAAACGCCTTTGTGTTTTCCATCCTAAACCTATGCCTAAACGTCTTCCCGAACCTTAAGTAGAAAAACACGTCTCCATCTAACCTATGCTCTCTTCGCCTAGCTCTTTGCATTTTGATGAACTGGGAGGGGGAGAGCTTCCCCTCTGCATTCTTTTCCTCGCCCCACATGCCACCACCGAAGCCCTCTCCCATAGCCTCGCCATCGCCAGTGGCCTCCCGCCCCTCCTCCAGCTTTGCCACCACCTCGCTGCCACCAAAATCCCCCCGACTTCTCTGAGGAGCTCTTCTTCATCTTGTAAGAGGCGAGGATAAACCAAGCACTGTTGCAGGACCGGGAATAATGGAGGGACGCAATGGTCGTGGTGGACTTGGATAGAAGGTTCTAGGTCTTCGATGATCTGGTGCAGAGGGCCTCCAAGGTGGTGTCTCCTGAGGATGTCGGTGAAAGGGGAGCTGAGGAGGTGGGATTCAAGGTTTGGTCTGATGTGGCAGTGCCTAGATTTAGGAGGAGTTTGAGCTTGATTGGTAAGGAGAAGGATGGTAAGTTGGGTGATTCCGATTACTCTAATGGGTCAGCTTATCCCTTCAAATATGAGCTACCTTCCAATCAGATCCCTTTTCCCCCAATTTCACTGCTCTTTTCTTACTTTTTTTTACTTATTTTCCTTCTTGATTGACAAGGAGAAGGATGGCAAGTAGGATAATTAGCTCGAACGACATATGGTCATAATAAATCCAAGGATGCTTCGAGAACACATGATTCAATACATGTAGACCATTTGATTAGAGATGATCCTTCAAATGTAAAAGCATATGATTTTGAGTCCCATCTTCCTGTTGAAGAACTTTTCAAGAGAGTTTCTTTTCGTTGGAAAAATTTTGTTGAGAGTTTGCAAGGATGCACAGAGAAGTATGATATAATTCTTTGGTATGTTTCTTTAACAAACTAAGCCTAGTGTGATACATCTTTATCTTTCAGGTTTGACTTATGGCTTGTCTTTCTTCTATTTGATGATATATATTAGCTTGATGAATAAGGATATCACTCTGCAGTACATCTTTATACCAATGTCATGCACATAGTACTATTTAGATTTGTTATTTGCATAACTTGCTAACGTGGAGTATGTTATGATAAGATCATAAAGTGTGAAAGGTTGTTGCTTTGGAGTTTGGCTGGTAGAGATGACAGCTGATTCTAACATGGGTTCCTACCAAGCAAATCGACCTTCATCTTTCCATCATCCCCTCATGGTTTCTTTCCAGTTAGGTGCAATAAATAGCTTGACTGGCATGGTTATGACAGCTGTAGTTTGGCTGGTAACTGGCATGGTTCCAGTTAGGTGCAATAAATAGCTTCATCTTTCCATCATCCCCTCATGATTTGTTCTTCATGAACCAATGCCAGGGTTTGAACATGTGTCAGGCTCGCCTGCATCTGAACAATCCACCTTCGTTCCCTTTTCAACGGGGGTGGATCCATAATTACACTAATATACCTCAGGCATGGCTGGAAAAATTGTTTCATCTTCTTACAAGGTTTTATAGTGTTTGTTTCATCATCTTAGAAGTGTTCATAAGAGATTCCCTCTTCTATATAGTTCTCTGTAAAGTCATTACTGGTACTTATCCCTAAACTATTTCATGCATGTGTATCAACATTGGCCTCAAGAGTTTGCCCGAGGATTAATTTTTTTCTGCTTTGAAATGGTTTGCATCATTACTTACATTTTTTGACTCTTGTTTTGGTAACTGAATCTTTTACTTTTTGTTGATACCAGGGGAGTAGCTTTCCTTAGATATTTTCAAGTAAAACAGTTGCCTGATTTTTTTCTTGCATCGCTGACTCTATCTCTAGTTATTGGCTCAGTTATTCTTTACTCAAATTTACTATATGAAGCTTTTTAGCCATTACATATGCACAAGAAAAATGATTTTACTCGTGTCAAAGTCAGTTGAAGCAAATAAAAGTTCAGATGCTCCCCATGCTTCAGCAAATGATATGTCTTATAATAATGGTCAAGGTATTAATTCTCAATTTTTTTAGTCCTTTAATCCCAGTTATGTGAGACATGAGGGTGATTTAACTCTTTTAAATAATTATTGTACATGAAATAAAAGGCATTTCATGTAGTTTGTAAATACTAGAACATTTCTTTATCAGCTAACATGTTTGTGATTATACACTCTCTTTATGTTTGAACATCCATTGTCCATTTACCCTCCATGTAAATAGAAGTTTGAATCTACCAAAGTGATAATTGCCTTATCTTCTGATACATAAAGATAATTGATTATTTGATCATCCTTTTTCTTTTGTTGCATTTTTTCATCCATATATATTTTCTGGTAGTTAATGAATGTTGGAGAACAAATTCTACTACTATTGTCTGTAGATATCGCACAGATGCTTCAGTCAAGGTGTAAGAGCAGCTATAACGAGGCTTGTTTAATACTATAAGTTGCTTTTGTATACATTTTTTGTAATTAGTTTTGCCCTTAGTGACAAGTCTTGCAATACTTGCAACTTGTACAGCTCAGAAGTATTGAAGATTAATGCTTTTCCATAAATGAATGTACAAGACATATGCATGAATGTCTAGAATAAATAGGATTCATGACTAAGATTCATGAACTAGTAATCAAAGCATGTATTTCATTTAATTTTAGATACATGTATGTTGCAAGTACATAGAACTAGTTGAAGCATAGACTAGTATAAATAGGAGAAGTCTTGTACCCATTGGCAGAAGAGTTTTTTTCTTAACAAGAATTCTTTACATAAAAGCAAGAAGACTTACTCCAAATATTTTCTTGTTGTAACAAGTATAATTCCAACGACTAGAAGCATAAGTCTTGGAAATACCCAACATATTTTGTGGTATCAGAGCTAAAGGTTTTTGTTCTAAATATCTCTCGCATATTTATCAATGGCGTCTACAAGCAACCAAGAACTCGCGTTCACATATTCCCAACAAGGTATCCCCATCTTTGTTGGTCAAGATTTTGAATTATGGAACGTGCTTATGAGGACCGTATTCGTGTCTCACGAATTATGGGATGTTATTGATGAGGGGTATATTGCTCATACTCCGGAGGAGGTTGCGGCATTTACAAATGCGCAGAAAAAAGAGCATAAAGAGAACAAGACGAAGGATGCAAAAGCCTTGTCCTTTATGCATCAAGGGGTGAGCCGATCAATTCTTCCGCGCATTACGAGTGCTAAGACCGCAAAAGAGGCTTGGCAAATTCTAAAAAATCAGTTCGGAGGCCATGAGAAGGTAATTACAATTAAATTGCAAAATCTATGGCGAGATTTCGATAATTTGGGCATGAAGGATTCCGAAAATGTGCAAGACTTTCTCTCCAGAGTTTTAACAGTTATAAATCAAATTCGAGGATATAGAGATACTCTAGAAGAGAAAAAGATTATAGAGAAAGTCCTACGATGTTTGCCAGCGAAATTTGAGCATATAGTTGCAGCGATCGAAGAATCCAAAGATCTATCAAAATTGTCTTTGGATGAACTCATGGGTTCTCTTGAAGCCCATGAAAAGAGGATGAACAGATTCTCTACTCAAACCTTGGAACAAGCTTTTCAAGGAAAAATGAATGTTTCTCAAAAAGAGAAAGACAACCCGCAAGAGAAGAAGAATATATCGGCACAAAGAGCATCGCAAGGAAGAGGTCGTGGCAGATTTCAAAATTCTAATACTCGTGGTTAAGGTAGAGGAGGAAGAGGTAACTCTAGCTCGCGATTCAAGAATCAAGATTCAGATTCTTATTGTCGCATATGCCGAAGAAATGGTCATGACACTCAAAGTTGTTGGAATAGATGCAAAAGGTGCAGAAATGCAAATAACTCAAAAAAAGACTGTTGGTTTCAAGATGAGGATGAGACAAAGGAGACAAACTTCTCTGAAAAAAATGAAGCCGATCAGGTATTTTATTCATGCTTAAATTCTCAACAGCAACTTGAGAATATTTGGTATGTGGACAGCGGCTGCAGCAACCATATGTCTGGAAATAAGAAGATGTTCGTGGATATCGATGAATCATTTTCATCAGAGGTAAAGATTGGAGATGACAAAGCACTTAAAATTATTGGAAAAGGTGCGGTTTCTATTTAGACAAAAGAAGGGAAAGACAATATCTTTAAAGATGTCCTGTATGTGCCGGAATTAACTCAAAATTTATTGAGTGTTGGCCAGCTTTTGCAGAAAAACTACAAGGTGGAGTTCAATAATGATCATTGTGTCATTATTGACAAGCAGAAGAAACTCACGATGACAAGAATTAAGATGAGTCAGAATAAAGTATTTCCTCTAAACTTGCCATTAGCCGAGAAAGGTGCACTTCAAAGCATGACGGATGGAGATCATAAGATCTGGCATTTGAGGTATGGACATTTGAGCTACAAAGGTTTAAATTTACTAAAAAAAAAGAAAATGGTATTTGGGCTTCCAAATTTTCCATACCAAGATAAACCATGTGAAGGATGCATTTTCGGCAAAATGCATCGGCTACCATTTCCAAAAATATCTTATAGAGCCAAAGTCCCTCTCGAGTTGGTACATGCAGATATTTGCGGACCAACGCAAACTCCATCTCTCAACAATTACAAGTATTTTCTCTTATTCGTGGATGACTACACCAGGATGATGTGGGTCTACATACTCAACCAAAAGTAAGAAGCATTCCCGAAATTTTTGGAGTTCAAGAGACTTGTAGAAAATCAGTGTGGGAGAAAAATAAAAATTCCTCGCACAGATCGTGGAGGAGAATTTATTGGAAATGCCTTCATGGATTATTGCAAAGAGAAGGGGATCCAAAGGCAGTTGACAGTTCGATACAGCCCGCAACAAAATGGAGTCGCTGAGAGGAAAAATCGCACCATAGTGGAGATGGCTCGTAGCATGATGGCGGGTAAAGGACTTCCAAAATCATTTTGGGCAGAAGCTGTAAATGCAGCTGTGTATATTTTGAACCGGTCACCAACAAAAGCAGTTCCAAATAAGACTCCATATGAGGCATGGCTTCAGAGGAAGCCACAGGTGAATAATTTTAAAGTTTTTGGCTGCATCGCATATTCTCATATTCCATTTCAGCAAAGAGAAAAATTTGATGAAAAAGGAGAAAAACTTATTTTTGTCGGTTATAGCGACGAGTCCAAAGGGTATCGATTATTGGACCCAAGGACAAATAAACTCATAATTTCTCGAGATGTTATTTTTGATGAAATGCAGTCGTGGAATTGGGGCGATAAAGAGAAGATTGTATCTCAGCCAACACCGCCTATTTTTTTACCAAAGACGATTGATCAATCAAACACAAGTGAAGGTGCAAGTACATCAAGTAATAGAGATATCTATCCAGAGTCAGAAAGCCCTGTAAGAAAAGTTCGAAGCTTAAGAGACATATATGATTCTTGTGATGTCGCATTTTTTACATATGAGCCACAAACTTATGGGCAAGCTGAAAATCAAGAAGTATGGCACGAGGCAATGAACGAAGAAATTATCAGCATTGAAAAAAACAAAACATGGGAGCTCATAGATCTTCCCAAAGGAAAAAATGTGATCGGGGTTAAATGGATCTACAAGACAAAATTCAAGGAAGATGGCTCAATTCACAAACATAAAGCTCGTCTAGTAGCAAAGGGGTATTCTCAACAACCTGGAGTTGACTTCACAGAGACATTTGCACCAGTTGCTCGCATGGAGACGATACGAATTGTTCTCGCTGTTGCAGCACAATTGGAGTTACCGATCTATCAATTGGATGTAAAATCCGCGTTTCTCAATGGTGACTTGAAGGAAGAAGTTTATGTGGAGCAACCGGCAGGTTATGTTATCGAAGGAAAAGAAGAAAAAGTTTACCGGCTTCGGAAAGCACTATACGGCTTAAAGCAAGCACCAAGGGCCTGGAATAGCAAGATTGACCATTATTTTCGATCACAAGGATTCGAACAAAGTCGGAATGAGCCATCATTATATGTAAAGAAAGGTGCGCAAGATTTTCTAATTGTGTGCCTTTATGTCGACGACTTGATATATGTTGGTACTAATCCTTATATGGTGAAAGAATTTAAAGAAGCTATGATGAAAGAATATGAGATGACAGACTTGGGTCTCATGAAGTATTTTCTTGGGATTCAAGTTCGACAATCCAAAGGAGAGATTTTTATGTCTCAAGAAAAATATCTTGACGAAGTATTAAGAAATTTTCAAATGAGCAATTGCAAATCAATCTCAACTCCATTGGCAACTAATGAGAAGTTGCAGCTAGATGATGGAGCAGCAAAAGTTGATGCAAAAATATACAGAAGCTTAGTCGGCTCATTGATCTACTTGACAAATACAAGACCTGACATTGTATATTCTGTCAGCTTGATCTCAAGGTTTATGCACGAACCAAGCAAGCTACACTATGCAGCTGCTAAAAGGATTTTGAGATATCTTCAAGGAACAAGAAAGCTTGGTATCAAGTATGTCAAAAAAAAAGAAAATAAACTTGTTGGATATACCGATAGCGATTGGGCTGGATCACTCGATGACCGCAAAAGTACATCCGGATATATATTTTGCTTGGGTTCGAAAATTATTTCTTGGGTATCTAAGAAGTAGAAGACGGTATCACTCTCATCAGCAGAAGCCGAATATATTGCAGCCACCGATGCTGCTTGTGAAGATGTTTGGCTAAGAAGAATTTTAAGTGATGTTGAGCAAAAGCAAGAGGCCCCTACAACAATTTTATGTGATAATAACTCTACTATTGCGATGACAAAGAATCCAGTTTTTCACGCAAGAACGAAACATATTGAACTTCGACATCATTTCATACGAGATCTCGTAAGTGATAAAAAAAAATTCAGTTGAAGTTCATCAACACAAATGAGCAGTTAGCGGATGGTTTTACTAAAGCAGTAAGCTCAGGAAAAATCGAGCAACTTCGAAATCATGTTCGAATTACATGATCTGATCAAGGGAAAAACATTAAGGAGGAGTATTGAAGATTAATGCTTTTCCATAAATGAATGTACAAGACATATGCATGAATGTCTAGAATAAATAGGATTCATGACTAAGATTCATGAACTAGTAATCAAAGCATGTATTTCATTTAATTTTAGATACATGTATGTTGCAAGTACATAGAACTAGTTGAAGCATAGACTAGTATAAATAGGAGAAGTCTTGTACCCATTGGCAGAAGAGTTTTTTTTCTTAACAAGAATTCTTTACATAAAAGCAAGAAGACTTACTCCAAATATTTTCTTGTTGTAACAAGTATAATTCCAACGACTAAAAGCATAAGTCTTGGAAATACCCAACAAGAAGAAGATTAAGCAGAGAAAGCAGCAGGAAAGAAAACAAAAAATTTTAGTGTGTTCAAAAGATCATAAGTCTCTTGATCAAATTCTTCTTTCAAAAGAAGAAATTGACTTCTTCTTAGTTCTTCCTTCTATCTTGCATCTAGCCTTTAAGACATTCATAGGTTTCTTCGTGATGCATGTACAGATCAATTTACGCTTCATCAATACTGATCCCGTCCGGAGGCTGAGTCGGACGGAGGCTGGTTGCGGCGGCCTGGTTGTTCACGGAAAGTCGTAGGTGATTCGGCTCCCAGGGGTGGCTGACGCTGCTGCAGGACCCTGCACACACTCAGACAATGCCCCGCTCACGTTAGAGACCAAAACCCAGGGAAAAAGTCCCCGGATCAGGCCCTCCGACGCTCAAGTCAGGTCCTTTTTCCCCAGAAAAAGCAGAGAGAAGAAGAAGAAAAAACAGTTGTGGAAAAAAGTGACGAGGGAGTGTGTGCGCGTACCTGCGTCCGAGGGATCTCTCCCCTTTTATGCGTCCTCCTCTTAGAACCTGCCATCCTGTCAGAAAACGTTAGACGCTAGGCTTTGTCGTCTAGTTCCGGACACCTGTCGTGCTGCTATTTGTCGTGAAAGTATCTTTCTGTTTAGGAACCTCCGCCTTCGCACATGGGTTTTGCCTTGTAGTGAGGGACAGCTGGCAGGCTACTACTGGTTATGAGGACCTGTAGCTCCACCGCTTTGTATTTCCTGGCCCTCCACCGCAGGCCTGTAGCTCGAGTTGCCTCTGCTTAGCTCTGCCGATCCCGACCCGCCTCTGTGCTTTGTATTTCCTGGCCCTCCACCGCAGGCCTGTAGCTCGAGTTGCCTCTGCTTAGCTCTGCCGATCCCGACCCGCCTCTGCGCTTTGTATTTCTTGGCCCTCCACCGTAGGCCTGTAGCTCGAGTTGCCTCTGCTTAGCTCTGCCGATCCCGACCCGCCTCTGCGCTTTGTATTTCCTGGCCCTCCACCGCAGGCCTGTAGCTCGAGTTGCCTCTGCTTAGCTCTGCCGATCCCGACCTGCATCTTGCGCTTTGTATTTCCTGGCCCTCCACCGCAGGCCTGTAGCTCAAGTTGCCTCTGCTTAGCTCTGCCGATCCCGACCTGCATCCTACGCTTTGTATTTCCTGGCCCTCCACCGTAGGCCTGTCGTCTCTCTTCGTTTTCCTACTGCTTCGCCCCTTCGATCAACAAGTCTGTCAGGCCTCCGGCTATCCCCTATGCTCAACTCTGACTGCCTCGTCAGCTTCACTATTTGACCGCTAAGTCGCCTTGACTATTGACTGCCACATCCTCGTGACTTTTGACCGCCATATGACCTTGACTTTTCTAACCCTTTCCTCATGGGCCCCCTTCATTACCAACCGTATCACAAGCCTCCCCCACAAGTCTAGTCGAAGGAGGACGGCAGTCTGACTGACTAGACCTCCGCACATCTCTATAACCTCAGCATATCTCTGGGACCTAAGCATATCTCTGCACGCACTGCTTCCTGCGTCATGCGTCAACTTTTGTGTCGCATCGCCTGGGATACCATGCCTCCTTAATTGCATCGCCAGTCGCTTGGGGCGCCGTTCCCACGCAATTGCTTTGACTCGGGCACCCACCTTCTTTATAAAGAGCCTCATGGTCACTCCTTTACTCTATCCTTCTCCATTCCTGCTCTCCTACTCGCTTTCTTTCTCCCCCCGGGATGCATTCTCTTTCCTCCGACGAAGTTGATCAACCGCCCTCCCAAATGCAGATAAATCAACTCACCTCGCTACTTGTCGCGAGAGAACGCGAACTGGAGCGCGTGTCCCAGGATCGGGATCGCCAGAAGGCTGCTATGCGTTCCATGGAAGATCAGTACCATCTGGCGAAGCACTGTGTACATGCGGAGAAGGCGAGGAAAGAGGAATGCCAGGCTAGCCTGCAGCGCCAACTTAGCCTCCAGGAACGTTTGCAGCGAGAGCATGAGGCGGAGTTATCTCTCCTCCGTGCGTGTCTCGACGATAAGCAACATACGATCGCTTAGCAGCAAACAGTCATCGACTCCTTACACGCGCAGCTTGCGCGAGCCTTGAACGCCCCAGAGGCTCCCGAGTCCCCAGACATTTCTTCACGCGGCAGCACTCATTCTCCATGACCAATCCTTTCCCCGAGTTAAAGCTGGTCTGGGTGATAATTGTCTCAGTGGCTCCATTCCCGCAAGTCGTTCCCGCTTGTGGCCTTGGCTGTATCGTCTGCTTATTGAACTGTGCTGCCGTACTTGTGTACCTATCCTTTTCTGGCATAGTCTTTCCTGCTCAATTTTCATCTAGCAAACGTTTTTAGAAACTGGCCCGTGCATAAGAGCCAAGCGTGGTATCATGATTCCTTTTCATGTATGAATTTTGGATAATAAAATCGAAATAGTGCTTGAGACTTAAAACTGTGATGAACGTGCAAAACTTGTTTTCGTAGTTAATATTGACGCTCCAGGAGTAGGGTAGATGACCTCCCGCATCCTTTGCCCTGCGCATTTGCTGCATGTTTGTAATTTACGTAAAATAAAGCCAGATGTAGCTGACCTGATTATTGAAAATGCTCCGCTCATTGTGAGGCATATCCCTCAGAAAGGTAGTCAGGTGTGGGCACCGAGCTTGCTTATGATTTTCGTAGGGGAGTTGATTTTTGATCCCCGCGTGAGGGCCGACCTAAAAGGTCGTTGGGCGTGAGGACAGAGCTCACTTTCGATTCTCGCATGGGAGCCGACCTGAAAGGTCGTTGGACGTGAGGACAGAGTTCACTTATAATTCTCGCATGGGAGCCGACCTGAAAGGTTGTTGGGCGTGAGAGCAGAGCTCACTTATAACTCGCACTGAGGCGAGAGTCTGGGACTACCGACCTAAAAAGTCGTTGGGCGTGAGCACAGGGCTCACTTATAATTCTCGCATGGGAGCCGACCTGAAAGGTCGTTGGGCGTGAGAGTAGAACTCACTTATAACTCGCACTGAGGCGAGAGTCTGGGACTACCGACCTAAAAGGTCGTTGGGCGTGAGCACAGGGCTCATATTCTGGGAGCCGACCGAAAGGTCGTTGGGCGTGAGCGAGCTCACTTATAACTCGCCGAGGCGAGTGGACTACCGACCTAAAAGGTGGTTGGGCGTGAGCAGGGCTCACTTATAATTCTCACATGGGAGCCGACCCGAAGGTCGTTGGGCGTGAGAGCGAGCTCACTTATAACTCGCTTCGAGGCGAGAGTGCGGGACTACCGACCTAAAAGGTCGTTGGGCGTGGGCACGGGGTTCACTTATAATTCTGCATGGGAGCCGACACGAAGGTCATTGGGCGTGAGCGAGCTCACTTATAACTCGCACGAGGCGAGTCTGGGACTACCGACCTAAAGGTCGTTGGGCGTGAGCACGGGCTCACTTATAATTCTCGCATGGGAGCCGACACGAAAGGTCGTTGGGCGTGAGCAAAGCTCACTTATAACTCGACCGAGGCGAGTGGGACTACCGACCTAAAATGTCGTTGGGCGTGAGCACGGGTTCACTTATAATTCTCGCATGGGGCCGACACGAAGGTCGTTGGGCGTGAGCGAGCTCGCTTATAACTCGGCGAGTGGGACCCGACCTAAAAGGTCGTTGGGCGTGAGCACAGGGCTCACTTATAATTCTCGCATGGGAGCCGACCTGAAAGGTCGTTGGGCGTGAGAGCAGAGCTCACTTATAACTCGCACTGAGGCAAGAGTCTGGGCTACTCCGGTCCGAGACCGGTGGCGATGGCGCTGGTCCGAGACCAATAATAATACTCCGGTCCGAGACCGGTAGCGACGGCGCTGGTCCGAGACCAATAATAATACTCCGGGCCGAGACCGGTGGCGACGACGCTGGTCCGAGACCAATAATAATACTCCGGTCCGAGACCGGTGGCGACGGCGCTAGTCCGAGACCAGTAAGAACTCCAAACGGCAAAGGCCTAGATGCACTGCCTTCATCCGTCCCGCCTACGCCGACCTCATTGCTTTAGTTAATCTGGTCGTTATTGCTAGCTTTGGGCTTACTCATTTGCGTCGCGTTTCTTCCTGCAATTGTATCACGTATGGTATAGAATTAAGAATAAGAGAGGGAGCGTAAAAACCTTACTCCACCCTTGGGCCACAACGCCCTTGCATCCATGACCCCGCAGTTCTCGCGACGCGCCCGGTTAGCTGCTCAGATCGGGGGCTACCTACGCAGAGCTGCTTGCTCGGTCGCTCCGAACGGATAACAGCCCCGCAGACCTGCTTGCTACTTTTCTGATCTGGCAATCGCTCCCGCTGCCCTATCCTATTTGCGACCCTTTTGAATTGCCTGGTTTCTGTAGCTTCATGAAACTTCCCGCCTAGCCTTGAGCCTTTTACGAAGAATGCTTCTTTTTTGAGGCCACACCCCTTCATGATTACCTTGCCTTGTCGATCTTTAATGCGTTTCTTCTCGTTATGACACCTGTCCGGCGCCTTTACTGCGCACGCCCCCTGACGCCAGCATCTGACCCCCTTTTGCACCCTTCGGCGCTTATTTCCCATCCGGCGGCGTTGAGGCGCGTTACCCAAAAAGATACTCGGCCCGACTCTCGATGTTTCCTAGGAATGAATGGACTTTATAAACCCTAAAGGTAGTCCGCTTTCCTTACTTCGACGCTTCGCTATCCTCCTCCTCTCGTTCGCGGCCGTTTCTAGCAGTGCAACTCCTCGTCCCTCGGTTTGCGCCCGACCTGTGACCCCTCTTGTCTTCCTTCCCCTCGCCTGCTTACTCCTTGCAATCATGGATGGTAAGGAACTCTTCTGGTATTCGCGTTACATCTCCGACTTAGACCACCACGACCTGTCTTCACAATCCAATCTGGGGCTAGGCCGGCATGAGTTCCGCCTTCCCTCGTCAGATGAACATCCTTCTTCTCCTCCCGAAGGGTTTATCACTGTCTTTAAGGATCAAGTCTTAGGCGGTCTTCGCTTTCCTTTACATCCTTTTCTCTCTGAGTTGAGTCAGTATTGCGGTATTGGTATATCTCAGTTTGCCCCCAATGTATTCCGAGCGGTTTGCGGAACCATCATCTTGTGCCGCATTTATCAAATTCCCTTGACCGCTAGACTGTTCCATCACTTCTATTCTTTCCGGCGAGCTGAGGCAGGGATATTCAACGTTCAGGCCAAGCCGGGCCATAAGCTTTTTGGTGACCTACCTTCTTCCAATAAAGGCTGGAGGTCTCGCTTTTTCTTCCTTAAGCCCCCTGCTCCCTTGGCTAGGCCTTCCCAATGGCGTCCTATCCTTGCTTCTGACTTTCCTTCACATGCTCACGATTCTGCCTGCTCCACAGCCTCAGGCAAGATGAATGGTGTTGTCGTTCGCTTGTCCGTGCTGATGCTAGAAGGCATTCTGCACGCTTTTGGTCTTAGCCCTGTCTCGACAGAAATCGGAGCTCCTTTTGGTAAGTTGATGTTTTTCATATGCCGCTCTTCGCTAACTGAGGTGCTTTTTCCTCTTCTTTTTGTAGTGGCGGCCATCCTCCGTTCCTTCGCCAGTCAGGAGAAACCCTCGGTAGCTGTTCTGCAAGATCTGAACGAAGAGCTGACTCAAGGTCCACCTTCTGATCCTGTCGTCGCCGCCGGTCCACAGCTTTCGGAACCCCGGACTTTTGATGCGGAGGAGGCTTCGATGCTTATTGAGCCACCTGCTCTCAGCCCTGCAGACTCAGCCCTACCCCGCATCTCTGATCAACCTGCTGCTGAGCCATCGCCCGCAGGCCCAGTGTCTTTTCTCCCTCCAACTATGAAGCTGCGCCTGGCACGCAAGGGCAAAAGGACGGCCCCAGTCGCCGTGACTTCTCCTCCACCTCCTCGCCGTCAACGTGTAGTGAGCATCTCTTCCCCCACCAGGCCCTCGGACACGAGCTCGACCGAGGAGACAAACTTGGCCCGGGAGAAGGCCTCTGATCTGGAGGTGGCAGACCCGCCATTGGACCTGGCCGTTCCGGTGACAATCCAGAATATACTACCTGCCCCGCCTTCGTCCTCTGGCGATCAGCCCCCGGACTTACTGATGCCCTCTACGTCTCCTCTCCTCACGCCTCCGAGCTCGGCCATGCCGCTCCTGAACCTGCCCTCTACAGACCCATCCTTTGAAGCGTTATGGAGGCTCCCTTCGGAGACCGATCCGGCCTACACGTCCGCTGTCGATTCATCACCTCTCTTCGGTAGGGTCAATTTCTATGAGGACCTGGCCATCTCCTGGCAATCAGCTAGTCAGCAGTTCTGGGAGAACAGTTCCCCTTTGGGGGAATTTGATCAAATCGCTCGTTCCCTGGTGGCGGTAAGCTCTTTCTCTTCTCTCCCTGGTATTCGTGTATTTCTGTAACCCCCTTTATTTTTCTGGCCCCTTGCAGACCTGCTCCGCGAGTCTGAGCGCCGTGCAACGAGCAACCGAGCTTCAATGAGAGAACGCGGCGCTCAAGGCACGCCTTCAGGAACTAGAGCACATTGCGGCTTCCTCAGCTCCTCCTGAGCCTTCTCTTGAGAGCTTGGATGCTTATCTGCGTGCCGCTGGGGAGTCGGCGGCCTCTGCTCGGGCCATTTCCCACGCTGCCTTCAATAAACTTCAACAGCTGGAGGCGGCTTTGCAGACAAGTGAGTCTTCCTTGGCTTCTGAAGCGGATCATCATCAAGCGACAGTTTCTGAGCTGAAAGCCAAAGAGGCAGAGCTACTCTCCCAATTGGAGGAGTTGACGCTTCTACGGCAAGGTCAGGAGCTCTTGCTAATGAGGTTGGCCGATGCCCAGGCCCTGGCTAGTGTTGTCACTGCCCGAGAAACAACCATGCGAACTCAATGGGAAGCGTGCCAAGCCACTCTTCAATCCTTGCAAGCAGATCTCTTGAAGGCCCAGGAAACGGCTACTCAGGGCCAGAGTGACTTGTCCGCGGCGCGCGCCGAGGCTGCGGAGAACCAGAACAGTTTGGAGGTGTACCGGGCTGGCGAAGCAGAGCGGCTGAAGGCGTACAGGCTGGCCTACGTCCGCTCTTCCTTTTTCCTCCATAAGCTGGGACGTTGGATGGTCTTGTTGCTCTGTCATGGGGCCGCTGGTGGGGTCAAACAAGCCTTTGAGGAAGGTTTCCTACGCTCGGCACCTCCTGCCACCTTCTTGGACACAGCTCGCCTAACCAGGGAATTGCCGCAGGAAACCTTCCTTTCCTTCGAAGCGGATGAGGGACTTTTCCTCTTGGAGGCTCCCCCTACGGCCGATCCAGCTCCCGGGGATATTTCCGCCCAGGCCCCTCCTGTTGCTGCATCTGATGCGTCCGCTGATCCTGCGTCTTCCGACACAGTGCCAGCCGACCCCCGGGCTCCTCCCGCTGGCCTCCGTTGATTCTGCGCTTTCTCCCCCGGATGTCGTATGACAAGCGATGTGTTGTAATGTTCACCTTCTGTGCGTTGATGCTGAACCTTCCGTGATTGTACTTATTTATATGGTCGTATTGAACTCCGGATAATTGTCTCGCTTCCCCTTCATGCATCCTTAGCTTGTTTCTTTCCTTAGTAGGTCGTCCGTGGCTCTGGTAGATCTCTGCTAATCTGTTCGCCCTTGCTTATTTTGCTCGCTTTGTTCGGCTACGTAGCTCTTCCTCCGATAGCTGCCCTTGTACCTAGCCCGGCCCAGGCCAACTCTTGCCTCGCATGTCCCTGAAGCCTGCTGACCTACACTACCCGTCTTCCTGCTGCCTCTTCCGTACACTTTTGTCTTGGTTGGAGCGACCCCCTTAGGAGACGCTCCGTATCTCGAGCCCTATCCTTTCCCATAATGCCCTGTGGTTATATTTTCGAGGCTCATCACAGAGCGCTCCCTGCCTGCCTCCGCCCCTGCGTCCACCGTCCGTTGTTAACTTACGAAAATATCCTTCCTCCACCATACCTATAAGTATCTTCTTCCTCTCTCTCTTCTGTTATAATTCGCCATCACCACGGAGTACTCAAACGTCGCCGCCGCCGACTGATCTTTTCCGAGACTGCGCCGCGCTTCTTCCTTTTCTCCAAGCCTCCTCTTTTCGTCTGTTCTTTCTGCCTCCTGAGATAATCTCCCCTGCAATGACTTCTCCTTCTTGGGTTTCCTTGTTGGCGGAACATTTCCCAGGCACTTCAACTTTCGCTGAGTTGGATTGGGATGACCTACGGTACACTTACGAAATCCCTACTAGCTTTCGCCCCATCATTCCTACTGGTGTGAACTTGTACTTCGACCCTCCGCCTGGTTCGTGTACTTTCTTTACTGAACAATTTGTATCGGGCATTCGTCTGACCCCTCATCCTTTTTTGTCTGGAGTGTGTCGCTACTTTAGGATTCCCCTAGGTTAGCTAGCTCCCAATTCCATAAAGATTCTATGTGGCTTCGTGATACTCTGCGAAGTTTGTGAGGTTTCCTGGTCAGCCCCCCTTTTTCATTGCTTCTGCCGATCTTCGCCAGGCTGGAGTTTTTCTTTCTCCTCTTCCTCCTCCGGCTAACTGTTTCTCTTTTCCCTCGATCTCGCTTTGGCCACCAGATCCGCGCGCTGTGACTCCGGCGTTGGACGAATTCTACATGGATCTCCCCTATGCTACGGCTGCTACTCGAATGGAGGATTGGCGTTTGAATTTGACAAGACTGCTATCTGAAGACCTGCTTTCTTTTTTCAGGCTGAGTCACTCTACCTCTGACACACCGCGCTCCTTAGGTAAGTTCGTGTTAAGTGCCTCCTTTCCGATCACTTTCTCCGTGAAAATGACTTCTCGTGGTGGCGCCTTCAGCTGAGGTTTTGCATCGTGCGTCAGAGGTTCTGCCTCTGCCCCTCGATGACCTGGAAATACTGCGGCGCGGCCGGACAATCTTGGACAGGAGGCTACTCCCTCATCATGGATCCGCTTCATTCGGGGCAGCAGCTCAGCCTGCTCCCAGCCCTGCCTCACACGCCGCTTCTCCTCCGCCTGCCGTGACTATGACATCACTTCCCTCTTCATTTTTGTTTCCTTTATCTGGCAGCCTCTCCCAACCCTTACAGGGGAAGACCAGCTGCGTTCCGCTCTGCCCCTACTCCTGCAGAGGAAGACATCCCAGGCGATCATCCGAACCCCGCGCCAACTGAGCCCGTTCCCGAACAACCTCCTGTTCATCCTGGTGCTGACATCACTTCCCTCTTCATTTTTGTTTCCTTTATCTGGCAGCCTCTCCCAACCCTTACAGGGGAAGACCAGCTGCGTTCCGCTCTGCCCCTACTCCTAAAGAGGAAGACAGCCTAGGCGATCATCCGAACCCCGCGCCAACTGAGCCCGTTCCCGAACAACCTCCTGTTCATCCTGGTGCTGACGCCGGCCCTTCTCAACCTTCCGCCTCCGCTCGCCATCGTTACAGGACCACCATCCCCTCTGAAGCTGCTCTAGCTCGGCGGCCTGATGCCCCCACGAGCCTTCTGATGATGAAAGGCTGCCTCGGCAGTTTGTGGGCAGAGAGCATGGATCAAATGGGTGGTGCGCCTCCATTAGTCCAGATGGACAGGTTTTCGAAGTCCTGGGCCAAAGTAAGTATTCTTCGCCTTATACTGGGTATTGGTTTGCCTTAACTGAGGGTTATATCTTCCATCCAGACTCATGCAGAATCTTTGGTGCTGAACCAATCTTTCCACACCCTCCATCATGAAAGCAAAGAACTCCGGGAGAGAGTCTCCGAATTAGAGCTGCAACTCAACGACCCTGCCCAAGCCAAGCCCTAACCAATCAGACCGACCGTCGAAACGGTCCACGATACAGGTGAAAGATGAACTCCGAGCTATGAGGGAGGAGAGAGCCGCATCCGAGGCAGGGTATCAGCAGCAACTAGCTCACCAAGCTCGCTCAACTGGAAACTCAGGCAGCAGAGTTGAGGGCGCTGAAAGCAGAGCTATCCCAGTCTCGAGCGGCATTGACGGAAGTATCCACCGCCTTAGCCGTCTATCAAGAAGGAGAGGAGGATCGTTGCCTGCGAAGTCGAATGTCATATCTGACCTCTCCCGAATTTCTATCCCAGGCTGGGGCACACTTTGCTGCAACCGTGCCATATACGGCGGCTGGAGTTATCAGGCAACTGCATGCACAGGACTTCTTAAGGTCCGTCCCTTCTGCAGACTTTTTGGATCACGGCCAAATCATTCAGGGCTTTCCGGATGGGTTTTTTGCTCCTTTCAAATGATCTGTACTAGCCAATTAAATTGAGAAATTTTTACATGTACACGTGTCTCTTTGAATTTTTGCTTGACTATCCTACCGTTTCTGGAACTCTGGGCCGACCTGGCTTATACCCGTAGAGTTGGCACCCCTCAAACTCGATAGGGCCGTAGGTAGTTAGCACTCCAAGGTCGATCTAGGTTCCTTCCTTGAGCATCCTGCAAATAATAGGCCCCTGATGTCAGCTTCTTGATGACTTTGTATGGTTCGTCCACTGGGGCACCAACTTCGTTACTTCCCATAAGGGTTTCATCTTCTTCCAGACGAGATCTCCTTCTCCGAAAAATCGGGGGATCACCCTTCTATTATAGTTTTGCCTCATTCTCTGTCTATAGGCCTCCAACCTGGCCGCTGTTTGTTCACGAATTTCGCTGATGAAATCTAGCTCAGCCAGCCGTCGCTCTGCGTTCCCTTCATCATACATCATTCTTCTCACGGACGGTATCCCGACCTCCAGAGGCACCACTGCTTCATTGCCATATACTAAATGGAACGGTGTCAGACCTGTACTTTCCCTGGGGCCTCCCGTGTGATCCAGCTTGACTTTGAGCCCCCGCACTATTTCTCGATTGACTACCTCTGTCTGACCATTGCTTTGCGGATGAGCCACCGAAGTGAAGGCCTGAGTTATGCCGAACCCCTTGCACCACTTTTGTATTTTGCGTCCTTGAAATTGTCTGCCATTGTCCGACACCAATTTGTGAGGCAAGTCGAATCTGCAAAAGATATTTTTTCATAAGAACTGGATCACCGCATCTTCAGTGATTCTGGCCAGAGCTTCCGCTTCCACCCACTTGGAGAAGTAATCTCCTGCCACCAGCAAGAAACGTCTTTGCCCGTAGAAGTTCTCAGCAGCTCTGTAGGTCGGTGTGTCAAGTTCTGGTACCTTTGGCATGACAAACAAGTATTCACCAGCTTCTGTGAGTCCCTCTGCAAGGTAGGCCAGAAATACCCGGCCAATAGTACTTTCCGAGCCAGCGTTCTTCCACCTGCATGATTGCCACAACACCCCAAGTGTATCTCCCGCAAGGCCTGGTCTGCTTCTTCCATATTCAGGCACTTGAGCAGAGGTCTGGAGAAAGACTTTTTGTACAGTTGATCTCCAATCATAACATAAGAATGTGCCTGTCTCCTGAGCATACGTGCCTCTTCTAGGTTGGCGGGTACAATTCCTTGCTGGAGGAAACTCATTATGGGCGCCCTCCAATCAATTACTCCTCCCAGATTATTTTGCAGATCGATCTAAGCTATAAGGAAGGTCTGAGCTACAGATCTGTCAAGTACCCAAGTAGTCAGGGAGCTGGCCATTTTAGCTAGCTCATCCGCTCTTTCATTTTCAGCCCTGGGAATCTTGGTGACTGTGACCTCTTTAAAATCTTTCCTCATCTTCTCATAGGCTTCCTTGTAAACTTGCATCTTTTCGTTGTTTTCAAAATGTCCGGTCACCTGCTGAGTTACTAGTTGCGAATCCGAGTATATTACGACTTTGCTTGTCCCCACATGCCGAGCTGCTTGCAAACCTGCTAATAGGGCTTCATACTCTGCCTCATTGTTGGTAGCTCTGAAATTTAGCCGTACAGCCAGCTGCATAATGTCCCCCCGCGGAGATATTAGGAGTGCACCTACACCACTTCCCCGATGGGTAGCTGATTCGTCTACGTAAATCTTCCAGACCTCCTCCGAATCTGCTTGATAAACTTCTGTCAAGAAATCCGCCAGAGCCTGTGCTTTGATAGCGGTTCAGGGCAGATACTGTATATCATATTCCCCTAGCTCGGTTGCCCATTTGATAAGCCGACCCGCTACCTCCACCTTGGTAAGAGCTCGACCTATTGTACTGTTTGTCAGGACGGTAATAGGATGTGCCAAGAAATAGGGTCGGAGGCACCAAGCCATGAGAACAAGTCCGTAAACCAACTTTTCCAGGGCCGTATACCGAGACTCAGCCCCCTTCAATAGATGATTGAAAAAATACACTGGCCGTTGTACATTGTCCTGCTCTTTAACCATCACGGCCCCCACGGCCTCGGGGGTAGCTGACAAGTAGACCCAAAGGGGTTCTCCCACAACAGGCTTAAACAGTGATGGCAAGGACTCCAGGTATTGCTTTAGCTCCTCCAAGGCCTGTGTGCACTCCTCCGTCCACTGAAACTTGGCTGCCTTCCTGAGCACTTTGAAGAAGGGCGCCACTCGATCTGCAGATCTGGAGATAAATCGGGATAGTGCTGTTATCCGGCCGACCAACTTCTGTGTTTCCTTCAGATTCTGAGGGATCTGTATGTTCCGAAGTGCTTGAACCTTCTCAGGATTGGCTTCTATCCCTCGTTCAGTCACCAGGTAGCCCAGAAACTTCCCTCCTTTGGCCCCGAACAGACATTTCAGGGGATTCAGCTTTACCCCATATTGCCTCAGAGTCCCACAGGTTTCTTCTACATCTTTTATTAGACTGGACGCCAGGGGGGACTTGATCAGGATGTCATCAACATAGACCTCTACGTTCTGCCCGATCTGACTCCGAAAGACTTTGTCCATCATCCTTTGGTAGGTAGCCCTAGCATTTCTGAGTCCAAATGGCATGACCGTATAGCAAAAAGTACCGTCGGCCGTTATGAAGCTGACTTTCTCTTGATCCTCCCTAGCCAAGGGTATCTGATGATATCCTTGATAAGCGTCCATCATGCATATCCTCTCACAGCCAGCAGTTGAATCCACCACCTGATCGATCCGCGGGAGTGGGTAGCAATCTTTGGGAGTGGCTCTGTTGAGGTCGCGAAAGTCTATGCACACCCTCCACTTGTTGTTAGACTTCTTCACCAATACGACGTTGGAAAGCCAGGACGGGAATTGCACCTCTCGAACATGTCCTGCCCTCCTGAGCTGATCCACTTCAGCTCGGATAATCTTATTCTGGTCGGCAGAAAAGTTTCTCTTCTTCTGCTTAACTGGCTTCTTATGCTTAGCCACCTCTGGTTTGACCCGGGCAACTCTTCCGGTGACCAAGCAAAACGTCCCTATTGCGGATCGGGCACTGTATCAGCTCCGACTTAAGCTCCTGTGGCAAGTCACTCTGCTCGGTCCGCATGCAGCCGAATTTCTTCCCAAGGGATAGGCTCCTCTGCAACAGGCAGGGGCTCCTCTTGGATAGCGTGTACTCCTCCATCTTGCGTCCTCCGGCTTTTGCGCGCCTCTACCCGGACCATATCTATGTAGCAGCTGCGAGACACCTTCTGCTCTCCCTTGACCTCCCCGACCTGCTCGCCGACCGATCTTCTGGTGAAAAGTGGAGACGGCAGCCCGGAACTCGTGCAGAGCCGGTCTTCCCAGGATGACATTATAGGAGGAAGGCGAATCCACCACAATGAAGGTGCTCCTCCGGGTGCGCACCAATGGCTCAGTGCCATGGAGATGGCCAGCTTGATCTGACCCATGGGTTTGACTTCGTTACCTGTGAACCCATACAAGGAAGTCGTTACAGGTTGGAGCTCAGCGGCGTCGATCTGCATCTCCTCGAACGCAGCTCTGAATAAAATGTTGACCGAGCTCCCGGTATCCACAAAGACCCGAGCCACTCGACTGTTAGCAATAACGACCTTGATTATGATGGCATCGTCGTGGGGCAATTCCAGACCCTCCAAGTCTTGAGGCCCAAAGCTAATAACAGGGCCGGAGGCCTGCTCGTGGCTGTATCCCACGGCTCCCACATACAGCCGCCGAACGTGTAACTTACGCGCTCGGCCTGAGTCCCCGTCAGTGGGTCCTCCTGAGATCATACCGATCTCTCGCACAGCAGCGTTGCCCCGGTTCTCCAGTTCTCCGGCATCTCTTCGGTCTTCCCCGAGGCTAGCTTGGTTAGATGGGCCGACGAGGTCGGGCCGGGTCTGCCGAGCACGCCCTGCTCTGCAGCTCGCATGGAGTCATGGGCGAATTGGAAGCAGTTACTGAGGTCGTGCGTCCTGGACCGATGATATGTGTAATATGGCGCTCCCCTTGGTCCAGGCCTGGGCGCGTGTACGACGGCGACTCGCGGAGCTGGTCTGACTCCCTGAGCAGGCTGAGGGGCAGGCCTGGGTTGACCACGCTGGAAGGGCTGAGCTGGCTGCGGTGCTCTCCTTTCAGGTCGGTTGCCTGGAGCCACCGTCTTTTCGGCTTTCCGCCTAGCGGCCTGCGCTTCTTCCACCTTGATGTAGCACGAAGCTTTCTCCACCATATCGTCAAAACTTCGGGCGGGGTTTTTGATGAGGTCCCTGAACAATTCCCCTTCTCGCAATCCGTGGGAGAAGGCGTTCATCAATATTTCTGAGGTGGCGGAGGGGACGTCATTGGCCACCTGACTGAACCGGTTGATGTAGCTCCGCAAGCTTGAGAGCAAAAAGACAGTGGTCGGTTTTTTGATACTTACGACTACTAGCGAAACGGCGTAGAAAGGCCGTTTTGAAATCCATGAAGCGATTGATGGCCTCTGGGGGCAATCCATCGAACCACTTCTGCGCCGACCCGAACAAGGTGTGTAGGAATACTCGGCATTTGACAGCATCGCTGTATTGGTACAAGATAGCCACGTTTTTGAACTTCCTTAGGTGCTCTTCTGGGTCCTTGCTCCCATCGTATTCTCCAATGTTCGGGGCTCGGTAACCCCTAGGCAGGCTTTCCCTCAGGATCTGAGCCGAGAAAGGTACCTTGTCGTCCGGATCTTTAGGCAGATCTCTGGCAGAGACTATAGCTTTTCCCTTTCCTGCATCCTGGGGTGGATGTAGAGAGCTCTCTGCCACCGACGCCTGTGGCTCTTCTTTCTTCGTACTATGCTCGTGAGGTCCGGGCTGATGATAGTGGCGGCGAGGCTCTCGAAATGAAGAACGAGGGAGTTCTTCCTGCTGCTTCCTCTTTGAGCCCCTGTCGGAGGCAGGAGCTGGTTCTTTAGATGCTTCAGGCGCCAAGCGAGGTTGTGAAACCGTTCCTTGTTTTTCAGAGGCGGCATGCTTCCTGACCTCCTTGAAGAGCTCGTACTCCCCCGCAGTCATGGTCGCGTTGATCCTCCGGCTAGAGCTTCGACCCGAGTCCTCCATCTTCACGCTCCGGATCAGGCTGTTGTGTTCCCACAGACGGCGCCAAATTTGATCCCGTCCGGAGGCTGAGTCGGACGGAGGCTGGTCGCGGCGGCCTGGTTGTTCACGGAAAGTCGTAGGTGATTCGGCTCCCACGGGTGGCTGACGCTGCTGCAGGACCCTGCGCACACTCAAACAATCCACCGCTCACGTTAGAGACCAAAACCCAGGGAAAAAGTCCCCGGATCAGGCCCTCCGACGCTCAAGTCAGGTCATTTTTCCCCAGAAAAAGCAGAGAGAAGAAGAAGAAAAAACAGTTGTGGAAAAAAGTGACGAGGGAGTGTGTGCGCGTACCTGCCACTACAAAAAAAATACCCATATAGAAGCGGTTTATTAGGAGCAGTTGTAACACCGCTCTTGGAAATCTAACAACATCAATTTGAACTAAACCGTTTTTATCGTCTTACCTTTTCAGAACGGTTTTGCAACCACTCTTGTTGAATAGCTTTAGCACTAATTTGATTAAACCGCCGCTATAAACCACTCTTAATGATATAACTTTTAGAAGCAATCTTGAAACTACTGATATTGGGTATCTTTAACAATGGTTCTATGTCAAAGACTGCTACTAACCGTTTTTATTGCTCTAACTTCTAAGAACAATTATCAAACTATTCCTACTAAATACTTTTAACATCATTTTGTGTAAAGTGTCATTATAAAAGGCTTCTATTGCTCCATTGTTTTAGAATTAATTTTCAAAGTGCTCCTATTATATAGTTTTAACATCAATTTGAATAAACCATCGCATCAATTTGAATAAACCA
This sequence comes from Zingiber officinale, assembly GCF_018446385.1. Lineage (NCBI taxonomy): Eukaryota > Viridiplantae > Streptophyta > Magnoliopsida > Zingiberales > Zingiberaceae > Zingiber > Zingiber officinale. Next base: position 38,538,913 of record NC_056007.1, on the reverse strand, counting down.
TCGCTGTAAACCACTCCTAATGATATAAATATTAGAAATAATCTTGAAACTACTGGTATTAGGTAATTTTAGCAATGGTTCTATGTCAAATGTTGCTACTAATCGCTTTTATTGCTCTAACTTCTAAGAACAATTATCAAATCATTCATACGGAATACTTTTAATATCGTTTTGTGTAAAATGTTGCTATAAACCGCTATCAATTCATTCAAACTTTGGTTGGTAATATTTAATTTGTTTTTATAATCAAAGTTAAATTTAACAGGTAATATATAATTTTTTACTAACCAAATTTATTTTTTCGGTAATATTTAATTTATTATTTATCAAAATTAGATTTGAACGGTAATATTTAATTTTTTTTACTAATGTAAGTTAGGTTTCACTAATAAATTAAAATATTTATTGGTTATACTTATTATTAATTTTTTATAATTTTTTAAAAAATTTGGACATAGCATTTTTATGTTTAATTTTTTAAATAAAAATATATTTAATATTAAAATAGATTATTTCTCTTTAAATTTTATTTCTTTCACAATTTCTATCTTTTTTACCAATTTTTATACTATTGTTTTCATATTCTCATTTATCCACTAATTATTATAAATATTTTTTTTATCTGGATGCTAAAAAAGAATTAATTACTAATTAAATATTTTTGACCAGATAAATTTAGTTAATAACTTATCGAAATTAAAATTGATCAATAATATTTTTTAAAAATAACAATTAAAGTATATCAATCCGACGAACCCAACTTAACAGACCCAACTTAAATTGATAGCTCTATCCCGAGGAAATGGTGCAATGGATCACAAGACATTGAAATTATCTACGTAGCAACAGTTTTGTGTCAAATACTGCTACTCACCGTTTTTATTGCTTAACTTCTAGGAATAATTTTCAAATCGCTAACAACATTTTATATAAAGTGCCGTTATAAATCATTCTCTCTTCTAATGGATAAGAATTAGTGCGGCAATAAACCACTTATATTCTCTCCTTTAATGGGTAATGCCCCTAGGGCATAACACAGATGGTGGACGCATGACATCTCTAGTGTAATGGTCAGGAGTCGATTACCAGGAACTGATGACCTGTGGTCACCCACCATACGTTTAACATCTGTGTATCTACATTTACTTTCTTTCATATTCATAGGTTCGACACGAGGAACTCGCTAAGGTAGCGGATCTATTTGTTTTCTAATGGATAAGACTTGATATGTAAACTATACCTGTTTCAAACGGCACTCGTCTAAATTATAGTAGTACATAAATAAATAATATAAAAAAACTTGTAAAAATTTAAAAAAGAAAAACATGTAATTTTTTTTTAAAAAATAGAAAATCGTGTAAAAAAATTAAAAATAAAAATCGTGTAAATAATAAAAAAGGAAATATATTTAAAAATATAAAAGGGAAAATGTGTAAAAATTTAAAATAGGAAAAATGTGTAAAAAAAATAAAAAAAAAAGAATAGCGTGTAAAAAATTAAAAAAGGAAAACCGTGTAAATAATAAAAAAGAGAATACGTGTAAAAAATATTTAAAAAATAAAAACATTTAAAAAATAAAAAAGGAAAAAAATCAATGATTGACTAGATCGTACTATTGTCATTTATTCAGTATTATTGATAATGGAAGATTTGTAGAGCATGTTTTGCTTAATTGGAAAGGGGATTACCACCATATGAAAGCTAATCGTGACAGTAGAATATCTAAATTTCTCACATCATCTAACACCTTTAGTTGTTCCACGCTGGCAATCCGAGTGACGACCCATTCAATAAAATCATGTGAAAACCCTACCCATCTAACATCCATCGTTGCTGCTATTTTTTTCCCCGTCGGATAGCTTCGATCTCTTGTGATGAGTTTGACGACATTGGGGGCGACGACGACTAAGAGTGGCCATAGCAAGGCTAAGGGGACGAAGGTTGTTTCTTGGTTGCAGAAGGCTGGCCTCTAGTTCCCAATGGGGTGCATCACTCACTACCTTGGGGCCGATCGATACTCTTAGCGCATTGGTTCCGGTGCACCGGTCTCTCGCTATAGTCCTCGAGTACATAGATGTTGACGTAAGTTTCGTTGTTTTGTTCTTTCACTAGAGATCCCCTTCTCTAACTAAATTTATATTTCTTTATTGTTCAAGGTGCTAGAGTTGGCCAAAAATGATGCGTCATCCCAAAACACATTCAATTGCTCATGAAAAACAATCAGGAGTTTGGCAGGCTCATAGCGTGTGCGACGATTTCCAATGATGGGTCGTGCCCAACATCCATCTGGCTTTACTGCCCAAGAAGCAAGGCGGAGGGAAGAGTAAACTAGAGATCAGATCACCCTCACAAGAATTCTAGGCTTTTTTTGTTCATCTTCATGTTTTGATTGTTAAAGAATTTTTAGAGTTGTAATTAAAAACATCTTTTAATTGTAGTATTCGCAAGTATATAATCTCAAATCATATTGATTTATTCATCATCAGGAACATGATAATTTTGATTTACATAATTGATCAGGTAGCTTAATCCGTAAAATTATTTAGATCACTTCTAATCAATCAATAGGTTATACTTTTAAGCATAGTTTAAAACAAATCTAAAATTTCTAACATCAATTTTGAAATTACTCTTATTTTCATGACATGTAAGAGCACGGGTTCAAGAGTGGTTTGTAGTGCTCTTAAAGCATTTAATAATGCTCCTTTATCCATGACATTTAGAAGTGGTTTGAAATCACTCATATATTGTGAAAACTGTTATTAAACCTTATGAGTTCTAGAGCAATTTGAACCGCTCCTATATTTCTAGCTTTAATAACGTTTTGAAGTGCTCCTATATCCATGACATTTAGAAGTGCTTTGAACCGCTCCTAAATTTTTAGCATCAATAGTGTTTGGAAATCGCTCTTATATTCATGGAGTGTAGGAGCGGTTTAAAATTGCTCTTACACCTAAAGGGTTGTAGAGCGGTTTAAACCGCTCCTGGATTTATACCTATAGAAGTGGTTTGAAATCGTTGTTATATGCACAATGTGTAAGATTGGTTTCAAACCATACCTACATAGAATAATAGGAGCGGTTTTTCACCTTGTACCAACGGTTACAAAAACCGCTACTATAGGATATAGGGACGGCAACAAGAGGAGCGGTTTTACAACTGTTGGTAAAAGTGTAGGAGCGCTTGAAAACCGCTTTTAAAAGTTAAAAAAACCGCTCTTATATGAGTGTTTTTTTTGTAGTGTGCGTCCGAGGGATCTCTCCCCTTTTATGCGTCCTCCTCTTAGAACCTGTTATCCTGTCAGAAAACGTTAGACGCTGGGCTTTGTCGCCTAGTTCCGGACACCTGTCGTGCTGCTATTTGTCGTGAAAGCATCTTTCTGTTTAGGAACCTCCGCCTTCGCACATGGGTTTTGCCTTGTAGTGAGGGACAACTGGCAGGCTACTACTGGTTATGAGGACATCTTTTCGTTTTAGGAACCTCCGCCTTCGCCCGCATTGTTGATACGTAATGATTATCCTTGACGGACCGTTGAGATTCTCCGCACCCGTACTACTTAGCTCCTCCGATCCACTGTGACCTGCACCGGCCTGCACCCATGGTTTGCATTTCCGGGCCTCCAAATCGCAGACCTGCAGCCCGAGCTGTCTATACACCGCTACGCCGATCCCGACCTGCATCCTGCGCTTTGTATTTCCTGGCCCTCCACCGCAGGCCTGTAGCTCGAGTTGTCTCTGCTTAGCTCTGCCGATCTCTGCTTAGCTCTGCCGATCCCGACCCACCTCTGCGCTTTGTATTTCCTGGCCCTCCACCGCAGGCCTGTAGCTCGAGTTGCCTCTGCTTAGCTCTGCCGATCCCGACCCGCCTCTGCGCTTTGTATTTCCTGGCCCTCCACCGCAGGCCTGTAGCTCGAGTTGCCTCTGCTTAACTCTGCCGATCCCGACCTGCATCCTGCGCTTTGTATTTCCTGGCCCTCCACCGCAGGCCTGTAGCTCGAGTTGCCTCTGCTTAGCTCTGCCGATCCCGACCTGCATCCTGCGCTTTGTATTTCCTGGCCCTCCGCCGCAGGCCTGTCGTCTCTCTTCGTTTTCCTACTGCTTCGCCCCTTCGATCAACAAGCCTGTCAGGCCTCCGGCTATCCCCTATGCTCAACTCTGACTACCTCGTCAGCTTTACTATTTGACCGCCAAGTCGCCTTGACTATTGACTGCCACATCCTCATGATTTTTGACCATCATATGACCTTAACTTTTCTAACCCTTTCCTCATGGACCCCTCCATTACCAACCGTATCAAATACCTTTCATTTAACACTGTTGAGTTTGATGAAATGACCGCGTACAAGAAAAATGCTCCAGATGACCCCCCAAGTAAAGCATGAACCGATGCAAATGATGTTTACTTATAGGAATAATTCATTCTAGATGGGCAAGGCAATAAAAATAGAACAACTATATTAAATTCATGCTACACTATTTGGATTTCACAAATTTAACAATATTAGACAACACTAGCTATTTGAATCTTAAGATTTCGTTATATATTATATCCCACAACTTACTAAAAAGACAAAAAAGCATGCCTTTCAGCCCAAACAACTGTTGATCTTAATTTTCAACGTTATGTACATCAATATCCTTTTCATAAGATTTTTACTCAATATTTTGTTTATTTAATGTATATGGACTATGTTGTGGACATTTGTCTTGATGACATGACCTCTAGTGTATATAATGAAAATCTTAATTCTCACATCATAAATTGTGGATCATTTGGGGATTTTGTAACAGTGTATCGCAAATTACCTGTGGTTAAGCATTTTGAGTTAATCCTCCAAGCTATTAAGTTTGAATATAGTGCAAATTCAAGGAGAAATTGATAAGGCTATTGTAAGAATAAATTCAAAGTGATTAAACTGGAAGGAGCTCAAGTCTTGTGCACTTGTTGTGTGTTCCTATGACTTGAAATAAAATTTAGATTTCAATTTTAAAGCTTTTGGTCAATAATGTTTAGGAATCAATAATGTGGGAGATAAATAATGCTCTCACTGTGGTAATTTGATTAGTACAGATGTGCTCAATCACATGTGGACTTATTCAATTGGTTATATCATTCAATTTACTAAGATTGCTAGAATAAGAATTTTAGATCAAGTTTATTAATGACTAATCAAATATATTGGCCAAACAGTTCATATTACGATCAATAGTAATATTTGACATTCTCAATCCTCTCAAATAATTATATGTTTATTATTTTATATTTATCATCTTTTGATTGTTTTTTTACTAACCTAATCTATGTCTTTGTTCACAGTTCATCAAAACACAGTACTCTAGAGAAGAAATTAATGAAGTACATTCTGAGTGGGTAGAATGCATACAAGACTATATTTATGACTAGGTATATAAAGTTATACAATGACTTGATCTATTTAGAAAGTGTTTGCATATAATTCATGTTACATAATCTGGTCCTAACAGATATGCCCCTGGGAAACATCATGATTATTAAACCTTCAGTGTGTAGGACGTCCAGGTAAAATATCTTTTTTATTATTATTCTTATTCTAGAATGCAGGAAGTGATTTACAACATCTTAAGATTTTGAGATGTTCAAACATATATACCATTTGCTGGTAAACACATTACTGTATGACTTCCATTTTTGTGAAGATTATCAGTTAAGTTTGTAGTGATTATAAGTGTTGGAGTGTATACTAAAAGCCTAGCTTTTGTAAACATTTATTTTGAAATAAAAGAATCACATTGATCAATATCTACATTTATTTGTTAAATATAATTGTTCAATTAATTTAAATAGTAGATAACATGGTGTGTAGTGTCACACACAGAAGATCATGTTGACAGTTCTTTATAAATTATAAACAGTTGCTCACGACTAAGATGGAAAGGAACAAACCATTGGAATAGTCGTAGTGTAATTAAGTATTAGTTTATCTTGATTAATAAATTACACTGGTATACTCTAAGTGTATTGAGTAGGACCATTTAGGTAAGTTCTTTTTGTACTTACTTAATAAAAGAACTAGACCTTAGTTATTATGGAAGTGTGTGCTCTTAATCCTAATATAATAACAAGCACATATATTTAATATTTATTTTTTGACTTATCAAAGGGTGAGGTTTAGCTCGATAAATCAATATACCCGATAAGTTGGGAAATGATATTACTTATAGTGTGTGTTGTTGATTATAGAAGGAATCTGTGTCCTAATTATCTAGGTTGAGAATGTCCCCAAGAGGAGCTCATAAGGATTGCCATGTTAAACCCTATAGGTGGACTTAGTCCGACATGACAATGAAGTTAAGTGGTACTACTCTTGGAGCTAGATATTAATTAAGTGAGTTGTCAGTAACTTACTTAATTAGTGGACATTCGTTATTTTAAACACAGGGAGACTAACACACTCATAATAAGGAGCCCATAATGTAATTTGGGATTGGTGCGGTAGTGCGATAATAACTTTCTAGTGGAATGAGTTATTATCGATGAACTTGAGTTGTGTGTTCGGGGCGAGCACGGGATACTCAAGCACATCGGAAGGTTAAAACCAATTTCTCCTCTAGTTCCCTGTCATAGCCTCATTATAGCCTCAAGTCCATCCAAATGTAAGACTCTTCTTGGTGTCCAAGAAGGGGCCCGGTCTAATGCTTGGTGACCAAGCAAGAGCCGACCACATCCTCTTCTATAGAGGCCGACCCTATTGCTTGGTGACCAAGATAGTAGGGGCCGGCCACAATAATTCAAACAAGGAGGGTTTTTTTGAATTTTTAAAATATTCTCTTTGTAGAAAACTATAAGTTTTAAAAGAAAGATTTTAATTTTAAAAACTTTCCTTATTTGAATTAGGCCACATGTTTTAAAAGAAAGTTTAAAAGATTTTAAAACTTTCCTTTTTTAAACCATCCTCATGGTTTAAGAAAAAAAAGAAGATAAGTTTTAAAATTTAAATTTTCTATCACCATGTTAAAAAAGGAAATTTTATAAGAGAAATTTTAAATTTTAAAACATGATTTTAAATTTTAGAACTTTCCTTTTTTAACTCTTACTTTAGGAAAGAGAGCTTGTAAAATTTTATAAGAGTTTTTCTTCTTGTAAATTTTATAAAAAAATAATATTCCTTTCCTCTTATGGGGGCCAACCACCCTTGCTTGGTGCCCAAGTAAGGTAGGTGGCCGGCCAAAACAAAAAAAATAAATTCATCATCCAAATTGATTTGGTGATTGATTCAATCAAGCGGAAAGAAAAGGAAAATTAAAAGGGAAAAGGAATAACTACAGGAAGATTTTAATTTTTGTAAAATTTTTTCCTTATTTACCTTGGGCTACTAATATAAAAGAAGGGGTGAGAAGGCTTCATGAGACACAACTCTTATTCTCTTGCTTGGAGGATCTCTTGGTGGTCGACCCTCTCTCTTCTCCCTTTCCCTTTGCTCTCTTCTCCTTGGTGGTGGTGGTGGCCGGATTTTAGAGGAAGAGGAAGAAAGCTTTTGGGTGGTGTTCATCTTGGAGGATCGTCACCCACATGACGTCCAAGGTGAGGCGAGGAATACGGCAGAAGATCTCGAGATCATTAACATACAAAATGAAGGTATAATTAGCAATTATTTTCTGCATCATGCTAGTTATTTCTTTTTGTAAGAATTCCAAACACAAGAGGCATTAGATCTAGTTTTTCGAATTAGTTTTTCGAGTTTATGTTTTCTTCTCTTTCGAATTTGTGATTCGATTGTTCTTTTTGGTTAACCTAGAGTTATTTAAGGAAATTAAATATTAGCTTTCCTTAAAAGGCTTTGTTTAGGTGGTGGTGGTTGCTCCCATATCCAAGAAGGCTATGTGCCTCGCCATGCAGTCCTGGAAGTCAATTTTGAAAATTAATATTTAATGGAATTAATAACATATGTGGATTTGAATCAATAGTGTTAAGTTCCGCTTGCGATTCAAATCTAAACCATTAAGAACAGATAAGTTAAATTTGGAATCAATGATGTTAAGTTCCATCTGCGATTCCTAATTTAACTTCTAAAGAACACAATAGGTTATTTAAGGAAAGGTTTGATACTTGTACAAAATTTTTATACAATAGAATCGGTACGTTTTAGGACTAACCAACAATTGGTATCAGAGCTAGGATTTGCCTCTGTGTGTTTAGAATTCAAATAGGTTATGCACATGTCATACATAGTTTAGGCAGGATAATAGTAGGATGTGCTAACTCTTTGGTTGCAGGCTCCAACTATTATGGCTTATAGATGTTGTGTGTGATTGGACCCTTGGACATGTCAAGGGCAATATTTTGTGTGTGTATGATTGTATGTAACTAATATAGCAGGAACTGTATTAGCCCTAGGATTTTAGAATTTTATTTTCGATCTAGATTACATGTACATTCTCTCATGGAATATAGGATCGATATATGTAAAATTCTATTTTTGTCGCAGATCGGATTCTTGTCAGGCGTGGTACTTTTGGAGCACCAAAGATGCAGCGGAATAAGAAGCAAGATGGATGTGATGACTCGACCCGATGGCGATGGCTAAAGATGGCGGTGGCTAAAGATGACAGCAGATAAGGTTGGAGCACATGGAGGACAGTAACAGAAAAAGGCCATAATAGTTGGAAAATAATTTTCATATTTATTGCTTTTATTTACTGTGATGTGTGTGTATGCATGTGATGTATGCTAGGATAGTTTAAAATTCCTCACTTTAAATAACTAAGTGGGAGAGAGATTTATTTTAATAAATTCCACGGTCTCCATTACTGATTTGTAAGTGATGCACACAAACTTGCACGTTGGCTCTGAGTGCCTTCCTCCATATCGGATGAGTTTGTTTGTGGATCACTAGATCAAACTTCCATTTTAGATGACTATAGGAAATTAATTAAGAGCGTGTGATCTTCCCCATCGGAAGGGGCACAATCTTATTAATGGACTTAGTATCAAGTAATGGTATACACTTAGGCACGTCTAATAGTATCCTCCCCATCGGAGTCACTGCTATTATTTGTGTGATCGAAGGAAACCAACTATTAATTTTATTTGTCAAAAAGTTAGGTTGACAAGATAATAAAATTAATGGGTTACACCCTCCTTTTACAAATGTTGAATTTGTATACGTCCACACTATCGTGGCATACAAAATTCACATTGTTTTGAGGTGTTGGTTAATTTAAAATAGTATTGTTTGAGGAATCAATATTATTATAAATTTAGAGTCCTGACCAAAGTTATTTTTGTGATTCTTAGGATGACTTTCAACCCACTGGCCATTATACTGAAAGAGAACAAACTTACTGGACCCAACTACATAGATTGGAAAAAAAACCTGGACATTGTCCTTATTGCTGAAAGCTCTAAGTTTGTATTGACTGAGGCTTGCCCTGATGCACCTGACGGTGACTCTACCCCAGAGGAGATTGAGTATCATAAGAAATGGGTAAAAGCTGATGAGATGACATGGTGTTACATTTTGGCATCAATGTCAAATGTATTGCAACATCAGCATCAAGATTTACCAACAACTTATGATATAATGAACAATCTCAAAGAACTCTTTGGGCACCAGAGTCGGACTGCTAGGCAAGAGGCAATGAGAAAATTAATGACGACCACCATGTCTGAGGGAACACCCGTAAGGGATCATATCCTCAAAATGATGGCCTATCTGAACGAAATACAAGTTCTTGGAGGAGAAATCGATGGGGAAATCCAGGTCGATATAATTCTCCAAACGCTACCCAGAAGTTTAGAGCAGTTCCGCCTGAACTATAACATGAACAAAAGAGAGTATACGTTGGCGGAACTTCTGACAGAACTACAGGCAGCAGAAGGTATATTTCGTCAAAGTTCTCAGATTCACTATGCTGAAAATGGTTCTACTTCTAAGCCGAAAGGCAAGAAGAAGAAGAAACAAGTCTTTTCAACGAAGAGAGTGAATAAACCTCATGGATAAAAAGCTGGAATGAAAAATCCGAAGGGCAAGTGCTTCATCTGCAAGCAGACAGGGCATTGGAAGACAGACTGTCCTCGTAAGAATCAGAACAATAAAGGTATATCTCATGCTCTAGTTATTGAAACATGTTTAGCGGTGTTATCTACCAGCACCTGGTGTGTAGATACGGGAGCCACTGATCATGTATGTAATTTTTTGCAGGGGTTCCAGGAAACTCGACGACTATTTGAAGGAGAAATTACCGTCTACATGGGCAATGCTACTAAGGTGGCAGCTGTTGCAGTGGGAGACGTCTACTTATCTTTTGATAGGAATATAAAATTGGTTTTAATAAATTATCTTTATGTACTCAGTTTTAGAAAGAATTTAATTTCAGTTTCTAAACTGTATTTGGATAGATATTCTGTTTCCTTTATTAACAATGTGGTTATAAAGAGAAATAGAGTTATTATCTATTCTGGTGCATTGGTTGGCAATTTATATACTTTAAATCCAATTTCTCCCACAAAGCAACAAATGGAAATTAATAACACATCTTCTAATTCCAATAAGAGAAAAGAACCTTCGGAGATGAACCAAGCGTATCTTTGGCATCTAAGGCTTGGTCATATTAACTTAAGTAGGATTCAAAGGCTTATAGCTGATGGACTCTTGGGTTCATTAGACTTGGAAAATTTTCTAACTTGTGAATCTTGCTTGGAAGGTAAAATGACCAAGAGGCCTTTTAAGGCCAAGGGGTATAGAGCCAAAGAAGCGTTAGAATTGGTTCATTCTGATTTGTGTGGTCCTATGTCTATCCAGGCTAGAGGTGGTTTTGAATATTTTGTCTCTTTTATAGACGATTATTCAAGATACGGATACATTTACCTGATGCGCCGCAAGTCTGTAAGGTTGATGTGGAGAAACGTTTAGGTAAAAGTATCAAGACACTACGGTCTGATCGTGGTGGCAAATACCTCTTAGGAGAGTTTAGGAATTACTTATCAGAGGCCGGGATTCAATCCCAATTGTCCGCACCTGGTACACCCCAACAGAATGGTGTGGCAGAACGAAGGAATATGACTCTTATGGAGATGGTTAGATCGATGATGAGTTATTCAGAATTACCAAATTCATTTTGGGGATACGCTCTGGAAACGACAGCGCACATTCTGAAATTAGTACCTTCTAAACCAGTATCTTCTACTTCCATAAAATTGTGGAATGAGCGAAAGCCTAGTCTAAGACATATTCAGATTTGGGGTACTCCAGCACATGTGCTGAAACCAGACGCTGATAAGTTAGAATCTCGTACAGAAGTTCATGTGTTTATAGGTTATCCCAGAGGAACGAAAGGTGGTTTATTTTATAGTCCTAAAGACTAGAAGTTCATTGTTAGCACCAATGCCCAGTTTTTAGAAGAAAACTATATAATGGATCACAAGCCCAGTTGCAAAATTGTTCTAGAAGAACTTAGAGAGGACACGTCTACTTTAGTACCAACGGTGCAAGATGAAGTACCACAAGAGACTGCAACACGTGTCACACATAATACACAACCACAGACAGTGCCTCGTCGTAGTGGGAGGGTTGTGAGGCAACCAGAGAGATTCATGTTTTTGGGAGAGTTTTCGGACTTGATCCCGGGTAAACATGAACCTGATCCCCGGACATATGTCAAAGCACTAGAAGATATAGATGCAGTATCTTGGCAAAAGGCAATGAATTCTGAAATAGAATCCATGTATTCTAATAAGGTCTGGGAGCTTGTAGAACCACCAGATGATGTAAAAGCCGTTGGATGCAAATGGATCTACAAAAGGAAAAGAGGGACAGACGGGAAGGTAGAAACCTTCAAAGCAAGGCTTGTTGCGAAAGGGTACACTCAGAAAGAGGGAATCGATTATGAGGAGACTTTTTCGCCGGTAGCTATGCTTAAGTTTATCCGGATACTCTTATCCATTGCCACTCATATGGATTATGAGATTTGGCAAATGGATGTCAAGACAGCTTTCCTTAACGGAAGTCTTGAAGAAAACATCCATATGAAGCAACCAGAATGGTTCATTGAAAAGGGCAAAGAGCATCTAGTGTGCAAGCTCAATCGGTCCATTTATGGACTGAAGCAAGCTTCAAGATCTTGGAACATCCGGTTTAATGAAGTAATCCAGTCATATGGATTTATTCAGTGTCCGGATGAGTCTTGTGTGTGCAAGAAGTGTAACGGAAACATGGTGATATTTCTTGTACTATACGTAGATGATATTTTGTTAATTGGCAACAATGTCAAGGTATTATCGGACGTAAGGGTATGGTTGTCCAAAAAATTTGATATGAAGGCATTAGGAGAATGTGCACACATTCTTGGGATCAAAGTTATAAGGGATCGCAAGAAAAGAATGTTGTGCCTATCTCAAGCTTCATATATAGATACGATCCTTGCTCGTTTTAGCATGCAAAACTCTAAAAAGGGTTTCTTACCTTTTAGGCCTGGAGTAGCTTTATCTAAAGAGATGTCTCCGAAGACATCAAAGGAGATAGAGGACATGAAGGTAGTTCCTTATGCCTCGGTTGTAGGAAGCCTTATGTATGCAATGCTGTATACGAGACCTGATATCTGTTTTACCGTGGGCATGGTTAGCAGATATCAGAGTAACCCTGGACAAGGACATTGGACTGCTGTGAAGCATATATTAAAGTACCTGAGAAGGACTAGAGATTATATGCTAGTATACCAAGCAGACGATTTGCTCCCTGTGGTTTACACGGATTCAGACTTCCAATCAGATAGGGACAATAGTAAGTCTATGTCAGGCTATGTGTTTACTCTAGGAGGTGGAGCCATTGTATGGAGGAGTGTTAAGTAAAAATGTGTCTCAGACTCAACCATGGAAGTTGAGTATGTGGCAGCCTCTGAGGCAGCCAAAGAAGCTGTGTGGCTCAGGAACTTTCTAATGGACTTAGATGTGATTCCTGGTTTGCCCAAGATCATCACAAGTTATTGTGATAATAGCGGTACAGTTGTAAACTCGAAGAAACCACGAGCCCATAAGGCAAGTAAACATATAGAGCGCAAGTACCACCTGATACGAGACATCATCAAGCGAGAAGAAGTAGTTGTCGCCAAGATTGTATCAGCAAATAACCTGGCAGATCATTTCACTGCCCTTCCAGCAAAAGCTTTTGATCGGCATATTGAGGGGATGGGAATTAGATGTATGGCAACAGATATGACAACTTAGTCTTTTAGTATAAGTGGGAGATTGTTGGAGTGTATACTAAAAGCTTAGCTTTTGTAAACATTTATTTTGAAATAAAAGAATCACATTGGTCAATATCTATATTTATTTGTTAAATGTAATTGTTCAATTAATTTATATAATAGACAACATGGTGTGTGGTGTCACACACAAAAGATCATGTTGACGGTTCTTTATAAATTGTAAACAGTTGCTCACGACTAAGATGGAAAGGAACAAACCATTGGAATAGTCGTAGTGTAATTAAATATTAGTTTATCTTGATTAATAAATTACACTGGTACACTCTAAGTGGATTGAGTAGGACCATTTAGGTAAGTTCTTTTTATACTGACTTAATAAAAGAACTAGACCTTAGTTATTATGGAAGTGTGTGCTCTTAATCCTAATATAATAACAAGCACATATATTTAATATTTATTTTTGACTTATCAAAGGGTGAGGTTTAGCTCGATAAATCAATATACCCGATAAGTTGAGAAATGATATTACTTATAGTGTGTGTTGTTGATTATAGAAGGAATCTGTGTCCTAGTTATCTAGGTTGAGAATGGCCCCAAGAGGAGCTCATAAGGATTGCCATGTTAAACCCTGTAGGTGGACTTAGTCCGACATGACAATGAAGTTGAGTGGTACTACTCTTGGAGCTAGATATTAATTAAGTGAGTTGTCAGTAACTTACTTAATTAGTGGACATTCATTATTTTAAACACAGGGAGACTAACACACTCATAATAAGGAGCCCATAATGTAATTTGGGATTGGTGCGGTAGTGCGATAATAACTTTCTAGTGGAATGAGTTATTATCGATGAACTTGAGTTGTGTGTTCGGGGCGAGCACGGGATACTCAAGCTCATCGGAAGGTCAAAACCAATTTCTCCTCTAGGTCCCTGTCGTAGCCTCATTATAGCCTCAAGTCCATCCAAATGTAAGACTCTTCTTGGTGTCCAAGAAGGGGCCCGGTCCAATGCTTGGTGACCAAGCAAGAGCCGACCACATCCTCTTCTATAGGGGCCGACCCTATTGCTTGGTGACCAAGCTAGTAGGGGCTGGCTACAATAATTCAAATAAGGAGGGTTTTTTTGAATTTTTAAAATATTCTCTTTGTAGAAAACTATAAGTTTTAAAAGAAAGATTTTAATTTTAAAAACTTTCCTTATTTGAATTAGGCCACATGTTTTAAAAGAAAGTTTAAAAGATTTTAAAACTTTCATTTTTTAAACCATTCTCATGGTTTAAGAAAAAAAGGAAGATAAGTTTTAAAATTTAAATTTTCTATCACCATGTTAAAAAAGGAAATTTTATAAGAGAAATTTTAAATTTTAAAACATGGTTTTAAATTTTAGAACTTTCCTTTTTTAACTCTTACTTTAGGAAAGAGAGCTTGTAAAATTTTATAAGAGTTTTTCTTCTTGTAAAATTTTATAAAAAAATAATATTCCTTTCCTCTTAAGGGGGCCAACCACCCTTGCTTGGTGCCCAAGTAAGGTGGCCGACTAAAAGAAAAAAAAATAAAATCATCATCCAAATTGATTTGGTGATTGATTCAATCAAGCGGAAAGAAAAGGAAAATTAAAAGGGAAAAGGAAAAACTAGAGGAAGATTTTAATTTTTGTAAAAATTCTTCCCTTATTTGCCTTGGGCAACTAATATAAAAGAAGGGGTGAGGAGGCTTCATGAGACACAACTCTTATTCTCTTGCTTGGAGGATCTCTTGGTGGTCGTCCCTCTCTCTTCTCCCTTTCCCTTTGCTCTCTTCTCCTTGGTGGTGGTGGTGGTCGGATTTTAGAGGAAGAGGAAGAAAGCTTTTGGGTGGTGTTCATCTTGGAGGATCGTCGCCCACACGACGTCCAAGGTGAGGCGAGGAATACGGCAGAAGATCTCGAGGTCATTAGCATACAAAAAGAAGGTATAATTAGCAATTATTTTCTTCATCATGCTAGTTATTTTTTTTTGTAAGAATTCTAAACACAAGAGGCATTAGATCTAGTTTTTCGAATTAGTTTTTCAAGTTTGTGTTTTCTTCTTTTTCAAATTTGTGATTCGATTGTTCTTTTTGGTTAACCTAGAGTTATTTACAGAAATTAAATATTAGCTTTCCTTAAAAGACTTTGTCTAGGCGGTGGTGGTTGCTCCCATATTTAAGAAGGTCATGTGCTTCGCTATGCAGTCCTGGAAGTCAATTTTGGAAATTAATATTTAATGGAATTAATAACATAGGTGGATTTCAATCAATAGTGTTAAGTTTCGCTTACGATTCAAATCTAAACCATTAAGAACATATAAGTTAAATTTGGAATCAATGATGTTAAGTTCCATCTGCGATTCCTAATTTAACTTCTAAAGAACACAATAGGCTATTTAAGGAATGGTTCGACACTTGTACAAAATTTTTGTACAGTGGAACCAGTACGTTTTCCTAGGACTAACCAACAATAAGTTTAGATGGCAGTGATTATCAGTTTAGAAAATCTTATTCTGGAATGAACAAAGTGATTAACAATTTAGATGGTTTAATGAATTAGTTTATTCTTGCTTTTTATAGAAATAAAGTAGTGTTGAAACTGGTTTTGTATATTGCTTTGTGGTTTTCATGCAAACTGCACATTTGTAAGATTTATGATCTTACTTGACTGATGAATTTTGGCACATATATATGATATGCCAGCATGTGAAGCAGTGAGGGATCATTAATATTCTGTAGACAAAAGGTACATAACTTCCTCTATGATTCCTTTTTCTGTTGCCGCTGTCAGCTATTCTAACTGCTTACACATAATACATGGTTTAAGTTATAATATCAAGTTTATATATTCTGTTGGTGCAGGGAGCACCAAACGATCGAACCTGAGTTTTGATTATATCAAAGGGTCTAAAGTTAAGTTGTCTTATGATCTAATAAGTTTGATTGAGCTCGTAGGAAAGTCCTAAGTTGTCTTAGGTAAAGTCCTAGTGGATTCTAGGCAGGTGGAAAACCCTAGGGTGTGGTAACCCTAGGTCCTAGGGGGTGGTAATCCTAGGTAAAGAAAAGTCCTAACTATGGTTAGGCAGGTGGAAAACCCTAGGGGGCGGTAACTTAGGTCCTAGGGGGTGGTAACCCTAGGTGGAAGTCTTGGCGGGTCGAACGCTTCAGGCAAAAATCCTAGGGTCGGGGACTCTAGGTGGAAAGTCCTGATGGTCGCGGACCCGGTGAAAAGACTGGATGGGTCGTAGAGCGAACGTCCAGTAGAAAGTCCTGGAGCCTTGGGCGCTAAGAAGAAAGTTCAGTCGGTCTGGAGGACCGAGTTGGCAACAGGTAAACTCTCTTGAGAGGAGTAGGTGAAGACGCACTCCCCGATGAGGGAACAGTAGACGTCAGTTCGACCTAGAGTTTCGATGAAACTCAAAGTCAAAACCGGACAGTCAAAGGCTGTCATAATTTCATATTATATGTATATTATCTTTGCCTGGACTAACTTTGTTTTGCAAAAAATAAGGGCTGGAGAAAGTTGGTCCGAGTGCCCGGAATTGGTCCGGGTGCCTCGAGCTGGTCCAAGCGCCCGGAGTCGGTCCAGGCACTCGGAACTTAAAAGTTATCGCCAAGCTAATGTGGTGCACGCGGAGTGGCTGAGCCATGTGGTCCAGGCGCCCGGAGGGGTCTCGGGCACCCGGAACAGCCTATAAAAGTAGGCTCGACTATAAGCTTCAGTACAACATAATGAATGACTTCCACTTCTTTGAGCTGCTCAAAAAACGCTTCTACGACGCTCGAAAGCTCCAACAACTATTCCATCGAAGATTTTCTGTTGTCAGTATTCATTAATGGTTAATTACTTGTAAACTCTATTTTGTAATCTTTCCAATTGATTAATGATTGTCCATCGAAAAATACTCTTACGTACGGGCCTTAGAGTAGGAGTCGACACAGACTTTGAACCAAGTAACCAAAAGTGTTAGCTATTGGTTTTTGTTTACTTCTATTCCACTGCATATTTCCGAAATGATAAGTGAAAGCCACGAGCCCTATTCAACCCCCCCCCCCCCTCTAGCGCTTTTGATCCTACATATTCATCAACTTTTCTCATGCACACCTGCTTGACTACTCATGAAGCTGCAACTTTTGTCGTGCTTATCTGGACATTCTTTTACTTCAACATTTCAGAAGGTCCAGATTCATGTGACTTCACTTAATTTGGACTCAAAATCTTCATTTCTTGACATGGTTAATAGGTAGATCAATTAGTTTTATATGCTATTCAGCAACTCTTTAATCATAATCTCTGGTACAATACATAAATAATACTGAAGAAAAAGGAAAAAAAAGGAATAATTCTTCTTTCTTTATTCACTGCTAGCTGTTTGATTTCATGAACATTATGCACAAAAACTTGAATCAAAGTTGTTGTGGTGTTTGAAATATTCTATGAACTTTGTTTACAAGCTGCTTTCCAGGATTTGGTTACAAATAAGGAAAGATCATAGATTTTTTATCCCCATCTTTTTTCTAGTATTCGAAAGTTTCAGTTATGGAGGAGAAGAGAAGAAACCTCCTCATTTTCTCTAGTTATAGTTCATGCAGTTACTACAATTCTCTTGTCTCTTAAATTTTATATTTTTCTTTGATAAGTTTTGTTTAATTTTTCTCTCCTTCTGACTTTGTTTACATTAAATCAATAGTTTGAGTTTTAAGTATCAATTAATTAACTTTTCTCTTGAAGGTACATAACTCAGGGGTAATTCATGAGGATTGGGATTTTTGATGTAAGGTGTGAGATTTGTTTAGTTTCTAGATTACCTTGCTAATGCGAAGAAACAATATGGCGAACTGGAAAACATGTGATTTATGGTTTAATACTACTAAGTTTGATGAGTGTACAACTCTTTTTTTGTATATTTTAGCTGGCATATTTTGAATTTCAATTACACAGCTATTATTTTCTCATTTTGATGTGTGCAGTTAATTTTTGAAATTTAAAGATAACATTTTCATGGATTGATTGCAATAAATATTTAGTTTGGTATTGGTGGTTTGCTTATATTAAATATGTTGGTGCAATATCCCTAGGTCAAGGTTGACCTGGTTGACTAAGCTTGAGTTGACTCAAACTTGAGTCTTGATGTTTGAGTTTCGATGTTTGACAATACATGGAGATTGCAGATACAATCATCTGATTAGGAATATTGTTGATACAATTACCCTCTGGTCAAGGACTGACCAGTTAGATGTGAAGAAGAGTCAAGTAGGTCAAAGGGTTGACCAGATACTTGATTGGGAAAGTCCTAATTGGAGGTTAGGTAAGGCAAAATCCTAGTGAGTGAAGCCAAGTGAAAGACCTAGTGAGTGAATCTAGGCACTTGGAAAATCTTAGTGAGTGAAGTTAGGTGAAATACCTAGTGAGTGAAGCTAGGCAGGTGAAAGTCTCAGTGAGTGAAGCAGAGCAGTAGGAAAGTCCCGGTGAGTGATGTCGGGTAGTGGGAAAATCCTGGTGAGTGAAGTCAGGTGAAAACCCTAGTGAGTGAAGCTAGGTGAAAGTCCTGGTGAGTGAAGCCAGGCAGATGGAAAGCCCTAGTGAGTGAAGCTAGGCAGAAGGAAAGACCTAGTGAGTGAAGCTAGGTGAAAGTCCTGGTGAGTGAAGCCAGGTAGATGGAAAACCCTAGTGAGTGAAGCTAGACAGAAGGAAAGACCTAGTGAGTGAAGCTAGGTGAAAGTCCTGGTGAGTGTAGCCAGGCAGATGGAAAGCCCTAGTGAGTGAAGCTAGGCAAATGGAAAGACCTGGTGAGTGAAGCCAAGTATGTGAAAATCCGGGTGGGTCAAGGTTGACATGACACCTAGTGTCGGGAATCCCAAGTAGGTCAAAGGATTGATCGGATACTTGGCACGAGAAAATCCAGATGGGTCATGGGTGACCGAACATCTGGTGGAAGTCTAAGTGGATTATAGAGGACCGGACACTTGGCACAAGACTGTAAGTCCAAGTGGGTCACGGTTGACCGGACACTTAGCACGAAGAGAAAAGTCTAAGTGGGTCAAAGGATTGATCAAACACTTGGTGAAGAAGTCCCAGTAGGTCAAGGTTGACCGGATGCTAGGC
Organism: Zingiber officinale; assembly: GCF_018446385.1. Classification (NCBI taxonomy): domain Eukaryota; kingdom Viridiplantae; phylum Streptophyta; class Magnoliopsida; order Zingiberales; family Zingiberaceae; genus Zingiber; species Zingiber officinale. The sequence continues at coordinate 38,519,622 of NC_056007.1, read as the reverse complement.
ACGAGGAGTCCCAACAGATCATGGTTGACCAGATGTTCGGCTTGGGGCACCTTAAACTTGACTCGGGCAAGCTAGGGTTGATCATTTTGATGAAGTGATCAAATTGTACCGAGCCCAATTGATCAACTGATTGATTGGGCACAGTGCTCCGATAAACAACATTCCAATCGATCAGTTGATCGATTGGGAAGAAATGTCATGAGCACAGAACGGTCCCCAATCGATCAACCGATCGATTTGGGGCTAGAAATCGCGTGTGATGTGAGAGAGCTGAATCGATCGGGCGATCAATTTATACCATTTTCCAGAGAGAACAGAAGAAGGTTGAATCGATCAACGATCGATTTAGCCTCCCCAATCGATCGGCCGATTGATTGGGAGACGATCGTTGTGCAGGATAAAGCCGTTATCGAGCGTCTTCCTTCGCATCTCTTCCTCTCCACTTCTTGCGATGATTTCTCACAAGTTCACACCAGATCTTGAAGCTTCTTGGAGTAAAGTGTTGCTACACTTCCAAGGTCAAGAGGCGTTCCACACAAGGAGAAGCAAGCTAGGGTTTTGTAAATCTTGTAAGATTTGTATTGTATAAGCTTATTTTTCTTTCTTCTTGTATTGAGAGGTTGTACAAGGCTTCCCCACCTTCGGTAGTTACCAAGGAGTGTTTTATTAGTGGATGAGTGAGTGAGGGCCGGATCCTTGGATTAGTCACCTCTTCTTGAGGTGGATACCATGTAAATCCTAGCGTCAGCGTTGTGAGTGTGCTTTGTGTGTATTTCCACTGCATATAATCATCATCATCATCAAAGCAAGACAACAAAGCGCGATGAGTTATTCACCCCCCTAGCTACAAATTGACCCTAACAAGTGGTATCAGAGCGAGGTCGCTCTTCACTGGAATCATTGCCGAAAAGGGCAACACGCTAGAGGGAGAAGTTGAAGCAAATTTATCAAAGTCAAAGACTTTAAAAGGCTCAACTTCAAATGGAATTCCAAGATGAACTTAGATACGACACAAGGGTGCCTCCACCATTCACGATGATGAGCTTCGATTCTTGGAAATCAAGAATAAAAATTTTTCTTATGACGGACATAGAGCAATGGTTTGCTCCAATGGAAGACTTTGAAGTTCCAACAAATTCAAAAGGCTAAATTCTCAAGAAGAGCAAGTGGAGCCAAGAGCAAATCTAAAGATATGAGGCCAATGATAAAGCGACCAAGCTATTGGTCAATCTATTGCTAAGCAACATCTTGGAGCAAGTTAGAGAATTTGAAAATGCCAAGGAGCTATGGAGCAAATTGGCTAAAATCCATAAGGTTCCCTCCACTATACCAAATCAAGAGAAATCCAAAAAGAGCAACTCATTGGATCAGGACCAAGAAGAAGAGAACTCGGAAATTGAGAGATGCTTAACATCTGAAGAAGAAGTCCAAGAAGTTTCATCTTCAAAAGAATGCAATGAAAAGTACAAAGAGGGAACATACTCTTTGTTCCATGTACAAGATGAAGATGAAGAAGACTCCGCCTCTAGGATTGAGGAGGAGTGACATTCGATGACACCGTACCAAGAAGAAGGAGAAGATTCTACTTCTGGGTCAAGTGAAGAAGAAGAAGATGGGGCATCCTCCAAAAATCAAGAGACATCAAATGGAGGATCAAGTGGCATCCCTACATGCGAAGATATAAGTAGTTCAACTAAAAATAAAAATCATATTATATGTTTTGAGTGTAGGGAACATGAGCACTACAAGAGTAAGTAACCTAAATTGGCCAAGAAGAAGGGCCAAATAGCACCAAAGGGCAAGGAGAAGCCCAAGGAGACCGCCCCCACAACAAAGAAGAGCAAGGATCACATTGTGTGCTTTTCTTGTAACCAAAAAGGACATTATCGGAGCTAAAGTTCAAAGAGGAAGAAATTGGTCAAACCTAAAGGAGAAAGCTCAAGTCAAGGGGGAGCTTGTAAGAGCAAACCCAAGGTATCATTTATTGAACCAACTTCTTTAAGTAATAGTAACAAGTATGCTAGTTCTAACTTATATCATTTTAATGCAATTTACCATAAAATAGAGGCATGATAGAATTAATGAAAATCATGTGGCTCTTCATGCCAAGACTACCTCACCTAAGGTTAGGAAGGTAGATAAACTAGAAAAGAATACTAAGGACCTTAGTTATAAGCCTAGAAATAGAAATGCTCAAGGATTTAATGATAAACCAAAATCGAGGGATTTATGGAAAGAAAATCAAATCTTGAGGTCAAGGCTTGACAAAATTGAAAAGACCCTAAAAAGGATGGAAGGTATCCTTAAGGGGCAAAAAGAGCATAACCTAGGTTTAGGAAACTAAAAGTCATCCAATGGTCATAGAGGTTTGGGATACAAACCTAAGGCTAAGAAGGATGTAGCTTCATATCATAGGGTTCCATATACCTATGGAACCAATCCTAGGTCTAGGAGTCAAGTCAAGGATACAAGGGAAGTTATCCCTAGGAGTATCTTTGCAACAACAAATGTGACTAAGACTTTTAAGAAGTCAAAGAAAGTCACCAAGAAGGTCACAAGGGAGCTATCCCTAGAGTTGACCTAGAAAAAGTGACCAAGGATTCTAAGAAGCCTAAAAAGGTTATTAGGGAAGTTATCCCTAGTAAGTACCTAGAATATCCAAGGAGCACCAATAGGTGTTGGGTTCCTAGGAGCATTTTCTCTACACCTTAGATGGGTTAGAGAGTGTCAACTCTAATTAGAAGGGTAGTTAATCCAACCTTGATGTAGTTGGCACTTGAAGAGCATTTTCAAGATTTTTGTTAACCTTTGAAAATGAAATGGATTAATTGTTTACTCTTTGGAAGAGTAAAATGTGCCAAAATTTGAGGAAATGAACTTAATTTAAATTGGCACACTTGAGAAAAGCATAAGAAATGCCAAGTTGTGATTTTGGTATTTTCTTAAAGAGTTAAGGCCAAATTTAAGTGATTACTCTTTGAAAGAGTAAAATGTGCCAAAACCTTGAGAAATTACACATAATTTAAATTGGCACAACTAAGAAAAGGTAAAGGAAATGCCAAGTTGGGGTTTGACATTTTCTTGAGAAAATATGGACAAATCTAGGATCAATTTTAGGTTTAGCTAAGGATTAAGAATACTTAGATAGAATATCTAGGTATATTTTATTTATGCTAAATTGTCATATTTTGTTTGCTCATCATATGCCATGACATCATATTTTGCATTCATGTTTATTATGAAAAACTAACAAAAATATCATGTCATGTCATACATACATCGTGTAGCAATAGTATATTTTCTTTTGAAAATTATTTCTTTGTGATGTATGCCATAAATTATCATGCATTATTTTTAATTCCTTGAAATTAAGGACAATGCCATTTACTAACAAGTGGCATCCTAGGTGGATGTAAAAATTTCAAAATACCTAGATAGATATGCATGATCCCTAGTTTAGGGCAAAACCAAAATCTACATCTCATAAAGACTATAAGTTGGTTTGTATGTGTTATAGTGAACATTAGATACAAGTGAGATGTTAGGATTATGAACAAGACTCAAAATGTTGATTTAATGCATCTTATTGAGTTTTGAATTCATCTAAACACATAGTTATGTGTACTCCAATCATTGGAAAAACTAATGTACAAGTCATGTGCATTGAGCCCAAAGAACATGGTTGGAAATTGGTTTTGAAAAATATTTTAAATATACTTTGGAAATCCTTGGTGAAGGCTGTCTTTTGATAGTAATCATCATTGAAAAGTTAGACAAAACTTGGAAGAAACATTGAAGTTTTTGCAAGTTTCCAATTTTGATGTCAATCTTTGAAAATAAGATGTATTTTCTTAGAAAACTATTTTCCCATGATAGCATATACCCTAAATAATGTCTATAATAATTTTCATGATTTTTAGAATTTTGTAGAATTTTTGGGGAGTTTTTGAATTTCACTGAAATTGAATTTCAGGAAATTAGAGCCCCAATCGATCTGTCGATCGATTGGAGGGCCCCAATCGATCAGTCAATCGATTGGGATGTGTTTCCCGTGAGCAGTAGCTCATGGAATCGATCAATTGATCGATCCATTCACTCCTGGATCTATCGGACAATCAATTCAGAGGCAGTTTCTGTGAACAAAACCTCTCTGAATCGATTAGTGAAATTGATTGAGCTAGTGTCAATCGATTGAGTTCCAACCCAATCGATTAAAAAGGATGATTTTAGCTAGAAAAGTCTGATTTCAACACTTTAAGACATTTTTAGCCTCTTTAACCACTCTTAAACCCTTGTAATATATTTATATATATTTAAGAGTAGTTTTCATGATTAAAACAAGGAGAAATGGTTAAGAAACACTAGGTTGAAGTTAGATTGAGGTTTGCATTCAAATATCGATACTTAAACCTCAAAACTTCAATTTTTGAATTTCCTAAAGGTTTAAGAATTCGTAGTCATTGTTAGTACAATGACAAAAGTTTAGAACATGTCTTTAGGGGGAGTTACTCTTTAAGGATATGAAAATTAATTTTTCATATACCTTGGAAGGTGGTTAACCTTCTTTAGAGGAAATGCTCAAGGTTGAGCATTGAAAAACAATGGAAAGTGGATATCTTCGTTGTTAAGTTGTGAATGCTCAAGGACAAGCATTATGAAGTGGATTAATGCTCAAGGGTGAGCATTGGCTACAATGAAGGGTATGGGACCTTCATTGGTGGAATGATGAATTCTCTAGGATGAGCATTGTAAAGAGGTTTAATCCTCAAGGGTGAGCATTGGATACAATGAAGGGTATGAGACCTTTATTGTGGTGTTGTGACTAACATGGTAGGTTGTGAACAACGTTGATTAACTCTTCAGGGGAAGAGTTTTTGATATGTCCCAATAGGGGGAGAATGTACGATTTAAGTTAGGCCTTCATTGCCCCTCTAGGAAAGTTTGGGGGAGATTAATGCTCTCTTGGAAAGGGAGAGAATGAAGGAAACCCTCATTTATGCTTTGTCATGAGAAAAGTTAAGGCTATGGGATTAGCCTAACCTAAAGGTATTGTCAAACATTAAAAAGGGGGAGATTGTTGGTGCAATATCCCTAGGTCAAGGTTGACCTGGTTGAGTAAGCTTAAGTTGGCTCAAACTTGAGTCTTGATGTTTGGGTTTTGATGTTTGACAATACATGGAGAGTACAAACGTAATCGTCCGATTGGAGAGATTGTTGATACAATTCCCCTCTGGTTAAGGACTAACCAGTTAGATGTAAAGAAGAGTCAAGTAGGTCAAAGGGTTGACCGAATACTTGACTGGGAAAGTCCTAACTGGAGGTTAGGCAAGGGAAAATCCTGGTGAGTGAAGCCAGGTGAAAGACCTAGTGAGTGAAGCTAGGCAGTTGGAAAATCCTGGTGAGTGAAGCCAGGTGAAAGACCTAGTGAGTGAAGCTAGGCAGGTAAAAGTCCTGATGAGTGAAGCCGGACAGTGGGAAAGTCTCGGTGAGTGAAGCCAGACAGTGGGAAAATCTTGGTGAGTGAAGCCAGGTGAAAACCCTAGTGAGTGAAGCTAGGTGAGAGTCCTAGTGAGTGAAGTCAAGCAGAGCCCTAGTGAGTGAAGCTAGGCATAAGGAAAGACCTAGTGAGTGAAGCTAGGTGAAAGTCCTGGTGAGCGAAGCCAGGTAGATAGAAAGCTCTAGTGAGTGAAGCTAGGTAGAAGGAAAGATCTAGTGTGTGAAGCTAGGTGAAAGTCCTGGTGAGTGAAGCCAGGCAGATGGAAAGACCTAGTGAGTGAAGCTAGGTAGAAGGAAAGACCTAGTGAGTGAAGCTAGGTCAAAGTCATGGTGAGTGAATCCAGGCAGATGGAAAGCCCTAGTGAGTGAAGCTAGGTAGATGGAAAGACCTGGTGAGTGAAGTCAGGCACGTGGAAATCCAAGTAGGTCAAGGTTGACCAGACACCTAGTGCTGGGAAGCCCAAGTAGGTCAAAGGATTGATCAGATACCTGGCACAAGAAAATCCAGATGTGTCAAGAGTGACCAGACATCTGGTGGGAGTCCAAGTGGGTAATGGAGGACCAGACACTTGGCACGAGACGATAAGTCCAAGTGGGTCAAGGTTGACCAGACACTTGGCACGAAGGGAAAAGTCCAAGTGGGTCAAAGGATTGACCGGACACTTGGCAAAAAAGTCCCAGCAGGTTAAGGTTGATCGGTACTAGGCACGAGGAGTCCCAACAGGTCACGATTGACCGGATATTGGGCTTGGGGCACCTTAGACTTGACTCGGGCAAGCTAGGGTTGGTCAATTTGATCAAGTGATCAAATTGGACTGAGCCCAATTGATCAGCTGATCGATTGGGCACAGTGCTACGACAAACAATATCCCAATCGATCAGCTGATCGATTGGGAAAAAATGTTGCACCACAGAATGGTCCCCAATCGATCAGTCGATCGATTGGGAAGAAATGTTGCACCACAGAATGGTCCCCAATCGATCAGTCGATCGATTTGGCAACGCTAATCGATTAATTGATTGATTTGGCACCGCTAATCGATTAACTGATCGATTGGGGGTTGGAAATCGCGTGTGACGCGAGAGTGCTGAATCGATTTGGAGATCGATTAATTCCATTTTCCAGAGAGAACAGAAGAAGTCTGAATCGATCAGCCGATCGATTCAGCCTCCCCAATCGATCGGTCAATAGATTGGGAGACGATCGTTGCGCAGGATAAAGTCGTTGTCGAGTGTCTTCCTCCGCATCTCTTCCTCTCCACTTCTTGCGACAATTTCTCATAGGTTCACGCCAGATCTTGAAGCTTCTTGGAGTAAAGTGTTGTTGCATTTCCAAGGTCAAGGGGCGTTCCACACAAGGAGAAGCAAGCTAGGGTTTTATAAATCTTGTAAGATTTGTATTGTATAAGATTGTTTTCCTTTCTTCTTGTATTAAGAGGTTGTATAAGGATTCTCCGCCTTTAGTAGTTACTGAGAAGGAGTATTTTATTAGTGGATGAGTGAGTGAGAGTCGAATCCTTGGATTAGTTACCTGTTCTTGAGGTGGATACCAAGTAAATTTTAGCGTTAGCGTTGTGAGTGTGCTTTGTGTGTATTTTTGCTGCATATCATCATCATCAAAGCAAGACAACGAAGCGCGATGAGCTATTCACCCCCGTCAGCTACAAATCGACCCTAACAAAATAAAGATTGGTTGTTTGTTATTATCATGCTACAACATGGACATTAAAGACAATGATTAGAAATGTTGTAAAATGTACATAAGCACAACAGATTTTTTTTTGTAAAAAGTGACAAAAGACAACGGTTTTATCCGTTGTAAAACATAATAAAATTATATACCACAATAGTTTATAACTATTGGCAAAATTAAAAACAACAATGGTTAACATTATCTATCCCAACAGTTTATATTTGTTGTAAAAAGAGTCTATCACAACGATTTACATCTATTGTCGAAATTATCTACCACGATAGTTTTAAAATGTTGTTGTATAGGGTAAAATATTTTTGAGCATATAAATAACAATGGATTAAAACCATTGTCGAATGTCTACAAAGACAACGGATTCAAAACCGTTGTCATAGGGCAATGCATTTTACAACGCTGTCAATTATAATGATTTTTTGACCCTACGATAAGGAATAATATTTATTGTTATTTGCCATTTTTGTTGTAGATATACTCAGAAAAATTTTCAAACTCGACAACTATTTTTAATAATTATCTTGGAAAACTATCTATTTTTGTTAAAAATATTTATTTTTCGTCTAATTAAAAAAATCTTTATTGTGAATTTTTTTCATAGGCCTGAATAAATATTTCTATCATTTAAAAATAATTTTAAAACTTTCTCATCGATATTGGAGTTTTTACAAAATTTAACCAAAATTTTAATTTTTAATATTAACAATTATCTAAACACTCAATTTTTAAAAAGTTGATTTTTCTACTATCAGACATTCCGTTCTCCATATATAGAAATATTTTTAAAACTAAAAATTATTTTTAATAATTATCTTGATAAAATATGTTTCTGCCAAAAATATTTTTTTATCATATTGATTAGACTTATCTTTAAGAAAACATGACGCAAGACTCCAGAAAAATTAAATTTTCAAATATTGAATGTTAAAAATATTTTTATATTAAAAATTAATAGTTTGGTATAAAATTTGTAAAGAATTCATTAATAGTCAAATTTTTTTTGAAAAAAATCATGTTATTAGAGGTTTTGCTGTACTATTACTGTAAAAAATTTGAGAACAAAATTGTAATAATAACTTTATTTGTAAAATAAAAAGGAAATTTCTAGTCTAGTAACTCAATTTTAAAAGTAATTTGAACTAAACATGATTTTGAAACACAATATAGGTTCCTACCTACTAGGTTAAAAAAAAAATTTTTAGGAACATATTTTCGTCATAATTTTCTAATTTGACTCTTATGATATCTAAAATACCAATTTAGTTCTTCATAATTTCAACCCTATTGAACATTTGAGCATACATCATCTTTGTTCAATTTTTTCCTATGACTTATGAAATTTGTACGTTTTAAGAAATTTACTAAAGTTTCTTACCATTATGGCTGCTTCATTTTCGTCGATGGAAGTTTCAGAATCTGGTTCGTCCATTTTTGCTTTTAAAACTACATTCTGATTTAGCTCCTTCCTTAGTTTTGCATATCTAGATTCATAAATTTCTAAAGTAGAAAATAATTCTTCTAGATTACTTACCTCTAAGTCCCTAGAGATGTAGTATGCATCTACTAAGGTTGACCATTCTAGTATTCTTAGAAAAGCGTTAAGCACATATCTTAACAAATCTCGATTGGTTACCTTTTCTTCAAAATTTATGAGTTCGATAATTAGTTCCTTTAGCTTAGCATGCAATTGAGGGACCGTTTCACCTTCCTTTAGTTGAAGATTTGTCTGTTGGTTTCGAAGTAGATCTCTTCTTGCAAGCTTGGCTTCAGGGAATGGATCCTTCGTGAAGCTCTAGGGAATTTTTCCAGAGATCTTTTGCAGACTTATAGACTCCGATCCTATTGACCTCTTGTGGTGGTAGTGCACTCAGCAGATGAAATTTTGCTTTTCCATTGGCCATAAATTTGGCTTGTTCCTTCTTTGTCTAGGTGTCCTCATTTTTTTAGATTATTGTTGTTGTTGTCGATAAGTACTACAAAACTATTTTTCAAAATTAGAAAAATATCAAAATCTATTTTGAAGTATACCTCTATTTTCTTTTTCCAATGGGTGAAGTCTCCCTCGAACTTAGGTGGGTGGATATTTGCTTCGGCCATCATCTTCTATGCTTCGGTCGTCAGTTAGTCCTTCTCAAGTGGTTGGGCTCTGATACCAATTGTCGACGGTTAGTCCTTATGAAGCAACCTTGCTCTGATACCAATTTTAGGTCCCATGCAGCTGGTAAGAGGGGGGGAATTATCCTGCAAAGAAAACTCACACCTTTCTCAAACTATTGAGCTTAAACAATTACACACTTAACAAAAAGATAATAGCAATAAGAAGAGTACGAGACAAATAAATTTACTTGGTTTGCAATCAGAAGATTACTACTCTAAGGAAAATAGGCTCACTATGAAGATCTTCTTCTTGAACAAAATATTGGAGGCAAAGAAGCCTAGTACATGAAAATAAAGCTTGGAAATAAAAAAGCAAAATGAAATTCGAAGTACAAAAGTGTGTTTTTTCAAACTACTGAGACCAGGACTCTATTTATAGCCTGCTAGTTGAATCTGACTGTTTGCTAATGTGGCGCGATCAGAGTGCCCGGACCCTATCAGGGCGCCTCTAGTGTGACAAAGTCTATCTCCACATAACGGTCTTTGTAACAGTACAAGATAACATTTTATCCACTCCCGGACACTTGGACTAGCTCTGAGCACCCGGACAGGCGCTGATGTGGACCCAATGATGATCCACTCGATGAGGCACCCCAGTTGGTGTTAGGACCCTTGGTGCTCAGCTAGAGAGGGGGTGAATAGCCCCTGCACAAATCAAACAAAAAAACCTTTCTCGGACAAATAACTTGATTAAAAGAACACTTGCATATAAAAATAATTAAGAAACTAAAAGACAGAGACTCAGTGGATTTACTTGGTTACAACCGAGAAGGTTGTTAATCCAAGATGAAAAAGTGCACTAGCAATTCTTCTTCTGGCGAAGAAGTCTCTTTACAACAGTGAATGCTCATAAACAGAAAGCTAAACAAAAAATGAAGTGCGTACAAGTGTTGTATTGATCTTTCTTGTTGTTAAAAAGCTTTGGGAGCAAGGCTACTTTATAGCCTTGTTTGGGCACCTGGAAGGGTTCCAGGCGCTTGGAGGGGGATAAAATTTTATCCCCTTCACAATATTTCACGGTCAAACATGATCCAGATAAATTTTGGTTCCGGGCGCCCAAACCTAGAAGTCAACCATCTTGACTTTTTCAGTCCGGGCCTTCCGCTTTGGTTTCGCTTGCCTCGGTCTGGGTCTTCTACTCTAGTTCCTCTTGCTTTGGTGATCTCAACTATCTTGAATAGGGTTCACTCGAACCCAACTTGCGGCTTTCTCGAGAAAGCTTCCGCTCTTGGCTTCTCATCCCTCGGAAGCGCCGCATGCCTCCTTCTCATCCACCCGCGTACTCTTCCGTGGCTCCTTGTCCCTCGGATGCACCGAGCTTGTCAGCTCTCTATCGTGCCGTCCTTCTCGCTAACTGCATCTTTTGCTTGACGCCCTGTGCTCTTAAGTTTATGTACACTTAGACACAAGGTTAAATATAATAGGACCTAACCTAACTTGTTTGATCACATCAAAATAACCTTGGGGGTACCAACAGTTGGCACAGGCCAGAGTTGGGTTCAAGTGATCTCAATTCTTGAAAGCTAGAGGATCACTGAAGCGATTAGAGAAAGAGGCAACAACCAGAGAAGGCACTAAATGGTAAGCACATGGCTGACATGTCCGAGTGCCTAGGCTAGTTGGTTCGAACCAACTAGCCCAGGTGCCCGAACCGATCAGCCATGTGCTTACCGTTCAGTGCCTTCTCTGGTTGTTGCCTCTTTCTCCGATCGCTTCGGTGATCCTCTAGCTTTCCAGAATTGAGTTCACTTGAACCCAACTCCGACCTTCTCTCCTTAAGCAGTCTTCCACTCCAGCGTCTCGTCCCTCGGAATTGCCACTTGCTTCCTTCTCGTCTGCCAACGTACTATTCCTTATCACCTCGTCCCTCAAACACACCGAGTCCTTCGACTCTCTCCCATGTCATCCTTCTCGCTAGCTGCATCTTTCGCTCTACTTCTTGTGCTCCTAAGTTCTAGTATACTTAGACATAAGGATCAAATACACAGGACTTAACTTGACTTGGTTGATCACATCAAAACTATCACGGGGTACTTACGCATTGAGATAATATTCCATTATTCCTTAGATAATCTTGAAACTCTTGGCTTGAGTATTCACCACATTGATCAGATCGAAGTATCTTAATGCTTTTGCCAAGTTGTTTCTTTACTTCATTTCTAAATTTTTTAACTTTTCAAAGACTTCAGACTTGTGTTTCATAAGATACATATAACTAAATTATGAATGATCATCGATAAAGGTAATGAAGTTGTTATAACCTCCTAGTGCTTGAGTTAACATTGGTCCACATACATCGACATGTATGAGACCAAGTAACTCTTTGACTAGTTCACCCTTTCCAGTAGAAGGTAATTAACTTTATTATATTGCTTTTTAAACATGAATCACATGTATTAAATGAATCTAATTCAAATAATTTCATAATTTCAAGTCTTTACAATTCAGACATGTGTTTTTTGTTTATATGGCCAAGGCGATAATGCCACGAGTAGGAGGTTAATTGATCATCTTTTCAAGCATGATTGTTACTCGTTTCGATATTGAATATGTTGTCAGATATATATAACACGTAGATGCCATTGTATAAAGTTTTCATACTATAAAGAACACCATTCAAAGTTATATAACAATAGTTGTTACTAAAAGTTAAATGGAAACCTTTTCTATTTAAATAAGAAATATAAACAATGTTCTTTATTTGTGTAGGGACGAAATAACAATTATCCATTTCTAAGACAAGTCCACTAGGAAGCTTTAACAAATATGTTCTGATTGTGATAGCTGCAACCTTTGCTCCTTTACCAACTCATAGATTTGTTTCTACCTTGACAAGTCTTTTTCTATCCCTTAACCCTTGTATGTCATTACATATATGTGAGTTACACCCAGTATCCAATATCTAAGTGTTAGAGGAAATAACATAGCAGTCAATAATAAAAATACCTGAAGCAGATGGGCATCGGATGCCTTCTTCTTCTTCATGGACTCAAGATAAATCTTATAGTTTCTTCACTAGTTTCCCATATTGCTACAATGATGGCATGAGCCTTTTGTTGTCGGTTCTACTATCTTGAACTTTTTCTTCTTCCTAGTGGCCTAATGCTTTGGCTTCCTCTTAAAACCTTTCTTCGAGGAGTTTATTAACATCAATGTCTTCTTCTTTCTATAAAGAAGGTTCTACATCTTTAAGCATGTTGATCAACTCTGGAATTGTGGATTCAATGCGGTTCATCCGGTAGTTCATCACAAATTGTGAATAGCTAGTAGGTAAACTATGGAGAAATAAGTTAACGCTTAATTCATGATCCAATGCAAATCAAGTGATACCAAATGCTTAATGTAACCATTCATCTTCAGCACAAATTGTACCGTAGATGAACCCTCTTGTATCTTGGAGAAAAAGAGTAGCTTGGTGATCTCGAACCGTTCAATCTAACTTTCTCATCAAATAGCTCACACAGATGAAAAACAATTGTATAATGTAGGATCGAAAGCGCTAAAGGGGGTGAATGAATAGTGCTCATGACTTTTTCACACTTTTCAAAAAATGATCAGAGATAAACGTAGCGAAAATAAAGATAAATGAAAACAAGTGCTAATATGTGTTGCTTTTACTTGGTTCAAAGTTTGTGATGACTTCTACTCCAAGGCCCACACTCATTGAGTGTTTATTTTGGACAATTCACTATCAATCCATAACTTCCAAGTATAGAGACAAAGAATAATTAAAGTACAATAATAAAAAATTATATGGGCGACTTTGGAATTCAAAGAGGCGTGCTTTTGGTCATCAGATTTACAGTCCTTGTGAGATGACCCGAGTCAACTCTATACTATCTTAGTGCAGAGGTGTTCGATAACTTTAATTGTAATTTGATATGCACTTGTAGTACGATATACAGAGTGCTTGTACCAAATTTTAGCATCATTGCCAGGGAATTGTAGTGGTATTTGATAATTTTAGGATTATTTTCTTATTTTTTTAAAAAAAATTATCGAATGCTTTAATATTCATAGATTCATATGTTTGATATCATATACTCCTGTAGCTTCTGATCTTGTCTGTTAGCATTTCAGTATAAGACCAGGATAATTCTTTCAGTTCATCATGGATCTCTATTCTCATCAATTTGGAGGCTTCAATGAATATCACAATTCAGATATTGGGCGACTGAGACACATGCACTAATTATGACAGTCCATCTCATCTAGTTGCTATATGCCACCTCATCTGAAAGACTGCTATATTTCCTATGGAACCCCAGTATTCCCAATATCAATATCAAGATACATATGATCTAGCTCCTAGTACTTATAGTCATGATTAGGGCAATTATTTGACTCAGTACTTTCAACCCTAGATTCCAGAGCAGCATGGATACTTTTAACCCCAATACTATCAACCCAACAGATTCCTAAGCAATATGGGAATACAAAACAACATGCTATTGAGCATTCTCAGTGTTACAATTCAGACTGGATGGACCATAAAAATTTCATGCATGGGAATGAGAGACAATAATTGGATCAATCTTTTCCATCATATTAGAGGCCACAAGAATTTCAAGATGATCATATGCCCACATGGTCACATTTAGTCCAACAGATCAATCTTGTACCTTAGGGAACATTTCAAGGGTTCACTGAAGAAGTCCATGCCCCTAATCAATCAGAATTTCAAGATCTGAAGGAGTTAATGCAGCAGATGCAGCAACAACAAAAGGCCTATATCTAGTCTCAACAAAGAAATGAAGCATTACTACAAAATTATCAAATGTATCTGGATCAAATTGCAGCATCCATCAGCTAGCGACAAGCATAACTATCTAGTAAGGAGATGGATTATAAAGCTTGTGATAACCCTAATCCTAATTCTAAAGCTCTACAGGACTCCTCTAGTTTTATGTGTTGTGATGGTATAGTTGTAGTTGATCCTAACTTTGATGATATTATTGTTGTAGATATTATTGATGCAGGTGTTGTTAGTGATGTTGAGGAGGCAACTGAGTTTGATTATGCATTTGTTGATGAGGAATGTGTAGCGACTTGCATGGTGGAATCAATGCCCTAAGAATCACCCATTTTATTTCCACCATCACTTGAACCAAATGCTGATGATGAAAGTGCAGGGACTTGTATAGATGAGGCAAAGTCCCAAGAATCACTCCCTTTGGTCGTAGAACTACCAAAGCTAGAATTTGAACCTGAAGAGGAAGTCACATCCACTCTTCTAAATCCTTCAGGTACCTTTTAACATTGCAAGGTTAGTAAGTTTTATGATCTTTTAGAAAATTTCATTGAGGTACCTATTATTGATTTTATTGGATGTGATACATTTTTCGATACATGCTTTGTAGAGACTAGTATTATTTCATCTGTTTCTTACTCCTCTTGCGTGTGGGAGGTGCTCTCTTTCTTTGACTTTGTATCGTAGTATGCTTCCAAATTGGTTGCTCCATTTGAACCACCTTCGACCTCCATGAACAATTTTTAAAGAGCAAGTGGTGGTAGGAGAAGTGCTTACCCCAGCTCAGGTAATTCCACTCCCAAAGTGGATTCTGCACCTAAACCATCTCCTACCACCTGGGAGTGCCATTGATGAGATAATAAGTGTGGGAGGGATGCTTCATTACACTGATCACATGAAGAAGGTCCTCACTGTTGGATTGCGATGACCGGCTAGAAGGGGGGTTGAATAGCCTGCAAAAACAAAAAACACAACCCTTCTCGACTTCTTAAACTAACATTTGCATATAAAGAGTAAGTAAATAAAATAGAAAGGACGAGGCTCACAATTTATTTGGTTACAACCGGGGAGGTTGTTAATCCAAGGCAGATGAAAAGTGTACTAACAAATCTCCTCTAGGAGGAGAAGCCTCTTACAGCGTTGGCGTACAAAAAAACAGAAGCTTAACTCTAATAAGAAGTGCACAAGTGTCTCAAATGAATTGCTTGGAATTGATAAAACGTTTCTGAACCAAGGTTGTATTTATAGCCTTGGTCAGGACGCCCCGGAGGGATTCAGGGCGCCCTGGGGGGATAAAACTTTATCCCCCACGTTCAGATCGTGATTGACGCGTTCTGGACAAAAAGTCAACTCCAAACGCTCGGAAGGGTTCCGAGCGCCCTGGACAGTTCCGAGCGCCCCAGTTGGGAAACTTAACCCTGTTGACTTTTTTCAGCTCGGGTCTTTTGCTCCGGTTCCGTTCGCCTCAGACTGAGTCTTCCGCTCGCTTGGGTGATCTCTGCCATCCGGAATAGGACTCACCCGAACCCAACTTTCGATCTTCTCAAGCAAGCTTCCGCTCTGGCTTCTCGTCCCTCGGAATCGCCGTGTGCTTCCTTCTCGTCCGCCAATATACTCATCCTCAGTCTTCGTCCCTCGGTCGCACCCCGTGCCGACCTTCTCGCTAGCTGCGTCTCTTGCTCCTCAAGCAGTCTTTCGCTCCAGCTTCTTGTCCCTCGGAACCATCGCACACTTCCTTCTCGTCCTTCAGTGTACTCTTCCGCAGCGCCTCACCCCTCAAACGCACCACGTGCCGTCCTTCTCACTAGCTATATCTTCCGCTCGACTACCTGTGCTCCTAAGCTCCTGCACACTTAAACACAAGGTTAAAAACACACAGGACCTAACTTAACTTGTTGATCACACCAAACAACCTTGGGGTTCCAACACTCACCTCTACTCGTACCACCCCACTAGCAGTGTGGCTTCTACTTCTGAATCATGTTCAACCACTAGGAATAAAGGGGAGTTCATTTCTTTCCTTTCCTTTTCTTGCTTTCCTTTATCTTTATACTTGTATGTTTGTTTGCTTCTATACTTTGCTTCTATACTTTGCTTCCATACTTTACTTTCATACTTTGCTTTCTTGTTTTGCATTTTGTTTGGTCTTATTTATACCTTGCTTGATTTTGAGTCATATCTCCCTACATATCCCTTTATAATGCTTTGAGAATCGTAAAAGATAGTTAATTTTGACTATCAAGTTTTGGTTTCCTTGGTATGGTTGGGTACATTAATTGCATTTAGTCATTTGTTGTGATGGACTCTATTTTGTTAGATTATGCATGATATTTTGTTATTCGCCTAGTGAGGTTGTTCCCATGCTTATACTTAATCCTCTTATGTGTGATGACACTTGTGATACTTGACACTCTAGAACTTGCTTTGATTCTTTTTGAAATTACGGTAACATAAGGTTGCATGAATATGATAGAGGTAAATTTTCTTGTTGATCTCTTAATTGTTCCTCTACTTTGTTGTTATTACCAGTAAGCATTTCACCTATTATTTCATGTTTCATTATACTTCCCATGTCATATCTTCTCATTGCCATTATATTTTCATTATCATATCATTGTACTTCCCTTGTCATATCTTCTCATTGTCATTATATTTTCACTATTATATCTTTATCGATTCATTCTTTCCTTAGTCATATGATGAGAGCATTGGGTGATTACATGATGAGTTACATTTTCTTTATCACATCTTTATTGGTTTATTTTTATCCTCCCCCATTGTTGTGAGTTTTAAATGATATAATGATTTGTTATATTGTCTGAGACGGACAAGTTTAAGTGTGGAGGGGGAGGCAAATATGTATGGACGAATGCTTGTTGAAAAAAAATCTCTCTATGTACTCAAAGTGAAAAAAAGGGAAAGAAAAAAAGAAGAAAAAAAACAAAAAAAAAAGTTGGAAAAGAATAAAGAGAGAGGAAAAAAACTCTCAAGCGTTTGTTGTTTTATTAGTGATGAACAAGAAGGAACGTCTCCATGGAAAGATTGAGTATAGTCATTTAACATTGTTATTGAGAGATTCTCATGAGTTAAGTTGTTAATACATACATGTACTTTGGAGATGTTATAGTGGTTGATGTATATCGCATTGAAAATGTCCAAGGAGAGTTGAGTGTTGGATGCTTGAATGAGTTTTTGAGTATATTATTTGATTGTATTCTTCAAGTTGATTACCCCAATGCTCTCATATTCTCTTTGAATTCCTTTGTTGTCTATCCTTCTTGTTCTATTGTTTACATGTGTGGTTTCATTATTATTCATGACAAGTCCTCTTGATTTATGTACTTATGTTTAGATTAGTGGAAAAGTAAAAAAATAAGCAACCATATGGTAGTGCAATATCATGAGTTACTTTTGAGAGAGTTCTACATTCATATTTATTATTTATGTGAGCATTAGTGCATATATCCACCTTGTGAGGTTCTATCATGCTTGATCTATTCAAGTTGATTGAAATTGCCATGCTTATTGACTTATGTGACAATTGGAACCATGAATACCTTGATTCTTAAAACTTGATCATCCTAAGTAACTTTTTTTTATTATTTTTAGAGTTTCGCTAGGGAATTGATAGGGAGTTGAGCTTTTGGTTGCATCATAGTTTTATTTCACTTGCCCAAGACGTGCAAGAATAATTTTTTGTTGCCCGATGCCAACACCCACCACCTTCCACATCTTCATCTCATGACTGGCGGTCCACCTTTTCACAGCCATCGATCGAAGCTCCCCCTCACCTCCTCATCCTCTCCATCTCACCATCTTCTTCATCCACGCTGCCCTTCCTGATTTTCTATCCAGACGCCATCGACGTTGCATCCATGTCTCATGCCACCACCCATTCTTCTTCATCGAGCTCCGGATGGTTCCTCTTCGATTTAGAAGAGGAGGAGCCGAAGCCTTTCCCTTCCCCTCTTCGGGCTAGAAGAGATGAAACCCCCTTCATCCCGATCTGCATCTGGCAGCTCTTCCGGCGAGTTCACAGCCACCTCTCCTCTTCGGGTTAAGAAGAGGAGAGCATACCACCTCTTTCGGACAACACCTTCACTGACATCAACCTCCCTTCACATTCCAGCGAGTTTGAGAAGCACATTCTTCTTCATCAGATTTTGGATAGATTTGGGTTGTTTCGTTTAAAATTGATTGTTGATGTTTGTTTAGCATTGATGAATGCTTGTAATGGATAATATTCCATGTTCACTTTGCACGCACATGGTTTAACTCAATTTATGCCTACAATGTGTTTGATTAAATGTCTCTTCCATTAGATAGGTTTTAGTTGATGCAATTTTTTTAGTTTACTTCTTGCAATACTTTGTTAGTTAGATGTTTTATGTTTCCAAAATGTTTGTTCTTCATTTAAATGCAATTAGGTTATATTAGATTTCTTTAATGCTCTAGGTTTCATTCTATGCTTAGTTTCGTTGATGCTTTACTTCATATTATCTTTTATTTTCTGTAATTATAGTTAGATTAGACTTATTCTCATTACTTGCATTGTCTTTCATTTACTAGATTAAGTTTCATTTAATGCTTTGCAAATTGCAATTTCCTTCCTTAGTTTAATGGTTTTGATAGTAAAACCCATAGCGTAGAGTGATAATACGTTGTAGATTAATTGTTGACACTTAGTTAGATTTAATTCAAGCATTAGATTAGTTTCCTACTTGTTCTACTTTTAATTTGTAAGGTTTAAAATCAAAATCCAACCCCCCCAGCTTTATATCAATAAACCAAAAGCAATAATCAATTCTAAATTTATCATCCTACCGTTATATTCTTTGGAAGATGACCCGAGTCATCTCTATACTACTTTTGAAGATGCTGAAATTCCGTTCTATTTAAATTTCCCTATACAAAAATTGTACAAGTACAGAACTATTTCTAGCAACCTGCATGTTTGATCAAACATGTGTTTTGATCAATCAAGCAAGTTCTTGATGGATCAAAGCACACCTTGATCAAAGTACAAGATCGCTGGCCTCTTGTGTTAGTATTCAAAATCGATACAAAGAAAACTCGACTAATTACGTAGCGGAATTAAAGAACTAGTTGTACCTTTTCTTTGTAGCTAAAGACCTCTTAATCTTCTACCATATTCCTCTCCTCTTCTTGGACGTCGTGTGGGCGACGATCTACCAAGACAAAACCACCCTTCCTCTCGTTTCTCCAAACCGCCAATTACAAAAGGAGGCTCTAGGATGGGGCACCTTCTCTTCTTCTTCCTCTTCTTTCCTCTTCTTCCTCTTTTTCTTCTTCTTCCTCTTCTCCAAGCCGCCGCCCACCAAAGAGGATAAGCAAGAGTCACCGACCCCTAGCAAGGAAGGGGCGCCGGCCCTAAGGAAGGAGAGATGAGGGGGGCGCCGACCCTTAGGAAGGTGGAGGAGGCTTGTGGGAATTATGTGTCACCGACCCTAGCAAGGAAAGAGGGGCGCCGGCCACAAGGAGGGAAGAGGATTGTGGAAAATTAAGTTTTAGGGGGAACCACCAACTCCTTTTATAACCTTTGTCGTCAGTTACAAAGAAAGAAAAATAACATAATTCTGTTTAGAAAAATTCTCCCTTTCTATAACCTTGTCGTCGACCCTAGGAGGATGGAGAAAACCAAACTAAAACCAAGTTAAACCAAACCAAGTTATGGATGGGTGGATGTGAGGCTTTATATGTTGGGATTTTCGGGCCACAAAAACCGCTTTTTGCGTTGCGGAAACCCTGAAACCCCAGCCACCGGATCCGTGCGAAGATTAAAATTTCAAAAACATTGCGAGTACGAGTTTCTTACACTAGTTCTAAACTAGATCTACAAGGAGAAGGAATTTTACCCTTGATGCGAAGCCCTTCGCAATCTCGCTAGTCCTCGGTTTGCCGGATCTCGAAAGTGTCAAAGTAGACACTTCTCTATGTGTATCCACAGAAGCAAGAGATGGAGAGGCCAAACAAAAGGTGTGCTAGCACCTATGAAGTGTTCGACCAAGAGAGGAGAGGGAGAAGAAAATTGAGAGTAAGAGGAAGAAGATGGAATGAATGCCTTGAATGAAAAAATCAATCTCCTCCACACTAAAGGTGGCCGGCCACATAATGGTTTGTAACCCCCATGGAATATCAAGAGTCAAGTCTCTTGATCTCCTCCATGAGGTGGCATTTGGTCAAGTCAAACTTGGCCAAATGAAGAAGCCTTGATGATGTGGCATTGGTTAAGTCAAAGTCAAGTCAAAACTTGACTCTTCATCTTCCTACTTAAGTCAAGTCAAACTTGACCACTTCTCTCCCTTGGTTGATCTAATCTAACCATTGGTTCAAGTCAATTTTAATTTAATGAATCTCTATTCATTGAATTAAATTAATTAAATGAGTCTAAGTCCAAATTAGACTCACTTAACACATGAACCAAATTGAGTCCAACTCAATTAGCTCAATTTAGATTACTCTTAATCCAATTTGGTTCATCATATGAACCTAATCATTTAGGTTCATCAAATGAACCTAATCTCCATCAATTGTCCTTTGTATGTGACCATATAGGTTCTTGTAACGTTGGCAATGCTCCTAAATCCATTTAGAAGCATAAGTAATGAGCGGTATCTAGCAACACATCATTACTACCCAAGTTACAAGAATATTGAGATCCAACATCACCTTGTGACTACTAATTGTGACTCCTCACAATATATGACAAGTGTCCTTCTATCCTAGACATCTAGATTGATCAATGTGAGGCATAGACCATGTCATCCTCTGATCAATCTAAATCCTGAACTCCAAGTAGACTCACTAAATCAAATGAGCTCAATATCTCATATTGACTCATTTGGGCATGGCCATGCACTTCGTGGTCTCACTCTATCAAGAATACCGATATCTCTCCCGTCATATAGGAGGGATAGATCCCATCTACATCACTCACATCCCTCTGGATAATTTGTTACATACCCAGTAATCGCCTTTATAGTCCACCCAGTTACGGGTGACGTTTGACGAAACCGAAGTACGTAACTCCTTATGTAGGGATCCATGGTGACTTCAGGTCCAAGGACTAGTAGTCATACTAATAGCCACATGAGAAAGTATATGACACTCATATAACGATCCATGATACTTTCTCATGGCGGGTCATTCAGTATACATTCTCCAATGCATACTCATGTGTCAACTTGATATCTCTATATCCATGACTTGTGAGATCAAGTCATCGAGTTGACCTACATGCTAGTCTTATTGCATTAACATTGTCCCTGAATGTTAATACACGACTAGGAATGATTAAGAGTAGTGTTCCCTATATCATCTCACTATCGATTCAACCAATCGATTGATATAGGTAAGAACCTTCTACTCAAGGACGCTATTATACTTAGTTTATTTGGCACCAATACAAGTAAGTATAATAACCAAAATAAATGCCTTTATTTATATAAGAATATGATACAACAAGTCCATAATACAATCATCAAATGATTGGCTCTGGGGCTCAAACTAACAATCTCCCACTAGCACTAATGCCAATCAGTGTAGACTCTAAGCTCAAATGATCTAGTGTGACCATCATGCTTTCTTTGTGACAAAGCCTTGGTCAAGGGATCTGCGATGTTAGCCTCTGTGGGTACTCTACAAATCTTCACATCTCCTCTCTCGATAATCTCTCGAATGAGATGGAAGCGCCATAGTATGTGTATGGTCCGCTGGTGTGAGCGAGGTTCCTTCGCCTGTGATATGGCTCCATTGTTGTCACAATAGAGCTCAATGGGGTCAGCGATGCTAGGAACCACCCTAAGTTTAGTGATGAACTTGCGGATCCAAACTGCCTCCTTTGCTGCCTCTGATGCAGCAATGTACTCGGCCTCTGTCGTAGAATCAGCTACTGTGTCCTGCTTCGAACTCTTCCAGCTCACAACACCACCATTTATGCAAAACATGAACCTTGACTGCGATCGATAATCATCCTGGTCGGTCTGGAAGCTAGCATCACTGTAACCCTTTACAGCTAGCTCATCATTGCCTCCATATATCAAGAAATATTCTTTAGTCATTCTTAAGTACTTAAGAATATTCTTGACCGCTATCCAGTGACTTTCACTTGGATCTGACTGGTATCTGCTCGTCATGCTCAAAGCATAGGAGACATCAGGTCGAGTACATAGCATGGCGTATATGATAGATCCTATGGCTGAGGCATAAGGGATCTGATCCATGCGGTCTCTCTCCTCTCTAGAAGAGGGACCTTGAGAATTCAAAAGACTCACGCCATGTGACATCGGCAGAAATCCCTTCTTGGAGTTTTACATGGCAAACCGAAGGAGTACCTTGTCAATATATGTACTCTGACTTAGGCCAAGCAACCTCTTAGATCTATCTCTATAGATCTGTATGCCTAGAATGCGGGATGCCTCACCTAAGTCCTTCATTGAGAAACAAGTCCCTAGCCAAGTCTTGACAGACTATAGCAAAGGGATGTCTTTCCCAATGAGTAGTATGTCATCCACATACAATATGAGGAAGACAACTATATCTCCTACAACCTTCTTATAGACACAAGGTTCATCTTCATTCTTGATGAAACCAAACTATTTGATTGCATCATCGAATCGAAGATTCCAGCTCCGAGAAGCTTGCTTTAGTCCATAAATGGACCTATGCAGCTTGCATACTCTGCTAGTATGCTGTGGATCTACAAAACCCTTAGGTTGTGTCATGTACACATCCTCGAGCAGGTTTCCATTCAGAAACGCGATTTTGACATCCATCTGCCATATCTCATAGTCATGGTATGCTGCAATAGCAAGCATGATCCGAATGGACTTAAACATCGCTACTGGAGAAAAGGTTTCATCATAGTCAATACCATGAACTTGCTTGAAACCTTTAGCTACCAAACGACCCTTATAGATAAGTCCATCCATGTCAGTCTTTCTCTTAAAGACCCACTTACACCAATGGGTTTTACCCCTTCAGGTGGATCAACCAAAGTCCATACTTGGTTGGTCTACATGGATTCCATTTCGGATTTCATGGCCTCTAGCCATTTCTCGAAATCTGGTCTCATCACAGTTTCTTGATAGGTGGTAGGCTCATCCTCTATGAGCACAACGTCATCATGGTCAGAAAAGAGAAATGAGTATCTCTCAGGCTAACAACGTACCCTATCAGACCTACGAAGAGGTATGTCTACTTGAACTGGTTGTTGTTCCTCAACTCCTTGTGGAACAACATCATCCACAACACTTCGTGGTTCCAGTTCAACTTCCATCGAGGCTTCAATGCTATGGTCCACATCTTAAACTTCTTCAAGATCGAACGTACTCCCACTAGTCTTTCTAGAAACAAAGTCCCTTTCTAGAAAGACCCCAGTCTTTGCCACAACTACCTTGTGCTGACTGGGAATATAGAAGTAATATCCCTTAGTTTCCTTGGGATATCCAATAAAGTAGCACTTGTCGGATTTGAGTCCTAATTTGTCTGAGACTTGACGTCGAACGTAAGCCTCACAACCCCAAATCCTCATGAAAGATACCTGGGCATCTCTCCCAGTCCATATCCTATTTGGTGTCTTTATCACGGCCTTGGATGGAACTCGGTTGAGTATAAAAGCTGTCGTGTCTAGAGCATAACCCCAAAGGAATGTCGGAAGATCTGTATGACTCATCATAGATCGTACCATATCTAATAGGGTACGATTCCTCCTTTCAGATACACTATTCTACTGTGGTGTCCCAGGAGGAGTGAGTTGGAATAGAATCCCACACTCAGTTAGATAGTCACGAAACTCATGGCTAAGGTATTCTCCACCTCGATCTGATCGAAGTATCTTAATACTCTTGTCAAGCTGGTTCTGTACTTCATTCTTGAATTATTTGAAATTTTCAAAGGATTCTGACTTATGTGTCATCAAGTACACATAACCATATCTACTGAAGTCATCAGTAAATGTGATGAAATACTTATAACCGCCTCTAGCAGCGACATTGAAAGGGCCACATACATCACTATGTATAAGTTCTAACAAATCAGTCGCTTTTTCGTTGTGCCCACTAAAGGGAGTCTTGGTTATCTTGCCTAGTAGGCATGACTCGCACGTCTCATAAGATTCAAAATCAAATGAGTCCAGCAAACCATCCTAAGCGACAGTGCTAGAGATAGGTTTAATTCAAGTCATTTGAGTTGAACCTCTTGGTATTTATGTTATAGATAGGGATTTCAAGGTCTAGAATGTAGAGTCCGTTCATCAGAGGTGCATTACAATAGAACATATGTTTTAAATAAATAGAACAACATTTGTCCTTTATTATAAAAGAGAAACCTTTCTTGTCCAAACAAGAAACTGAAATTATGTTCTTTGTTAAAGCAGGCACATAACAACAATCATCCAACTCTAGTACAAGCCCAGAGGGCAGAGATAGAAAATAAGTCCATACAGCAACAGCAGCAACCCGTGCTCCATTGCCTACGCATAGGTCCACCTAGCCCTTTGCCAATGCCCTGCTATTTCTCAGTGCCTGCACATTATTACAAATGTGAGAAGCACATCCGGTATCTAGTATCCATGATGAAGAAATAGATAGATTGACTTCTATAACATATATACCTGAAGTGGAAGTCTCACTTCACTTCTTCTCAAGATCTTCCAGGTACACCTTGTAGTTCCTCTTCCAGTGTCTGGTCTGACCGCAATGGAAGCAGGTAGCATCCTTGGTGACCCCTCCTTTAGGTTTCAGTGCATTGCCTTTGCCCTTGGCTTGAGACTTTCCTTTGCCTTTGGGCTTGCCCTTGCCCTTGTGTTTCTGAACCATCAGAACAGAGTGGGGCTTTGCCTTCTTAAGGTTCAGCTCAGTAGTTCTCAACATGCTAAGCAGCTCGGGCAGTGGCTTGTCAATTTCGTTCATATTGTAGTTTAGAACGAATTGACTATAGCTATCCAGCAAGGATTGTAAGATCAGGTCAGTGGCCAGCTCTTGGCCAAGTGGAAATCCTAACCTCTGTAGGTTTTCTATGTACCCAATCATTTTGAGTACATATGGGCCTACGAGAGCCCCATCTGACATCTTGTACTGAAATAGTGCCCTTGAGATCTCAAATCTCTCATGCCTCGCTTGTCTTTAATACAGTTGACGAAGATGTTCAACCATATCGTAAGCACCCATCAACTCGTGTTGCTTCTGAAGCTTAGAGTTCATGGTCGCGAGCATTAGACAGGACACATCTAATGTGTCATCTTGATGCTTCTTGTAAGCATCTTTGTCTGCTCGCGTGGCATTGGCAGGAGGAGCCTCCGGAATGGGCTGCTCCAGAACGTACAGTTTACGTTCTTGGGTGAGAACTATTCTCAAGTTCCTGTACCTATCTAGGAAATTTTCTCCATTGAGCTTGTCCTTCTCAAGGACAGAACGCAGGGAGAAAGAGTTCATATTCGACGTCATGGTAATCTACAACAAAAATTAAAGCAGAAAGTAATATCATATTCTTTTAAATCATTTAATTAGGCCTTTAACTAAATGATGCTCCCACTGAATTCTATAATTCATGTGGGACAAGATCTACATCATACTAACCCTTGAGTTAGCTTTGACTAATACGTCCAAGATTTAGTATGATCGGTAGGTAACGGTTTACCAATTACATCTCTATGCAACTCTTGTTTATAGGATCATTATCCGCAGTTATATTAAAACTTGAGTTAGCTTTGGCTAATACGCCCAAGAATTAATATAAATGTGATTTATGTCCTATCTTTCCAACCTTTGGAAGAATGCCTACAGTTAAACTCGATTTAACTAGTTGTACTCAATCAAATTGAGTCTCTACTCACCCATGCGTTGATAGGCGGGACCAAGATTGTCCCTCCGTACCCTACCAAGATAATATGAGTTGCTCTGCTTTGGCAGATTCAACAACACATGTGATCGAGGTTGTTGGGTTTTTCAGGCCGCGAAAACCCCGAAAGCCCCAAAGCCAATGGATCCGTGCAAAGAAAATTTTTGAAAACTACGAATACGAGTTTCTACCGAGATCTACTCCTAGATCTACATAAAAAGGGTTATACCTTTTGTAACACCCATAGGATCCTTAGCAAAATTCTAGAATATTCTATCATGAATAATGAATAAAGAAAAATATATATGCTTTAGTTGAATTTTTGCTCCTAGCCAAACACTTAAATAAATAAAATAGGAATAAAAATACATAAGGTCTAGGACTTGAACTCTAGATCTCTCATTAGACACCTGAATAAGATAACCACTAGACCAAGAGAAATTATTGTTAGGAAATAGAGGGAAACCATAATTAAATGTAAGAAGAAAAGACTCTTCTCTTAGAAGGAGAAGTAAGAGTTGTCTTCTCCCTCTCTAATGAAGAGATGCTCTAGAATATTCCTTTCTTACTCACCAAGAAGGGATGTATCTAGACTTTTCTCTCTTAATTATGAAGAGAGTAAAAGAAATTAAAAGGAGGAAATTAAATAATGAATAAAAGGAGGAAATTAAAGATGAGTTGTCATTTGCTCTCATTCTCCTCCTACTCTCCCTCACCGTGACCTCTCTCTCCCTCTCATCCTCTTGCCGAGACCAAGGAGCAAGGAAGCTCTTCTCTAGGAAGGATCCACAACAAAAGGTTAAATCTCTAAGGAAAACAAGCGCAAGGATGTGAGTATCCCCTCACTGCAGTACAAGTAGCTTCGGTTTTTAGAGTGTTTTTCTCTTTCGAAACTCTAAAACTTTTCTTGAAAGAAGATGGTCAAGATAAAGAATAGGTAGTTACTTAGGGTTAACAAGTGATAAGAGATGCTTCATGTTATAAAAAAAAAAAAGAGATTTAGAACTTGTTGCATGAGTCGGCCAAGGATGGAAGAAAGGATCTAGAATAAGTTTTTCTTCTTTGATCACATACTTAAATTTCTACTCTATGATATATGAATTTCATATGTGGTTAGTTTAGTCTTCATTCTTCATGTCGTGAAGAAAAAAAAAATAAACCTAACTATATGGTTCGGCCAAGTTGATTATAAGGCCTTAGGTCAAGAATTTTAATTAGAAACCATACTAGTTGTACCTCCTTGTGATGTATGAATTTTTACATGTTTATAACTAAGGTTTTTATGCTTCATATGGAATGAAATGATGGTAAACCCTACTGATATGGTTGGCAAAATTGAATAAATGGGTTAGGGTTTAAGTTTTTGAACTCAAATATGCTTAGAACATGAAGTGCAATACCTTGTAGGCACTTAGATTTAATGGGCTTGTTATAAGTTTAAGTTTTATATTTCTTATGGAATAAAATGATATGGAACTCTACTGATATGATTTGGCCAAATGAAAATAAAAGGGTTAGGGTTAGAGTTTTGAACTCAAATAGGCTTATTCATGAAGTATGGTTCCTTGTAAGTACTTGTACAATATTCTATAGGTACTTAGATTAAATGTGCATGCTACATGTTTAAGTTTTATGCTTCCTAAGGGATAAAAAGACATGAAACCCTACTGATATGTTTCGGCCAAATGAAAATAAAAGGGTTAGGGTTAGAGTTTTGAACTCAAATAGGCTTATTCATGAAGTATGGTTCCTTGTAAGTACTTGTACAATATTCTATAGGTACTTAGATTAAATGATGCTACATGTTTAAGTTTTATGCTTCCTAAGGGATAAAAAGACATGAAACCCTACTGATATGTTTCAGCCAAATGAAAATAAAAGGGTTAGGGTTAGAGTTTTGAACTCAAATAGGCTTATTCATGAAGTATGGTTCCTTGTAAGTACTTGTACAATATTCTATAGGTACTTAGATTAAATGTGCATGCTACATGTTTAAGTTTTATGCTTCCTAAGGGATAAAATACATGACACCCTACTGATATGTTTCGGCCAAATGAAAATAAAAGCATTAGGGTTAGAGGTTTGAACTCAAATAGGCTTATTCATGAAGTATGGTTCCTTGTAGGTACTTGTACTATGCTCTATAGGAACTTAGATTAAATGTGCATGTTACATGTTAAGACTTATGCTTCTTATGGAGTAGAATGATATGAAATCCTACTGATATGTTTCGGCCAAATTGAAA
Source organism: Zingiber officinale (assembly GCF_018446385.1). Taxonomy (NCBI): domain Eukaryota; kingdom Viridiplantae; phylum Streptophyta; class Magnoliopsida; order Zingiberales; family Zingiberaceae; genus Zingiber; species Zingiber officinale. The sequence goes on along the minus strand of NC_056007.1, from coordinate 38,491,407 downwards.
TAAATGGGTTAGAGTTAGAGTTTTGAACTCAAACATGCTTATTCATGAAGTAGATTACCTTGTATGTGCTTAGATCAAGTTTACATGCTATGTGGATAAGTTTTATGCTTCATATGGAACCAAATGATATAAGAACCCTACTGATATGTTTTGTCTAAATTGAGATAAATGGGTTAAGGTTAGAGTTTTGAACTCAAACATGCTTATTCATGAAGTATATTGCCTTGTATGTGCTTAGATCAAGTTTACATGCTATGTGGATAAGTTTTATGCTTCATATGGAACCAAATGATATAAGAACCCTACTGATATGTTTTGTCCAAATTGAGATAAATGGGTTAAGGTTAGAGTTTTGAACTCAAACATGCTTATTCATGAAGTATATTACCTTGTATGTGCTTAGATTAAGTTTTACATGTTATGTGGGTAAGTTCTATGCTTAATATGGAATGAAATGAGGATGAAACCTACTGATATGGTTTGGCCAAGATGGATAAATTGGGTTAGGAAAGAGTTAAACCTAACCAAACATGCTTAGGCATTTTCATAATATGTAGTCTTTGATATATAAGTGAAGTAAGCTTTCATGCTTTATGATATGTTGCATTTCTATGTCTTATGATAAGATGTGCCATGCTTATGATATGACATGATAGACTTATGACATGATATGCCATGTTAATGATATGATATGCTAGACTCATGATATGATATGCCATGTTCATGATATGTATGTTAAGTTCATGAGATGATATGCCATGTTTGATGATATGAAAATGACATGTTATGCTTTATGTTATGATAAGAACATGTTATGTTTCATAATGCATGTATGAATGGCTTATGTAAGAAGAAAAGCCTAAAGAGTTGTTTCCCTTAAGCTGGGACCAAGAGCACTCTTCATGTTATGGAAAAGAGTTGCTTCCCTTAAGTTGGGATCAAGAGCACTCTTCATGCTATGGTAAAGAGACGCTTCCCTTAAGTTGGGATCAAGAGCTCTCTTAATGATATGACAAGAATTATGACATGTATGATATGATGAGATATGATATGCATGATATTTTACTTTGTATGGCTTGTACCAAGGGTGGGCTCCATAAGCGCCCCGGGATTGACGGACTATCGGACCTCGTTAAGGGATGGGCTCCTCAGTACGCCCCTAGGTCGACGGACTATGAACGGACCTAGATCCCTAGTAGGTTCGGGGCTAGCTACCCTGTCCTAGGGATTGCGTGCATTTATGTTTACATGTGGTACAAGCCAGGGCCCTTCTCATGATGATGATGATATGATATTCAAGTATGTATACTATATGTTTTGAAAGAAGCATGATGCATATGTGCATTCCATGATACATGTTTTAAAAATATACATATTGCATCTACATGCACATATTTATGAAATTATGTTTATGCACCCTTATGAACAGGTATGAGTTATGATACATGTTTACATGATATGATAGACTTCATGATATGTGCTTAAAGAATGTGATATGAATCATGATATACCTTCACATGATAGATTTTGATATGTTATGCTCCTTATGTGATATGATATATTATGTTCTGCTTTCCCTCATGTTATGCTATGAGTTGTTATGGTTTTTACATGATAAGATATGTTCTATGTTATGACTCTCCATGCTATGTTATACTATGCTATGTTTTCTACATGTTATGTTATGTTATGTGTTTTTCGGATTTATGGGTAGGCAAGGATCTCACTAAGCCTTTGGCTTATAGCTACACGTTTTCCTTGTACTGCAGATAAAGGCAAGGAATGGATTGTTTAAGGGGAGCAGAGCAGGAAAGGCAAGGAAGATGTGTGTGGAAGTGCTGGTGGATAGATCTATTTAAGTTTCTTTGAATTATCTAAGTTATGCATGTGAACAATGTTGGACCTATGCTTATGATGATGATTTCAGCTAGTATTTCATACACTTATGATATTTTACTCATGTTAGAATAATGATGATATGATGATAATGTTCAGTATGCTTTGATTCACATGCCATGATAAGTAAACTAAATGCATATGATAAAAGAAAAATTTTAAATAAGTCTTCCGCTGCCATGAATCCATATGCATTAGGAATATCGATGTCTATGTTTCAGTGACGTCCGTCCCTCCGGGGTGGCCTTAGTTCTACCTGGAAGGGCGGGCGTTACACCTTTGAAGCGAAGCCCTTCGCGTTCTCGCTCGTCCAAACGGTGCCGGATCTCAAGAGTATCAAAATAGATACTCCTCTAGAAGTATCAACACGAACTAATTAGGTGGAGAAAGACCTAAACGAAGGTGTGCTAGCACCTTGATAGGTCACGGCAAGAGAGGAGAAGAGGGAGAGGGAGAGCTTGAGAGGAAGAAGATGGATTAATGAATTTCCTTGAATGAGAAAAATGAATTCTCATTCCATAACAAAAGTGGCCTGCCACTTTCCAAAGTGTAACCCCCAATTTTGCATTAAGTGTGGCCATTAAGAGATTTGTAACTTCCATGAGGTGGCACACACATGTGCTAAACATGATGATGTGACACCTCATCATTGGCCACTTAATGCCAACTCACCAATAAGGTGGCATAAAGTCAAGTCAAACTTGACTCTTCATCTTCCTCTCAAGTCAAGTCAAACTTGACTTAATCTCTCTCATGGTTGATCTAATCCAACCATTTAATTCAAGCCAATTTAATATAATGAATCTAATTCATTTAATTAAATTGATTCAATGAGTCATAATCTAAATTAGACTCATTGAACACATGAATCAACTTGAGTCCAACTCAATTAGCTCAATTAGGATTACTCTTAATCCAATTTGATTCATCAAATGAATCTAATCCTCTTGGTTCATCAAATGAACCTAATCTCTATCTAATTGTTCTCAGTGTGTGACCCTATAGGTTCTTGTAACGTTGGCAATGCCCCTAAACCCATTTAGGAGCATAAGTAATGAGCGGTATCTAGCAACACATCATTACTACCCAAGTTACAAGAATGTTGAGATCCAACATCACCTTGTGACTACTAATTGTGACTCCTCACAATATATGATAATTGTCCTTCTATCCTAGACATCTAGATTGATCAATGTGAGGCATAGACCGTGTCATCCTATGATCAATCTAAATCCTGAACTCCAAGTAGACTCACTAAATCAAATGAGCTCAATATCTCATATTGACTCATTTGGGCATGGCCATGCACTTCGTTGTCTCACTCTATCAAGAATACCGATGTCTCTCCCGTCATATAGGAGGGATAGATCCCATCTACATCACTCACATCCCTCTGCATAATTTGTTACATACCCAGTAATCGCCTTTATAGTCCACCCAGTTACGGGTGACGTTTGACAAAACCAAAGTACATAACTCCTTATGTAGGGAACCATGGTGACTTCAGGTCTAAGGACTAGTAGTCATACTAATAGCCACATGAGAAAGTATATGACACTCATATAACAATCCATGATACTTTCTCATGGTGGGTCATTTAGTATACATTCTCTAATGCATACCCATGTGTCAACTTGATATCTCTATATCCATGACTTGTGAGATCAAGTCATCGAGTTGACCTACATGCTAGTCTTATTGCATTAACATTGTCCCTGAATGTTAATACTCGACTAGGAATGATTAAGAGTAGTGTTCCCTATATCATCTCACTATCGGTTCAACTAACCGATTGATATAGGTGAGAACCTTCTACTCAAGAACGCTATTATACTTAGTTTATTTGGCACTAATACAAGTAAGTATAATAACCAAAAACCAAATGCCTTTATTTATATAGAATATGATACAACAAGTCCATAATACAATCATCAAATGATTGTCTCTAGGGCTCTAGCTAACAATCTCCCACTAGCACTAGTGCCAATCAGTGTACGCTCTAAGCCCCAATGACCTAGTGTGACCATCATGCTTCCTCTGTGCCAAAGCCTTGGTCAAGGGATCTGCGATGTTAGCCTCTGTAGGTACTCTGCAAATCTTCACATCTCCTCTCTCGATGATCTCTCGAATGAGATGGAAGCGCCGTAGTATGTGTTTGGTCCGCTGGTGTGAGCGAGGTTCCTTCGCCTGTGCTATAGCTCCATTGTTGTCACAATAGAGCTCAATAGGGTCAGCAATGCTAGGAACCACCCCAAGTTTAGTGATGAACTTGCGAATCCAAACTGCCTCCTTTGCTGCCTCTGATGTAGCAATGTACTCGGCTTCTGTTGTAGAATCAGCTACTGTATCCTGCTTCGAACTCTTCCAGCTGACAGCACCACCATTAATGCAAAATACGAACCCCGACTGCGATCTATAGTCATCCTGGTCGGTCTGGAAGCTAGCATCACTGTAACCCTTTACAGCTAGCTCATCATCGCCTCCATATATCAAGAAATATTCTTTAGTCCTTCTTAAGTACTTAAGAATATTCTTGACCGCTATCCAGTGACTTTCACCTGGATCTGACTGGTATCTGCTCGTCATGCTCAAAGCATACGAGACATCAGGTCGAGTATATAGCATGGCGTACATGATAGATCCTATGGCTGAGGCATAAGGGATCTGATCCATGCGGTCTCTCTCCTCTCTAGAAGAGGGACCTTGAGTCTTCGAAAGACTCACGCCATGTGACATCGGCAGAAATCCCTTCTTGGAGTTCTGCATGGCAAACCATAGGAGTACCTTGTCAATATATGTACTCTGACTTAGGCCAAGCAATCTCTTAGATCTATCTCTATAGATCTGTATCCCTAGAATGTGGGATGCCTCACCTAAGTCCTTCATTGAGAAGCAACTCCCTAGCCAGGTCTTGACAGACTGAAGCATAGGGATGTCCTTCCCAATGAGTAGTATGTCATCCACATACAATATGAGGAAGACAACTATATCTCCTACAACCTTCTTGTAGAAACAAGGCTCATCTTCGTTCTTGATGAAACCAAACTATTTGATTGCATCATTGAATCGAAGATTCCAGCTCCGAGAAGCTTGCTTTAGTCCATAAATGGACCTATCCAGCTTGCATACTCTGCTAGTATGCTGTGGATCTACAAAATCCTCAGGTTGTGTCATGTACACATGCTCGAGTAGGTTTCCATTCAGAAACATGGTTTTGACATCCATCTGCCATATCTCATAGTCATGGTAGGCTGCAATAGCAAGCATGATCCAAATGGACTTAAACATCACTACTGGAGAAAAGGTTTCATCATAGTCAATACCACAAATCTGCTTAAAACCTTTAGCTACCAAGCGACCCTTATAGATAAGTCCATCCATGTCAGTCTTTCTCTTAAAGACCCACTTACACCCAATGGGTTTTACCCCTTCAGGTATCAACCAAAGTCCATACTTGGTTGGTGTACATGGATTCCATTTCGGATCTCATGGCCTCTAGCCATTTCTCAGAATCTGGTCTCATCACAGCTTCCTGATAGGTGGTAGGCTCATCCTGTATGAGCACAACATCATCTTGGTCAGACAAGAGAAATGAGTATCTCTCAGGCTGACGACGTACCCTATCAGACCTGCGAAGATGTAGCTCTACTTGAACTGGTTGTTGTTCCTCAACTCTTTGTGGAACAACATCATCCACAACACTTTGTGGTTCCAGTTCAACTTCCATCGAGGCTTCAGTGCTAGGATCCGCATCTTGAACTTCTTCAAGATCGAATGTACTCCCACTAGTCTTTCTAGAAACAAAGTCCCTTTCTAGAAAGAATCTAGTCTTTGCCACAACTATCTTGTGCTGACTGGGAATGTAGAAGTAATATCCCTTAGTTTCCTTGGGATATCCTATAAAGTAACACTTGTCGGATTTGGGTCCTAATTTATCTGAGACTTGACGTCTAACGTAAGCCTCACAACCCCAAATCCTCATGAAAGACATCTGGGCATTTCTCCCAGTCCATATCCTATATGGTGTCTTTATCACGGCCTTGGATGGAACTCGGTTGAGTATAAAAGCTGCCGTGTCTAGAGCAAAACCCCAAAGGTATGTCGAAAGATCTGTGTGACTCATCATAGATCGTACCATATCTAATAGGGTACGATTCCTCCTTTCGGATACACCATTCCACTGTGGTGTTCCAGGAGGAGTGAGTTGGGATAGAATCCCACACTTAGCTAGGTAGTCACGAAACTCATGGCTAAGTTATTCTCCACCTCGATCTGATCGAAGTATCTTAATACTCTTGCCAAGCTGGTTCTGTACTTCATTCTTAAATTCTTTGAACTTTTCAAAGGATTCAGACTTATGTGTCATCAAGTACACATAACCATATCTACTGAAGTCATCAGTAAATGTGATGAAGTACCTATAACCGCCTCTAGCCGTGACATTGAAAGGGCCACATACATCACTATGTATAAGTCCTAACAAATCAGTCGCTCTTTCGCTGTACCCACTAAAGGGTGTCTTGGTCATCTTGCCAAGTAGGCATGACTCGCACGTCTCATAAGATTCAAAATCAAATGAGTCCAGCAAACCATCCTTATGGAGCTGGGATAAGCGCTTGTCATTTATATGACCTAAGCGACAGTGCCAGAGATAGGCTTGGTTCAGGTCATTTGACTTGAACCTCTTGGTATTTATGTTATAAATAGGGCTTTCAAGATCTAGAATATAGAGTCCATTTGTCAGAGGTGCACTATAATAGAACATATTGTTTAAATAGACAGAACAACATTTGTTCTTTATTGTAAACGAGAAACCTTTCTTGTCCAAACAAGAAACTAATATAATATTCTTAGTTAATGCAGGCACATAACAACAATCATCTAATTCTAGTACAAGCCCAGAGGGCGGAGATAGATGATAAGTTCCTACAGTAACAGCAGCAACCCGTGATCCATTGCCTACTCGTAGGTCTATCTCACCCTTCGTCAATGCCCTACTATTTCTCAGCGCTTGTACATTAGTACAAATGTGCGAAGCACATCCGGTATCTAATACCCACGATGAAGAAATAGAGAGGTTGACTTCTATAACATGTATACCTGAAGTAGAAATCTTATTTCTCTTCTTCTTAAGATCTTCCAGGTATACCTTGAAGTTCCTCTTCCAGTGCCCGGTCTGACTGCAGTGGAAGGAGGTAGCATCCTTGGCGACCCCTCCTTTAGGCTTCAGTGCCTTGCCTTTGCCCTTGGCTTGGGACTTTCCCTTGCCTTTAGGCTTGCCCTTGCCCTTATGTTTCTGAACCATCAGAACAGTGTTGGGCTTAGCCTTCTTAAGGTTCATCTTAGCAGTTCGCAACATACTAAGCAGCTCGGGCAGTGGCTTGTCAATCTCGTTCATATTGTAGTTTAGAACGAATTGACTGTAGCTATCCGACAAGGATTGCAAAATCAGGTCAGTGGCCAGCTCTTGGCCAAGTGGGAACCCCAACCGTTGTAGGTTCTCTATGTACCCAATCATTTTGAGCACATATGGGCCTACAGGAGCCCCGTCTGACATCTTGCACTAAAACAGTGCCCTTGAGATCTCAAATCTCTCATGCCTCGCTTGACCTTGATATAGTTGACGAAGATGTTCAACCATATCGTAAGCACCCCATTAACTCGTGTTGCTTCTGAAGCTTAGAGTTCATGGTCGCGAGCATTAGACAAGACACATCTAATGCGTCATCTTGATGCTTCTTGAAAGCATCTCGGTCAGCTCGCGGGGCAGTGGCAGGAGGAGCCTCTAGAATGGGCTGCTCCAGAATGTACAGTTTACGTTCTTGGGTGAGAACTATTCTCAGGTTCCTGTACCAATCCAGAAAGTTTGCTCCGTTGAGCTTGTCCTTCTCGAGGATAGATCGCAGGGAGAAGGTGTTCGTATTCGACGTCATGGTAATCTACAACAGAAATAAATGCAGAAATAAGTATCATATTCTTAATCATTTAATTAGGCCTTTAACTAAATGATGCTCCCACTGAATTCTATAATTCATGTGGGACAAGATCCACATCATACTAACCCTTGAGTTAGCTTTGGATAATACGCCCAAGACTTAGTATGATCGGTAGGTAACAATTACCAATTACATCTCTATGCAACTCTTGTTTATAGGATCAAAATCCGCATTTATATTAAAACTCGAGTTAGCTTTGGTGAATACGCCCAAGAGTTAATATAAACGTGATTTTGACCTATCTACCAACCATTGGATAATGCCTATAGTTAAACTTGATCCAATTGAGTTCACTAGTTACTCAATCTAATTGAGTTGTACTCACCCATGCGTTGATAGGCGGGACCAAAATTGTCCCTCCGTACCCTACCAAGATAGTATGTGTTGCTCTGCTTTGGCAGATTCAACAACAATATGCGATCGAGGTAGTGGTAGGTATCACGGCATGGTAGGCATTACGAGTTGACGCGATTTAGATCTAATCTAAACGATGATGCGTATCATATACTCGATAGATCTAATCTAATCGTGGGGTGCATCATGTGCATGATTTAGATCTAATCTAATCGTTAGGCACTAATTAATTACTTAATTAACTAGCATGCATCACATACACACAAAAGTAATTAATTAAATAATTTTGTGATTATGTCATGACCCTACTACGATCTTCTCAAGCCAATGAGAAGATCAGATGGTCAACCTAAGGTCAACAGCTTCTCAAGCTCCTTCCTTTGACCACCTCGTGTTGCTCGCGCCCTCCTCGTAACTCCGTCTCGAGTGGACCTTTCACCGCCTCAAAATTTACATTACATTTTGAAACTCGAGTTACATTCGAGTCTAAATCTAATTTACAACAAGAATAAAAGAGAAAGGCACGACGCGCAGGTCGCGAAAAAAAAATAAAATACAACACGCACATCACATCACGGCACGCAGGCCGTATTATGAATTACAACACGAATTATCCAATCGAATTGGGTCTTTGGGCCATGACTATCACAAAAATAATATATAATTCAAAAATTATATATTTATATAATTTTCTGTAATTTTTCTATAATTTTTACAATTTTTACGAGTACAATTTCCCGGCGGTTCCGTTTAGCGGTTTTCGGGCGCAATCGCGGCACGAATCCCCTTGCGGGGCCAGGGGCAGCGCCCCTACCCGCGATCTAACCATCGCGAGGGTTCCATTACGATCTAACAACACCTTAGCCCGCTGTCCCAAAAAGTTTTGGGGCGAAACTTGGCCGTTTTGGAAAATTCTTCTCGGTAGTCAAAGCCTACAAGTATCGAAACACTTGTGCTTCGCTTCTACGAGAAAAATACCCATAAAAACTATAAAAATCATAAATTTATAGAATATTACAGAACTGAAAAGTTTTCATAAAACACAAAATAAATTCGTATTCATTTTCGCACGTGGCTTTGATACCACTGTTGGGTTTTTCGGGCCGCGAAAACTGCGTTTTCGCGTTGCGGAAACCCCGAAAGCCCCAAAGCCAACGGATCTGTGAAAAGAAAAATTTCGAAAACTACGAATATGAGTTTCTACCGAGATCTACTCCTAGATCTACATAAAAAGGGTTATACCTTTGAAGCGAAGCCCTTCGCGTTCCCGCTCGTCCAAACGGTGCAGGATCTCAAGAGAATCAAAATAGATACTCCTCTAAAAGTATCCACACGAACTAATTAGGTGGAGAAAGACCTAAACGAAGGTGTGCTAGCACCTTGATAGGTCACGGTAAGAGAGGAAAAGAGGGAGAGGGAGAGCTTGAGAGGAAGAAGATGGATTAATGAATTGCCTTGAATGAGAAAAATGAATTCTCATTCCATAACAAAAGTGGCCGGCCACTTTCCAAAGTGTAACCCCCAATTTTGCATTAAGTGTGGCCATTAAGAGATTTGTAACCTCCATAAGGTGGCACACACATGTGCTAAACATGATGATGTGGCACCTCATCATTGGCCACTTAATGCCAACTCACCAATGAGGTGGCATAAAGTCAAGTCAAACTTGACTCTTCATCTTCCTCTCAAGTCAAGTCAAACTTGACTTAATCTCTCTCATGGTTGATCTAATCCAACCATTTAATTCAAGCCAATTTAATATAATGAATCTAATTAATTTAATTAAATTGATTCAATGAGTCATAATCTAAATTAGACTCATTGAACACATGAATCAACTTTAGTCCAACCCAATTAGCCCAATTAGGATTACTCTTAATCTAATTTGATTCATCAAATGAATCTAATCCTCTTGGTTCATCATATGAACCTAATCTCCATCTAATTGTCCTTAGTCTGTGACCCTATAGGTTCTTGTAACGTTGGCAATGCCCCTAAACCCATTTAGGAGCATAAGTAATGAGCGGTATTTAGCAACACATCATTACTACCCAAGTTACAAGAATGTTGAGATCCAACATCACCTTGTGACTACTAATTGTGACTCCTCACAATATATGACAAGTGTCCTTCTATCCTAGACATCTAGATTGATCAATGTGAGGCATAGACCGTGTCATCCTCTGATCAATCTAAATACTGAACTCCAAGTAGACTTACTAAATCAAATGAGCTCAATATCTCATATTGACTCATTTGGGCATGGCCATACACTTCGTGGTCTCACTCTATCAAGAATACCGATGTCTCTCCCGTCATATAGGAGGGATAGATCCCAGCTACATCACTCACATCCCTCCGCATAATTTGTTACATACCCAGTAATCGCCTTTATAGTCCACCCAGTTATGAGTGACGTTTGACGAAACCAAAGTACATAACTCCTTATGTAGGGAACCATGGTGACTTCAGGTCTAAGGACTAGTAGTCATACTAATAGCCACATGAGAAAGTATATGACACTCATATTACAATCCATGATACTTTCTCATGGCGGGTCATTCAGTATACATTCTCTAATGCATACCCATGTGTCAACTTGATATCTCTATATCCATTACTTATGAGATCAAGTCATCGAGTTGACCTACATGCTAGTCTTATTACATTAACATTGTCCCTGAATGTTAATACTTGACTCGGAATGATTAAGAGTAGTGTTCCCTATATCATCTCACTATCGGTTCAACTAACCGATTGATATAGGTGAGAACCTTCTACTCAAGGACGCTATTATACTTAGTTTATTTGGCACCAATACAAGTAAGTATAATAACCAAAAACCAAATGCCTTTATTTATATAGAATATGATACAACAAGTCCATAATATAATCATCAAATGATTGGCTCTAGGGCTCTAGCTAACAGAGGTAGTGATAGGTATCACGGCATGGTAGGCATTTGAGTTGACGTGTTTGAGATCTAATCTAATCGAGAGGGTACATCTGGTACACGATTTAGATCTAATCTAATCGTTAGACACTAATTAATTACTAATTATGCATCACATACACACAAGCAATTAGTTAAATTATTTGTGATTAGTCATGGCCCTACTACGATCTTCTCAAGCCAATGAGAAGATCAGATGGTGAACCAAAGGTCAACAGCTTCTCAAGCTCCTCCCTTTGACCACCTTGTGTTGCTCGCACCTTCCTCGTAACTCCGTCTCGAGTGGACCTTCCACCGCTCCAATTTTGTACATTACAATTTTTGAAACTCGAGTTACATTCGAGTCTAAACTAATTTACAACAAGAATAAATGGAGAAAGGCATGACGCGCAGGTCGCGTATCAAGTATACATCACACACAACACAAATGACGGCGCGTAGGCCGTAATATGAATTACAACACATTTCCAATCAGATTGGGTCTTTTTGGGCCATGACTATCACAAAATAATACAAATAATATATAATTCTAAATTATGTATTTTCTATAATTTTCTGTAATTTATCTACAATTTTTACGAGTAAAAATTCCTGGCGGTCCCGTTTAGCGGTTTTTGGACGCAATCGCGGAATGAATCCCCTTGTGGGGCCAGGGGCAGCGCCCCTACCCATGATCTAACCATTGCGAGTGTCCCTAAGCAATCCTACAGCGCCTTAGCCCGCTGTCCCAAAAATTTTTGGGGCGAAACCTTGCCGTTTCGGAAAAATCTTCTCGGTAGTCGAAGCCTACAAGTGTCGAAACACTTGTGCTTCGCTTCTACAAGAAAAATACCCATAAAAATCATAAAAACCGTAAAATTACAGAAAGTTACAGAACCTATATTTTTCATAAAAAATCAAATTAAATTCGTACTCGCTTTGCACGTGACTATGATACCACTGTTGGGATTTTCGGGCCGCAAAAACAACTTTTTGCATTGCGGAAACCCCGAAACCCCAACCACCGGATCCGTGCGAAGATTAAAATTTCAAAAACATTACGAGTACGAGTTTCTTACACTAGTTCTAAACTAGATCTACAAGGAGAAGGAATTTTACCCTTGATGCGAAGCCCTTCGCAATCCCGCTAGTCCTCGGTTCGCCGGATCTCGAAAGTGTCAAAGTAGACACTTCTCTATGTGTATCCACACAAGCAAGAGATGGAGAGGCCAAACAAAAGGTGTGCTAGCACCTATGAAGTGTTCGGCCAAGAGAGGAGAGGGAGAAGAAAATAGAGAGCAAGAGGAAGAAGATGGAATGAATGCCTTGAATGAAAAAATCAATCTCCTCCACACTAAAGGTGGTCGGCCACATAATGGTTTGTAACCCCCATGGAATATCAAGAGTCAAGTCTCTTGATCTCCTCCATGAGGTGGCATTTGGTCAAGTCAAACTTGACCAAATGAAGAAGCTTTGATGATGTGGCATTGGTCAAGTCAAAGTCAAGTCAAAACTTGAATCTTCATCTTCCTACTTAAGTCAAGTCAAACTTGATCACTTCTCTCCCTTGGTTGATCTAATCTAACCATTAGTTCAAGTCAATTTTAATTCAATGAATCTCTATTCATTGAATTAAATTAATTAAATGAGTCTAAGTCCAAATTAGACTCACTTAACACATGAACCAAATTGAGTCCAACTCAATTAGCTCAATTTGGTACTCTTAATCCAATTTGGTTCATCATATGAACCTAATCATTTAGGTTCATCAAATGAACCTAATCTCCATCTAATTGCCCTTTGTGTGTGACCCTATAGGTTCTTGTAACGTTGGCAATGCTCCTAAACCCATTTAGAAGCATAAGTAATGAGCGGTATCTAGCAACACATCATTACTACCCAAGTTACAAGAATGTTGAGATCCAATATCACCTTGTGACTACTAATTCTGACTCCTCACAATATATGACAAGTGTCCTTCTAACCTAGACATCTAGATTGATCAATGTGAGGCATAGACCGTGTCATCATCTAATCAATCTAAATCTTGAACTCCAAGTAAACTCACTCGATCAAATGAGCTCAATATCTCATATTGACTCATTTGGGCATGACCATGCACTTAGTGGTCTGACTCTATCAAAAATATCGATGTCACTCCCGTCATATAGGAGGGATAGATCTCATCTACATCACTCACATCCCTCTGCATAATTTGTTACATACCCGTAATCGCATTTATAGTCCACCCAGTTACGGGTGACGTTTGACGAAACCAAAGTACGTAACTCCTTATGTAGGGATCCATGGTGACTTCAGGTCCAAGCACTACAAGAAAAAAGCTGATAGACAACGCTTTAAAAGCGTTGTCTATGTGGCTGAAAAAGCGTTGTTAAAAGCACTGTTGTTAAAAGTCTGATCAAAGACAACGCTTTAAAAGCGTTGTCATTTGTGGCAAAGATAATATTTTTACAACGCTTTAAAAACATTGTCTTTTTTTTAAAAGACAACGCATAAAAAGCGTTGTCTTTTTTAGCAAAGACAACAGTTTCATAACACATAAAAAAGCGTTGTCTTTTTTAGCAAAAGACAAGAGGTTTTAAACTATTGTCTTTTAATACCAAAGACAAATAAAAGATAAATAAAAATAAATCTACTTCAATCAATAACATATTATTAAATAAACCAAGATAAATATACAAATTATCATCCTTACACTTCTATAACAAACATAATTACTCACATACAGAGAAATTTTAATTAGGAGATACTCAAAGCTACTCCTAGCGACTACATCTTATTGCATGAATTTAAAGGATCTTGATAGATGTTATTTATCCTCTTGACTTGAATGTTCTTTACTCATTGGCTTTAACATCTTCTCGCTTAAATCCCAAAGCCTTCTTGATAGTTCTTCATCAAAGTACTTCCCAGTTACATCTCTGAGGTTCGGATGTAGTTGCTACTGCTGTAAGATTACAGAACAAACATATCAGTAAGATTGCAAAAAAAAAAAAAGAATAATAGCGCAGCTCATGAAGAACAATTGATCATAATCGCCATGGGTTGACAACGATTGATAGATTGAGCCTAATTGTCAATTGTCTACATTCGAGTGTCTCATACTTTTGGTATCTTCAAAATCTGAAAGATAAAATACAGTTATCAACAAGATAAAACAAAATATTGCCAACCAAATTGTAAATCAGCATGATTCATTCACTTTTAAATAAGGCCAATAAAAACACAAGATCCTTAATTATCCATCAACAATATCTTTCACACTAGATCATGTGGGCACAATTAATGTAATATGACAAATGTGATACAGCAAGTTTGAAAAGACTATAACTATTAAATCAGTTGGTCATAACCAATATACATAGACTTGGACAACAACCTGTGTGCTTGGATTACAAGCTGATTGTAAAATCATGAGTTTAAGATTTGATATGAAACATTGATACTAGTTGAAATAATTTAGGTGAAAGCACGTTTATTCCTAATCCAACATTCAAGCATCAAGAATGGAAAGATTACTCTAAGCACAGTTAACAATTAATTACTACAGCAACACGTGGTTCCACCCATTTCTACAACATCATATGGAAATACTACCCAACCTTTATCTAAACAGACACTCAGGTGTGGTGAACTTGTTTCCGTAGTCACCTCACACACTAAGCTTCTCCTAACTAATGCCAATCCATACATGAAACATGAGTTATACGGATACATTCCTAGTCAACAAACAAATACATGAAACAATAATCTGGAGCAATCAACCTTATCAATCAATCCAAAGCTAAGGCAGAAACCATTTCAATTTACATCTACACTTGAACTAGGACATTTAGAGCTTCATGAGAACATTTATCATCCAATTACAGCATTCACACCTTTACCTTGTTCATAAGTACTAACACCCCACTGCAAATCCAGATAAGGCATTTACACTAAAAGAAATTACAGCAATACCCATAACATTTCAGATCACAACATCTTTTAATTATATGGCAACAACAGGAATTCTCAACTAAATCATTAAACTTTTACTGAAGAAAACCGAGACTTAAAGTTAACAGTCATTGGAGCAACTCAAACTTATGCTACCATGTACAAGGCAAATGTAACTAATAATCTAGAGATAACACATATTGTAGTAATCCGTATCTTGAAACTAAATAGATATTGGAACAGAAGATAACCTACTGCTTCATGTGTACAAATACAAAAGGAACATAATGATCTGGGCATTATCTTATAGGCTAGTTACATATGTACATCATGCACTTGTTTCATCCAAAAATTTCCATATTGTCTGCATCTTTTAAGTAATCCAAGAGAACAACTAAAATACTTACTCAACTAAACACATGAATAGGATCTGGAATTTAATTAGAGCATGTACAAGATTTCAAGTAGAGTATGCACCAATCAAACATTTAAAGAATACAAAAGAATACATGCCCAAATCATATGAACAGATTCTAAAATTCCAATTGCAAGTTTGCACATTTCAATCATTCTAATCTATCACTATTCAAAAAGATATTCCAAGTGCGTACAAAACCCGACAGAAGACATCCATAACGACTTATCCAGATCCAACGAACAATCCAGGAAATATCCGTGCTCATCGAGCAAAAATCATCAGTGTAACTCGACGGAACACCGAAAATCGTTCACTTGCATTAGATCTACAACACGGAAACCATCAAGAACATTATCGACACACACACAAATCCAGGATCAACATACCTAGAAGTTCTACCCATATCTACAATGGAAGAAAACTTGCTTAAAGCTTGCGTTCAACACTCGATCTAGCCGTGGAAAAACACACAATCATTTAAAATCGATGAAATCTTGCAGATCCCATGAAGATCATGATCGGAACCCTACAGAACTCTACTTTGTAACTACCATGGAAGAATACTTGCCTCTCCTTCGCCAGAATCACACGCACAAGCTCCCCTCCTCCTTCGCTTGAAGCTCTCCCGAAGCCCTTCGCTCGAACCGTCGCGTCCGTCTCCCACTCGCAGCATGGGATGAGATGAGGAGACAAGTACATACGCATGAGAGGGATTCAGGAGAAGAAGATTATGCATGAGTCGATAGGAGAGATTTGGGAGAAAGGTGGGTGCCAAAGTGAAAGCTAGGTCTTTCTATTCCTTAGTTGCATCCAACGGTTCAAATCATCCCAGATTTAGATGAGGGCTTGACAATATACAACACTTTTTAAAAATCGTTGTCGTAGACATTAAAAAAAAATACTAATAGACAACGTTTTTCAAAAAACGTTGTGTTTGACCGATACAAATCACCAATAGACAACGGTTTTTAAAAAAACGTTGTCTATTAGTACGAAAATAAAGAAATAGACAACGCTTTTCACTAAAAGCGTTGTTAAAAAGAAAAAGACAACGCTTTTTAAAAAAAAACGTTGTCTTTTAAGTGTTGTAAAATCCCAATTTTCTTATAGTGAAGGACTAGTAGTCATACTAATAGCCGCATGAGAAAGTATATGACACTCATATAACGATCCATGATACTTTCTCATGGCGGGTCATTCAGTATATATTCTCCAATGCATACCCATGAGTCAACTTGATATCTCTATATCCATGACTTGTGAGATCAAGTCATCGAGTTGACCTACATGCTAGTCTTATTGCATTAATATTATCCCTGAATGTTAATACTCGACTAGGAATGATTAAGAGTAGTGTTCCCTATATCATCTCACTATTGATTCAACCAATCGATTGATATAGGTAAGAACCTTCTACTCAAGGACGCTATTTTACTTAGTTTATTTGGCACCAATACAGGTAAGTATAATAACCAAAACAAATGTCTTTATTTATATAAGAATATGATACAACAAGTCCATAATACAATTATCAAATGATTGGCTCTAGGGCTCTAACTAACATTATATAGAGGCTACAACAGGAACCTAGAGGAGGAATTGGTTTAGGCCTCCTGATGGGCTTGGGCTTCCTGTGTTCGGCCCGAACACCCAACCCAAGTCCATCAATAATAACTCATACCACTAAAGGGTTATTATTGAACTACCGCACCAATCTCATATTACAATATGAGCTCCTTCTTATCATGAGTGTCTTAATCTCCCCATGCTTAAGATATCGTATGTTCGTTAATTAATTGAGTTACTGACAACCCAATTAATTAATATCTGATTCCAAGAGTAGTACCACTCAACTTTATTATCATGTCGGACTAAGTCCACCTGTAGGGTTTACATGATAATCTTTATGAGCTCCTCAAGGGGACATCATCAACCTAAATAATTAGGACACAAATTCCTTCTATAATCAACAACACACCATATAAAGGTACTATTTCCCAACTCATCGGGCCTATTGATTTAACAAATAAATCTCACCCATTGATAAGTTAAAGAAATAAATACTAAGTATATGTGCTTGTTATTATATAGGGACTAAGAGGACGCACATCTATAATAACAGAGGTTTTGTTCTCTTATATAGTCAGTACAAATCGAACAATCCTCAAATGGTCCTGTTCAATACACACAGTGTACTAGTATAATTTTATAGTCGAGACAAACTAATACCAAATTACACTACAACCGTTCCAATGGTTTATCCCAATGCATCTTGGTTGTGAGCTACTATTTATAATTTATAAGGAACCGATAACATGATCATCTGTGTGGCACCACACACTATGTTATCTACAATATAAATTAAATGGACAACTGCATTGACATATATATAAATATAAAATGCAAACATTTGATCAAAGTGATTCTCATTTCAAAATATTTCAAAACAGATGTTTATACAAAAGCTAGGCTTATAGTATGCATCCCAACAATCACCCACTTATACTAAAAGACTATGCCACCATAAATGTTGCCATACATTTGATTCTCATCCCCTCAACATGTCTATCAAAAGCTCTCGCCAGAAGGGCCTTAGTGAAAGGATCTGCCAGGTTATCTGCTGATATAATCTTGACGACAACAACCTCTCCTCATTTTAAGATGTCTCGTATCAGGTGGTACTTGCGCTCAATGTGTTTACTTGCCTTATGGGCTCATGATTCCTTCAAGTTTGCTACTGCACCACTGTTGTCACAATAAATTGTGATAACTTTGGGCAAACCAGGAATCACATCTAAGTTCATCAAGAAGTTTCTGAGCCATACAGCTTCTTTGACTGCCTCAGAGGCTGCCATATACTCAGCTTCTACGGTGGAGTCTGAAACATATTTCAGCTTAACACTCCTCCATGCTATGGCTCCAACTCCCAAAGTAAACATATACCCCGAGGTTGATTTACTACTATCCCTATCTGATTGAAAATCTGAATCTGTGTAATCCATAGGGAGCAAATCATCTGCCTGGTAAACCAGGATATAATCTCTAGCCCTTTCAGGTACTTCAATATATGCTTTACGACAGTCCAATGTCCCAGTCCTGGGTTACTTTGATATATGCTAACCATTCCTATAGAAAAATAGATATCCGGTCTTGTACATAGCATCGCTTACATTAGGCTTCCTATAGCCGAAGCATAAGGAACTTCCTTCATCTCCTCTATCTCCTTTGATGTCTTAGGACACATCTCTTTAGATAAAAGTACTCCATGCTGAAAAGATATAAAACATTTCTTCGAGTTTTGCATGCTAAAACAAGCTACGATAGTATCGATGTATGAAGCTTGGGATAAGCACAACATCCCTTTCTTGCGATCCCATATTACTTTGATCCCAAGAATATGTTGGTGCGGGAAGCATCAGACGATCGAACCCAAGTTTTGATAATGGCAAAGGGTTCAAAGTTAAGTCATCTTGTAATCTAATAGTTTGAATGAGCTTGTAGGAAAAGTCCTAAGTGTGCTTAGGTAAAAGTCCTAACTGTGGTTAGGCAGGTGGAAAACCCTGGGGGGGGGGGGGGGGAACCGTAGGTCATAGGGGGTGGTAACCCTATGCGGAAAGTCTTGGCGGGTCGAGAGCTTCAGGCAAAAGTCCTAGGGGGTGGTAACCCTAGGTGGAAAGTCCTGGTGTCGCGAACTAGGTGGAAGACTGGACAGGTTGGGAAGCGGAAGTCCAGCAGAAAGTCTGGAAGCTTTGAACGCTGAGCAAAAGTCCAGTCGATCTGGAGGATCGCACTAGCAACAAGTAAATCTCCTGAGTGGAGTAGGTGAGGGTGGGTTCCCCGTAGAGGGAACAGTAGGCGTCGGGTCGACCTAGGGTTTCCGGTTGGAAATCTGAAGTCAGAGTCGGACAGTCCGATGATTGTCGACTATCATTTGTTATATCATTTCTGTGCTAACTTTGTTTTGCAGGGTATGTATTTGGGACTAACACATTTTGTAGGAACAAAGAAGCAACTTTGGCCTCGGATGAATAGTATCCGAGGCGCCTCCATGGGGCTTGGAGGCGCCTCGGGTGCAAGCCGAAGCCAGCTGTCCAGAGGAGCTAGAGACACCTCGGATGAAGCTAGAGGCGCCTTGGACCAGGGCTTAAAGGCGCCTTAAACCTGATAAGGTGCGACAAGGTTTGCGCTGATCCACCCGTACGACTCGGCGGCCTGGAGTCATCTTGGACAGGCTTGGAGGCACCTCTAGCACAGTATAAAAGAGAGGTTGAGGTAGTAGCTTAAAATAACAACTTCCGAGCAATCCTAACGCTACAAGCTACTAATTAGACGATCCCGAAGTGCTGCAACATCATCCCGACGACCCGGAGCTTCAGCTTTCATTTCTTTGTTGTCGGTATTAAGTTAATTACTATTTCTCTCTGTACTTAGCTTGTAATATATTTTCGAGATTATAAGTGTTGCCCAACGTAAACGTTCAACGAGTGTGGGCCTTGGAGTAGGAGTCGCTCAAGGTTCCGAACCAAGTAAACTCCTCGTGTCTCTGTGTGTGATATTCTCTTTACTATTTTCCGCTGCATTTATTATCTCGATTAGTTTTATGATTCCGAAACGAATGAAATAGCCACGAGCGCTATTCACCCCCCCCTCTAGCGCTTTCGATCCAACAATTGGTATCAGAGCCCTAATGTGCAAGTTGAGTAACCCTAAAAATCAAACACTTAATTTCTTGGCCACATGTCTAACCATCTAGCTACTAGCTGATTGCCTAGAGGACAACAACTTTCACTTGGTTAGTCAAGTTAAGTCAATAGATCCAGTTAGATTTGACTAGGGCTGGATGACTTGACTTGATTACTATAAATTAGGTATTTAAAGCCCAGACTCATATTGATGCACAGATATAAGTATTCTTGAGTCCAGGATGTACCCTATGCATCTCACACCATTCTAAGTTTTTCAAGCACAATCAAGGTAAGCCTAGGTGTTTGTGAGATGCTCTGGCTGAATTCTAAGGGAACATGATTTCTAAGGTAGAGCCTAGGCTAAGTCCAAATTTGAAAATCTAGTAAAATTGGAATTTTGAAAACAAAATTTTTCCTAGAATTTAAAATAATTTCTAAAAAATGCATATTTGTAGAGCAATAAGAATTTTAAAGTGAAGATTGTAGGAAATTTGTTTGAAAATTAAATTCTATTCTACCCAATACATACCAAGAATAATAATATCAAATGACTGGTAAGCATAAATGAGCAAAGTAACATGAGTATCACTAGACTAGGAACTGAAAGAGTCTGTGTCCATAATCCAAGATAAAATGCATAGCATCAAAGAGAAGGGTCATCAGCTGGAGGGTCGTCAGCTGGAGGTGGTGCAAGGGGCTGCTCGGGTGCAGGCTGGCCCTGGCGACGTATCTCCCCCCGGAGAGAAGCAAATCTTGCAACTATCACGGATCGTAGGGATCGGAGGAAGCGATGGCTATCTCGAATAGCGCGTCGAGTCTCAATGGACTGAACCTCGAGACGAGCGAGTCTGTCCTCGACGGAGAGTGATGCCGAAGTCGAAGGACCGGCTGATGTGGAGGGCCCAACAGAGGTGGAAGGTAATGGATTTGTGAAAAACTCCTCTACTAAGAAGTTGGGCCACTCCTCTCCCTTGCCCGGTGCATCCTTGACCTCTGGAGCAATAGGAGCAGCTGCTGGCTGTGGCCGGCCCTTCCAGGCCAGAATCCCCTCAGTAGTGACCTCTATACCGGCTAATTGAAGACTACGCTGCCCTAACTCGCCGTATAGTGTAAGTGGGATGAGTGTCCCTATGGCTGTGTCTATCCTAGAGTTGGAGAAAATCTGAGTCAAGATGTGACAGTAGGGCATGTGCACGACTCTAGACGTGATTGTACTAGATGCATGGATAATGTTATGGAACATATGCAGTGCAAAATCTATATCTAAGCGCTGACTCAGGGCGTACAAAAAGAATGAGTGAGAGGATCACATCTTCGTGACGTCACGAGATGTGATCGGCAAAATGCATGCTGTCAGGACTCTGTACATAACGTAGTCCTGAACCCTAAGAAGAGTTGACCTGAACTCAGTCAGTCCAAATGGTCTCTCCTCTCCAAAAAAGTGCGTGTAGATGGTATCTAAGGTGATATGGGAATAGGGATCACCGAATGGTAGATCCCTACCCGGGTTGCACAGGAAGGTGCATGTAGACTCCCTAAGCTCTAAACTCGTACGAATTAGGGAGGGGGTAAACTGGATGTCAGTTCCACCAACTCTGGTGGAATACGTACTATCATCAACCTTCTCGAGGTGTTGATAGAACTATGCACACAAGTCCTGGTTTACTGTATTGTTGCAGTAAACCAGTTTCCCTAATTGGTATCAGAGCGAGGTCGCGTTGATCTGGTGCAACCACCAATCACGCAAGTTTTTTCATGGTGTTTTCAAATTTTACGGAGTCAATTAGAATCTAGCTTTATAGCTACATTCTAATTCTTTTTTCGAATCGATTTTAGCTCGAAGTTGGTGCAACACCACTCGAGCTCGTAATCTTAACTTTACTTTCCGCACTGCTAATCCAAGACCTAGTCTTGGGACGTTTCTTTTTTCTTTTATTTTGCATGCTATCAATGGCCCAACAAAAGGGTTTCAGCACCGTTCGTCCCCTACTCTTCACCGGAGAAGATTTCGGGTACTGGAAGGGATGAATGGAAACCTTCCTCAAAATTCAGTTCGAGACGTGGATGATCGTCAAGACTAGACTGCAACTTCCAACCGACGAAGATGGCAAGCCTACACCCTGCGAAAAATGAGAACCATCCCTAATCAAGAAAGTGGAAGCCGATGCTAGAGCTACCTGCACCCTCCAGTGCTGACTGACCAAGGAAGAGCTCAACAGAATTGGACCGTTCTCCAGCACAAAAGAGCTATGGGAGAAGCTGATCGAACTCCACGAGGGCACCTCCGACACCAAGGTTAGTAAGAGGGATTTGTTATTTAATAAATTATATAATCTAAAGATGCAGGAAGGAGAGACAGCAAGTCAACTCTATGCTCGCATACAAGACATTCTCAACTCCCTCCATGCGATCGGGCAAAAAGTCGAAAATCAGGATATTATAAGGTTTAAACTTATTGCTCCTCCTTGGCCATTAAGTATTTTGAAATTCATTATTCATTTAAATATTTAAAAAAAAAATAGTCTAAGACTTTCTTATTATTTTCAAAGTCTTTTGAAAATTTAGTGAAGTTTATTTTTTTCTCCTTCCAAGTTATTGTTCAAAAAGCTTGTTCAAAATTAAGAAAATATTTACTAACAAAGCTTTTTCAAATCTATTTAACAGAGTTTGAAAATTTATTTTTCTCCAAAAATTTCAACTAAGTTTCAAAATTGGCTAAAGTTATTTTTCAAAGTAAACTTTTTACTAGCTCTTTAAACTTAGTTGAAAGAAAATTATCGCTTTAGACATTTAGCTAAGAGTTTTACAAGGAAAATTAATTATAAAAAGCTAAGTGTTTGAAAAGTTCTTTAAATTAGCCAAATATTCGTTCTTTAAAGCTAAGTATTTTCTTTAAAAGTTTTTTTTTCCAAACTTAATACAGAAAGTCCCTTTTTAAGACTTTTAAGTTTAATGAAAAATATTTAAATAAAGTCTTCAAAAGCTTAAGTTTTCAAAATTTTGGCTAAACAGAGTTGTTTTGCAGTTAAACTATTTTCACTTAGCAAAACTTTACTAAGTTTTTTCCTACAAAGTTTTCCCTACAAAGTTTTAAAAGCTAGGTGTTTTAAAAGTTATTTCTGGGCTTCAACATTTTTACTAAGTTTTTCCTACAAAGTTTTTTGATATATAGCAAAGGGGGAGAGTAGGACAAAAATTCATAAAAATTCAAATTAAGGATAAGAGTTCTCTTATTAAGGGGGAGCCTTAACTTTGAAAATTTTTAATTTACCTTAACATTCATAAAGTTTAAAATTTTTTTAGCTTGTACTTAACTTGTTACTTAAGTATGCTTACGTTTGTGCTTAAACTTCTTATTTAAAAGCATGCTTATGTTTATTTATGCATTTGGCTTTACTTAACTTTGAATTTGAGTTGCCATAATCAAAAAGGGGGAGATTGTTGGTGCGGGAAGAATCAGACGATCGAACCCAAGTTTTGATAATGGTAAAGGGTTCAAAGTTAAGTCATCTTATGATCTAACAGTTTGAATGAGCTTGTAGGAAAAGTCCTAAGTGTGCTTAGGCAAAAGTTCTAACTGCGGTTAGGCAGGTGGAAAACCCTAGGGGGGTAACCCTAGGTCATAGGGGGTGGTAACCCTATGCGAAAAGTCTTGGCGGGTCGAGAGCTTCAGGCAAAAGTCTTAGGGGGTGGTAACCCTAGGTGGAAAGTCCTGGTGTCGCGAACCAGGTGGAAGACTGGACGGGCTAGGAAGCGGAAGTCCAGTAGAAAGTCCGAAAGCTTTGAATGCTGAGCAAAAGTCCAATCGATCTGGAGGATCACACTGGCAACAGGTAAATCTCCTGAGTGGAGTAGGTGAGGACGCGTTCCCCGTAGAGGGAACAGTAGGCGTCGGGTCGACCTAGGGCTTCCGGTTGGAAAACCGAAGTCAAACCCGGACAGTCCGATGACTGTCGACTATCATTTGTTATATCATTTCTATGCTAACTTTATTTTGCAGGGTATGTGTTTGGGACTAACACATTTTGCAGGAACAAAGAAGTAACTTTGGCCTCGGATGAATAGTGTCTGAGGCGCCTCCATGGGGCTTGGAGGCGCCTCGGGTGCAAGCCGAAGCCAGCTGTCCAGAGGGGCTGGAGGCACCTCGGATGAAGCTGGAGGCACCTTGGACTAGGGCTTGAAGGCGCCTTGAGGAGGCTTGAAGGCGCCTTAAACCTGATAAGGTGCGACAAGGTTTGCGCTGATCCACCCGTGAGACTCGGCGGCCTGGAAGCGTCTTGGACAGGCTTGGAGGTGCCTCCAGCACAGTATAAAAGAGAGGTTGAGGCAGTAGCTTAAAATAACAACTTCCGAGCAATCCTAACGCTACAAGCTGCTAATTAGACGATCCCGAAGTGCTACAACATCATCCTGACGACCCGGAGCTTTAGCTTTCATTTCTTTGTTGTCGGTATTAAGTTAATTACTATTTCTATCTGTACTTAGCTTGTAATATATTTTTGAGATTATAAGTGTTGTCCAACGTAAACGCTCAACGAGCGTGGGCCTTGGAGTAGTAGTCGCTCAAGGCTCCGAACCAAGTAAACTGCTCGTGTCTCTGTGTGTGATATTCTCTTTACTATTTTTCGTTGCGTTTATTATCTCGATTAGTTTTACGATTCTGAAATGAACGAAATAGCCACGAGTGCTATTCACCCCCCCCTCTAGCGCTTTCGATCCAACAGAATATGTCCACATTCTCTCAAGTCCTTCATATCAAACTGCTTGGACAACCATACCTTTACATCTAACAACACTTTGACATTATTGCCAATGAGCAAAATGTCATCTACGTATAGTACAAGAAATACCACCATGTTTTCGTTACTTTTCTTGTATACACAAGACTCATCCGGACACTGAATGAATCCATAGGACTGGATCACTTCATCAAACCGGATGTTACAAGATCTCGAAGCTTGCTTCAATCCATAAATGGACCGATTGAGCTTACATACAAGATGCTCTTTGCCCTTCGCAATGAATCCCTCTGGTTGCTTCATATAGATATTTTTTTCAAGACTTCCGTTAAGGAAAGCTGTCTTGACATCCATTTGCCAAACCACATAATCCATATGAGCAGCAATAGATAAAAGAATCTGGATAGACTTAAGCATGGCTACTGGTGAAAAGGTTTCCTCATAATCGATTCCCTCTTTCCAAGTATACCCCTTCGCAACAAGCCTCGCTTTAAAGATTTCCACCTTCCCATCTGTTCCTCTTTTCCTTTTGTAGACTCATTTACATCCAATGACTTTTACACCATTTGGTGGTTCTACAAGCTCCAAGACTTGATTAGAATGCATAGATTCTATTTCAGAGTTCATTGCCCTTTGCCAAGATGTTGTATCTTTATCTTGGAGTGCTTCATCATATGTCCAGGGATCAACTTCATGTTCACCAGGGATCAAGTTCGAAGACTCTCACAAAAACATGAATCTATCATGTTGTCTAACAACCTTCCCACTACGACGAGGCACTACCTGTAATTGTGCATCATTTGTGACACGTGTTGCAGTTACTTGTGGTATCTCATCTTGTACCGTTGGCACTAAAGTAGAAGTGTCCTCTTTTATTTCATCAAGAATAATTTTACTCATGGGCTTGTGGTTTATTACATAGTCCTCTTCTAAAAATCGGGCATTAGTGCTAACAATGACCTTATGATCTTTAGGACTATAAAACAAATCACCTTTCGTTCCTCTAGGATATCCCACGAATAAGCGAACTTCTGTACATGATTCCAACTTATCAATGTCTCCCTTCAGCACATGTGTTGGACTACTCCAAATCTGAATGTGTTTCAAACTAGGCTTACGCCCATTCCACAATTCTGTGGGAGTAGAGGGTACTGACTTAGAAGGTACCAAGTTCAGATTGTATGCCACCGTTTCCAGAGCATATCCCCAAAATGAATTTGGTAATTCTAAATAACTCATCATTGATCTAACCATTTCCATAAGAGTCCTATTCCTTCGTTCCGGCACACCATTCTGTTGGGGTGTACTAGGTGCAGACAATTGAGATTGAATCCTAACCTCTGATAAGTAACTCCTAAACTCTCCTAAGAGGTACTCTCGACCACGATCAGACCGTAGTGTCTTGATACTTTTACCATGAAGTTTCTCCACATCAGCCTTGTACTCTTTGAACTTATCAAAACACTCAGACTTGCGACACATCAAATAAATATACCCATATCTCGAATAGTCGTCTATAAAAGATATAAAATATTCGAAACCACCTCTTGCCTGGATAGTTATAGGCCCACACAAATCAGAATGAACCAATTCCAACACTTCTTTGGCTCTATACCCCTTTGCCTTAAAAGGTCTTTTGGTCATTTTTCCTTCTAAGCAAGACTCGCAGGTCGGAAAATTTTCCACTACCAATGAATCCAAAGGTCCATCGGCTATTAACCTTTTGAATCCTACTCAAGTTAATATGACCCAACCGTAGATGTCAAAGATATGTCTGGTTCATTTCCAAAGGTTGCTTTCTCTTATTAGAATTAGAAGATGTGTCATTAATTTCCATTTGTTGCATCGTGGGAGTTATTGGATTAAGAGTATACAAATTGCCAACCAACGCACCAGAACAAATAACCAACCTATTTTTCTTGATAACCACTTTGTCATCAAAAGAAACAGAATATCCATCCATCAATAATTTAGAAACTGAAATCAAGTTCTTTCTAAAACATGGTACGTAAAGACAATTTTTCAAAATCAAAGTTTTATTTCTATCAAAAGATAAATAAAAATCTCTCATTGCAACAGCCGCCACTCTCGTAGCATTGCCCATGTAGATGATGATCTCCCCTTCATGTAGTCGTCTGATTTCCTGGAACCCCTGTAATGAATCGTAGACATAATCGGTGGCTCCCGTATCTACACACCAGGTACTGGTAGATAATACCGCTAAACATGTTCCAACAACTAATGAATAAGATATATTTTTATTGGTCTTCTTTCTGCGAGGACAATCCACCTTCCAATGTTTATACTGCTTGCATGTGAAGCACTTGCCCTTCGGCTTCTTCACACCTGCTTACGGCCCAGTCCATTGAGGTCAAATCACTTTCTTTGCCGAACCAACTTGTTTCTTCTTCTTCTTCTCGCCTTTTGGCTTAGAGGCAGAAATGTTTTCAGCAATGTGAACTTGAGAACTTTGACGAAATAGCCCTTCTGCCGCTTGGAGTTCTGTCAGAAGTTCCGCCAATGAATAAACTCTTTTGTTCATGTTGTAATTTAGGTGAAACTGCTCAAAACTCTTGGGCAATGTTTGGAGAATGATATCGACCTGGGGTTCCCTATCGATTTCAGCTCCAAGGACTTCCATCTCATTTAAATGAGCCATCATCTTAAGGATATGATCCCTTACAGGTGTCCCCTCAATCATGGTGGTTGTCATTAAGTTTCTCATGGCCTCCTACCTGACAGCTCGATTCTGGTGTCCGAAGAGTTCCTTGAGATTGAGCATCATGTCATAGGCAGTGGGTTGGGCATGATGCTTGTTAGGATCCTTCCTACGGAGGCTAGAGAGGGGGGTGTGAATAGCCGACCCCAAATCGTCGTTTCTTTCTACAAAACGTGTTAGCGCAGCGGAAAATAAACACAGAAACGAAAGGGAAAGAAGACAAACCTCAAACAAACCGATGTAACGAGGTTCGGAGATAAACTCCTACTCCTCGGCGTGTCCGTAAGGTGGACGAAGCCTATCAATCCGTCGGTGGATGAGTCCCCGGAGAACCGGCTAATAAATGCTCCTTGTGGGTGGAGAAACCTCGCCACAATACTTGTAACAACAAGAAAGGAGTACAAGGAAAGCAAGAAGCAAATACAAACAACAATATGAATGCAACACTTGCTTGCCTTCTCTGTCGACCGGAGGCGATGAAGAACTTCACAACCCAACTCTTGCAGTGATCGACGATCGAAGCTCACGCGAAGCTTAAGCGAGCTCAACAAAGCTCGAACCTCGAGCACGTAAGCTTCAACCAAGGAAGAAAAAGAAGGAAGAAGAGAGGAGGCTCGCAGCAGCAGCCCTCCTTTTATAACCTGCGAAGAAAGCGAAGAAACATGAAGAAATCTAGTCGTTGCGTCGCATTAGTGCTCGGATCGGCGTGGACCGATCAGTTTATGTGATCGGTCCACGATCGATCCATTTCTAGCCTTCGCTTCGTTTCTCGATCGGTCCATGGACCGATCAGAACTCCGGTATCAGCGGTGAATCCTTCCCGAGCCCGTAGACCGATCAGGCTTCTCTTTCTCCCGAACTTCTTTGCGCCTCGATCGTTGTCTGATCGGTCTCCAGACCGATCGGATCCTGGGATCGATGGTTACCGATCGGTCCGGTGACCGATCGCTATCCAGTTAGATCACCGATCGGTCCCTGCAGATCCAAACTCCTCACCCTAAACCTCAGGCTTCACACCAACATCCGGCCAACCTTGACTGTTGGTTCATCATTCCTAGCATCCGGTCACCCTTGACCTGCTAGAATTCTCCACCAAGTGTTCGGTCAATCCCTTTGACCCACTTGGGCTTTCCTCTTCATGCCAAGTATCCGATCACTCCCTTGATCTACTTGGACTTCCCAACACCAGATGTCCGATCACCCTTGATCCATCTGGATTTTCCCTTGCCCGGCTTCACTCACCAGGACTTTCACCTAGCTTCACTCACTAGGGTTTTCACCTGGCTTCACTCACCAGGATTTCCAATCTGCCTGGCTTCACTCACCAGGACTTCCAAACTGCCTGGCTCCACTCACCAGGACTTTCCATATCTGGTCCAGAGAACGAGCTACCGAGCCCTCTCTGACCACAGTCTGGAGAACGAGCTACCGAGCCCTCTCCGACTTCCATCCGGTCCAGAGAACGAGCTCCCTAGCCCTCTCTGACCATTGTCCGGAGAACGAGCTACCGAGCCCTCTCCGTCTTCCCATGTCAAGTTCTCATACTTGGACTTCTCCGTGCCAAGTCTCCATACTTGGACTTTTCCCGTGCCAAGCTCCCTGCTTGGACTTTTCCCATGCCAAGCTCCCTGCTTGGACTTTTCCCATGCCAAGCTCCCTGCTTGGACTTTTCCCGTGCCAAGCTCCCTGCTTGGACTTTTCCGAGTCAGGTCACCTCACCTCGGGTCAACCAGGTCAACCTTGACCACGAGTTGCACCCACAATCTCCCAAGCTTGTATCCTTGTCAAACATCAAGATACAACTTTTCTGTTCACGTCAAACATCGTCATAACTCGTCAAACATCAAAACATAACTCGAGTCAAGTCAACTCGAGTCTGGTCAACTAGGTCAACCTTGACCTAAGGTTGTACCAACAATCTCCCCCTTTTTGATGTTTGACAAAACCCATAAACAAGTTAGGTTAACCTGATAACCTAACTTAGGTTTTCCAAAACATTCTCCCATTCTCCCCCTTGGGACATCTCTCCCCCTTTTTGACACACATCAAAAAGAGGGAATCAAGGTCAAGAGTTTCTTCCCAATGAAAGTCCCATACCTTTCATTGAAACCCTTAATTTCCCCCTTGATACTAAACTCAACACTCAACTTAGTGACAATTCCTTATCACTAATCCTCAAAAGTCTTAAGGAGTAAAAACTCCCCCTTGACTAATAGGTAAAACTCCCCCTAAAGGCCAACTCCCCCTTGACCATTGCACCAACAATGTCTTGGAGAGTTTTAATCCTTTAGAGATCCGAAACTCAACTCCCAAAAACTGAAATTTCAGACATCCAGTCGAATTTTCAGCACATTGGCACGCTATCAGATCTCACTGGATTGGTCACTAGACCGATCCACAGCACTCTGGATCGGTCCAGTGACCGATCCAGACTCTGATCACAGGGATTTCTGATTTTTCTTCTCCCGAAATTCAGAAACCCCTAATAAATTCCATAAAATTCCAAAAATTGTGAAATTTTGAGGATACATTCCTCATAACATATACTATCAAGGAAAAATAGTTTTCTATGAAAATAGATTTCATTTTTCAATCTTGATACAAAATTCAAAAGACTTTGAAATAGTTCAAAGTTAAGTAAACTTTGTATCACAATGTTCAATGATGAATGCTATCACTAGAATGGCTTCATCAAGGTTTTTCAAATCAATTTTGAAATGATTTTTAACCCTTTAATTTAGGACCACAATCTTAGGGCTAAATGTACATGACTTGTACATAAGCTTTCCCTATGATCCTCCTTCTTGAATTAGTCTCATCTAGGTACAAGAACTATGCACCTTGATCCTAACTCATGATCCTAATATCTCACACACATCTAAGGTGTATCAAACACATCCAAGTCAATTTTGATGTGAGATATGGGTTTAGGTTATCTTAGGCTAGATTCTCATGCATTTTCTAAACATCAATTTGATCTCAATATCAAATTGTGTTTCTATCCTTAAATCAATTTAAATTGATCATTAATGCAAGAGATGATGACATGGCATGAAATAATATCATAAATAGAAGCATGTGCCAATGTCATGATGTCATGGCATAAAGTTTGAAACTTAAATAAACATGACATAAAACTAACCTAAGCATTATCATGACATTTCAAAAGATAAACTTAAATATGATGTCATGACATGTGAGGGCAAACAATCATGGCAAGATTTAGCATGAATAAGACATACCTAGATTACCTATCTAAGTATCCTTAGCCTTAGCTAATACTTAAGCTTTAACCCTTGATTGCCCTAATATGCCAAAATCCTAATTTTGACACTTCTTGAACTCTAGATTCATTCATGCCACTTAAAGATCAAATTTATCCTCAAATCTTGGCATGTTTCATTTTTCCTCAAGAGTTCTCTAGATTTTCCCAAATTGTGCCAATTGAAATTAACATCATCATTTTCCATGATGGCACATTTTACTCTTCCAAGGAGTAAATATTAATGATTGTTCCATTTCATTTTCAAAGGTTCCCAAAAACCTTGAAAATGCTCCTTGAGTGTCAATTTCCTCAAAGTTGGGTTAACTACCCTTCTAATCGGAGTTGATACTCTCTAACCCATCTATGGGGTAGAGAAGATGCTCCTAGGTACCCAATACCTATTTGAGCTCATTGGGTTCACTAAATATTCGCTAGGGATAACTTCCCTAGCAACCCTCCTAATGACCCTCTTAGGCTTTAAAGCCTTGGTCATTTGGGACTCATCAAGATCAACTCTAGGGGTGACTCCCCTTGTGACCTTGGTGGTGGTCTTCCTAGCCCTAGATTTTGTTCCATAATCGAATGGAACATTATGATAAGTGGGCTTGACCACTTGGGACTTAGGATTGTGACCCAAACCTCTCTTGTCCTTTGACTTGGGTTTTTGACCCTTAGACCCTAGAGTTGACTTTTCTAAGTTCTTAAGAGCCTTTTCCAATGTATCAAGTCTTAACCTCAAGACTTGATTCTCCTTCTCTAATACCTCAAGTTTTAATTTATCATTATTCCTTGAGGTATTTCTAGGCATATGTCTAGTTGTCTTGGGGTTTCTACCTAGGTTCTCCTTAGCCTTAGATGAGTTAATCCTAGGGTTGGCCTTCCTAGTATTGTTCTTATCTAAGCTAAGATGCTTAGCACCTAAGCACACATGTTGATTTCTATGATTATCATGCTTATCATTCTTGACAATTGCAATAAGACTACTAGCATGTATCTTATTAGAAGTGCAAGAATGAACCTTAGAGGATACCTTAGGGTTTGCCTTCGCTCCCCCTTTACACGTGCTTGGTCTTTTGTCCTTGTGAGATTGCCTCCCCCTTGGACATTGACTCCTATAGTGTCCCCGTTGCTTGCATTGGAAGCACACCACGTGCTCCTTGCCCTTGCGTTTTGGGACTCCGACTTCCTTGATCTTTGGCGCCGGTGGAGTCTTCTTAGTCTTCTTTGGACATTTACTCTTGTAATGTCCAAATTCCCTACACTCGAAACACATTATATGCAATTTACTTGAACTTAAAGTGTTTGAGTTACCTAGGGTTGAGGATGGATGTATGCTCTCTTCTTCATCCCTCGCGGAGGTAGAAGCTTCTTCTTCGTGCTCCGATCTTGAAGAAGAACCCACCTCCTCTTCTTCTTTAGATGTTGAGTATGTAGGATCGAAAAGAATTTAGATATCTCCACAATGACATGATATTGTCCACTTTGGGCCTAGACCCTCATGGCTTTGCTCTTGGGCTTTCCCCAAAAGGCCTCATGCCAATGGAGATATCTTTTCTCTTATAAACCAATGATCTTTCCCATGTGTTTCCAATATGGAACTATGTTTGCAACCTTGCAACCCCAGCAATCCCCCCTCAAACAAAGGACCATAGGCTTCCCACATCCGATCCTCGACCCACCAGGTCTTCCTGCCCCTCGGTCTACCCGACCTACTAGGACTTCCTTGCCTAGCCGCAACTAGGACTTCCTGCCCCTCGGTCCACCCGACCTACTAGGACTTTCCTTGCCTAGCCACAACTAGGACTTCCTGCCTGGTGTCTGGTCCTCTTGATCCGAACATAGGAGCCCCTACTTTCTTTGTTCGAGGTCAATATTGTACTCACATGGTTCAATCAGACCATAGCTCTTGTGCACAGTCGGTGGTTAAACCTTCTGGCAGTCCGGGCTCTGATACCAATTGTAGGATCGAAAAGAATTTAGATATCTCCACAATGACATGATATTGTCCACTTTGGGCCTAGACCCTCATGGCTTTGCTCTTGGGCTTTCCCCAAAAGGCCTCATGCCAATGGAGATATCTTTTCTCTTATAAACCAATGATCTTTCCCATGTGTTTCCAATATGGAACTATGTTTGCAACCTTGCAACCCCAACAGAGTAGCCCTCAACTTCTAATTCCTCACCTCCACGATGTGAGCTACTTGGCTCACTAGGCTCCTCTTCATGGCTTGAAGTGGGGCTCTCCTCATGGAGTTTGGCCAAGTTGTTCCACAACTCCTTGGCATTACTGTATCCTCCTATCTTACACAAAATATCATTAGGTAAAGAAAATTCAATGATTTTCGTTACCTCATCATTGATGGTTGATTGGTGGATTTGCTCCTTGGTCCACTCCTTCTTCTCTAGGGTTTCTCCTTTCTTGTCTATCGGAGGCTTGAAACCTAATTGAACACAACTCCAATTTTCAAGGTTAGTCATAAGAAAATACCTCATTCTTACCTTCCAATACGCGAAGTCGCAGCACTCGTAGAAGGGTGGAAACGTGATGTCTTCTCCGAGTCGATCCATTCTCTAGCTTGTGCTCCTCCGGGTGTTAATCCGACGAAGAGCAGCCTTGCTCTAATACCACTTGTTAGGATCCTTCGTACGGAGGCTAGAGAGGGGGGTGTGAATAGCCGACCCCAAATCGTCGTTTCTTTCTACAAAACGTGTTAGCGCAGCGGAAAATAAACACAGAAACGAAAGGGAAAGAAGACAAACCTCAAACAAACCGATGTAACGAGGTTCGGAGATAAACTCCTACTCCTCGGCGTGTCCGTAAGGTGGACGAAGCCTATCAATCCGTCGGTGGATGAGTCCCCGGAGAACCGGCTAATAAATGCTCCTTGTGGGTGGAGAAACCTCGCCACAATACTTGTAACAACAAGAAAGGAGTACAAGGAAAGCAAGAAGCAAATACAAACAACAATATGAATGCAACACTCGCTTGCCTTCTCTGTCGACCGGAGGCGATGAAGCAGCAACTTCACAACCCAACTGCAGCAGCTGATCGACGACTGGAAGCTCACGCGAAGCTTCGGAAGCGAGCTCAACAAAGCTCAGAACCTCAGAGCACAGAAGCAGAAGCTTCAATCCAAGGAAGAAGAAGAAGGAAGAAGAGAGGAGGCTCGCAGCAGCAGCCCTCCTTTTATAACCTGCGAAGAAAGCGAAGAAACACAGAAGAAATCTAGCCGTTGCGTCGCAACGGCTAGTGCCTGGATCGGTCTGTGGACCGATCAGGCTCCATGTGGATCGGTCCACAGACCGATCCATTCCCTAGCCTTCGCTTCTGTTCCGTCTCTGATCGGTCCATGGACCGATCAGGGAACCTCTTGATCGGTCCGTAGACCGATCAGGTTTCTCTTCTCCCGAACTTCTTTGCGCCTCCTGATCGTTGTCTGATCGGTCTCCAGACCGATCAGATAACCTACAGTAGGCTACTGGATGGTTACTGATCGGTCTGGTGACCGATCAGGCTATCCAGTGTATCACTGGATCGGTCCCCAGACCGATCCAAACTCCCCATCCCTAAACCTCAGGCTTCTACACCAACATTCGGTCAACCTTGACCTGTTGGTTCATCATTCCTAGTATCTGGTCACTCCCTTGACCTGCTAGAATTCTCCACCAAGTGTTCGGTCAATCCCTTTAACCCACTTGGGCTTTCCTCTTCGTGCCAAGTATCCGATCACTCCCTTGATCTACTTGGACTTCCCAACACCAGATGTCCGATCACCCTTGATCCATCTGGATTTTCCCTTGCCCGGCTTCACTCACCAGGACTTTCACCTAGCTTCACTCACTAGGGTTTTCACCTGGCTTCACTCACCAGGATTTCCAATCTTCCTGGCTTCACTCACCAGGACTTCCAAACTGCCTGGCTCCACTCACCAGGACTTTCCACATCCTGTCCAGAGAACGAGCTACCGAGCCCTCTCTGACCACAGTCCGGAGAACGAGCTACCGAGCCCTCTCCGACTTCCATCCGGTTCAGAGAACGAGCTCCCTAGCCCTCTCTGACCATTGTCCGGAGAACGAGCTACCGAGCCCTCTCCGTCTTCCCATGTCAAGTTCCCATACTTGGACTTCTCCATGCCAAGTCTCCATACTTGGACTTTTCCCGTGCCAAGCTCCCTGCTTGGACTTTTCCCATGCCAAGCTCCCTGCTTGGACTTTTCCCGTGCCAAGCTCCCTACTTGGACTTTTCCGAGTCAGGTCACCTCACCTCGGGTCAACCAGGTCAACCTTGACAACGAGTTGCACCCACAATCTCCCAAGCTTGTATCCTTGTCAAACATCAAGATACAACTTTTCTGTTCACGTCAAACATCGTCATAACTCGTCAAACATCAAAACATAACTCGAGTCAAGTCAACTCGAGTCTGGTCAACTAGGTCAACCTTGACCTAAGGTTGCACCAACAATTGATATTGTAGCACATTTGACATAGAAGTCAAAATGTAACACCGCGTCATCTCATCTGCCTTGACCCATTTCCTATGTCTCTCTATCTCCTCTTCATTAGAATCCTTATCAGACACACTAGGACAGACCTCAAGAAGTACGAACTTGTATTCTTCAGCAGTTAAGACAATGTCTAAGTTTCATTTCCAATCAATATAATTTGGACAAGTAAGTTTGTTTTCTTTTAAAATAACAGCAAGAGGATTGAAAGTCATTTTGAAATCCTGAGAAACACAAAATAAAATATTTGGTCAAAATTTTAGAATTTAAAATAATATTGATTCCTTAAACAATATAATTTAAATTCACCAACACCTCAAAATACCGTGAATTTCGTATGCCACAATAGTGTGGGCGTATACTAATTCAAACATTTGTAAGAAGAGGTTTTACCCATTAATTTTATTATCTTGTCAACCTAACTTTATGACAAATAAAATTAATAGTTGGTTCATCTTCGGTCACACAAATAATAGCAGTGACTCCGATGGGGAGGATACTATTAAATGCGCCTAAGTATATATCATTACTTGATACTTAGTCCATTAATTAGGATTGTGCTCTTTCAAATGGAGAAGATCACACATACCTAAATAATTTCCTATAATCATCCATAAAGGAAGTTTGATCTAGTGATCCGCAAACAAACTCATCTGATATGGAGGAAGGCACTTAAAGCCAACGCGCAAGTTTAAATGCATCACTTACAAACCAGTAATGAAGTCCGTGGAATTTATTTAAATAATCTCTCTCCTACTTAGTTATTTAAATTGAGGAATTTTAATATCCACACATATCACAGCACACACATTCACATAAAAGTAGCATATAAAGGCAATAAATATGAAAATAAAATTTCCAACTATTATGGCCTCATCCAACGTTGTCCTTCAATATGCCGCCAATGGGTCAAGTCGTCGCGTCTATCTCGCTTCCTTCTCTGCCGCACCTCTGGTCCTCAAAATAGCACTACGCATAACAAGGATACAAGCCGTAACAAAAGAAATAAAAAATTTACATTTATCGATCCAATATTCTACAAAGGAATTTACATGTAATCTAGATCGAACAGAATGTAAAAAAATAATAATATGGAAACTGACCATATTTAATTATTATAATCATGCACACACAACAACCTCGACATGCCCGAGGGTTCAAATCATACACAAACACACAAAGCCATAATAGTTGGACTTAGGACGTCTGCAACCACAGAGTTAATCTATCTTGCACATCCTACTATTATTCAACCTAAATTTATATATGAGTAGTGCATAATTTAGCTGAAAACCAATCACACAGAACCAGAAAACTCGCTTTGATACCACTTGAAGGTGCTAGAATTCTGTTCTGTTTAAATTTCCCTGTACATAAATTGTATAAGTACAGAACTATTCCTAGCAACCCGCATGATCGATCAGACATGTGTTTGATCAATCAAGCAAGTTCTTGGTGGATCAAAGCACATCTTGATCGAAGTACATGATCGCTAGCCTCTTGTGTTGGTATTCAAAATCGATACAAAGAAAACTCGACTAATTACACAGCAGAATCAAAGAACTAGTTGTACCTTTCCTTTGTAGCTAAAGACCTCTTGATCTCCTGCCATATTCCTCTCCTCTTCTTGGACATCATGTGGGCGACGATCTACCAAGACAAAACCACCCTTCCTCTCGTTTCTCCAAACCGTTAGTTACAAAAGGAGGCTCTAGGATGGGGCACCTTCTCTTCTTCTTCCTCTTCTTCCTCTTCTCCAAGCTGCCGCCCACCAAGGAGGATAAGAAAGAGTCATCGGCCCCTATCAAGGAAGGGGTATTGGCCCTAAGGAAGGAGAGATGAGGGGGGCGCCGACCCTTAGGAAGGTGGAGGAGGCTTGTGGGAATTATGTGTCACCGACCCTAGCAAGGGAAGAGGGCGCCGACCATAAAGAGGGAAGAGGATTGTGGAAAATTAGGTTTTAGGGGGCACCACCTACTCCTTTTATAACCTTTGTCGTCAGTTACAAAGAAAGAAAAATAATAGAATTCTGTTTAGAAAAAATCTCCCTTTCTATAACCTTGCCGCCGACCCTAAGAGGATGGAGAAACCCAAACCAAAACCAAATTAAAACAAACCAAGTTATGGATGGGTGGATGTGAGGCTTTATATAGAGGCTACAACAGGGACCTAGAGGAAGAATTGATTTAGGCCTCCTGATGGGCTTGAGCTTCCTGTGTTCGGCCCGAACACCCAACCTAAGTCCATCAATAATAACTCATACTACTAAAGGGTTATTATTGAACTACCGCATCAATCCCATATTACAATATGAGCTCCTTCTTATCATGAGTGTGTTAATCTCTCCATGTTTAAGGTTTCGTATGTCTATTAATTAATTGAGTTACTGAGAACCCAATTAATTAATATATGATTCCAAGAGTAGTACCACTCAACTTTATTATCATGCCCGACTAAGTCCACCTGTAGGGTTTACATAATAATCCTTATGAGTTCCTCAAGGAGGCATCATCAACCTAAATAATTAGGGCACAGATTCCTTCTATAATCAACAACACACCATATAAACAGTATTATTTCCCAATTCATCGGGCCTATTGATTTAATGAATAAATCTCACCCATTGATAAGTTAAAGAAATAAATACTAAGTATACGTGTTTATTATTATATAGGGATTAAGAGGACACATATCCATAATAACAGATATTCTACTCTCTTATGTAGTCAGTACAAATCGAACAATCTTCAAACGGTCCTGCTCAATACACGCATAGTGTACTAGTGTAATTTTATAGTCAAGACAGACTAATACCAAATTACATTATAACCATTCCAATGGTTTGTCCTAATCCATCTTGGTTGTGAGCTACTATTTATAATTTATAAGGAACCGATAACATGATCTTCTATGTGGCACCACACACCATGTTATCTACAATATAAATTAAATGGACAACTGCATTGACATATATATAAATATAAAATGTAAACATTTGACCAAAGTGATTCTCATTTCAAAATATTTCAAAATAGATGTTCACACAAAACACATATTTCAACAACTTTAGCGTAGAGGGGTTCGAAAACTTTAATTATAATTTGATAAGCTCCCGTAGTATGACACTCGAGCTCACATCAACCTTCAAGCGTATAGAAGGTGCCTTCCACTAGGGTGTTTGAGGTAACTCCAAAACCATGGAAGGTACCTCAATCACTATTCACCAGAGGCTCTTTTGTGCATTTCACTTCCTGCAAGACATGTTAGTCCAAAATACCAAACATACCCTATAAAACAAAGTTAGTATAATAAAATAATATGGAAAAGAAAATATTTGATAGTTTTCTTGTTTGTCCGATTATGACTTTCAGATTTTCCAAAAAAAAATCCTAGGTCGAACAAATGCCTACTGTTCTCTCAACAGGACATGCGTTCTCACCTACTCCTCTCAGGAGAGATTATCTTTTGCCAGATCAATCCTCTAGATCATTTAGACTTTTGCATAGTGTCCGAGACATCAGGACTTCATGTTGGACATCTGATCCTTGTCTCATCCAATCTTACACCTGGTGTCCGCGACCCCCAAGATTTTCACCTAGCATCCTCGCCCTAAGATTTTACCCAACATCCTCTACTCGCCAAGACTTTGCCTAGTTCCTTAGACCAGGACTTCATTGCCTAACTACAGTTAGGACTTTCCACCTACCTAGCCTTAACTAGGACTTTCCTTTGCTTAAGAACGTTTAGGACTTTCCTATACACTTAGTTTAATTTGTTAGACAAAAAGAAATCTTAAGTTTGAACTATTTTCCATAATCAAAACTTAGGTTTGATCATCTGGTGCTTCTTGCACCAATAATCTTCTTCTTTTTTATTATGACAATATAATTCAAAGTTAATTAAAGTATAACAATAATTACTGTAACATAAGTAAAGAATTTGAGCATAAATAAAAAATTGATAATTTAAAAAAGTAAAGATGCTCCCCCTTAATTTAATCCTCAATATTTAAAAAAAAACTTCTTTATTAAATTATATTTGACTTAACTTCTTTTAACTTTTCTCTCTCTCTTTCACATAAATCAAAAAGAATATTAAGAAAAGTTGTTTGACTTGTAAAAATAGTAATTAATTTAAACAATAAACTTTTAATCTTTTTCTAAAAGTTTAACTTTAATCTCCCTCAAATCACCATTTTAACTTTCTTTTTAAAAACTTAGCTTTGAAAAGGATTTCTTACTTAGCTATAAAAAGTGTATCTTTGCTAAACATATGTCTAATTATTTAAAAAGAATTTCATTAAAAAAAAAACTTTAGCTAAATACTTAGCTTTAAAAAGAGTTTTCTTTGAAAAATACCTACTTAGATTGGAAAAGAATTTCCTTGTAAAAAATAGTTAGCTAAATATATAGCTTTAAAAAAAACTTGGCTAAATGCTTAGCTTTAAAGAAAATAAATTCTTTTAAAATTTTGAAGAAGTAATTGATTTTGAAAGATCTTAACTTATAAAAAAAAATTGGCTAAATACTTAGCTTTAAAAAAATAAATTCTTTTAAAATTTTGAAGAAGTAATTGATTTTAAAAGATCTTAACTTATAAACTTTCTTTTGAAATATAACTCCTTAAAAATAAGTTAATTCTTGAAAAATTTTAACCCCCTATTACTCTCCTTCTTAAAAAAGTTTAAGAAATTTATATGGGGCAGTGAGCTTAAGTAATTTAATTAATACCTTGATTAATGTCTTGATTAATGACTATGACTCTAAAGTCCAAACATGCAAAAATATATTTAATGATCATCTACTTTTCTGATTTTCTATCTCACTCATTCTATGTTATCAAACATGTTAAACTTATACGTTTGTGTGAGATGGAGTTAAGTTAATCTTAATTTTAAAGTTTGAGAATATTATCTTTAATTTTTGGAAAATATTTAAGTTTTAATTTTAGAATATCTAAGTTTAAATTTTAAAAAATATTTAAGTTTGAATTTTAGAATATCTAAGTTTAAATTTTAAAAAAATATTTAAGTTTAAAATTTTGAAAATATTTAGTTTTAAATTTTGAAAAAGTTAGAATTTTGAAAGATATTTAAGCTTGAATTTTGAAAAATATTTAAGTTTGAATTTTGGAAGATATTTAAGTTTAAATTTTGAAAGATTATTTAAGTTTCAATTTAATTAAGTTTTTAAGAATTAGTTAAAATTTAAAAATTAATCATGATTTTGAAATTAAGTAAGATTAAAATTTTAAAAATTAATTATGATTTTAAAATTAAGTAAAATTTTGAAATTAATTTAAATTAATTATGATTTGAAAATAATTTTGTTTTTGAAATTAAGATTTAAAAATTAAATTAAGTTTAATTTGATTTGGTTTAATTAAGTTTGGTTTTATTAGGTTTGACTAATTTTCATTTTTAACCTAAATTCATCTCAGCCTTTTCTAGATTTTCAATCAGAGAACCTTATGGATTTTGTGAGATGATTTCATTTTATCTTCAATTTAGATTAAAATCTAAGAATTGATTTACATTTGAGTTAGACTAAGGTTTCACACAGAGTCAATTAAACATTCATTTTAATAATTGGCTTCCAAGTTGTGGAGAGGCACTAGACATTCTTAGGTATTGGAGTAACAACACTTCTAGACAAAGGTTTTTAAAGAAATTGAAGCCCCCAGGGCGTAATACAGACAGTGGGCACATGACATCTCTGGTGTAATGGTCAGGGGTCGATTCTCAGGAACTGACGACCTAGGGTTTACCCCACCATGCACCTGACACTTGTGTACCTACATGTACCTCCCT
Source organism: Zingiber officinale (assembly GCF_018446385.1). NCBI lineage: Eukaryota > Viridiplantae > Streptophyta > Magnoliopsida > Zingiberales > Zingiberaceae > Zingiber > Zingiber officinale. The sequence goes on along the minus strand of NC_056007.1, from coordinate 38,450,134 downwards.
CTATATCCGTAGGGCTGGCAGTAGGGGGGCGTTAATGTAGCGGATCTATATTTTTTATAACGAAATTGAATATTTAATTTTTCTTTAGAGAATCCTTGGTCTAACTAATTAGGTGTTGATCAAGCCTAAGTCCTTATCTACACTCCTAATCTAAGCATGAATAGAGAAATCAGTAAATCAAACATTGAACATGTATATTTAATAATAAAAATAGTCTTTTTATTAGCTTCCCCTAGATCATAGGCTCGATAAGGTCTATCAAGGTAATGAATTTGATTCTTGAGGATCCAATATTAATTAAGTCTAACTTGATTAATTAAGATATAGTTGGGAACCCATGCTTGGACTGTTGGTTGCTACTCGGAATACCATTCTGTTTTCCCTGTACAAAAATTCGTACAAGCACAGAACTTAACCTAGCTACCCATGTGCTCTACTAAAGTTAAACTTGGTTGCTAATCGGAATATCATTCTGTTCGTGATTCCAACTTATCAGTGTCTTCCTTCAGCACATGTGCTAGACTACCCCAAATCTAAATATGTTTCAGACTAGGCTTACGCTCATTCCACAATTCTGTGGGAGTAAAGGGTACTGACTTAAAAGAGACCAAGTTCAGAATATACACTGTCATTTCCAGAGCATATTCCTAAAGCAAATTTTGTTGTATCGTGGGAGTTATTGGATTTAGAGTATACAAATTGTCAGCCAACGTACCAGAACAGATAACTACTCTGTTTTTCTTTATAGAAAGAAACAGAATATCCATCCATAATTTTTAGAACCTGAATTCAAAAACTTGGTACATAAAGATAATTTCTCAAAATCAATATTTTATTCCTATCTAAAGATAGATAAACATCTCCTACTACAATAGCCGCCACTTTCGTAGCATTGCCATGTAGACGGTAATCTCCTCTTCATGTAGTCGTCGAATTTCCTGGAACCCCTGCAATGAATTGCAGACATGATCAGTGGCTCCCATATCTACACACCAGGTCCCAGTAGATAACACCACAAAACATGTTTCAACCACTAGAGAATAAGATATACCTTTATTGTTCTTATTTTTGCTAGGATAGTCCACTTTCCAATGTCCAGACTGCTTGCATGTGAAGCACTTGCCCTTCAGCTTCTTCACACCTGCTTGCGGCCCAGTCCCTAGAGATCGATTTGCTGAACCAACTTGTTTCTTTTTCTTCTTTCTTCCTTTTGGTTTAGAAGCAGAAATATTTTCAGCAATGTGAATTTGAGAACTTTGATGGAATAGCCCTTCTGCTGCTTGAAGTTTTGTCAGAAGTTCAGCCAATGAATAAACCCTTTTGTTCAAGTTATAGTTCAGGCGGAACTGCTCAAAAGTTTTAGGCAGTGTCTGGAGAATGATATCGACCTGGGTTTCCCCATCGATTTCTGCTCCACAGATTCCCATTTCATTCAAAAGAGCCATCATTTTGAGGATATAATCCCTTACGAGTGTTCCCTCAGTCATGGTTGTCGTCATCAAGATTCTCATAGCCTCCTACCTAGCAGTTCGATTCTGGTGTCCGAAGAGTTCCTTGAGATTGCTCATTATATCATAAGCAGTAGGCATGGCCTGATGTTTATGTTGCAGTACATTTGACATAGAAGCCAAAATGTAACATCACACCATCTCATCTGTCCTGACCCATTTCTTATGACACTCAATCTCCTCTTCACTAGAATCGCTATTAGGCAAGCTTGGGCAGACCTCTTAAAGTACGAACTTGTTGCCTTTAGCAGTTAAGACAATGTCCAAGTTTCGTCTCTAATCAATGTAATTGGGACCAGTAAGTTAACAAGGGGATTGAAGGTCATCCTAAGAATCACAAAACATTTGGTCAAGACTTTAGAATTTAAAATAATATTAATTCCTCAAACAATATCATTTAAATTCACCAACACCTCAAACACCGTGACCTCAAACACCGTGAATTTTGTATGCCACGATAGTGTGGACGTATATAAATTCAATCATTTGTAAGAGGAGGATTTTACCCATTAATTATCTTGTCAACCTAACTTTATAACAAATAAAATTACCTCAAACATCATGAATTTTGTATGCCACGATAGTGTGGGCTTATACAAATTCAAACAATTTTAAGAGGGGGTTTACCCATTAATTTTATTATCTTGTCAACCTAACTTTATGACAAATTAATAGTTGGTTTTTCTTCGGTCACACAAATAATAGCAGTGACTCCGATGGGGAGGATATTATTAAATGCGCCTAAGTGTATACCATTACTTGATACTAAGTCCATTAAATAGGATTGTGCCCCTTCAGATGTTTAAGATCACACGCTCCTAAATAATTTCCTATAATCATCCATTAAGGAAGTTTGATATAGTGATCCGTAAACAAACTCATCCGATGTGGAGGAAGGCACTCAGAGCCAACGCGCAAGTTTGAATGCATCACTTACAAACCAGTAATGGAGACTATAGAATTTAAATAAAATCCGTCTCCCACTTAGTTATTTAGAGACGAGGAATTTTAACATGCACACAAGCACACACAGTATAAAAGGCAATAAATAAGAAAAATAATTTTTTAACTATTATGGCCTCATCCAATGCTGTCCTCCATATGCCTCCAACCCTAGCCGCCACCAAAGGTTTTATGTCGTCGCGTCCATCATGCTTCCTTTTTCCACTGCACCTCTGGTCCTCAAATAGCACCACGCCTCGCAAGGATACGATCCATGACAAAAAAAATAAAATTTTACATTTATCGATCCTATATTCCACGAAGGAATGTACATGTAATCTAGATCGAACAGAATGTAAAATCCTAAAACTAATACAGCTCCTGTTGTATTTAATAATTATAATCATGCACACATAAAAAATGCCCTCGACATGTCCGAGAGTCCAATCACACACAATCACAATAGGCCATAATAGTTGGAGCCTACAACCACAGAGTTAATCTATTTGCACATCCTACTATTATCCTGCCTAAACTTATGTATGAAAAGTACATAATTAACTGAAAACCAAACACACAGAGGAAAAAACTTAGCTCTGATACCAATTGTTGGTTGCTACTAGAAATATCATTCTGTTTCCCCTGTACAAAAATTTGTACAAGCATAGAACTTAACCTAGCTACCCATGTGCTCTACTGAAGTTAAACTTGGATTGCAAATGATGCTTAACATTATTAATCCAAGTTAATCTTCAGAAGTTAAACTTGGATTGGAAATGATACTTAACATTTTTACTCCAAGTTTAACCGATGTGATCTTCCTAAGTTAAATCATATTACAGAAGTTGATTAAATATCTATTTCAAAGATTGGCTTCCAGATTAAACATGGCGAGGCACTAGGCCTTCTTGGTATGAGATCATCCACCACTTTCTAGACAAAGCCTTTCAAAGAAATTGGATATTTAACTTCTTACAATAACCCTAACACTACAAAAAAAGACAATATTACCGACGGGGTCACCGACGGAAATTTAATTCCGTCGATAAATCATAGTCTTGTCAACAGAATCATTCATTCTATTGGTGTACCCCAGTGTTACCGACGGAATAAATATTTCCGGCGGTAAATCATGAATTTTACCGACGGAATGAAATATTCCGTCAGAAAGACTATAATTTACCAACGGAAGTAAATTTTGTCAGTAACGATCCCTAATTAAACCCTAACCCTTCGCTCATTTCCTCACGCGCGCGACCGACTTCCTCCCTTCTCCCTGATCTTGATCACAGGTGACTTTTCCTTTCTCAAATTTTTTTTGTTTTCCTGCCAATTGTCGTTGACCGGCCTACACCGACAAGCGGCGGTGGCGCCTTTTGCTCTCGCCAGCGGTGGCGGCGGGCTTCTGCGCCCGCTAGCTGTCGGCGGCGGGCTTCTGCGGCCACCTGCGACCACTAGCGGCTGCCTGCAGCTGTGACGGTCGTCGCCGGCCGTCAGCTAACTTCTAGCGGCTTTTGGCGGCTCTGGCGGCCGCCAACTGACTGTTGTCCCTGCCGGCAGCTAGCTAGTGGTGGCTATGCCTGTCCGTCGTGGGCCTGATTCAGCTGTGTTGCCCGTCGGCAGGTTATGCTTGTTGCCGCGAGCAACTTGTCATTTATTTTTGTCATAATTTTTTAGCTAAATTATTTTTATTTTGTGAATAGGTAGCATTTGCTGCTCTTCTCCGGTTGACCTATACATCTTTAGGTAAAATTTACTAAATTATACTGTATGTCATTTAACATAGTTCAATTTAGAAATATGTTATGTTAGTGTGTTAATCTATAACATAATATAGTTTGTTTGTTTGTTTGTTTTTTTTAGTATATGTTAATCTATGTTAATTTCTAGTTCTCAATATATTAGTTTTAGGTGAAAATATCTATGAACAAAGCTTAGATGTACAATCGATTAGAAAAAGGATTTATCAGAGATGATTTTATTGTTGAAGTTAAACAGTTTGTGAACTTTGCTAAAAGTCACCCTTAATGTATGAATGGTGCTGAGTTACGGTGTCCATGCAATCATAAAAAATGTCAAAATAGAGCTTTCCATGATGAGAATACTGTAAAAATGAATATATGTAGAAATGATTTTGTGCCAAATTACTACAGTTGGTACTATCACGGAGAGCCAAATTTATATGAACCAATTGGACCTTCTGGTGGTTCGTCATCTAGGACAACTGTTACCGCTCCTGAAGCATCAACTAATATTGATATTGCAATGCAATCAATGGTGCATAATGCGATGAATGCTGTAGTTGATTATTCCAATATAGATGAAACACCAACACCTAAATATCAGCAACTATATGAAATGTTAAAGGCAAGTGAAAGAGAAGTGTGGAAAGACATTCCCTCTGGTCATTCTCTATTATCAGCTACTGCAAGGTTATTAAATATGAAAGCAGAACATCATTTTTCATAAAGATGTTACGATGACATTTGTCAGTTAATGTCAGAATTGCTTCCTACTGATAATATAATGATGGATAGTTTTTACAGTACAAAAAAATTGATCAGAGGTTTAGGTTTACCTGTGGAGAAGATTGATTGTTGTATAAATAACTACATGATATTTTAGAATAAAGACAATGATCTGTGTGAATGCAAAATCTGTACACACCCTCGTTATAAGCATGGTACTCGCATACCAGGGCAGAAGAAGAAAAAATTGCTTGGAAAGTGATGTATTATTTTCCGTTAACTGCTAGACTTCAACGTTTGTATGCATCTGCTGCTACAGCTTGCCATATGACGTGGCATCATGAGCATGAGCACGATGGAGGTATAATATGTCATCCTTCTGATTCACCTGCATGGAAACATCTTGTTGTTGTATTTCCTTCTTTTGCAATGGAACCACGTAATGTGAGATTGGGACTTTCTGTAGATGGATTTCAGCCATTTGGATAGTTAGGGCAACAATATTCATCTTGGCCAGTTATATTGACACCGTATAATTTACCGCCATGGATGTGTATGAAAGATGAATTTATGTTCCTTACAGTACTTATTCCTGGTCCAACCAATCCCAAAGAAAAGATAGATGTTTTCTTACAACCTCTAATTACAGAGTTAAATGAATTATGGAATGTAGGGTCAGTGATTTATGATGTTGCAGTAAAACTAATTTTAGATTGCATGCTGCATTATTATGGACGATCAGTGATTTCCCAACATACTCAATGTTGTCGGGTTGGAGCTGTTGGTTGCTACTCAGAAAACCTAACGGTTCCACTGTACAAAAATTTTGTACAAAGGTCTGAACTTTTTCCTAGCTACGATGCGTTCTTTTAAATTAAACTTGGATTGTCTGCGGAACTTTACACGTTTGATCCTAAGTTTAATTTATTTGTTCTTTTAGGTTTAGACTTGGATCTCCTGTGGAACTTAACACGTTCGATCCAAATCACCTAGGTTATTAATTCTATTAAATATTAATTTCTAAAATTGGCTTCCAGGACTGCATGGTGAGGCACATGACCTTCTTAGATATGGGAACAACCACCACCGCCTAGACAAAGCCTTTTAAGGAAAGCTAATATTTAATTTCCTTATATAACTCTAGGTTTAACCAAAAAGAACAATCGAATCACAAATTCAAAAAACAAAAAGAAAACACAAACTCGAATTACAATTCGAAAAACTAGAATCTAATGCCTCTTGTGTTTGGAATTCTAACAAAGAAAAAAGTTTTAATTAAGGAGAAGGGTCGGCCACACCAAGGAAGAAAAGAGGGAGAAAATAGAATAGAGTCGTTCACCCATGAAGGCACCTCTACCCCCTCTTTTATAATCTTTGGTCTTGCCAAATAAGGAAATTTTAATAAAAATTTCCTTAATTCTTTTGCTATGAAAAGGAAAATTTAATTAATTAAAAATCAATTTTATTTTCTCAATTCATATGGCCGGCCACCACAAGCTATAAACAAGGAGAGTTTTAATTAATTAAAACTTCCTAATTTGTCTCCAGAAATTTATAAAAATTTCTCCAATAATTTTAATCCCTTCATGATTGGTTAATAAAAAGGAAATTTTATAAATTAAAATCTTTATTTTAAACATGTGGATAAAAAGAAAGTTATCTCTAAAAATTAAAATCTCTTTTAATCTACAAATAAGGAAAGATATCAAATCTTTTCTTAATCTCTTGTAGAAACTTATAAAAGATAATATTTAATTTTTAAACTCTCTTTTAAATCATGAACATGGTTAAAAAGGAAAGTTTTCTTAAAATTTAAAATCCACCTTTTAATCAACAAATAAGGAAAGATTTCAAATTTTAAACTCTCTTTTAAACATGTAGATGATTTACAAATAAGGAAAGTTTTTACCAAAAATTAAAAACCATCCTTTTAATCTACAAATAAGGAAAGAGATTAATCCCTTCTCTTAATCTTTTGTAGAAAACTATAAAAGGAAATTTTTAATTTTTAAACTCTCTTTTAAAAACATGATATCCACATAAGAAATAATTTTAATAAAAATCCTTTTTAATATTCTAGTGGCCGGCCACCTAAGCTTGGGACCCAAGCTTTGGCCGGCCACCAACTTGGCTCATCCACTTGGTCTTGGCCGGCCCTAGCTTGGGTTCCAAGCTAGCTTGGCTGGCCCCATTGGATGGGTAAGAAGGTGTGTATGTGGTGGGTATAAATCTCTATATACAAGAGGCTACGATAGGGACCGAGAGGAGGAATTGGTTTTGGTCTCCCCATGAAATTAAGCTTCCCGTGTTCGCCCCGAACACACAACTTAATTTCATCAATAATAATTCATTCCACTAAAGAACTATTATTGAACTACCGCACCAATCCCAAATTACATTTTGGGCTCCTTCTTATTATGAGTGTGTTTGTCTCCCTGTGTTTAAGATGTCGAATGCCCACTAATTAAATGAGTTACTGACAACTCACTTAATTAATATCTTAGTCCAAGAGTAGTACCACTCAACCTTATCGTCATGTCGGACTAAGTCCACCTGCAGGGTTTAACATGACAATCCTTATGAGCTCCTCTTGAGGACATTATCAACCTAGATCACTAGGACACAGTTTCCTTCTATAATCAATAACACAAACTATAAGTGATATCATTTCCCAACTTATCGGGCTTATTGATTTATTGAACTAAATCTCACCTATTGATAAATTAAAGAAATAAATATCAAATATATGTGCTTATTATTATATTAGGATTAAGAGCACACACTTCCATAATAACTGAGGTCTTTGTTCCTTTATAAAGTCAGTATAAAAGAAACGACCTCTAATGGTCCTACTCAATACACTCTAAGTGTACTAGTGTAATTATATAGTTAAGATAAACTAATACCTAATTACACTACGACATTCCAATGGTTTGTTCCTTTCCATCTTGGTCATGAGCTACTGTTTATAATTTATAAGGTACTGATAACATGATCCTCTGTGTGTGACACCAAACACCATGTTATCTACAATATAAATTAATTGAACAACTACATTTATCATAAATGTAGACATTTGACCAATGTGATTCTTATTTCTAGATAAATGTTTATACCAAATGCTAGGCTTTTAGTATACATCATAACAGGAGCACGGCTGGTAAATTAGCATGCCCACACTGCATGACTGATTCTAATGTGATTCTATTGCAACATATCACGATTATGAGATCTGGCAGATGGATGTCAAAATCGCGTTTCTGAATGGAAACTTGCTTGAGGATGTATACATGACACAACCTGAGGGTTTTGTAGATCCAAAGCATACTGGCAGAGTATGTAAGTTGCATAAGTCCATTTATGGACTAAAGCAAGCTTCTCGGAGCTAGAATCTTTGATTTGATGATGCGATCAAACAATTTGGTTTCATCAAGAATGAAGATGAACCTTGTGTCTACAAGAAGGTTGTTGAGAACACAGTTATCTTCCTTGTATTGTATGTGGATGACATACTACTCATTGGGAATGACATTCCTTTGCTGTAGTCTGTCAAGACTTGGCTAGAGACTTATTTCTCAATGAAGGACTTAGGTGAAGCAGCCTGCATTCTAGGCATAAAGATCTATAGAGATAGATCTAAGAGATTGCTTGGCCTAAGTCAGAGTACATATGTTGACAAGATATTACTACGGTTTTCCATGTAGAATTCCAAGAAAAGATTTCTGCCGATGTCACATGGTGTGACTCTTTCGAAGACTCAAAGTCCCTCTTGTAGAGAGGAGAGAGTCCGCATGGATAAGATCCCTTATGCTTCAGCCATAGGATCTATCATGTACGTCATGCTATGTACTCGTCCTGATGTTTTGTATGCTTTGAGCATGACGAGCAGATACCAGTTAGATCCAGGTGAGTGTCACTGGATAGCGGTCAAGAATATTCTTAAGTACTTAAGAAGGACTAAAGAATATTTCTTGATATATGGAGGTGATGACGAGCTAGCTGTAAAGGGTTATAGTGATGCCAGCTTCCAAACTGACCAGGATGATTATAGATCGCAGTCTGAGTTCGTGTTTTACTTGAATGGTGGTGCTGTGAGCTAGAAGAGTTCGAAGCAGGACACAGTTGCTAATTCAACAACAGAGACCGAGTATATTGCTGCATCAGAAACAACAAAGGAGGCAGTTTTGATCCACAAGTTCATTACTGAGCTTGTGGTGGTTCCTAGCATTGCAGATCCTATTGAGCTCTATTGTGACAACAATGGAGCAATTGCACAGGCTAAGGAACCTTGCTCACACCAGTGGACCAAACAAATACTACGGCGCTTCCATCTCATTCGAGAGATCATCGATAGAGGAGATGTGAAGATTTGCAGAGTACCCACAGAGGCTAACGTCGCTGATCCCTTGACCAAGGCTTTTGGCACAGAGAAAGCATGATGGTCACACTAGGTCATTGGGTATTAGACCCTACACTAATTGACACTAGTGCTAGTGGGAGATTGTTAGTTAGATCCCTAGAGCCAATCATATGATGATTGCTGTATGGACTTGATGTATCATATTCCTATATGTTTATAAAGGCATTTCTTTATGGTTATTATACTTGTATTGGTGTCAAATAACTAAGTATAATAGCATCCTTGAGTAAAAGGTTCTTATCTACATCAATCGATTGGTTGAATCGATAGTGAGATGATATAGAGAATACTACTCTTAATCATTCCTAGTCAAGTATTAACATTCAGGGACAATGTTAATGCGATGAGACTAGCATGTAGGTCAACTCGATGACTTGATCTCACAAGTCATGGATATAGAGATATCAAGTTGACACATGGGTATGCATTGGAGAATGTATACTGAATGACCCGCCATGAGAAAGTATCATGGATCATTATATGAGTGTCATATACTTTCTCATGTGACTATTAGTATGACTATCAGTCCTTGGACCTAAAGTCACCATGGTTCCCTACATAAGGAGTTACATACTTTGGCTTCGTCAAACGTCACCCGTAACTGGGTGGATTATAAAGGCGATTACTGGGTATGTAACAAATTATGCGGAGGGATGTAAGTGATGTAGATGGGATCTATCCCTCCTATATGACGGGAGTGACATCATCAATCTTGATAGAGTGAGACCACTAAGTGCATGTCCATGCCCAAATGAGTCAATATGAGATATTGAGCTCATTTATTTAGAGTGAGTCTACTTGGAGTTCAAGATATAGATTGATTAGAGAATGACACGGTCTATGCCTCAATTTAATCAATCTAGATGTCAAGGATAGAAGGACATTATCATATATTGTGAAGGGTCATAATTAGTAGTCACAAGGTGATGTTGGATCTCAACATTCTTGTAACTTGGGTAGTAATGATGTGTTGCTAGATATCGCTCATTACTTATGCTTCTAAATGGGTTTAAGAGCATTGCCAACGTGACAAGAACCTATAGGGTCACACACAAAGGGCAATTAGATGGAAAATAGGTTCATATGATGAACCAAGAGGATTAGGTTCATATGATGAATCAAATTGGATTAAGAGTAATCCAAATTAGACTAATTGAGTTGGACTCAATTTGATTCATGTATTGAATGAGTCTAATTTAGATTATGACTCATTGAATCAATTTAATTTAATGGATAGAGATTCACTAAATTAAATTGACTTGAATCAAAGGTTGGATTTGATCAACCATGGGAGAATTTAAGTCAAGTTTGACTTGACTTGAGAGGGAAGATGAAGGGTCAAGTTTGACTTGACCTTGACTTGACCAAAGCCGCCTCATTTGTGAGTTGGCATAAGGTCGGCCAATGATGATATGCCACATCATCAAGGCCACTTCTTGGTGTGCCACCTCATGAGGAAAACCAAGAGCCATGACTCTTGGTATTCCATGGAGGTCTAAAGCCTCTCTATTGTGGCCGGCCAAATTATGGTGTGAGTTACAAGAGTAAAAATCATTCAAGTCATCTTCTTCCTCCTCTCTTCTTCTCTCCCTCTCTTCCTCCATTGCCAAGAGTCCTTGGGGTGCTAGCACACTCTAAGGTTTCTTCTCCATCTCTTGTTCGTGTGGATACTTTTAGAGGTGTGTACACTTGAACACACTTGAGATCCGACGGACCTTGGACGAGCCAGATTTGCGAAGGGCTTCGCTTCAAAGGTATATCCCTTTTCATGTAGATCTAAGGTAGATCTAGGATAACAAACATATACATGTAAAATTTTATATATCTTCTCATGGATCCGTGGGAAAACTTCGGGGTTTCCGCAACGCAAAAATCAATTTTTACAGCCCGAAAGTCCCAACAGTGGTATCAGAGCCACGTGCGAAGCGTGTACATGTTTCATTCGTATTTTTATGAAAAATATCAGATCTATAAGTTTCTATAACTTTACTAATTTTATAGATTTTATGGGTATTTTTCTCGTAAAGGCGAAGCAACAAGTGCTAGGACACTTGTAGGCTTCGACTACCGAGAAAAACTTTATGAAATGGCTAGGTCCCGCCCATATTGTTTTGGGGCAGTGGCTTAAGGCGCTGTTAGATAGTAGTAGGACACTCGTGATACTCATTTCATGAGAAGGGGCGCTGCCCCTAACCCCGCAAAGGACATTGTCCCGCGATCGCGCCCGAAAATCGCTAAACGGGACTGCCGGAAAATTTTAACTCATAAAATTGTAAAAATAGTAGTAAAATTACAAAAATTTATGTAAAATACATAATTTAGAATTATGTATGATTTTGTGATGGTCATGGTCCAAAAACCCAATTTGATTGGACTAAATGTGTTGTAATTCATAATATGGCTTGCGCGCCATTTTGTGTGATGTGCGTGTTGTATATATTATGTGACCTGCGTGTCGTACCTCCCTCATTTTTATTTACTGTTGTAAATAGATTTTTAGACTCGAATGTAACTCAAGTTTCATATCTGTAATGTATAAAAAAAATGGAGCGGTGGAAGGTCCACTCGAGGAGGAACGACGAGGAGGGTGCGAGCAACACATGGTGGTCAAAGGGAGGAGCTTGGAGAAGCTATTGACCTTAGGTTGACCATCTGATATTCTCATTGGCTTGAGAAGATTGTAGTAGGGCCATGACCTAATCAAAATTTAATTATTCATTGCTTGTGTGTATGTGATGCATGCTAGAGTAGGATAATTAGTGCCTTGATGCGTATAAGATATGAATCCACGATTAGATTAGATCTAAAGCAACTCAACTCGAAATACCTACCAAGTTGTGATACCCATCACTACCTCGATCATTTGTTGTTATTGAATCTACCAAAGCAGAGCAATGTATTTTATCTTGGTAGGGTGCGGAGGGACAATCTTGGTCCCGCCTATCAAAGCTTGGGTGAGTACAAACTTAATTAGATTAAGTATAACTAGTTAACTCAATTGGATCGAGTATAACTATAGGCATTTTTCCAACGGTTAGAAAATAGGACAAAATCACATTTATATTAAATCTTGAGCTATTTAGCCAAAGCTAACTCAAGTTCTAATATAAATGAGGATCTTGATCCTATAAACAAGAGTTGCATAGAGATGTAATTGATAAATTCGTTATCTACCGATCATACTAATGTTGATACGGTCTGACCTGGCTGCTGTTTTGATGTTGACACTGATTTAAGTTTGTATCAGATATTAATTAAACTCAGATTGATTACTGATCAATGTTGATCAGGTGGAAGGGAAAGGTCCAAGTATGGAAACTTGGCACGCGAAGTCAGAGAGGGCTCGGTAGCTCGTTCTCTGGACCGATCGAAGTCAGAGAGGGCTCGGTAGCTCGTTCTCCGGACTAGGTCAGAGAGGGCTCGGTAGCTCGTTCTCTGGACCGGACGAAGTTGGAGAGGGCTCGGTAGCTCGTTCTCCGGACTAGGTCAGAGAGGGCTCGGTAGCTCGTTCTCTAGACTAGAAAGGCTTTAGGGTTTAGGGGCGCCAAACCTACCTTACATAGGCATTGGATTGGTGCTGACCGATCAGGATACTATGGATATCGATCGGTCAGGCGATCGGATATCTTGTGGTTATCTGATCGGTGCGGTGACCGATCGGTAACCAAACGATGTTTTCGTAGGTTATCGATCGGTGCGGTGACCGATCGGTAACAAACGAGTTCATCAGTAAGTTATCGATCGAGACCGATCGAGCGATAGGATTCGAGAGGACAATAGGGATCGGTCGTGGACCGATCCACCTTTAGGCCGATCGGTTCACGATCGAAGCCTCGCAACCGATCGGATATGTCCGATCGGTCCGAACTATGGATCGGTCTGCTGACCGATCCACAACACTGTCTGTTTCTCTGCAACTTCTGATTCGTCTGATTTAACCATCTTGTGTGAGCTTTTTATGTTGCAGGTTGCAGGTATCATGCTAGTGCTTAAGTTCAAATTAAGGTCTATCAGAGGAATAAGACAAAGTGGTTTTTCTACTGTGTTTGGCTGCAAATGGAGCAATTGGAGCATCAACGGTTACTGACGATCTGGCTGTGTTCTGGTTGCAATCATCTTGACTCCTGGCTATTGGTTCAAGCTTAGAGACACCAGCGAAGACCATGGATGGTATTGGTGTGAGTTCAGAGAACCAGATGAGGAGGAAAAGTGATTGGCGACGCCTGAGTTGGCAGCAGCGATTCGGTACAGGTTGCAGTGATTCGATACAGGCAAACGCAATGGAAAAGGCATAGGCATAAGAAGAAGGAGTATGAGATGTTCGATTTAACAACCAAAAAAAAAGTAAAAGCAAATCTCTCGGTCGATCAAGCTAGAGTGCTGTGTGTTTTTGAGCTCTTGGCTAAGGAACTTCTTCTGGTTTGCGCTCTGCTTTCATCGTGGCTGTAAGCTTATTTTTCATACCCTTTAGCCACTAATCCCTGTAAGTCTTGTGCTTCACTTAAATATTTTCTGTGACTGTGTGGAGAGGTTACTCCACCGAGAAGGAGAAATTCTTAGCCGAAATCTATCCGGGGTGTGATCTACCGAAAGATCAAGGGATCGTCCACCTTACGGACACACTGAGGAGTAGGGGCAAGTTATCCCCGAACCTCGTACATTTGTGTTAGTTGTGGTTTGTTTCTTTTCGTTGTATTAGTTTTTCTTTTGCATATTTCCGCTGTGCTAACAAACTTTTGTGAGAAGATTGTTTAAGTTTTAGAGGAGGCTATTCACACCCCCCCTCTCTAACCATCCGAAGGTCCTAACAAGTGGTATCAGAGCTTGGTGCTCTTCATCCGGATTAACACCCTAAAGAGCAAGAAGATGGCTATGAAGGAAGGGTTTAGCACCAATCGTCCACCCTACTTTGACGGAGCAGACTTTCAATATTAGAAGAGCTGCATGGAATATTATCTCAAGACCGACATCTCCATGTGGTTCTCTGTCAAAGAAGGGTTTACACCTCCGAAGGACGAAAAAGGTAATGAACTTGACTCATCAAGGTGGTCCACCGAGCAAACTCGCAAAGGACAAGCCGATGCCAAGGCGGTGGTCACTCTACAATGTGGGATAGCCAAGAATCAACTCGTCAAGGTAGGTCCATTCATGAGCGCAAAAGATTTGTGGAACAAGCTCATCGAGCTCCAAGAAGGAACCCGAGACTCTCGGATCGCCAAGAGAGACTTGTTCCTAAACCGACTACAAAACCTCACCATGAAGGAGAATGAGACGGTAAGTGAACTACACGGAAGGTTCAAAGAAATCATCAATGGTCTTCATTCCGTAGATGAACGCGTAGAGAATCGCGATCTTGTAAGGTATGCTCTCAAAGCCTTTCCGAGGAATGCCTTGTGGTCATCGATGGTAGATGCCTACAAGGTCTCCAAGGACCTTTCAATTGTTAAATTAGATGAATTCTTTTGTGAAATGGAACTTCATGAACTTGCTAACAAGGGTCAAAAAGAGAAAGGTATTGCCTTAGTTGCAGGAGAAAAGAGCAAGGATGGAAGAAGGAAGAAGGAAAAGAAGAAGGAAAAAGAGATTCCTTCATCCTTATCCTCCTCCGAGTCCGATGATGAAGGTGGATCATCATCAAGCGAGATGGCCAACTTTGTAAGGAGAATCATGAGAAGAAGCCGGAGATACAAAGGGAAAGGTAAACCTATCGATCAAAATGTTGATAAAACTAATGTTACTTGTTATGAGTGTAGCAAGAAAGGACACTATCGGAGCGAGTGTCCAAAACTCAAGAAGAAGGAGGAAAGGGCCAAGAAGAAGAAAGCTCTCAAGGCTACTTGGGATGAATCCTCCTCAAGCTCATCGGAGGAAGAGAAGAAGGAGAAAAGCACACGTCAATTAGCATTCATGGCAAGGGAGGAACCGGATTCCGGGAGTGATGGTGACACCTCAATCGCGGCTTCATCATCTTCGGATGATGAAGAGGTAACCTCTCCGCATTTAGAGAAATGTTATAAAACTATTGCACATTTATCTACTTTGCTTAAGAAATCAAAAACTGAAGTTAAATCATTAAAAGATGAAGTAGAGCACTTGAAGGCTCTTAGGGAAGATGAGGTTGATGACCTACATCAAGAGCTCCTTGAGGATGAAAACAAAGCCTTAAAGGGTGAAGTTGAGAAACCCAAGAAAATGCTTAAAAAATTCTCAACTAGCTCTAAGACCTTAGATATGATTTTAAATGCCCAAAGGGCAGTCTACAACAAGGCTGGGTTAGGATATCAACCTAAGGAGTCTAGTTTCATTTCACTAGTGTCTAGAACCCAATTTCATAGATCACATGCTTCTAGGGTTCATGAGACTAGGAAGGGTGTGACCAAGGCATGGATTCCTAGGTCTTTCATTGTAGATGCATTAGGTCCCAAGATTTGGGTACCTAAAATGTCTATCTTTCGTGTCTTGTAGGCATTTGTCAAGGGGGAGCATCTATCAACTTGGTTTGTTGATAGTGGATGCTCCAAGCACATGACCGGGGACAAGTCACTCTTCACTACCCTTCAAAACAAAAATAGAGGTAATGTGTCTTTTGGTAATAATGGTAGCCTTAAGGTTATAGGAGTTGGAGATATTCATATATCCGAATGTCTCCAAATCAAGAATGTCCTTCTAGTCAAGGGGATGACCTTTAATCTCCTAAGTGTCAGCCAATTATGTGATACGGGTTACACAATTGAGTTTCATCCAAGTCAATGCCTGGTCAAACACGTTGACACACTTGACACGGTACTAGTAAGCACAAGGGTAGATAACATTTATCAAGTATCTTTTAAAAGTACTACTAATGCCTCTGCTAAGTGTTTCATGTCAAAAGAAGAAGAATCATGGCTTTGGCATAGGAGGTTGGCCCATGTGAACATGAAGAATATTCGAAAGCTGGCCAACAAAGGATTAGTGCGAGGCCTACCAAGCATCAAGTACCAAAAGACAAAATTATGTGAAGCATGTCAAAAGGGTAAGCAAACAAAAGCGTCTCATAAAGGTAAAAGCGTTGTAAGTACATCTACTGCTTTAGATTTATTGCATATGGATTTGTTTGATTACAGTAATGTTATTTCATTGAATGGGAGTAGATACTGCTTAGTGATCATTGATGATTTTACTAGATATACATGGACTTTCTTTTTGAAAAATAAGGATCAAACCATAGATGTTTTTGTTTCTTTTTGTAGAAGAACTGAAAATGAAAAATCAACAACAATTAAAACAATTAGAAGTGATCATGGTGGAGAATTTCAAAACCATAGATTTTTAGAATTTTGTCAAGAAAAAGGATATAGGCATGAGTTCTCTACTCCAAGGACCCCACAGCAAAATGGGGTTGTGGAGAGAAAGAACCGAGTCTTGCAAGAGGCTGCACGAAGCATGCTCAATGAGTACTCACTACCGAGCTACCTATGGGCTGAAGCTGTAAATACAGCTTGCTATGTGCAAAACCGAGTCTTGATACATAGGTTTTTAGGAAAGACTCCCCATGAACTTTGGTTTGGAAAACCCCCTACAATTAAACATCTTAGGGTGTTTGGTTGTAAGGTGTTTATCTTGAACACCAAGGATCATCTTGGAAAGTTCACGGCTAAGGCTGATGAAGGAATACTGGTCGGGTACTCTCTCATCAGCAAAGCCTATCGAGTCTACAACAATAGGACTAAATTGATTGAAGAGTCCTCGGATGTAGCATTTGAAGAAATTCCTAAATCAAATGATCAATCAAGGGATGTAGAAGAAATTCAATTTGAACTTAGAAATCTAAGTTT
The DNA here is from genome assembly GCF_018446385.1 of Zingiber officinale. Taxonomy (NCBI): domain Eukaryota; kingdom Viridiplantae; phylum Streptophyta; class Magnoliopsida; order Zingiberales; family Zingiberaceae; genus Zingiber; species Zingiber officinale. The sequence continues at coordinate 38,432,982 of NC_056007.1, read as the reverse complement.
AAATGATCAAAACATAGAAAGGGTCGAAATTGACTCCGATGATGATGAGCAAAGGTAAGAGAGGGCTCAGTCTGATCCTTTGCCTGATATTGAGTCTTTGCCTATGTCTAGTGAGACCACTAATGAGACACCGCCAACACCAAGGCAATCAAGGATAGCCTCTAGTCATCCCCAAGACCAGATTGTGGGAGACATCCAACAAGGGGTTAGGACTAGATCATTCTTTAGAAATGAGTCTAATGAGGTCGCCTTGATCTCAGAAATCGAACCAAAATTAGTTGATGAGGCATTGCACAATCCTGACTGGGTCATAGCTATGCAAGATGAGTTAGGTCAATTTGAAAGGAGCCAGGTGTGGGACTTAGTTCCTAGACCTAAGAAGACCACCATTATTGGAACCAAATGGATCTTCAAAAATAAGTTAAACCAAAAGGGATAAGTCGTAAGAAACAAGGCAAGACTTGTAGCCAAGGGCTATAGTCAAGTCGAAGGTCTCGATTATGATGAGACTTATGCTCCCGTGGCCCGATTAGAGTCCATTCGTTTGATGCTAGCTTTTGCTGCACATAGAGGCTTCAAGCTCTATCAAATGGACGTTAAATCGGCCTTCTTAAACGATTTCATTAAAGAAGAGGTCTATGTTGAACAATCACCGGGGGGTTTGTGAATATCGAAGCTCCAAACCACGTGTACAAGCTCAAGAAAGCTCTTTATGGACTTAAACAAGCACCTCGAGCTTGGTACGAAAGGTTGTCAACTTACTTACTAGAAAAGGGTTTTGTAAGAGGTCAAATAGATCCAACACTATTTCTGCGTAGAGATGGTGAAAACATATTTGTAGCCGAGGTGTATGTCGATGACATAATTTGTGGCTCAAATAACAAGGGCTATTTGAATGAATTTATCACTCACATGGAAAGTGAGTTTGAAATGAGTCTGATGGGAGAATTGGCATTCTTCCTTGGACTTGAAATCAAACAAACTCGAGATGACATTTATGTCCATCAGACAAAATACACTCAAGAGATGATCAAGAAATTCAAAATGAGTGACTCTAAGGAAGTATCCACTCCAATGGCGACAAACACTCGCCTTGACAATGATGAGAATGGAAAACTAGTTGATCTAACGCAATATCGAAGCATGATCGGTAGTCTTCTATATCTCACAGCTAGTCGACCGGACATACTTTTTGCTGTGGGCATGTGCGCTAGATATCAAGTCTGTGCCAAGGAATCTCATTTAATTGCAGTTAAGAGAATTCTGAGATACCTTAAGGGCACAATTAGAGTAGGTCTCTGGTACCCTCGTACTGAGTCTTTTGATTTAATAGGTTATACCGACTCCGATTATGCTGGGTGCAAGTTGGATCGGAAAAGCACTAGTGGGGGTTGTCAATTTTTAGGTTCATCATTGGTTAGTTGGTCAAGTCGGAAGCAACATTACGTTGCTCTCTCCACGACCAAGGCTGAATACATTGCCATGGGAGAGAGTGTATCACAATTGTTGTGGATGATCCACACCCTAGAAGATTATGGGCTTTCGTATAAGGGAGTGCAAGTGTTGTGTGACAACATCAGCACAATAAACCTAACGAAAAATCCAGTCCATCATTCAAGAACCAAACACATTGAAGTGCGTCATCACTTCATTAGAGATCACGTAGCTAGGGGAGACATTGCGCTCACATATGTTGAGTCAAAGTCAAACCTAGCCGATATTTTTACCAAACCTCTTCCGGAAAATGAATTTAGTCATTTGAGGAGAGAATTGGGAATGTGTTTGGCTCAATAGGCCATTATGACCTCATCATGATCAATAAGGACAATTAAAATAACAAGAGAAATTGGGAAATTAATTTGGGCAACTTGGGGACATCTCACACAAACTATAAGGTTTAACAAATTATTTTTGTTTGCTAGAAATGGGGTGAGATGCTAGGATCAGCTAAATTATTCAAAATGTATCATGCATCCCTTGAATAATTAGGTTGAAGAGACATAAATTGAGTATGGGGAAGACCATTACATAATTCATGTGCATTTGGTTCCTAGATCTTACTCATATATTCCAACCAAGGAAACTTAGTTGGACCTTTACCTAGAAATTATGTAACTTTGGTTGATGGACTGTTTGATACCTTGATCGATACCTTTCATGTTTTTGATTGAAACTAGGACAAGTCGTTGAAATAATGATAGCAATTTGGATATATTTTGACAAACTTGAAACTGAACATAACAAGGTCGGAAATTTCAGTGTTTGAAGCCTTGAGTTGTCTGTGTTCTTTTAAACGTCTGAAACTTTCGGGCTATAGACAATTTCAGACCATAAGAGTTCATCTTTAGGGAATAGTTATGCTTGTAGATTCTTCAGATTCTAGGTACTGAATTTGGAAGTTTCTGGACTTCTTGAGTTCTGAATTATCGAACACTTCTACGAATTTACGAATTTCAGTTACTGAAATTACTGGAGAGACCCCAGTGTCAGACACTGATCGGTCTACAGCCCGATCAGGAGAGGGTGGATCGGTCTGTCGACCGATCCAAAAACTCTCCAGATTTGATATCTGATCGGTCCAGGGACCGATCAGGTTCTTTTTTACGCTAGGAAGCTTACTGATCGGTCTACAGACCGATCAGGAGGTTCCCTGATTGGTCCAGGGACCGATCAGGTTAGTCTAGTATGCAGGGGCTACTAATCGTCTTCTGATCGGTCTATAGACCGATCAGGAGGTTCCCGGATCGGTCCAGGGACCGATCAGGAGGTTCCTGATATCTCCTGATCGGACAGCCGTCTGATCATTTCAACACCTGGACACCCATCTCTCTTAATTCTTCCCGATCCCTTCTCTTCTCATTTCACGCTGAAGCCCTAGCCGACACCCTCCTACACCTCAACTCTTTTCCTCTCTTTGCACGCCGAAGCCCTAGCCAAAGTCCTAGCTGAAAGATACCTCAATGGCACCAAGGTAACTCCATTCTCCCCAAGCTCTATTCATTTTGGCACTTCATTTTCATTTCTCACCATATCTATGTACTTTGGCTTGGTTCTCGGTTGGTTGTTGGTGGCTTCCATGCTCATCTGTTTACCCCCATCTGTGTCCCATTTTTTTTCTTTAGAAAGAAACAAGTTGGTGAGGGAACTTCTAAGTCATCAACTGAGAAATCTAAACCTAAGGCTCCCTCCTGACCTCAACCATCTGTTTCTGGAAGATTTCCAAACCATCACTTTGAAGAAGCCTTTACACAAAGAACCTTCAAACTGCTTCCTTGTAGGTCTGTGGATCAAAAATTCATGGATGAATTCTGTCCATCTGTGTCAGAAATAATTTCCTATTACAAACTTGATTCTCTAGTCTACTTAGAACGGGACATCAATTACGACTTAGTATCTGAGTTTTATAATAATCTTCATCAAACTAATAATGTTAATTATAAAACTAAGGTTGCTAAGCAAACTATTGATTTTAGTTTCTCGGCTTTTTTTGATTATCTAGCTTGCCGGAGGTGTTCAGGAAATGTCTTTTCTATATATCCTAATTTACCAGACCCCTTACCTTCTCCCTTTGATGTCTCATCTGACTCCATTTATGAGTATTTCTTCGGACATCCTAGACCAGGTGGACTAGATGAGTTAGATGTTGATTTTCCTACCTTTGCAGCCCTAAGACTATCTGCCCCAGATTACATTCTCTTTAAGATTGTCACGAATTGTCTTCTGCCAATCACATCTAAACCCTTGTCAGAGATCCAACCATATCACTGCCTGATGCTTTATGGATTGCGTAGGCATCTCAATTTTGACATCATGTCGAGCATTTACTCTTCTATCATCTCCTATAGTTGTTGAGTTCGTCGGGCCGTGAAAATCGCTTTTTCGCGTCGCGGAAACCCCGAGTCACCCAAAGCCATGGATCTCGTGCAAAGATTCGTAAACAAAATTTTTCGAAAAAACCTTTTCTTGTACGAGTTTGTAAAACTTTAGATCTACACTAAAGTTAAGATCATTACCCTTGATGCGCGCCCCACGCGAATCCCGCTCGTCCAAATGGTGTCGGATCTCAAGACCGTCAAGCGTACGGTCCTCTAGAAGTATCCACACGGACACACTAGATGGAGGTGACCAAAAACCAAGGTGTGCTAGCACCTATGTGGTTCGGCCAAGGAAGGAGGAGAGGGAGAGAGCAAGAAGAACTCTAGGAGGAAGAAGAAGGAATGAATGATGGAATAATTTTCAAAATGAAAATTATTCTCCTCATTCAAGTGGCCGGCCACCTTCTCATGTATAACTCCCATTTCCACATTAAATGCAATTAATGTGGAGTCATTAAAGAGTTGTAACCCCCATGAAGTGGCACTCTAGGATGATGTGGATCAACACTATTGGTCCACATCTTGCCACCTCACTAAATGACATGGCAACAAGTGTAACCTCCTCATTTAATGTGGGTCGGCCACATTAAATGCTATGGAGGCTTGTAACCTCCATGAGGTGGCACACATTGATGATGTGGAGCAATCCTATTGGTCCACATCTTGCCAACTCACTAGTGATGTGGCAAAAAGTCAAGTCAAACATGACTTTTTCTCTTCCTCTCAAATCAAGTCAAACTTGATCAAATCTCTCTCATGGTTGATCTAATCCAACCATATAATTCAAGCCAACTTAATATAATGAATCTAATTCATTAAATTAAGTTGATTTAATGAGTCATAATCTAAATTAGACTCATTGAATACATGAATCAACTTGAGTCCAACTCAATTAGCCCAATTTGGATTACTCTTAATCCAATATGATTCATCAAATAAATCTAATCCTCTTGGTTCATCATATGAACCAAATCTCCATCTAATTGTCCTTAGTGTGTTACCCTATAGGTTCTTGTAACGTTGGCAATGCCCTAAACCTATTTAGGAGCATAAGTAATGAGCGGTATCTAGTAACACATCATTACTACCCAAGTTACAAGAATGTCGAGATCCGACATCACTTTGTGACTACTAATTGTGACTCCTCACAATATGTGACATTGTCCTTCTATCCTAGACATCTAGATTGATCAATATGAGGCATAGACCGTGTCATCCTCTAATCAATCTAAATCTTGAACTCCAAGTAGACTCACTCGATCAAATGAGCTCAACATCTAATGTTGACTCATTTGGGCATGGCCATGCACTTCGTGGTCTAACTCTATCAAGAATATTGATGTCGCTCCCGTCATATGGGAGGGATAGATCCCATCTACATCACTCACATCCCTCTGCATAATTTGTTACATACCCAGTAATCGCCTTTATAGTTACGGGTGACGTTTGACGAAACCAAAGTACATAACTCCTTATGTAGGGATCCATGGTGACTTCAGGTCCAAGGACTAATAGTCATACTAATAGCCACATGAGAAAGTATATGACACTCATATAACGATCCATGATACTTTCTCATGGCGGGTCATTCAGTATACATTCTCCAATGCATACCCATGTGTCAACTTGATATCTCCATATCCATGACTTGTGAGATCAAGTCATCGAGTTGACCTACATGCTAGTCTTATTGCATTAACATTGTCCCTGAATGTTAATACTCGACTAGAATGATTTAGAGTAGTTTTCCCTATATCATCTCACTATCGATTCAACTAATCGATTGATAGAGGTATGAACCTTCTACTCAAGGACGCTATTATACTTAGTCTATTTGGCACTAATACAAATAAGTATAATAACCAAACAAATGCCTTTATTAATATACAAGAATATGATACAATGAGTCCATACAATCATCAAATGATTGGCTCTAGGGCTCTAACTAACAATCTCCCACTAGCACTAGTGCCAATCAGTATAGGCTCTAAGGCCTAATGACCTAGTGTGACCATCATGCTTCCTCTGTGCCAAAGCCTTGGTCAAGGGATCTGCGATGTTAGCCTCTGTAGGTACTCTGCAAATCTTCACATCTCCTCTATCGATAATCTCTCGAATGAGATGGAAGCGCCATAGTATATGCTTGGTCCGCTGGTGTGAGCGAGGTTCCTTCGCTTGTGCTATAGCTCCATTGTTGTCACAATAGAGCTCAATGGGTCGATAATCTGGGAACCACCCAAAGTTCAAGATGAACTTGCGGATCAGCCTCCTTTGCGCCTCGATGCGGCAATGTACTCGTTGTAGAATCACTCATCCTCTTGAACTCTTCCGGTGACACCACCATTAATACAAAATACGAACCCCGATTGCGATCTATAGTCATCATCGGTCTGGAAGCTAGCATCACCGTAACCCTTTACGGTTAGCTCATCATTGCCTCCATATCAAGAAATATTCTTTAGTCCTTCATAAGTACTTAAGAATATTCTTGACCACTATCCAGTGACTTTCACCGGATATCTGCTCGTCATGCTCAAAGCATACGAGACATCAGGTCGAGTACATAGCATGGCGTACATGATCGATCCTATGGCTGAGGCATAAGGGATCTGATCCATGCGATCTCTCTCCTCTCTAGAAGAGGGACCTTGAGTCTTCGAAAGACTCACGCCATGTGACATCGGCAGAAATCCCTTCTTGGAATTCTGCATGGCAAACCGAAGGAGTACCTTGTCAATGTATGTACTCGGACTTAGGCCAAGCAATCTCTTAGATCTATCTCTATAGATCTGAATCCCTAGAATGCGGGATGCCTCACCTAAGTCCTTCATTGAGAAGCAACTCCCTAGCCAGGTCTTGACAGACTGAAGCATAGGGATGTCCTTCCCAATGAGTAGTATGTCATCCACATACAATATGAGGAAGACAACTATATCCCCTACAACCTTCTTGTAGACACAAGGCTCATCTTCGCTCTTGATGAAACCAAACTGTTTGATTGCATCATCGAATCGAAGATTCCAACTCCGAGAAGCTTGCTTTAGTCCATAAATGGACCTATGCAGCTTGCATACTCTGCTAGTATGCTGTGGATCTACAAAACCCTCAGGTTGTGTCATGTACACATCCTCGAATAGGTTTCCATTTAGAAACGCGGTTTTGACATCCATCAGCCATATCTCATAGTCATGGTAGGCTGCAATAGCAAGCATGATCCGAATGGACTTAAACATCGCTACTGGAGAAAATGTTTCATCATAGTCAATACCATGAATCTGCTTGAAACCTTTAGCTACCAAGCGACCCTTATAGATAGGTCCATCCATGTCAGTCTTTCTCTTAAAGACCCACTTGTACCCAATGGGTGTTACCCCTTCAGGTGGATCAACCAAAGTCCATACTTGGTTGGTGTACATGGATTCCATCTCGGATCTCATGGCTTCTAGCCATTTCTCGGAATCTGGTCTCATCACAGCTTCTTGATAGGTGGTAGGCTCATCCTCTATGAGCACAATGTCATCATGGTCAGACAAGAGAAATGAGTATCTCTCAGGCTGACGACGTACCCTATCAGACCTGCGAAGAGGTATGTCTTCATGAACCGGTTGTTGTTCCTCAACTCCTTGTGGAACAACATCATCCACAATATTTTGTGGTTCCATTTCAATTTCCATCGTGGCATTAGTGCTATTGTTCGCATCTTGAACTTCTTCAAGATCGAACGCGCTCCCACTAGTCTTTCTAGAAACAAAGTCCCTTTCTAGAAAGACCCCAGTCTTTGCCACAACTACCTTGTGCTGACTGGGAATGTAGAAGTAATATCCCTTAGTTTCTTTGGGATATCCGATGAAATAGCACTTGTCGGATTTGGGTCCTAATTTGTCTGAGACTTGACGTCGTACGTAAGCCTCACAGCCCCAAATCCTCATGAAAGACACCTGGGCATCTCTCCCAGTCCATATCCTATATGGTGTCTTTATCACGGCCTTTGATGGAACTCGGTTGAGTATGAAAGCTGCCGTGTCTAGAGCATATCCCCATAGATATGTCGGAAGATCTGTGTGACTCATCATAGATCGTACCATATCTAATATGGTACGATTCCTCCTTTCGGATACACCATTCCACTGTGGTGTTCCAGGAGGAGTGAGTTGGGATAGAATCTCACACTCAGCTAGGTAGTCACGAAACTCATGGCTAAGGTATTCTCCACCTCGATCTGATCGAAGTATCTTAATACTCTTGCCAAGCTGGTTCTGTACTTCATTCTTGAATTCTTTGAACTTTTCAAAGGATTCAGACTTATGTGTCATCAAGTACACATAACCATATCTACTGAAGTCATCAGTAAATGTGATGAAGTATCTATAACCGCCTCTAGCAGCAACATTGAAAGGGCCACATACATCACTATGTATGAGTCCTAACAAATCAGTTGCTCTCTCGTTGTGCTCACTAAAGGGAGTCTTGGTCATCTTACCTCGTAGGCATGACTCGCATATCTCATATGATTCAAAATCAAATGAGTCCAGCAAACCATCCTTATGGAGCTGGGATAAGCGCTTGTCATTTATATGACCTAAGCGACAGTGCCAGAGATAGGTGTGGTTCATATCGTTCGATTTGAACCTCTTAGTACTAACGTTATAGATAGAGCTCTCAAGGTCTAGAATATAGAGTCCGTTCATCAGAGGTGCACTACAATAGAACATATCGTTTAAATAGACAGAACAACATTTGTTCTTTATTATAAACGAAAATCCTTTCTTGTCCAAACAAGAAACTGATATAATGTTCTTAGTCAATGCAGGCACATAACAACAATCGTCTAACTCTAGTATAAGCCCAGAGGGCAGAGATAGAAAATAAGTCCCTACAGCAACAGCAGCAACCCGTGCTCCATTGCCTACTCTCGCCCTTTGTCAATGCTCTGCTATTTCTCAGTGCTTGTACATTAGTACAAATGTGCGAAGCACATCCGGTATCTAATACCCACGACGAAGAAATAGAGAGGTTGACTTCTATAACATTTATACCTGAAGTAGAAATCTTATTTCTCTTCTTGTTAAGATCTTCCAGGTGTCCTGTGAAGTTCCTCTTCCAGTGCCCTGCTTGTCCTTGATATAGTTGACGAAGATGTGCAACCATATCGTAAGCACCCATCAACTCATGTTGCTTCTGAAGCTCAGAGTTCATGGTTGCGAGCATTAGACAGGACACATCTAATGCGTCATCTTGATGCTTCTTATAAGCATCCCGGTCAGCTCGCGTGGCAGTGGCAGGAGGAGCCTCCGGAATGGGCTGCTCCAGAACGTACAGTTTACGTTCCTGAGTGAGAACTATTCTCAGGTTCCTGTACCAGTCCAGGAAATTTGCTCCGTTGAGCTTGTCCTTCTCAAGGACAGAACGCAGGGAGAAAGAGTTCATATTCGACGTCATGGTTATCTACAACAGAAATAAATGCAGAAATAAATATCATATTCTTTTAAAATCATTTAATTAGGCCTTTAATTAAATGATGCTCCCACTGAATTCTATAATTCTTATGGGACAAGATCCACATCATACTAACCCTTGAGTTACCTTTGGTTAATACGCCCAAGGCTTAGTATGATCGGTAGGTAACGATTACCAATTACATCTCTATGCAACTCTTGTTTATAGAATCAATATCCGCATTTATATTAAAACTCGAGTTAGCTTTGGCTAATACGCCCGAGAGTTAATATAAACGTGAATTTGTCCTACCTTTCCAACTATTGGAAGAATGCCTATAGTTGACTCGATCTAACCGAGTAACTAGGAATACTCAATCTAATTGAGTTTGTATTCACCCATGCGTTGATAGGCGGGACCAAGATTGTCCCTCCGTACCCTACCAAGATAATATGTATTGCTCTGCTTTGGCAGATTCAACAATACATGTGATCGAGGTAGTGATAGGTATCACGGCACGGTTAGGCATTTAGAGTTGGTTCGATCTAGATCTAATCTAATCGAGAAGGATGCATCTTGTGCACGACTTAGATCTAATCTAATCGCAAGGGTGCATCATGTGCACGACTTAGATCTAATCTAATCGTTAAGGCACTAATTAATTAATTAATTATTAAACATGCATCAGATACATAACAATTAATTAATTAATCTATTTGTGATTTAGTCATGGCCCTACTACGATCTTCTCAAGCCGATGAGAAGATCGATTGGTCAACCTAGGGTCAACAGCTTCTCCAAGCTCCTCCCTTTGACCACCTTGTGTTGCTCGTGCCTGCCTCGGAACTCCGTCTCGTGTGGACCCTCCACCGCTCCAATTTGTACATTACAATTTGAAACTCGAGTTACATTCGAGTCTAAATCTAATTTACAACCAGAATAAAAATAGGGAAAAATAAAAATACAGCACACACAATCATATGACGGCACGCAGGCCGTATTATGAATTACAATACAAATCTAATCTTATTGGGTATTTTGGGCCATGACTATCACAAATTAATATATAATTCAAAATTATATATTTTTATAATTTTTCTGTAATTTTAAAAATATTTTTTTACAATTTTTATAAGTAAAATTTCCCGGCGGTCCCGTTTAGCGGTTTCGGGCGCAATCGCGGAACGGATCCCCTTGCGGGGCCCAGGGGCAGCGCCCCTACCCGCGATCTAACCATCACGAGGGTTCCTTTGCGATCCAATAGCGCCTAAACCCGCTGTCCCAAAACGATTTGGGTCGAGACATTGCCGTTCGGAAAAATCTTCTCGGCGGGTTCGTTTTTAGCGATTTCGAGTGCAATCGCGGAGCAAATTCCCTTGCGGGGTTAGGGGCAATGCCCCTACCCACGATCTAACCATCGTGAGTTTCTCCTTTGCGATCTAATGGCACCCGACCCCGCTGTCCCAAACGAATTTGGGGCAAAACGAAGCCGTTTAAAAGAAAACTTTCCGGTAGCCGAAGCCTACAAGTGCCGAGACACTTGTGCTTCGCTTCTACGGAAAAATTACTCATAAAAACTCTAAAAACTCAATTTTTACAGAAAATCACAGAAGGTATATTTTTCATAAAAATACAAACGAACTCGTACAAGTCTTTGCATGTGGCTCTGATACCACTGTTGGGTTCGTCGGGCCGCGAAAACCGATTTTTCGCGTCGCGGAAACCCCGAGTCACCCAAAGCGATGGATCTCGTGCAAAGATTCGTAAACAAAATTTTTCAGAAAAACCTTTTCTTGTACGAGTTTGTAAAACTTTAGATCTACACTAAAGTTAAGATCATTACCCTTTATGCGCGCCCCACGCGAATCCCGCTCGTCCAAATGGTGCCGGATCTCAAGACCGTCAAGCGTACGGTCCTCTAGAAGTATCCACACGGACACACTAGATGGAGGTGACCAAAAACCAAGGTGTGCTAGCACCTATGTGGTTCGGCCAAGGAAGGAGGAGAGGGAGAGAGCAAGAAGAACTCTAGGAGGAAGAAGAAGGAATGAATGATGGAATAATTTTCAAAATGAAAATTATTCTCCTCATTCAAGTGGCCGGCCACCTTCTCATGTCTAACTCCCATTTCCACATTAAATGCAATTAATGTGGACCCATTAAAGAGTTGTAACTCCCATGAGGTGGCACTCTAGGATGATGTGGATCAACACTATTGGTCCACATCTTGCCACCTCACTAAATGACATGGCAACAAGTGTAACCTCCTCATTTAATGTGGGACGGCCACATTAAATGCTATGGAGGCTTGTAACCTCCATGAGGTGGCACACATTGATGATGAGGAGCAATCCTATTGGTCCACATCTTGCCAACTCACTAGTGATGTGGTAAAAAGTCAAGTCAAACATGACTTTTTCTCTTCCTCTCAAATCAAGTCAAACTTGATCAAATCTCTCTCATGGTTGATCTAATCAAACCATATGATTCAAGCCAACTTAATATAATGAATCTAATTCATTAAATTAAGTTGATTTAATGAGTCATAATCTAAATTAGACTCATTGAATACATGAATCAACTTGAGTCCAACTCAATTAGCCCAATTTGGATTACTCTTAATCCAATATGATTCATCAAATAAATCTAATCCTCTTGGTTCATCATATGAACCAAATCTCCATCTAATTGTCCTTAGTGTGTGACCCTATAGGTTCTTGTAACATTGGCAATGCCCTAAACCTATTTAGGAGCATAAGTAATGAGCGGTATCTAGCAACACATCATTACTACCCAAGTTACAAGAATGTCGAGATCCGACATCACCTTGCGACTACTTATTGTGACTCCTCACAATATGTGACATTGTCCTTCTATCCTATACATCTAGATTGATCAATATGAGGCATAGACCGTGTCATCCTCTAATCAATCTAAATCTTGAACTCCAAGTAGACTCACTCGATCAAATGAGCTCAACATCTAATGTTGACTCATTTGGGCATGGCCATGCACTTCGTGGTCTAACTCTATCAAGAATATTGATGTCGCTCCCGTCATATGGGAGGGATAGATCCCATCTACATCACTCACATCCCTCTGCATAATTTGTTACATACCCAGTAATCGCCTTTATAGTCCACCCTGTTACGGGTGACGTTTGACGAAACCAAAGTACATAACTCCTTATGTAGGGATCCATGGTGACTTCAGGTCCAAGGACTAATAGTCATACTAATAGCCACATGAGAAAGTATATGACACTCATATAACGATCCATGATACTTTCTCATGGCGGGTCATTCAGTATACATTCTCCAATGCATACCCATGTGTCAACTTGATATCTCCATATCCATGACTTGTGAGATCAAGTCATCGAGTTGACCTACATGCTAGTCTTATTGCATTAACATTGTCCCTGAATGTTAATACTCGACTAGGAATGATTTAGAGTAGTGTTCCCTATATCATCTCACTATCGATTCAACTAATCGATTGATATAGGTATGGACCTTCTACTCAAGGACGCTATTATACTTAGTCTATTTGGCACTAATACAAATAAGTATAATAACCTAACAAATGCCTTTATTAATATACAAGAATATGATACAATGAGTCCATACAATCATCAAATGATTGGCTCTAGGGCTCTAACTAACAATAGTGAGCCTAACAGCTTCACAGTGTATTTGCCTTATGCACATATAATTACGGATTGGCTCGAGACCCTACATATTGATGTCTCCAAGGGGAGGATAGTCAAGATGGTGAGGCAGGACTACAGACTTGGAAAACATGCATTTTCCAAGTCTGGCATCATTGGACAGAATGGGCGGTTCGTTGGAAGGACGGGAGAGAACTGGGTGAGTTACCACGGGCACCTCCGCGACAGGTTGATGCTGCTCCCGTTGCTGCTTCTCCTGCTACTGCTGCTGAGTATGGAGAGGCAGATCCTGATCTGCGCTGGCAGATTGCTGAGCTGGAGAGCCGCATTGATCAGCACGATGAGCTACTGGCTACTTAGCTCCATGGGTTGCTCATTCGGATTGACCAGCGTTACGATGATCTACACAGTCAGCAGTTAGTGACGCAGCAGGTGCTTCTGGGATGGATGGCCAGCTACCCACCTCCGCAGTATTACTCGGGCTATCCACCCTCGAGCATGCCGCCTCAGGGATCCATTCCTCCAGCAGATGATGATGCTGCTCCTCATCTTGAGGATGTTGATTGATACACCTTGTTTTATGTTGGTCATTTTGACTGCCTATGTTTCAGATACTGCTTGATAGATACTACGTCTGACCTGGATATTAGCTGTTTATGCTACTCATTTTTCTATTACTTGCTTCTCCTTATTTTTCAGTTCTTATTGACTATTTATATGCTTTTCATATGTCATATCTTGATTGTCTCTTATTTACTATCCGATATTACACTTAGAGGGGATTCTGTGTGGATTAAGAAAGAGACAGTATGGGTTAAGGGGGAGTCCTTTGAGTCTTATTACCTAATTCGCACCTTTTCGGTGTTTGACAAAGGGGGAGAAGATGACTAAGTTTAGATATGAATGAAGTTTTGATTTTAGGGGAGAGGATAACCTTGAGGATTATTGACTTCCTTAGTGTTATATTCGTCTTAGGGGGAGGATCTTGATTCCCCTAAAATTAGGGAAATATGAGCATTTCTGATCTAAACTTAAATCGTGTTGTCAAACAACAAAAAGGGAGAGATTTTTGATACGGTCTGACCTGGCTGCTGTTTTGATGTTGACACTGATTTAAGTTTATATCATATATTAATTAAACTCAGATTGATTACTGATCAATGTTGATCAGGTGGAAGGGAAAAGTCCAAGTATGGAAACTTGGCACGCGAAGTCAGAGAGGGCTCGGAAGCTCATTCTCTGGATCGGACGAAGTCGGAGAGGGCTCGGTAGCTCGTTCTCCGGACTAGGTCAGAGAGGGCTCGGTAGCTCGTTCTCTGGACCGGACGAAGTCGGAGAGGGCTCGGTAGCTCGTTCTCCGGACTAGGTCAGAGAGGGCTCGGTAGCTCGTTCTCTGGACCGGACGAAGTCGGAGAGGGCTCGGTAGCTCGTTCTCCGGACTAGGTCAGAGAGGGCTCGGTAGCTCGTTCTCTAGACTAGAAAGGCTTTAGGGTTTAGGGCTGGGAAACCTACCTTACATAGGCATTGGATCGGTCTATTGACCGATCCAGTGATACTATGGATATCTGATCGGTCAACAGACCGATCCAGTGATACTGTGGTTATCTGATCGGTGTGGTGACCGATCAGTAACCAAACAGTAGTTTTCTGTGGGTTATCTGATCAGTCTGGTGACCGATCAGTAACCAAACAGTAGTTCACTGTAAGTTATCTGATCGGTCTGTAGACCGATCAGGAAGTGATGGGATTCAGAGGACAATAGGGGATCGGTCTGTGGACCGATCCACCTCTAGGCTGATCGGTTCACAGACCGATCAGAAGCCTCCCAGACCGATCAGGATATGTCCTGATCGGTCCAGAGGGCTATGGATCGGTCTGCTGACCGATCCACAACACTGTCTGTTTCTCTGTAACTTCTGATTCGTCTGATTTAACCATCTGGTGTGAGCTTTTTACGTTACAGGTTGTAGGTATCATGCCAGTGCTTAAGTTCAAATTAAGGTCTATCAGAGGAATAAGACAAAGTGGTTTTTCTACTGTGTTTGGCTGCAAATGGTGCAATTGGAGCATCAACGGTTACTGGCAATCTGGCTATGTTCTGGTTGCAATCAGCTTGACTCCTGGCTATTGGTTCGAGCTCAGAGACACCAGTGAAGACCATGGATGGTATTGGTGTGAGTTCAGAGAACCAAATGAGGAGGAAAAGTGATTGGCGACGCCTGAGTTGGCAGCAGCGATTCGGTGCAGGTTGCAGTGATTCGATACAGGCAAATGCAATGGAAAAGGCAGAGGCATAAGAAGAAGGAGTATGAGATGTTCGATATAACAACCAAAAAAAAGTAAAAGGAAATCTCTCGGTCGATCAAGCTAGAGTGCTGTGTGTTTTTGAGCTCTTGGCTAAGGAACTTCTTCTGGTTTGCGCTCTGCTTTCATCGTGGCTATAAGCTTATTTTTCATACCCTTTAGCCACTAATCCCTGTAAGTCTTGTGCTTCACTTAAATATTTTCTGTGACTGTGTGGAGAGGTTACTCCACCGAGAAGGAGAAATTCTTAGCCAGAATATATCCGGGGTGTGATCTACCGAAAGATCAAGGGATCGTCCACCTTACGGACACGCCGAGGAGTAGGGGCAAGTTATCCCTGAACCTCGTACATACTTGTGTTAGTTGTGGGTTGTTTCTTTTCGTTGTATTAGTTTTTCTTTTGCATATTTCCGCTGTGCTAACAAACTTTTGTGAGAAGATTGTTTAAGTTTTAGAGGAGGCTATTCACACCCCCCCCCCCCCTCTCTAGCCATCCGAAGGTCCTAACAACTAAGTCTTGGGTGATTTAGCCAAAGCTAACTCAAGGCGTAGTATGATGTGGATCTTGTCCCACAAGAATTATAGCTAATTGGTTAGAATCCAGTAAGTGTGGTTTGACCACATCCATGACTTGATTCTATAAAAAATCTATAATTCAGTGGAAGCATCATTTAATTAAAGACCTAATTAAATGATTAGTGGAATATGATATTTATTTTCTGCATTTTTCTGTTGTAGATTGCTATGTCGACAAACACGAACACCTTCTCTCTGTGTTCTGTCCTTGATAAGGACAAGCTCAATGGAGCTAATTTCCTAGACTGGTACAGGAACCTGAGAATCATTCTCACACAATAACGAAAACTGTACGTCCTGGAGCAACCCATTCCCGAGGCACCTCCTGTCACTACCATGCGAGCTGACTGAGATGCTTACAAGAAGCATCAAGATGACGTATTAGATGTGTCATGCCTCATGCTCGCAACCATGAACTCTGAGCTTCAGAAGCAACACGAGTTGATGGGTGCTTATGATATGGTTGAACATCCTCATCAACTATATCAAGGACAAGCGAGGCACGAGAGATTCAAGATCTCCAAGGCACTTTTTCAGTGCAAGATGCAAGATGGGACTCCCGTAGGACCATATGTACTCAAGATGATTGGGTACATAGAAAACCTACAGAAGTTGGGATTCCCATTTGGCCAAGAGCTGGCCACTGACTTGATCTTGCAATCCTTACCAGAGAGCTACAGTCAATTTGTCATGAACTACAACATGAACGAAATTGACAAGCCACTACCTAAACTGCTAAGCATGTTATGAACTGCTGAGCTTAACCTTAAGAAGGTGAAGCCTAAGTCCATTTTGATGGTGTAAAAGCATAAAGGCAAGGGCAAGCCTAAAGGTAAGGGAAAGTCCCAAGCCAAGGGCAAAGGCAAGGCACTAAAACCTAAAGGAGAGGTTGCCAAGGATGCTGTTTGCTTCCACTACGGTCAGACCGGGCACTGGAAGAGAACTGCAAAGTTTATTTGGAAGATCTTAAGAAGAAGAGAAGTGAGACTTCTACTTCAGGTATATATGTTATAGAAGTTAATTTCTCTATTTCTTCATCATGGGTATTTGATACCGGATGTGCTTCTTACATTTGTACTAATATGCAGGTGTTGAGAAATAGCAGGGCATTGACGAAGGGCGAGGTGGACCTACGAGTAGGCAATGGAGTACGGGTTGCTATTGTTGTTGTATGGACTTACTTTCTATCTCTGCCCTTTGGGCTTGTACTAGAATTAGATGAATGTTGTTATGTGCCTGCTCTTACTAAGAACATTATTTCAGTTTCTTGTTTAGACAAGAAAGGTTTTCGTTTATAATAAAGAACAAATGTTGTTTCATCTATTTAAACGATATGTTCTATTGTAGTGCACCTCTGATGAACGGACTCTATATTCTAAACTTAGAGAACCTCATCTATAACATAAGTACCTAAAGGTTCAAGTCAAATGAAATGAACCAAACCTATCTCTGGCATTGTCGCTTAGGTTATATAAATGACAAACGCTTATTCCAGCTCCATAAAGATGGTTTGCTAGACTTATTTGATTTTGAATCATATGAGACATGCGAGTCATGCCTACTAGGCAAGATGACCAAGACTCCCTTTAGTGGACACGGCGAGAGAGCAACTGACTTGTTAGGACTTATACATAGTGATGTATGTGGACCTTTCAATGTCGCTACCAGAGGTGGTAATAGGTACTTCATTACATTTACTGATGACTTCAGTAGATATGGTTGTGTATTTGATGACACATAAGTCAGAATCCTTTGAAAAGTTCAAAGCATTCAAGAATGAAGTACAAAACCAGCTTGGCAAGAGTATTAAGATACTTCGATCAGATCGAGGTGGTGAATACCTTAGCCATGAGTTTCGTGACTATCTAGCTGAGTGTGGGATTCTATCCCAACTCACTCCTCCTAGAACATCACAGTGGAATGGTGAATCTGAAAGGAGAAATCGTACCCTATTAGATATGGTGCGATCTATGATGAGTCACACAGATCTTCCTGTATCTCTTTGGGGCTATGCTCTAGACACAACAACCGTCATACTTAGCCGTGTTCCATCCAAGGTTGTGATAAAGACACCATATAGGATATGGACTGGGAGAGATGCCCAGGTGTCTTTTATGAGAATTTGGTGTTATGAGGCTTACGTTCGACGACAAGTCTCAGACAAATTGGGACCCAAATCTGATAAGTGCTATTTTATAGGATATCCCAAGGAAACGAAGGGATATTACTTCTACATTCCCAATCAACACAAAGTAGTTGTGGCCAAGACTGGGGTATTTCTAGAAAGGGACTTTGTTTCTAGAAAAACTAGTAGGAGTACGTTCAATCTTGAAGAAGTTCAAGATATGGACCATAGCACTGAAACCTTGATGGAAGTTGAACTTGAACCACAAAGTGTTGTGGATGATGAGATTGTTCCACAAGGAGTTGAGGAACAACAACCAGTTCAAGTAGACATACCTCTTCGCAGGTTTGATAGGGTACGTCGTCAGCCTGAGAGATACTCATTTCTCTTGTCTGATCATGATGACGTTATGCTCGTTGAGAATGAGCCTACCTCCTATCAAGAAGCTGTAATGAGACCATATTCTGAGAAATGGCTAGAGGCCATGAGATCCGAGATGGAATCCATGTACACCAACCAAGTATGGACTTTGGTTGATCCACCTGAAGGGGTCAAACCCATTGGGTGTAAGTGGGTCTTTAAGAGAAAGACTGACATGGATGGACTTATATATAAGGGTCATCTGGTAACTAAAGGTTTCAAACAAATTCATGGTATTGACTATGATGAAACTTTTTCTCTAGTAGCGATGTTTAAGTCCATTCAGATCATGATTGCTATTGCAGAATATCACGATTATGAGATCTGGCAGATGGATGTCAAAACCACGTTTCTGAATGGAAACTTGCTCGAGGATGTGTACATGACACAACCTGAGGGTTTTGTAGATCCACAGCATACTGGCAGAGTATGCAAGCTGCATAAGTCCATTTATGGACTAAAGCAAGCTTCTCGGAGCTAGAATCTTTGATTTGATGATGCGATCAAACAATTTGGTTTCATCAAGAATGAAGATGAACCTTGTGTCTACAAGAAGGTTGTTGAGAACACAGTTGTCTTCCTTGTATTGTATGTGGATGACATACTACTCATTGGGAATGACATTCCTTTGCTACAGTCTATCAAGACTTGGCTAGAGACTTATTTCTCAATGAAGGACTTAGGTGAAGCATCCCGCATTCTAGGCATACAGATCTATAGAGATAGATCTAAGAGATTACTTGGCCTAAGTCAGAGTACATACATTGACAAGGTACTACTTCGGTTTGCCATACAGAACTCCAAGAAGGGATTTCTGCCGATGTCACATAGTATGAGTCTTTCGAAGACTCAAAGTCCCTCTTCTAGAAAGGAGAGAGACCGCATGGATCAAATCCCTTATGATTCGGTCATAGGATCTATCATGTAAGTCATGCTATGTACTCGTCCTGATGTCTCGTATGCTTTGAGCATGACGAGCAGATACCAGTCAGATCTAGGTGAAAGTCACTGGATAGCGGTCAAAAATATTCTTAAGTACTTGAGAAGGACTAAAGAATATTTCTTGATATATGGAGGCGATAACGAGCTAGCTGTAAAGGGTTATAGTGATGTCAGCTTCCAAACCGACCAGGATGATTATCGATCGTAGTCAGGGTTCATGTTTTGTATAAATGGTGGTGCTGTGAGCTGGAAGAGTTCGAAGCAGGATACAGTTGTTGATTCTACAACAAAAGTCGAGTATATTGTTGCATCAGAAGCAGCAAAGGGGGCAGTTCGGATCCGCAAGTTCATTACTGAGCTTAGGGTGGTTTCGAGCATAGCTGATCCCATAGAGCTCTATTGTGACAACAATGGAGCAATAGCACAGGCCAAGGAACCTCGCTCACACCAGCGGACCAAACACATATTACGGCGCTTTCATCTCATTCAAGAGATCATCGATAGAGGAGATGTGAAGATTTGCAGAGTACCCACTGAGGCTAACATCGCAGATCCCTTGACCAAGGCATTGGCACAGAGAAAGCATGATGGTCACACTAGGTCATTGGGCCTTAGAGCCTATACTGATTGGCACTAGTGCTAGTGGGACATTGTTAGTTATAGCCCTAGAGCCAATCATTTGATGATTGTTGTATGGACTCGTTGTATCATATTCTTATATATATATAAAGGCATTTGTTTATGGTTATTTTGCTTACTTGTATTGGTGTCAAATAACTAAGTATAATAGCATCCTTGAGTAGAAGGTTCTTACCTATATCAATCGGTTAGTTGAATCGATAGTGAGATGATATAGGGAACACTACTCTTAATCATTCCTAGTCAAGTATTAGCATTCAAGGACAATGTTAATGCGACAAGACTAGCATGTAGGTCAACTCGATGACTTGATCTCATAAGTCATGGATATGGAGATATCAAGTTGACACATGGGTATGCATTGGAGAATGTATACTGAATGACCCGCCATGAGAAAGTATCATGGATCGTTATATGAGTGTCATATACTTTCTCATGTGGCTATTAGTAAGACTATTAGTCCTTGGACCTGAAGTCACCATGGTTACCTACATAAGGAGTTGCATACTTTGACTTCGTCAAACGTCACCCGTAACTGGGTGGACTATAAAGGCGATTACTGGGTATGTAACAAATTATGCGGAGGGATGTGAGTGATGTAGATGGGATCTATCCCTCCTATATGACGGGACTGACATCGATATTCTTGATAGAGTGAGACCACTAACTGCATGGCCATGCCCAAATAGTCAATATGAGATATTGAACTCATTTGATTGAGTGAGTCTACTTGGAGTTCAAGATTTAGATTGATTAGAGGATGACACGGTCTATGCCTCATATTGATCAATCTAGATGTGTAGGATAGAAGGATAATGTCATATATTGTGAGGAGTCACAATTAGTAGTCACAAGGTGATATTGGATCTCAACATTCTTATAACTTGGGTAGTAATGATGTGTTACTAGATACCGCTCATTACTTATGCTTCTAAATGGGTTTAGGAGCATTACCAACGTTATAAGAACCTATAGGGTCACACACAAAGGGCAATTAGATGGAGATTAGGTTCATTTGATGAACCTAAAGGATTAGGTTCATGTGATGAACCAAATTGGATTAAGAATAATCCAAATTGAGCTAATTGAGTTGGACTCAGTTTGGTTCATGTGTTAAGTGAGTCTAATTTGGACTTAGACTCATTTAATGAATTTAATTCAATGAATAGAGATTCATTAAATTAAAATTGACTTGAACCAATGGTTAGATTTGATCAACCATGGGAGAGAAGTGGTCAAGTTTGACTTGACTTGAGAGGAAAAGTTTGACTTGACCATTTGCCACCTTATTGGTGAGTTGGCATTAAGTGGACTAATGATAATGCTCCACATCATTATGGTTGCTTAAGTGGGATGTCACCTCATGGGAGTTACCAAGAGTTGTGACTATTGGTATCCCATGGAGTTAAAATTCCTCCATGAAGTGGCCGGCCACATTTATTCTTGTGTGGGAGTTTTCATTTTGTGGAGAAACTCTCATCTTCTTCCTCATTGCTCTCTTCTCTTCTCTCCCTCTCCTCCTCTTTGGCCGAGACTTCTTGGAGTGCTAGCATACTCAAGATTTCTTCTCCATCTCTTGCTTGTGTGGATACACATAGAGGAGTATCTACTTTAATACTCTCAAGATTCGGCGAACCTTGGACGAGCGGGATTAAGCGAAGGGCTTCGCATCAAGGGTAAATTATTATCTTGCAGATCTAAAGTAGATCTAGGCTTAGAAAACTCGTACGTCAAAGTTTTTATGAAATTTTATTTCTTCGCACGGATCCGTGGCATGGGAATTTCGGGGTTTCCGCAACGCAAAAAGCGATTTTTTTTGCGGCCTGAAAAACCCAACAAAAACCAAACACACAGAGGTAAAAACCTAGCTCTGATACCAATTGTTGGTTGCTACTCGGAATACCATTCTGTTTCCCCTATATAAAAATTTGTACAAGTACAGAACTTAACCTAGCTACCCTTGTGCTCTACTGAAGTTAAACTTGGATTGCAAACGATGCTTAACATTATTAATCCAAGTTGCTTTTCAGAAGTTAAACTTGGATTGGAAATGATACTTAACATTTTTACTCTAAGTTTAACCGATGTGATCTTCCTAAGTTAAACCATATTACAGAAGTTGATTAAATATCTATTTCAAAGATTAGCTTCCAGGTTAAATATGGCGAGGCACTAGGCCTTCTTGGTTATGGGATCATCCACCACTTCCTAGACAAAGTCTTTCAAAGAAATTGGATATTTAACTTCTTACAGTAACCCTAGGTTTAACTATAGAGACCACAATAGAAACACAAGATCGAAACGCAAAATCGAAGTACAAAATCAATAACACGAAATCGAAACATAAAATCACTAGCCTCTTGTGTTGGTGTTTCAAAATTCATGCAAAGAAAAGTAACTAATTAATTCGAAGAGGAAACCATTAATTAGTTATACCTTTCTTTGTATCTAAAGATCTCGTGATCTTCTGTTGTATTCCTCTCTTTCTTTTAGACGTTGTGTGGGCAACGATCTACCAAGATGGAATCCACCTGAACCACTTCTTCTCCTCCAAGACTCTCAAGCCAACAAGGGATGCCAAAATAGGAAACTCCTTCTCTTCTTCTTCCCCCTCCAAGCAATCGGCCACCTAGGTACTTCTTGTCTTCTCCTTCTTCTTCTTCAAGCTCCGACCTTAGAAGGAAGAAAAGGAGGAAGAAGGGAATATAGATGCCGTCGGCCTTAAGAGAAGAGAGAAGGAGAGGGTCGACCACAAGCAAGGAGAAGAGGAGAATAATAATATGTGTTACACCATAAGACATCACCTCCTCTTCTTTTATAATCCTTGCTCATGGTAAAAAAGGAAAGTTTTAAATATATTTAAAACTTCCTTATTTGTGGCCTCCCTTTAAAAAAGAAATTTTAATAACAATTAAAATATCTCTTTTCTAAATATTCTATTGTACATGGCAATAAAGGAAAGTTTTAAAATTAATCTCTCTTTTTTAAATCATGTAGACATCTACAAAAAATGAAAGATTAATTAAAACTTCTCTTTTAAAATCATGGTTACAAAAAAGGAAAGTTTTATCAAAAATTAAAATCACTCTTTTAAACATTATAAATAACTACAAATAAGGAAAGATTTTAACAAAATTAAAATTTCTCTTTTATACATTATAGATAACTACAAATAAGGAAAGATTTTAACAAAATTAAAATCTCTCTTTAATCTTTTGTAGATAGCTATAAAAGGAAAGATTTTAAAACTCTCTTTTAAAACCATGAGGATAACTATATAAAAGGAAAGTTTTTAACACAAAATTAAAACTCCCTTTTATTCTTATGTGGCCGGCCCCTAGCTTGGACACCAAGCTTGGTCGACCGCTACTTAGCTCCAAATTAATGCTTGGTCAGCCCCCTTGCTCCAAACAAGGATGTGTCCTGCCCATTACTTGGGTAAGAAGTGGACTTTATGGATACAAGGCTTTATAGAGGCTACAACAGGGACCGAGAGGAGAAATTAGTTTTGGTCTCCCAATGAGCTTGAGCTTCCTGTGTTCGCCATGAACATCCAACTCAAGTTCATGAATAATAACTCATACCACTAAAGAGTTATTATTGAACTACCGCACCAATCCCAAATTACATTATGAGCTCCTTCTTATCATGAGTGGGTTAGTCTCCCTGTGTTTAAGATATCGAATGTCCACTAATTAAATGTGATATTGACAACTCATTTAATTAATATCTAGTTCCAAGAGTAGTACCACTCAACTTCATTGTCATGCCAGACTAAGTCCACCTGCAGGGTTTACATGACAATCCTTATGAGCTCCTCAAGGGGGCATCATCAACCTAAATTACTAGGGCACAGTTTCCTTCTATAATCAACAACACACCATATAAATAATTTCATTTCCTAATTTATCGGGCCTATTGATTTAACGAACTAAATCTCACTCATTGATAAATTAAAGAAATAAATACTAAGCATATGTGCTTGTTATTATATCAGGACTAAGAGTATACACATCCATAATAACAGAGGTTTTATTCTTTTATGCAGTCAGTATAAAAAGAAACAACCTCAAATGGTCCTGCTCAATACACACATAGTGTACTAGTGTAATTTTATAGTTAAGATAAACTAATACCAAATTACACTACAACCACTCTAATGGTTTGTCCCATTCCATCTTGGTTGTGAGCTACTATTTATAATTTATAAGGAACTGATAACATGATCTTCTGCGTGGCACCACACACCATGTTATCTACAATATAAATTAAATGGGCAACTATATTTATCATAAATGCAGACATTTGACCAATGTGATTCTTATGTTCATACAAAAAGCTAGGCTTTTAGTATACATCCTAACATGGACTAGGTTTCTATTAGATTGTTTTACTAAAGATAAGTACGATCTAAATCTTTGTTTAGCCTTATATCGAAGTTTGGATCGATTGTATATGACCCTTTATTTTCCAAGAATCAGATCAAGGTTCTTGGAACCCAAAGTAAACCATTCTAATGAGTCCTTGAGTTCTTTGACTTGAGTTTTTATATTGGAATTTTCTTCCTTATATTGTTGGACTTGAGTTGAAGTTCCATCTTGAATTTGTTCAGTCAAAGAACTTGGGTTAGTCACTTTTTTAAGAGTTGTTACCTCCTTTTGGAGTGACTTGATTCGGACATTGGATTTGGCCAACTTTCTTAATAAGTATGAAATTAAATATTGTAATTTATCTGCTTGAGTACTAGCAACTAAATAAATTACAGTATTGTTTGGCCCTTCAGAAATGGATACAGATTTATGGCTTCTTTCGGATTCAATTTCTGATTCAGCTCCTGTTTCAGACTCAGACTTGGTTTCGGCAACATAATCTTGTACTGGTAGAGCAAGGAAGCTCTCTTGTTCGTGTTCTTTGTCGGAGTCTTCCGAGGATTCAGACCATATTGCTTTCAAAGTCTTTCTTCTTCTTTACTTCTGGTTTGGACATTCTAGCTTATAGTGCCCCTTTTTCTTACACCCGTAATAGGTCACTTTTGACTTTGACTTCGTAGTTTGATTTTTACCTAGCTGCTTGCTCTTGCTCTTGTATTGGGTCACATTTTTCTTTTTAAGTACTTTCTAAACTAGTTTCACTAGTTCAATGGTGATTTTGTCTTCATCTTCGAAATTCGATTCATCTTCGGATTCGATTTCAGTTTGGTACTTAGGCTTCAACTTCTTATTTGTGAGTTTCCCTACAAGCAGTGCAATACCTTTCTCAGTCCGAATAGTATTAGTTTGTTCGTGAAGTTTGAATTTACTCATCTAATCTAATCAAGAAAAGTTTCTTAGATACCTTATAAGCATCTACCATTAATGCCCACAATATATTCCTTAGAAAAGCGTTTAGCGCGTATCTTATAATGTCATGGTTTTCTATTTTTTGTCTGATCACGTGAAGGTCGTTGAGAAGGTCTTGGATGCATGCATGCTATTGACTCATCGTTTCACCTTCCTGTATTTTTATATTATATAATTTATTAAAATTAGATCTCATTTACTTACTTTAGCATCAGAGGTCCCTTCGTGTTGTTCAATTAGTTTCTCCCATAAGTCTTTCGTGCTTGAGAATGGGCCAACTCAGTTCAACTCTTCCTTGATGAGTTCACATTGTAGAGTTTGAGTAGCTTTTGCGTCGGCCTCAATTTTCTTCATTGTTCTTTGGTCCCAGTTTTTGCATGATACTAGTTTTCTAGTGTCGTCAAGTGATTTAGATGATGATCCACATTTTAACTTGCATCTTCAAGTGATACTCCATTCTGTTGGGTTTTTCGGGCCGCAAAAACCGCTTTTTGCGTTGTGGAAACCCCGAAACCCCCGCCACCGGATCCGTGCGAAGAATAAAAGTAGTAAAACTTCGAGTATGAGTTTTCTAAGTCTAGATCTACATTAGATCTACAAAAGAAAAAGGTAACCCTTGATGCGAAGCCCTTCGCGTAATCCCGCTCGTCCAAGGTTCGCCGGATCTCGAAAGTATTAAAGTAGATACTTCTCTATGTGTATCCACACGGACGAAAGATGGAGAAAACAACTAAAAGGTGTGCTAGCACCCTTAGAAGTTTCGGCCAAGGAGGTGGAGGAGAGGGAGAAGAAGATGAGAGTTTGAGAGGAGGAAGAAGATGAAATCAATTAGCACACAAAATGCACTCAATATCATCTTTAAGTGGCCGGCCACTTCAAGGCTTGTAACCCCCATGGAATATCAAGAGTCAAGTCTCTTGATTTCCTCCATGAGGTGGCATTTGGTCAAGTCAAACTTGACCAAATGAAGAAGCCTTGATGATGTGGCATTGGTCAAGTCAAAGTCAAGTCAAAACTTGACTCTTCATCTTCCTACTTAAGTCAAGTCAAACTTGACCACTTCTCTCCCTTGGTTGATCTAATCTAACCATTGGTTCAAGTCAATTTTAATTTTAATGAATCTCTATTCATTGAATTAAATTGATTCAATGAGTCTAAGTCCAAATTAGACTCATTTAATACATGAACCAAATTAAGTCCAACTCAATTAACCTAATTTGGATTACTCTTAATCCAATTTGGTTCATCACATGAACCTAATCCTTTAGGTTCATCAAATGAACCTAATCTCCATCTAATTATTCTTTGTGTGTGACCCTATAGGTTCTTGTAATGTTGACAATGCTCCTAAACTCATTTAGGAGCATAAGTAATGAGCAGTATCTAGCAACACATCATTACTACCCAAGTTACAAGAATGTTGAGATCCAACATCACCTTGTGACTACTAATTGTGACTCTTCACAATATATGACATTGTCCTTCTATCCTAGACATCTAGATTGATCAATATGAGGCATAGACCGTGTCATCCTCTAATCAATCTAAATCTTGAACTCGAAGTAGACTCACTCGATCAAATGAGCTCAATATCTTATATTGACTCATTTGGGCATGGCCATGCACTTAGTGGTCTCACTCTATCAAGAATATCGATGTCTCTCCCGTCATATAGTGTTAGGATCGATGATCGCGGCTAGAGAGGGGGGGTGTGAATAGCCGCCCCAAATTCTTTCGTTTCTTCCTACGATTAGGGTTAGCGCAGCGGAAATAACTAAATAGAAACGCAAAGGAAAAAGACAAACCTCAAACTCGATGGATGTAACGAGGTTCGGAGATGAAACTCCTACTCCTCGGCGTGTCCGTAAGGTGGACGAAGCCTATCAATCCGTCGGTGGATGAGTCCCCGGAAACCCGGTTAATAATCACTCCTTCTGGGTGGAGAAACCTCGCCACAATGTCTTGCAATAGCAAGATAAACAGGAGTACAAGAATACAGCAAGAAACTAAGTACAATACAAAGATGTAATAACCCTAGCTTGCCTTCTTGTCGACTGGATGAAGCAGCAGCTTCAAGCGACGCCTACAACAGCAGGAACCCAGTCGAAGAAGTCGAGGAAGCTCACGCGAAGCTTCGGAAGCGACCTTAACAAAGCTCTAGCACAGCACTTGCAGAAGCAAGAAGAAGCAGAAGCTTCGGTGAAGAAGCACTGTAGAAGCCCTCAGCCCTCTTTTATACCTGCGAAGAAGAGAAGATCAGAACATCTCCTGATCGGTCCAGCAAGACCACGATCGGTCTTGGGGACCGATCAGAGCTTCCTCTGATCGGTCCTGGGGACCAATCAGGGCTTCCTATGATCGGTCCAGGGACCGAGCAGCATGCTTTTCTCCCGAACTTCTTGCCTTCTGATCGTTGTTTCCTGATCGGTCTGCAGACCGAGCAGATAACACTCAGTAGGCTACTGTTTGGTTACTTATCGATCACCAGACCGATCCAGATACCCAGTGTATCACTGGATCGATCCACTGATCGATCCAGAGCTTGGTTTTTGCCCAAACCAAGTCCCAAACCTTCCAAACCAACATCCGGTCAACCTTGACCTGTTGGTACATCATGCTTAGCATCCGGTCACTCCCTTGACCTGCTAAGACTCCCCACCAAGTGTCCGGTCAATCCCTTTGACCCACTTGGACTTTTCTCTTCGTGTCAAGTATCCGGTCACTCCCTTGACCTACTTGACCTTCTCAACACCAGATGTCCGATCACCCTTGATCCATCTGGATTTTCCCTTGCCCGGCTTCACTCACCAGGACTTTCACCTAGCTTCACTCACTAGGGTTTTCACCTGGCTTCACTCACCAGGATTTCCAATCTGCCCGGCTTCACTCACCAGGACTTTCCAACTGCCTGGCTTCACTCACCAGGACTTTCACCTAGCTTCACTCACTAGGGTTTATCCGTCTGCCTGGCTCCACTCACCAGGACTTTCCACATCCGGTCCAGAGAACGAGCTACCGAGCCCTCTCTGACCACAGTTCGGAGAACGAGCTACCGAGCCCTCTCCGACTTCCATCCGGTCCAGAGAACGAGCTCCCGAGCCCTCTCTGACCACAGTCCGGAGAACGAGCTACCGAGCCCTCTCCGACTTCCATCCGGTCCAGAGACCGAGCTCCCGAGCCCTCTCTGACCACAGTCCGGAGAACGAGCTACCGAGCCCTCTCCGACTTCCATCCGGTCCAGAGACCGAGCTCCCGAGCCCTCTCTGACCACAGTCCGGAGAACGAGCTACCGAGCCCTCTCCGACTTCCATCCGGTCCAGAGAACAAGCTCCCGAGCCCTCTCTGACCACAGTCCGGAGAACGAGCTACCGAGCCCTCTCCGACTTCCCATGTGCCAAGCTTCCATACTTGGACTTCTCCGTGCCAAGTCTCCATACTTGGACTTTTCCCGTGCCAAGCTCCCTGCTTGGACTTTTCACCATGCCAAACTCTCTGCTTGGACTTTTCCCATGCCAAGCTCCCTGCTTGGACTTTTCCCGTGCCAAGCTCCCTGCTTGGACTTTTCCGAGTCAGGTCAACTCACCTCGGGTCAACCAGGTCAACCTTGACCACGGGTTGCACCCACAATCTCCCAAGCTTGTTCTCGTCAAATATCAAAATACAACTCGAGTCAAGTCAACTCGAGTCTGGTCAACCAGGTCAACCTTGACCTAAGGTTGCACCAACAATCTCCCATCATGTTCTCGTCAAACATCAAAATACAACTCGAGTCAGGTCAACTCGAGTCGGGTCAACCAGGTCAACCTTGACCTAAGGTTGCACCAACAATCTCCCCCTTTTTGATGTTTGACAAAACTCATAATCAAACTCATAATCAAGTTAGGTTAACTCGATAACCTAACTTAGGTTTTCTAATGTTCTTCCCTGAACATTGTCTATTCTCCTCAAACCTACACTCTCCCCCTTTTTGACACACATCAAAAAGAGTGAATCAAGGTCAAGAGTTTCTTTCTAATGAAAGTCCCATACCTTTCATTGAAACTCTTAATTTCCCCCTTGATACTAAGGTCAACAATTAACTTAGTGATAATCCCATATCACTCAAGTCTTTAGGAGTAAAAACTCCCCCTAAAAGTCAACTCCCCCTTGACTAATAGGTAAAACTCCCCCTAAAGGTCAACTCCCCCTTGACCATTGCACCAACAATGTCTTGGAGAGTTTCAACCATTTAAAAATCCAAAACACCACTTCCATAGCTGTAATTTCAGACAAACAGTCGAAATTCAGCAACTTGGCACGCTCTGATCGGTCACCAGACCGATCAGCCTTCACTGGATCGGTCCAGTGACCGATCCAGCATCCCCTGGATCGGTCCTAGTGACCGATCCACTCTTTCCTGGACCGATCAGAATCCTCTCTGATCGGTCCACAAGTCTGATATCAGAATTTCTGATTTTCCTCCCGAAATTCAGAAACTCCTAGAAAATTCCAGAAAATTCCAAAAATTGTAAAACTTTGAGGATACATTCCTCATAACATATACTATCATGGAAAAATAGTTTTCTATGAGAATAAGTTCCATTTTCAAAACTTGATACAAAGTTCGAAAAACTTTGAAATAGTTCAAATTTAACTCAACTTTGTATCAACTTTCTCAATGATGAATGCTATCATTAGAAAAGCTTCATCAAGGTTTTTCAAATCAATTTTGAAATGATTTTAAACCATTTAATTTAGGACTACAATCTTTGGGCTAAATGTACATGACTTGTACACAAGCTTTCCCTATGATCCTCAATTTCGAATTAGGCTCATCTAGGCACAAGAACTATGCACCTTGATCCTAACTCATCATCCTAATATCTCACACACATCTAAGGTGTATCAAACACATTCAAGTCAATTTTGATGTGAGATATGGGTTTAGGTTAGCTTAGACTAAGGTCTCATGCATTTTCTAAACATCAATTTGATCTCCATATCAAATTGTGTTTTTAACCTTAAATCAATTTCATTGATTATAAATGCAAGAGAAGAGATGATGACATGACATATAATGATATCATAAGTGAAACATGTGCCAATGTCATGATGTCATGGCATAAAGTATGAAACTTAAATAGAGCATGACATTTGACTAACCTAAGCATTATCATGACATTTTAAATGATCATAAAATAAATATGATGTCATGACATGACATATGGCAAATAGCACATAAAAGTATAGAAAATAACTAATTCTAGCCTTAGTTGCCATTTTTGATAATTTCGATCATTTTGCCATAAATTCTATATTCCTAAGTGTGATAGACCTCAAATCATATACCAAAGATGTTTAGATCACTATGTACCAATTAGATTGACTATAGACAACTCCTCAAATTTGATTGGCACATTCTAATCACCTTAGAAATAATTCTTAATTTCGTTTTCAAGGCTTGATTATACCTTGAAAAATCCTAAAGTGCCACCTTTTGCCATGATTAGGTTAACTACCTATTCAAGTAAAGTTGGCACACCCTAACTCATCTAGCGTGATGAAATCACGCTCCTAGGAACCCAATACCTATTTGAGCTCATTGGGTTCACTAAATATTCACTAGGGATGACTTCCCTAGCAACCCTCCTAATGACCCTCCTAGGCTTTGAAGCCTTGGTCATTTCGGACTCATCAAGATCAACTCTAGGGGTGACTCCCCTTGTGACCTTGGTGATGGTCTTCCTAGTCCTAGGTTTTGTTCCATAATCGAATGGAACATCATGGTAAGTGGGCTTGACCACTTGGGACTTAGGTTTGTGACCCAAACCTTTCTTGTCCTTGGACATCGGTTTTTGACCCTTAGACCCTAGAGTCAAATCCTTAAGAGTCTTTTCTAGAGAGTCAAGTCTTGACCTCAAGACTTGATTTTCTTTCTCTAATACCTCAAGCTTTAATTTATCATTTTTCTTTGAGGTATTCCTAGGCATGTGTCTAGTTGATTTGGGATTTCTACCTAGGTTCTCCTTAGCCTTAGATGAGTTAGTCCTAGGGTTGGCTTTCCTAGTGTTATCCTTATCTAGGCTCACATGTTTGGCACCTAAGCATGTGTATCGATTTCTAATGTTATCATGCTTACCATTATTAACAATAGCAATAAGGCTACTAGCATGTGTTCTATTTGAATTGCAAAAATGAGCCTTAGAGATTACCTTAGGGTTTGCCTTAGCTCCCCCTATCGATGTGCTCGTCTTCTTGTCCTTGTGAAGTTGCCTCCCCCTCGGACATTGGCTCCGATAATGTCCCCTTCACTTGCATTGAAAGCACACCACGTGCTCTTTGTCTTTGCGTATCGGGACTCCGGCTTTCTTGACCTTTGGCGCCGGTGGAGACTTTCTAATCCTCTTTGGACACTTACTCTTATAATGTCCATACTCCCTACACTCAAAGCACATTATGTGTAATTTATTTGAAATTGAAATGCTTGAGTTACCTAGGGTTGAGGATAGATGAACGCTCTCTCCTTCATCCCTTCCGGAGGTAGAAACTTCTTCTTCTTGCTCCGAACTTGAAGAAGAACTCTCCTCCTCTTCTTCTTTAGATGTTGAGTGGCCCTCAACTTCTAAATCCATTCCTCCATGAAGTGAACTCCTTGGCTCACTTGACTCCTCTTCATGGCTTGAAGTGGAGTTCCCCTCATGGAACTTAGCCAAGTTGTTCCACAACTCCTTGGCATTGTTATATCCACCTATCCTACACAAAACATCATTAGGTAAAGAAAATTCAAAAATTTTCAATACCTCATCGTTGACTAGGGATTGGTGGACTTGTTCCTTGGTCCACTCCTTCTTCTCTAGGGTTTCTCCTTTCTTGTCCATCGGAGGCTTGAACCCTAATTGAACACAACTCCAATTTTCAAGGTTAGTCATAAGAAAGTACTTCATTCTTACCTTCCAAAACGCGAAGTCGTCGCGATCGTAGAAGGGTGGAATCGTGATGTCCTCCCCAAGCCGATCCATCTCTAGCTTGTGCTCCCTCGGGTGTTAATCCGGCGAAGAGCGACCTCGCTCTGATACCACTTGTTAGGATCGATGATCGCGGCTAGAGAGGGGGGGTGTGAATAGCCGCCCCAAATTCTTTCGTTTCTTCCTACGATTAGGGTTAGCGCAGCGGAAATAACTAAATAGAAACGCAAAGGAAAAAGACAAACCTCAAACTCGATGGATGTAACGAGGTTCGGAGATGAAACTCCTACTCCTCGGCGTGTCCGTAAGGTGGACGAAGCCTATCAATCTGTCGGTGGATGAGTCCCCGGAAACCCGGCTAATAATCACTCCTTCTGGGTGGAGAAACCTCGCCACAATGTCTTACAACAGCAAGATAAACAGGAGTACAAGAATACAGCAAGAAACTAAGTACAATACAAAGATGTAATAACCCTAGCTTGCCTTCTTGTCGACTGGATGAAGCAGCAGCTTCAAGCGACGCCTACAACAGCAGGAACCCAGTCGAAGAAGTCGAGGAAGCTCACGCGAAGCTTCGGAAGCGAGCTTAACAAAGATCTAGCACAGCACTTGCAGAAGCAAGAAGAAGATCAAGAAGAAGCAGAAGCTTCGGTGAAGAAGCACTGTAGAAGCCCTCAGCCCTCTTTTATACCTGCGAAGAAGAGAAGACAAAAGACTAGCCGTTGTGAGCCAACGGCTAGGGCTGGACCGATAAGAACATCTCCTGATCGGTCCAGCAAGACCCTGATCGGTCCTGGGGACCGATCAGCATGCTTTTCTCCCGAACTTCTTGCCTTCTGATCGTTGTTTCCTGATCGGTCTGCAGACTGATCAGATAACACTCAGTAGGCTACTGTTTGATTACTGATCGGTCACCAGACCGATCCAAATACCCAGTGTATCACTGGATCGATCCACTGATCGATCCAGAGCTTGGTTTTTGCCCAAACCAAGTCCCAAACCTTCCAAACCAACATCCGGTCAACCTTGACCTGTTGGTACATCATGCTTAGCATACGGTCACTCCCTTGACCTGCTAAGACTCCCCACCAAGTGTCCGGTCAATCCCTTTGACTCACTTGGACTTTTCTCTTCGTGTCAAGTATCCGGTCACTCCCTTGACCTACTTGACCTTCTCAACACCAGATGTCCGATCACCCTTGATCCATCTGGATTTTCCCTTTTCCGGCTTCACTCACCAGGACTTTCACCTAGCTTCACTCACTAGGTTTTCACCGCTTCACTCACGATTTCCAATCTGCCTTCACTCACGGGACTTTCCAACCGCTGGCTTCACTCACCGGGACTTTCACCTAGCTTCACTCACTAGGGTTTATCCGTCTGCCACTCACGGGACTTTCCACATCCGGTCCAGAGGCGAGCTGAGCCCTCTCGACCACAGTTCGAGAACGAGCCAGAGCCCTCTCAGACTTCCATCCGGTCCAAGAACGAGCTCAGCCCTCTCGACCACGGTCAGGAGGCAGGCTACGAGCCCTCTCCGACTTCCATCCGGTCCAAAGAACGAGCTCCCGAGCCCTCTCTGACCACAGTCCGGAGAACGAGCTACCGAGCCCTCTCCGACTTCCATCCGGTCCAGAGACCGAGCTCCCAAGCCCTCTCTGACCACAGTCCGGAGAACGAGCTACCGAGCCCTCTCCGACTTCCCATGTGCCAAGCTTCCATACTTGGACTTCTTCGTGCCAAGTCTCCATACTTGGACTTTTCCCGTGCCAAGCTCTCTGCTTGGACTTTTCACCATGCCAAACTCTCTGCTTGGACTTTTCCCATGCCAAGCTCCCTGCTTGGACTTTTCCCGTGCCAAGCTCCCTGCTTGGACTTTTCCGAGTCAGGTCAACTCACCTCGGGTCAACCAGGTCAACCTTGACCACGGGTTGCACCCACAATCTCCCAAGCTTGTTCTCGTCAAACATCAAAATACAACTCGAGTCAAGTCAACTCGAGTCTGGTCAACCAGGTCAACCTTGACCTAAGGTTGCACCAACAATCTCCCATCATGTTCTCGTCAAACATCAAAATACAACTCGAGTCAGGTCAACTCGAGTCGGGTCAACCAGATCAACCTTGACCTAAGGTTGCACCAACATATAGGAGGGATAGATCCCATCTACATCACTCACATCCCTCCGTATAATTTGTTACATACCCAGTAATCGCCTTTATAGTCCACCCAGTTACGGGTGACGTTTGACGAAGCCAAAGTATGTAACTCCTTATGTAAGGAACCATGGTGACTTCAGGTCCAAGGACTAGTAGTCATACTAATAGTCACATGAGAAAGTATATGACACTCATATAACAATTCATGATACTTTGTCATGGCGGGTCATTCAGTATATATTCTCCAATGCATACCCATGTGTTAACTTGATATATCTATATCCATGACTTGTGAGATCAAGTCATCTAGTTGACCTACATGCTAGTCTCGTCACATTAACATTGTCCCTGAATGTTAATACTCGACTAGGAATGATTAAGAGTAGTGTTCCCTATATCATCTCACTATCGGTTCAATTAACCGATTGATATAGGTAAGAACCCTCTACTCAAGGACGCTATTATACTTAGTTATTTGACACTAATACAAGTAAGTATAATAACCAAAACAAATGCCTTTATTTATATACAAGAATATGATACAATGAGTCCATACAACAATCACATTCGGCATTTCTAGTAACCGAAATCCTCATCGGAGAAAAGAGACGGGCGAACGATACTATGACCTTCATGGTGGGCCATTGATAGAAAAAACTCGCACACACAGAAAAAGAATAGTGAATGTTCTAAGACTAGGTCTTAGATTAGTAGTGCAGGATAAAAAAGAGAACTAAGAACTCAAGTGGTGTTGCACTGACTTTGAGAAGCGAAAAACTCGATGGCAAAAAACTGATTGGAAGGGGTGATAGAATCGATTCTGACCGACTTCGAAAATTTCAAAAAAATACCATGAAAAAGTGCTTGAATGGTGGTTTCACCGATTCAAAGCGACCTCACTTTGATATCAATTGTAGGATCGCAACCACTAGAGGAGATGAGTAGTGCTCGTGGCTTTTCATATTTTTCGAAAAACGATCAGAGATAAACGCAGCAGAAATAAAGATAAATGAAAACAAGTGCTAACACGTGTTGTTTTTATTTGGTTTGAAATCTAAGATGACTCCTACTCCAAGGATCACACTCGTTGTGTGTTTATTTTGAGCAATTCACTATCAATCCGTAACTTACAAGTATAGAGATGAAGAACAACTAAAGGACAACATAGTACCTTTTATTTTTATTTTTTATATTAAAAAACTCTGTTAATAATTTTAAAATTAGAGGTATTTTTTTATTTTTTTTATTCTATTAATTCATTGCGATTCAATTCAAATGGAGATCAGATTCTCTATCCATAATTTCTAATCTTCTCCTAATCTCTTCCACAATTAATATGTCATATCGCTATCGAAATTTGGTCAAAATTGACTGATTTTTTTTGGATCATTTTCCCACCTAGGTTATAATTTAGGTCGAGGTAAGTGGCCTCCGACCGCCGATGGTTGGGTGGATTGGTGTCAACCACTGTCGACGCTATCTGACCACCTAACTCGACCCAAACTACAAAGTATATGAGAATATGAACCTAAGAAAGATCACATTTGGCCGGATTCTTATAGCGATCCAATGTACAAACTAGGAAAGAGGCCCGAGGAAACGCGGACTAGAGGATATGAGTTGATTCAAATGTCCCTGTAAATATCTCCCGCTTCCACAGGCTAAGCTTAAGCTACTACCACCACCCACCCTCGGCTTAATCCGATTCCGGAGCCAAGTGATTCTCGCTTCCGTCGGTCCTCCGCAATTATTACCTAGCTCCTTCCTTAATTAGCCTATCTCCACCACCACCACCACTATTACTACTACCTGGCATCGGACACACACCGCACTCGCCTCTACCCTTTTATTTCTTCCCCCGCTTGCAACGGCGCTAGGGTTCGGTAAGGATTATAGATGGAGAAGGGGAGTTCAGTGGCGGTGATGGAGGAGAAGGACCTGGAGTTTCTCTTCGACGGAAGCACCGATGGAGAAGAAGACGTGGAGGCCCAGACGGAGAATGGGGAGGAGGAGGAGGGAGATCGTTCGGCTTCGATCTTTTCCCAGCAGTGGCCTAAAAGCTACAGGTATCCTGGATTCGATTGACTTCTAGTTTTTTTTCCCCCTTAAAAAACAAAACAAAATTAACACAGATGGTAAGAAAAAAGGTATCAACTCTTAAGCATTGGGCTTTGGTTAGCTGTTTTCCTGACTTTTAACTTTTTTTTTTTTTACATCCTGAACATGCGTGGTTCCGTAAGGCGAGGTTCAAGTGTCCGGACTGTGGAGGCATTGAGATGTAGATCATAATGATTTTAATATATATTTTTTATACTTTTTGTTTCGAAGTGATGGAAAGTGCCTATTGGACTGGATTCCATTGGGAAACGAATGATCCATTTATCTATGGGAACTTCATTTGTTTCAGAGAGTAAAAATTGGACTTGCTCTTGCATGTGTTAATTTATTTTTTTTAATTTTAGAGAAACGTAAATTATATTATAAGTAAAAAACGAAATACGTGATTTCACTATGTGCCAAAGAGCCTTGCTTATCACGATCCGAAAAATGTATGATCAAGAGTTTCACTCGCTCCTTGACAAAGTGGACATATATTTTGTCAATCATGGTAGATGGGATTGGCAATATTGAGAGCCAAGGGTACTCAACGCCTTGCAAGACGGTCTTCACCACCAATTCAAGCTTTCTGACATAATACAATGATTGCTTTGGCCACGATGCTAGTTTACGCACTAGGGCATCGGGTAAGGCGCCGTTGTTGCTCGTGCATAGCTTTTCCACCGCTAGTGGGATACCAAGATAGCGAAAAGGGAATTAAGAAGCTTTGTTGAAATCTTGTAATCTCAAATAATCTGTCCTTTGTTCGCTCATGAACCCCCGCGAGATACCTGATAGACTTTCTGAGGTTCGGCTGTAGCCCTTGGTGCTTCCAAACTCCTCTATACATTCCACAATCAAGATAATTGTAGACTCATTTGCTCGGGCAAAAAGGAGGAGGTCAACCGCACACGCCAAGTGAGTGATTCGGTGCCTACACACATTGGATGGAAGTGGAAATCTAGTCGCACTGATGCAGTTTTAGTGACCTTGAGAAAACTTCCAAGCAAAGGCCAAAGAGGAACGGTGAGAGCAGGTCACCTTGGCAAAGACCCCTTCCCCTTTGAAGTATCCATATATGGTCCTGTTAATCTCCATAGAGTAAGAAACCGTTGTGATATATTCCGAGATCGAGACTAGGAATTGTTGTGAGAAGCCAATCCAAGGAGGGCAACCATCAAGAATTTCCAGTCCACCGTATTGAAGGTTTTCTAAAGGTTAACTTTGAGAACACACCTTGAGGAAATCCGATATCTTGCATTTTTCCTTGCATATTTTCTCAATAACTCTTGAGCTAGATGGATGTTCTCACCCATGGAACGATCTTGGAAGAATCCAGTCTATGTCGGGTCTAGGATGTTGTTGATGCCATTCTTGTTGCCAAGATTTTTGAGATGATCATCTTATACACAACCATACAACACGATATTGGCCTGTAGTCTGTAACCATCATGTGGGGCATGATTTGACTTGGGTATCAACGCTAGTAATGTGCGATTCCAATACTTTAGGAGACGCCTTGAGACAGAATTCTTGCACAACACATTGCAAGTTCGAATTCACTGTATCCCATACCAATTTAAAGAATTTTGCACCATATCCGTATGGCCCCGGAGCCTTGTCGTTGCCAATATCAAGGAGTGTCTTCCGTATTTCATTTGAGGTGATTGGACTGATCAAAATTTTCTACTGTGAAGCTATTAGGACTGGCCCTAGATTTATCTTACTGCTGTCTAGTTCCGAACATCAAACTGTTGTGCCTATCAAATCCCAGAAGTAAGAAACAAACTCGGTGGTTGTGACTTCCTGCACACTAGTTGTATGTGTTAGCAAAAAAATAATATATTGTCGAAGATTTTGGAAGACTTAGTTAAATTTAAAATTATATAGAATTTAAATTTACTTAACTCTTGAAATGATCTGAGCTGATAATCTCAGACTGTCAGCAGTAGTTGGTGTCTGTCAAGTATTTAACGCAGACTTCACAGTGGTCGACTGGACGAGTTAGCTACCGACCGAGCGAAATAGGCTAAAGTCGACTGAGTGAATCGAAGGCTTCTGGCAACTTGAGTTACTGGGCGAACAGCAGAGCGAAGCGATCAGCAGGCCGAAGCCTAGAAAGCAGTCAGACGAGTGAATTGAGGCCTACGACAAACGCAATTTCCTTGAAACATATTCGCCCCACCTCCGGCGGCAAACTGAGAGATACTCGATTGCTATCATAGGTACTCCACTGAGCAAGAAATGCACGATAGGGGAGAAGGGGAACATAGGTGGAGAGCTTCAACCTTTTGAGGTTGTAACCTTTATCTAGGGTCGCAGCCTCCTTATATAGGAGCTCAAGACCAAAAGACATCGTTAATGATCATTATTCGCCAACTGGTTGGTTGTTCCACTTGGACAAATTTTACCCCAACCGGTCTAGCATTCGGCACGTGCAGGTCATGCTTGTACACGAATCAACTTGGTTTAGTGCAATCCGAGCCTTGGATTTGCACCTCCTGCGCACTCACGCGTGAGAGAGAGTCTCTCCTCATGTATTTGTTCACATCATCAAAGTATGTAAATCAATATAAATCAATCAATTTATCTTGAAACTCTCAATGTGGAATTAAAGTCTCATTCATAATGGAGCTTCTTTCTACTTTCACCTCTTCTCTATTCACATATATCCAGCAATATATTCACTAGACACTTTCGTGATTATATTGCGACAATCGTATTGCACTTATTATTCCTCTGTACCATGTCATGGAAGAATTTGATGCATCTGTCAATTTGCTTCAAATAGGTGCATTTCACCGGTTGGTGGAAAAATAATTGCTCTGCCTCCGCTAACATGGTTGCATGCCATTGTGGCTAATTGTAGTTGGCAGACTTTTCCCTAGACAATAACCTTTGCTACGCTCTTCCAACTCTTCTTTCTCAATTTGTTCAAAGTTCGCAATCAAAGTTTAGGCAGGCCAGTTCACGATTGAGGATGAATTGTATAGTCCATGATCTTGTCTGAAGGCTAGGGATAGGGAGATAATGCGCTAGTTTTGATGGATAATTTGTTGACCGATAGAAGTCTTCTTTAGTTTAGAATAGAACCTTCCTCCGATCCTGCAGACAGTCAGACGATCCGACAAAGCGTTGTGATTAAAGACCAGAGAAGGGATCTTTGGCAAGACCTTCCGACGCTTAAATCACTTTCTGATGAGTGGGCGAAGAAAAATAGTAGTGGATATATGTCAGAGTAAGGTCTAGATGATGCTAATAGTGTACTTTATCAACGGAGAAGATTCTTCTTTATATACCGCCTCTCACAACTTCTGTGATCATGAGGTGGCTCCTTGTGTCATAGTTTGTTAGGTGATGAAAAGAGTATAGTCTGGGTGAGCGACAATGATAGTCTGAGGAATCTTTTTTCTATCCACAGATGTACCTCTTTTATCGCTTATGCCTTATACCTTTATTGAAGTTGTTGAGATATACTGTTGTAACAGATCAATTAGTGAGAAAAATCTTAAGAAATATTCCCTGACAACTTTGACAGTCTGTTAGAATGTTGTCTGCTGCTTGTCTGCTAAATATATCTCGGCTGGTCTTTAAGCTGATGGCTTAACTAGAAAGCCTTTCATTGAATCTGTTTCAGGTGATCATTCATTTGGCCGGGTATTTATAGTAAACCTTATGAAATGAAGCACCTTTAATCTATATTGGTATCAATCTGCTCAATCATGTGCTAAATACTGCAAAGATCTATTCAGTGACTAGTATGATACCCATAGCATGCCAAAGATTTATTCAAGGAATCATATGATATATTGTGTATGTTAGAGTCTTTATTTATTTTAGGAACAATATAGCATCTTGTAACTTAAACCTGGTCAACTTTTGCCCGGTCAACTGCATATGTAGAGTTTCCTAAGGAGAAGTGTCTTTAAACTCATCCGATATTTTCCCGGCCGGGCGTACACATAGAGCCTTCTGTTCGATTAGCTTATATCCGACCGATTGTATATTAAGGTCTTTGTGAGACTAAGTGTCTTTGAATTCGGCCAGACTTTGCCTGGCCAGGCATACAGATAGAATCTTATGTTTGATCGACCTTTATTCGGTCGATCACATATCAAGATTTTTGTGAGGCTTAATGTCTTTGAGTCGGTCAGACTTTGCCCAACCGGGCATGTACAAAGAGCTTTATGTTCGACCGACCTTTATTCGGTCGATCGCATACTAAGATCTTTATGAGGCTCTGTCTTTGAGTCCGACCGGATTTTGTCCGGTCGGGCGTACATAGAAAGCTTTATGTTTGACCGGCCCTTATCCGACCGAGCACATATTAAGCTCTTTGAGGTTGAGTGTCTTTGAGCCCGTTGGACTTTGCTTGGCCGGGCATACACAAAGAGTCTTATGTTCGACCGACTTTTATTCTGTCGATTGCATTTTAAGATCTTTGTGAGGCTCAGTGTCTTTGAGCCCGGCTGGACTTTGTCCGGCTGACATACACAGAAAGGCTTATGTTCGACCGGTCCTTATCCATTCGATCGTATATTAAGCTCTTTATGAGATTGAGTGTCTTTGAGCCCGGTCGGGCTTTGCCCGACCGGGCGTACACACAGAACCTTATGTTCAACCGACATTTATCCGACCGATCATATATTAAGATCTTTGTGAGACTAAGTGTCTTTGAGCTCGGCCAGACTTTGCCCGACTGGGTGTACACATAGGGGCGTACACATAGAGTCTTATGTTCGACCAGCCTTTATCCGACTGATCATATATTAAAAACTTTACTAGGATAAAGGTGCTAAGCCTGGCCGGCCTTTTGTCCAGCCGGGCGTACACAGAAAGCGTTATGTTCGACCGGCCTTCATCAGACCGTGTGAGCATAAAGAGTTTTTAGAAGGCTTAAGTGCCTAGAGCCCGGTCGACTTTTCTTCTGGCCAGGCTCTTTTGAACCCACCCCTCCAGTCATTTATTGCTCAAGCGTATTATTTCTTTAGTTTCAAAGTAAAATCCTAGAGTCCTTATGTCCGACTGGATTTATAGTCGGTCAACCTTATCTAAGCGTCCTGCTTTAAGGTCGTACGGGCAAAACTTGAGAATTTTGGGGTTGGGCGATTAACAGAACCAAGTGTAGAATGCTCCTCTATCTTGATTTTGATTGCCACATCATCTTGACTTTGACTACCATATCATATTCTAGATCCGTTCGCTATAACCCATATTAATACCATTGATCGGCTCAACCCAGGATTTAACAACTTGTCCTTGAAAGCTTTCATGGATCGTCCACATATTGTAGAACTTAAAGGGTCGCTGCTCCTGATACTCATTTTGAAGCAATGATACAATGCAACAGGAATGATTAGAGAGGTATCCAGGTGGTAGGAATTCTGCATAACTTTGAAGGATACAGTGTCGTTCGTCCACGTCAAATGACATTCCACTATTTCAAATCCACTAAGTTACAACTTTGAACTATGGTTTCTAAATCCCGTTGTTCGTAGTGTGTGACCGGCATGCCCCTAGTTTTTTTTTTCAATGAAAGCCCCTAGTCTTATCTTGAGCTGACATTAAGGTGTTGAAGTCCCAACTACCATCCAAGGCTCGTTGATATGCTCCCCTAGTTTTGTGATAGAATTCTATAGCGGTCTTCTTCGCACAAATTGTGTAGTCCATAGACAATGGTTGCCAATACTCGTTGTCTATAAATTTTGCATCGGACTTGACAGTGTACGAGCCACTCTTCTTCCCTGATGACATCCAATGCAATAAGTTGCACATCCCCTAACACCAAGACGCAATCATGTGTTGACAGTTCTAAGCATGAAAACAGTAAACATGAAAACTATAAACACTTACAACGATCTTCCGTAAATCCACAATTAATGATAGAATATAATTTCCGAACTTGCTGTCGGAAGAGCGATCACGAATAAATTGAAAAACTCTTCATGGTTCACAAACCAAATCCCTCTTTCGAGATTAGACAAACCAATATTGAATGTTCTTCATGCCTCTTTCAATCTTGTGTACATGGACGAACCTTGCACAGAGACCTTGTTGGACCGATGCGGCCGGGTAGAAGGGGGGGATAAATAGCCCTGAAAAATCAAACACAACCCTTTCTCGTACGATTAAGTTAACACATAAAAAGTAGATTAAACAAAAAATAAAGCATAACAACGAGGCACCGAATTTGACTTGGTTACAACCGGGGAGGTTGTTAATCCAAGGATGAAGATCGCACTAAGAGCTCCTTCAGGCGGAGAAGCCTCGTTTACAGCAGTGTAAGCACAGAAAGACAGAAGCTAATCTAAATAGTGGAAGCACACAAGTGTTGTTTACAATTTCTGAACTGATGAAAAGCTTCTGGACCAAGGCTATATTTATAGCCTTGGTCGGGGCGCCTGGAAGGGTTCCGGGCGCCCTGGGGGGGATAAAGTTTTATCTCCCAACGTTCAGATCGCGTAAATCGCTATCTTGGTCAAAATCAGGGTCCGGGCGCCCGGAAGCATTCCGGGCGCCCCGGACAGCTCCGAGCTCCCCGGAGCAAAAAGTCAATTGTGGTTGACTTTTTGTCCTGGACCACTTCTCCGTTAAGTCCCCGTCTCGGTCCGGGTCTTCTGCTCTGGATCCGCTTGATTGGGTGATCTCTGACATCCGGAATAGGGCTCACCCGAACCCATCTTCTGGTCTTCTCGAGCGTGCTTCCCTCCGGCGGAATTGCCGCGTGTCCCTTCTCGTCCACCAGCGTACTCATCCGCAGACTTCGTCCCTCGATCGCACCCCGTGCCGACCTTCGCGCTAGCTGCGTCTCTTGCTCCCCGAGCAATCTTCCGCTCCGGCTTTCGTACCTCAGAACCATCGCGCGCACTTCCTTCTCGTCCGCCGGTGTACTCTTCCGCAGCGCCTCGTCCCTCGGACACACCGCGTGTCGTCCTTCTCGCTAGCTGCGTCTTCCGCTCGAGTACCTGTGCTCCTAAGCTCCTGCACACTTAAACACAAGGTTAGAAAACAACAGAACCTAACTTAACTTGTTGATCACACCAAAACCAACCTTCGGGTTCCAACAATCTCTCCCTTTTTGGTGTGATCAACCCAAGTTAAGCTAGGGTTAACTAGATAAAAAATAAACTAACTAAATTTACAATTTAGTGCACAAAGATAGAAAAAAATAGTTTTAGGCTACCTCCCCCTAGACTTATACTTATTCTTCTCCCCCTTTGAT
The DNA here is from genome assembly GCF_018446385.1 of Zingiber officinale. NCBI lineage: Eukaryota > Viridiplantae > Streptophyta > Magnoliopsida > Zingiberales > Zingiberaceae > Zingiber > Zingiber officinale. The sequence continues at coordinate 38,389,236 of NC_056007.1, read as the reverse complement.
CACAAAAAAATGGGGTTCCAAGAAAAAATCTAAGGGTTAAAGACTTAGAAAAAGTATTTCAAAAAAAATCTAAGTTTTTAAGAAAGTTAGAAAATTTTTCTAAGTATATAAATAAAATCCAAAAAAAATTCTAAGTAGGTAAATTGAAATAAAATGTTTTGAATAACCTTTTTCAAGCACTAATTAATTCTTGTATTAATGCTTCATTAGTAAGTTAATTAAACATTTATTTCAATATTTTGGCTTCCAGGTCGTGGCGAGGCACTAGGCCTTCTTGGTTATTGGAGCAACAACCACTTCCTTAGACAAAGCCTCATAAAGAAATTCTTTATTTAATTTTCTCACTTAAAGCGCTAATTTTACTTTTAAAATTAATTTAAGCATGATTTAGGAACCCAATATAGGTTCCAACCTACTGGATTAACTAAAAAGTTTTTAGGGACATATTTTCTAGAGATATTTTTAATTTGTCCCTGGTGATATCTATAATACCAATTTAAATTATTGAACCTTCTAAAATTGGTTTTAGATGAGCAAGCAGAGTTTTTTAAATTTTCTACTTGAATTTTTAAATTTTGAATTTCTAATTTTAATTTTTTATTTTCTAAATTTGATTTATCTAGCATTTCTAACGGACAAGATGTAGCTAATATTGCTTTTAAGTCTTTATTTTCATTTTCTAATCTGCAGCAATCTTTTGTTAAAATTTTAATGAATTTAAACATTTTATTAGGAGGAAGAGATCGTACCTCACTTACCTTGTCGATCTCGTTGTCGGTTTCTTCCCCTGAACTGCTGCTCTCTTCGGACGTGGCTCCCCCTTCATTGATGCTTTCGATGCTCATTTCGGAAGAGCTTGATTCGCAGTCGTCGTCTTGATGACTCGCCATTAACGCGAGCCCGAAGAACTCCTCGACTTCTGATTCTGACGACGTATCGTCCCACGTCGCTTTTAGGGCCTTGCGATTTTGGATAGGCTTCTTGCCCTTGTCCTTCCCGTTGTTCTTCAGTTTAGGGCAATTGTCCTTGACGTGCCCTTCTTCATCGCAATGGTAGCAGCGGATGGTTCTTTTCTTTCTTCCCTGCGGATGGATAGATTTCCTAGATTTACAAATATTTTTAAATCGTCTTACCATCATTACCATTTCCTCGTCGTCGAGAGAAGATTCTGACTCAGGTTCGTCTCTCGAGGCTTTAAGGGCGACATTATTCTTGGGCTCCTTCGGACCTGCACATCTTGACTCATGCACTTCAAAAGTTGAAAAGAATTCGTCTAATGAAATTTTTTCTAGATCTTTTGAAATGTAAAAGGCATCTACTAGTGATGCCCATTTTGAGTTTCTAGGAAAGGAATTTAGGGCATACCTTAGCGAATCTCGGTTACTTACCTCTTCTCCGAGATTCGTAAGTCTGGTGATGAGTTCCTGAATCCTCGAGTGTAGATGTGCAATTGTTTCACCTTCTTCAAATCGGAGGTTTGTAAGCTGGCTACGAAGTAAATCCCGTCTTGCAAGTTTGGCTTCGGATGTTCCTTCGTGTAACTCAAGGAATTTCTCCCAAAGCTCCTTTGCCGAGTTGTAGGTACCGACTCGATTGACTTCTTGTGTTGGAAGTACACTTAGCAGATGAAATTCTGCTTTCTTGTTTGCCACGTGGTCAGCCTGCTCCTTCTTTGACCATTGATTTCTTGCTTTGCCCTCTGGTGCTTCATAGCCAAATTCCATTGTTAGTAATAAATCATAATCTGTTTCAAGAAATACCTCCATTCGCTTTTTCCAGCTACCGAAGTCCCCTTCGAATTTTGGTGCGTGGATGTTGGATCCGGCCATCTTGTTGCTTCGTTCGGCGGTTAGTCCTCCTGAAGCGCCTCGGCTCTGATACCACTTGTTGGACCGATGCGACCGGGTAGAAGGGGGGGGATAAATAGCCCTGAAAAATCAAACACAACCCTTTCTCGTACGATTAAGCTAACACATAAAAAGTAGATTAAACAAAAAATAAAGCATAACAACGAGGCACCGAATTTGACTTGGTTACAACCGGGGAGGTTGTTAATCCAAGGATGAAGATCGCACTAAGAGCTCCTTCAGGCGGAGAAGCCTCGTTTACAGCAGTGTAAGCACAGAAAGACAGAAGCTAATCTAAACAGTGGAAGCACACAAGTGTTGTTTACAATTTCTGAACTGATGAAGAGCTTCTGGACCAAGGCTATATTTATAGCCTTGGTCGGGGCGCCTGGAAGGGTTCCGGGCGCCCTGGGGGGGATAAAGTTTTATCCCCCAACGTTCAGATCACGTAAATCGCGATCTTGGTCAAAATCAGGGTCCGGGCGCCCCGGACAGCTCCGGGCGCCCGGATTGGTTCCGGGCGCCCCGGAGCAAAAAGTCAACTGCGGTTGACTTTTTGTCCGAGACCACTTCTCCGTTAAGTCCCCGTCTCGGTCCGGGTCTTCTGCTCCGGATCCGCTTGATTGGGTGATCTCTGACATCCGGAATAGAGCTCACCCGAACCCATCTTCCGGTCTTCTCGAGCGTGCTTCCCTCCGGCTTCTCGTCCCTCGGAATTGTCGCGTGTCCCTTCTCGTCCACCAGCGTACTCATCCGCAGACTTCGTCCCTTGATCGCACCCCGTGCCGACCTTCGCGCTAGCTGCGTCTCTTGCTCCCCGAGCAATCTTCCGCTCCGGCTTTCGTACCTCGGAACCATCGCGCGCACTTCCTTCTCGTCCGCCGGTGTACTCTTCCGCAGCGCCTCGTCCCTCGGACGCACCGCGTGCCGTCCTTCTCGCTAGCTGCGTCTTCCGCTCGAGTACCTGTACTCCTAAGCTCCTGCACACTTAAACACAAGGTTAGAAAACAACAGAACCTAACTTAACTTGTTGATCACACCAAAACCAACCTTGGGGTTCCAACAGACCTTTCATATGGGACGAACCCATTCTCTTTGACTTTGCACAAAACTCGCACATAGCAAGTCCCCTCTTCCTTTCTCTCTTGTGCTCCTTCTCCCTTTAGGTTGCTTGGACGACCTTATATATAGATGTAGAAGGTCTCTTCCCCTTCCTTCATTTATGGAGGAAGGTGATTGGATTGGAAGAGGAAGGGGAAGGGGCACCTTCTCACCTTCCTTCTCCAACACCATGAATATAGAAACCGAAGTTATGAACTATCCTCATACCTGGAAAATGTCGTTGAAGGGTGGTGTTTGTCGCCTTTGGACAGTTTAGCCTCCAACAATTCAAGAACGTCGATTCTCCGCTGCTTAAGGAGGTGTTGGGCCCCTTTTTGCTTAAGGGGCTTCTGGAAGCCCCTTATATTCCAGCTAGTGATCTTCGTTCCTTGGCGTGGACACCTCGTGTGCGTCCCTATCTTTCGGTATTAACAGATATAGCCTGCCCTTGTTTGTTGATGGTTGCTGATAATGACGCTGCAGCAAAGGTCTCCTCGCTATATTGCTTGCAGAACCCGTCTTTGAGGTTGGGGTCGTCACATTAGTGGATTGGGTACTGCCTTATCCAGCCTGATTGCTTTGGCAGCTGCTAGCCAGTGCCTATTCTACATTGTGTTCGTCGCAAGCTATTGTTGCTTTATCACTGCTATTGCTCGCTGTCGTCTGAGTCTGTAGTCGAGCTTGGGCATCAATTCATTGATCAAGTAGAGTGCAAGTAGATACTTGGTTTTGCATCTCTAGAATGACATTTGCCCTTAGACTCTTGTAAGGAAGGCCTTGCTCAGGATCTTAGCTATTAATTGCTGCTGTTGTCTCCCTCTGACTTGTATTGCTTTATTGTTGCCTTCATGACCTTGCCAATTGCTAGTCCATATATCTTTGGCTCTTGTTGCATCAACACCCATAGTCCTGCATTATCCTTGGTGTGACAACTATCACACTATTCTGGTATAGCTTCGAACTTAATGTCCAGTTCAACTGTACTGCTCCCAGTACAACTTACCAACTCTTGTACTGCTCCCAGTATAACTTTACCTACTCCCTTGTCTCTAGTTGCTTAAGACGTTCGACCATCTTTGTCACAACTGCCAGCGATCATCGGAGAAAGATCTTCCTTGCCACCTATGAATCTATGATAGCCTGGACCACCCTCCCTTGGAAGCACGCGCCTTGTCGTTGACGACTATTGGACCGCACAGTTAGAGTAGGAGTAGCCCATAGCTCTGCCTGTCGTCAAGCTCCGCTCGCGGGTGCAACATTGTCGCTCAGCTAGGTAGTGTGCATGCCTACTGTCGATCTCTATCGTCAAGCTTTGCACACCGATACAACACCATCCTTGAGCCTATCGTAAGCTGTTTGCTAAGCAGCTCTATCGATGACCCACCAAACCTCAGCTCAACAAATGGCCAGCAACGCAGCGCACACTACACCGTCGGATCGGTTATGTCGGTTGTTTTGGTTGCAGGGCTCGCGCTCAGCTCCTTCACTGCGGTCTCCTCCCTCTAGGGTCTAGAGAGAAGGGAGAGATCTCTCTATATTGGAGTGACTATTAAGAGCTCTTTTACTATTGTCAGCTCCTTCTATATTTTATGGTGGCAAAAGGTGAATACGCTTACCCCTAGCACCCTGGCAATCCGTCCCAGAGCTAACATGGAATAGGTAATTCGCGGACGGCTACTAGCATCAACACGGAAGAGGTAAATTGCGGGTGACTCCTAGCGTTTGAAATAGTGACTAGCACATAAGGGAGATATTTATCTCGGCTTTACTGATATTCGAACCCCATATCTTATGATGATAACACCTCATATGTTAACCACTAGACCGTCTCGAGGGGACACTCCTTCTATATTCTCAAAAGCATGTCAAGTGGTTCAGAATGTTTGTCGGACTAGCAAATAAGTTACATGGTTTATCCCCGGCTTCTAGGGTCTTTGGTTCCTATACTTACCATAGCACATAGGTTACTAGCATGATGCTTGTGCTATAACTTGGATGCATGATGCTCGTGATATACTGACTGCTAAATGACATGACCAAACATTTCGATAAATTATTGTTGATTGTGACCCTCGAGTATTGTATTATTCTATAATTTAGCACTCTAAGGAACACCAGAAGAAGATTATATAAATAAAATTTAACTATATTACTGATATAGACTTATTAAAGTAACAACAATTAAGTAAAGAGGATCAAATGAAATGAGTTTAACTCATCTTAATTCATCTTGGAAAACTTTAAGATATATGCACAAGAAAGTGGAGTATCACTATGGTATAGTATAATAGAATTTTGAATCAATTGGTAATTATTGTAGTTGATACGATGAATAATATGGGGTCTCCAAAGTTGGAGTCAGAGTCAAGAAAGCCGGTTGATGTAATGGTCAAAATTAAGAAGGGGTCAGCATTCGGAGTTAACACGGTCACATGCCTCAACTGAGTGGCCTAGTAGATCGAACTGCTGATCCGATCGGATCCCGAGTCCCTCAGGATCGATGAAACCTCGAGCTGTATTAGTGCCACCCAGAGTCGAGTCCTCTTAGTCACTCTGAGTTAACGTAGTCACATGTCTCGGCTGAGTGGTCCAGTCGATCAGACCTACGATTCGGTCAGAGATGTTAGACATACAGCCCGATCGAATTCTTTGGCCGAGCGAAGGCCGAGTCCTTAAGAGTGACATCATTCCTTAATCCAACCCTACTACGTCTGCAAACGAGATCTGATCCGTCTAAAAGGGGACTCAATTGGCCTACCAGTAAATCATATTAAGGGTCCATCAATCCAACGACCCCTTTTGGTGTTTTGTGTAATGGTTGTCAGAAAAATAAAGGAATATTCGCTCTGCTATCTTCATGAGGGAAGCTTCTACTCTGCAAATCACAAAGATGGTGGGTCTACTTCTAGAAAGGTGTTAGAATGTCAAAAGGGTTGATCTTTTTCAGAAATGTATCGATATTTATGTACAAGGAAAATTGACACTATATAAGGAGTCTCCTCCTAAAGGCATAGGTACGCTATGCAATGTTACGCACTTAGAACCCACTGTTTATTTCTACTGTTCCTTGCATCTCGTTTCCTCTCGATCACTTGACTTACTTGAGCATCAAAGTGCCTGTGCCGAAGACCCTTCATTGGTCAGTTGTTGACGTTTCCTTTCCTCTAGATTCTATTTTGACACACAGGATCGCCCGACACCCTCTACTATCATCTCAAAGTCTTCTCACGGTCAATATAAAAGCCACCTACCCAACGCACCATCTTCCCCAATTTTAAACAGGATTAAATTTGGTGTCGTTTGTGGGAATTTTTGCTTGAATCTAAAATGCAAAGATGGAAAAGACTGGATGATTTACTATAGTTACTTTGTCGCAAGAAGACTTGGAGTTGCTAATAAATGCCCGAGTGCAGAAGTTGATGCAACAACAACAAGCAGCAATCGGGTGCCCCTTACCAAACAACCTAGCAGACCCTCACACCGAGCGATGGACTCAGGGGAAGGACCAACTGAGTTCCAACCGATTCCTCCTCCTCCGGCCAACTTTATACAAGTGCTTGTGCAGCTGATCAACCTCTCGCTCCTGTCCCCATCCCTAGTTGCATATCACTGAGCATTATTCTGCACGCCCTTCGATGATATGAGCCGAGTGGAAAGACTCAAAGGTTTATCTTATGGAGATGCACCCGCTTGGGATATATGGAAGGTGAAAGCTCCTATGGCTAGTAGCTCTCCCGAGCTAGTAAGTATGTTGTTCTCCTCGGAAATATTGGAAGACAAGCTACCAAGCCGACCCTTAGAGATCGGAGAATATGGAGGAGCGACCCACTCGGAGGACCATCTACTCAAATTTGAAAATGTAGCTATCTTCCATCAATACATGGATGGAGTCAAGTGTCAAGTGTTCCTTACTACTCTCTCCGGCTTGGCACAAAGATGGTTCAACCGGCTCCCTACCAAGTCCATTTGCTTCTTCAAAAATTTTCGCAAGGCATTTCTCCACTAATTAGGATAAGCTCTAAGTCCTTATCTTTTTACACTAATTATGGATGAACTCACTGCACACATTCAAGATAGTACCGTGGTGCTTGTTGTTTGCAGATGATATTATTTTGGTGGATGAGACAAGTGAAAGAGTAATGCTAAACTAAAATCTTGACGAAAAATACTAGAAGGAAAAAATTTTAGGCTTAGTAGAATAAAAACAGAATATATGGAATTTAAATTTAGCAATATTAGATGTAATGAGACAATTGTTAAGATAGGAGATAACGAGTTGCCCGAAACTGAGAGTTTTAAATATTTAGGATCATTTTTGTAAAACGATGGAGGAGTTGAGAGAGATGTTTTACATAAAATAGGAGCGGGATGATTGAAATAGAGGAGAGCGTCGAGTGTTTTATATGACTGTAAAATATTTCTAAAACTTAAAGGAAAGTTATACAAAACTACAGTTAGATATGCTATGTTATATGGAGCTGAATATTGGGAATGACTCGAGCATATGAGCAGACGATGAGAATTGCAGAGATGAGGAAGTTAAGATGGATGTGTGGACATACGAGGATGGATAAAATAAAAAATAAGAGCATTAGAGAGAAAGTTAGAGTTGCTTCTATTGATGGAAAACTCCGAGAGATACGTTTAAGATAGTAAGGGCATGTACTTAGATGACCAATAAATGTTCTAGTTAGGCAATATGAAACTATGATAAACACACATGTCAACCGAGGAGAGAGAAAAACAAAAAAAACTTAGTCAGTAACAATAAAACAAGATAATATTTATTTAAGTATAGATAATGATATAATAGGAGATAGAGCTCAATACGTAAAAAGATTCATATAGCCGACCCCTCCTAGTGGGATAAGCCTTGGTTGTTGTTATATTTCTCCACTACTTCTCTAGTAACCGCTACTATCACAAAACCACGTTAAGCTTATTTTCCCTTAAGCAAGGACCTAAGGAGGCACTCAATGTTGGGATATGCCCGATACGATGTGTGTTAAAAATACATTTCGTAAACATGCACAACGAAAGACTTAACGATAAATAAACTAATTTATTACATCACACACACCACACACATGCAAGATACAATCGCGCAGACAAGATCGTAAAATAAAATGAAATTGAATAATAATTATTCTAGATATACCTTACGAATGACCTATAATGAGAAGGACATCAACCTTTTGCGACGCTATTGAACCTTGCCTCTATTTGTATCCACGCCTAGCTCTTCAAGACAACTCCAAGAGAACAAGCTTTGCCTTCGGAAGGTACTAGCCATGAGCGAAGGAGAAGGATCAAGAAGAGGAAGAAGAAGCAAAAGGAAGATCTTCTTCCTTTGGGTGACACACGACAACAAGAGGAGACCCTCTTCTTGTGGCCAGCGACAAGAGAGAAGGAGAGGGAGAGAGAGTTATTAGGTTTAGGTTTCTAAAACTTAATCAAGCAAATAATGAATTGTGTATTAATTCTCTTTTAATCATATCAATATATAGTCCTCTTTAATGAGTTGGATTAGAAAGTCTAAATCCAACTCATTATGCATTAACAAAAAATTAGCTCATTAATCTCTTGGTTTGATTCGTAACTAAATCAAGTTGGTTCATGGCTAAACCAAATTGGTTCATGGGTAAACTAAATAGGGTCCAAATCTTTCATAAAAGATATGACCCATCTGCGCTTCCGTTCTGACAAATATTTCCATATTTGTCTTATATATGGTCCAATCAAACATTTATCTCTTGATATGAGAATCTTATTCTCTAATTTATTTTATGCCTTCTAAAAACTCGTAGTGTGTGTGACTCAATAGATTTCTAATTTATCTTAGTCGTCCATAATTAACTACTTAATTAAGGAATGATCATGTAACGCCCCTAGTTTTTCCTTTATTTTTTTTACAATTCATAAATGTAACTACGGACGTCACTTGCTCATACTTCTATAGTGGTTTCTTAGTTCAAATAAAGATTACATAGATGATTCGAAAAAAAACATAGCTAAATGTGAAATTTAAACTAGAAGGTCTTCGGATTGTATTGCCATGGTTCTGAGCTGACGTTAATGCCTCCTGTCTTGTTTGTTCCTTTGTCTAAAAAAGAAAGGTTAAAGTCTGTGAGTCGATAGACTCAGCATATTCAAAATTATGTCATGCAATAGTTAGCGCCTATAATCTAGTGTACTAAGGGAAACCACGTTCTAGGTGACTAGGGACCTTCCTACTAACATACCACGAACATATACATAGGCATCAACATAAATATTAGGGCATAAAGATAAGCATACGAACATACATAATTATGAGCATGTACATTAGCATAATGTAAGCATAAATATAAACTGACATAATCATGAGCATGTACACCAGCATAACGTAAGCATAAACATAAGCATACGAACAGACATAATCATGAGCATGTATATAAGTATAATGTAAATATAACCATAAGCATACAAACAGATATAATCATGAGCACGTATATAAGCATAATATCTCATAAATCTTTTTAAGGTAAGGATCGTTGAAAGTGACTAACTATCATCATATGGTTGATTGATCAATCTCAGCTGTAAAATCATGGTACCTGGTGGCGGGGAGTCATCAACTCTCGTCACTAGGTCGTGGCCTAAATATGGAAAACCAATATTGGGCTCCCTCTGGGGCCTTGTCTCGTAAACGGGATCCCTCCGGGGTCTTTTTTCTTTACGGTGTTCCCATCTAATCATTATCATTTTGTCACAGTCAACTTACCCGATATTGGGCTCCCTCTGGGGCCTTCTCCCGGAAATGGGCTCCCTCTGGGTCCTTCTCCCATAAACGGGTTTCATTTGGACCTTTTCCCTCACGGTATCCTCATTAAATCTATATCATTATCATTATCGTTATCATTTTGTTATATTCAAATTACCCGATATTGGGCTTCCTCTAGGGCTTTTTCCCATAAACAGGCTCCCTTTGGGATCTTTTCCCTCAAAGTATCCTCATTACATCTTTATCATTATCATTATCACTTTAAGGTATCGTAATCAGGCATAAGAGGGGCATGAACATAAACTTAAGCATAAACATGCAAATTCATAACACAAGCTTAAGCATGGATTTCAACGTCATTTACTTGCATAAACATAGTGTGACCATGCAAAAACATAAACATGGTATAATTGTAAACCTAAACATAAGCATGTAATTTTCATATCATAAGCTTAAGCATAGACTTATACATCAGCTTAGCATGTGCATGTAGCAACATAAATAGGGCATAATCGTGAACCTAAACATAAGCATGCAAAGATCTCTAGTTTCTAATGGAAAACAAATAGAAGAATATGAAATCATTGTAGAGAAACCTCATGGTGATTAAACTCTTAAAAATAGAATTTAGTCTACTCCTATAAATATGAAATTTATAAGTTTTATAATTCGAATTGAGCATCAAATGGTCTTCTATCTTCTAAAGGAAAACAATTAGAAGCATGGAACAAACATGAAGTACAACATCAAACTATATAACTTCTAAAAACAAAATTTAATCTACTCCTATAAATATAAAATTTACAAGTTTTATACTTTGAATTGAGCATCAAATGGTCTTCTATCTTCTAAAGGAAAACAACTAGAAGCATGGATCAAACATAAAGTGCAACATCAAACTATACAACTTCTAAAAATAGAATTTAATCTACTCCTATAAATCTGAAATTTACAAGTTTTTTACTTCGAATTGAGCATCAAATGGTCTTCTATCTTCTAAAGGAAAACAACTAGAAGCATGGATCAAACATGAAATGCAACATCAAACTATATAACTTCTAAAAATAGAATTTAATCTACTCCTATAAATCTGAAATTTACGAGTTTTATACTTAGAATTAAGCATGGATCTTCTAAGGGAAGACAACTAGAAGCATGACCCAAATTGTAATACAACATTTCTATTCATAACTCTTAAAATAGAATTTAAACCTACATTTATCATGTCCGAAACATGCAAGGCCTATAACTTATTTTGAGCATGCATAGTTCTCTAGTTCCTAAGGGTTTACAATTAGTAAAATATGAAACAACTCGTTGAGCAAGATCATGATGACTAAAGCTCTAAAACAGAATTTAAACTCACCACAACAGAACCAAAAACAGCAAGGTCACAACATAATTCCAAATTCGTTAGTCAGTGGTATAAAAATCATATGAAATTCATCTTTGATTTGAAAAGGGTTCTGTAAATTGGTAATAAAAACTAACTAAATTTTCTACATTTCAACAAAAGATACCGTAGTGAAATTTGTTCATCTATTGATGCTAATTTACACCACAATAGAGCCAAAGTAGCAGGGTCACAGCATAATTCCAGATTCATCAGTTAGTGGTATAAAAATCATATGAAATTCATCTTTGATCAAAAAAAGGTTCTGTAAATTGGTAATGAAAACTAACTAAATTTTCTACATTTCAACAGAAGGCACTATAGTGAAATTCATTCACCCATTGAGGCTAATTTACACCACAATAGGACCAAAAACAGCAAGGTCATAGCATAATTCCATATTCGTCAGTCAGTGGTATAAAAATCATATGAAATTCATCTTTGATCCGAAAAGGGTTCTGTAAATTGATAATGAAAGTTAACTAAATTTCTTACATTTCAACAAAAGACACTGAAGTGAAATTCGTTCCACCCATTAAGGCTAATTTACACCACAACAGAACAAAAAGTAACAGGGTCACAACATAATTCCAGAACATCTATGAAACATCAACCTAATCTAAGGTATCCGAAATTCACAAGACATAGAAGCTAAATATAACAATAACATGGTTGAGAAAATGTCTTAAGCACTTAGCCACCCACTCCTTGTCTTCCTTGGAAATCCTAGCACCGGTGGAGAACAAGAGGGTGAGGAGGTCTTCCTAGGGCCAGTGGCAACAAAACCCAAGAGAGGAGAGGGCTTTAGAAGGTAAGGTTTAAATAGATAGGGGGACTTAGGACTTGGTCTAAATTTTCTATTTCCATATCTATCTGCATATAAAAATTCGCAACACAAAATTTGCTAATCATTTATTTTATTTTTTATTAAAAAAAACTTATTCCCATGGGTGTAACATTTCTATCTTTATCCCAAAAATTCGTATATGAATGTCAAGTCATTTATTTCATTCCTTTTTTTTGTAAACTTAATACGATATCAAGTTTAAATGAGAAGCTATTTCCATGGTTATAAAATTTCCATATATAGTTTACTTATTTAATTCTATTTATTATTTGTAATTACCCCTTATATATCACGTAATATTTTATTTCCATATTAATTAGATGAATATTTTCTAAAAATGTATACACATTAAGTTTTATCCCTTTATAAATGCTAAGTCGTATAGTTTCTACACACTAAGTTTTATCTATTTATAATTCATATATTATACTTCTTAATTATCATATACACATTACATTAAATTTATACTATATAATATATATTATTTATATTTCATTTCCATATTGATTAGATAGATAATTAATACACATAAATTATATAAATACTAAGTCTTTAAATATTTGTATCTTACTATTTTCTTAATATAATTCACTAATCCAAATTTTCTAATTGTAGGGTAACTTAATTAATTAGGTCTATTTATGTAAATAAATTCTTAATTAAATAAAATGAACAAATACAATTAACCCAATAAATATCCTTAATCAAATAAATTCAAAATCTAATTAAATTATAATTAATCTAATAAATCCCCTTAATTAAATAAATTTATATTCTAATTAAATTACAATTTAATCTAATAACTCCCCTGAATTAAATAAGTGGTTTTGAACACTATAGATCATGAGTGACACCTAGTAGTACATTATGATTCTCAATTAACCGGAAAATCGCAGTTGATCTCAAAACTAATTTTGAACTCTTTAGTAGCTACAGTAAGTTGTTCCTCATTTCTTTATTCGTCTTATACCCACTTGGTTCAGGACATAGTTTATGTGGCTGCCCCTACTAGACTGACTACGTCACACCTATTCCAAGTAATACTTCCTCGTTCTACAGAATCAAATTACTCGTACATGTGTACAAAAGTCTCATACTCTTAACATGTGATATTATGACCAAAGACTTTGAGTAATAATCCTAACGAGTGGCAATAGGTATACGTCTCCTCGCAAGGAGCGATGGATCCTCTGTGAGCTATCCAAACACCTTCAGGCACTTTGACTTATACCCAATCATTTTAGGTCCACACATCTAAGAGATGTTTGCTTAAGATGTCAAAATATAAGTTTTCATGACCAAGATGACTTGTATACCTCAAGTCAAAGGAAACTTACACTTGAACTGCAGTATAAACTTCACAGATATATCCATATATGTAGAGAACCATATGAAGTCTTATAATAAGTTACTTCAATGAACTAGTTACCATAACTAGCATCTATTTTTAACTTTCGACATCCCAATGTCTCCCAACTAGTGAAAAACAACTGTTTAGCCGAATTAAAGAGTATAACTCATGCTAGTCTTATAGAATTAATGATGTTTGAATGCACAAATTCGACGACTAGGAAAATTTCAATACGTTCATAATTGCACATGTAGAGATAATCAAAAGTTGTGATCCAATCACAAATCCTCTTATGATATGAATTGTATTGTGGACATTCAGTAAATAAGTTTAAGACTATTCAAATATATAATATGCACTCAAATAGTGAATCTATATTTATTAAATAAATAGTAAAATCATAAGGCGATTGCCTTAAAACATCTCTCAAAATCTAACACTCGGAGCATACATTAAATAGTTCAATAAAGTGGCTATGGGCGTTCCTTCAACCACTCTAGAGATCCTAGTGAGTGCTTCTCCTAAGAAATCATATGTTGACTTCTTTTAATCCTTGATAAAAAAATCCTCCTAGAGACTTTGACCATTTGCTTGGAAGGACGACCAAGTATATTATTATGGAGGAGGCTCAGTCTGCTCGGAAGAAGGATGTAGCAGCATCTGCTCTTGTACCTTCCCTAGAACGCCAAGCTCCCCTCCCTCCTCTTCCAAACAAGGAACCCCGATTGGACCCTCAATTGCATCCACATGAACAGAGGCCGACCATGGTTCAACATGTGGAAGTTGCTCAGATGTCATTTGTCGAACCCCGCCCGGGTGCTTAGCCATTCTACATTTATCACCAGATGGGAACCCATACCATTTAGGAGTGCTATCACTATAACTGGGGAATGCACTGAGCGGATAACAGGGGATATAGATAGCGGTCGTCGTCCTTGAATGACTAACATTATTAGTAGTCGAACAGATCACCTAGAAGAGACGTCCGAGGCGCCGATTGATTCCAGCAAGCCCCCCAATAGAGAGAGAACAGAGCTTCAATCCCCACTCAAGTCGAGCATGAGCATCCCTTGACTCGGCAAGAAGAAAATCGTGACAATGACACTCGGGGAGACATTGGCATGATAGTGGGCAGGCCGGTCGATGGAGACGTCAACAGGGCTAGAAAGTCACACACACGCCGACTGGAGATTGACATAGTCAGGTGCAGTTAGGAACATACGCAAGGGCCTAAAATTAGCATTTGTCCTAAGGACTTAGAAGGAGTGGAAATACACCATGACAATGCTCTAGTCATTAAGGTTCTTATAGCTAATTATAATATATATCGTACTTTTGTTGACATAGCCAGCTCGATCAACATTATTTTCAAGAGTAGGTTCGAGCAATTACAAATAGAGAAGAGTGAGCTTTAGTCCATGACAATGCCCTTGTACAAATTCTCAAGCAATAAAGTTCAGCCGCTCGGATAGATTAAGCTGGTCATATCCTTAGGGGTGGAGTTCTTGATGAGGACTTGTTGATCGACCTTCATCATGATAAATGCACCCTCGGCTTATAACATGGTCTTGGTCCGATCGACCCTGAATGAGTTTCGAGCGGTCGTCTTAACCTTTTGCTAGAAGATCATGTACCTCGTGGATGATAAGGTTGGGGAAGTAAAAGAAAATCAGTTGGTAATGCATAAGTGCTATGTGAATGTCGTCAAGACTGAAGCTCGAACAACGCTGAAGATCCAGTGGACAGGGTGAATGCCATGTACGAAGTACCCGACTCTTATCTATAAAGAAAAAAAGGAAATTCAGATCCATCCCAACCGACCAGAAGCCACCACTTAGCAGTCGATCTGGCGCTGGAATTTAAGGTCGAGCTAGTGGAGCGCTTGACGCGCAATAATGATGTGTTCGCTTTGACACCTAAAGCAATTACGGGCATCTCACCCGAGGTCATGGAACATGTGCTTCATGCCCTTCTGGATGCTTAACCGGTCAACCAGAAGAAAAGAGGCTTCGGAGTTGATCAGAATAAGATCATCTGAGCGGAGGTAGAGAAGTTGCTCTAGGCAGGGTATATCTGTGAAGTCCAATTCTCAAGCTGGTTAGCCAACATGGTGTTGGTGTCTAAGCCGGAAAATAAATGACGAGTTTGCATCTACTTGAGGGACTTGAATAAGGCATGTCTGAAGGACTATTATCCCTTGCCATACATTGATCAATTGGTGGACTTGATGACCAGCTGAGAGTTGATATGCATGCTAGATGTGTACCAGAGATACTACCAAGTTCTATTGGCCAGAGAGGACTAGGAGAAGATTAGTTTTATCACTACCGAAGGAACCTATTGCTATAATGTTATGTCGTTGGAATTAAAAAATGCATGCGCCACTTACCAACTGCTCATGAAGTGTTCCAGAGGCAGATTGGCTGCAACATGGAGATGTATATGGATGACAACCTGATTAAGTCCCTCCAGTCGACAGACCTATGTGCGGACATCGACGAGACACATGCCAAATGCTAAGAAAATATGGACTTAAACTCAATCCTCTCATGCTTATTCGGAGCCAAGAGTGGGTGGTTCCTTGGCGACATAATGACCGAACGAAGGATTGAAGCCAACTCGAGCAAGGTACAAACTCTTTGAGACATGGCTCCACCGCGCAACATGAAGGAAGCCCAACAGTTGACAGGGCATATCATTACATTGTCACGGTTCATCTCAAGGTTGTCCGATCGGAACCTACTCTTCTTCAAGATACATCATCGAGCCATCAAATTTCAATGGAATGCCAAATGTGACAAGTTGTCGAAGAGTTGAAAGATTATCTGTTTGCCTACCTGTGCTTACCAAACCAATAATTGACGAATCCTTGTGGGTGTACCTATCGGCTACCGAGAGTACTGTGGGGTCAGTTTTAGTACGGTAAGAGGGAAATGAGCAACAACCAGTGTATTTTTCAAGTTATTTATTAAAAGATGTCAAGTGATGCTACACCACACTCGAGAATTTAGCATACAAACTAATCTTAGTTGCGCGGAGGTCACGTCCTTACTTTCTTTCTCATTCGATCATAGTGTTAACCAACAACACATTGGGCCGAGTACTCATCAACTCGGAGGCTTCGGGAAGATTGATCAAATGGACCACAGAGTTGATTGAGTATGATATACAATATTAACCCCGAACGGCCATCAAAGCTCAAGCTTTAGTCAATTTTGTGACGGAGATACAGAGCCTAGAGCCAGAAGAAACTTGAAAAATTTACGTGTATGGGTCGTCCGCTTTGCAAGGTAGTGGGATCGAAATACTTATGGAATCACCTCATGAAAATACAATGCAGTTGTCCGTTCGGCTGGACTATTGCGCCACTAATAATGAAGTGGAATATAAAGTCTTGATATCCAATCTACAAGCCATGAAGCATGTGGGAGCTGCTCGAGTTCTAATCTACTCAGATTCTCAGTTGGTGGCTCAGCAACTTTCAAATAATTTTGAGATTAACAATAATGACTAAGGTTGTGTGTGGAGGCATTTGAGAAGTTGAGAGGAGGGTTTCAAGAAGTGACCATTCAGAAAATCCCTCGAGTGAAAAACCAGAAGGTAGACGAGTTAGCTACGTTGCCTGCTCTATAATCCCGTGGACACTAGATAAGACGGTGGAATAAATATTATTAGTAGCTCACATTAGAAGGCAGACCAAGCTAGAATTACAAAGCGACTAGAGAGCACTGTTAATTTCATTCCTTCGGTAAGAAATTTTACCCTCCGATCGGGAGCAAGCGTGTATAATCAAGAAGAGGTCAGTCGGTTCACATTGGTTGGAGACCACTTATACAAGAGGGCTTTCTCTTACCTTTTGCTCAAGTGCATCAGGTCGGATGATATGCAGTACATTTTACAAGAAGTTCATCAGAGTTTATGTGGAAGCCATTGGAGGGGTCGGTAGCTCACTCGGAAGATTTTACTAGTCGAGTACTTTTGGTCTATATTACAAGGTTTCATGCCCATTCAACCAGTGGGGGATGAATATCGTAGGTAGTTGATTACCTTTTTTAGGTGGGTGGAAGCTGAGGCACTGGCGAAGATAACCAAGTGGATGATCATCAAGTTTATGTGGCAAAACGTCATATGCTAGTTCGGGATCCCCTACAAGCTTGTCTCGGACGAAAAATCCATGAATGGTGCTCAAGTTATGGCATCTCACATACTTTTACTTCCGTGGCGTATCCTTAAAGTAATGGTTAGGCGAAAGTCACTAACAGAGAAATCATCAAAGGCCTTAAAACCAAGTTGGATCATGTTGGAGGGAGTTGGGTAGACGAACTACCGAGTGTGTTGTGGTCTTACCAAACCACTCCTCAAGAAAGCACAGGTATAACGTCTTTCCATCAGGTTTATGGCGGAGAAACAGTTGTCCCTATTGAAGTAGGATGGGAGTCCGATCGGAGAAAGCTGTATAACAAAGATAATGTTGGTTAATGCCTTATGGAGCTCGATTTTGGTTGACGAAACCAGAGACAAAGGAGATGCTCGGCTAGTAGCCTATCATCAAAGAATTAAGGAAAACTACAATCGAAGAATTATCCCAAGATTTTAAGTAGGCGATTTAGTTTGTAAGCGGATCAAGCCGGTCAAGGAAGTTAGCAAATTAGAGCCGCAATGAGGTAGATCATATAAGATGGTGCAGAAGCTCGCATTGGGTTCTTACTATCTCTAGGACGCTGAGGGAAGGAATTTAGATTGACCATGGAGTGAGAATCACCTTCAATCTTATCATACCTAAATATGCTTAAAAGGCATGTATATACGTGGTTGATTATGCCTGCTCAATGAAAATGTAGGCACATGCGGTTTATGTAATATGAATTCTAGACTCTTGGGCTAGAGTGTCAAGTTATAAGCAGATATCCCCGTGCCCTCCGATCGAAGGTTCATCCCAGACTCTCGAGCCAGGGTGCTGATTTATAAGCGGGTTTTCTCGTACCCTCTAATCGTCTAATTAGAGATTCATCTGAGACTCTCGAGCCTTACCACCGAGTTATAAACAGGTTTTCTTGTGCCCTTCGACTTTTGGGCGAAGGTTAAATTCCAGGCTCTCGGGCTAGGGTGCTAAGTTATAAGCGGGTTTCTCTGTGCCCTCAAATCTTCTGATCGGAGGTTCATCCTAGACTCTCTTGCCTTAGTGTCGAGTTATAAGAGGGTTTCTCCGTGCCCTTTGATCGCCCGATCGGAGGTTCGTCCCAGACTCTTTAGCTAGGGTGTCGAGTTATAAACGGACTTTTTCGTGCCCTCCGATCTTCCGATCGGAGGTTCATCCCAGACTCCTGAGCTTTAACATCGAGTTATAAGCGGGTTTCCCCGTACCCTTCGATCCTCTGGACGAAGGTTAAATTCTAGACATTCGAACCAAGGTGCCAAATTATAAGCGGGTTTCCCCGTGCTCTCCGATAGTTCGATCGGAGGTTCGCTCCAGACTCTCGAGCCAGGGGGTCATGTTATAAATGGGGTTCCTTGTACACTCTGATCATTCAATCATTCGATCGGAGGTTCATCCTAGACTCTTGAGCTTTAGCGTCGAGTTATAAGTGAGTTTTCTTGTGCCCTTCGACCCTCTGGGAAAATGTTAAATTCCAGACTATCGGGCTAGGGTGCCATGTTATAACTGGTTTCCTCGTGCTCTCCAATCATCTGATCGGAGGTTCATTCTAGACTCTCGGGTCAGGGTACCGAGTTATAAGCGGGTTTTTTATGTCCTCCGATCGTCTAATCAGAGGTTCATCCCAAACTCTTGAGCCTTAGCACCGAGTTATAAGCGAGTTTCCCTGTGCCCTCCGATCGTTTGATCAGAGGTTCATCCCAAACTCTCGAGCCTTAGCGCTGAGTTATAAGTGGGTTTCCCCATGCCCTCTGATCGTCCGATCGGAGGTTTGTTCTAGACTCTCGGGCCAGGGTGCCGAGTTATAAAAGGATTTTCCCGTGCACTCCGATCTTCTTATCGGAGGTTCATCCCAGAATCTCGAGCCTAAGCGCTAAGTTATAAGCAAGTTTCCCCGTGCCCTTTGACCATCTGGGTTAACGTTAAATTCCATACTCTCGGGCCAGGGTGCTGAGTTATAAGCGGGTTTCCCCGTGCCCTTCCATCATCGAATCAGAGGTTCATTCCAGACTCTCGAGCCAGGGTGCAGAGTTATAAGTGGGTTTCTCATGCCCTCTAATCGTTCAATCGGAAGTTCATCCCAGACTCTCGAGTCTTAGATCCAAGTTATAAGCAGGTTTCCCCGTGCCCTTCGATCGTCCGATCGGAGGTTCGTCCTAGACTCTCGAGCTAGGGTGCCAAATTATAAGCAGATTTCCCCGTACCCTCTGATCGTTCGATTAGAGGTTCATTCCAGACTCTTGAGCCTTAGTGTTGAGTTATAAGCGTGTTTTCTCATTCCCTCCGATTGTTCGATCGAAGGTTCTTCCCAAACTCTTGGGTTAGGGTGCCAAGTTATAAGTGGATTTCCCCATGCCCTTTGATCTTCCGATCGAAGGTTCATCTTAGACTCTCGAGCCTTAGCGCTAAGTTATAAGCAGGTTTTCTTGTGCCCTTTGACCCTCTGAGCGATGCTTAAATTCCAGACTCTCGGGCCAGGGTGTTGAGTTATAAGCAGGATTCCCTATACCCTCCTATCGTCCGATCGAAGGTTTATCCCAGACTCTCGAGTCTTAGCGCCAAGGTATAAGTGGGTTTCCCCTTGCCCTCGGATTGTCTGATCGGAGGTTCAATTCCAGACTATCGAGCTTTAGCGCCGAGTTATAAACGGGTTTCCCCGGGCCCTAAACTTTCTTACCGTGCATTCAAAGTTTTTCAAACGGTTAAAGAGTTACTTATGTGAGTGGGCCACGGTTCAAGTACTAGTTACACAAATTCAACCAAATAAATTGATACCACACCAAGGAAAAAAGACATGACACAATGCTAAGGAAAAAACTTCAAGTGCAACGGAGCGGTGGAAAAATATATACATCAAAATAGAACAAGTCTTTTAGTGTCTTATAGGACCAAGAGGATGTAGCTCCAACCAAAAAGTTTCGTTTAAACACATTAAGCATAGTCTGGGAAAGCACCCTCTAGAATGTCCTCTAAAATTTCCTAGGGTTGAATAAAATTTTTAGGGATATCTACGGGATGGCCTGCTTCCCTAAGTTGCTTTATGACTCCTTTTGCAACATAGCTGAACATTGTAGAGGTTCGATGGACGGGTATCATGTTGAAGTCCTGAGAGCACAAATAGTCCACTCAGAAAGCTTTAAGCCGATCAAGCTCTCCCGCTTTGTAGTTTGCTAACTCGGCCTTGGAGGCCTCCAGCTCGACGTCCTTGGAATTAAAGGCTCGTTGCTTCTCTTCAAGCTGAAGTTCCTTAATTGTCAGTTTGGCTATTTTGCTGACTAGCTCAATGGTAAGAGTGGTCTCCATTGTTGGATCGATCGCATGTGAGAGGGGGGGTGAATCACGTGGTTTTCAAATTTTTTTCTTTTCGATTTTAAAAATAGAGTAGAGTACACAACGAAAAATTAAAATGACAATCACACTAGAAGACACGAAAGATTTACTTGGTTCTGAGCCTTCGACGACTCTTACTCCAAGACCTAGGTCCCGTGGACCTATCGATGGGTAATCCACTAAAGGCCTCTTCCAGTACCTCCAGAAGAGAAAATTGAGTACAAAGAAAGTCAGAACAAGTGTAACACACTGCACTTTTGGAACTCAAGCTTTAGTTTGATTTTTATTTTGACTTATAAGTGATATAAATGTTTTATTTGTTGAGCTGGACTTATATCCAAGTCCAAATTTATTGTATACAACATTTTGGGTTTTAAGAATTAAATCCAAGTTCTTAGATCTAGTGGTAAAAGTTTCTAACAATCCTTTAAGTTTGTTAATTTCATTCTTTAATATTGTGTTTTCCTCCTCAAGTTTTACAGCTTGATTTGGATTTGTACTTTTAATCTGTTCCTTGAGGTGTTGATTTTCCTTGGAGCATTTCATTTTTGTTTTTCATATTTAGTTAATTTTGTATTTAAACATGTGATAATTTTAAAGAATCTTTTGTTTAAAGTAAAGTATACCTCATCGGAACCTTCGAAAACGAGTGCGGACTCGTGGCTCGATTCAGGTTCGGACCCTTCTTCCGATTCACTCTCCGATTCTGATTCGTAAGCCATTAGTACAAGATAGTTGCTGTGCTTTAGTTCTCCGTCGTCTGATTCATCTCCGGACGACTCGTCCCAAGTTGCCTTGAGTGCTTTCTTTCTGGTTATTTTGGATTTGTCATCTTTCTTGTAGTGCTCTTTCTTGTTACATCCAAAAAAGGTCACATTCTTATTGTTAGAGTTGGAGGTGGAGTTGATCTTCTGCAGGTCCTTTTTGCTGAAATTCTTCTTTCTATTGGTGAACATCTTTCTTACCAAATTCACCAGGTATTCTTCATCCTCTAAGTTCTTGGTCAAACTCAACTTCAGGTTCAGGTTTGGTTCTAGATTTTTTTTTTTTGAGGAACCTTCAAAAAGAGCAACACCTTTCTCGACCTGCTTTAAGTTAGTATGTTCATGGAGTTCAAGTTCACAAAATAATTCATCTAATTTTAATTTAGATAGGTTCTTCAAAATTTTGTAGGCATCTACAATGGATGCCCACAATGCATTTCGGGGAAATGCGTTTAGGGCATACCTTATAAGGTTGCGGTTCTCCATCTGGTGGCCGATGGTCTGAAGTCCATTGAGAATGTCCTTTATTCTTGCATGACGTTGACTTGCAGATTCTCATTCTTGCATTTTTATGTTAAATAGTTTATTCAAATAAAGATCCCTTTTTGTTACCTTAGCATCGTTAGTTTCCTCATGCAATTCGATGAGTTTATCCCACAGCTCCTTCATATTTTCGTGTAGACTGACGCGGTTCAGTTCTTCCTTCATTAGCCCGCACTGGAGTATGTTGAGAGCGTTGAAGTCGATCTGAGCCTTTTTCTTCATTTTTGGATTCCAATGTTCCAGGTCCATTGAAATTCCGACGTTGACGACGGGAGCCTTGTAGTCTCTGGTGATGCTGAACCATTGGTCGTAGTCAGTTTTAAGGTAGACTTTCATCTGCTTCTTCCAGTATGGGAAGTCATCTCCGTTGAAGAGTGGGGGCGTATGGTGGTGTACCCTTCAAATTGTGCTATTTGAGTGTTGAAAAGAAAAAACTAAAGAAGGTACCAAGACTTTGTCTTGGATTAGCAAAGTTTGATATATATATAAAATATAGAAAAATTTGAGAGGTATTGCACCAATCTCAAATTAAAACTGAACGAAAAAAAATATTATCTAAATAGGTAAAGTTTTACCAATTCAAATGGAATGCGAAAAACAAAGAAATCTGAAAACGATTCCTCTAGCTTGATTGATAGTTGCACCAAATCAGAGCAAAACCTGCTCTGATACCACTTGTTGGATCGATCGCACGTGAGAGGGGGGGTGAATCACGTGATTTTCAAAATTTTCCTTTTCGATTTTAAAAACAGAGTAGAGTACGCAACGAAAAATAAAAATGAAAACCACACAAGAAGACACGAGCGGTTTACTTGGTTTGGAGTCTTCGGCGACTCTTATTCTAAGACCCAGGTCCCGTGAACCTATCGACGGGTAATCCACTAAAGGCCTCTTCCGGTACCTCCGAAAGAACAAATCGAGTACAAGTCAGAACAAGTGTAACACACTGCACTTGTCTTTTTGTAGTAATTAAGTACACAAATGAAAAGTTACCGACATTTTTAGAAATAGAAGTAGGGGCACTTGTGTGTCGGTGTCGGACTGTCGGCTATGATCAGAAGTTCTCGAAACAGTTGTCGGGCACAACAGCTTCACAACAGAGTCGTAGCAAAAGCCTGTAGTAGTCGGAAGTTCAATCGGATGCGCAGTAGCTCGTATAGGTGTTGTGCTCCAATGCCTTCTCGAGACAGCCTTATAAAAGGCATGGAAGGCGCCTTCCATAGACATGAAAGGCGTCTCTAATGAGGCAAGTTCGATCCCGAATAGCTTGACACTTATCCACGACTTCGACCAAAATTTATCCTACGGAAGGCATCTTCTATGAACAACACAAAGGCGCCCTCCATCTCCATTGAAGGCGCCTTCGGATACTGTTCATCCGAAGGTAATTTTGTCATGCAAAACAATGTTAGTCCAAAATACCCTACAAAAATAAATATTATGACAATAATAATGAAACAAATGTAGTAATTAGTTCCTGTCCTCTCAGGACAAGAAACTAGTCAAGGTCTGAGTTTAGGGATCCCAAATGGACTAAACTATACCAACGCCTACTGTCCCTTCAATCGGGGTGCATCCTCACTTGGTCACTTTCCTCCAATGACTTACCTTAACTTACCATCTTGCTAGACATCTAGTCAACTCATCGACCTGTCTAGACTTCATGGCAGCTATCCGATCGGCCCGTTGACCTAGCTGGACTTCTTGCTAGATATCCGGTCAGCCTGTCGACCTATCTGGATTTTACATCAGCTATCCGGTTGGTCCGTTGACCTAGCTGGATTTCTTGCCAGATACCTGGTCAGTCCGTCGACCTATCTGGATTTCGTACCAGATATCCGGTCGGCCCGTTGACCTAGTTGGATTTCATGCACAATTAATCAAGTGGTTAAATCACAACAAAACCTAACTTAACTTACTTGTCATTTATCAAACCTGAGTTAGACCGTTAATGCAAAACTGCACCAACATCTGTTTCTTCTAGCTTCTCGGCGTGGGCTCAGCCTTTGGTGCTTTTCAGGTCCAGGTTGGATATGTCTCGGAGTTTCCGAGTGTTCTCCAATTGGAGGCGGGACTTGGAAATTTAGAGTTGCATCTGGAGCCTCTTGATTTGGACCGCCTGGTCGTGTCCTTTATCTTTTTCTACTGTAAGAGCCCGCTCGGCTCTTAGTAGCAGCTTAGATTGGCTCTCAAGTTTGCTCTTCAATTGAGCCATTTCAACTTGGTGGCTCTCGGCAGAGATTTGAGAGGTTTCTGCTCCTCCTGCCGAGCCCTGCAGAGACTAGTAGTGGTGACTTATCTTCGCCATCTTTTGGCAAAGTGACAAGGCAGACACCCAGAACTGATGAAGCAATCAATGATTAGTGTAACACGCAACAAAGAAATAAATATGTATCAGCGGAAAATGTTTACCCTTATGACATCTTGTGAAAAACGGTCGAACAACTCCTCTTGGGAGTACTCGGCCATGCGTACCCGAGACTCTGCAACTTGGTGGCTCTCGGTAGAGATTTGAGAGGTTTCTGCTCCTCCTGTTGAGCCCTGCAAAGACTGGTAGTGGTGATTTATCTTTGCCATCTTTTGGCAAAGTGACAAGCCAGACACCCAGAACTGATGATGCAATCAATGATTAGTGTAACACAACAAAGAAATAAAAATGTACAACAACCACGCCTTTTCCCACTAGGTGGGGTCGGTTGTATGAATCCTTTTACGCCATTGAGTTCTATCTCCTATTATATCATCATCTATATTTAAATAAATTTTATCTTGTTTTATTGTTGCTAACCAAGTCTTTTTTGGTCTTCCTCGTTTGATATGCATGTTTATCATAGTTTCACATCGCCTAACTGGAGCATTTATTGGTCATCTAAGTACATGTCTGTTCAAAAGAAATAAATATGTATCAGCGGAAAAAGTTTACCCTTATGATATCTTATGAAAAACGGTCGAACAACTCCTCTTGGGAGTACTCGGCCATGCATGCCCGAGACTCTGCCTAAGTCTGAGCTAGCGAGCCTTATATTTTTATTAGGTGCTAGGGCGAGTGACTCGGCGGGGTTGGTGTAAAGCCACTCGTGTGAAGGTAGCCTGAGTGTGGCGCTAACCTTCTTGGGTTTATGTTGTCCGCTAGGCTGTTGTGAGCTAGACTTAGACTTAGACTTTGATTTGGGAGCGGAGTATATTTAGGAGCAGGGTTGCGATGGTCCGGTCAGAGGGGGCGACAAAAAATAGACAGACTGCGCAACAATCACTCTGATCGACAGGGCAGAGATTAATGGTGTCTGCTCGAGCGAAACAGGAGTTGGGGGGTTGGCTCTGAGTGTCGAAGGAATGGAGGAAGAGCTCTCTCCCTGCTTGGACGGTGGACGCGGGGCCTATGGTTTAGAGGAAATTTGGTGTGTGGGTGTAGTTGATCAACGCCTCTTGTGTGTTAAATCAGAGGTTCCCTAGAGGTGGTGGACTCGGAGGGAACCTCCATGGGTAGTAGAGAAGGTCGGAGGTGGGGGCGATATTTCCTCAGTGTTTGTGGCTGCATTGCTCCCCACCACTTGGCTGGCACCCTCTTCGCCGATTTCCTCCTGTTGAGTCAATCAGCACAAGCCCCTCTTCAGGCGGCTCCTTGGCCGAGCCGATCGGCGCAAGCCTATGGCTTTCCAACTCAGCCTCACCCGCGCATCCATCTCCTCATCCTCTAACTTGGTGGAATCCCCCATGCAAGCTTTCCACATCGTTTTAGCTGTAAAACAGAAAAAAAAAATCAGTCAAA
Source organism: Zingiber officinale (assembly GCF_018446385.1). Lineage (NCBI taxonomy): Eukaryota > Viridiplantae > Streptophyta > Magnoliopsida > Zingiberales > Zingiberaceae > Zingiber > Zingiber officinale. The sequence goes on along the minus strand of NC_056007.1, from coordinate 38,363,372 downwards.
TATAATATTAAAGGGAGGTTGAATTTCTTACTGAAACTATCAGACAGTCATACTCGGATGGGGCTAAACCCAAAAATATACATAACCCTCCACAAGCATCTTGTGAATGTTGAACTTCAGACTAGACAGCTAACTGGAGGCAATGAGGTAGACGGGCTCTTAGCTGAATGCACCTAGCTCGGGAGAGGGGCAATTCCATTTGCCAGTCGGTCGGGAAGGGACTGGTCGGATATAAAAGTAATATGACTTCCAACCTTTGTTGGAAGAGGATATCTTATTAAAGAAAACGGAGCCCACTCGGGCTTAGAAGATAAAAACACTCGGCTCGGATTTCTTCGGATAATAGAAATAATGGAAGACTTAGGGGTGTAAGGGGACTCGATACAAATGGAATAGGATGATGACTCCACTAGTAACCTAATGGAATTTGGGGATAACTGTTGGAGCAAAATATAAAAGTAGTTACAAATTTTAGTAAGGAAGGGATGTAAGGGGAAACAAAGACCGACCAGAAATTGGTCCTTGAAGAAAGTCAAGTAGCCAGCAGGGGGGAGGTTGGGGCGATTGTGACCAGTTGGAATGATGATGTGATGATTGCGGGGGAGATGGTAAGTAAGATGCATCTAGTCTACTTTCCCACAGTTGAAGTCAGAGGTGGTAGAAGTGTACCAGAGATCGTCGACCGCGGTAGTAGGAACAACAACCATGAGGAAGAGGAAAAGTGAATAGAGAAAGGGAGGAAAATAAACTTACGATAGAGAGATGGAACTTGAATAGTTGTCGGTAATAGAGAAGGAAGGTGAGGAAGAAGACGAAGAGGAGAATGCGAAAATGATAAGAGTTGCATCGAGTGTTGTAAACCTTAAAAACTCTAGCGGTGGCCTCTTTCAGCCATTCGATCAACTGAGTTAAGGAGAGAGAATTAATCGGGACTGTTGAATTTGAATTGTTAGCAGTCACATCAAATCTCAACAGTAGCCTGACATTCCAGATATTCTTTTCACAGGTGTGCGCCACGTGGCGGAAAGATACCGACCATATTTATTAGGAATGAGAGGCGGTAAGCATGCTTATGATAAAAATGCGTGTTCATTATACTAAGCATTAATGGTGAGTGACGTACCATGTCTTCAAGGTGCCAATGTGACGTCAGCTCGAGCCAAACGGCGGAACAAGGACTGAGCGCCCGATCGGATAACTAGAAACATAAGCGTCTAGTTAGTCGTACTTGCAACCTCCTTCAACTAGATTTAAAAGAAAGACTTGTGGTATAACGAATAATGTGGGGGCCCCGAAGTCGGGATTAGAGTCAAGAAAGCCAATTGATGTGGCGGTCAAAGTCAAGGAGGGGTCAACATTCGGGGTCAACACGGTCACATGTCTCGGCCGAGTGGCCTAGTTGATCGGACCGCTGGTTCGATCGGATCCTGAGCCCCTCAAGATCAATGAAACCTCGAGCTATATTAGTGCCACCCAAAGCTGAGTCCTCTTAGTCACTCGGAGTTAACGCGGTCACATGTCTCGACTGAGTGGTCCAGCTGATCGGACCTACGGTCTGGTCGAAGATGTTAGACATGCAACCCGACCGGATTCTTTGGTCAAGTGGAGGTCGTGACCTTGAGAGTGATATCATTCCTTAATCCGACCCTACCACATCTAAAAATGAGATCTGATCGGGCTATAAGGGGACTCGATCGGTCTGTTAGCAAAGCATATTAAAGGTGCATCAACCCAACGACATAATATTCTCTTTTGGTGTTTTGTGTAATAGTATTCCTTTGTTAGAGAAACCGAGGAATATTCCTTGCACAGTCTTCATGAGGGAAGCTTCTACTCTGCAAATCATAGAGATGGTGGGTATACTTATAGAAAGGTATCAGAATGCCGGAAAGGTTGGTCCTTTTTGAAAATGCATCGATATTTGTGCACAAGGAAAATTGACACTACATCAAGGGTCTCCTTCTAAAGGTGCAGGTATGCTATACAACATTACGCACTTAGAGCCCACTGTTCATTAGTACTGTTCATTGCATCCCATTTGCTCTCGACCACTTGACTGACTTGAACGTCGGAGTGCTTGCGTCGAGATCCTTCCCTAACCCGGTTGTTGACGTTTTCTTTCCTCTACTTTCTTTTTTTAAACACAGGATTGCCCTGCGCCTTTATTGCTAGCTCAAAGTCTTCTCACGATCAACAATAAATAGGGGTGTAAATGAACCAAGCCGCTCGCGAGCTATTCGAAACTCGATTCGATAAAAGCTCGTTTGAGCTCGTTTAATGAGGCTCGTTAAGATAAACAAACCAAGCTCAAGTTTTGCAATATTCGGCTCGTTAGCTCGTGAATACGTTCGTTAAGCTCATTAACTTTTAAATAAAAATAATAATAGTGTTGATATTGAATTTATAGATTTTACACTCTACTTATGAAAAATATAAACAAATATATTAAATTTATTTATTAGAATAAAATTATAAATTTTAATAATATTATTATAATTTTCTTTAAATATATAATTTAGTTTTTAGTGAATATTTAAATTTATGATTTATATTTATTAAGTTCGTTTAGGTTCGATAAAAGTACGAATAAACTTGTGAGCCATGATATATTCGTTAAATAAAGCTCGAGCTCGGCTCGATTATAAACGAGTCAAGCTCAAACATTCAAGAGTTCGACTCGGCTCGGCTCGATTATACTCCTAATAGTAAAGTCACTTACCTAAAGTACCATCTTTCCCAATTTCAAATAGCATCAATAGTCTTATTTTCAGAATTAAATAAAGAAATGCAGCAACGGAGTAAAATCTCTCGCCGCACTTCGTTGCGCGTGAACACAACTTGATGACAAAACAATATTGTTTTGGTTGGGGACCAAAGCTTTTGATGGAATAGTACTATGATAATCTTTTCTCCCATTTAATGTAAAACTTTTTAATTTATTGCTATGAATTTTTTATTCAAATGAGTTTTTAATTACTATAACACAACCCAAGCAAATGGTGATTTATTTATTTATTTATTTTAATTATCTGGTTTGCAAGCTTATTTAAATAACTTGTATGCTCATATATTTCTATGCTAAGTACCAGAAGAATACTATATATAATAAGCTGACTGTGCTTCTAACAGTGAAGGTGCGCAGAGCTTTGACATGCTTAGGTTTGTTTAGCTTCTCCAGAAAATATCAATATCCCATACGTTGATATTTTTTTGCTATTATTTTGACATATAATATGAGTACTACCTAAATGTGGATTTTTGGCTATTATCCATCTCTTGTTACATGGTAAGCTAGACCATGGTTTAAAGTCTCGTTTCATGTTGGTCGACATGGACGAAGTTTTTCATTTGGTTCGCCAACTAACACATAAGAAGCTCCAAATTTTCCAATAGGCAAGCAGACAAGCACAGAATCTTCCATGAGTATCGATACTGATTAACTGAAACCTTTGATGCCTTTCGTGAGGACTGGATGGAGCGACCCAGGTTTACATCTCTTTTAATTTGCGAGGTTGTCATGAGGGCTTTACAAGGTCCGAAAGTTAAGCTCGAGATTCCAAGACAGCAAGGTTGACGTGAGAGCTCTGTGAGGTTCGAAAGCTTTGTATGATGTTTTTGCTAGTGATGCTACATTCTCTTGAGGCTTCCTTCTATTTGACATTAGCAAACTCAAGGTTGTGATGGTTCCATTTTCTTCTCCGTGGTTGACGCAAGATGCGCTTGACTACTTGAGCTTCCTTTGAAGTTTGACCTACTAATTCTTAATTCTCCTTGGCATTCTGATGCTTTCCTTGTAGTGCCCACTTCTCTTCCTCTCTTTCCCCTGTCTCATCTTTTGGTGTTCGACACATCTTTGGTACTAACACTCAACATAGGTGCACATCTCCCGAGCTGACTGGGGACCGAAACTGGTTCAGCTAAAGATTTGAAACATTGGTTCAAACAAAGTTAAAGTACTGAGAAACTGAATTGCAGAACCAAAATGATTTGTTCTTAAACTATTGCTTCTTTTTATATGGGATCGAAGGATATCTCTGTCATCACCACCTAAAATATCTTTGGGAGAAGCCATTGGCTCGAGGAGAGTGTAATTTAATACATCGCATATGGCTATGTTTCATACTAGAACTGTATTCCTAGCATTCATGCTTTTGAAATATTCTAATCAGAAATATTGTATTATTAAATATGCTTTTAATCCTTATGGTTGAAACTTTTTTCTATTTCTGGCAGGGAAAGTATTGATACATACACGATTTCTGCATCACCAGCATTCGGAAATCTTGGGCCTATGCCTAGTATTAAATACTCTAGCTTGCTCAGTCAATTTGGGCAAGAATCTGATTTGAGATCACTTCTTCTTCCCAGTAGTATATGTGAGAAGCTAGAATCCAATAAAAGCGTAAGGAAATCTCTTGGTTTGGTATCGAATAAGTCAGCCTCCTTCCTGGTTGAGTATTCTGGTGAAGTATACATTCATCATGGATGTAGTGTAACTCAAACAGTCTTTAATGGTAAACTCACCTTCCTTAACAATCGAACTCGTCAACTTTTATCTGATCTTTGTCTTCATATATATTATCTCTTATCAGATTCTTTGTAGACCTGATGCAATTATTTGTTTAAATTTTTAATAGTTTGCATAAGGCATGTTTGGACTCTATGCTGTTATATTAGCCATACTGAAAATTTCTTGTTTCTTTGATTTTCCTCAGGAATTAATGTATTAGCTGGGGTTGGCCTTCTTTCTACTCCATTTACTGTGAAAGAGGGAGGATGGGCTAGTTTGGTAATGTTACTTTGTTTTGCTGTAGTTTGTTACTACACTGGCATTCTTATGAAGTTTTGCTTTGAGAGCAAAGAAGACATTTTTAGCTACCCTGATATTGGTGAAGCTGCATTTGGAAAATTTGGACGCTTATTTGTATCTGTGAGTTTTTAGCATTCGGGCTTATTGACTGAGATAAAATAAGGGTGAATAAAGAAAGTGGAGGAATATTGTAGCTTAATTATTACCTAATCCTGCTATATTGATGATGCAGGTTGTCTTGTATGCGGAACTATATGTAAGTATGGCTCACATGTTATTTGCTGGAGGAATAAGATTCTTCTTTTGTTAGATGCATAGTTGTATGGTTTTTCTAAAAATTCACATTTTTCCCATGATACAGTCATATTGTGTTGAATTTATTATTTTAGAAGGTGATAACCTTACTAAGATCTTTCCTGGGGCTTCTTTGGATTGGGCTGGGCTGCATGTAGATTCTATCCATTTGTTCGGGATTTTAACTGCTCTAATTATTCTACCAACTGTTTGGCTACGAGACCTTAGAATAATCTCTTATCTATCAGGTTCGACTTTTGTTTATCTTTCCACTGAACATGTTTCTTGAAGAATACATCATGATTTTTGAAATGTGCTTACAGCTGGTGGAGTTATTTCCACTATAGTGATCTTTCTCTCTGTGGTCTTCATTGGTTCTGTCGATGGCATTGGATTCCATCATTCTGGTAAAGCTGTGAAATGGGGAGGCCTACCATTTTCTATTGGTGTGTATGGTTTTTGTTACTCCGGCCATTCAGTGTTTCCAAATATTTACCAATCAATGTCAGATCGAACTAAATTCAGCAGAGCATTGTTAATATGGTACACAAACATGACATTGCATGTTTTTCATTTAGTTATTCACAAACATCCTTTGTGTTGTTTTCTGAAATATTTTCCTCCACCCACTTAAAACAGTTTCATTTTGTGCACGTTGATAAATGGCTCGTTTGCCGCCATTGGATATCTCATGTTCGGTGAAGCTACGTTGTCCCAATTAACATTGAACTTACCAAAGGATTCATTTGCCTCAACAGTTGCTTTATGGACAACGGTAATTGCAATATGTTAAATTTTCAATCATTGTTGGCATTTTTCCTCGCTTACCATTTCACTAACTAAAATCATTTGCCTATCATTAGGTGATCAATCCATTCACCAAATATCCTTTTGGGATTTCTTTAATAACTTAGATTGCACCTTGTTGCTTTAAAGTCATTGTTGTATCTTTAACTAGAAACAGATATGCATTATTACTAAATCCCGTAGCCAGATCTCTGGAAGAGCTGCTTCCCCAAGAAACTTCTGACAAAGTTTGGTGCTCCATGTTGTTAAGAACAGGGCTTGTTGTATCTACCGTACTGGTAGCTTTTGTTCTTCCATTTTTTGGTAAGTGCTTCAGACATCCTGGTATTTTATTATGACACTCGTGTATATTACATGTAACAAAATGAAGTTCAGTTCCAAATCTTTCATTTTACGGCATAAAGGTGCTATTTTTTTTGGCCCTTGTTACATTTCCAAAATACAGTCACCATAGGATGACCTTGACTTTTTTTACTTCATCTAGATTTTTACTATTATACCAAAACCAGTCTAGGGATGTCCAAATAAAAGCTATCCAACCCTATCTGCTCTAGAGACTGGCTTGGAAAATCCAATCAACGTCAAGTTCAGAGAATTTTTGGAGTCCGGACCATTTCCTGCTATCCTAGTTGAACTTCCTTTGCTCCCATCTGATTAAGTTCTGTTTTGGACATCAAAGCAATCTTTGCTAGTTCTAGCAGGCTCCCAATATTATTTTGCAAGAAATCATCAGAAAAAAAATCTGAACTAAATGGATATTAAGTAGGTTATAGAATGGAATTGAGTTGATACTAAGTAGGCCGACATGAGTTTCCTAACCTGATGAAGAGTTTGTAGTCTCCTAAAATTTCCATTTGTTCTATGAGAGGGCACGTTAGCAGCACTTGTATTTGAATTTTTATGAACTATATTGATATTTCTTAGTATCCAAAATTTCTAATTGTTTTATGAGAGGGCACGTTGGTACCCGTATTAGGTTTTTATGACTATATTGATATTTCTTTATATGCTTGTGAATTTTAAAATTGTTAATGGATAAATTGGTCACTTGTATAACAATTTAAGCTTTTGGTACAAACAATCATCTTGCCAATAATTAGGTTTGGGTTAAATTTATCTTATATATCAAACTATTTTACTAGGGCATCCATACCACCTACTTAACAAAAATGACACAACATAAAGATGATAATACCATGCCATGCAAATTTGTTGTATATAACATAAAAATTGATTAATCATAATGATATAAATAATACATTCTACAATTCAAATTTATTTATTTCCCAAACGACTATTTTAATAATAAAAAAAGGACAGTCCAGTGCACGAAGCTCCCACCATGCGGGGTCCCGGGGAAGGATCCATTGTACACAGCCTTACCCTGCTTTTTACAAGAGGTTGTTTCAAGTATTCGAACCCGTGATATTTTGGTCACATGACAACAACTTTACCGTTGCGCCAAGGCTCCCCTTCATTAATTTTAATAACCAAGCAATTAGAAATTTAAATATATTTTTATTTATTGATTGATTTATTTTTACTTTAGTGATTTTTGTAGTTACATTTTTCTTTATAGAAGAACTATTATCTACCATAATCTATCAGTCTGACAATTATAATTAAAGATAAATGATAAAATCAAGATAGTCCAATCCATCCCATCAATTAAACTGAAAAGACTTGATCATTTAAGATGATCTATTGAATCAATTTAATCCATCTAATTAATTTTGTTAGTTTAACTAAACCAATTAAATCAGTTGAATTAGATCCATCCTTGACCCGATTTATTGTATCATATTGATACAAATCCTATTCAATCTTAGAAAAATATAATTTAATTGTTAATTTTTATTCATAATATATGTTTTCACCCATTCAAAGTTTTTTCTAGCTTTGCCATTAGGTTATACTTACCATAGCACATAGGTTACTCTTGCTAGAATATCTTAATCATATAAATCAATTTACCATCACTTAACTTTCTTCTTCAATTCTTTTTTATTTTTTTGTTTTATTATTTTTTCATAAGGCAAAAGAGGTTTCTCAAGGGAAAAAGTAAACTAAGGCTTTTGTACCTAAACTAACTTGCCTTATGTGCCCTAGTTAGTATCCTTGTGTTAACTATATTGAAATACTTTCATGAAAAACAATCTTATGAAAAGAGAATACATTAGAAGCTCCGTAGTTTAGATGATATTTCAAGATGAGGTTACGCAGTTATTTTGCCGATGAGAATAAAATAGTTTCAATGAAGAATACAACATTTCTTAAGGAGCTGAATTTAAAGGAGAATTGATTTTCAAGTTATGAATAGAAAACTAGAAATGTCATAGTAATTGTGAAGCCCAAATGAAGTATTTACTAATTTTTTTATTAAATAATTATGAAAAATATGTACATCAAACGAGGAATACCAAAAAAGACTTGGTTAGTAACAATAAAATAAAATAAAATTTATTTAAGTATAGATTATGATATAGTAGGGGATAGAACTCAACGATGTAGAAGGATTCATATAGTTGACTCTATCTAGTGGGATAAGATTTGACTGTTGTTATTGTAAATGATTATGAAATTTTAATGGTTAAATGTTAATTTGTATCACTTTGTAACATTGTACAAAGTTTTTAATCCACTATTAAATAACAAATAAACCACCATTAAATAAGAGTATTGACAAAGTTTTTAAACCTCAATTGTGATATTAGTATCATTTTGAGTACAATGACTAAGCTTTACCCCGCTAGGTGGGTTCGACTATTAGTCTCATTTTGAGTAAGGGTTTTAATTCTCAGTTGAAACTATAGATCAGTAGATGGCTTGCTTAACCCTGGCTAGAGGGGGAGCAGGGAATAGGTGGTTTACCTAATCAAAATTCTCTTACAAGAACAAAGAAAATTTAAACTGGTTAGTAGTACAGGGTACTTGTATATGTTAATTTGTGTCAAGAGTATGTAATAGAAATAATAAAATCATAAACACACAACCCAATCAACAAGATTTAATGTGGTTTAGAACCTTGCTCCCTGCTCCTAATCCATGATCTATGACGTGTCCATTACTCTTGCAAAGGTTCTGTATACCCATCTCTTAATAAACGATAATGGGGTAAATCTCTTTACAGTCTTAGTTGGGATGCTTTACATTGAATTGACTTCTCTCAATAAGAAAGAAACACAAAGCTAAAGTAAAAGAAGATTACTAAGGTGCTTGAGTTGAGCCTTAAACGTTCCAAGGGTGAAGTTTTGAGCATGGGAATACATAGGATTAGTGAATAATTTAGTACATCTTCATGAAACACATAATTAGCTCAAATACATAAGAAATAACTTTAACGACTCTAATTTTTCACCTTTAATCAACTTGAAACACCCCTAGTCGACTAATCAGGGTCATTGAACAACCAATAACTTTCTAGGCAATCGTCTAAAAGTTTCTTCTAGTCGATTGCTCAAACTTTTAGTTAATTGGAAAAACTTACAAAAAAAATTGATTGGCACTCCAGAATTTTTTTTGTTCTTTGAACATTTCCGTGCAATCAACTCTTAAGTCCATTGACTATTCGTCAACAATTAAATCTGCTTGAAAAGACACTCATTCTTATTTGTTTATGTTCAGTTCACCTCATTATCGACCACCCTAGAATTGACCTTGCTAGGCCTTTTAGTCCCTTGGATATGTTAGGAGTCGTGAAGCCACTAGAGGGGGTGTTTTTTTTTCCGGGGGGGTGAAAAGACACTCATTGTTATTTGTTCATGTTCATCAATTCGAGTTAGCACAAAAGAATATACAAAATATATAAAACTTAATTCAAAACACAAACACAAGTAAGAACACTACCAACAATATGAAGATTTACGTGATTTGGAATCCCGTTCCTACTCCACAGTCTATGGTTCATTGGTGAATCACTTTGGGAATTACCACTATCTTTTCTCCTCTTCGAATATCTTTCAAAGGTGGAAAAACCTTTTATAATGACATATTCTTACAATAATACAAGAAAATAAAAGTACAAACGAGAATGAAAAAAATACAAGTAAACTTTACATTAAATTTTTTGCTTTGCATGCTTTATCTTTCTTTAGATTGCTCATTGAAGGCTTAGGAATTCAACAACACTTGGCCAGGAACCCCTAAGAATGATTAGCCCAAAATCCTCCTTGAAACTTGCTTTTATGAGCTTCCACTAAAGTTTGGAATCTATTGATCAGTTGATTACTCTATTCTTTAGTCGACTACTCCACTATAAAAAATGGACAGCCCGATACATGAAGTTCTCGCCAATACAAGGTCCTAGGTATAGACTATTATACGCAGTCTTATCCTGCTTTGCAAGAGGTTATTTCCAAGACTTGAACCCATGACCTATAGGTCACACGGCAATAACTTTACAGTTGCTCTATCCTCTAGTTGACTACTCCACTATAGTGACTCAAAATTCGACTGTTACTATATCTTTATCCATTCAATGACTCCTTTCTTGTTTCCTATTTTAGAATCAGTTGACTAGTCGTTCGAATAGAAACTTCTAATTGTGTGCATTTTAACTTAAGTTGACTAATATCCTTATTGATCAACCGCCTTAAATCATAAATCCTTGAATAACTTATGGTTTGGGGGTTCTTAAGAACTCCCTAGTCTTATTACCTGACTCTACTATTAGTTGACTCCATATCAGTCGATTAATATAAAGCTTAAATATGACTAAACTACAACTTTATGATTTGGGTTCATCATTCACCTACTATACTTCATCATTATACTGACACTTTAATTCCAACCACTCTAAGATTGGATCTGTGTCATGCCAAGAGACCCATGTCTTTGAAATTTCCTCATCTTCTTAGTACAAGTTGACCTCGACTTACAAGGATTTTATTTGGTTGATCTCAATGTACCAAGTCTTCCCATGCCTATAAACTCCTCACCTTCGGGACTTCCAATGCCTATAGATCATTTCTCCAGGACTTCATCCATCGCCTAGTATCTAGCCAACTACAACCTATCAAGACTTCCACTTGCTTAGTCTTAGGTCAACATTGATCCGCTATAACTTTCAATACCTAGAAACCCATTCTTGGACTTCCATTACTGCCACGCATCAACATAGTTCTTTCTTCGAGCTTAACTAACCACAAGTTTGAAGCTCATCACTGCTTAACACTCAATCCATAAAGTTTTTCATCCAAGCTTGATCTTCAATCTCTAAATTGCATGATATCCTGCACATTGTATGCATACCATTAAATTCTCTCTTAACCATGGTTGGAAATCACATACTATGCAAAGCGAAACGGTTGAAACATATTGTTCCGGCAAATCACTGAAACTCGATACCACTCGGCACTAAGGTTCAAAAATTTGACTTGTGTCGTAGTTTCGGTCCTTGGAGATATCGTGCCATACTCCAATGAATGGTATCAATGACAGATTGGAGATTGAAGGAGGAAGGAGATCAAGCAAAGGAAGGAATCATTGCATGTGTTGAGTGGTATCAAGTTTCGATAATTTACCAGAATGATATATTTTGATCGTTTCACCCTGTATAGTACAAGATGTAAAATAGTGTTTAGCACAAATAATGTCTCCTTCCGGTGCTTCATTTCCTTCTATTTTCATCTCCAATCCATTACCGACACCATGCATTGAAGCATTGGAATGATACCCAAATAGTATCGTTCAAGTCAAAGACTGAAACTTCGGTACGATTTAAGATTTTGAACCTTACTCTTAACTCAAATCGTATTATCAAACCATGAAACATTGGGGTCAAACCTAACCATAAGAGAGGAAACATTATCTCAATAGAAATATGGCTAGAAAAGAAAGATATGTTACTAGGCACATGCTCAACAACTCTTAAATCTACAATCTAAGAAGATGATACAATGCAAGTTGTGAACATAGCTCCGGAATACAAGAAATGTGTTCAGAACATGCACTTGCAAACATGAAAGTGAAACATGCTTTAAAATCTTGTGTCATGTTGGGCAAGGTTGAAACTTACCATTCTCACAAAATACCAAAACTCCACACTGATTAACATGAGTAATCCCTCTTATGCCATTTAAGCCACTAATGCCCATGTTGAATCTTTTAGAGAAGAACTCAACTAATATGTAATTTTTTTGTATCTTATTTTTCTAAAATTTCAATTTAATTAATTATCTAATTTCTACACCTATCCTAAAAGTAATTAAATGAAAGAAGATTAAACTAGTAAGTTCATTAAATTCATCTCGAAGCACATTGATGTAAAAGTAAGTAATTCATTTTTAATTCAACTATCAAATTGATATACTCTGACTTTCAAAGTAGAAATTTTAAGTGCAAAAGTATTAAATGAGTAAAATATATCTAAATTCAACTTAGACGCACATGTCAAAAGTGTGTCGAGTATCAATGTTGTTGGGTACAATAAAATTTTAACTTTGTTATAATGATTTTTTAGAGGAAATAAACTAGATCATTGAATGATATTTTGAAACTTGAATTGAAGTGAACAAGAATACGCAAACGTAGGAACATTGATGGATGAGTTAGAGCTTGATTGCTTAATTGTAGGAGTCTATCTAGTAAGGTGGTTTAGACTGGGTCATTTGAGCAATATATGAGGCATGCTTGGGTGGATATCCATGTAATGCCTAACACACATCATTCACATATCCAAATTTCTACCTTTCCTTCTCCCATAACCTCCAAGGTTTTGTTGATCTCCTCCACTACCTCCACGAGATCCTTTGACTGTGATTGGAACCCAAGAGTATATCATCGGACATGAGTTTAGAAAGTGGAACACAAGTAAAAGAAGCAAATAATATTCTCATTGTAAGAAATAGACTTTGAGGGAATAGATTCAAGCTCAGGATGCAAAATATTGAGGAACATAATATTAATGGCTTGCCAATACAATCTTTCATAATTAGAGCATCTCATGGGATTGGAGCAAGTTCTAAAGTCGTTAGTGAGAGTGTTGAATCTACCAATATGTTAGTCATCTATGTGCTGGCTTGACTTAGATGAAATAGACTAATAATCACCTCATAACAACTAGAAATATCACTAGTATACAAATCTCATACATGTGTTCAAGACTAGCAGCATGAGACAAGAAAATGGAAGGTGCTCACAAGACTAGGGCGAAGTGCTTTCTGATTAGAGCTAGCAATTGAGCATCAATCATCTCCCAAGCTGCCCTATCTGATTCGAAAATGTCTACAACCTTTGTTGTCAAGTGTTCTAGCTGATCTTGGTCTATTAACTAAACTTTTAGTGTAGAGCAAAAGATATAATTCCTCCCAGTCAATTTCTTTCTGATGGTGCTTGAAAATCACAAGGAATGAAGAAGGAAATGAATGTGTTTTAATTAAAGAAGACTATGACCTTCTTGGGATTGAGGCTGTTGAAAATTAAACTTAGTTTTTGATAGAGATGGAGTTAGTGGGTGATGAGGTGACAAGTAGTGGATAGATGAGATATTAGTGGTAACAGTAGATGCATTAATGGAGTTCGTGGGGAGATAAACATGGAGTTAGTGGTGTTATTTGAGTTATGTAATAGACCTATAAATATGTTAGTCTTTGTGAATGAAATCAAGAGTTTTGAAGCTCTCATTTCCTTATTTTCCTCTTTCACATAAAGTGCAATTTTTTCTTCCATAATTTTTCTCTTCCAACAAATTGCATTAGAGCTAATGGAGGTATGACTCCCTTCCAAGTTCCCTTGCCCAAGGCGAGCAATTATGATAACTGGAGTATCAAGATGAAGACGTTTCTTGGAGCTCATAATGTTTGGGAGGTTATGGAGAAAGACTATGTTGAGTCATGTGATGACTCGATGTTATCTCCGATTGAAAAAGATAGTCTAAGATATTTAAGAAAGAGAGACAAGAGGGCTCTCTTCCTCATTTATCAAACTTTAGATGAGGATGGTTTGAGAAAATCTCAAGTGCTACTTCAGCCAAGCAAGTATAGGAACATCTCCAAGTCCTGTATCAAGGAGAAGAAAAGGTGAAAAAGGTAGGCCTTCAAATGTTAAGAAGTCAATTTGGTGCTCTTCGTATGAAGGAAGGCGAGTTGGTATCCAATTATTTTCTAGAGTCTATCATTTCCAATCAACTGAAGACAAATGGTGAGAAGCTAGAAAAAGTAACTATTATGAGAAAATTCTTTGATCATTAAATTCAAGATTTGAAAGTATTACAACCATCATTGAAGAGATCAAAGATCTACAAGCCATGATGATAGAGCAACTCTTGGGTTCATTACAAGCCCATGAAGAAAAGAAGAATATAAATGAAGAGATTACTTAACAACTCCTTAAGACGACTCTTCAACCAACTAAGAAATATGAAAGCTTTAATAACAATAGAAGTCAACGCAGAAGAGGTCATGGATATGGACGAGGTTGTTTTAATGAGCAAGGATGGGGTTCCAATAACAACAAAGAAAGAGAATAAAATTCAATAAGAGGATGTGAAAGAGGACATGGAAGAGAATACATAAACTCGAGGTACGATAAATCTTAAGTAGAGTGCTACAATTATAACAAGTTTGGGCATTATGCTAGAGAATCTAGATTGCCTAAGAATAAAGTAAATGAAAAAGTAAACTATATGGACGAAAGAAAAGAAGAAGACGACACCCTACTACTAGCATATAAAGATAATGAAAGAGGTAAAGATACAATGTGGTATCTTGATACTAGTGCAGACAATCATATGTGTGGAAAAAGAAACATGTTCGTAGTGCTTGATGAATCAGTTGGTGGTAATGTATTCTTCGAAGATGAATCAAAAATCAAGGTGAAAGGTAAAGGTAACATTCTCATCTGTTTAAAAAATTGAAAACATGAATTTATCTCGAATGTTTTCTTTGTGCCAAATATGAAGAGCAACATCTTAAGCTTAGGGCAACTCTTAGAAAAAGAATATGATATTCATCTAAAAGATAGTATGCTCATCTTGAAAGATGATATTGGTTGCTTAATTGCTAAGGTGTCAATGTCAAGAAATAGAATGTTCTCGCTTAATATTCAAAATGATGTTGCCAATTGTCTCAAAACTTGTTATAAAGACTCCAATTGTCTATGACATCTTCGATTTGGGCATCTTAATTTTGGAGGACTAGAATTGCTTTCAAAGAAGGAGATGGTGAGAGGACTACTTTGCATCAAGCATCCTGACCAATTATGTGAAACATGTCTACTTGGGAAGCATTTCAAAAAAGGTTTTTCAAATGAGTCAAGTTTAAGAGCCCAAAAGCTGCTTAAACTTATACACACAAATGTTTGCGGTCCGATAAAATCAAGTTCACTTGGTAAGAGTAATTATTTTCTTCTCTTCATAGATGATTCTTCTTGAAAAATATGGGTCTATTTTTTGAAGCAAAAATCAGAGGTCTTCGGAGTATTCAAGAAATTTAAAGATCTTGTGAAAAAGGAGAGCAGACTCGAGATAAAAGCTATGTGATCTGATTGAGGAGGAGAGTTTACCTCAAAGAAATTTTAAGAATTTTGTAAACCCAACGGAATACGGAGACTTCTGACAGTTCCCCTCAATAAAATGGAGTGGCGGAAAGAAAGAACAGAACTATCCTTGACATGGCAAGGAGCATGCTTAAAAGCAAGAAACTGCCAAAGGAATTATAGGCAGAAGTGGTTGCATATGCAGTATATTTAGCAAACATATCACTAACAAGAAGTGTGTTGGGTAAGACACCACAAGACGCATGGAGTGGAAGGAAGCCTGGGATTTCTCATCTGAAAATTTTTAGGAGTATAGCCCAAGTTCATGTGTCTGACGAAGAAAGAAGCAAGTTGGATGATAAAAGCAAGAAGTTCATTTATTGGCTACAACATAAATTCAAAAGGGTATAAGTTATACAATCTAAATATTGAGAAGACAATCATCAGCCGTGATATCATATTTACTGAAGAAGGAGAATGGAATTGGAAATCTTAAGATGAAGATTACAATTTCTTCCCATACTTTAAAGAAGAAAATATGGAGCAACCAAGGATGAGGCAAACAAGGGAGGAGCCTACTACTCCACCAATAACACCAAATTCAAGTACTTAAGAAAATTCATTTGCATCAACTTCAAGGGAAAGAGTACTACACTTCAAAAGCTTACGAGACTTTTATGAGGTAACTGAGAATCAAGATAATATTATTTTATTTTGTCTCTTTGCCGATTGCGAGTCGATGGATTTCTAGGAAGCTATAAAGAGCAAAAAGTGAAAAGATGCAATGTATGAAGAAATCAAGGCCATCGAGAAGAATGGTACATGGGAGTTAATTCCACTTCCTGAAGGACATAAGGCGATTAGTGTAAAGTGGGTATACAAAATAAAAAAGAATGCCAAAGGAGAAATTAAAATATATAAAGCAAGATTAGTGGTAAAAGGCTATAGTCAAAGATCTGGTATTGACTATGATGAGGTATTTGCTCCTGTTGTTCGATTAGAAACTGTCAGACTAATCATTTCTTTAACAGTCCAAAATAACTAGAAGATACATCAAATGGAGGTAAAATCTGCTTTCTTAAATAGAGTTCTCGAAGAAGTAGTCTATATTCGACAACTATTAGGTTATGAAGTCAAAGGACTTGAAGATAGAGTTTTAAAATTAAAGAAGACTCTCTACGGGCTAAAGCTAGCACCAAGGGCATGGAATAGCCGGATAGAAATGTCCTTATGAACATGCACTATGCATTCAGAATAAGGATAAAGATTTTTTGATTGTCTACCTATATGTTGATGACTTGATCTTCATGGGAAGCAATCCAATTATGTTTGGAGAATTCAAAGAAGCGATGACTAAGGAATTTGAGAGGACTGAAATTGGGCTCATGGCATACTATCTGGGCATCGAAGTGAACCGAAGGGAAGTTGGAATCTTCATCTCACAAGAAGGTTATGCAAGAGAGATATTAAAAAAGTTCAAGATGGATAATAGTAAGCCTATAAATATCTCAGTAGAATACGGAGTCAAGCTATCAAAGCATGATAAACTAGAAAAAGTTGATCCAACACTTTTCAAGAGTTTGGATAGTCGTTATCTCCAACTGAAGAAGGTTGTGCACAAGATTTGATATCCTTTATGCTGTTGGACTTGTTAGTCGTTATATAGAGGCTCCAACTACCACCCACTTTAAGATCGTTAAGAGAATTTTGCGCTATATCAAAGGTACGACGGATTTTGGGTTGCTTTATTCATCATCTAACAATTTCAAACATAAAGGATATAACATCAGTGATTGGGGTAGAGATATGGATTATAGAAAGAGTACTATAGGATTTGTGTTCTTTATGGGAAATACAACTTTCACTTGAATGTCGAAGAAACAGTCTATTGTCACACTTTCTACTTATGAAGTGGAGTACGTGGCTACGACTTCATGTGTTTATCATGCTATTTGGCTCAGAAATTTATTAAAGGAGCTAAGTTTACCACAAGAAGAGGCAACCAAGATTCGAGTTGATAACAATTCTACAATAACACTAGCAAATAATCGAGTCGTCCATAATAGAAGCAAGCACATATATACGTGCTATACTATATCAGAGAGTGTATTATAAAAAAAGAGGTGCAAGTGGAATACATAAAGTCTCAAGATCAAGTTGTAGATATCTTTTCCAAATTGTAGATTCATCAATCGATTGAATTCGTTTTAATCGATTAATCAATCGATTCAATTGAATCTCAATCGATTCAAGAAGAAAAAGGGATGAACAATATTTTGATGAAGGTGTGCTTTGAGAAAATTTTTGATTTTATTAAATCAAAAAGGAAAAAGAAATAAACTTTCTTATAACACGATTGTTAAACCATGTATGAACAGTACGTTCCATGTTTAAAATTTAATTAAATATATATCTTTGTATGATCTGTTCAGTGTATATATCTTTGTTACATTCGAATAAAAGTCTCGATAAGCATGTTGGCAGATTGAGATTGGTCCACTCACATGGACAATCATCTCTATTTGTTAAATACAAATAGAGGTAAAACTGTTGCTTATGGGACAACTTATGTAGCTGTGAATAGAGACATACCCGTAAGTTAAGGTCGCCTTGATAATTGTGTCAAGATGAGATCATTTATATAATGATCAGAGTAAATGCACCCACCATTTACTGAATCTGCTTAAGGCGATATTGGAATTCATATGTTGAATTTAGGATTAGATATTAGGTATGTCTAGATCAAAATTTGTACGATGTTAAATTTTTGGAAAAAACTTGTGCTCTTTTTAGTAAAGAGAATAACATCGTAGCATGTGATTTATACCACATGTGCTATGGCGATAAGAAAGGTAGTAGGAGAATGGATCCCTGCTTCTCTACTATGTGAGACCCTTGAGATTATAAGTTAATCTCATTTTTACCCTAAGTGATTATTTAGCTGTCTACTTGAAGTTTTGATCAGTGTCTGCTACTTTAGCATGTTTCCTATTGGCTATGGATGATTCAGTCTATGGAGTATAACTAGAAAAGCAACTGATTAGAATGAATAGATTCTAGCTAAAAAGGAAGATTAAGATTGATTTACATCTGTGACATTTATTCACTTGTACCAGTTACATTTTTAGTTCAGTACATAAAATGTAATTGTGAATAATATGTTTGATTGAAGATGGTGAACATGCTCTTGACATAATAGTCAATATGAGAGATTAGAGATATTTATATTGATGTAAATAATTTAATCTGGGGTAAAGGCAAGTTTTGATGTCTCTGATTCGTTCTATGGAGCAGCAAAGTAAGGTGTGACAATCTTCTTAGCAATTGAATGCTCAGTATACTTGCTGTCGCACGAACCATTTTTCCTAATGTATGGAATGGATGTTCTTATATGGTCTTTGTGACTAATTAATTTATGCTATGGTCGTCGTGACTTAATCAACATAAAGTCTATGTGATTTATTAGGTCTTTGTGACTAATTAATTTTTCTCTGGTCTTCGTGACTTGATTG
This sequence comes from Zingiber officinale, assembly GCF_018446385.1. Taxonomy (NCBI): domain Eukaryota; kingdom Viridiplantae; phylum Streptophyta; class Magnoliopsida; order Zingiberales; family Zingiberaceae; genus Zingiber; species Zingiber officinale. The sequence goes on along the minus strand of NC_056007.1, from coordinate 38,344,475 downwards.
TCAAATAGTCTATATGACTTAATCGGTCTTTGTGACCAATTAATGTTTGGCTTTGACATTGTGACATGATCACTTTGTAGTCTACATGACTAACATGTTTGACCTTTCTGGATTGACTTGGACGAGTGAAAGATGTTGGACGTTGCATCAGTTGCAACGTTAGGAAGATGAAGGGGTGCCAATTCACCTTCATCTTCCTCCAATGAATGCCATCAAAGCATTGGTTTGTAACCGATGCTTACTTCTTATATAATGAAGCGTCCAAGAGCAATCCAGAGGTGTGAGGCGACGGTGATCAGAGTGCACGCAGTGGAAGCGACGGTGGGCAAAGGAGAACATTCGAGAGGAAAGGGATTTGGCTCGTGAAACTCGAAGAGCTTTCTGGTTCATCCATGATTGCGCTTCCTAAGGCAGCGACATCCAACGGCTTCTTCGATTTTTTTCTCGAAAGATCACTATAAGTTGTTATCGTTTTTTCTTGTGTTTGATTCATGCTGTCAAAAAGACAACAGAAATGGGTGCCCAGGAAATCAGCAATAGTAAAGGACTGCTTGAGAAATAAAGTGGCATCAGATCTGATTACTGGCAAGACAAGGTACTGCTTGTAGTACTGCTACACTAGAGACGAAGAATCACACTTTAGTTGTTTACATGCAGAGGAAGAGATATTGTCTTTATATTTAGCGAGTGTAGATGCAGATGGTGGAGAATAGTGGGCACGAGATGGTTAGGTTGTGAGCAGTTGCAAGATTAATCACTCATGAGGAGGTGCAATCCGAAGTCTGGGTATGATTAGCTAGGGAAGAGAGCCATGTGTGTTACGGGAATATGTAACTACCACCATAAAACAGAACTGGTTAACCATGACATCAATTACAGATATAACCTTTTAAACATCAGGCATGAGATACTTTAGGAAGTAGGCTCAACCTCATTTATGTGACCAGAACTTATTTGTATTACCTCAGCTTGCTCGTCAAGCAACTAAAGAGGAGTTGGACCCTAACACAATGAATATGCAGTGGGGGTGGGGGATCCAAAGTCTGGGTATGATTAGCTAGGGAAGAGAGCCATGTGTGTTATGGGAATATGTAACTAACACCATAAAACAGAACTGGTTAACCATGACATCAATTATAGATATAACCTTTTAAACATCAGCCATGAGATACTTTGGGAAGTAGGCTCAACCTCATTTTTGTGACCAGAACTTATTTGTATTACCTCAGCATGCTCGTCAAGCAACTAAAGCGGAGTTGGACCCTAACACAATGAATATGCAGTGGGGGTGGGGGATCTGGGAGGGGTTGATGGAGGTTTGTTAGTAGAACCTTTTACAAGTATCATACTTGAGTATAAACTTGCACAACCTTTTCAGAATTTTGCACATGATCAATGGAGATATTGGTTCCCAAATTGGAGTGTTAGTGTTGGATGTCGTGTATGTGACACAAGTATGAAGTAGGGTAGATGAAAAGTAAGTATTATGGATGAAGTTGCTTAGTATCAGAGGGGTTATGAAGTGGCATGGTGACAGGATCCTGTAAGTCAAATTTGAACTCTACAAAAAGCAATACAAGTACATGGGATCATCTTCTTTTGGTGTGATCTCCTTCACCAGTTTATAAGGAATGTTAAATTGTATAAACCAAGATTGATTATAAGTCAAACTAAATTATTGCTTCTTTAAAGTTCGCATGAAGTGTTTTGTGCTCCCATAAACAAGAACATCAATATATTATAGTTTTAGTTATTATTTTTGTTTGCAGAACCTCCTTTAATCCATTAGTGCCTTATATTTTTTATGTTGATTAAACAATTCAATTCTTCTATTTTTTTTCCCTGAACCATGTTAACTTCATTTTAATGAGATGATTGCAGGTCTTATGATGGCATTAGTTGGTTCACTTCTCAGCATCCTAGTGGTAAGCTTTGCTCTATTTTAGTATTATCTATGTTCAAGATTGATTGAACTTCACTTGGACTTCTGTTATTTTTTTTCTTTTTCAATCGTGACATATTGTTGTAGCTGAATATATTTCTATCCTATAAAAAAGTTGCTCCTTGTCTGAGAATATGTGGTCAAGAATAACTTTTCTAAGCTAATGTGCAGATTATTATTTTAACACAACACAAACAAAATATTACTTATGATAAAGGAAGATAGGCCATTACATGATCATAACCATATCAATACTTGTTAAGTTCATGATTAACAAAATAAAAATATTTGTGGAAAAAGTATCTTTGAATTTTATTCTCTTTTAATTTATTTAGCTTTGGCAATTAAATAGAATTATACTTTCAGCTGTGATTGGCTTTAGTTTTTGCAGTCATCACCAACATTCATGTGTGGTTGCATAAAATTCATTTATTTTTTATTTTTCCTTTCGTTGTCAAGGATTCATGTGGCATATGCACTAATTGGAAGATAGAGTACTGGATTTTCAAGTAATGGTCGGTTTGAGCCTCACATTATCTATCTCTTCTGTATAATCTATGATTCTGTCCAGCAAATTTACTAAGATGAAATTAGTGATAAAAAATTGTTCTAACCACACGTAACCTGAACCATGGAGAATGTGCTTAGCCTTTGTGATCTTGTATTTGGCCAGCGAGAGATCAGATTACGATCCAACTGGAAAGGGTGCCTACCTCAGCACTCTGGTTTCAACTTTTGGAATCAATAAATTTACAAGATGTGATGCATTCAGAAGTTGAATCACAATAACCTCACACCCTTTTTTTCGCAAGTTTTTATCATTTCTTTGCATCCACCATACTTCTAATGTCTGCATGCTCAAATTAGAATTTACTAATTCTTTTAGGGCTCATTCTGTATGGAAGCATCTTTCAGTAGAATTCTTTCGATTGTCTTGAAACTAAACAATTAGCTTTTTCATATGATAAATATAAACCTTACTTGCCTGTTGTGCATTCCAGGCCATCATAATGCCATCCCTGTGTTTCTTGAGGATATCGAGGAACAAAGCTACATCCTCGCAGGTATTGTGAACCGACTTCCCCGTTCTTCCTATTATTTTCCAGCAGAAAGGGAAGTTAAAAATTGTTAAGGATATATGTATCAACAACTTAAGCTGTTTGGATAGACAATTAACCAATTAAAATTGACATGGTGCCATTGTAGGCAGTTAAAAAAAAAATTATATACTCCTTGAACCAGTTTAGTCTAGCTTTGGGAGAAGTGATCATTCACAACCAAAACATTAAAGAGAAATTTGTTATAGCAATTCCTTGATCAAGTAAGGGCATGAGTTTAGGTTGATGAGTGGTTTCCTCTTGGGCAGAAGTTTGGAAGATTCAATTATTTCTGCTATTATAATTTTCTTAAACAGTTGCGCTTAAGATAGGATGTGACATTTGTCAGGCCTTTCATGTTAATCTTCTTGCTTCTCTTCCTCTTTCAGGTTGCAATTAGCATAGCAATTGTTGCATTGGGCGTTGTGTGCGCTTCCCATGGGACATATTCATCCATTTCGCAAATAGCAAATAAATACTGAGGTGTAGCACATACATTTTGCCTATAAATTTGGGAACATATTATTTTCAAGCAATTTATGATTCTTTTCTTTGATTTGCTATGTTTGTGATTTAAACACTTTTCGTTGTATCCCCAATCCCCAATTAAACTCTCTTTCCACTTGTCTTAAAACCTTCCATGCTGTTGAAATTATTTGTAAACCCTATTAGGTGACACCGATCGGTTATTGTGGAGTCTACTGGGCCCATATAATTTTTTCAAAACTAGTTCAGAATATTCAAGAAACACATGCAGTTTTAAGAATCCAAAGTAGTGAAAAAAGAAGTGGGATGGAGTCCCTAAGTAATAATGGTTTAAATTTCACTCCAGGTATATTACAACTTGGGGAGTTTAAAAATTTTGTGATGTTGGACCGTCTTTCAAGATTTATTTGTGTTTCTTGTCTTACAAGATTTATTTGTGTTTTTTAATTGACCTTAATGGTTGATAAAAATTTGTATAGGATTAGATCGGAAGCTTAATGATTAATTTAATTGTAAAAATTAAATACTTGAATTATAAAAAACATAATGAAAAGAAGCCATTTGTATTGGATGATAGTCGTGTGGGGGTTATATATCATTGCCGAAGCATCAATTTTTCATGTGTCAGCTTGCGAACAACAAGGCTCAGACTAAAGACAAGCTACCGTATGAAGTCTGCAAGACCTGTTTGGATGAATGAGACCGCAGTCTACCTCTTCTTCGACTGGTCCGTAGTTAAATCTCTATGGGACTTGCCATGCAGTGGGCTCCACATCAACAACACCTTCAGTTCAGTGACAGATGTTTAAACGAGGGTAGATCCTCTAGGGTTAATTCGATCCTGCCTGTACAGGCAGTGCCCCAACCTCTCACATTGGGATGGTGGGACCCACACTTAAGTAGTGGGTCCCACCCCCTCATTGTGAGAGGTTGGGGCACTGCCTGTACAGGCAGGGTGAAATTTACCATCCTCTAGACCGTATTTTACTGTTCAGAGGATGTACCACTCCATTCATTGGTCTATTTGAATGAATCCCACTTGTTAAATAAGTAGAGTCCATTCAAAAGGATCAATCATCCTTTGTGGTCCATCCTCTGGATCGCAAAATATGGTCCATCCTTTGGATCGCAAAATGCGGTGAGAGGACCCCGGACTCAAACGCATGTTTTTCGATTTTCTAGTGATCCGCATGTATGTCCTTGAAAGAGATCATAAAATTTACCTTTATAAAAAAATTAAAATGAAAGAGCTCTAGTCACCGCCCTCTAGGGTCTAGAAAGAAAGGAGAGTTGCTTGGTGGCGTGCTGACGGAGCTACTAGAGCGGTGGTGCTTCACCCATGTGCAAAGCTTGACGGTAGGCGAGTCAACTGTGCAGTGGTGCTGCACCACCATGCGAAGCTTGACATGACAGCAGGCATAGTTCTAGGCTGGGGGCTACTGTGGCGTTGTATCAACGTGTGGAGCTTGACAGCGGGTAGAGAGTCCTAGGATGTAGACTACTCCGTGTTTAGTTGTGCGGTCCAACGGTTGGTGAAAGCTAGGAGAGAGAGCACCGCCTCACTGAACGGCGATGCTCCACTAGCGTGCGGAGCTTGTCGGCAGGCAGCGTTCTGGGCTGCGGGATACTTCTACTTTAGCTAGTTGTGCGAACCAATGTTGAATGTTGGCAAAGACCATATGCGTGCTTTTACTAGAGGGAGGTCGGAGCTACATCTAGAGGGGCAGGACAATCTTCTGAGGTAAATTTGTCCACGAGAGGCCATTTCGCTATCTCCAGTGATCATCGACTGTGGCGGCAAGGGCAACTGCAGGACTCAAGCACTAAAGACAAAGGAGTTGCTGAACTTCCATAGGGTTACACTTGCGATTTGCAGAGCAGTCCTAGTTGAAATTATAAATTATACCTTAATTTTATCTGCCAAAATAAAATTTTTATATCATTCATCATATCAAAATAAAATTTTTATATCATCCATCATAAAATATATATATATATATATAAAACACAGATATAACTCATTTAAAATTTTCATGATGCACTTTTAAAAATAAAATTATCAATAATAGCATCATAATAAATATTTTCTAAAATATTCTTTTCAACGTATAAAATTACTAATCTATTTAAGCTATCTTAAGTCATTGTGATCCTTAAATGAAAATTTTGTTCAAAACAAGGCTGATGAAAATGAAGAATTTATAAAAACCGAAAGTAATGAAAATGAAAAATTTGTAGAAAATGAGATCGAAGAAAATATATATTTTAATGATTTGGATGAAACTGAATTGCATTTGATTCATTAGTTAAAATCTAAACTAAACTTTCTGTTGTGTTACGTAATTTTTTAAATATTCAATGAACCTCTTAAGCTTTGGATTATTTCTTCTTCCTTTTCTTCTTTTTTTTTATCTTTTTTGGATTATTTCTTCTTCCTTTTTTTTTTTTTTTTTATCCTTTTTGATATTCAGAGAGTTATTTCATGATGATATGCAATTATAAACAATAATCAATAAGCAAAAAAATAATAAAACCTAATATAGAAAATTTTTCTATGATTTGAAATTCACTTACCACCTTACACATATATCCTGCAAGTTTATAAAAAAAAAAACATAACAATTCCATTGTTTAGGAGTGAGGACCTTATTCGTGCAATTAAAGACACAAGTAACTATAATTGTAAAGAAGAAAACTAAACATATAATTGTGAGCATAAAACACATATTACTATAAGTAACTCAGCCAAATGGGGTGAGTAATGCAATCAACCATTAATAAAAAAAACCCTTAATTCAAATAGAACTTAGAAGAGCTGCACAAAGGCAGAATAAAATGTAGGGATAAAAAATACTTCTATTTCAATCTAGGTCGGTTAAGAATTTTGATCCCAGAATTTGGGAAAAACTTTAACACAATAAACTAAGAAACACTAAGGTCTAAGTTAAAATGTATTTGTTTTATATCTAAGTCAAACATAAGCATCAAGGGCAACAAATAACACAGAAATTAAAAAAAAAATATTACAAATATCAAAATACCTAGTTTGTGATAAAAGTTATAAACTACCAACCAACTCCAGCATTAAATCAGACAATCTTCACTGAAGAAGAGGGATCAACAAATCATCACCTCAACAAATACACATCGATATTTAAGTAATCATGAATTAAAGCCAAATGCAAGCATATCAAGTATCTCCAACCAGACCCATAACAACAATTCAATTCAATCAGAAGCTATAGCTTATATTTTGATCAAACTGAAAAAAAATTGAGACTGTCGAATAAACTATCTCTGAATGACTATCAAACCTTTATTTTGATATGGGTGACAGGGTATTAGGGTAAGAGCTGAGAGCATGAATAGACACTAATAGATGTGATTTTTTATAGTAAATTACAACCATGAACAAAGACCAGATTATATATCTTGTTCGCATGGGCGGCGACCATGCAAGAATTAAGCTGTAGATTTTACAAAATCATTTTCACAAACACAAAAGCCCTAAAATAAACACAACCAATAGGGTCTTGATCATAACTTGAAAAACTCTAGAAACCAAACAGTCAAGTTCGAGCTCTAAAACCCCAACTCTATAAACTAAGCGAAAAATATCGGAGTGTCATCCAAATCCAGAATCTAGTAGAAGAAAATCATGGTCTCCTATCTCAGATCACCAAAAAAACACAGGGAGCCAAGATTCGACCATAAATGGCCTAAAGAAGCGGCTAACCCTAGAAGAAACTGATCGAATGGGAAGGAAAACTCACAGGATTCAGTAGCCGTTAGGGATCAGCAGAGCTCTCAACGAGATTACTGTCTGCGGGAGCGCACTGAATGAAGCCTGAGAGCAGATGAGGGTGAGAACTGAGAAGGTACGATTACGATTGAGAAGCCATATATATATATATATATATAAAATTGGGCCCCTTTGTATTTTTCGGCCTTGAGCAGGAGCCCTGGCCCAGGGCCGGCTCTGGCTGCCTGCAACTACTGTCTTGCTGCTCCCATAGCACTTCTGCCCCACAATTTGTTGTATACACTTGTTACCTTGCTGTTTGTAGTAGCAAAAGATGAATATGTTCACCCTTAGTATCCATGCCAATTTGTCACAGGACCAACACAGAGGAGGTAAATCACGGACGGCTACTAGCCTTTGGAATAATGACTAGCACATAAAGGAGGCATTTATCTCGATTTTACCGAGATTCGAACTCCAGACCTTATGATGACAACACCTCATGCGCTAACCACTAAATACATCCGAGAGGACATTGTTACCTTGCTGCTCTAGTACAATGATAAGGGGGAAAATGACTGCAACCTCTAGAAAAGGAATCATCAAACTATAGAAGATTAGCCTGTCTTCTCATAATGAACAGTTGATTAGTGTATGGAGTATTATTATCATAAGGTCTGAGTTAATTTCTGTCTAGTAGTTAGGTTCCTACCTATCCCATGTATTAGTCACTATTCTGGCTAGTAGTCATCTATGATTTACATTTTTTCATATAATTTATGGACGAATTATGAGGAAAGTCTGGATGAGTGTTATACTCTTTTAAAACCATAGAAGACCAACACTTGCCAAGAGTACCATGGGCAGTAGCATCAACCAAGAGCACAATGGGCAGTGAGCATCAACCAAATAGATGACGTGGATGATGGGGGCAGCCACGTAGATGTCCAGGCTCTCTTACCGAGCTAGCAAGACCCCGTGGGCAGCCCAGCTGATGGACAACATGAAGAAGAGAGTAGGCCAATGGAGAAAACAGATAAGGAGGTGAACCATCAAGAGAAAATTTGGGCCATCTTGTTAACAGACAATCAAAAGATTAGTGCAACAATGCCACTGCAGCACTCAGAGCGGAAAGGGGATTGTATGAAACTTGACTTTGATGGCATTGTCATGGTGGAGGCTTTGGAGTTATGCCTTGCTGGGTGCTTCATGCGACGTAATCTAGCCTGTGTTAATTACGATTCTGAATCAATGGAGGACAGCATACTGAAAGATCAAAGAATGCAATAGAGAAAGGTGAATATCATACATCAAAAAATTCTTTATTTTCGTATCATAAAATCAATCAAAGTAAGCAGCGAAAGATAGTATAATAAAATAGATGACTTAGGTGATTATTTGGTTCGGAGCCTACGTCAACTCTTACTCTAAGACCTGTGATCCTTGACCGCACCGTTAAATACTAATTCACTATGATTTTTCTTTCTGAAATCTTCGGAAAGAAGTAATGCGTATAAATGCAAGTAGAAGATATAACAAACTACTATCTTCATTCAAGTTAAGTACAATGCAAGCTTAAATAAATATACTAACAAAAATAGAAGACGAAGCTCGGTTGACACTTGAACGAAGCAACAGCTTGCTTGAATATGAAGCATAGAGTAGTAGCAGGAGCAACTTTGTACTAAGATGAACTAAAAACTGATTATCTGCCTCGAACCTCGAGCTCCTTTTTATAAGAATCGTCGATGTTCGGTCAATCGATCCTCGGGTTTGGTCGACTAAACCCGCTCCCTTCCTTCTTCACTAAGATCCAATCTTTGAGCATTAATGATGTTTAATGGTTCAGTCGACCGATCACCATATTCGGTTGATCGATCACTATGTTCGATCGACCGAACATTGAACCTTTCCTGCTCGTGGAGATTCGCACTTAATGCTCTATTAATGAGAGATCTTTCGGTCGACCGATCATTTGGTTCAGTCAATCGATTAGCTAGGTTTCCTTCTCTAGTTTAGCTCGGTCTGATTTATGCCACATCATCATGGTTAATGTTGGACCCCGTGGTTATTTTGATGTGATCAACCAAGTTTAGGTTAGGTCCTGTTTGTCTGATCCCTGTGTCTGAGTGTGCAGGAACTTAGGAGCGCAGGAAGTCGAGCGGAAGACGCAGCTAGCGAGAAGGATGACACGGGAAGGGAGCCAACGGGCTCGGTGCGTCCGAAGGACGAGAGAGCTACGGAAGAGTACACCGGTGGGCGTGAAGAACGTGCGTGGCGCTCGAGGGACGCAAAGCCGGGACGGAAGATTACTCGAGGAGAAGGCCGGGAACTAGGTTCGGGTGAGCCCTATTTCGGATGGCCGAAATCACCCAAGCAAGCCGAACCAGAGCAAGTCAACCGGGAAGTTGACTTGACAAGTGTTCGGTCGACTGAACCCCTTTTTCATCAGAAGCGAGCCGTTGGAGACATGTCAGCATCCACGTCAACAACCAATGGCTGATCGGTCGACCGAACCCTCTGATTGGTCGATCGAACCGAAAAATAATCAGAGACTTGGTCGAAGTGATTTGATTGGGTCAGATCGAGCAAAGACCATTGGTTGATCGATCGACCGAACCTAAGCTCGATCCACAGAGCCTGCATCCAGACATGAAGCTGGGAAAGTACACAGGTTCGGTCGACCGAACCTGGGGATCGGTCGACCGATCCCCCTCTCGAAGTCAAACCCTGATCCCGAAGATCAGGGGCTCTGGATGAGTCTTGGAACCCCTATATAAAGGGGTCTCGAACAGAACAACGAAGATGATCAACTCTGTAAGTCTTTTCTAAGCAACTTCTGTGCTCTTAAAGTGTAAAAGGCTTCTCCACCTTCAAAGAAGGAGACTCTTTTAGTGCGCCTTTCCACCGCCTTGGAATCACAACCGTCTCGGTTGTAACCAAGTCAAATAGCTGAGTCATCTCTCTTTTCTTTTATGTTAATCACTTTAATTATTAGTGTTGCTTTAATTTTAGAGTTGAAAGTTTGAGAAGGATATAATTTTTTATTGCAGGCAATTCACCCACCTCTTGTCGGTCCCCGCTACACCAACAAGTGGTATCAGAGCCCAACAGCCTCAGAAAGACTAATCGCCTTCTGAAGCACAAAGATCAGGACAATGGCCGGCGCGAGCATTTATCCCCCAAAGTTCGACGGAGATTTCGCTACATGGAAGCGAAAAATGGAGGTATTCTTTAAAACAGATTTTGACATTCTTATTACAATGAAATATGATTTTGCAGCGCCAAAAGATAAAAAAGAAAACAAATGGACGAAAAAGGAGCAGGCTGATTTCGTGGCTAACGGAAAAGCTGAGTTCCACTTGCTCAGCGATCTTCCGCGCCCAGGAGGTAAGTCGGATCGGAAGCTACGACTCCGCAAAAGACCTCTGAGAGAAATTCCTAGAGCTCCACGAAAGTACCTCGGAAGCAAAGCTAGCGATGCCCAACATCCTTCGGGCGCAACTAACGAACCTCCGGATGAACAATGGCGAGAAGGTAGCGCAACTCCAAGCAAGGATTAAGGAGCTAATGTAAAATACGGTAACAAATGATAATAAAAAAATAAGGTTTAATAGACAAATAACCTTATTAGGATTTTTAGGAATTTTTAGAAATTTTCTGGGATTTAATCTGAGCCTGTAGGATGTATTTTGATGGGATAAAATTTTTAGCCTTGGAAAAGGTCTGTTTGGAATACCTATTTAATAGGGAGTTGATTTGATTAATAGGTCTAGGTTTTCTATTAAAACCTAAGTTTCATACTCTTCCCTAACCCCTTGCGCCGAACTCCTCATCCTCCCCGAGCCCTCTCCCGCTCGCGATCCCCTGCCCTAAACCACCGCCGACCCCTCTTCCCTCTTCGTTGCGCTTGCGACGCCGGGCCCTAGCCAACTCGGCGCCGCTTCCTTCCTCCGTAGCTCCTCTCTGCTCTCCCGAGCCACAGCCGAGTCTTCTTCCTTCCCTCTCGCGAGTTCTCGGACACCGCCGACATCTCTTCCTCACACTAGCACTTGAGACGCCACACCACCGCCGGTCACGACGAGCCCTAGCTGCCGACCTTTCCTCATTCTTTTTGCCTTTCTCTCTGGTTTCTGAAGGGTTACGCTTGTTCTGCTCGGTTCCTTCCAAGTAAGGAATCAAACAATTGGAGGATGTTTGTTTTCGCTAGCTTTTCTGGGTGGGAGATGTTCTCGTTTCATTTTGTTCGCCTTAAAGTTGCATTCGTCTTAACTAAATTATGTATCGGAATCAATTGCTCCAATCTATGAAATTTTTTATCTACCTGGCCTTGTGACGACACATTGTTCCAGTTTATTTCTATTATCTTGGTTTGAAGCCTGCAAATTTGGTAGTTAGTAATAGTTAAATACATTGGTTGGTTATGCCAGAAATTAGATTATGCTAAAATAGATTTTTGCAAGGTTCTTCCAGTTTATACCTATTGGATAGAATCGAGTTTAATTAGGTTAATTGATCCTTATGAGTGCAACTGTTGTGACCAACATTGTAGAAATCGATGTCATTGTATTTTCACACAAAGGCTTTTGATTTTATGGACAGGTTATGGTTAGATCTGGACTTAGAAGGATGATGTTTTTCCTTTTCTACTAATGTCGTGTGTTGTTATTTCTGCTTCCCGTGGATGGTTTTCAATGAAGTTCCTCTCCTTCATGATGCTTTCCGGTCTTCTTGGCAGATTTAGTATTCTTTGGGTGCCTTGGGAAGATTTCCATTGGTGGTGTTCTAAAGTTAATTTGTGTCCAGGCTTGGTTATGATTTCGGTTTGTTTCCTTTCCGGATGGGATAGATTTAGATAGTGTGGATTTTAATTAAGGATTTATTCATTGTATTTGGGTGAATCGAGGTTCATAGTTGAATTAGGATTTTTCCCTAATTAAGTAGGTTTCGGTTTATCCAGTGTCGTTTATGAAATTAGCTAAATTGTACATCATGTGATTTGCAGGACGTTGATTGAAGACGGTTGACACGATCTACATATAAAGGCGGGTATTTCTTGCTTTGTTCCTTTTAGTATTTTGACCTTAGTGCATGAATTATTTTGGATAAGGACTGTTTACCTTGACTCTATTCTTATTTTTCCTGTGCTTGATACTTCCACGTGATCTTTGAGATATTCGTTCCATATCTATACAGTCTCTTGTTGTTGTCCATGATCAGTAGCAGATACTAAATACCATGTTTGTATGCTTTGACTATTGTTTATTTATGTACTATATTGAGCATGCTGGCTTCATGTAGCATACCTGTTTCTGCTTATATTGGTATGATGAATGTTGCATTGTTCGCATCATGTCATTACATTCATGCCGCATCCTCGGCCACTCGAGAGAGTGGTAGCTGGAGTTGATGCCGCTTGTCCTGTCCTGCCGCACTCGGCCACTCGTGTGAGTGGTAGCTGGAGTACGAGCAGCAGGGACCCCATCGCAGATGTAGCTAGTTAGCTACTATGCAACTGTCCCCTCGGCCACTTGTGTGAGTGGTAGCTGGAGTGGTGTACAGTCTGTCACTGACCCGGCCTCTCGACCATACAGGGGTCATGGTGCGGAGAGGTGGGCGGGAGTGACCATCCGTGCATACGTTGTTTATTATTATATTTGCTTTGGCTGCTGTCCATATATGCTGTTATTGCTTACTTACTGTTGTTGTTCACGTATGCTGATATGCTCACTTGTGCTGAGATATATTCTCATTGTAGATGTCCAGTCATTGGAAATTTGTATATACCTTGCTTATTATCTCTGTAATTATGAGCAGTATTGTAGCAGATTAGTATTAGTTCTGACTTACTATACCTAGCCTAGGATATGGTTTTAGGTACGAGCATTTATTTTGGTTCTATTGTAGTATCTGCTATTCCTCTTATGAGACTGTATTCCTTTTGGCATTCTCTATTAGTTTATTATGTTCATGCACTATCTCTTTTCCTTACCCGCTGAGTTTTAATACTCACCACCTCGCAATTTGGTTTTCTTTCGCCAGGTAACAAATAGATGAGTCATGGATGCTTGGAGAGATGTCGGCTGCCACTCCTGGGTCCTACGTCACACTCGAGAATTGATTTTGGTTTTATTCCTCCTTACTTGCATTTCGTATTCGATGAATTTGGTATTGTGAGAATTATGTTTTGATACTTATTTGTGGACTTGGTATTTGTGATGTTTTGGTAACTTTGCAATTTGTGGGTTTTCTCTTCGTTTTCTTTCCGCTGTGCTTATTTTATTTTTGTTTCAGCCGTGTGGGCTGTTGTATTATGCTATATGTTTTATTCATTTATGTCCAGCCGGGTAGGCTGTGTATATCAACTGCGTGGTTATGTTATTTCTATTTTGCATATATATTCCAGCCGAGTGTGGCTGATGTATATTTTGTATGTAGTAATGTTTCATATTGTCCGCCGTACAAGGGAGGTGCTGCCGAAATTTCTTCGGACAGGGACTCCTTTGGGGGCGTGACAATTTAGTGGTATCAGAGCTTAGGTTTTGCGAATCCTATTTTTATGTTTCAGGTTTTTGCGATTTGTTTCCATGTTTTGAATTTTCGAGTTAATCTGATATCAATTTAGTGGTATCAGAGCGGGTTTGTGATTCCTATTTTTTTTGTATTTTGGATTTTCGATGTTGGGTTGTGTGTTTTTGGAATGTCGATCTTGTTGTGATTTACAACTTTTCGAGTTAATCTGATACCAATTTAGTGGTATCAGAGCGGTTTCGATCTTGGTTTGCTTTATGATTTTTTTTTCTCGAGTTAGTTCCGTGTTCTGGTTTTATTTTTTTTATTTTTTTTTTTTTTGAGATTTCGATTTGGTTTCGACCCCTTGATGTGACTCTTGAGTTTTGGGACCAGGCAGCGGCAGGACATCTCCGAGCTATAGGATGTAAGTGGTCTACTGCTAAATCATTTTCGTTACATACTTATTATTAACAGGTATGGCACGAAAAGGGTCGACTGCTATGCATCACCGTGGACAAGGTCGACCACAAAAACAACCCACGGTATCGATGGGTCCCGAACCTACTGGCCAAGAGACGGAGTTTACAGGAAACCCGAATGAGGTTGATTCAGGTAGTAGTGATCGGAATCCTCCAACCTCTACAAGAGAGCATGATTTACGGACGCCGGGGGTACCACCTTCTATACCTGCTCCAGACACTACTGGTTGGGTGATGGATAGAGCCCGAATACCCTTTTTGGCGAAGTCTGTGAAAGATCGAACTACTCTGTTTCATGGGGGTGCTGACCCTTGGGCGGCTCGTAGCTGGTTGAAGAACTTGGAGGGCACATTTTGGTACATGAAGTGTACAGATGAAGAGAAGGTGGAGTTGGTTGCATATCATCTTCGGGATCAAGCCGTCATTTGGTGGGACATGCAGAAGTCGATCTTTGGGGAACAACATATCACGTGGCAGATGTACCGGGAGGCATTTGAGAGACAGTATTTTCCGGTTACATTTTGTCTATCCCGTCGTCAGGAGTTTCTGAGCCTCAAGCAAGGCGACCATTCGGTGATGGAGTATAATGCAGAATTCAGTAGATTGGCCGAGTTTTGTCCTCATCTGGTGGCTCAGGATTATGATCGGATGCATCAGTTTACTCAGGGACTGGCAGCATACATACGACTCAAGATGTCCGGATTTCCCGGTAGTTCCTATCGAGAGGTCTTAGATCTAGCGTTATTTATTGAGATGACTCAGCAACAGGTGAATTTGGAAAAAAATAATAATAAACAACTGACACAGAAGAAAGAGAAAAGAGGGCAAAGCTCACAGGTTACTTCAGGAGGGTCCTCTCCACCTCAGAAGACAAGGCGAACCTCGGATGGGGGTTCTCGTTCCTCTCAGCGAGACCGGAAGAATAACTTTGGAGGGATCATGTGTTTTCAGTGTGGCTCCAAGAGTCATACCAGGAATGATTGCCCGTTGGATCACGCTATATGCTTCTATTGTAAGCTTCCGGGGCATGAGAGTCGAAATTGCACTCTGAAGGCTCAATTAGAGACGACTAAAGAGACCACTCAGGGAGGGCCACCCACCCAACCACGACAGCAGAAAGGACCTCAGAGGACTCAGAACGCTTCATATCAGCCGCAACTGCCGGGACCCCCGGGAAAAGTGTACCATATCCAGGGTCAGGAGTATCCAGTGATGCCAGCGACCACGCAGTACTCTACTGCGGCGTCCCCTTACCAAACATATCCGGTACAGCAAGACCCTGCACTTCCATCTCAGCCTTATTCGACATTTCAGCCGCAGACTCAGCCTCAGTACCCGCAGCAGCAGCAGGATGACGCTCCTCCGAATCCACGTCAGCCTACTTTAAGGATGCCACCATCGAGTGCAGAGGTGGGACGGGGTTATGCCGTCACACGGGAGGAGGCACAGCGGGCCGAGGGATTGGACTTCCGAGGTATTAGCCACTTTATACCTTTAGTATAGATCTATTGATAGATACTGGTAGTTCTCATTCGTTCATCTCTCGGGTATAAAACATGTCATTTGTTGTTCAACATACTTAGGTCGTAAATTTGGGGACCAAATTTTTATTAGTGGGGGAGAATGTAAAATACGGTAACAAATGATAATAAAAATAAGGTTTAATAGACAAATAACCTTATTAGGATTTTTAGGAATTTTTAGAAATTTTCTGGGATTTAATCTGAGCCTGTAGGATGTATTTTGATGGGATAAAATTTTTAGCCTTGGAAAAGGTCTGTTTGGAATACCTATTTAATAGGGAGTTGATTTGATTAATAGGTCTAGGTTTTCTATTAAAACCTAAGTTTCATACTCTTCCCTAACCCCTTGCGCCGAACTCCTCATCCTCCCCGAGCCCTCTCCCGCTCGCGATCCCCTGCCCTAAACCATCGCCGACCCCTCTTCCCTCTTCGTTGCGCTTGCGACGCCGGGCCCTAGCCAACTCGGCGCCGCTTCCTTCCTCCGTAGCTCCTCTCTGCTCTCCCGAGCCACAGCCGAGTCTTCTTCCTTCCCTCTCGCGAGTTCTCGGACACCGCCGGCATCTCTTCCTCACACTAGCACTTGAGACGCCACACCACCGCCGGTCACGACGAGCCCTAGCTGCCGACCTTTCCTCCCCTTTCCTCATTCTTTTTGCCTTTCTCTCTGGTTTCTGAAGGGTTACGCTCGTTCTGCTCGGTTCCTTCCAGGTAAGGAATCAAACAATTGGAGGATGTTTGTTTTCGCTAGCTTTACTGGGTGGGAGATGTTCTCGTTTCATTTTGTTTGCCTTAAAGTTGCATTCGTCTTAACTAAATTATGTATCGGAATCAATTGCTCCAATCTATGAAATTTTTTATCTACCTGGCCTTGTGACGACACATTGTTCCAGTTCATTTCTATTATCTTGGTTTGAAGCCTGCAAATTTGGTAGTTAGTAATAGTTAAATACATTGGTTGGTTATGCCAGAAATTAGATTATGCTAAAATAGATTTTGCAAGGTTCTTCCAGTTTATACCTATTGGATAGAATCGAGTTTAATTAGGTTAATTGATCCTTATAAGTGCAACTGTTGTGACCAACATTGTAGAAATCGATGTCATTGTATTTTCACACAAAGGCTTTTGATTTTATGGACAGGTTATGGTTAGATCTGGACTTAGAAGGATGATGTTTTTCCTTTTCTACTAATGTCGTGTGTAGTTATTTCTGCTTCCCGTGGATGGTTTTCAATGAAGTTCCTCTCCTTCATGATGCTTTCCGGTCTTCTTGGCAGATTTAGTATTCTTTGGGTGCCTTGGGAAGATTTCCATTGGTGGTGTTCTAAAGTTAATTTGTGTCCAGGCTTGGTTATGATTTCGGTTTGTTTTCTTTCCGGATGGGATAGATTTAGATAGTGTGGATTTTAATTAAGGATTTATTCATTGTATTTGGGTGAATCGAGGTTCATAGTTGAATTAGGATTTTTCCCTAATTAAGTTAGGTTTCGGTTTAGCTAGTATCGTTTATGAAATTAGCTAAATTGTACATCATGTGATTTGCAGGACGTTGATTGAAGACGGTTGACACGATCTACATATAAAGGCGGGTATTTCTTGCTTTGTTCCTTTTAGTATTTTGACCTTAGTGCATGAATTATTTTGGATAAGGACTGTTTACCTTGACTCTATTCTTATTTTTCCTGTGCTTGATACTTCCACGTGATCTTTGAGATATTCGTTCCATATCTATACAGTCTCTTGTTGTTGTCCATGATCAGTAGCAGATACTAGATACCATGTTTGTATGCTTTGACTATTGTTTATTTATGTACTATATTGAGCATGCTGGCTTCATGTAGCATACCTGTTTCTGCTTATATTGGTATGATGAATGTTGCATTGTTCGCATCATGTCATTGCATTCATGCTGCATCCTCGGCCACTCGAGAGAGTGGTAGCTGGAGTTGATGCCGCTTGTCCTGTCCTGCCGCACTCGGCCAGTGGTAGCTGGAGTACGAGCAGCAGGGACCCCATCGCAGATGTAGCTAGTTAGCTACTATGCAACTGTCCCCTCGGCCACTTGTGTGAGTGGTAGCTGGAGTGGTGTACAGTCTGTCACTGACCCGGCCTCTCGACCATACAGGGGTCATGGTGCGGAGAGGTGGGCGGGAGTGACCATCCGTGCATACGTTGTTTATTATTATATTTGCTTTGGCTGCTGTCCATATATGCTGTTATTGCTTACTTACTGTTGTTGTTCACGTATGCTGATATGCTCACTTGTGCTGAGATATATTCTCATTGTAGATGTCCAGTCATTGGAAATTTGTATATACCTTGCTTATTATCTCTGTAATTATGAGCAGTATTGTAGCAGATTAGTATTAGTTCTGACTTACTATACCTAGCCTAGGATATGGTTTTAGGTACGAGCATTTATTTTGGTTCTATTGTAGTATCTGCTATTCCTCTTATGAGACTGTATTCCTTTTGGCATTCTCTATTGGTTTATTATGTTCATGCACTATCTCTTTTCCTTACCCGCTGAGTTTTAATACTCACCACCTCGCAATTTGGTTTTCTTTTGCCAGGTAACAAATAGATGAGTCATGGATGCTTGGAGAGATGTCGGCTGCCACTCCTGGGTCCTACGTCACACTCGAGAATTGATTTTGGTTTTATTCCTCCTTACTTGCATTTCGTATTCGATGAATTTGGTATTGTGAGAATTATGTTTTGATACTTATTTGTGGACTTGGTATTTGTGATGTTTTGGTAACTTTGCAATTTGTGGGTTTTCTCTTCGTTTTCTTTCCTCTGTGCTTATTTTATTTTTGTTTCAGCCGTGTGGGCTGTTGTATTATGCTATATGTTTTATTCATTTATGTCCAGCCGGGTAGGCTGTGTATATCAACTGCGTGGTTATGTTATTTCTATTTTGCATATATATTCCAGCCGAGTGTGGCTGATGTATATTTTGTATGTAGTAATGTTTCATATTGTCCGCCGTACAAGGGAGGTGCTGCCGAAATTTCTTCGGACAAGGACTCCTTTGGGGGCGTGACAGCTAATAACTCAATTAAGCAACTTTGGAGAAGAAGTAATGAACCGGGATTCTATCCGATATGCGCTCAACGCCTTCCCCAGAACTCCAGATTGGACGTCCTCAGTAGATGCATACTACATCTCTAAGGACTTCGAGGTAAGTAGTTTAGAAAACTTATTTTCTACCTTCGAACTTCACGAGTCTCGACTTGCAGAGAAACCAGTAGAGAAGTCAAACCTTAACATTGCCCTACAAGCCGAAAAGGACGATCTCGACTCCGAAGCATCAATCGATGAAAACGAAGTAGCGTTATTGGTAAGAAAGCTAAATAAATTTATTAAAACTAATAAATTTAAATCGCAGTCGAGGAAGCATCAACGCAACAGAAGGACGGTCCGATGCTACAACTACAACGAGGAAGGGCACATCAAGGATGACTACCCCAAACTGAAGAAAAATAGCAAAGAGAAGCCTCAAAAACCGACGTCCTCTACACGCAAGAGTCTAAAGGCTACATGGGATGATTCTTCATCCTCCGAGTCAGAAGTCGAAGCCTTCTCGGGACTAGCACTAGTGGGCAACCATCTCTTTGAAGATGACTCGGATTCAGAGATGAGCATTGATTAAGGGGGAGAATCAGAAGAAGAGAGCTACGATGAAGGGGGAGCATCACCAAGTGAGGTAAGTAAGGTACGTGATCTCACTCCCTCTCAGTCTTTTAAGTTTATCAAAGTACTTACTAAAGACTTAGTCAAATCAGAAAAAGAAATTGTTAATTTAAAAACAATGTTAGAAAATTTAAATTTAGAAAATAAGAAATTAGATTTGGAAATTGAAAAACTGAAAACTAAAAATGCATGTTTAAAAACTAAGGGGGCGTTTGGTTTGCGTTTTCCACGCTGTTTTCTGTTTTCATTTTCTGAGAAAATGGAAAACGCGTTTGATTTACGTTTTCCACGTTCATTTTTAAGAAAATGTGAGAGTGTTTTCTAAGAAAACGAAAAACGCGGAAAAATCATTTTCTGAAAAATGCCCTGAGGAGTTACCAAGCCTAGCACTAGACAAGGAGATTGAATTTGAGATAGAACTTATCCCCAGTACGAATCCCATCTCCAAAGCACCCTACCGCATGGCTCCAGCCGAACTGAAGGAACTTCAGGAGCAACTACAGGAGCTGCTTGACAAGGGTTTCGTACGCCCTAGTCACTCACCATGGGAAGCTCCTGTATTGTTCGTGAAGAAGAAGGACGGGAGCATGCGCCTGTGTATAGACTACCGGACACTAAACCAAGTCACGATTAAGAATAGGTATCCTCTTCCCAAGATAGATGACCTGTTTGATTAGCTAAAGGGAGCAGCAGTGTTCTCTAAAATAGACCTCAGATCGGGATATCACTAGGTGAAAGTTAAAGAAGGTGACATACCCAAGACAGCTTTCAGGACCAGATACGGACATTATGAGTTCGTAGTCATGTCCTTTGGTGTGACGAATGCTCCAGCCACCTTCATGGACCTCATGAACAGAACTAATAATTCAATCTCACCTCTGTAATCTGCATCAATGACTCCGGCTCCGATATCAATTCCTTGTTTTACTGCTGCTCCAGATCTGGATACCAATCTTGCATAACAATTGTCAGGAAATTCTAGACTTATCCCAGTTGAAACCAATATTCTTTCATGTGCAGGTATTGTGATATTTTGATCAATAAATATATCATAACCTGCTGCTCCCACTGTTCTTCTTTCAGGGATTTTTGCCGTTAGTGAAAGTCTTTTTACCTTTAGGAATTCAAAAGAAACCTTTCTTCTTCTACTTCCTTCCTCCACAAAAGAAGGCAAAATATCATCATCAGAGTCAATAACAGTGTCTAAAAGAATTGATTTTCCCTTGGTGTTGTTCAGAGTTGCCTGTAAATGTTGCGTGTAATCTAACAACTCCTTAATAATATCATCTTGTTTTTGATATGGTGGAATAGATAATTGTTTCTTCATAGGAATTGTCTTATGAAGGTAATATTTTGAACAAGATGGACATGATGTCATTTTGCAGGTTAAGCAATGTATTCTCATGGTATCTGTAGTAATCATTTTGCAAAATGTACAGTAGAGATACTTAGCTTCAGGTATAACTGAATTTTCTTGCCAGTTATGTTGGCAATTCTTCATAGTATCTCCAACAAAAACTTGTGATCGCCAACCACAATGTTCATCCCCCATCATGAACGCTGTTTCCCAATGCAGATCATCTAAGGCATAACGAACATAATTTAATGGTCCCCCTTCTCCTTCAGACAGACTGCAAATAGCATCAGAGTCAGGTTCATTCAGATCAATAGATAAAATATCATAATCAGAGGGAAGATCTAATTGATCCATGACTGCTGCTCGTGCAATATTGCCTGTCTTTCTTTTGCAATCTCGGGCAAAATGTCCTGGTTCCCCACATATAAAGCACTTACATTTATGTTGCTGTTCAGCCTTTTTCTTTTTAAAAACCCTCACATGTGTATCATGAGGTTTTCCTTTGTAACTCTTTGATTTTCGGAGACCATACTTCTTTTGCTTCCCTTCATAATAACCTGGAATAGGGATTTTATTGCAAAAAGCCAAGTCTTTAACACTTCGCTGTATTGCTGCCTTTTTACACAGTTCCGCCAAATATTGATAAATAAAATGAATACGTGGCATAACACCAATTTGATTTCCTGCATGTCTTAATTTGAAGGCTGCTCAATATCATTAGAGATTAATGGTGGTAATTTTCGGAATAATTTGTCAGATAATTCAGAGTTGATGAACATTCTTCCAGATTTAGCAGCTAAGACTTTATAATCATTTAGAAAATGCAGAATATCTTTCATACTAGAACATGTTAATCGTTCCAGATCTATATAAGCCTGATCTTGCTCTACAGTCGTACCTTGATATGGGTCCTCTAGTAAGATGAACCGCCTGATAGCTGATAATACATTTTGAGTTTCCCCTGCCATCTGAATAAGTTCCTCATACTCCTGGACATACATCATTCTCCATTGTATCCACATTTTTTTTTCATTTTCTCCCAGAAGATTTTCAACAAATTGAACTTTTTGTTTATTGTCTAACCATGTACGATCATTTACTAAATTATTAGTAATTGATTCCCATCGTGAAATAACATCATGGTATTGACTAATATCTTCAGGAAGTACTAGCATGGCACCAGTATTCTGTTGTGCAGATGGTAAAACCCAAGTATTATGTTCAAGGGCCTTACCTTTAAATTTGCCTTTGAATTGCCCGTTATCATTGAATTGTGGAGTTGTTCCTTGCGCTGGTGGATAATTAATTTGTCCCATTAAAGGCTCATTGGGCTGCCTATAATTAGAAATTGTCGAATCTGAAGTTGAGGCCAAAGCTTTTTCTAATTGCCTGAACATTGGATATTCCATATGTTCCGTATTAACATGTGCTACTTCATGCTCCTGCACATGTCCCTGTTCCTGTTGAAGATTAAGGGCTGAAATATTATCAGAAAGATTAGTTACCTCATTGTTGATTTGCTCAGGGACAATATAAACTTCGTTTTCGACTTGTTCTGGATTTTCATATATCTCATACCAATTTCCTTCAGCTATCCCTTCAGGGATTCTATCAATAAATTCTTCCAGGGAATAGTCAAGTGGAATTGGATTGTGCCACCCGTTTTGTGTTGGCAACTGTGCTTCAATTTGTTCTACATGCTGCACTACCTGCTGCCAGTATTCTTCATCTTCTTGCGGGTCTTGGTTTGGTGGTGCTAATAACGGATAATCCATCTCCTGATTTTGAAGTCCCAAATAATAAGATTCTGGATCTGGATCTTCTTCTTCTTGATTTCCATTTAACCCATTTATATCTGAGCTTTCCTCTGCTAGATCATTTGGGTCAAACTCCGGATCATCTTCCCAGGGTGTATCCTCCCAAATACTTGGACAAACTATTTCAGATACTTCTTCATCATCCCATCCCGTGGGTGGAGGTATTTCTGTTTCAAAAAAGTTACTTGGGATGTCATATCTAACCAAATAGTCATACTTACCACTTGGCTCTCCAAGGGTATCCCATCGTCCTTGAC
Organism: Zingiber officinale; assembly: GCF_018446385.1. Lineage (NCBI taxonomy): Eukaryota > Viridiplantae > Streptophyta > Magnoliopsida > Zingiberales > Zingiberaceae > Zingiber > Zingiber officinale. The sequence goes on along the minus strand of NC_056007.1, from coordinate 38,321,568 downwards.
TGAATTTGTCTTTATTATTCTTTTGTCTGGTGTATTGTAATTCTTCCTCTTCGTCAGTGTCATCTTGATAGTTTAAGAATACACCAGCGAATTCCTCTTTATGTATGTCTTCTACATCATTCTTGTTATAGTTACTTGGCCTTGGATTTCCTGTTGATTGATATCCAGAGAATGCCAGAGAAATTGATCCATCTAGTAATGTTGTAGTTCTTACCGACTGAGGATTTCGTAATTGAGAAGTATTTGGTGGTTGTAATATCCATCGCATTCCTTGTAATTCTGCAGTAGTTCTTGGAGTTGCAGGGACAGCATTAATACCTGTACTTGCTAAATAGTCTGCAACATTTTGTATATTATATCTGAATCCTGCATGACTAGTATTTGTTAGTCTGCCAATAAGTCCTCTGGTTATTAAAAGATTACTTTCCGCAGAATTCCATTGTTCATACCCATGCGTTTGTATAGCAATTTCGATGTGATGATAGAAATCTTCTATACTGATTAATAAATTTGGTGCTATGTAAACGAGTTGGGTACCTTCAGATAAATCCACCTCCATAGTCCCTATTATGGATCTGTCATCTGCCCATCTGGTGTCTCTTAGGACTATCAATGCATTGGTTCCTGCATTTCTTCTGTGTAGAGCATGTATACGTATCATAACTAACCCCAAATGTATAAGTTGCATACCTTCTCTTCTAAGAATTCCATAACTTTCTGAATTTATGAGGGATAAATTTTGTTGTCCTTCAGTTACCAGAACTCTTGTTTCAGAATAATGTTGGTATACCCGATGTCTTGGTTCTGACCAGTGTGTTGTATACAATGTTTCTGCTGGTACCAGAGATGCTCTTTGCTGTTGTGAAAGTTCTAGTTCTGCTTCAGGGTTTAACTGACTTTCCAATGTTCGGTTGCTTCCCTGTCTTCAAGATAATCTTCTTTGGGCTTCATATCTTAGCCTGGCTAATCTTCTATAACTCCGAATTTGATCTTCCTGAGTTGATACAGCTGGTTGTGAAGCTTCTGTTGTTGTAATTGCTTCAGTAATATTAGGTCTTGTTCTCATTCTGTTCGTCATTTGCTTCACGATTCTTCTTTAATTTTTCCTTTTCCTCTTTTAGGATTTTTAATGGATCTCTGTATACAAAGAACGGTTCCTCCTTTCTTGTCTTTACTTTGCCCAAATTCAAACCTTCCAGCTGTTTTGCTAGATTAGCAACTTGATCAGAAGTATCAACAGGTTTCTTTAATAATAAATCAAGCTTGCTATTAATAGACAATAAAAGCTCAATAATTGTATTATTCTGTCTATTAATATCCTTAACAGAAGCTTCCTTAGCAAATATGAAACCAATAGCAGGGTTACTGACTACTTCAGTATTTTCTAAGGCTTCAAGATATGTTTTTGCAGATGCTGATTGGGGTAAATTCATACAAACTGCCTTTTAATTTCCTTGACTACCTCCTGTAGTTGTCTAACTTGTGTTTGGAGGTTTTGCAAAACAATAACAGATTGTTCTTCCAAAATTTTCGGTTGCTTTTCCAGAAGTAATTCCCTAATATCCTTTACCGTCAAGGGTTTATAAAATAAGATCTCCTTTTGTAGTTCAAACACAGCTTTTTGTAACCTTTGCTGGACCTTAGATATTGTTTCCAGGGAATTTAATATTTCAGCTTGGTTTTCATTAATGACCTTAAGCAGAGTTCTATATTCACTTCTAGAAATTCTGGAATGTAGTATCAAACGATCATAGACTACGTCTATATTATGAGAGATGTCCTTAAGTCTTACTTCAGTTGCTAAGTCCAGGTATTCTAGATCCGCTACCCTCGAGTTTTGATACCAGTCTTTTATAGCCTTTTCTAGTCTTTCAGTCATAATTCTGATATGATTTTTGATCATAAATATTATTGGTGATACCTTGTTCCAAGTGTTGTCGTGCCATTTTCTTTGGCTTAATTTCACCTTACTAAAGCATATCACACAATAAGATTTAAGGAAAAATCATATTTAATTATGAACATGAAATATTCAAATGACTATGAAGAAAGATATCATCACCTTCGGTGCTTTTCTAAAATACCTGTTTAGGAATTTAGCCGGACATCGCTCTGATACCAAAAAGAAATCCACAAGAGAAATCCACAACAAAGCGGAAGCGGGATTACTAGAAACTAATAACTCACTTAAAAGTGGAAATATTACAAGGATTTTTTTACAAAGAGGTCTTGAGTGTAGGCTATGGAAAGCTCGTGACCGCTCGCGGTATGTCCACCACGATGGTTGCGACTAAGACACAGGCCCGTGGGGGCGAATGCCCCTACGAAGGGTCAAGAAGCCAACGGCGGACAAAGGCACCACTTGCTAGCTAGGATTCTGACTTAGAGGCGTTCAGTCATTATCCGGCACACGGTAGCTTCGCGCCACTGGCTTTTCAACCAAGCGCGATGACCAATTGTGTGAATCAACGGTTCCTCTCGTACTAGGTTGAATTACTATCGCGGCACGATCATCAGTAGGGTAAAACTAACCTGTCTCACGACGGTCTAAACCCAGTAACGGCGAGTGAACCGGGATCAGCCCAGCTTGAGAATTTGGCGGTTGAATCCGTCCGAGTTGTAGTCTGGAGAAGTGTCCTCAGCGACGGATCGGGCCCAAGTCCCTTGGAATGGGGTGCCGGGGAGGGTGAGAGCCCCGTCTGGCCCGGACCATGCCGCATGACGAGGCACTGTCGTCGAGTTGGGCTGTTTGGGAATGCAGCCCCAGTTGGGCGGTAAATTTCGTCCAAGGCTAAAGGGTTAGCAGAATCAGGAAGTGGAGAGTTCAGAGTATCCGATAGTGGGTATTGTATTTTGGTGACAGACTATGCGTTCTGGATCAGGAGGAACTACGGAGGAAGATCCTAGATGAGGCCTATAGGACTCCTTATGCGATGCATCCTGGTTCCACCAAGATGTACCAAGACCTAAAGAAACATTTTTGGTGGCCTGGAATGAAGAGAGAATCGCTAGATATGTCAGTACCTGTCTGACCTGCCATAGGGTTAAGGCAGAACACCAGAGACCAGGAGGAGTTCTGCAGCCTATTCAGATTCCAGAATGGAAGTGGGAGGATATTTCCATGGATTTCATAGTGAGACTACCCAAAACCACGAATGGTTTTGATACCATCTGGGTAATAGTCGACAGATTGACTAAATCAGCCCACTTCTTAGCTATCAGGATATCCTACTCCATGGAACAGCTAGCTCAGTTGTATCTCAAGGAGATTGTCAGACTGCATGGAGTCCCACGGACCATTATATCAGACAGAGACAGTAGATTCACGTCACACTTCTGGGAGTGTGTACAGTCAGCATTGGGCACCAGGTTAAAGTTTAGCACAGCTTTCCATCCTCAGACAGATGGTCAGACGGAGCGAGTAAATCAGGTACTCGAAGATATGCTCCGAGCATGTGCCCTAGACTTCAAGGGAAGTTTGTGCAAATATCTATGTTTAGCAGAATTTGCATACAACAATAGCTATCAGGCCACTATCGGCATGGCACCCTACGAGGGTCTCTACGGGCGGAGGTGTAGATCTCCAATCTGCTGGTATGGAAGTGGTGAACAGAAAGCACTAGAACTTCAGACAGATCTAGTAACAGATACCACGACAGCTATACAGCAGATCCGCCAGAGGATAGAGACAGCTCAGAGCCGTCAGAAAAGTTATGCTGATACACGGCGCCGACCCTTAGAGTTTTCAGATGAAAAATGATATACACAAGGAAAAAAACTCAATGAAAACCTCAAGGATAGACACATAAAATGATGGGGCCCACAAAAAGTGAAATGGTGGGCCATGACTTTATGTGTCTATCCTTGAGGTTTTCATTGAGTTTTTTTTCCTTGTGCATATCATTGCTCTTTTCAGTTGGGGATACAGTATTCCTCCGAGTAGCTCCCATGAAGGGAGTAATGCATTTTGGGAAGAAGGGCAAATTAAGTCCCAGATATGTGGGACCATACCTCATCACCATAAGAGTTGGCAAGCTAGCATATGAGCTAGAGCTACTGTAACGATAGCTGAAGGAAATTGGTATGAGATATATGAAAATCCAGAACAAGTCGAAAACGAAGTTTATATTGTCCCTGAGCAAATCAACAATGAGGTAACTAATCTTTCTGATAATATTTCAGCCCTTAATCTTCAACAGGAACAGGGACATGTGCAGGAGCATGAAGTAGCACATGTTAATACGGAACATATGGAATATCCAATGTTCAGGCAATTAGAAAAAGCTTTGGCCTCAACTTCAGATTCGGCAATTTCTAATTATAGGCAGCCCAATGAGCCTTTAATGGGACAAATTAATTATCCACCAGCGCAAGGAACAACTCCACAATTCAATGATAACGGGCAATTCAAAGGCAAATTTAAAGGTAAGGCCCTTGAACATAATACTTGGGTTTTACCATCTGCACAACAGAATACTGGTGCCATGCTAGTACTTCCTGAAGATATTGTATTTCTGTTTCAAAAAAGTTACTTGGGATGTCATATCTAACCAAATAGTCATACTTACCACTTGGCTCTCCAAGGGTATCCCATCGTCCTTGACTGAATTTGTCTTTATTTTTCTTTTGTCTGGTGTATTGTAATTCTTCCTCTTCGTCAGTGTCATCTTGATAGTTTAAGAATACACCAGCGAATTCCTCTTCATGTATGTCTTCTACATCATTCTTACAAGGATTTGTTTACAAAGAGGTCTTGAGTGTAGGCTATGGAAAGCTCGTGAACTCAAGGTGGCTTTAAACTAAGTAAGACTCCGAGGTATTCTCGTCTGCCTTGCAAAGTGAACACTTACTAAGGTTTTATAGACTCTTCTTTAAGTGGTTATGATAAGACCGGGTACTCATTTGGGCCCCATCGCATCTTATCATATCCCGCTTTTAGAGGTGTCAAAAACCTTAGTAAGTGTTCACTTTGCAAGGCAGACGAGAATACCTCGGAGTCTTACTTAGTTTAAAGCCACCTTGAGAATACCTGGACTTAGCAACTGAAGTAAGACTTAAGGACATCTCTCATAATATAGACGTAGTCTATGATCGTTTGATACTACATTCCAGAATTTCTAGAAGTGAATATAGAACTCTGCTTAAGGTCATTAATGAAAACCAAGCTGAAATATTAAATTCCCTGGAAACAATATCTAAGGTCCAGCAAAGGTTACAAAAAGCTGTGTTTGAACTACAAAAGGAGATCTTATTTTATAAACCAAAGCGGAAGCGGGATTACTAGAAACTAATAACTCACTTAAAAGTGGAAATATTACAAGGATTTGTTTACAAAGAGGTCTTGAGTGTAGGCTATGGAAAGCTCGTGAACTCAAGGTGGCTTTAAACTAAGTAAGACTCCGAGGTATTCTCGTCTGCCTTGCAAAGTGAACACTTACTAAGGTTTTTGACACCTCTAAAAGCAGGATATGATAAGATGCGATGGGGCCCAAATGAGTACCCGGTCTTATCATAACCACTTAAAGAAGAGTCTATAAAACCTTAGTAAGTGTTCACTTTGCAAGGCAGACGAGAATACCTCGGAGTCTTACTTAGTTTAAAGCCACCTTGAGTTCACGAGCTTTCCATAGCCTACACTCAAGACCATCCCTGAAAGAAGAACAGTGGGAGCAGCAGGTTATGATATATTTATTGATCAAAATATCACAATACCTGCACATGAAAGAATATTGGTTTCAACTAGGATAAGTCTAGAATTTCCTAACAATTGTTATGCAAGATTGGTATCCAGATCTGGAGCAGCAGTAAAACAAGGAATTGATATCGGAGCCGGAGTCATTGATGCAGATTACAGAGGTGAGATTAAATTATTAGTTCTCAATAATTCTAATAATTCAATCTCATTACAGATAGGAGAAAGCATTGCTCAATTTATTCTAGAAAGAATTATTACTCCCTCAATAGAAGAAGTGGATTCCTTGACATCAACCGAAAGGGGAGAAGGAGCTTTTGGTTCAACAGAATTTGCAGTCTGTCTGAAGGAGAAGGGGGACCATTAAATTATGTTCGTTATGCCTTAGATGATCTGCATTGGGAAACAGCGTTCATGATGGGGGATGAACATTGTGGTTGGCGATCACAAGTTTTTGTTGGAGATACTATGAAGAATTGCCAACATAACTGATGTCAAGGAATCCACTTCTTCTATTGAGGGAGTAATAATTCTTTCTAGAATAAATTGAGCAATGCTTTCTCCTATCTGTAATGAGATTGAATTATTAGAATTATTGAGAACTAATAATTTAATCTCACCTCTGTAATCTGCATCAATGACTCCGGCTCCGATATCAATTCCTTGTTTTACTGCTGCTCCAGATCTGGATACCAATCTTGCATAACAATTGTCAGGAAATTCTAGACTTATCCCAGTTGAAACCAATATTCTTTCATGTGCAGGTATTGTGATATTTTGATCAATAAATATATCATAACCTGCTGCTCCCACTGTTCTTCTTTCAGGGATTTTTGCCGTTAGTGAAAGTCTTTTTACCTTTAGGAATTCAAAAGAAACCTTTCTTCTTTGATAACAGAAATTCAGAACGAATTTGTGCCTATGCAAGTGGTAAGTTCCCTACGGTAAAATCTGCAATTGATGCAGAAATACATGCATGTATGGAAGCCTTATCTGCTTTAAAGATTCATTATCTTGATAAGGAAGAAATTACACTCAGAACAGACTGTCATGCTATTATCAAGTTCTTTAATAAAACTGCTCAAAACAAACCATCAAGGGTAAGATGGATTTCATTTATTGACTACGTAACAGGTACGGGAGTCAATATTAAATTTGAGCATATTGAGGGTACTAACAATCAACTTGCAGATGCTCTATCTAGACTTGTGCACTATGTTACTCTGAACCTTGATGATCAGAATGAATTATTCCATGTATTAGAGATGGCACTGGAAGAAACAAAAGATACTCCAACAAAGATAAAGGACAAACTGGCAAGCATGATAAACTCTATTATTGATGCACCAGTGGAGAAAGATAATGAAGGAATCTATCTTTTCCAAGCAATACAAGCAAAAGGCAATAATGGAGGAATCACTTTGGCAAAAGGCATACAGGTGGACGGTGTGAAAGAGCTGAAGGACAATGATGAAGGAACCACTTTAGCAAAAGTTGTAATAATGTAATACAGGTGGATGATGTGAAAGAACTGAGCCCCGGGGAGCCGTTCTTTCTACTGCCACCTTACTAGTGTGCTATATTACTTCTAGGATAAGGTATTGTAAAGGTTTTTGACACCTCTAAAAGCAGGATATGATAAGATGCGATGGGGCCCAAATGAGTACCCGGTCTTATCATAACCACTTAAAGAAGAGTCTATAAAACCTTAGTAAGTGTTCACTTTGCAAGGCAGACGAGAATACCTCGGAGTCTTACTTAGTTTAAAGCCACCTTGAGTTCACGAGCTTTCCATAGCCTACACTCAAGACCAAAAAATGTCACCCTGAACGGTCCCTTTGAACCAAATGCCTGGCACCGGGGGCTGCCCCCGTGCCGCTCTATAGGTGCATGCGCCCGTCGGCTTGTCCCTCGGCATGGTTGGTGCTTGGCAAAAAATGTCACCCTGAACGGCCCCTTTGAACCAAATGCCTGGCACCGGGGGCTGCCCCCGTGCCGCTCTATAGGTGCATGCGCCCGTCGGCTTGTCCCTCGGCATGAAAGCATTGCTCAATTTATTCTAGAAAGAATTATTACTCCCTCAATAGAAGAAGTGGATTCCTTGACATCAACCGAAAGGGGAGAAGGAGCTTTTGGTTCAACAGAATTAGCAATTATGACACCAGAAAATCCAACAGAGCTGGTATTCTCAGCACCAACGAAATCTCTGTTAAATAGGCTATATAATATGGAAATTATATTCCATATACCAGGAATTCCTGATACCAAGGTACAAGCTATACTTGACACTGGTGCTACTAAATGCTGTATTTGTCAGGATGCTTTGCCAAAAGAAGCTTTTGAAGAGATAAATTACAAAGTGGTATTCTCTGGAATTAATTCTCAGCAAGAAACAAAAAAGAAAGTAAAGGAAGGTATGATGACAATATCAAATCATAAATTCAGAATTCCTTTTACTTATCAACTACAGATGAGTTTGAAAGATGGAATACAAATGTTGCTGGGATGTAATTTTATCAGAACAGTCGCTGGAGGACTACGAATTGAGGGTTCGGAAATCACATTTTACCGAAGCATTACCACAATCAATACAACACCGGAGGTAAATACTTCAGCATTCCTGATTCCTGAATTAGAAATGGAAGCAGAAGAGTTTATTACTCTTACCAATGAACTGGAGTTAAATAGAAAAGAATTTCTGGGAATAGCAACCAATTTTCATCTGCAATTTGCACCAACTATTCAAAAATTAAAGAATATGGGATACATTGGTGAAAACCCAACTTTATTCTGGTCAAAAAACAAAATAGTATGCAAGTTGGATATTATTAACCCAGATTTAACAATTCAAGATAAACCTCTGAAGCACATTACACCAGGACTAGCGGAGGCTGGAGGGCAATGCGATCATATGTGTGTGAGAAGGAACCTGGAATAAAGATCTTTGGGAACTAGCAAACTTAAAAACTTAGTATTTCCTTATGTTGTTACTTCCCGGCACTTTTAGGATGCTAGTTATCATGAATTGTGAAAGTATGTATTATGTCATGCTTAGACTTCTAATTATCTTGATATTAGTTAGCAAAGTATAAGTAATAACCTGTCTAGTGGTATTGTTTTATGTTTTAGTTGAGTTCTGAAAGTTCTGTATGAGTTCGTGGGGGATTTCAGTGAAATCAGAAACTCAATCGATCAGTTGATCGATTGAGAAGTCCTCAATCGATCAGCCGATAGATTGGGAGGTGATTCCCCGCGAACAGTGAGCAGCTGAGTCGATCAGCTGATCGATTGAGAAGTCCTCGATCGATCAGCCGATCGATTAAAACGCGACTTCCGTGTACAGAGAGCTGATGAGTTGATCAGCTGATCGATCGGCCATGGGTCGATCAGCCGATCGATCAGGAATTTAATTTCAGCGAACAGAGAGCCTCTGAATCGATTATCGGATCGATTGGCCAGGCTGGATCGATCAGCCGATCGATCCAGAATTGACCCCATGCACAGTAGCACGTTGAATCGATCAGTGGATCGATCAGATAACTCTAATCGATCAGCCGATCGATTGGAATATCTGATTTCAGCTGGAAGTGTCTAATTTCAGCTTTTTGATCAAATAGAAAGTTTAGGTTCCCTTCTTTAGCATATGTACAACTCCAGAAGTGTATTCTGGGTATAATTTCCAGATTTTATAGTAAATAGCAGAGAGTTTTGATTAGTTCATCTTTTCCGCATCTTAATATACATTGATAGCCCAAGAATAGTTTAGCATAATGTAACCCCCGGTCTCACAGCTTAAACAGTAGGAGGCGGGGCATTACAAAGTGGTATCAGAGCAAAGTTCCATACTTCCTCCACACACACATCAGCATTGAACCTGCATCTTCCAAGTAAGAATATCTCTCACTTTATTTATGTTTCTTGCTTTCATGTTCATAGATAACTAAAGCATGTTTATATATGATAGCATCTAACATGATAATAATAGTTATGCTAATATGATTGTATTAGTTATGTATGTCCTTTATTCCTCTAGAAAATGGTACGAGGACGCCCAGCTAAAAAGACATTAGCTACTGAGCCCCAGCATTAGGCAGGCAGCTCAGTGCCTCCTCCAGACCTTACAGAGGTAGTGGCTCAGTTACAGAAGCAACTAACTGAACAACAACAGGAGATAGCCATCTTAAGGGCTAATCAACAGAACCCTCCCACTGTCACTCCATAACCTAACTTAGCAACCCCAGTAGTGATAGAGGTTCCACCAATCCAACCTACAGCACCAGTAGCCCCAGCAGCAGGGGCGAGAAGAGAAGCCTATCTGATCCAGTGGCAGTAGATCAAGCCAGAGAACTTCTCAGGCACCAGTGAACTATGGGATGCCCAAGCCTGGTTCAAAACACTGGAGAGTACGATGGAGCTTCTGGACTGGCCAGAGTTTGAAAAGGTGAAATGCGCCTCATTCTGCCTGACAGGAGACGCACGTATGTGGTGGGAGAGGATTAAAGCGAAGTGCTCGGTGAACCAGATGACATGGGTCGACTTCGAGAGAGAATTCTTTGAGGAGTTCTTTCACATGCGGGTCACAAATCGCCACTATGACGAGTTCACCGAATTTCGTCAGGGCAACCTCTCAGTTGAGGAAGACGTGAAGAAATTTAATAGACTGGCTCGTCTATGCCCTGAACTAGTCAGCACTGAAAGAGAACGAGTCTTATTGATGCTCAAAATGCTAAGGTCGGAAATAGCCCTGAACGTAGCCAGCGGCGTTCATAGGCCGCAAACTACAGAAGAACTAGTAAGCAGTGCTCTGACCACCGAGCATTACCAGAACAACATCAAGCAGCAGAAGCAAGACTTTTCAAAGTCTAAAGGCCAAGGAGGCTCAGGTACTCAGAAACACCAGGACCACAACTCTAACTGGAAAGGGAACTCCAGCCATAAACGTAAACCAGGGAGTTATCCAAAAGGAGGACCAGCTAGTAAACAGCCTAGCTATCCCAAGTGTTCTACTTGTGGGAAATTCCACCCCGGAGTTTGTCGCAAGGGCACACGAGGATGCTTCGAATGTGGCCAGGAAGGGCATATGGCCAAACAATGCCCGAATAAGACCAGTTTTCCCCTACCGCAGCCGATTCAGTACGGAGACAAACCAGCCCAGTTGCACCAGATGCAGGCTGCTTTAGATGGTCCACACATCAGCCAAGGCAGACTAGAAGCTCCCTCAGCCACAACGAACGCGAGGATCTATTCACTCATCAGAGAGGACGTAGCGAATGCCTCGACAGTTGTTACAGGTCAGATCAGTATTTTACAGAAAAGTGCAACTGTCTTATTCGATACTAGGGCAACCCATTCTTATATATCCAGGACATTCACCGAAAAGTTAGCAATATCTCCATATGTACTCAGTGGTCAGTGTTTGACAACCCTACCTTCAGGAGAAATCATGGCATCCACGCACTGGCTCCGAGCAGTGCTAGTCATTATAGCAGACAGAGAGCTTTTTGGTGATCTGATAGTGTTAGATATGACTGATTACGATGTCATCTTGGGAATGGACTTTCTGATTAAGTACGGTGCCTCCATAGAGTGCCGTAAACAGAGAGTTGTATTCCAACCTGAAGTAGGAGTGCAGTTTGGGTACATCGGAGAACCAAAGAGAAAGGCCAAGAAGTTTCTCTCGGCTCTGAAGGCACAGAAATTACTGGATTCAGGATGTACAGGATTCTTAGCACATGTAGTCAGTACCAGTCAGAACAAGGACCAAAAGCTAGAAGAGGTTCGAGTGGTATGTGACTACCCAGCAGTCTTCCCTAAGGAGTTACCAAGCCTAGCACTAGACAAGGAGATTGAATTTGAGATAGAACTTATCCCCAGTACGAATCCCATCTCCAAAGCACCCTACCGCATGGCTCCAGCCGAACTGAAGGAACTTCAGGAGCAACTACAGGAGCTGCTTGACAAGGGTTTCGTACGCCCTAGTCACTCACCATGGGAAGTTCCTGTATTGTTCGTGAAGAAGAAGGACGGGAGCATGCGCCTGTGTATAGACTACCGGACACTAAACCAAGTCACGATTAAGAATAGGTATCCTCTTCCCAAGATAGATGACCTGTTTGATTAGCTAAAGGGAGCAGCAGTGTTCTCTAAAATAGACCTCAGATCGGGATATCACTAGGTGAAAGTTAAAGAAGGTGACATACCCAAGATAGCTTTCAGGACCAGATACGGACATTATGAGTTCGTAGTCATGTCCTTTGGTGTGACGAATGCTCCAGCCACCTTCATGGACCTCATGAACAGAGTATTCAGAGAATACTTAGATAAGTTTGTTATCGTGTTCATCGACGACATTCTTATTTATTCCAAAACTCAGGAAGAACACGCAGAGCACCTGAAGATAGTACTGCAGACCCTTCAGCAGAACCAGCTGTACGTCAAGTTCACGAAATGTAAATTCTGGCTCGATCAGGTATCCTTTCTGGGTCACATCATCTCCAGAGATGGTATCATGGTAGACCCCAGTAAGATAGAGGTTGTGAGTAACTGGAAAAGACCCAAGAATGCCAGTGAAATCAGAAGCTTTCTGGGATTAGCAGGCTACTACAGAAAATTTGTAGAGAATTTCTCCAGGATAGCCTCCCCACTAACAGCTCTCACTAGGAAGAACAGAAAATTTCAGTGGACAGAGGACTGTGAGAACAGTTTCATCGAGCTAAAAAGAAGATTGACCAGTGCTCCCATTCTGACTCTGCCAGAAAACACAGACGGCTTTGATATTTACAGTGACGCCTCTAAATTGGGACTAGGAGCAGTACTGATGCAAAATGGCAAGGTGATCGCCTATGCCACCACACAACTCAAGGACTATGAGAGGAACTACCCTACTCATGACCTTGAGCTTGCAGCAGTTGTCTTCGCCCTCAAAATTTGGAGACATTACCTGTATAGAGCTCAATGCAGAGTGTATACAGATCATCAGAGTCTAAAGTACTTCTTCACTCAGAAAGATCTGAATATGCGACAGCGCAAAGTAGGTATGTATGTGTAAAGTAACCCCCGTCGCCTTAGCAGGAGGGACGGGGGCGTTACAGTAGCTCTAGCTCATATGCTAGCTTGCCAACTCTTATGGTGATGAGGTATGGTCCCACATATCTGGGACTTAATTTGCCCTTCTTCCCAAAATGCATTACTCCCTTCATGGGAGCTACTCGGAGGAATACTGTATCCCCAACTGAAAAGAGCAATGATATGCACAAGGAAAAAAAACTCAATGAAAACCTCAAGGATAGACACATAAAGTCATGGCCCACCATTTCACTTTTTGTGGGCCCCATCATTTAATGTGTCTATCCTTGAGGTTTTCATTGAGTTTTTTTTCCTTGTGTATATCATTTTTCATCTGAAAACTCTAAGGGTCGGCGCCGTGTATCAGCATAACTTTTCTGACGGCTCTGAGCTGTCTCTATCCTCTGGCGGATCTGCTGTATAGCTGTCGTGGTATCTGTTACTAGATCTGTCTGAAGTTCTAGTGCTTTCTGTTCACCACTTCCATACCAGCAGATTGGAGATCTACACCTCCGCCCGTAGAGACCCTCGTAGGGTGCCATGCCGATAGTGGCCTGATAGCTATTGTTGTATGCAAATTCTGCTAAACATAGATATTTGCACAAACTTCCCTTGAAGTCTAGGGCACATGCTCGGAGCATATCTTCGAGTACCTGATTTACTCGCTCCGTCTGACCATCTGTCTGAGGATGGAAAGCTGTGCTAAACTTTAACCTGGTGCCCAATGCTGACTGTACACACTCCCAGAAGTGTGACGTGAATCTACTGTCTCTGTCTGATATAATGGTCCGTGGAACTCCATGCAGTCTGACAATCTCCTTGAGATACAACTGAGCTAGCTGTTCCATGGAGTAGGATATCCTGATAGCTAAGAAGTGGGCTGATTTAGTCAATCTGTCGACTATTACCCAGATGGTATCAAAACCATTCGTGGTTTTGGGTAGTCTCACTATGAAATCCATGGAAATATCCTCCCACTTCCATTCTGGAATCTGAATAGGCTGCAGAACTCCTCCTGGTCTCTGGTGTTCTGCCTTAACCCTATGGCAGGTCAGACAGGTACTGACATATCTAGCGATTCTCTCTTCATTCCAGGCCACCAAAAATGTTTCTTTAGGTCTTGGTACATCTTGGTGGAACCAGGATGCATCGCATAAGGAGTCCTATAGGCCTCATCTAGGATCTTCCTCCGTAGTTCCTCCTGATCCAGAACGCATAGTCTGTCACCAAAATACAATACCCACTATCGGATACTCTGAACTCTCCACTTCCTGATTCTGCTAACCCTTGCTTGATCTTCTGAATTTCAGGGTCTGATCCTAAGTTGTCTGAATGTCACCAAGAAGGGTAGATGTTAATATCATAGTAGAGAGTTGCCTAACTATAAGTTCGAGACCAAAATCTGTAATCTCCTTTTGTAGGGGCGGTGACATGGCTGCTAGGGATAGTAAGGTAGCACTATACTTCCTGCTAAGTGCGTCTGCCACCTTATTGGTTTTTCCTGGGTGGTAGAGAATGTCTATGTCATAGTCTTTGACCAGCTCGAGTCATTTGCGCTGTCGCATATTCAGATCTTTCTGAGTGAAGAAGTACTTTAGACTCTGATGATCTGTATACACTCTGCACTGAGCTCCATACAGGTAATGTCTCCAAATTTTGAGGGCGAAGACAACTGCTGCAAGCTCAAGGTCATGAGTAGGGTAGTTCCTCTCATAGTCCTTGAGTTGTGTGGTGGCATAGGCGATCACCTTGCCATTTTGCATCAGTACTGCTCCTAGTCCCAATTTAGAGGCGTCACTGTAAATATCAAAGCCGTCTGTGTTTTCTGGCAGAGTCAGAATGGGAGCACTGGTCAATCTTCTTTTTAGCTCGATGAAACTGTTCTCACAGTCCTCTGTCCACTGAAATTTTCTGTTCTTCCTGGTAATTCTCTACAAATTTTCTGTAATAGTCTGCTAATCCCGAAAGCTTCGATTTCACTGGCATTCTTGGGTCTTTTCCAGTTACTCACAACCTCTATCTTACTGGGGTCTACCATGATACCATCTCTGGAGATGATGTGACCCAGAAAGGATACCTGATCGAGCCAGAATTTACATTTCGTGAACTTGACGTACAGCTGGTTCTGCTGAAGGGTCTGCAGTACTATCTTCAGGTGCTCTGCGTGTTCTTCCTGAGTTTTGGAATAAATAAGAATGTCGTCGATGAACACGATAACAAACTTATCTAAGTATTCTCTGAATACTCTGTTCATGAGGTCCATGAAGGTGGCTGGAGCATTCGTCACACCAAAGGACATGACTACGAACTCATAATGTCCGTATCTGGTCCTGAAAGCTGTCTTGGGTATGTCACCTTCTTTAACTTTCACCTAGTGATATCCCGATCTGAGGTCTATTTTAGAGAACACTGCTGCTCCCTTTAGCTAATCAAACAGGTCATCTATCTTGGGAAGAGGATACCTATTCTTAATCGTGACTTGGTTTAGTGTCCGGTAGTCTATACACAGGCGCATGCTCCCGTCCTTCTTCTTCACGAACAATACAGGAGCTTCCCATGGTGAGTGACTAGGGCGTACGAAACCCTTGTCAAGCAGCTCCTGTAGTTGCTCCTGAAGTTCCTTCAGTTCGGCTGGAGCCATGCGGTAGGGTGCTTTGGAGATGGGATTCGTACTGGGGATAAGTTCTATCTCAAATTCAATCTCCTTGTCTAGTGCTAGGCTTGGTAACTCCTCAGGGAAGACTGCTGGGTAGTCACATACCACTCGAACCTCTTCTAGCTTTTGGTCCTTGTTCTGACTGGTACTGACTACATGTGCTAAGAATCCTGTACATCCTGAATCCAGTAATTTCTGTGCCTTCAGAGCCGAGAGAAACTTCTTGGCCTTTCTCTTTGGTTCTCCGATGTACCCAAACTGCACTCCTACTTCAGGTTGGAATACAACTCTCTGTTTACGGCACTCTATGGAGGCAGTGAACTCAAGGTGGCTTTAAACTAAGTAAGACTCCGAGGTATTCTCGTCTGCCTTGCAAAGTGAACACTTACTAAGGTTTTATAGACTCTTCTTTAAGTGGTTATGATAAGACCGGGTACTCTGATACCACTTTGTAATGCCCCGCCTCCTACTGTTTAAGCTGTGAGACCGGGGGTTACATTATGCTAAACTATTCTTGGGCTATCACTGTATATTAAGATGCGGAAAAGCTGAACTAATCAAAACTCTCTGCTATTTACTATAAAATCTGGAAATTATACCCAGAATACACTTCTGGAGAGGGAGCTTCTAGTCTGCCTTGGCTGATGTGTGGAGGAAGTATGGAACTTTGCTCTGATACCACTTTGTAATGCCCCGCCTCCTACTGTTTAAGCTGTGAGACCGGGGGTTACATTATGCTAAACTATTCTTGGGCTATCACTGTATATTAAGATGCGGAAAAGCTGAACTAATCAAAACTCTCTGCTATTTACTATAAAATCTGGAAATTATACCCAGAATACACTTCTGGAGTTGTACATATGCTACAGGAGATCGGAAATTTAAAAGTTCAGATTGGGAAATTGTAAGGCAAATCAAACAAGTAGTACAGAATTTACCCGACTGTTCTGATAAAATTACATCCCAGCAACATTTGTATTCCATCTTTCAAACTCATCTGTAGTTGATAAGTAAAAGGAATTCTGAATTTATGATTTGATATTGTCATCATACCTTCCTTTACTTTCTTTTTTGTTTCTTGCTGAGAATTAATTCCAGAGAATACCACTTTGTAATTTATCTCTTCAAAAGCTTCTTTTGGCAAAGCATCCTGACAAATACAGCATTTAGTAGCACCAGTGTCAAGTATAGCTTGTACCTTGGTATCAGGAATTCCTGGTATATGGAATATAATTTCCATATTATATAGGTACCAAAAAGAAATCCACAAGAGAAATCCACAACAAAGCGGAAGCGGGATTACTAGAAACTAATAACTCACTTAAAAGTGGAAATATTACAAGGATTTGTTTACAAAGAGGTCTTGAGTGTAGGCTATGGAAAGCTCGTGAACTCAAGGTGGCTTTAAACTAAGTAAGACTCCGAGGTATTCTCGTCTGCCTTGCAAAGTGAACACTTACTAAGGTTTTATAGACTCTTCTTTAAGTGGTTATGATAAGACCGGGTACTCATTTGGGCCCCATCGCATCTTATCATATCCTGCTTTTAGAGGTGTCAAAAACCTTTACAATACCTTATCCTAGAAGTAATATAGCACACTAGTAAGGTGGCAGTAGAAAGAACGGCTCCCCGGGGCTCAGTTCTTTCACATCATCCACCTGTATTACATTATTACAACTTTTGCTAAAGTGGTTCCTTCATCATTGTCCTTCAGCTCTTTCACACCGTCCACCTGTATGCCTTTTGCCAAAGTGATTCCTCCATTATTGCCTTTTGCTTGTATTGCTTGGAAAAGATAGATTCCTTCATTATCTTTCTCCACTGGTGCATCAATAATAGAGTTTATCATGCTTGCCAGTTTGTCCTTTATCTTTGTTGGAGCATCTTTTGTTTCTTCCAGTGCCATCTCTAATACATGGAATAATTCATTCTGATCATCAAGGTTCAGAGTAACATAGTGCACAAGTCTAGATAGAGCATCTGCAAGTTGATTGTTAGTACCCTCAATATGCTCAAATTTAATATTGACTCCCGTACCTGTTACGTAGTCAATAAATGAAATCCATCTTACCCTTGATGGTTTGTTTTGAGCAGTTTTATTAAAGAACTTGATAATAGCATGACAGTCTGTTCTGAGTGTAATTTCTTCCTTATCAAGATAATGAATCTTTAAAGCAGATAAGGCTTCCATACATGCATGTATTTCTGCATCAATTGCAGATTTTACCGTAGGGAACTTACCACTTGCATAGGCACAAATTCGTTCTGAATTTCTGTTATCAAATTTCCCTGGCTTCCATTTACAAATACCACCCCATCCCTCCATACATCCATCTGTTTCAATAATTATGTAAGAGTTACTGGGAGGTAATTCCAAGTCTGGTAAATTCTGTACTACTTGTCTGATTTGCCTTACAATTTCCCAATCTGAACTTTTAAATTTCCGATCTCCTGTTGGGGCTGTTTTTGAATATAAAGGACCAAGTAAAATGCTTAGATTTTTAATATATGGTCTGGCATAATTAATAATACCGAGCCATGATCTAAGTCCTTTAAGTGTCTGCAGTTTCTGTTCATCATAATCAAGAATTTTTTTGACAATATGCTGTTGCAGTTTTATCTTTCTGTTGCCAATAGTAGCTCCTAAAAATTCTATTTCAGGCTGAGCTATTTTCATTTTTGTTGGAGATAAAACTAAGCCCTCTTTTTCACAAATGTCTAACATTTTTGTAAGATGAATAACATGCTCTTTTTCTGACTCAGAGAATACCAGAATATCATCAATATATACAGTCAGAAATTCTTCACAATTACGAAAACAGTTATCCATTTTTCTTTGAAAAATAGCTGGGGCATTTTTGAGCCCAAATGGCATCACAAGCCATTCATATAGACCCTGAGGTACAAGGAATGCCGTCCAAGGGATTGATTCTGGGTCCATCATTACCTGGTGAAACCCTGACTTAAGATCAAACTTGGAAAAGATCTTACTATTTCCGATCTTTTTCAGGATTAAGTTAATCCCTGGTAAGGAGTATTGATCTTTATATGTGTTGTCATTCAAAGTTTTGTAATTGAAAACTAACCTCTCCTTCCCCTTTTTTTCTTGTCCAGTTATTGGGTCTACAGTTGTTCCAGATTGTACTACAAAAGCCATTGTTCTATGTCTGGAAGTATTGGGCTGAATAACCTTTAAAGATAATAGAGAATCTATATGAGTCTTAAAGGTTGCTTCCATAGCTGGTGTAATGTGCTTCAGAGGTTTATCTTGAATTGTTAAATCTGGGTTAATAATATCCAACTTGCATACTATTTTGTTTTTTGACCAGAATAAAGTTGGGTTTTCACCAATGTATCCCATATTCTTTAATTTTTGAATAGTTGGTGCAAATTGCAGATGAAAATTGGTTGCTATTCCCAGAAATTCTTTTCTATTTAACTCCAGTTCATTGGTAAGAGTAATAAGCTCTTCTGCTTCCATTTCTAATTCAGGAATCAGGAATGCTGAAGTATTTACCTCCGGTGTTGTATTGATTGTGGTAATGCTTCGGTAAAATGTGATTTCCGAACCCTCAATTCGTAGTCCTCCAGCGACTGTTCTGATAAAATTACATCCCAGCAACATTTGTATTCCATCTTTCAAACTCATCTGTAGTTGATAAGTAAAAGGAATTCTGAATTTATGATTTGATATTGTCATCATACCTTCCTTTACTTTCTTTTTTGTTTCTTGTTGAGAATTAATTCCAGAGAATACCACTTTGTAATTTATCTCTTCAAAAGCTTCTTTTGGCAAAGCATCCTGACAAATACAGCATTTAGTAGCACCAGTGTCAAGTATAGCTTGTACCTTGGTATCAGGAATTCCTGGTATATGGAATATAATTTCCATATTATATAGCCTGTTTAACAGAGATTTCGTTGGTGCTGAGAATACCAGCTCTGTTGGATTTTCTGGTGTCATAATTGCTAATTCTGTTGAACCAAAAGCTCCTTCTCCCCTTTCGGTTGATGTCAAGGAATCCACTTCTTCTATTGAGGGAGTAATAATTCTTTCTAGAATAAATTGAGCAATGCTTTCTCCTATCTGTAATGAGATTGAATTATTAGAATTATTGAGAACTAATAATTTAATCTCACCTCTGTAATCTGCATCAATGACTCCGGCTCCGATATCAATTCCTTGTTTTACTGCTGCTCCAGATCTGGATACCAATCTTGCATAACAATTGTCAGGAAATTCTAGACTTATCCCAGTTGAAACCAATATTCTTTCATGTGCAGGTATTGTGATATTTTGATCAATAAATATATCATAACCTGCTGCTCCCACTGTTCTTCTTTCAGGGATTTTTGCCGTTAGTGAAAGTCTTTTTACCTTTAGGAATTCAAAAGAAACCTTTCTTCTTCTACTTCCTTCCTCCACAAAAGAAGGCAAAATATCATCATCAGAGTCAATAACAGTGTCTAAAAGAATTGATTTTCCCTTGGTGTTGTTCAGAGTTGCCTGTAAATGTTGCGTGTAATCTAACAACTCCTTAATAATATCATCTTGTTTTTGATATGGTGGAATAGATAATTGTTTCTTCATAGGAATTGTCTTATGAAGGTAATATTTTGAACAAGATGGACATGATGTCATTTTGCAGGTTAAGCAATGTATTCTCATGGTATCTGTAGTAATCATTTTGCAAAATGTACAGTAGAGATACTTAGCTTCAGGTATAACTGAATTTTCTTGCCAGTTATGTTGGCAATTCTTCATAGTATCTCCAACAAAAACTTGTGATCGCCAACCACAATGTTCATCCCCCATCATGAACGCTGTTTCCCAATGCAGATCATCTAAGGCATAACGAACATAATTTAATGGTCCCCCTTCTCCTTCAGACAGACTGCAAATAGCATCAGAGTCAGGTTCATTCAGATCAATAGATAAAATATCATAATCAGAGGGAAGATCTAATTGATCCATGACTGCTGCTCGTGCAATATTGCCTGTCTTTCTTTTGCAATCTCGGGCAAAATGTCCTGGTTCCCCACATATAAAGCACTTACATTTATGTTGCTGTTCAGCCTTTTTCTTTTTAAAAACCCTCACATGTGTATCATGAGGTTTTCCTTTGTAACTCTTTGATTTTCGGAGACCATACTTCTTTTGCTTCCCTTCATAATAACCTGGAATAGGGATTTTATTGCAAAAAGCCAAGTCTTTAACACTTCGCTGTATTGCTGCCTTTTTACACAGTTCCGCCAAATATTGATAAATAAAATGAATACGTGGCATAACACCAATTTGATTTCCTGCATGTCTTAATTTGAAGGCTGCTCAATATCATTAGAGATTAATGGTGGTAATTTTCGGAATAATTTGTCAGATAATTCAGAGTTGATGAACATTCTTCCAGATTTAGCAGCTAAGACTTTATAATCATTTAGAAAATGCAGAATATCTTTCATACTAGAACATGTTAATCGTTCCAGATCTATATAAGCCTGATCTTGCTCTACAGTCGTACCTTGATATGGGTCCTCTAGTAAGATGAACCGCCTGATAGCTGATAATACATTTTGAGTTTCCCCTGCCATCTGAATAAGTTCCTCATACTCCTGGACATACATCATTCTCCATTGTATCCACATTTTTTTTTCATTTTCTCCCAGAAGATTTTCAACAAATTGAACTTTTTGTTTATTGTCTAACCATGTACGATCATTTACTAAATTATTAGTAATTGATTCCCATCGTGAAATAACATCATGGTATTGACTAATATCTTCAGGAAGTACTAGCATGGCACCAGTATTCTGTTGTGCAGATGGTAAAACCCAAGTATTATGTTCAAGGGCCTTACCTTTAAATTTGCCTTTGAATTGCAATTCAAAGGCAAATTTAAAGGTAAGGCCCTTGAACATAATACTTGGGTTTTACCATCTGCACAACAGAATACTGGTGCCATGCTAGTACTTCCTGAAGATATTAGTCAATACCATGATGTTATTTCACGATGGGAATCAATTACTAATAATTTAGTAAATGATCGTACATGGTTAGACAATAAACAAAAAGTTCAATTTGTTGAAAATCTTCTGGGAGAAAATGAAAAAAAAATGTGGATACAATGGAGAATGATGTATGTCCAGGAGTATGAGGAACTTATTCAGATGGCAGGGGAAACTCAAAATGTATTATCAGCTATCAGGCGGTTCATCTTACTAGAGGACCCATATCAAGGTACGACTGTAGAGCAAGATCAGGCTTATATAGATCTGGAACGATTAACATGTTCTAGTATGAAAGATATTCTGCATTTTCTAAATGATTATAAAGTCTTAGCTGCTAAATCTGGAAGAATGTTCATCAACTCTGAATTATCTGACAAATTATTCCGAAAATTACCACCATTAATCTCTAATGATATTGAGCAGCCTTCAAATTAAGACATGCAGGAAATCAAATTGGTGTTATGCCACGTATTCATTTTATTTATCAATATTTGGCGGAACTGTGTAAAAAGGCAGCAATACAGCGAAGTGTTAAAGACTTGGCTTTTTGCAATAAAATCCCTATTCCAGGTTATTATGAAGGGAAGCAAAAGAAGTATGGTCTCCGAAAATCAAAGAGTTACAAAGGAAAACCTCATGATACACATGTGAGGGTTTTTAAAAAGAAAAAGGCTGAACAGCAACATAAATGTAAGTGCTTTATATGTGGGGAACCAGGACATTTTGCCCGAGATTGCAAAAGAAAGACAGGCAATATTGCACGAGCAGCAGTCATGGATCAATTAGATCTTCCCTCTGATTATGATATTTTATCTATTGATCTGAATGAACCTGACTCTGATGCTATTTGCAGTCTGTCTGAAGGAGAAGGGGGACCATTAAATTATGTTCGTTATGCCTTAGATGATCTGCATTGGGAAACAGCGTTCATGATGGGGGATGAACATTGTGGTTGGCGATCACAAGTTTTTGTTGGAGATACTATGAAGAATTGCCAACATAACTGGCAAGAAAATTCAGTTATACCTGAAGCTAAGTATCTCTACTGTACATTTTGCAAAATGATTACTACAGATACCATGAGAATACATTGCTTAACCTGCAAAATGACATCATGTCCATCTTGTTCAAAATATTACCTTCATAAGACAATTCCTATGAAGAAACAATTATCTATTCCACCATATCAAAAACAAGATGATATTATTAAGGAGTTGTTAGATTACACGCAACATTTACAGGCAACTCTGAACAACACCAAGGGAAAATCAATTCTTTTAGACACTGTTATTGACTCTGATGATGATATTTTGCCTTCTTTTGTGGAGGAAGGAAGTAGAAGAAGAAAGGTTTCTTTTGAATTCCTAAAGGTAAAAAGACTTTCACTAACGGCAAAAATCCCTGAAAGAAGAACAGTGGGAGCAGCAGGTTATGATATATTTATTGATCAAAATATCACAATACCTGCACATGAAAGAATATTGGTTTCAACTGGGATAAGTCTAGAATTTCCTGACAATTGTTATGCAAGATTGGTATCCAGATCTGGAGCAGCAGTAAAACAAGGAATTGATATCGGAGCCGGAGTCATTGATGCAGATTACAGAGGTGAGATTAAATTATTAGTTCTCAATAATTCTAATAATTCAATCTCATTACAGATAGGAGAAAGCATTGCTCAATTTATTCTAGAAAGAATTATTACTCCCTCAATAGAAGAAGTGGATTCCTTGACATCAACCGAAAGGGGAGAAGGAGCTTTTGGTTCAACAGAATTAGCAATTATGACACCAGAAAATCCAACAGAGCTGGTATTCTCAGCACCAACGAAATCTCTGTTAAACAGGCTATATAATATGGAAATTATATTCCATATACCAGGAATTCCTGATACCAAGGTACAAGCTATACTTGACACTGGTGCTACTAAATGCTGTATTTGTCAGGATGCTTTGCCAAAAGAAGCTTTTGAAGAGATAAATTACAAAGTGGTATTCTCTGGAATTAATTCTCAGCAAGAAACAAAAAAGAAAGTAAAGGAAGGTATGATGACAATATCAAATCATAAATTCAGAATTCCTTTTACTTATCAACTACAGATGAGTTTGAAAGATGGAATACAAATGTTGCTGGGATGTAATTTTATCAGAACAGTCGCTGGAGGACTACGAATTGAGGGTTCGGAAATCACATTTTACCGAAGCATTACCACAATCAATACAACACCGGAGGTAAATACTTCAGCATTCCTGATTCCTGAATTAGAAATGGAAGCAGAAGAGCTTATTACTCTTACCAATGAACTGGAGTTAAATAGAAAAGAATTTCTGGGAATAGCAACCAATTTTCATCTGCAATTTGCACCAACTATTCAAAAATTAAAGAATATGGGATACATTGGTGAAAACCCAACTTTATTCTGGTCAAAAAACAAAATAGTATGCAAGTTGGATATTATTAACCCAGATTTAACAATTCAAGATAAACCTCTGAAGCACATTACACCAGCTATGGAAGCAACCTTTAAGACTCATATAGATTCTCTATTATCTTTAAAGGTTATTCAGCCCAGTACTTCCAGACATAGAACAATGGCTTTTGTAGTACAATCTGGAACAACTGTAGACCCAATAACTGGACAAGAAAAAAAGGGGAAGGAGAGGTTAGTTTTCAATTACAAAACTTTGAATGACAACACATATAAAGATCAATACTCCTTACCAGGGATTAACTTAAACTTGGAAAAGATCGGAAATAATTTCTGTGCCTTCAGAGCCGAGAGAAACTTCTTGGCCTTTCTCTTTGGTTCTCCGATGTACCCAAACTGCACTCCTACTTCAGGTTGGAATACAACTCTCTGTTTACGGCACTCTATGGAGGCACCGTACTTAATCAGAAAGTCCATTCCCAAGATGACATCGTAATCAGCCATATCTAACACTATCAGATCACCAAAAAGCTCTCTGTCTGCTATAATGACTAGCACTGCTCGGAGCCAGTGCGTGGATGCCATGATTTCTCCTGAAGGTAGGGTTGTCAAAAACTGACCACTGAGTACATATGGAGATATTGCTAACTTTTCGGTGAATGTCCTGGATATATAAGAATGGGTTGCCCTAGTATCGAATAAGACAGTTGCACTTTTCTGTAAAATACTGATCTGACCTGTAACAACTGTCGAGGCATTCGCTACGTCCTCTCTGATGAGTGAATAGATCCTCGTGTTCGTTGTGGCTGAGGGAGCTTCTAGTCTGCCTTGGCTGATGTGTGGACCATCTAAAGCAGCCTGCATCTGGTGCAACTGGGCTGGTTTGTCTCCGTACTGAATCGGCTGCGGTAGGGTAAAACTGGTCTTGTTCGGGCATTGTTTGGCCATATGCCCTTCCTGGCCACATTCGAAGCATCCTCATGTGCCCTTGCGACAAACTCCGGGGTGGAATTTCCCACAAGTAGAACACTTGGGATAGCTAGGCTGTTTACTAGCTGGTCCTCCTTTTGGATAACTCCCTGGTTTACGTTTATGGCTGGAGTTCCCTTTCCAGTTAGAGTTGTGGTCCTGGTGTTTCTGAGTACCTGAGCCTCCTTGGCCTTTAGACTTTGAAAAGTCTTGCTTCTGCTGCTTGATGTTGTTCTGGTAATGCTCGGTGGTCAGAGCACTGCTTACTAGTTCTTCTGTAGTTTGCGGCCTATGAACGCCGCTGGCTACGTTCAGGGCTATTTCCGACCTTAGCATTTTGAGCATCAATAAGACTCGTTCTCTTTCAGTGCTGACTAGTTCAGGGCATAGACGAGCCAGTCTATTAAATTTCTTCACGTCTTCCTCAACTGAGAGGTTGCCCTGACGAAATTCGGTGAACTCGTCATAGTGGCGATTTGTGACCCGCATGTGAAAGAACTCCTCAAAGAATTCTCTCTCGAAGTCGACCCATGTCATCTGGTTCACCGAGCACTTCGCTTTAATCCTCTCCCACCACATACGTGCATCTCCTGTCAGGCAGAATGAGGCGCATTTCACCTTTTCAAACTCTGGCCAGTCCAGAAGCTCCATCGTACTCTCCAGTGTTTTGAACCAGGCTTGGGCATCCCACGGTTCACTGGTGCCTGAGAATTTCTCTGGCTTGATCTTCTGCCACTGGATCAGATAGGCTTCTCTCCTTGCCCCTGCTGTTGGGGATGCTGGTGCTGTAGGTTGGACTAGTGGAACCTCTATCACTACTGGGGTTGCTAAGTTAGGTTCTGGAGTGGCAATGGGAGTGTTCTGCTGATTAGCCCTTAGGGTGGCTATCTCCTGTTGTTGTTCAGCTAATTGCTTCTGTAACTGAGCCACTACCTCTGTAAGGTCTGGAGGAGGCACTGAGCTGCCTGCCTCATGCTGGGGCTCAGTAGCGGGTGCCTTTCTAGCTGGGCGTCCTCGTACAATTTTCTAGAAAAATAGAGGACATACATAACTAATACAATCATATTAGCATAACTATTATTATCATGTTAGATGCTATCATATATAAACATGCTTTAGTTATCTATGAACATGAAAGCAAGAAACATAAATAAAGTGAGAGATATTCTTACTTGGAAGATGCAGGTTCAATGCTGATGTGTGTGTGGAGGAAGTATGGAACTTTGCTCTGATACCACTTTGTAATGCCCCGCCTCCTACTGTTTAAGCTGTGAGACCGGGGGTTACATTATGCTAAACTATTCTTGGGCTATCACTGTATATTAAGATGCGGAAAAGCTGAACTAATCAAAACTCTCTGCTATTTACTATAAAATCTGGAAATTATACCCAGAATACACTTCTGGAGTTGTACATATGCTAAAGAAGGGAACCTAAACTTTCTATTTGATCAAAAAGCTGAAATTAGACACTTCCAGCTGAAATCAGATATTCCAATCGATCGACTGATCGATTGGAGTTATCTGATCGATCCACTGATCGATTCAACGTGCTACTGTGCATGGGGTCAATTCTGGATCGATCGGCTGATCGATCCAGCCTGGCCAATCGATCCGATAATCGATTCAGAGGCTCTCTGTTCGCTGAAATTAAATTCCTGATCGATCGGCTGATCGACCCATGGCCGATCGATCAGCTGATCAACTCATCAGCTCTCTGTACACGGAAGTCGCGTTTTAATCGATCGGCTGATCGATCGAGGACTTCTCAATCGATCAGCTGATCGACTCAGCTGCTCACTGTTCGCGGGGAATCACCTCCCAATCGATCGGCTGATCGATTGAGGACTTCTCAATCGATCAACTGATCGATTAAGTTTCTGATTTCACTGAAATCCCCCACGAACTCATACAGAACTTTCAGAACTCAACTAAAACATAAAACAATACCACTAGACAGGTTATTACTTATACTTTGCTAACTAATATCAAGATAATTAGAAGTCTAAGCATGACATAATACATACTTTCACAATTCATGATAACTAGCATCCTAAAAGTGCCGGGAAGTAACAACATAAGGAAATACTAAGTTTTTAAGTTTGCTAGTTCCCAAAGATCTTTATTCCAGGTTCCTTCTCACACACATCTGATCGCATTGCCCTCCAGCCTCCGCTAGTCCATCTTCCCTTTACTTTTATCTGTAGTATAAGGAAAAAGAAAACTATAAGCTTGGGAGCTTAGTAAGAACCATCTACCTCACAAATACATGCATTCGAAGAAATCATGCTTTCAAGGATGCTTTTTGAAATATATGCTGATGATTATGCTGAAAAATGCTAAAACATAGCATATGGACATACAAGTCATGCTAATCAATTACTGAACATAAAGTTATTCATTGTATCAACAAGCAAACTAAACCGATACATAAGCTAAGCTATTTGTTATAATAAGAAAACTAAACTGAAGCTAAGCTGTATTCACATATCTGGTTTGTGAAGTTTGAAAAACTATTTTCATAATTAGATAAAAATAATAATCATGCTGCTGATGGGCCCGGCAACTGTACTTGCTATGCGCGCGTCCCTAACTAGACTCGAGGTAGCTAGTCCCGAATCTAGTAGGGTTTACTAGGTTATCTAAACCTAGGGATGACTATGGGAGCCCAACCCAAGGACATCTGAGAGTCCAGAAGAAGAAAGGTTTCTTTTGAATTCCTAAAGGTAAAAAGACTTTCACTAACGGCAAAAATCCCTGAAAGAAGAACAGTGGGAGCAGCAGGTTATGATATATTTATTGATCAAAATATCACAATACCTGCACATGAAAGAATATTGGTTTCAACTGGGATAAGTCTAGAATTTCCTGACAATTGTTATGCAAGATTGGTATCCAGATCTGGAGCAGCAGTAAAACAAGGAATTGATATCGGAGCCGGAGTGAAGTAGAAGAAGAAAGGTTTCTTTTGAATTCCTAAAGGTAAAAAGACTTTCACTAATGGCAAAAATCCCTGAAAGAAGAACAGTGGGAGCAGCAGGTTATGATATATTTATTGATCAAAATATCACAATACCTGCACATGAAAGAATATTGGTTTCAACTGGGATAAGTCTAGAATTTCCTGACAATTGTTATGCAAGATTGGTATCCAGATCTGGAGCAGCAGTAAAACAAGGAATTGATATCGGAGCCGGAGTCATTGATGCAGATTACAGAGGTGAGATTAAATTATTAGTTCTCAATAATTCTAATAATTCAATCTCATTACAGATAGGAGAAAGCATTGCTCAATTTATTCTAGAAAGAATTATTACTCCCTCAATAGAAGAAGTGGATTCCTTGACATCAACCGAAAGGGGAGAAGGAGCTTTTGGTTCAACAGAATTAGCAATTATGACACTGGGATAAGTCTAGAATTTCCTGACAATTGTTATGCAAGATTGGTATCCAGATCTGGAGCAGCAGTAAAACAAGGAATTGATATCGGAGTCGGAGTCATTGATGCAGATTACAGAGGTGAGATTAAATTATTAGTTCTCGATAATTCTAATAATTCAATCTCATTACAGATAGGAGAAAGCATTGCTCAATTTATTCTAGAAAGAATTATTACTCCCTCAATAGAAGAAGTGGATTCCTTGACAGAATTAGCAATTATGACACCAGAAAATCCTACAGAGCTGGTATTCTAAGCACCAACGAAATCTCTGTTAAACAGGCTATATAATATGGAAATTATATTCCATATACCAGGAATTCCTGATACCAAGGTACAAGCTATACTTGACACCGGTGCTACTAAATGCTGTATTTGTCAGGATGCTTTGCCAAAAGAAGCTTTTGAAGAGATAAATTACAAAGTGGTATTCTCTGGAATTAATTCATACTTACACATGCATGGCTTAATCTTTGAGACAAGCATATGACTACTGGCAGGATCAACCAGGCAATCCCTCCCAAAGGTCGGGGTTTGTTGCACGTATTAGCTCTAGAATTACTACGGTTATCCGAGTAGGGGCATACCATCAAACAAACTATAACTGATTTAATGAGTCATTCGCTTTCTTCATACCAAAAAGAAATCCACAAGAGAAATCCACAACAAAGCGGAAGCGGGATTACTAGAAACTAATAACTCACTTAAAAGATTGAATTATTAGAATTATTGAGAACTAATAATTTAATCTCACCTCTGTAATCTGCATCAATGACTCCGGCTCCGATATCAATTCCTTGTTTTACTACTGCTCCAGATCTGGATACCAATCTTGCATAACAATTGTCAGGAAATTCTAGACTTATCCCAGTTGAAACCAATATTCTTTCATGTGCAGGTATTGTGATATTTTGATCAATAAATATATCATACTCTGGCATTCTCTGGATATCAATCAACAGGAAATCCAAGGCCAAGTAACTATAACAAGAATGATGTAGAAGACATACATAAAGAGGAATTCGCTGGTGTATTCTTAAACTATCAAGATGACACTGACGAAGAGGAAGAATTACAATACACCAGACAAAAGAATAATAAAGACAAATTCAGTCAAGGACGATGGGATACCCTTGGAGAGCCAAGTGGTAAGTATGACTATTTGGTTAGATATGACATCCCAAGTAACTTTTTTGAAACAGAAATACCTCCACCCACGGGATGGGATGATGAAGAAGTATCTGAAATAGTTTGTCCAAGTATTTGGGAGGATACACCCTGGGAAGATGATCCGGAGTTTGACCCAAATGATCTAGCAGAGGAAAGCTCAGATATAAATGGGTTAAATGGAAATCAAGAAGAAGAAGATCCAGATCCAGAATCTTATTATTTGGGACTTCAAAATCAGGAGATGGATTATCCGTTATTAGCACCACCAAACCAAGACCCGCAAGAAGATATTCTTGATAGAGTGAAACCACGAAGTGCATGACCATGCCCAAATGAGTCAATATGAGATATTGAGCTCATTTGATTGAGTGAGTCTACTTGGAGTTCAAGATTTGGGACGAGAATACCTCGGAGTCTTACTTAGTTTAAAGCCACCTTGAGTTCACGAGCTTTCCATAGTGCCCAATGCTGACTGTACACACTCCCAGAAGTGTGACGTGAATCTACTGTCTCTGTCTGATATAATGGTCCGTGGGACTCCATGCAGTCTGACAATCTCCTTGAGATACAACTGAGCTAGCTGTTCCATGGAGTAGGATATCCTGATAGCTAAGAAGTGGGCTGATTTAGTCAATCTGTCGACTATTACCCAGATGGTATCAAAACCATTCATGGTTTTGGGTAGTCTCACTATGAAATCCATGGAAATATCCTCCCATCTCCAAAGCACCCTACCGCATGGCTCCAGCCGAACTGAAGGAACTTCAGGAGCAACTACAGGAGCTGCTTGACAAGGGTTTCGTACGCCCTAGTCACTCACCATGGGAAGCTCCTGTATTGTTCGTGAAGAAGAAGGACGGGAGCATGCGCCTGTGTATAGACTACCGGACACTAAACCAAGTCACGATTAAGAATAGGTATCCTCTTCCCAAGATAGATGACCTGTTTGATTAGCTAAAGGGAGCAGCAGTGTTCAGAGTAACATAGTGCACAAGTCTAGATAGAGCATCTCCAAGTTGATTGTTAGTACCCTCAATATGCTCAAATTTAATATTGACTCCCGTACCTGTTACGTAGTCAATAAATGAAATCCATCTTACCCTTGATGGTTTGTTTTGAGCAGTTTTATTAAAGAACTTGATAATAGCATGACAGTCTGTTCTGAGTGTAATTTCTTCCTTATCAAGATAATGAATCTTTAAAGCAGATAAGGCTTCCATACATGCATGTATTTCTACATCAATTGCAGATTTTACCGTAGGGAACTTACCACTTGCATAGGCACAAATTCGTTCTGAATTTCTGTTATCAAATTTCCCTGGCTTCCATTTACAAATACCACCCCATCCCTCGGGATTACTAGAAACTAATAACTCACTTAAAAGTGGAAATATTACAAGGATTTGTTTACAAAGAGGTCTTGAGTGTAGGCTATGGAAAGCTCGTGAACTCAAGGTGGCTTTAAACTAAGTAAGACTCCGAGGTATTCTCGTCTGCCTTGCAAAGTGAACACTTACTAAGGTTTTATAGACTCTTCTTTAAGTGGTTATGATAAGACCGGGTACTCATTTGGGCCCCATCGCATCTTATCATATCCTGCTTTTAGAGGTGTCAAAAACCTTTACAATACCTTATCCTAGAAGTAATATAGCACACTAGTAAGGTGGCAGTAGAAAGAACGGCTCCCCGGGGCTCAGTTCTTTCACATCATCCACCTGTATTACATTATTACAACTTTTGCTAAAGTGGTTCCTTCATCATTGTCCTTCAGCTCTTTCACACCGTCCACCTGTATGCCTTTTGCCAAAGTGATTCCTCCATTATTGCCTTTTGCTTGTATTGCTTGGAAAAGATAGGTTCCTTCATTATCTTTCTCCACTGGTGCATCAATAATAGAGTTTATCATGCTTGCCAGTTTGTCCTTTATCTTTGTTGGAGCATCTTTTGTTTCTTCCAGTGCCATCTCTAATACGCAGAATCAGGAAGTGGAGAGTTCAGAGTATCCGATAGTGGGTATTGTATTTTGGTGACAGACTATGCGTTCTGGATCAGGAGGAACTACGGAGGAAGATCCTAGATGAGGCCTATAGGACTCCTTATGCGATGCATCCTGGTTCCACCAAGATGTACCAAGACCTAAAGAAACATTTTTGGTGGCATGGAATGAAGAGAGAATCGCTAGATATGTCAGTACCTGTCTGACCTGCCATAGGGTTAAGGCAGAACACCAGAGACCAGGAGGAGTTCTGCAGCCTATTCAGATTCCAGAATGGAAGTGGGAGGATATTTCCATGGATTTCATAGTGAGACTACCCAAAACCACGAATGGTTTTGATACCATCTGGGTAATAGTCGACAGATTGACTAAATCAGCCCACTTCTTAGCTATCAGGATATCCTACTCCATGGAACAGCTAGCTCAGTTGTATCTCAAGGAGATTGTCAGACTGCATGGAGTCCCACGGACCATTATATCAGACAGAGACAGTAGATTCACGTCACACTTCTGGGAGTGTGTACAGTCAGCATTGGGCACCAGGTTAAAGTTTAGCACAGCTTTCCATCCTCAGACAGATGGTCAGACGGAGCGAGTAAATTAGGTACTCGAAGATATGCTCCGAGCATGTGCCCTAGACTTCAAGGGAAGTTTGTGCAAATATCTATGTTTAGCAGAATTTGCATACAACAATAGCTGGCGGATCTGCTGTATAGCTGTCGTGGTATCTGTTACTAGATCTGTCTGAAGTTCTAGTGCTTTCTGTTCACCACTTCCATACCAGCAGATTGGAGATCTACACCTCCGCCCGTAGAGACCCTCGTAGGGTGCCATGCCGATAGTGGCCTGATAGCTATTGTTGTATGCAAATTCTGCTAAACATAGATATTTGCACAAACTTCCCTTGAAGTCTAGGGCACATGCTCGGAGCATATCTTCGAGTACCTGATTTACTCGCTCCGTCTGACCATCTGTCTGAGGATGGAAAGCTGTGCTAAACTTTAACCTGGTGCGGATCAGACCCTGAAATTCAGAAGATCAAGCAAGGGTTAGCAGAATCAGGAAGTGGAGAGTTCAGAGTATCCGATAGTGGGTATTGTATTTTGGTGACAGACTATGCGTTCTGGATCAGGAGGAACTACGGAGGAAGATCCTAGATGAGGCCTATAGGACTCCTTATGCGATGCATCCTGGTTCCACCAAGATGTACCAAGACCTAAAGAAACATTTTTGGTGGCCTGGAATGAAGAGAGAATCGCTAGATATGTCAGTACCTGTCTGACCTGCCATAGGGTTAAGGCAGAACACCAGAGACCAGGAGGAGTTCTGCAGCCTATTCAGATTCCAGAATGGAAGTGGGAGGATATTTCCATATATGCAACATGTCTTTTGAAAACTTATAATATACATACTTAAACATAATCTCAACATAAGGGGGGGCCCCGGCTTGTACCACATACATATATGCGTGCATCCTATGTAGGTCCAAGGTAGCAAGTCTTGAACCCTACAAGGCATACATACTAGGCCCGTTTCTTAGTCCATCGACCTAGGGACACTTAGGAGCCCATCCCTAACGAGGCCTGTTTCTTAGTCCATCGACCCCGGGGCGCTTGTGGAGCCCACCCTTGGTACAAGCCTTAAAAGTAAAGTAGCATGTCGTACATATCGTAATTCTTAACTTATCATTCATGTCATAATCATATCATGAAGAGTGCTCCTAGTCCCAATTGATAGGGAAGCAACTCTTAAGCATAACATAAAGCATGTATAATTGGGCACACAGCACATCATGAATTTGGGCACACAGCACATCATGATTACATGCATAATTGGGCACACAGCACTTCATGAACTTGGGCACATAGCATATCATAAATTTGGGCACATAGCATATCATAAATTTGGGCACATAGCACATCATCATGCATAGGTCATAAGCATACATAAATGAGTATAGCAACATGGCATATTCTTATCATATCATAAAGCATTACATGTGAGGCACATGGGAAATCATAATTAGGTCTCTAACCCTAATATCATGTAGTGGCCGAAACATGTAGTTGTAGCCTAGGTTAGCAAGCAACATAAGAGCATGTGAACCCTAAACCTTTATCATATCTTATATCATAAGGAAACACCTTAAGTATGTTTGGTTTGGGTTCCAAGCTTCCTAGGTCTTTACTTATATCATGGCCGAAACCCATCAAGCCTCAAATTAGGTTATAAGCAACATACAAACATATAAACCCTAACTAATGTCATATCATATATAATAAGAAACAACTTGAGCATGTTTAGTTGGGTTCTAAGTTCTCTAAGCTTTTAACCTTAACATGGCCGAACCCTAGCAAGTATGATTCTAGGTTACAAGTAGCATGAAAGTGTTGAACCTTAAATCCATATCATAATACATATCATGAGGAACATCATAAGCACATTTAGTTCAAGTTCCAAACTTCCTAAGCCCTTTAATCCAAGGTGGCCGAAACTTATCAAGCATGGGAATTAGGTTTTTAGTGGCATAAGAGCATGAAAACCATAAATAATTTCATAGCATTTATTACAAGAACATCATGAGCATATCTAAGTTGGGTTCTAAGTTTCCTTAGGCCTTTAACCTAATGGTGGCCGAAACATGTAAGGCATAGACTAGTTTTCATGTGCCATAAAAGCATGTAAACCCTACATAAATTTCATGGCATTTATTACAAGGAATAACATGAGCAAACTTAGTTTAAGTTCTAAACATCCTAGGTCTTAAAACCTTGTGTGGCCGAAAGTTGTAGAGCATGTAACTAAATTTCTATGCAACAAACAAGCATAAGGACATCAAGTTAGTTTCATATCTTTTTATCAAGAAGGTCATGAGCATCTTAAACTTGTTTTAAACTTTCCCTAGGCCTCATATCTCAACCTAGCCGAATCTTCATAAACATGAAATAGAGTTCAAATTAACATAAACTCATGGGCATATCATATTGGCTTCATATCTTATCTTAGGGAAAAATCATGGCATGCTTAGTTTTAGGTTTAAAGCTCTTCTAGGCCCTTAGTTCTACCATGGCCGAATGTTCATGAGCTTGAAGATGAAGTTAAAATCAACAAACAAGTGGAAGAAAATGTTAACAACACTATTATCATAGGGCACATATCCTAAGAACAAGGGAGCATGCTTAGTTTGAGTCCTACGCTTACTTAGTTCTTTTGTTCATGCTTGGCCGAGAATCTAAGATCATAAATCTAAATTCTAACTAAACATTCTAGCATAAAAACATTAGGTTAACCTCCTACCATAAAATACATATCATAAGAAATATACTGAGCACCTCTAGTTGAATTTTAAAGTTCCTTAGATTCTTCTTTTTATCTTGGCCGAAATTTCCATGAAGCAACCCTAGGTTTTTAAGCAATCTATCTTCATGAAAACCATATGAACTATTGTACCACAGGTGAGGGGAAGCTTACCTCCTTTCGCTTGTGATTTTTCTTAAGAAGAAAAGTATCCTAGGTGCCAAGGAAGGAGAGAGCTTCTTCTTCTTGTACCTCCTTTTGTTTCTCTTGCTTGGAAGGGATAGATCTTGAAGGTCTCCTCTCTAAACTTAGTTTTTCTTGAAGAGAAGCTTAGCTTAGCTCTCGGACAAAGGAGAGGGAGGGAGTTCTTGGTTCGGTGAGGAATGAAGAAGAAAGAGGAAGGAGGAAGAAATGATTTAATCCCTTATTTTTCTTCTCCCAATCTATTTATTCCCTTGCCCATGAAACATGTCTTCATTCACTCCCTCAACTCCTCTTTTCCCCCACTCCATTAATTCCCATGAAAATAGAGAGAGGGAGGGAAGTAGTAAATCCCTCTTTTGCTTGCTCCTTTTCTTAACCAAGAGGGAAAAGAAGGTAAGCAACTTGGTTTTCTCTTGTTCTTTTTGCTTAGTTTTATTTTCTCCTTTAACTAAATTTTTCATTCCTTTCTATCTAATTATTTCTCCTTATCCTAATGGTTATCATTCATCAATTTATCTCCATAAATTGTGAGAGGTTCAAGGTTCAATCCTTGACCTCACCTTTTCTTATTCTATATTTTCTTTTGTTTTTATTTTCCTTTTTCTCTTATTCTTATCATTCTTTATGCTCTAAGGAAAATAATATTCATATACCTATTTTATAATTTCGTGGGTGTTACAGTTACCCCAGGAGATGTTAGCTATCCATAACGTATTTCATGTCTCTATGCTGAAGAAGCATATCCCAGATGCCACCCAGGTGATTGAGCCCCAGTCGGTACAAGTCCGTGAAGACCTCAGCTATGACAGTCGGCCTATTCAGATAGTAGACCGAGCAATTAAGAAATTGCGGAACAAGGAGGTACCATTAGTAAAAGTCATTTGGCAAAATCAAACCACAGAAGAGGCAACTTGGGAGACAGAAGCTAGTATGAGACAGAAATACCCAGAGTTATTTTAAGTTCGAGGATGAACTTTTTATAAGGTATAGGGGATTGTAATGCCCGAAAATTCTCAAATTAATTTTAGAAATATTCAATAATTTTTCTGGAATTTTAGAATATTTTTATAGAATTTTTGGAGTAGCAGAAGTAGCAAAATTAAATAAAAACATAAAACAACCTAAGCGGGAATTGAACCCGCGACCTATGGACTCTATGACTTATAGGGTGACTTAGTAACCAAGGGGCCCCAGCAGGGGTGTGCTGAAAGAAAAGGAGAGCAATTATATTTAAGGTTTAGTTGGGGTGTATTAATCACTTAATATAAATAGGAGAATTAAGAGGGAATTTATTATTCTTGGATCGACAACTTTCCTTACCCTCAAACCCTCACCACCGAACCTCTCTCTCTTCTTCACCCTCTCGGCGCACAACCTCAAGAAGACCTAGGGTTCAATCCCTAGGGTCATAGGAGCACCCTCCGGTGACAACTCCGGCACGAGGACGCTCCCCTCCGCGAGAAGAACACGTAGACATAAGAGGATCGCCGAAGATGTCTTCTTCTCCGAAAACCTAGCGATCGGATTGTAAGAAAACATAGAGCAGGATGTAAGTAACCCCTCACCTGCAGTATAAGTAGCTAACCGTGTGTTTCTACATTCTTAGTCAGCTATATGTAGAATTAGAACACACCAGGTGCTCGATAGAATGACTAGCACAGTTATATGCCACAGTAGGCATTTTAATAACCCAGATAAATGCTATAGATGCATTTTAAATAGCGTACATAGTCTTGTTTCAGTTTATATGGGACTACGGTCCAATGGGTGGGCTCCCATAGTCACCTCTAGGTTCAGATAACCTAGCTCTAGGTTTAGATAACCTAGTAAAAGTAAGATGAGATAAATCAGTTATGAACAGTATTTTACTTTTATCAGTGGCACTATACTAGACTCTCAGATGTCCTTGGGTTGGACTCCCATAGTCGTCCCTAGATTTAGATAACCTAGTAAAGCCTACTAGATTCGGGACTAGCTACCTCGGGTCTAGTTAGGGGCGCACGCATAGCAAGTACAGTTGTCGGGCCCATCAGCAACATGATTATTATTTTTATCTATTTATGAAAATAGTTTTTCAAACTTCATAAACCAGATATGTGAATACATCTTAGCTTCAGTTTAGTTTTCTTATTGTTATAACAAATAGCTTAGCTTATGTATCGATTTAGTTTGCTTGTTGATACAATGAATAGCTTTATGTTCAGTAATTGATTAGCACGACTTGTATGTCCATATGCCATGTTTTAGCATTTTTCAGCATGACCATCAACATGTATTTCAAAAAGCATCCTTGAAAGCATGATTTCTTCGAATGCATGTATTTGTGAGGTAGATGGTTCTTACTAAGCTCCCAAGCTTATGGTTTCCTTTTTCCTTATACTGCAGATAAAGGTAAAGGGAAGATGGACTAGCGGAAGCTGGAGGGCAATGCGATCAGATGTGTGTGAGAAGG
The DNA here is from genome assembly GCF_018446385.1 of Zingiber officinale. Classification (NCBI taxonomy): domain Eukaryota; kingdom Viridiplantae; phylum Streptophyta; class Magnoliopsida; order Zingiberales; family Zingiberaceae; genus Zingiber; species Zingiber officinale. The sequence continues at coordinate 38,284,195 of NC_056007.1, read as the reverse complement.
AACCTGGAATAAAGATCTTTGGGAACTAGCAAACTTAAAAACTTAGTATTTCCTTATGTTGTTACTTCCCTGCACTTTTAGGATGCTAGGTATCATGAATTGTGAAAGTATATATTATGCCATGCTTAGACTGCTAATTATCTTGATATTAGTTAGCAAAGTATAAGTAATAACCTGTTTAGTGGTATTGTTTTATGTTTTAGTTGAGTTCTGAAAGTTCTGTATGAGTTCGTGGGGGATTTCAGTGAAATCAAAAATCTAATCGATCAGTTGATCGATTGAGAAGTCCTCAATCGATCAGCCGATCGATTAGGAGGTGATTCCCCGTGAACAATGAGCAGCTGAGTCGATCAGCTGATCGATTGAGAAGTCCTCGATCAATCAGCCGATCGATTGAAACCCGACTTCCGCGTACAGAGAGTTGATGAGTCGATCAGCTGATCGATCGGCCATGGATCGATCAGCCGATCGATCAGGAATTTAATTTCAGCGAACAGAGAGCCTCTAAATCGATTATCGGATCGATTGGCGAGGCTGGATCAATCAGCCGATCGATCCAGAATTAACCCCGTGCACAGTAGCACGTTGAATCGATCAGTGGATCGATCAGATAACTCCAATCGATCAGTCGATCGATTGGAATATCTGCTTTCAGCTGGAAGTGTCTAATTTCAACTTTTTGATCAAATAGAAAGTTTAGGTTCCCTTCTTTAGCATATGTACAACTCCAGAAGTGTATTCTGGGTATAATTTCCAGATTTTATAGTAAATAGCAGAGAGTTTTGATTAGTTCATCTTTTCCACATCTTAATATACAGTGATAGCCCAAGAATAGTTTAGCATAATGTAACTTGGAACCCCTATATAATGGGGTCTCGAATAGAACAACGAAGACGATCAACTCTGTAAGTCTTTTCTAAGCAACCTCTGCGCTCTTAAAGTGTAAAAGACTTCTCCGCCATCAAAGAAGGAGACTCTTTTAGTGCGTCTTTCCATCGCCTTGGATTAACAACCGTCTCGGTTGTAACCAAGTCAAATAGCTGAGTCATCTCTCTTTTCTTTTCTGTTAATCACTTTAATTATTAGTGTTGCTTTAATTTAAGAGTTGAAAGTTTGAGGAGGGTATAATTTTTTATTGCAGGCAATTCACCCCCCTCTTGCCGATCCCTGTTGCACCAACAGTTAAGTCGACCGATCCTCTGGTTCAATCGATCTATCCTCTGGTTCAATTGACCAATCCTCTAGTTCGGTCGACCGATCCTCTGGTTCGGTTGATCGATCAAGTTTTCATCGGATTGTGCTCTGCTTTGGTCTGAACTAGTCTTTGGTCTGAGTTAGCCTTGTTCGATAGATCGATCCTCCGGTTCGATCGACCGATCAGGTCATTCCCTGCAAAATAGAGTTAGACAATTCACTCCAAAACAAAGGTTAGCATAGTAATATCATGAGATGCATAAATAGTAAAAGACAGTAACACTGTTTTGATCTCAACTTGGAAACCTTTCCGGTTTCTTCAGTTGGATCAGCGACCTAGGGTTTGTTCCTTCCTGGAGCATGACCTCACTGTCGCTCCTCCAGTTGCTTACCTAAATCTACTTACCAAACATTGGTCCTCCAAACCTATTTGGACTTTGTTGCTTAGTATCGGATGGACCCACCAGGACTTACCCTCGATCTTCGGTCCTCCAAACCTATCGAGCTTCCATACTAAGTGTCCGGTCCTCTCCACCAACTTAGTCTTTCCTACCTAGTCGCGACTAGGACTTTCTTGGTTGAGTAAATAACCTGCACACTCAGACAACTTGTTGATCACAACAAGACTTAACTTGAACCTTTGATAATATCAAAGCTCAAGTTTGATTCTGGTGCGCCCTGTACCAACAAACTCCCCCTTTTTGATGTTTGACAATCATAGTTCACAGTTAAGTTAATAACATATGCAAACATACAAGTAAACAAGTATTTAACTCTCCCCCTGAGTTAAACAACTCCCCCTGTATTCACTATCTCTCTCTCTCTTTGACACACATTAAAAATAGGAGAAATATGAACAACAAGTAATAAACTTTAGAAACAAAAGGGCTTGAAAAGTGTGAATTAGAAACTTCTAAAAGATATGAATTTTAAAATGAACATAAATAAAATATATTTTGAAAAAATAACTATTGAAAAATTCTTTTGAAGAAATTTTCAAGCATTTTGTAATATCATTTTTAATTATTTTCAATATACTTTTGAAAAAATATTTATAAGCTAATTTCAAAAATATTTTCAAGGAATTTTCAAAGAATTCACTAAGTAAAATCTTTCAAAAATATTTTTAAAATAGATATTCAAGACTCAAAATATTTTTTCAAAAACAAGATGCTTCCAAAATAATTTTTTAAAGTAATTTTATAAGAGTGATTTTCAAAAAAATATTTGTCAAGGAAAAATAATTTTTAAAAAGATTTGTAAAGAATTTTTATCAAACATATTTTTAAAGAATTTTTTAAAGTATATTTCAAACTATGATTTTGCAAAATATTTCCAAAAATATGATTTTGAAGAATATGTTGTTAAAAGAGAATGCTTGAACTATGTTTAAAGGAGAATATTTCGAACTCAAATTTTTTCAAAACTCTTTTTGAAGATACAAAATGATTTTTCAAAAATATTTTATTTTGAATCTATTTAAAATATGTATATTTCAATATAGGCTATCCCTCTTAGCCAAACACTCGTTTGAATATCCTTGTTACCCTCAGGGAAGATATGTCTATATGTGTCTAAGGGTTATGATTGACTTTAAAATCTAAAGACTTAGGTGATGATCAATAATAATATATAATACACCCAATCAATCGTCAATCAAAATTTTGAAAATCTTTTTAAGAAAATATATTTATAAGTTTTTAAATATATTTTCAAAAATAGTTTTAATTTTCTTAGCATATCACTCATTCTAAATTTTCAAATAGTGAGATGACTTTATTAATTTAAGAATTAATTTTATTAATTTTGAAAATTTATTAATTTAATATAATTTTGTTTAAGGTTAAAGTATTTTATTTGTTGATTAAAGTTGAAATTTATTAAAGATTAATCATGTGTATTAAGATGAATTAGTTAGGGATAATTAATAATTAATTTATTTTTAATTAATTTTTTATTAATTTTGATTATGTTTTAATTAATTTTTATTTTAATTTGAGTTTAATTAAGTTGGAATTAAATTTTAGATTAAGTTTTAAATAAATTTTGAATTGAGTTTGAATTAAATTTTAATTAATTTTGATTTAAAGTTGTAATTTGTTTTTTTTTATTTTAATTAATTTTAGATTTTAAGTTAAGTTTAAGTTAATTTTATATTTTATGTTTTAATTAGTTTTTTTGTTTTAATTAATTTTAGATTTTAAGTTAAGTTTAAGTTAATTTTATATTTTAAGATTTAATTAGTTTTTTTTGTTTTAATTAATTTTATATTTTAAGTTAAGTTTAAGTTAATTTTAGATTTTAAGTTAAGAATTTTAGATTTTATGTTAAAGATCATTTGAGTTTTAATAATTTAAAGTTAAGTTTTATTTTAATTTTAGTTTTAATATAAATTTTAATTATCTAAGAATTATTATTGATTAAATTTAGATAACTTAAGTTAAAATGTTAATTAGAATTAATGTTTTAATTTGGTTTAGTTAACATTGATTCAATTAAGTTTAATTAGATTAATTGATTAATTAATAGTTAATAATTAATTTAGTTTGAATTTAAAGTTAATTTAGTTTGTCTTTATTAGAGTTCTAATTAAGTTAATATTTATTTAATTTAAGTTTTAAGTGATTTTAATTTTGAATTATATTTTATGTTTTAATTTATTTTAGTTTTAATTAAATTTTAATTAATTTTGATTTAAAGTTTTAACTTGTTTAGTTACTTCAACTAGGTTTAAGTTAAGTTAATTAGATTTAAATTATTAAGAATTTTGAAAAGGTTGTTCAACCCATGTTAGATTCAAACTTAGATTTGGATTAATCAAGCAAGTTTCTTATGAATAAGTTTTTAGTTCAGTGGTAAATTATAAACAGTTGCTCACGACTAAGATGGAAAGGAACAACCATTGGAATAGTCGTAGTGTAATTAGGTATTAGTTTATCTTGACTAATAAATTACACTAGTACACTCTAAGTGTATTGAGTAGGACCATTTTAGGTAAGTTCTTTTTATACTGACTTAATAAAAGAACTAGACCTTAGTTATTATGGAAGTGTGTGCTCTTAATCCTAATATAATAACAAGCACATATATTTAGTATTTATTTCTTTAATTTATCAAAGGGTGAGATTTAGTTCGATAAATCAATAGGCCCGATAAGTTGGGAAATGATATTACTCATAGGGTGTGTTGTTGATTATAAAAGGAATATATGTCCTAGTTATCTAGGTTGAGAATGTCTCCAAAAGGAACTCATAAGGATTGTCATGTTAAACCCTGCAGGTGGACTTAGTCCAACGTGACAATGAAGTTGAGTGGTACTACTCTTGGAGCTAGATATTAATTAAGTGAGTTATCAGTAACTTACTTAATTAGTGGACATTCATTATCTTAAACACAGGGAGACTAACACACTCATATATGAATGAGCCCATAATGTAATTTGGGATTGGTGTGGTAGTGCAATAATAACTTTCTAGTGGAATGAGTTATTATTGATGAACTTGAGTTGTGTGTTCGAGGCGAACACGAGATACTCAAGCTCATCGGAAGGCCAAAATAAATTTCTCCTCTAGGTCCCTATTGTAGCATCATTAAAGCCTCAAGTACACTCATATAAAGCCCTTCTTGGTGTCCAAGAAGAGGTCAGCCCATGGCTTGGTGACCAAGCCAAAGGGGTCGGCCAATCTCCTTCACAAAGGGGCCGACCCTTTGCTTGGTGTCCAAGCAAAGAGGGGCCGACCATAATATATCAAATAAGGAGGGGTGTTTTGAATTTTTAAAAATCTTCTCTTTGTATAAAACTACAAGTTTTAAAAGAGAGTTTTTAAAATATAAAACTTTCCTTATTTGAATTAGACCACATGGTTTAATAGAAAGTTTAAAAGTTTTAAAACTTTCCTTTTTTAACCATCCTCATAGTTTTTAGAAAAAAAGAAAGAGAAGTTTTAAAATTGAAATTTTCTAATTTTGTAACCATGTTAAAAAAGGAAATTTTAGAAGAGAAGTTTTAAATTTTAAAACTTGGTTTTAATTTTTAAAACTTTCCTTTTTTAACATCCACAATAGGTAAGAGAGCTTGTAAAATTTTATGAGAGGATTTCTTCTTTTATAAAATTTTATAAAAATTATTTCCTTCCTTTTTAAGGGGTCGGCCACCCTTGCTTGGTGCCCAAGCAAGGGGCCGGCCAAATTAAATCATCATCCAATCTATGATTGATGATTGATTCAATCAAGAGGAAAGAAAAGGAAAAATAAAAGGGGAAAAGGAAAAACAAGAGGAAGATTTTATTTTTTATAAAAAGTCTTTCCTTATTTGCCTTGGGCAAGTAATATAAAAGAAGGGGAGGAGAGGCCTCATGACATAACAATTCTTATTCTCTTGGTGGAGTTCCTCATTGTGACTGGCCCTCTCTCCCTCTCTTTTCCCTTTGCTCTCTTTTGCTCCTTGGTGGTGGTGGTGGCCGAAACTTAGAGAAGGAGGAGAAGCTCTTTGGGTGGTGTTAATCTTGGAGGATCGTCGTCCACACGACGTCCAAGAGGAGCGCGAGGAATACAGCAGAAGATCTCGAGGTTATTAGCATACAAAGAAAAGGTATAAATAGTAATTTTCTTCTGCATCATGCTAGTTATTTTTCTTTGTTAGAATTTCAAACACAAGAGGCATTAGATTCTAGTTTTTCGAATGGTAATTCGAGTTTGTGTTTTCTTTTTGTTTTTCAAATTTGTGATTCGATTGTTCTTTTTGGTTAAACCTAGAGTTATATAAGGAAATTAAATATTAGCTTTCCTTAAAAGGTTTTGTCTAGGCAGTGGTGGATGCTCCCATACCCAAGAAGGTCATGTGCCTCGTCATGCAGTCCTGGAAGCTAATTTTGGAAATTAATATTTAATTGAATTTATAACATAGGTTGATTTGGATCAATAGTGTTAAGTTCCGCTTGCGATCCAAATCTAAACCATTAAGAACAGATAAGTTAAATTTGGAATCAATAATGTTAAGTTCCTTTTGCGATTCCTAATTTAACTTCTAAAGAACACAATAGGTTATTTAGGAAAGGTTTGACACTTGTACAAAATTTTGTACAGTGGAACCGGTACGATCTTCCTAGGACAAACCAACAATCAGAGGCTGGGATTCAATCCCAATTGTCTGCACCTGGTACACCCCAACAGAATGGTGTGGCAGAACGAAGGAATAGGATTCTTATGGAAATGGTTAGATCGATGATGAGTTATTCAGAATTACCAAATTCGTTTTGGGGATATACTCTGGAAACAATAGTATACATTCTGAATATGGTACCTTCTAAAACAGTACCCTCTACTCCCATGAAATTATGGAATGGGTGTAAGCCTAGTCTGAATCATATCCGAATATGGGGTAGTCCAGCACATGTGCTGAAGGGAGATACTGACAAGTTGGAATCAGGTACAGAAGTTTGTCTGTTTGTGGGATATCCTAAGGGAACGAAAGGTGGTTTGCTTTATAATCCTAAAAATCAGAAGATCATTATAAGCACTAATGCTTGATTTTTAGAAGAAGATTATGTAATGAACCATAAGCCCATGAGTGAAATTTTTCTAGAAGAAATTAGAGAGGACACGCCTAATTTAGTACCAACAGTGCAAGATGAAATATCACAAGAAATTGCAACACGTATCACAAATGATACATAACAATAGACAGTGTCTCGTCGTAGTGGGAGGGTTGTTAGGCAACCTGAAAGATTCATGTTTTTGGGAGAGTCGTCGGACTTAGTCCCAGGTAAAAATGAACCTGATCCTAGAACATATGAAGAAGCACTCCAAGATATAGATGCAACATCTTGGCAAAGAGCGATGAATTCTGAAAAAGAATCTATGTATTCTAATAAGGTTTGGGAGCTTGTAGAACCACCAAATGGTATAAAAGCCGTTGGATGTAAGTGGATCTACAAAAGGAAAAGAGGGATAGATGGGAAGGTGAAAACCTTCAGAGCAAGGCTTGTAGCGAAAGGGTACACTCAGAAAGAGGGAATCGACTATGAGGAAACTTTTTCGCCGGTAGCCATGCTTAAGTCTATCTGGATACTCTTATCCATTGCCGCTCATATGGATTATGAGGTTTGGCAAATGGATGTCAAGACAGCTTTCCTTAACAGAAGTCTTGAAGAAAACATCTATATGAAGCAACCAGAGGGGTTCATTGAAAAAGGCAAAGAGCACCTAGTGTGCAAGCTAAAACGGTCGATTTATGGACTAAAGCAAGTTTCAAGATCTTGGAACATCCGTTTTAATGAAGTAATCCAATCATATGAACTTATTCAGTGTCCAGATGAGTCTTGTGTATACAAGAAGTGTGATGGAAACGTGGTGATATTTCTTGTACTATACGTAGATGACATTTTGTTAGTTGGAAATAATATTAAAGTGTTGTCGGAAGTAAGGGTATGATTGTCCAAACAATTCAATATGAAGGACTTAGGAGAATGCGCACATATTCTTGGGATCAAAGTAATAAAGGATCGCAATAAAAGGATGTTGTGCTTGTCACAAGCTTCATATATTGATACAATCATAGCTCGTTTTAGCATGCAAGACTCTAAGAAAGGTTTTCTACCTTTTAGGCATAGAGTAGCTTTATCTAAAGAGATGTCTCCGAAGACATCAAAAGAGATAGAGGACATGAAGGCAGTTCCTTATGCTTCAGCTGTCGGAAGCCTAATGTATGCTATGTTGTGCATGAGACTGGATATCTGTTTTGTCGTGGGCATGGTTAGCAGATATCAAAGTAACCCTGGATAAGGACATTGGACTGCTGTAAAGCATATATTGAAGTACCTGAGAAGGACTAGAGATTATATTCTGGTTTACCAAGCAGATGATTTGCTCCCTGTGGGTTATACAGATTCTGACTTCCAATCAGATAGGGACAATAGTAAGTCTGCATCAGGCTATGTGTTTACTTTAGGAGGTGGAGCCATTGTATGGAGGAGTGTTAAGCATAAATGCGTTTCTGACTCAACCATGGAAGCTGAGTATGTGCCAGCCTCTGAGGCAGCAAAAGAAGCAGTGTGGCTCAAGAACTTCCTAATGGACTTAGATGTGATTCCTGGTTTTCCCAAAATCATCATAATTTATCGTGATAATAGTGGTGCAGTAGCAAACTCGAAGGAACCACGAGCCCATAAGGCGAGTAAACACATAGAGCGCAAGTACCACTTGAAACGAGACATCGTAAACCGAGGAGAAGTTGTTGTCGCCAAGATTACATCAGCAGATAACCTGACACATCCTTTCACTAAGGCCCTTCCAGCGAAAGATTTTGATCGGCATGTTGAAGGAATGGGAATCAGATGTATGGCAGCGTTTATGACACATAGTCTTTTAGTATAAGTAGGAGATTATTAGAGTGTATACTAAAAGTCTAGCTTTTTGTAAACATTTATTTTGAAATAAAGAATCGCATTGGTCAAATGTCTACATTTGTATGCTAAATGTAGTTGTTCAATTAATTTATATTGTAGATAACATGGTGTGTGGTGTCACACACAGAAGATCATGTTATCAATTCCTTATAAATTATAAACAGTAGCTCACGACTAAGATGGAAAGGAACAAACCATTGGAATAGTCGTAGTGTAATTTGGTATTAGTTTATCTTAACTATAAAATTACACTAGTACACTCTGAGTGTATTGAGAAAGACCATTTAAGGTAAGTTCTTTTTATACTGACTGAATAAAAGAACAATACCTTTTGATATTATGGAAGTGTGTGCTCTTAATCTGGATATAATAACAAATACATATATATAATATTTATTTCTTTGACTTATCAATGGGTGAGATTTAGTTTGATAAATCAAGAGGTCCGATAAGTTGGGAAATGATATTATTTATAGTGTGTGTTGTTGATTATAGAAGGAAACTGTGTCCTAGTAATCTAGGTTGATAATGTCCCCAAAATGAGCTCATAAGGATTGTCATGTAAACCCTGCAGGTGGACTCAGTCCGACATGACAATAAGGTTGAGTGGTACTACTCTTGGAGCTAGATATTAATTAAGTGAGTTGTCAGTAACTCATTTAATTAGTGGATATTCGATATCTTAAACACAAGGAGATTAACACACTCATGATAAGAAGGAGCCCAAAATGTAATTTGGGATTGGTGCGATAGTTCAATAATAATTCTTTAGTGGTATGAATTATTATTGATAAAATTAAGTTGGGTGTTCGGGGCGAACACGAGAAGCTTAATTTCATCGGGAGACCAAAACCAATTACTCCTCTCGGTCCCTATCGTAGCCTCTTATTTATAAAGTATTATACCCACCCATACCCACCTTCTTACCCACCTTAAGGTGGTCGGCCAAGCCAAGCTTGGAGCCCAAGCTAGGGTCGACCAAACCAAGGTGAGTTGGTTTCATTAAATGGTCGGCCTAGCTTGAACCCAAGCTTGGTGTGCCGGCCACATTAAATTAAAAAGGATTGTATTTTTAAAATCTTTCTTATGTGGAAGCCATGGTTTTAAAAGAGAGTTTAAAATTTAAATCTTTCCTTTTATAGCTTTTTACAAAAGATTAAGTGAAAGATTTGATATCTTTCCTTATTTGTAGTTAAAAGGAAGATTTTAATTTTTGATAAAACTTTTCTTTTTTGTAACCATCCTCATGATTTAAAAGAGAGTTTTAAAATTAAAATTTTCCTTTTATAGTTTCTACAAAAGATTAAGAAAAAATTTGATATCTTTCCTTATTTGTAGATTGAAAGGAGGATTTTAATTTTAGAGAAAACTTTCCTGTTGTAAATCACCCACATGTTTTAATAGAGATATTTTAATTTATAAAAGTTTCCTTTTATGACCAACCATGAAGGAAATTTTTAAAGAGAAATTTTTATTTAAAAATTTCCGGAAACAAATTAGGAAGTTTTAATTTTGTGTTTAAAACTTTCTTTGTTTGGAGGGATTAAGGTAGCCGACCATATAAAGTTTGAAAGGGAAATTTTATTAAACTTTCCTTTCATTGGCAAAGAGAATAAGGAAGTTTTAATAAAACTTTATTTATTTGCCAAGACCAAGGAATATAAAAGAGATAGTAGAGGTGCCTCACCTCAGAACAATATCTCTTCTATTGGTTCCTCTCTTTCTTGGTTGTTGGCCAGCCCCTTTCTTCCTCTCCATCTCCTATTCTTCTTCCTTAGCTTGGCCGACGACATCTTCATCTCAAGGAGTTTTTGTTGGTGGCCAGATATTGTTAGAGGAAGAAGGAGAGATAGGAGACTTTGTTTCTAGCACCCCTTGGAGCTTGGTGGTGGTGGCCGAACCTTATTTTTTCTTGGAGATCTTGTTGTTGGTTGGTCCTAGGAAGATCGTACAGGTTCCACTGTACAAAAATTGTATACAAGTGTCGAACATTTCCTAAACAACCTATTGTGTTCTTTAGAAGTTAAATTAGAAATCGCAAACGGAACTTAACATTATTGATTCCAAATTTAACTTATCTGTTCTTAATGGTTTAGATTTGGATCACAAGTGAAACTTATCACTATTGATCCAAATCAACCTATGTTATAAAGATAATTAAATATTTATTTCTAAAATCGGCTCCCAGGTCAAACATGGCGAGACACTAGGCCTTCTTGGGTATGTGATCATCCACCACTGCCTCGACAAAGCCTTTAATAGAAATTCAATATTAAATTTCCTAAAATAACATTAGGTTTAACCGAAAAGAACAATCGAATCACAAATTCGAAAAATAAAAAAAAAACACAACTCGAATTACAAATTCGAAAAACTAGAATCTAATGTCTCTTGTGTTTGGAATTCATACAAAGAAAAATAACTAGAATGATGCGGAAAACAATTACTAGTTATACCTTTTCTTTGTATACTAATAACCTCGAGATCTTCTACCGTATTCCTTGCCTCGCCTTGGACATCGTGTGGACGACGATCCTCCAAGATGAACACCACCCAAAACCTTCTTCCTCCTTCTCTAAAATCCGGCCGCCACCACCACCAAGGAACCAAAGAGAGCAAGGGGAAAGGGAAGGGAGAGAGGGCCGACCATAATAGAGAGCTTAACAAGAGAATAAGAATTGATTAAACATGAAGCCTCCCCTCCCCTTCTTTTATATTACTTGCCCAAGGGAAATAAGAAAAAGATTTTTACAAGAATTAAAATCTTCCTCTTGTTTTTCCTTTTCTCCTTTTATTTTTCCTTTTCCTTCCTCTTAATTGATTCAATCATCAATCATTGATTAAATTGATTAGTCGACCCCTTGCTTGGGCACCAAGCAAGGGTGGCCGACCCTAAGAGAAAAGAAATAAAATTTTTTGTAAAAATTTTATAAGCAAAGTAGAAAAACTCTTATAAAATTTTACAAACTCTTTTTTAATTTCCTAACATGGATGTTAAAAAAGGAAAGTTTTAAAAATTAAAACCAAGTTTTAAAATTTAAAACTTCTCTTCTAAAATTTCTTTTTTTTTAACATGGTTACAAAAAAAAGAAGTTTTAAATTTAAAACTCTTTTTTAAAAAACCATGAGGATGGTTAAATAAGGAAAGTTTTAAAAACTTTTAAAACTCTCTTTTAAACCATGTGGCCTAATTCAAATAAGGAAAGTTTTAAATTTTAAAATCTCTCTTTTAAAACTTGTAGATATCTACAAAGAAAAGATTTTAAAAATTCAAAACACCCCTCATGATTTGAATTATATGGCCGGCACCCTTTAAATTAAAAGTGGTCGACCACCTTAAGGAGATTATGACCGACCCCTTTGTTTTGGTCAACAAGTCATGGGTCGGCCCCTTCTTGGACACCAAGATAGGCTTTTCATGAGTGGATTTAAGGCTTCATTGAGGCTACAACAGGTACCTAGAGGAGAAATTGGTTTTGCCCTTCTGACGAGCTTGAGTATCCCGTGTTCGCCCCGAACACACAACTCAAGTTCATCAATAATAACTCATTCCACTAGAGAGTTATTATTACACTACCGCACCAATGCCAAATTACATTATGAGCTCCTTCTTATTATGAGTGTGTTAGTCTCCCTGTGTTTAAGATATCGAATGTCCATTAATTTAATTGAGTTACTGACAACTCATTTTAATTAATGTTTTAGTCCAAAAGTAGTACCACTCAACCTTATCGTCATGTCAGACTAAGTCCACCTGCAGGGTTTAACATGACAATCCTTATCAGCTCCTCTTGGGGCCATTCTCAACCTAGATAACTAGGACACAGTTTCCCTCTATAATCAACAACACACACTATAAGTAATATCATTTCCCAACTTATCGGGCCTATTGATTTATCGAGCTAAATCTCACACTTTGATAAGTTAAAGAAATAAATACTAAATATATATGCTTGTTATTATATTAGGATTAAGAGCACACACTTCCATAATAACTAAGGTCTAGTTCTTTTATTAAGTTATAAAAAGAACTTACCTAAAATGGTCATACTCAATACACTTAGAGTGTACTAGTGTAATTTATTAGTCAAGATAAACTAATACCTAATTATACTACGACTATTCCAATGGTTTGTTCCTTTCCATCTTAGTCGTGAGCAACTGTTTATAAATTATAAAAACTGATAACATGATCTTCTGTGTGTGACACCACACACCATGTTATCTACAATATAAATTAATTGAACAACTACACTTAACAAATAAATATAGACATTTGACCAATGTGATTCTTTTATTTCAAAAATAAATGTTTAACACTTGTGGTGGCCGAAACTTGTTGGAGAAGAAGGAAGCTTGGGTGGTTCTCGTCTCGGTAGATCGTCAACCACATGACGTCCGAGATAAGAAGAGGAATACGATAGAAGATCAAGAGGTTGTTGCTTACAAAGGAAGGTATAACTAGTCATTCTATTTCGCATCATACTAGTTTTCTTTATATAGATTTTAAAATACTAAACACAAGAGGCATATGATTCTAGGTTTCGAATTTGTGATTCGAGTTTGTGTTCTTTTCTTTTCTTTTTTGATCTTGTGATTCGATTGTTCTTATTGGTTAAACCTAGGGTTACTATAAGGAGATTGAATATTAAATTTTTTTAAAAGGCTTTGTCAAGGAAGTGGTGGATGATCCCATAACCAAGAAGGTCTAGTGCCTCACCATGTTTAACCTGGAAGCCAATTTTAGAAATAAATATTTAATCAACTTTGTAACATGGGTGGACTTGGATAATAATGTTAAGCATCATTTGCGATCCAAGTCTAAACCTCTAAGAACAAATAAGTTAAATTTGGAATCAATAATATTAAGTTTCAAATTTCTAAAGAACACAATAGGTTGTTAGGAATGGTTCAGGACTTGTATAAAATTTTTGTATAGGGGAACCGGTACGATATTACGCGTATCAACCAACAGGAAAAAGGCTCAAGTGATGCTCGAGATTAAGAAGAAGCCTAAAAGAGTCATGCCCATGGTATGTAAAGGGAAAACACATAGTGTGCTTTACATGTAATGAGAAAGGACATTATCACAACCAATGCCCTACCGGAAGACAACCAAAAGGAAAAAAAGGAAGAGGCAAAGATTGAAGGGGTGCTCCTAAGGTAAACCTTGAGGTATTTGTTAGTTTCCCTACTGTTCTTGTCTGATACCGTTAACGGGTGAGCCACAAGGTAGTCTCCTTGTGCTTTGATGAAGTTGTCGAGCATAGGCTCAGCAGTTGAGGAGTCTATGTTGACCCATCACGTGCACCCTTATTTATGTCTGCATCACCCACCATTTATAATGTTACATCCTTTCATGATAAACATGTAAAAAAAACTTAGTATATTGACTTTAGTAATAGGTACCATGAAGATGGAAAGTTACATGTTCCTAAGTATAACTCTAGGATCAAGCAAGCAAATGTCATCTTCATTCTTGTAATCATTTGTTAATTCATTCTTTGTGTATTTCCTTTATTTTCTTATATACCATTTTATTGCTTGTAAGAACATTTGTAAGAGATCTTTCTACACCCGGAGGGTATTCAAGAAGGAGAAAAATAGAGGCATTTTTGAAGTGACTCACCTAAAAAGTCATAAGTAGTGGAATAGAAACCGAGGGTTCCAAACCACATAAAAGGTTTGTATATTGTGTGTTTTTTTTGTATTTGAATTGTTTGTTTCATATTTCCACTATGCTAACTCAAATCGTAGAGAAGAATGAAAGAAATTTAAAGCATTCACCTCCTCTAGCCATAACATTGATCCTACACATATGATATAGCTAAGGACACTTTCACATTGACCTTGCCTGTCGAAGAAGAGGAAAAGAAGATACAAATCACCAAAAGAAGAGGAAAAGAAGATACAAATCACCAAAAGTTAGTCTGGTGTTCTTGGATGGAAAAAAGCATTAGAAAAATTTTAGAGGACTATGTGTTATATAAAGGCTTTGAGATTAGACACATGAAGACAAAACTATAGGATGAAGTTTTGATCCTGCCCGAGAGTCGAGGTGACGGACGCTGGAGATGTGGCGCTCCTGTTGACCGTGCATGGACCTCCGAGCTGACTAGCTTGCAAGCACAAAGCGTCAGTGCCGAGCCAGGGAGTGGTTCCCCGACGATGGCCCTCCGACGCTCAAGTCAGATCTCTGACGAAGGCAACAAGCAAGGAAAGAAATGAAAGTGGCAGCATAACTGTAGCTAGAGTGGAATGCGCATACCCCCGTTGAAGCTTGGGGTTCTATATATAGGGCTCTCGGGGGTGTGCAAGCACGCTCCTCAAGACATGCACGTATCTCAAAGCTCTCCCTGATAGGACATGTCAGAAAAGTGTACTTGACACCATACCTCAACAACCCGAGTATATCCTGATAAGACAGTGGAAGCTTCCATCGTACGATTCTCTGCCTGATCATGCCGCCAACCATGCTATCTATCTGCGACACGGGTCTCGAGGAGGATACCAGTTGATCCTACCTCTGTCTGCCAGTGGGTTGAGCGGGTGGGCCGCTTGGCCAACTTTTGTATGCTAGCGGGTCGAGCGAGGAGGCCACTCGGCTAATTCTACTATCTGGGTCGAACGGGACCACCGTTCGGCTACTTCCATTGTCCAGGTTTGCTGGGTCAAGTTTGCACTTTGATCGTTGTGATCTGATCTGTGGCCGATCCGGATGTCCACCTGGCACATGCCCAGCTGCTCAGCAAATGACTTGCTGGTCGGCGCCTACTTTGGTTATAGTTGAGCGTCGGAAGCTCGATGCAAGACCGAGCTATAATAACGTCTGACCGACCATTCCCTAGTCCGATCGGCAGATGGGGTCGCCTAATCGGTTGCTAGCCCAGGGCGTTGACTGCCTTGACTTTGACTTTCCATGTGGCATTGACCTCTCTACGAGACGGGGCCCGACCTTATCATCGGATCACATGCCTCCCCCTTAAGTCTAGTCGAAGGAGGCGGCAAGTTCGACTGACTGGACAAGGTAGTTTGGTGATTGGTTGGCCGATCGGCCAGTATGCTGGTTGGACCCCGACTAATCTACGTAGGACTGATATTCAAGGTTGCTCGGCATTCTGAGGGTTTGCACTTCCTTCGGTGTCTTTGGATGAGTGCGAACCGCACGGACAATGCTGACGTAGTCCAAATCTCCTTGGAATTCGTGTAAATCCCCCAATTAAGGTCGACCACACGCCCACGTCTAATAATGGCGCCTAGTAAATGCCACCCTGTGAAAGTGTGCCACGTCTCACCGCCGCAGTCGTCGCACGTCCGAGGCGACAGATGTAGATGTGACGTTTGATGGTTTGAATTCAACGGTTGGATCTGCGCTCCGATTCCCGTGACCTAGATTGGACGGCTCCGATCGGCCGAGGCCATCCTTTATAAAGCCTCCACATCTTCCTCTTGCTCACTTTGCGTCTTGTTCTCCGATAGCTGTTGACAATTTTGTGTGTGCGACCAGTGCTCCGCGTCTCTGTGCTCTTCTCCCTCGGTGACTTCTCCTTTTCGTAAGCTCCTTTAAACTTTCCCGTCATCCAGTTCTTGTCGTCCTTTTCTCCCCGCGCCACTATTCTGGTGTGTGTTTCACGTTTCTCCTCCCTTTCGTCTGTCGAGCTTTTTGTTTTTTGGCTTTCCGGCGATGTCGAGCTCTTCTCAACCATCCAACCCCACTTCCGGTCTCTGGTACCATACCATGGAGACTTGGTTCGACTCGAGCGACGTTGCAAGCCTTATAAATACTTTTGACCTTCCTTCTGACCATGAACTAATCTTGGCCTCCCCGTCCGATCGGCCAAATGATCCGTCGACCGACACAGTCTGTTTCTTCCGAGACCAATTCGTGGTCGGTCTTCGATTCCCCATCCATCCCTTCATAATTGAAGTCTGCAATTACTTCCGTGTCCCTCTTGCCCAGCTCGTCCCCAACTCATTTTGCCTGCTGTGTGGTGTGGTCATGTTATTCCGAATGCAGAGAATTCCATTAACGCCTCGGGTATTTCATTACTTTTATTATCCCAAGCAGTCCGAGCTGGGCACCTACCTCTTCCAGTCCTGGGCCGGTCTGGTCTTTTTCGATAAAATGCCAACTTCCAATAAACATTGGAATGATTATTTTTTCTATATGCGACTCCCCGAGCGGTCGAGCTTTCATACCAAGTGGCAGGTCAGACTACCACCCCCACCAGATCTAAAGAAATACAAGAGCCAGCCGAACTACCTCCACGTAGCTAACATGCTGGCTGACCTGAAATTTGACATCCATAAGCTGTTGCCAGAGGGGGTGATGTATATGTTCGGGTTGAGCCCTATCCGAACGAAGCTCCCGAGCAGCCTAGGTATGGAATTTCTCAACCTTCTTCTCTTGAGTCTAACTGATTGATTCTTTCTTTTGCAGCTGAAATAATGATGCGCGCCCAGGCAGCCAGTTTGATGAAGTTGAAGGACGCTGAGATAGAGGAGGTAGCGGCGAAAGAAATGGCAAGCCTCGGCCTGAATCCGGTGGGCTCGCACGAGGGTACACCTGAGGGTGAGAGCACGCCGACTGTGGACGCAGGTGCTGCTGATCGGACAACCCACCTAGAAGGGATGAGTGACCTACCTCCTGACGTGCCGCCAGCCGCTCGAACCAAAGACTCGGATTCTGAGGGTGATAGCCTTCTGCTCAATACACGTAAGTGATGCCGAACAGCCACACCATCTCATTCTGCCACTTCGGCGGTGTGAGTCCCAGAGCATGGGGGCACCCTATCTTCCGCAAACGCCCGTGAAGCAGTAGAAGCCATTTCCTCCGACCGGACTCTATCACTTTTCGATCTGCCGCCGGACCCGATTGCTGCCCAATAGATCGCGTCTCCCCCTCCAGCTCGGCGGAGGATTCTGTGATCTAGTATTCTCCCGGCTTCAGTCGGTCAATCCTCTGGTCCCACGGCGTTGGCTCAATCGGCCCCGAGCGGCCACCGATCCGTGATGGTCATTCTCCACATCCCAACGGAGGAGTTCCTAGCGGCCGGTGATCAACCACAAACTCTCGAACATCAGATATTCATCTGCGGGCCGCTTGCCAAGGTTTGGGAGGAGGCCAGAGCACGCGCCGCAACAATGCCGCCCGGGCTGCTTGCTAACAGCCACATGCAGATGTCCACCGGGGTATATATGCAATGATCAATTCGTGGTTTTACCTCTATTTAGTACTAATGTTTTTTAGTTCGGCGGTAGTACTAGGTGGAGAGCGTGGCGATGTGCCGACGCCTGTCACTTGTGGAGGATGAGCTCAAGAAGCACAAGATTTTTGGTGGAGTATCATCATCCCGGGGGCCCTCGATTGCCGAATTGCAGGCTGACCTGGCCAAAACCAGTAAACTTCTGGAGGTTGAGCAGAAGAAGTCTGCTGATCAGACCATTATGTTGGGCCGCTCGAGTGCCGTAAAAACTTGCAACCACAAGATCAAGCTGGCCACCAACAGGAAGAACCTAGCCATAGCCGACCTAGAGTTGAAAAACCAGGATGCTCGGAATCTGGCTCAGAAGCTCAAGGGGCTTGAAGACAATATGGTCGCCGAACAAGACGATCGATCGACCGAAGTGGCTTCTCTCCAAGGTCAGCTGAAGATCCTCGAAGAAGCTTTGGAGACCGCCCGCTCTTCTATGGTAACTTACTAGGCGGACGAGCCGAACCGCTTCGAGACCATGAAGTGGGCATACCTCCGCTCGGACCAGTTCCTTAACAAGGCAGTCAAGCAGATCGTTCGATCATTTGAGCTGGCCATCGATGCGACGCTTAGCCAGCTGAAGACAAATGACCACCTCTCTGAAGTGCTGTCTGATAGTGTCGTTAACCGCATCCAGCTCCTCAACTCCATACCTAACGAAGCTTTTGACTACATTGCGTGAGCAAGGAGTTTGTAGGAAAAAAGTTTTGCAAGTCTTGAATGTATCCCCGCCATTCGGCGGTGCCCTTCCTGTTAATGCAAAGCATGCTCGCCCGTTGTAGCGCTCCCTTTTCCATGTTTGCGTGCAGTCTTCCCGACCGGGGGTAGTCATTAGTTATATAATCCCGTATGGATGGCCCCTCCGCGGGTTTGAGCCGCCATTTAACCTTAGGAATTTATCAGGCTTTTACCTTTGGGGTTTAAGGTCGCCGCCCGACTGTCGATGGAGACCTGAGTTTAACATCGCCGCTCGACAATTTGAGGAAGTCTCGGGTTTAAGTTCGCCGCTCGACCGTCGGTGGAGACCTGGGTTTAACGTCACCGCTCAACGATTCGATGGAGACTCGGGTTTAAGGTCGCCGCTCGATCGTCAGTAGAGACCTGGGTTTAACATCACCGCTCGACGATTTGGTGAAGACCGGAGTTAAGGTCGCCGCTCGACCGTCGATGGAGACCTGAGTTTAATGTCGTCGCTCGACGATTTGGTGAAGGCTGGAGTTTAAGGTCGTCGCTCGACCGTCGATGGAGACTTGAGTTTAACGTCGCCGTTCGACGATTTTGTAAAGGTTGGAGTTTAAGGTCGCCGCTCGACCATCGGTGGAGACCTGGGTTTAACGTTGCCGCTCGACGATTTGGTGAAGGCCGGAGGTTAAGTTCACCGCTCGACCGTCGATGGAGACCTGGGTTTAACATCGTCGCTCGACGATTTGGTGAAGGCCAGAGTTTAAGGTCACCGCTCGACCGTCAATGGAGACCTGAGTTTAACATCGCCGCTCGATGATTTGCATTGTTGCTCGACAAAGACTTTGGCAGACATTTGCTTTTGATTTCAGTCCTGCACTTCAAAGGGTGCAGGGATATATGAAATACATTAATTACATCAGCGCACCTCTCATCCGGCTTGGTATAGCTGGAGATGGTTAGCGCTCCATGGACGCTCGAGTCACCTCCCGTCCATATCCTCCAAGTAATAGGCGCCCGAGTGGAGCTTCTCCGCGACCTTGAAGGGTCCGGCCCATGGGACTTCCAACTTGTTGGCGTCGCCAACCGGCTTCACCTTCTTCTATACGAGGTCGCCAACCTGGAACGACCTCAGGATCACCCGCTGATTGTAGTTCTATCTCATTCTCTGCCTATAAGCCATCAGCCGAACGACTTCTTTATCATGCGCCTCATCCACCAAGTCCAGCTCTAGAAGCCTCCGCTCGACGTTGTCTTCGCTATAGTGCTGTATCCGATTGGACTCGACTCCTACTTCCACAGGGACGACCGTTTCGCCGTCGTACACCAGATGGAACGGGGTTGCTCCGGTCCCTTAGGAGTTGTCCGGATCACCCATAGCACACTGGGAATTTCATTGACCCAGCTTCCTCCGACATGGTTGAGCCAAGCCCGTAGGATTCGCAGGATCTCCCGATTGGCAACCTCAGTCTGTCCATTTCTCTGAGGGTATACTACTGAGGTGAAGGCTTGCTGGATGTCGTACTTCTCACACCACTCCTTGAGCTTCCGACCGACGAACTGCCTCCCATTATCCGAGATGAGTCAGCGAGGGATGCTGAATTGGAAAATGATGTGTTGGCAAATAAATTTCTGAACCATCTGCTCGGTTATTCTTGCCAGCGGCTCGACTTCAACCCACTTGGAGAAGTAATCCACTGCAACAAGCAGGAACTTTTGCTGACCGGTCGCCATAGGGAAGGGCCCAACGATGTCCATGCTCCACTTGTCGAATGGGCACGATACCATGGAAGCCTTCATTTCTTCGGTCGGCCGATGCAAGAGGTTGTCGTACTTCTGGCAGGATAGGCAGGTGACAACTGTTCGAGCGGCATCTTCCTGTAAGGTCGGCCAAAAGTATCCGGCAAACAGAATCTTTCTTGCCAACGACCGGCCGCCTGGATGTCCTCTACATGTGCCTTGATGTACTTCTTACAGTATGTAGTCAGTGTCCTCTGACCCAACGCACTTGAGCAAAGGTCGGGAGAAAGCCTTCTTGTAGAGCTGATCCTCGATCAGGGTGAATCAACCAGCCCTTTTCCTTAGCAGCCGAGCTTCCTCCCGATCGGATGGTGTAGCTCCCGATCGCAAAATTCTATTAGCGCAGTCCTCTAATCACTCGGGAAGGTGAGTCCCTCCATCCGATCGATGTGCGCCACCAAAGATACCTGCTCGGTCGACTGTGCTATAATGATCGGCGAGAGTGAGCTCGCTAGTTTGGCCAATTCGTCCGTCGCTTGATTCTAAGCTGGGGGGGATCTTCTGTATGATTACCTCCTGAAAGTTGGCCTTCAACTTTTCGAAGGCTTCTGCGTAGAGCCTGAGACGCGTGTTGCTTATCTCAAACGTCCCGGTCAGCTGCTGAGCGGCCAACTGCGAATCTGAGTGCATGAGGACTTGGGTAGCTCTAACGTGCCGAGCGGCCTGTAGGCCAACTATGAGGGCCTCATACTCAGCCTCATTATTGGTCGCCCGGTAGTCTAGCCGAATGGACAGCTGCATCTGCTCTTCTTGTGGGGAGATCAGCAGTATTCCCATCTCACTCCCCTGTCGAGTGGCTGACCCATCTACATATATCTTCCAGATAGCCTCTGGTTCAGGATTTTGCACCTCCGTGATGAAATTCGCCAAGGACTATACTTTGATGGTCGTTCGGGGCTAATACTGGATGTCGAACTCACTGAGCTCCGTTGTCCATTTGATCAACCGGTCGGACACCTCTGGGTTAAGAAGGACTCTTCCCAAAGGGCTATTGGTCATCACAATGATTGTGTGCGCGAGAAAGTATAGACGGAGCCTCCGAACAGCGAGCACCAGTGCATAGGCCAATTTCTCAAGACTGGTGTAGCGAGACTCAGCATCCTTTAAAATATGGCTCAGAAAGTACACAGGTTGTTCATAACCATTTTTCCTAACTAATGTCGAACCGACCGCATGCTCGGTTGAGGACAAATAAATACGAAGTGGCTTGCCGGCAACAGGCTTAGCGAGCACGGGCAACGAGTTAAGATACTATTTAAGATCATTGAATGCTCGATTGCATGCCTCGTTCCATTGAAACATGGTGGTTCAGCGCAGTATCTTGAAAAATGGAAGGCTCCAGTCAGATGACTTGGAGATGAGCCACGACAGGGCAGTTATCCACCCGGTGAGACGTTGGGCTTCCTTCAGATTTCTAGGCGGTGACATATCTTGTAGTGCTTTCACTTTGCTGGGGTTCGCTTCAATGCCCCACTCGGTAACTATGTAGCCCAGGAAACGCCCACTTCTTGCACCAAACAGACACTTGTTCGGATTTAACTTGATCTCATATGTCCTCAACGTCTGGCACGTCTCCTTGATATCGGCGCAGAGATCAACAGCTCGGAGGGATTTGATCAGAATGTTGTCGACATATACCTCCATATTACGGCTTATCTGTCAATGGAAGACTTTGTTCATCAGTCTCTGATAGGTAGCGTCTGCATTCTTCAATCCGAACGGCATGACGTTGTAACAGTAGGTTCCATCAGCTATGATGAAGCTGACCTTCTCCTGATCTTCCTGGGCGAGCGACACTTGATGATACCCTTGGTAAGCATCCAGCATGCATATCAACTCGCACTCGGCAGTTGAATCTACCATTTGATCAATCTGGGGCAGAGGATAAAAATCCTTCAGCCACGCCTTATTGAGGTCTTTGAAGTCGATGCAGACTCTTCAATTATTCCCGGGCTTAGAGACAAACACCATATTTGCAAGCCAACTCGGGAATTGAACCTCCCGGATGTGGCTAGCCTCCAAGAGCTTTTCTATCTCTGCTTAGTGTTGGAATGTATATTAAAAGCCTAGCTTTTGTATAAACATTTACTTAGAAATAAGAATCATATTGGTCAATATCTACATTTATATGCTAAATGTAGTTGTTCAATTAATTTATATTGTAGATAACATGGTGTGTGGTATCACACACAGAAGATCATATTATCAATTCCTTATAAATTATAAACAGTAGCTCACGACTGAGATGGAAAGAAACAACCCATTAGAATAGTCGTAGTGTAATTAAGTATTAGTTTATCTTGACTGATAAATTACACTAGTACACTATGAGTGTATTGAGCAGGACCATTTGAGGTAGTTTCTTTTTATATGTTAGTTAGAGCCCTAGAGCCAATCATTTGATGATTGTATTATGGGCTTGTTGTGTCATATTCTTATATAAATAAAGGCATTTGTTTTTGGTTATTATACTTACTTGTATTGGTGCCAAATAAACTGAGTATAATAGCGTCCTTTAGTAGAAGGTTCTTACCTATATCAATCGGTTAGTTGAACCGATAGTGAGATGATATAGGGAACACTACTCTTAATCATTCCTAGTCGAGTATTAACATTCAGGGATAATGTTAATGCAATAAGACTAGCATGTAGGTCAACTCGATGACTTGATCTCACAAGTCATGGATATAGAGATATCAAGTTGACACATGAGTATGTATTGGAGAATGTATACTGAATGACCCGCCATGAGAAAGTATCATGGATCGTTATATGAGTGTCATATACTTTCTCATGTGACTATTAGTATGACTACTAGTCCTTAGACCTGAAGTCACCATGGTTCCCTACATAAGGAGTTATATACTTTGGTTTCGTCAAACGTCACCCGTAACTGGGTGGACTATAAAGGCGATTACTGGGTATGTAACGAATTATGCAGAGGGATGTGAGTGATGTACATGGGATCTATCCCTCCTATATGACGGGAGAGACATCGATATTCTTGATAGAGTGAGACCACGAAGTGCATGACCATGCCCAAATGAGTCAATATGAGATATTGAGCTCATTTGATTTAGTGAGTCTACTTGGAGTTCGAGATTTAGATTGATCAGAGGATGACATGGTCTATGCCTCACATTGATCAATCTAGATGTCTAGGATAGAAGGACACTTGTCATATATTGTGAGGAGTCACAATTAGTAGTCACAAGGTGATGTTGGATCTTAACATTCTTGTAACTTGGGTAGTAATGATGTGTTGCTAGATACCGCTCATTACTTATGCTCCTACATGGGTTTAGGGGCATTGCCAACATTACAAGAACCTATAGGGTCACACACTAAGGACAATTAGATGGAGATTAGGTTCATATGATGAACCAAGAGGATTAGATTCATGTGATGAATCAAATTGGATTAAGAGTAATCCTAATTAGGCTAATTGAGTTGGACTCAAGTTGATTCATGTGTTCAATGAGTTTAATTTAGATTATGACTCATTGAATCAATTTAATTAAATGAATTAGATTCGTTATATTAAATTGGCTTGAATTAAATGGTTGGATTAGATCAACCATGAGAGAGATTAAGTCAAGTTTGACTTGACTTGAGAGGAAGAGGAAGAGTCAAATTTGACTTGACTATTTGCCACCTCATTTGTGAGTTGGCATTAGGAGGACTAATGATGATGTGCCACATCATCATAGTTGGCACATGTGTGTGCCACATCATGGAGGTTACAAACCCCTTTCCATTTAATGTGGCTGGCCACATTAATTGTAATGGAGTTACAATTGTGGCCGGCCACTCAAAATGAAAGTGAATGAATTTTTCATTCAAGTGTATTCATTCTATCTTCTTCCTCCTTGAGCTCCTTCTTCTCTCCCTCTCATCCTACCTTGGCCAAACCCTACTAAGGTCCTAGCACACTTTAGTTTGGTTTTCTCCCTCTCTTGTTCGTGTGGATACGTGTAGAGGATTGTCTACTTTGACAATCTTGAGATCCGACATCTTGAACGAGCGGGATTCGAGAAGGGTGCGCATCAAGGGTAAAAGGCTCTTCTCCTAGTATAGATCTAGGCTTTAGTAAACTCGTACTCGAATTTTGTTTTATTTTTTACTTCGCACGGATCCGGTGATGGGGCTTTCGGGGTTTCCGTGACGCGGAAAAGCAATTTTCGCGGCCCGAAAAACCCAACATTATACTGACTAAATAAAAGAATAATACCTCTGTTATTATGGAAGTGTGTGCTTTTAATCTGAATATAATAACAAGCACATATACTTAATATTTATTTCTTTGATTTATCAAAGGGTGTGATTTAGTTCGGTAAATCAATATGCCCGATAAGTTGGGAAATGATATTACTGTTGGTGCAGCGGGGACCGGCAAGAGGGGGTGAATTGCCTGCAACTAAAATTAAAGCTTTCTCAAAGCTTTCCAACTCTTAAAATAAAGCAACACTTAATAACAAAACAAAAAGACAGAAAGGAAATAAAACTCAGAACTTTAACCTGGTTACAACCAAGAGGGTTGTTAATCCAGGGCGATGAAAAGCGCAGTAAGAAAACTCCTTCTCTGAAGGCGGAGAAGCCTTTTACACGTTGAGATCACAGAGGTTGCTTAAACAGGAATTACAGAGTTGCTTTTTCATATCAATTCATTGTTATTCTAAAGCTGCACGAGACCCTCTTTATATAGGGGTTCTCGAGCTTATCAGATCACCTGATCCTTCGGGATCAGGTTTGACTCGAGAGGGTTCGGTCGACCGATCCCCAGGTTTAGTCGACCAAACCTGCTGTACCTGCCCAGTCTTCAGTCCAGGTGCAGTCTCTGAGGATGAGCTTTTGTTCGGTCGACCGATCCTTATGTTCGGTCGACTGATCGGCCAACGGTCTTCCAGCTGAGTTGGCCCGATCATCTTGCTCGACTAAGTCTCTGGATTAACTTCCGTTCGGTCGACCGATCAGGAGGTTCAGTCGACCGATCAGCTTCTGACGTGGCATTCGACGTGTCTGCTGCGGTTGGCTTCGGTTAAGGAAGGGTTCGGTCGACCGATCAATAGGTTCGGTCGACCGAACTGTTGACAAGTCAACTTCTAGTTGACTTGCTCTGGTTTGGCTCCTTGGGTGATTGCGGCCATCCGGAATAGGGCTCACCCGAACCCAGTTCCCGGCCTTCTCCTCGAACAGGCTTCTGTCCGGCTTCTCATCCCTCGAATGCCGCACACATTCTTCTCGCTCCACCGGAGTACTCTTCCGTAGCTCTCTCGTCCTTCGGACGCACCGAGCCCGTCGGCTCCCTTCCCGTGTCGTCCTTCTCGCTAGCTGCGTCTTCCGCTTAACTTGCTGCGCTCCTAAGTTCCTGTACCCTCAGACACAGGGTTCAGACAACACGCAGGACCTAACTAACTTGGTTAATCACATCAAAACTACCACGGGGTCCATCAATCTCCCCCTTTTTGATGTGCATCAACCCAAGTTCAAGTTAGGGTAAAAAATAGACAAACATAATTTTAAGAAAATTACTAAACTAACAAGTATAGCATAAATTTACAATAAATAAAATTGTAACATAGTTTAGAGAGAAAACATATATATTTTAATTTTCCTAACTCCCCCTAAACTTGTACTTTTTTCTCCCCCTTTGATCACAGTAAAAACGGGGAAGCAAGTTTTTAAGATAGGAACAATTTCTAAGCAAAATAATTTCTTAGAATTTTCAAAAGGAATTTCTAAAAAATGAAGAAACATTATTTGAATACATTTTTAAAGCATTATTCAAGTGTTATGAGAAATTTTCTAAGTTAAAATATATTTTCTAAGTTAAAAATTTCTAAAAATCCAAAACTTAGTAAAGCCAATAAAAAAAAATGTTTGTACACTTTCAAAGCATTTTAATCCTACTTTTAATGCTTTTTCAGAAAGTTAATTAAACATTTTTGTTTCGATATTTCAGCTTCCAGGTCGTGGCTAGGCACTAGGCCTTCTTGGTTATTGGAGCAACAACCACTTCCTTAGACAAAGTCTTCATAAAGAAAATGTTTAATTTTCTCTCTATAAAGCTTTTAATTTTCAGAGATTAGTTTAGCACAGATTTTGGAATCCAATAGAGGTTCCTTCCTACTGAATTAATCAGGAATTTAGGTGGTACATAGTTTCTTGGTATTTTCCTAATTTGACCTTGATGATGTTTAACATACCAGTTTAATTTTTCATATAACTTTATTTTTGATTTTGGAAAAATATTTACTTTTAAACATGCATCAGATTTCAGTTCTTGAATTTCATTTTTTAACTTTGCATTTTCTAATTTCAAATTTTCATTTTCCTTTTCAAATTTATCTAACTCTTTAGAAAGTGTTTTAATAAAGCGAAAGGACTGAGTAGGGGTAAGATTACGTACCTGACTTACCTGATTTGGTGAGGTTCCCCCTTCTCTGCAACTTTCCTCTTCTGATGTTCCTCCCCCATCATCGATGCTCATCTCTGAGCTTGACTCTTCTTCTGGTTGATGGTTAGCTAGTAGAGCTAATCCTGAGAAGTCTTCGACTTCTGACTCGGAGGATGAAGAGTCGTCCCATGTCGCCTTCAGATTTTTGTGCTTGGGTCGAGCTGGCTTCTTGCTTCTTTCATTATCTTTCTGTTTGCTCTTCAATTTTGGACAATCATCCTTGATGTGCCCTTCTTCGTTGCAATTGTAGCACCGGACTGTCCTTCCTTTTTGTTGACGTTTACTTAACTGCGATCTAAATTTGTTAGATTTAAAAAACTTATTAAAACGTCTTACCATTAACGCAGTTTCGTTTTCGTCGATTGACGCTTCGGAGTCGGGATCATCCTTTTCAGCTCATAGAGCAACGTTGAGGTTCTACTTCTCTACTGGTTTTTCTGTAAGTCGAGACTCGTGAAGTTCGAAAGTTGAAAATAAGTTTTCTAAACTACTTACCTCAAAGTCCTTAGAGATGTAGTAAGCATCTACTAAGGACGCCCATTCTGAATTCCTCGGAAAGGCATTGAGCGCGTATCGGATGGAATCCCGGTTGGTTACTTTTTCTCCAAGGTTCGTTAGTTGCGTTATCAGCTCCTTGATTCTCGCTTGGAGTTGCGCTACCTTCTCCCCGTTGTTCATCCGGAGGTTTGTTAGTTGTGTCCAGAGGATGTCGCGCCGCGCCAGCTTTACTTCAGAGGTACCTTCGCGAAGCTCCAAAAATTTCTCCCAGAGATCTTTCGCTGAGTTGTAGCTTCTGATCTGACTTACCTCCTGAGGTGGCAGAACGCTGAGGAGGTGGAATTCATCTTTTTCGTTGGCGATAAAATCGGCTTGCTCCTTCTTGCTCCACGTGTTTTCTTCTTTATCTTTAGGAGCTGCAAAATCATATTTCATAGTAATTAAAATATCAAAGTCTGTTTTAAAGAATACCTCCATTTTTCGCTTCCATGTAGCGAAATCTCTGTCGAACTTCGGGGGATGAATGTTCGCGCTGACCATTGTCTTGATCTTAGTGCTTCAGACGACGGTTAGTCCTTCTAAGGTTGTCAGGCTCTGATACCACTTGTTGGTGCAGCGGGGACCGGCAAGAGGGGGGTGAATTGCCTGCAACTAAAATTATACCTTTCTCAAAGCTTTCCAACCCTTAAAATAAAGCAACACTTAATAACAAAACAAAAAGACAGAAAGGAAATAAAACTCAAAACTTTAACCTGGTTACAACCAAGAGGGTTGTTAATCCAGGGCGATGAAAAGCGCAGTAAGAAAACTCCTTCTCTGAAGGAGGAGAAGCCTTTTACACGTTGAGATCACAGAGGTTGCTTAAAAAGGAATTACAGAGTTGTTTTTTCGTATCAATTCGTTGTTATTCTAAAGCTGCCCGAGACCCTCTTTATATAGGGGTTCTCGAGCTTATCAGATCACCTGATCCTTCGGGATCAGGTTTGACTTGAGAGGGTTCGGTCGATCGATCCCTAGGTTCGGTCGACCGAACCTGCTGTACCTGCCCAATCTTTCGTCCAGGTGCAGTCTCTGAGGATGAGCTTTTGTTCGGTCGACCGATCCTTATGTTCGGTCGACCGATCGGCCAACGGTCTTCCAGCTGAGTTGGCCCGATCATCTTGCTCGACTAAGTCTCTGGATTAACTTCCGTTCGGTCGACCGATCATGAGGTTCGGTCGACCGATCAGCTTCACCAACGGTCAGCTTCTGACGTGGCATTCGACGTGTCTGCTGCGGTTGGCTTCGGTTAAGGAAGGGTTCGGTCGACCGATCAATAGGTTCGGTCGACCGAACCATTGACAAGTCAACTTCTAGTTGACTTGCTCCGGTTCTGCTCCTTGGGTGATTGCGGCCATCCGGAATAGGGCTCACCCGAACCCAGTTCCCGACCTTCTCCTCGAGCAGGCTTCCGTCCGGCTTCTCGTCCCTCGAACGCCGCGCACGTTCTTCTCGCTCCACCGGAGTACTCTTCCGCAGCTCTCTCGTCCTTCGGACGCATCGAGCCCGTCGACTCCCTTCCCGTGCCGTCCTTCTCGCTAGCTGCGTCTTCCGCTCGACTTCCTGCGCTCCTAAGTTCCTGCACACTCAGACACAGGGTTCAGACAACACACAGGACCTAACTAACTTGGTTGATCACATCAAAACTACCACGGGGTCCATCAATTACTTATAGTGTGTGTTGTTGATTATAGAAGGAAACTGTGTCCTAGTAATCTAGATTGATAATGCCCCCAAGAGGAGCTCATAAGGATTGTCATGTTAAACCCTGCAGGTGGACTTAGTCCAACATGACGATAAGGTTGAGTGGTACTACTCTTGGACTAAGAAATTAATTAAAGTGAGTTGTCAGTAACTCATTTAATTAGTGGACATTCAACATCTTAAACACAGGGAGATTAACACACTCATAATAAGAAGGAGCCCAAAATGTAATTTGGGATTGGTGCGGTAGTTCAATAATAATTCTTTAGTGGTATGAATTATTATTGATGAAATTAAGTTGGGTGTTCGGGGCGAACACGGGAAACTTAATTTCATCGGGAGACCAAAACCAATTTCTCCTCTCGGTCCCTATCGTAGCCTCTTATTTATAAAGTATTATACCCACCTATACCTACCTTTATACCCATCCTAATGGGGTCGGCCAAGCTAGCTTGGAACCCAAGCTAGGGGCCAGCCAAGACCAATAGGATGAGCCAAGTATGTGGCCGACCAATGCTTGGAGCCCAAGCATGGTGTGGCCGGCCCTAAGAAAATTAAAAGAATTTTTATTTTTAAATTTTTTCTTATGTGGATTCCATGGTTTGAAAAGAGAGTTTAAAATTTAAATCTTTCCTTTTATAGCTTTCTACAAAAGATTGAGAAAAGATTGATATCTTTCCTTATTTGTAGATTGAAAGGAAGATTTTAATTTTGATAAAACTTTCCTTTTTTGTAACCATGTTCATGATTTAAAAAGAGAGTTTAAAATTAAATATTTCCTTTTATAAGTTTCTACAAAAGATTAAGAAAAGATTTGATATCATTCCTTATTTGTAGATTGTAAGGAGATTTTAATTTTAAAGATAACTTTCCTTTTTGGAAATCATCCGCATGTTTTAATAGAGAAATTTTAATTTATATATTTCCTTTTATAACCAACCATGAAGGGATAAATTTTTAGAGAAATTTTTATTTTAAAATTTCTGGAAACAAATTAGGAAGTTTTAATTCTTGTTAAAACTTTCTTTGTTTGGGATTATGAGGTGGCCGACCATATTGTTTTAAGAAAAGGAAATAAGTTTTAATTAATTAAAATTTTATTTTCATGGCAAAGTAATAAGAAAGTTTTTTATTTAAATTTTTCTTATTTGCCAAGACCAATTATTATAAAAGAGGGGGTAGGGGTGCCTTCATGACGAACAACTCTATTCTATTCTCCTCTTCTCTTCCTTGGTGGTGTGGCCGACCCTTCTAGTTCTCCCTTCTCCTTTTTCTTTCTTCTCCTTGGCCGAAACACTTCATCCTTTGGAGCTTGGAAGGTGGCCGGATATTGCTTGGAGAAGGAGGAGATAAAGGAGGCATTGTTTCTTGCATCCCTTGGAGCTTGGTGGTGGTGGTCGAACCTCTACATCCTTGAAGGAGTTTTAGTGGTCGAAACTTGGTGAGGAAGAAGAAGGGCTTGGGTGATTCTCATCTCGGTAGATTGTTGCCCACACAACGTCCGAGATAAGAAGAGGAATACGGTAGAAGATCAAGAGGTCGTTGCATACAAAGAGAGGTATAACTAGTAATTATTTTCCGCATCATACTAGTTTTTCTTTGTATGAATTCCAAACACAAGAGGCATATGATTCTAGATTTTCAGATTAGATATTCAAGTTTGTGTTTTTTTGTTATTTTTCGAATTTGTGATTCGATTGTTCCTTTTGGTTAAACCTAGAGTTATATAAGGAAATTAAATATTAGATTTCTTTAAAAGGATTTGTCTAGGCGGTGGTGGATGATCCCATACCCAAGAAGGACTAGTGCCTCGCCATGTAGTCCTGGAAGCCAATTTTAATATTTAATTGAATTTATAACATAGGTGGATTTGGATCAATAATGTTAAGCATCGTTTGTGATCCAAATCTAAACCATTAAGAACAGATAAGTTAAATTTGGAATCAATAATGTTAAGCTCCGTTTGTGATTTCGAATTTAATTTCTAAAGAACACAATATGTTGTTAGGAAAGGTTCGCACTTGTACAAAATTTTTGTACAATGGAACCTGTACGATCTTCCTAGAACCAATCAACACTCAGATGATTACATTCTGTTCAGCACTGAAGTCCCTCTTCCTCTGCTTCACCGATCGAGCGTCTGGTCGGACATGGAGTTTGTGCTGCGTAACTTTAGGAGAGATCCCAGGGAGCTTGTGTGTCAACCACGCGAAGACATCGTGGTTCCTCCAGAGACATTCGATCAGTTCGGCTTTCTGCTCGACCTTCAGATCGGCATCTATGAAGGTAGTAGCTTCCGCTTGGCTTGGGTGGATCTGCACCTCTTCCTTCTCTTCGTAAATCAAAGTAGGAGGTTTTTCAGTTATGGTGCTAACCTCTAGCCGGGGAGTCTTCCAGGCGGACTTGGCCTCCGTCTTGACCATCTCGACGTAGCATCGTCGAGCGACCAACTGATCGCCCTTTACCTCTCCTACCCGATCTTCTACCGGGAACTTGATTTTCTGGCAGAAGGTTGAGATGATCGCTCTGAATTCATTGAGGGTCGGTCGGCACAAAATGGCGTTATAGGATGAGGCGGCGTCTACCACGATGAAGTTCGTGGCCCTCTTCCTTTGGAGCGACTCCTCCCCAAGTGATATCGCCAGCTTGATTTGGCCGATCGGCTGGACCTCATTGCCGGTGAACCCGTACAGCGGGGTTGTCATTGGCAGTAGCTCGCCCCGATCGATTTGGAGTTGATCAAATGCCTTCTTGAAGAAGATATTGACCGAGCTGCCTATGTCAACGAATACACAGTGAATGGTATAGTTTGTAATTACCGCTCGGATAATGAGGGCGTCATTGTACGACACTTCGACTCCTTCGAGATCTCTGGGGTCGAAACTGATCTCGGGCCCGCTCGCATTCTCCTTGCTACAGCCAACGGCGTGGATCTCCAATCGCCGAGCGTATGATTTTCGGACTCGGTTGGAGTCTCCGCTGGTCGGTCTGCCAGATATAATGTTGATCTCGCCTCGCGCCATGTTGCTCCTGTTCTCCTCCTCCTGAGCGGATGGTCTGCTTCGCTCACGTACGGCTCGATCGAGCTCGGTGCTTCATCGATGGGGCTGCTGCGATGATTTCCTTACTTCCTCTCGTCGTTCAGCGCCGTGGTGCCCGTGTTGCCGGTCAGGAGAGGGAGACCGGCGGCGATAACTTCTAGGCACCGGTTGGGCGATCGAATTGAATCCGCGACAGTCGCAGATGTTGTGAGTTGCTGACTGGTGGAAGGAACAGAACATAGGGGGTCCATACATTTCCTTTGGATTTTGAACGCCCGGAAGCTACACGCTGAACGACGTACAACCATGTTTCCTGATGTGGTCGTGCCCCTTCGGCTCGGGGTCCTTGTGGTGGCTGATGGTTGATTGGCGACCTCCGTTCAGTCGGTGCCGATGGTTTGGACAACGTTTCCTTCCTCCTCGCCGCCTGGGCCTCTTCCACATTTATGTATTCGTTGGCCTTCTTCAGCATGTGGTCGTAATCCCGAGGTGGCTTTCAGATAAGAGACCAAAAGACATCTCCATCCACGAGCCCTTGGGTGAACGCATTCATCATGGTCTCGGATAAGACCGATGGGATGTCCATGGTCACTTGATTGAAGCGTTGGATGTACGGTCGGAGGGACTCTCTGGGGCCTTGCTTCATGGAGAATAAGCTGACGCTCGTCTTTTGGTATCGTTTGTTTCTTGCGAAGTGGTGCAAGAAGGTCGTTCGGAAGTCCTTAAAGCTTTGGATGGACCCGCCCGACAGCCTTCTGAACCATCCTTGTGCCGAGCCGGAGAGCGTGGTGAGGAAGACTCGACACTTGACTCCTTATGTGTACTGATAGAGAGTAGCAGCGTTATCGAACTTACCAAGATGGTCGTCCGGGTCGGTCGACTCGTTATATTCTCCGATTGCCAAAGGAGCATAGTGCCTTGGCAGCGGATCTTGTATGATTGCTTTGGAGAATTGGCGGTTGATCCGCTCGGGTGATGAATCAGCTCGGGGTACCTTACCTTTCCATGCGTCCCGCACGGGTGCTTCATCTGAAGAAGAGTTCCTTCCTTGGTGGGTTTGAGCAATCTAAGAGGGCGTTTGAAACAATGCCCGGTGGAATGGAATCGACGCGGGTGGAGCTTCTCCATGAGTGTCGGTCGGCATTTTATTCTGCCCCCAGATGGAGAGTTGCTCCGGTCAGTCTTCGTTCGCTACTCGACCCCCTGAAGCTGATGTCGCTTGCTGAGCAAGCTGAGCGGCTAACGCTTTCTGTTGCTGCTGCTCGACTATTTTTGTCAGTTGTGCCTGGATGAGTGTGTCGAGCTCCTCTTGAGTGAGCGTCACCACGTGTAGTCGTCCAGCTTCTTCCATCCTCTCGACTCGGATGCAAGTACGTTCCCACAGACGACACCAAATTTGATCCTATCCAAGAGTCGAGGTGACGGACGCTGGGGATGTGGTGCTCCTATTGACCATGCGTTGACCTCTGAGCTGACTAGCCTGCAAGCACAGAGCGCCAGTGTCGAGCTAGGGAGTGGTTCCCTGGCGATGACCCTCCGACTCTCAAGTCAGATCTCCGGCGAAGGCAACAAGTAAGCAAAGAAACGAAAGTAGCAGCGTAACTGTAGCAACAGTAGAATGTGCATACCTTCGTCGAAGCTTGGGGTCCTATATATAGGGCTCTCGGGGGTACGCGTGCACGCTCCTCGAGGTATGCATGCATCTCAAAGCTCTCCCTGATAGGATGTGTCAGAAAAGTGTACCTTACACCATATCTCAACAGCCCGAGCATATCCTGACAAGACAGTGGAAGCTTCCATCGTACGATTCTCTGCCTGATCATGTCGCCGATCATGCTGTCTGTCTATGACACAGGTCTCGAGGAGGATACCAGTTGATCCTGCCTCTGTCTTCTAGTGGGCCGAGCGGGTGGGCCGCTCGGCCAGCTTTTGTATGCTAGCGGGCCGAGCGGGGAGGCCGCTCGGTTAATTTTGCTGTCTGGGTCGAGCGGGACGACCGTTCGGCTACTTTCATTGTCCAAGTTTGTTGGGTCGGGTTTGCGCTTTGATGGTTGTGATATGATCTGTGGCCGATCCGGATGTCCGCCCGGCACATGCCCAGCTGCTCGGCAAATGACTTGCCGGTCGGCGCCTGCTTTGGTAATAGTTGAGCGTCGGAAGCTCGATGCGAGACCGAACTGTAATAACGTCGGACCGGCCATTCCCTAGTCCGATTGACAGATGGGGTCGCCCGATTAGACGCTAGCCTGGAGGATTTAATGCCTTGACGTTGACCTTCCACGTGGCGTTGACCTCTCTGCGGGGCGAGGCCCGACCTTGTCACCGAATCAAGTTTGTTTGTAAAGTTACTGTGATTAGAGAATTATTGCTAGAGGACCTCGAAAATTTAGGATCACTATTTTTAAAAACTATGCACTTGCTCAAAATATCTGAGAAAAGGTCGGGACCATAAAAATTGCTTAAGTTCTTGAATTACTAGTGAGATTCAAGAGCAAGTTATGACTAACAAGAAGTATACCCCAAGGATGATTATAACAAACATTCAAAAAAGGTTTGGAGTGACAATTTCTTACCAAAAAGTATTGTGAGACAAAGTCCAAGCAATGCTTAATGTATATGAGGATTGCATTGATTCATACGATGACATGTACACACTTGCTAGAGAATTAAAGATAGAGATAATCAAATAATGGTGCATGTAAGTTTTCCACATGAACATTTTCAACGGATCTTTTGGTCTTTTAATGCTAGTATGCAATCATATTCTTTCATCCAGTTATTAGTATAGTTACTTGCCACCTAATAAGGAAGTACCCAGAGATTTTAATTATGCAACTAGTATGCAATCATATTCTTTCATCCAGTTATTAGTATAGTTACTTGCCACCTAATCAGGAAGTACCCAGAGATTTTAATTATGCAACTAGTGTTGATGGAGCCAATAGATTATTCTCAATTGCATTTATAGTTGAAAAAAATTAAAAACATACATAATTAGGAATGGTTCTTAACAAAACTTCATAATCAGGTTGTAGGGGAAAGATCTACATCAATTATAAGTGATCAAAATCCTAGCATACTTCATATAGTTAAAGATGTATTTTCTAAATCCCATTGTGGATACTATCTTGTGCACCTATCAAAGACTTTGTATCAAATTGTAGAGACAGAGGCAACCAAGTTGCTTTGGACTGCAACATGTGCATGTATTGAACTTACTTATAATAAATGCACGAGGAAGCTCCCTAAAAAATCCTTTTAGGGATTTTTAGGGTATGGAGCCATGAAGCGATGGACTCAGTTATGTTAAAAAGTTTACCCTATCTTAATTTAGTTTAACAACTGATCTAGAGGTATTCTGGATATGACGTTGTTATCCGTTGATTGAGGAATCGGGTTCGAGCCCTCTTATCAACTATTTATCCGTCGGATATGTGGTACTGAGGCTCCCCAAAAAATCTCTTGGAGGATTTTTGGTGTATGGGGCCGCGAAATGGTGGGCCTAGTCACATTAAAAAGTTTACCCTACCTTAGTTTTAACAACTGATTTAGAGGTGTTCTGGATATGACGTTGTTATCCGTTGACTGAGGTGTCGGATGCCTTCTTATCAACTCTTTATCCGTCGGATACGTGGTACTGAGGCTCTCCAAAAAATTCCTTCGGGGGTTTCTGGGGTATGGGGCCACGAAGTGATGAGCACAGTCACGTTAAAAAGTTTACCCTACCTTAGTTTTAACAACTGATCTAGAGGTGTTCTGGATATGACGTTGTTATCCATTGACTGAGGTGCCGGGTTTGAGCCCTCTTATCAATTCTTTATTCGTCGGATACGTAGTACTGAGCCTTCCCAAAAAAATTCCTTCAGGGATTTTTGAGGTATGGGGCCATAAAACGATGGGCCCAGCGCATGAGGTGTTGCCATCATAAGGTCTGAGGTTCGAATCTCGGCAAAGCCGAGGTAAATGCCTCCTTTATTGCTAGTCACTATTCCAAAGGCTGGTAGCCGCCCGTGATTTACCTTCTCCGTGTTGGCTCTAGGACAAGTTAGCGGGGATATTGGGGGCGAGCGTATTTACCTTTTGCCACCATGAAAAAGATGAGGTTGTACTCCAGGAGAGTTATGAATGGGTTAGCAAAGTGGAGATAGAGAAATGGGCTAATGCCTTTCTTTGTGGCCACGGGTATCATATAGTCTCTTCCAATTGTTTAAAGTGCATGAATGCAATCCTGAAGGTCCTCTTATGATGGTCTAGTGGCTAGCTCATGAGGTGATGCTATCATGAGGTCTGAGATTCGAATCTCGGCATAGCTGAGATAAATGTATCCCTCATGCGTCAATCACTATTCCAAAAGTTAGTAGTTATCCATTATTTACTTCTTCCGTGTTAGTCCTGGGATGAATTGACGGGAGCTGGAGATGAGCGTAATCACTTTTTACCACTATAAATGCAATCCTAAAGTTCACATGTGAATTATCAATTTGTGATATGACTGAATACACTAGGAGAAAGCAATCTAAAAGGTTTTACATATGTAGGTTGTTTGATGAAAAAATGTTACCTAGGATGACTTCTTTCGTCGAAGATATCCTCACCAAGTATAGTGGTTGCGGCATGCATTCTGCTATTTCACCTATGTTCTGATATGAAATTCCTAAGTCAGCACAATTAGTGGAATCTACATTGTGGATACAGTGAGGAGACATTGCACTTGTCATAGGTTCGATGCCCAAGGGTTTTCATAGATGCAATATGTGCATTTGGTCATATTTTTATAGGATTCTTATTCAGCATTTTACCGATGAGTAGATAAATTTTTAAAATATCCAAATTATATATCATAGTTTTAAAATTATTAAATTATATACCCACTTCATATTTTACCATTGCCCTCAAATTAATTCGATTAAAAAAAAATTAATTGACTGATTTTTTTTTCAGTCGAATTGATTTTTTTTATCTTTGAAAAAATTTATAAGTGGATTTCGGTCAAAATCGATAGACTTAAAGATCTCGAAATGACATTAAATCAGTTCCTATGTGATTGTCTAATTTTTCTTATTGTAAAAAATACTATTAAACATCAATTTGACTTAATATATTAAAAGTAGTAATTTTTTAAACACGAATATGTCCGAAAAATGAATTCGTGTTTAAAAAATCACTACTCTCAATATATTCGGTGAAATTGATATTTGATAGTATTTTTATAATAAGAAGAACTAAACAAACAAATAGGAACTACTTTCATGTCATTTCGAGCTCTCTAGGTCTATCATCCAGTTTCAATCTAGGCTAAGGTTATTAATGAAAACATGTTAGGTTTAGGTAATCAGTAATTTTCGAGTAATGATTTATACACAATAAGTTAGCAAAAAGGGCATGCAGTCTGAAAATAAAAAATCTTAAAAAAGTAAGGGTGCGTTTGGTACGCACGCTTTTCATTTTCATTTTCTGAAAACGCGCGTTTTCTAGAAAATAGAATATAATTTTTTGTCATTCTCTGTTTTTCTAGAAAACACTATCTATTGTTTTAGAAAATAGACATGAAAAACGTAAACCAAACATTATTTTTCAGAAAACGTGCGATTTTCAGAAAATGAAAAACGCGCGTACCAAACGCACCCTAAGATTTTTCTTGATTTCGAGTTAACAATTTTTTTAATAAAAATATCCTAAGATATTTATACTTTGGAATTAAATACCTCTAAATTTTTTTATAACAAAAATTTTATTTTAAATTATAAAAACTAAATAAAAAATAAAAAATGTGATATTTTATGTAAAAACTAAAGTTATATATATATATATATATATATATATATATAATCGTAAAGTCACGTAAAGTAAAAAAAATAAATAAAGAAATAAATCATACAGTTTAAAAAAGAAATAGTAATAATAATTTATATGATACTTTGAAATTAATAAGTAATACAAGAAAATATTAAATTAAATTATATACTAAAATCTTTAAATAAATAAACTTTTTGTTATATTATATACGTTAAACCCAACAACATTAGGTTATATTTTATTATTCATAATCTTAATTATGTGATTATCTTATAATCATATAATTAAAATTATATATGATAATCTAAACTAAATACATGATTGAAATTGCTATAACTTCCAAGGTGATCTAGTGAAACAGGCTAAGAACATTAAAATCTTAAATTTGTCATTCCAACGATTTCATATGATCAACTTTACAACATTTGAGAGAAAGTAAATCGGAAAGTCATAGTTGATTAGCGTAGAGAGGATTTTTTTTCTTAACTTTATCGACATTTGAACCCTTATCCTATGATAACAACTATGTCCCACACTAGTCAACTCAATCCTATCCCGAGGACAAATTGAAGAGCTCTTAGGGTAATAGTTTAATAGTTAGGTCCTCCAATAAATAATCAAGAAATTTAAGGTTCGAATCTTAACTAAGACATATTGCGAAAGATTTTTCTTCTAATAAAATTCGGGTCTAAAAATATTACCGTCTGGATGTACCTCAATAAGTATTTCTTGTACTCTGGACTTCCATCCACGATCGACGTTGTTCATATTTTTTTAATTTTTATTTTATTATTTTATTTTATTTTTTAAAACTCCTGATTATTTTAATAAGATTGTGCCTTAGTGTTTAGGGTATGTTGCGCAATAATTTTTTTCAAGCGTCGGGTTTAGCAATTTAAAGTTTTTTACTTTAAGTCTAAGAATGAGAGTATAATATTAAGTTTAAAAATATTTTTCAATAAAAAAATTACATTACATACTTACAAAGTATGCGGCATACCATTCACATATATTGATATGCTCCTGATTGTTTGTCCGCGATGCATGTTCGTTGAATGATCCCGACACCCCCAGAATAAATGTTAGAATTTTTTTTTTTTTTTTTTTTTTTTTACGTCCGACTCCTCTGGCGCAGATGCCTAGATGGACAATGGAGCATATTATATATAAAATTTATATATGTTTACATTTTAAAATACATTTAAAGTTATTTAAAAAGAAATGAAACATTTGCATTTTTTTTTTGTCCTCGCGAAGCATCACGACAACCGATGATTACTTTTCGTGAGGCCGGAGACAGCAGAACGCCTATCATTACTCGTGTGGGATGTGTTACAAGACGGAATGCAGAACATTTCTTACAATTACATCTGACTCCGTTGATAGTGTAACCCTGGGACACGAGTCGGCAGATGGCAGCCCGGGTGGGCCTATTTGTTACAATTCTCCTCGCCAAATTCCAAAAGCTTCTACTTCGAAGCTATGCAGAAGCGACGCCGAGCAGAGGTCGGCGGCGGAAACGTAGCGGGTGACAGTAAATGGTCGGAGCTGACGGCGGAAGTGCTCGCGTCCATATTTTCACTGATCCCGACGGACGAGCTGGCGAGGACGATGTCGTTCGTCTGCCGCTCTTGGCGGGACGTACTCGCGGAGCCCTACTGCTGGTCCATCGTCAACTTGGAAGACTGGTGCCGCCGCGTCGACCGCACCGACGTCATCGATTTCGTCGTCCGCCAGCTCGTGCGCCGCAGCCGGGGCACCATCCGCCGCCTCTCCGTCTACCACCTCGGAGACTCCGGATTCGTCCACGCCGCATCGTAGTAATTACCCACCCACCCCACCTAATCGTTCGCATCTCGCTCGCTAATGTTTCCTGTGTCTCTGTTCCATCGCATATGCCTCCTCTTCTGATTTAGAGTCGCTCGCTCGGTTTTTCATGAATGCGGACTGCGATTAATTAATTATATTTCGAGGCATTTATCTCCTTCTTCGGAATGAGATTTTCCTTCTATTTTTGCAGTTGCAGATCGCTCGGCGTGCTCGAAATGCCAGTGAGTTTTGTGAGTGACAAAATGGTAAAGAAGCACGAGAGTCTACTTGCTAATCTCACTTTGCTGGACATTAGTCACTGCGCCAACATCACCGCCGGAGGCATCGAGGTGCTCGGGAAGAACTGCAAGGGTTTGGTCGATCTGAGGAGAAACATGGCGCCGCCGGAGATAACCCACGACGATGATCTACCTTCCCTGGTGGACGAAGGGGAAGCCATGGCCGTAGCAAACAGCATGGTTGGGCTTCGACATCTCGAGCTTTCGTATGGGAGGTTCAGCGATAAAGGGTTGGTGGCGATCTTGAGCAACTGCACCGCGCTTGCCTTTCTTGAAATCCGAGGTTGCTGGTGCGTTCGACTGGCAGGCGACGTCGAGCCGATGTGTCAGAGAATCGAAACCTTCTTCGATCCTTGGGAGAATCATATTTTCCTGGAGGATGATGATTCGTCTGAAGATGTGATAGAGATTTCTAGTGATGAAGAAGATGAAGCATGAATGAATGAATTAAGGAGCAATTACTTGTCTGGCTGGCTGGTTCGTCTCAGCTAACTGATTAAATGAAAAACTCGTTCGGTTAGGGTCAAGTTGCGACAACATATGTGGTTGTGATTTTGATTGGAAGTTTTCGGAATTTAGCTGATTTATTATTAGAGCAGATAATTGTTTTTTAACTTTTAGAATATCAATATTTAAAAGAATGTTTTTTTTTTAAAAAAAAAGTTGAAAAAAATTATCACGCTTTTTTATAATGAATAATGAACCACATTGTGAAGTCGGGGGGGGGGGGAGTTCAAAAGTAAAATGACAGAGTAATAATGGAATTATTATTTTTTTAATTAAATGCTCAAACTATTTATTGGGTTAACAAAAGTTTAAATAAAGGAGATAATGGCAAGAAACATGGGTGAAGGCAGAAATTTTTTAAAAAAAGAAAATCTTCCACATTGAGAACCCCATTATTAAACTATTATTGATAAAATTTTTGTTATTATTGATAAATTTTTTTAACATATAATTAAAAGAGAAATAAAATATAATCTAATATTATTTGATTTAACTTAGATAGTATAATAAAAATTTATTTA
Source organism: Zingiber officinale (assembly GCF_018446385.1). Lineage (NCBI taxonomy): Eukaryota > Viridiplantae > Streptophyta > Magnoliopsida > Zingiberales > Zingiberaceae > Zingiber > Zingiber officinale. The sequence goes on along the minus strand of NC_056007.1, from coordinate 38,243,189 downwards.
TTTAAAACTTTTAATATATAACCACTTTTAATATTTTATTATGTTACCTTTCGTTATAAAATTAAATATTATTAATTTTTATTTTCAACTCTATGTTTTTTTATTTGAATTTTAAGTTTTTTTTCTTTTTAAAATTTAGGTTTTTTTTCTTTTTAAACTTTACGTGATTTTTTTTTAGTTTACGTTTTTTTCCTGTTTGAACTTTACGTTTTTTTAAATTTTACGTTTTTTTTATTCTTTTTAAACCTTATGTGTGTGTTGTTTTTTTAACTTTATGTTTTTAATATCTTTTTTACTTTCCTTATATATATATAACATTTTCAAAAATACAAATTTATTTTTTAAATAAAATATCACATATATTTGTTTTTTATTTAGTTTTTATAATTTAAAATAAAATTTTTGTTATAAAAATTTTAGGAGTATTTTTATCCCAAAGTATAAATATCGGATGATATTTTTGGTAAAAAAAAATTTTTAACCTTGAAATAAATTTTTTTTTTACTTTTCTGAGAATTTCTGATTTCTCATGCCCGTTTTGATAATATGTCAGGTATGGATCATTATTCAAGAAGTATATTAACTAAACCAAACAAGATTTTTATTGATAACCTTTATAACTAAGATTATCAAGAATAACTCCTAACTAAACACACCCTAAAATACAAAAAAAAAGGGAAATAAATACTAATATAAAGGAAAATATTCATAATATTAAAATCTCTAAATAAATTAAAAATTAATAAAAAACACTCTAAATACCAAACTCAATAAAAATAATTAAAAAATAAAAAATAACTTTCTTGATTTGCTCTTTCGTTTATATCATTAAAATTACTTTCTCGATTTATTCTTATGTCTACATCATTTTTTTATAGTAGAGAAAATTTACATAAAATTCACCCTCTAATTTAGAATAATATCGGAAGATAACCCAGGAGAAAGATCATCTAATACCAAATTAATAAAATCTACTAATAGCTGTTGGATTTTAGCAATCCTCATCGATCATCCGACGAGCACAACATCATAGAAGATGCTCTTGTCCATCTGCGTGCCCCTCAGACTTCTCCACCAATTTGATGGCGCTATGTAGTTGCTTCAAGTGTCCCCATTTGGGTTGCTTTATGTTACCATATTCATCCAAAGGAGCATCATAATCATATGGTGTTACTAGAAAAGGATCTACTAGAGTTCAACCAAAATTTATTCCTCTGTGGTACATATATATAATAATTTTGATAATTGTCTCCAGGAGCAAAGAAGTAAGCACTGCATAAGCTTCATCTTGATCGTGTCTATGTGGTTGACTGTCTCCCTAAAGGTAGATTCGCTATTTTAGTGGTCCCCTTAGTACTGACCCCATAGATATAAAGGGAGGTACATGTAGGCACACATGCTATAGGTGTATGGTGGGATAAACCGCATGTCATTAATTTATAAAAATCAACTCCTGACTATTACATCAGTGATGTCATGCACCCGCCGTCTGTGCTATATCGTGGGATCCTTAAGCTTGGAAGCATCCTGTCCAATCTTCTGTCTACATTAAGAATCCATTGCATGTATTTATTGTAGGAGGTGGAGCATCTTCTAGTGGGCACATGATCCATGATACTGCCATATTCACACACTATTGAAGGTATTGTTTACTGTATCTCCATACTTGTCAATGAAGTTGCCATACTTATTCTCGAGTGGAGAAAGAATGATTGGTCCATCCGGAGATGCTAATAGATTTTCCTTTGAATTCCAAACTAACATAGCGGATAACTATTAAATCCGTTGATTCACACACGAATATCGTAAACTGTAAAAAGAAGAATAGGGAGAGAGTAAGAAATAATATAAGAACAATAAAATCTATTGTTGATTGATATTTGCCCTAAGGGCAATACAATATATAATGTTCAAAAAGTACTTGGTCAATTGATCAATTAATAAATAACAGAATTATTCTAAGAATAATTCTGAGAATTATTCTAATAATTATAACAGAATTATTAGAATAATCTAAATACTAATTTGATTTGATTTGATGATTTGATTTAGTCAATTTTGATAATTCTCTTTTATCTCTTTTACCCCCCGATAAATTTAATGGGAGATCTTTAACGTTGAGTTTGCTTGCTAACTTATTGAAACATTGTCTGGATAATAGCTTAGTAAAGATATTAGCGATTTAATCTTTAGCAGAAATATAAGAGACGGATAACTACTGAGTTGTCACATGTTTACGAACAAAATGAAAATCAATTTCCACATGTTTTGTATGAGCATGAAAGATTGGATTTGCTGTGAGATATGTTGCTCTAATATTGTTGCACCAAATTTTTGGTGCAATATTTGATGCAAGTTGATGTTCAGAGAGAAGTAATTGAAGCCAAATAATTTCTGACGTTGTATTTGCTATAGCTTTATATTCTGCCTCAGTGCTTGAACGAGATACTGTAGGTTGCTTTTTCGAATTTCATGAGATAAGATTTTGTCCAAGAAATATTGCATATCTACTAGTAGAGAATCTATCTTAGGAGAACTTGCCCAATCTGCATCACTATATGCATGTAAATCTCGAGATGATTGACGATAAAAAAAGAAGACCATGTAGAATAGTACCTTTGAGATATCAAAGTATTCTTTTTACATTATCCCAATTTTGTTTAGTTGGAGCATGCATGAATTGACAAGTACGATTTATCACAAAAGTAATATCAGGGCGTGTGATAGTGACATATTTATTGTAAGGCTTCAACAATACTTCGATAAATCTATGGATCAGACAGAGCAGGAGAGGATGAAGTTGGAGAGTTGTTTATAGTAATTGGTGTAGAGACCGTACGTGTTCCATACATTTTGGCTCTTTGAAGAAGTCCAATAATGTATTTGCTTTGAGAGAGAAGATAGTCATCTTCATGTGGAATAAGCTCAATACCAAGAAATAATATGAGAGCAATAAAATCTGTTGTTGATTGATATTTGCCCTAAGGACAATACAATATATAATGTTCAAAAAGTACTTAGTCAATTGACCAATTAATAAATAATAAAATTATTCTAAGAATAATTCTGAGAATTATTCTAAGAATAATTCTGAGAATTATTCTAATAATTATAATAGAATTATTAGAATAATCCAAATACTAATTTGATTTGATTTGATAATTTAATTCGATCAATTCTGATAATTCTCTTTTATAAATGATTATCGAATCTGTTAATTAGCACATGAATACCGGAAGCGACAGTCTAATCCCTGTTGATTCACATAAGAATATCAGAAAAAGGAAAACTCAACATTCCAAGGAGGAGTCGACAGCTAAAAATAACATTAATAAAAAATTATTTTCATCACGCCAAGTGAATAATTTTTCAGATGATGTACCGGACCGTGTTACAATATCTTCTATTTCATCATCATAATAAATTGAAGCACTGAATATTTGGATATTGTCATCCACTTCTTTCTTATAAATAAAAACTCCCTTCTCCTCATCAAGAACATCCTCTTTCTCCTCAGAGTTTGCCCGGTGTTTGTTTTTTTGCATTGGACTAAATTTCTTCTATTTTAGTTTTCAAACGTCACCACCATCCTTTCAGCAAGCTATTCATTCCACAAATGCTACCATATGTTCCATTCATTTCATCCATTCGCCAATAGCTCGAACCTGTTGTTCGTACACGTGGATGTCGTTAACATGTTATTGTCCTCTCAGCGAAATGACTCCTCAAGATCAACCTGACTTTGATACCAAACTAATGCAGTGGATAACTATTAAATTCATTGATTCATGCATAAATATCGGAAATGATCTTCTAAACCTATTAGTTCAAAAGAATACTAGGAAATTGACATCCAAAAACTATACAAAGTTTTAAGAAAAAAAAGAACGGCGTGGCCGAATTGTTATTAATAAAAAACTATCCTTAAACATTAAACATGATGCTTATACAGACCCCAAACCCTAAGATGCAAAGAAAACAAATAAATACTAACATAAAGGAAAAAAGACTCACAATCCTAAAATCACTAAATGGACTCAAAATCTAGAAAAACAAAAGATAAAAATTAATAAAAATACTCTAAATACCAAAATTGATAAAAATAATAGAAAAATAAAAATTACTTTCTCAAATTCCTCTTCTATCTGCATCATTAAAATTATTTTTTTGATTTTCTCTTATGTCTATTTCACAAAATGTCTTTCATCTCCCTCTCTAAAACTCCATGAGTTTATTCTTCTTGAGGTACTAGAAACCATCAAAGTTAGAGAGAGTGCAAGTACATTCGATTTCAAGTTGAGTATTATGAGGTATCATTAGTTCCTTATTCAAGTCGAATGCATAGCCTCTGAAAAATTCTTATAGGGTTCCCGATGATATTTCTACCTACATCCACAACACGACAGAACATTCAACACTCTAGATCTTTTTCGATTTATATGAGCTACTTAGGATACTACATGAAAGTCCTTCAACAAGAATATCTATCGTTTATAAAGTAGAATTCAGCTATAAACTGAAATGCTAAAAGACTTGAAAATTCTGTGCAAATTCAGTTAAGTTTGGTTGTCCATACTAATTACTTTATTCCTTTCGAAAGATAAACATTGATTTTGAGAAATTTGTTCCTCACTGTTGGTGCAACCTTAGGTCAAGGTTGACCTGGTTGACCTGACTCGAGTTGTATTTTGATGTTTGACTTAGGAAGATTGTCAGTGCAACCTTAGGTCAAGGTTGACCTAGTTGAGTTGCATGTTGATGTTTGACACTCGTGGGAGAGTTGTATTCTTGATATGGGACAAGAATAGATGTTTGGGAGATTATTGGGGCAACCGTAGGTCAAGGTTGACCCGGTTGACCTGATTCGGGAAAAAGTCCAAGTATGGAGACTTGGCAACGGAAAAGTCCAAGCAGGGAGCTTGGCACTAGAAAAGTCCAAGTATGGAGACTTGGCACTGGGAAAGTCCAAGCAGGGAGCTTGGCACGCGAAAAGTCCAAGTATAGAGACTTGGCACGGGAAAAGTCCAAGTATGGAGACTTGGCACTGGAAAAGTCCAAGCAGGGAGCTTGGCACGCGAAAAGTCCAAGTATGGAGACTTGGCATGGGAAAAGTCCAAGTATGGAAACTTGGCACTGGAAAAGTCCAAGTATGGAGACTTGGCACGGAAAAGTCCTAACTGAGATATTAGGCAGTGTGGAAAGTCCTGGTGAGTGAAGCCAGGCAGTGGGAAAGTCCTAACTGGGATGTTAGGCAGTTGGAAAGTCCTGGTGAGTGAAGCCAGGCAGTGAGAAAGTCCTAACTGGGATGTTAGGCAATTGGAAAGTCCTGGTGAGTGAAGCCAGGCAGTGTGGAAATCTTGGTGAGTGAAGCCAGGTGAAAGTCCGGGTGAGTGAAGCCAGGCAAGGGAAAATCCAGATGGATCAGGGATGATCGGACATCTGGTGTGGAATAGTCCAAGTAGGTCAAAGGGATTGACCGGACACTTGGCGAGGAATTCTAGCAGGTCAAGGGAGTGACCAGATGCTAGGGATGAAGTACCAATAGGTCAAGGTTGACCGGATATTGGTTTGGAAGGTTTGAGACATGGTTTGGGCAAAAATCAAGCTCTGGATCGGTCTCCAGACCGATCCAGTGATACGTTGGCTGTGGACTTACTGATCGGTCCGGGACCGATCAGTGCCCGATCGGTCCCCGGACCGATCAGAGGGATCGGTCCGAGGACCGATCAGATTCCACAGAGTTGGGCAACTCTCGAAGCTCGATCGGGGGGACCGATTCGGTCCCGCGACCGATCGCAGTTTGCACGATCAGTCGCCTGATCGGTCCAGTTCTAGCCGTTGCTACGCAACGGCTAGTTCTCTGCTCTTCTTCTTCGCAGGTATAAAAGAGGGCTACAGGACTTGGTGAAGCTCTCTTCTTTAGCTACTTCTTCTTCCTTCTGGAAGCTTCTGCTTCTTCTTCTTGCTGAGCTTTGTTGAGCTCGTTGGGTGCTGAAGCTTCGCGTGAGCTTCTTCCTGTTGCTGGTTTTCTAGCTAGGCTTGGGTCCGAGAAGCTGCTGCTTCACCAGGGTTCCTGCTGACTTCAAGAAGGCAAGCAAGTGTTGTTTACATTTCTGTTCTTGTTTTTTTGTTCCTATTTGTACTCCTATTGCTGTTGCAAAGATTGTGGTGAGGTTTCTCCACCCACAAGGAGTATCTATTAGCCGGGTTTCCGGGGACTCATCCACCGACGGATTGGTAGGCTTCGTCCACCTTACGGACACGCCGAGGAGTAGGAGTTCATCTCCGAACCTCGTTATATGGTTTGTCTTTCTTCTCCTGTTTTCTTTCTACGTTGTATTTCCACTGCACTAACCTAATCGTAGGAAGAAACGAGAAAGATTGGGGTCGGCTATTCACACCCCCCTCTCTAGCCGTACGAAGGATCCTAACAAGTGGTATCAGAGCAAGGTTTGCTCTTCATCGGATTAACACCCGGGGAGCACGAGCTAGAGGATGGATCTACTCGGAGAAGATGTCACCATTCCACCCTTCTACGAATGCGGTGACTTCGCGTATTGGAAGGTAAGGATGAAGTACTTTCTTATGACTAACATAATGAATTGGTTTTGTGTACAAGAAGGGTTTTCCCCTCCGATGGATGAGGAAGGAAAATCTATCAAGAAGGAGAAGTGGACGAAAGAACAAATCCAACAATCCACAATCAACGACGAGGTAACGAAAATCCTTGAATTTTCATTACCTAGTGATATCTTGTGTAAGATAGGAGGATACAACAACGCCAAGGAGTTGTTGAACAACTTGGCCAAGTTTCATGAGGAGAGCTCCACTTCAAGTCATGAAGAGGAGTCAAGTGAGCCAAGTAGCTCACATCATGGAGGGAGCGAATTAGAAATTGAGAGTCACTCAACGTCTAAGGAAGAAGAGGAGGAGGTCTCTTCTTCAAGATCGGAGCAAGAAGAAGCATCTACCTCCGGAAGGGATGAGGAAGAGAGCCTTCATCCATCCTCAACTCTAGGTAACTCAAGCCATTTAGTTTCTAGTAAATTACATATAATGTGCTTTGAGTGTAGGGAATTTGGGCATTACAAAAGTAAGTGTACAAAGAGGATTAAGAAGACTCCACCGGCGCCAAAGGTCAAGAAAGCCGGAGTCCCGACACGCAAAGGCAAAGAGCACGTGGTGTGCTTTCAATGCAAGCAACGGGGACACTATAGGAGCCAATGTCCGAAGGGGAGGAAACCTCACAAGGACAAGGGATGCACATCGATAGGGGGAGCTAAGGCAAACCCTAAGGTATCTTTTAAGGCTCATTCGTGCAATTCTAGTAGGATACATGCTAGTAATTTTATTGCATTAGTCAATAATGATAAGCATGTTAACACTAGAAATCAACACATGTGTTTAGGTGCTAAACATGTCAACCTAGATAGGGATACTACTAGGAATGCTAACCCTAGGATTAACACTTCTAAGGTTAAGGAAAACCTAGGTAGGAATCCTAAATCAACTAGACATATGCCTAGGAATATCTCAAGAGAAAATGACAAATTAACACTTGAGGTATTAGAGAGGGAAAATCAAGTCTTGAGGTCAAGACTTGATAACTTAGAAAAGGCTCTTAAAAACATGGAGAAGTCATCTCTAGGGTTTAAGAGTCAAAAACCCAAGCCCAAGGACAAGAAAGGTTTGGGTCACAAACCTAAGTCCCAAGTGGTCAAGCCCACTTATCATAGTGTTCCATTCGATTATGGAACAAAACCTAGGGCTAGGAAGACCACCACCAAGGTCACAAGGGGAGTCACCCCTAGAGTTGATCTTGATGAGTCCCAAATGACCAAGGCTTCAAAGCCTAAGAGGGTCATTAGGAGAGTTGCTAGGGAAGTCATCCCTAGTGAATATTTAGTGAACCCAATGAGCTCACATAGATATTGGGTTCCTAGGAGCATCTTCTCTATCCCATAGATGGGTTAGAGAGTGTCAACTCCAATTAGAAGGGTAGTTAACCCAACTTTGAGGAAATTGACACTCAAGGAGCATTTTCAAGGTTTTGATAACTTTTGAAAATGAAAAAGAATTATTATTTACTCCTTGAAGAGTAAATTGTGCCATATTTGAAAAATAACGATTTTAATCTTATTTGGCACAATTTAAGAAAACCTAGAGAAATACCATAATTGGGATTTTGGTTTTCTCTTAGGGATATATGGGCAATCTAGGGTTAGATTTTAAGTTATCTAAGGCTAAGGATACTTAGATAGGGAATTTAGGTATTTTATTTGTGCTAACTTGCCATGATTGGTTGCCATATGACATGTCATGACATCATGTTTAGTTTCAATATCATTTGAAATGTCATGATAATGCTTAGGCTAGTTTATATGTCATGTTTTATTTAAGTTTTCAAACTTTATGCCATGACATCATGACATTGGCACATGTTTTTACTTATGATATCATAATATGCCATGTCATCATCTCTTGCATTATAATCAATGAAATTGATTTAAGGACAAACATATAATTTGATATTGAGATCAAATTGGTGTTTAGAAAATGCATGAGAACTTAGCCTAAGTTGACCTTAATCCATATCTCACATCAAATTGACTTGAATGTGGTTTTATACACCTTAGATGTGTGTGAGATATTAGGATCATGAATTAGAATCAAGGTGCATAATTCTTGTACCTAGATGAGCCTAATTCAAGAAATGGAGGATCATAGGGAAAGCTTGTGTACAAGTCATGTACATCTAGCCCTAAGATTATGGTCCTAAATTCAAATGGTTTTAAAAGCATTTTAAAATTGATTTGAAAAACCTTGATGAAGCTTTCCTAGTGATAGCATTCATCATTGAACATTGTGATACAAAGTTGAGTTAAACTTGAACTATTTCAAAGTTTTTGAACTTTGTATCAAGATTGAAAAATGGAAGTTATCTTCATAGAAAACTATTTTTCCATGATAGTATCTGTTATGAGGAATGTATCCTCAAAATTTTACGATTTTTGGAATTTTCTGGAATTTATTAGGAGTTTCTGAATTTCCGGAGAAGGGAAATCAGAAATCTCTGAGTTCAGAGTATGGATCGGTCACCGGACCGATCCAGGGAAGTCCTGATCGGTCTGGTGACCGATCAGTGACGATCCAGAAAACGTGGATCGGTCTGGGGACCGATCCAGGGGGTTTCTGATCGGTCCAGGGACTGATCAGTGCATGCCAATTTCTGATTTTTCAGCTGTTGTCTGAAATTTCAATTATGGAAGTGGTGTTTTTGGATTTCTAAAGGTTTGGAACTCTCAAAGACATTGTTGGTGCAATGGTCAAAGGGGGAGTTGACCTTTAGGGGGAGTTTTACCTAATTGTCAAGGGGGAGTTGACTTTTAGGGGGAGTTTTTACTCCTTAAGACTTTTGAGGTTTAGTGATATGGGATTATCACTAAGTTGATTGTTGAGTTTAGTATCAAGGGGGAAATTAAGAGTTTCAATGAAAGGTATGGGACTTTCATTAGAAGGGAACTCTTGACCTTGATACTCTCCTTTTCTTTTTGATGTGTGTCAAAAAGGGGGAGAATTATTGGAGAACCCAAGTTAGGTTATCGAGTTAACCTAAGCTAGGGGAAGAATGTCAAGGAATGTTCGAGGAAGAACATTGGAATTCTTTTTGATGTGTGTCAAAAAGGGGGAGAATTATTGGAGAACCCAAGTTAGGTTATCGGGTTAACCTAAGGGGAGAATGTCCAGAGAATGTTCAAGGAAAGAACATTGGACATTGGAAGATGGTTGGAAAACCTAAGTTAGGTTATCGGGTTAACCTAAGGGGAGAATGTCCAGAGAATGTTCAAGGAAAGAACATTGGACATTGGAAGATGGTTGGAAAACCTAAGTTAGGTTACCGGTTTAACCTAACTTGATTATGGGTTTTGTCAAACATCAAAAAGGAGGAGATTGTTGGTGCAACCTTAGGTCAAGGTTGACTTGGTTGACCTGACTCGAGTTGTATTTTGATGTTTGACTTAGGAAGATTGTCAGTGCAACCTTATGTCAAGGTTGACCTAGTTGAGTTGCATGTTGATGTTTGACACTCGTGGGAGAGTTGTATTCTTGATATGGGACAAGAATAGATGTTTGGGAGATTATTGGGGCAACCGTAGGTCAAGGTTGACCTGGTTGACCTGATTCGGGAAAAAGTCCAAGTATGGAGACTTGGCAACGGAAAAGTCCAAGCAGGGAGCTTGGCACTAGAAAAGTCCAAGTATGGAGACTTGGCACTGGGAAAGTCCAAGCAGGGAGCTTGGCACGCGAAAAGTCCAAGTATGGAGACTTGGCACGGGAAAAGTCCAAGTATGGAGACTTGACACTGGAAAAGTCCAAGCAGGGAGCTTGGCACGCGAAAAGTCCAAGTATGGAGACTTGGCACGGGAAAAGTCCAAGTATGGAAACTTGGCACTGGAAAAGTCCAAGCATGGAGACTTGGCACGGAAAAGTCCTAACTGGGATATTAGGCAGTGTGGAAAGTCCTGGTGAGTGAAGCTAGGCAGTGGGAAAGTCCTAACTGGGATGTTAGGCAGTTGGAAAGTCCTGGTGAGTAAAGCCGGGCAAGGGAAAGTCCAGATGGATGAGGGATGTTAGGAATTCTGGTGAGTGAAGCCAGACAGTGAGAAAGTCCTAACTGGGATGTTAGGCAGTGTGGAAATCCTGGTGAGTGAAGCCAGGTGAAAGTCCGGGTGAGTGAAGCCAGACAAGGGAAAATCCAGATGGATCAGGGATGATCGGACATCTGGTGTGGAATAGTCCAAGTAGGTCAAAGGGATTGACCGGACACTTGGCGAGGATTTCTAGCAGGTCAAGGGAGTGACCAGATGCTAGGGATGAAGTACCAATAGGTCAAGGTTGACCGGATATTGGTTTGGAAAGTTTGAGACTTGGTTTGGGCAAAAATCAAGCTCTGGATCGGTCTGCAGACCGATCCAGTGATACGCTGGTTGGCTTACCGATCGGTCCGGGACCGATCAAGATGGAGCCGATCGGTCCCGGACCGATCAAGATGGAGCTCGACGGTCCCGGACCGATCAGACGCTGGATCGGTCCGGGACCGATCAGATTCCACGCAGAGTTGGGCAACTCAGAAGCTTCGATCGGTCCGGGACCGATCGGATCGGTCCCGCGACCGATCGGTCGATCGGTCAGTTCTAGCTTGCTACGCAACGGCTAGTTCTCTGCTCTTCTTCTTCGCAGGTATAAAAGAGGGCTACAGGACTTCGGTGATACTCTCTTCTTTAGCTACTTCTTCTTCCTTCTGGAAGTTCTCTCCTGCCTGAAGCTTCTGCTTCTTCTTCCTGCTGAGCTTTGTTGAGCTCGTTGGGTGCTGAAGCTTCGCGTGAGCTTCTTCCTGTTGCTGGTTTTCTAGCTAGGCTTGGATCCGAGAAGCTGCTGCTTCACCAGGGTTCCTGCTGACTTCAAGAAGGCAAGCAAGTGTTGTTTACATTTCTGTTCTTGTTTTCTTGTTCCTATTTGTACTCCTATTGCTGTTGCAAAGATTGTGGTGAGGTTTCTCCACCCACAAGGAGTATCTATTAGCCGGGTTTCCGGGGACTCATCCACCGACGGATTGGTAGGCTTCGTCCACCTTACGGACACGCCGAGGAGTAGGAGTTCATCTCCGAACCTCGTTATATGGTTTGTCTTTCTTCTCCTGTTTTCTTTCTACGTTGTATTTCCGCTGCACTAACCTAATCGTAGGAAGAAACGAGAAAGATTGGGGTCGGCTATTCACACCCCCCTCTCTAGCCGTACGAAGGATCCTAACACTCACAACTTAAAAGGGCGACTTATTACTCCCTTTACACTTATGGACTTTGGATTACTACATAAACTTTGGATACATGATATCGATTCTATTAGAGAATTTTTAAAAATTTTAGGCACCATCCTAGCTCACGCTCTGGAAGTAGAGCTATTAGATGGATCGACTTGTGGCGGGGCAGGCCGACCCATGGTGGGTCGGCCATTTAGCAGGGCAAGATGAAGCGGGTCGACCCTTCATCTTGGCGAGTTCAAAAATTCACAACTAAACCCAATTCAAGGTGGTTGCGGGTTAGGTGTACCAACCCATGAGTCCACCAAAAAAGGAAATAAAATAAAAATTTTTATGGTGGTTGGATTGGCCAGCAGGTTGCTTATCTAGTTAAGAGAAAAATGCTCATGAAGCAAAATGAATTTAACACATACTACTCACAAAAATGCAAGTTAAGAAAACTTACTATAAAGATCTAGTAACCTCAATTGCATCAATGCATTGTAAAAGAACAACAAGTGTGCTCTTAGCTCTGATGAACATGAGAGAAGCACCAAGGACCACAACAACTCTTTAAGGTGCATGAGTGACTGCTTCAACATTTCCTCAACCTGTGAATCAACCCAAGCTTGCCGCGGGCCGACCCACATGGGTTGTGGGGCTAGGCAGGTTGGCCTGCCTTGACTCACTTTTAAATGAGTTGATAAAATTTTAACCTAACTTGCTTAAATTATTTGACGGGGTGGGTCAATCCGACGGGTCCAACACAAATTGACGACTCTATTTGGAAGAATCAGAAACTTTTTTCATCTGCACCTTCAAAACCTCTCCTCCAGAATGGATCAACTTAAAGATTGAGCCTACCAGACACTTGATTTAGATCTATATTCATTAAGTTAATAGCCAACATCTAGAACAAGAAGATTATCCTATTGATTCAGATTTAAATTGGGTGGTCCTCTTTGAACCCATAGACCAAATCAAACATAGGCGTTCTTAATAACCAGCATTTGAACCTATTATTTAGTGTTATATCTTGGTGTTTGTATCCTCTCTTGTATTCAAAAGCATGTTTTTAGTGTGTTTCATGTTCTTTGAATATTTGTAGTTTTCATTTTAATTCCTATACATTTGATGGATATTATGGTGATTATTTGAGCAATGTTTTGTTTTGCAGGGATTCAAGGAAATGATAATGAATCGAGGAAAAAGTTCTAGTTCAGTCCAAGCTAGTTTAGTCCAAACTGATTTAATTTGGACCGGTTCAATTGAGGGAAGAAGAATCAAAGCCAAAAGCCTCATTTAGAAACCCAATCTTAAACGCCTCATCCAAGCCCAAATGTCAAAAGCCAAAAGAACTTTAATCCCTAATTTCAATTTCGGTCCGGTTTAGCAGATCAAAATCGGTTTAATCCGGTCTGATTCAGTGGGTGCGTTAAAGGAGAAATTCTGGTTCAGAAAACATGGCTCGGGTTTTCTTTTCTCCTTGCACTGTACGCGTTCTTCCTTCCTTCCGCGAATTCTCAAGCGGTGACGGACGGAGATGAGTACCGACGGCTATGAGTGACGACAAAGACATCTCAGATCATGCTCAATTCATTAGAGGGGTTTTTCAACATTTTCCCCCCTTCGGTGGCTATCGTGTTGCTCTCACTGGCGCGGGTTGCAAGGGCTAGGGTTCCACAGTGAGCGGTGGCAGGGCGAGCTTCGATCTTCATCTCATTGGAGTTGGTTCCTCGGTGAGTTCTTCACCTCCAAGCGCTTCTTCGACTTCTCTCTCCTTCTAGGGTTCGGACAGGCAGAGGAAGAAGAAGGCAGCAGCGAGGTTCATTTCCCTTTTCTTCGGCGGTAGTCCACCCATCCAATTACAGCATTTAGCTCTAGAGGATTCCTTACCTGAGTGGGTTGCAAGGATGAGGAGGTCCTTAAGGAGGTTCAACAACCACTTCCACCTACCGGAGAGAGTTCCACAGTGTTGTGTACATCTTTGGCTTCATCCGATCTGACCAATCCAACTCGCCGTGATTCACGTGGGCAGAATTACGGATTGACGAAGATTGGACAACATCACTATCTCTTCCTGTCAACTTCCATTGGAGGCATTCTTCGAAGGAAGATTTGTGTCATCCTTGTTGTCGAAGCAAGCACTGCCAGCATCTTCGCTGCTGCCCATCGACTTTGGGGGTTCCGGAGCCGAGCCTTTCATGTGACGGCGAAGGGTAGTTGATTGGTGTATGATTGCGGAAGAGGGTTTGGTTAGGTTAGTTGATTTACTTGTTTGTTGATTTTGTTATTTTCTTGTTCATGTTTGATTATTGTTATTGCACTTTGATTGGTTTTGTTATGCATGATAGTTTGTTTGTTATTGCACTTGGTTAGTTTCATTTATGTATGAATGTTGATCTTGTGTCATAGGGTGACAATATGGTGTAAGTTTAACTTTTATGCATTAAGTTTTGTTAATTGATGTTTAGGTTTGTTTAGTTCACTTGCATAATTTAGTTTATGTCTTGCACTTCTATTTGTTATGTTTTCATGTTATTCCCATTGATAGATATTCTTGTATCATAGCGTGACAATGCGATGTAGGAAAATCTTCAATGGTTAGTTAGGATAGTTGGTTAATTTCTTTACGCATGTTTCTTTTGTAGAAGGGATCCTTATAGCGTTATAGAGTAGAGTGACACTGCGCTGTGACTTCATTTTTGTTGGTTAGTTAGAGTTTCTTTTATTGCATTAGGTTTAGAGAACAAAACCCTAAAACAAAACCCCTAATTTTCGATCTGTCTAAAAACAAACGTCTTATCATTAGTTCCTTGGAGAGACGATCCGGTTCTCTACTATACTACTTAGTGTAGGTTAAGGGGGTTTGGTTGAGTAAAAATGAATTAATTTGATGTGAGTGAGTGGCAATAGCTTTCTACACCACATCAAATTTTGGCGTCGTTGTCGGGGAACTACTAGTGGTGTGCGTTTGTTTTTAGACTATATATAGTTTTATCTTTATCTTGTTCTTGCTTTTCTTCTTTGTTATTTTATTTTTCATTTGATGTCACTATTAGTATCTCTCTTTTGCTCTGGAACTTTGCAGGTTGAAGGGAAAGGGTGAGGGGAGAATACTAATAGCTACATCATCAATAAAGACCTATTTTAGTCCACTTACATCATTTAGACCACCATTTCAGTTTTTCTCATTCTTTTCGATTTTATTCACTCTTATTTCTATTTCCTTTGTGGTTGCAAAAATTCAAAATATTGTTAGAATTTAATTATTTTACTCTTGTATGCATGCGTGTTATCTTGTATATTTTCTTGTGTCTTTTGATTATATTTACATGAATATTTCAGATAAGACCAGGAAATCTCTTATGTGTTATTAGTAGTCCCAGAGTTTCAGTGTGTTTAGGATCTCAGACTTGATGAGCAACATAGAGAACGACATTGAAAAGACTCTCAGAGAGCTTTGGGCATCCAATTTGTCAGTCGATTCTTTCTGCATTCAATATTCTAATTTAGAGACAGACTTTGAGTTATGGACTATTGTTCATTTATTACCGAAGTTTCATAGACTTTCTGGTGAAGATCCCAATAGACATATGCAAGAACTAGATATGGTGTGCTCTTCATGGAATCCACATGGTGTATCAGGAGATGATGTTAGACTAAGAGCATTTCCTTTCTCAGTAGTAGATTTAGCAAAAAATTGGCTGTATTGTCTCCCACCCAACTCTATCACCAGCTAGATCAAGATGAAGAAATTATTTTTGGCGAGGTTCTTTCCTGCTTTTAGGATTGCAGCTATTCAGAGGAGTATTTGTGGAATCCAACAATTCACAGGAGAACTGTTTCAAGAATATTGGGAAAGATTTAAAAGACTTGTTGCTAGTTGCCCTTAGCACCAGATAAGTGATCAACTACTGATTATGTACTTCTATGAGGGATTGTTTCCTATGGACAAGAGTATGGTTGATGCAGCTAGTGGAGGCTCTCTAGTTAACAAGACATCTACTCAGGCCAGAGAACTTATTGAGATTATGGTTGCAAATTATCAGTAGTATGGGACTAGACTGATGATTGCTAAAGATGTTCATTCCTTTGCCAGTGTATTCCCAACCAGGATCCAGTATCAGCAACCTGATCCTCAGTATTATCAAACTTATCAGCAGGATAGGTATAATTTATTTGCAGGATTAGGATATGAGAACACACAACAAGGGACTTCTGAGTGACCCCAGTCTTACCAGCCTTACTTTTAACACCATCAGCCTGAGCAGCATTGTAGGGAGCAGTCACAAAAATATTTGCAACATCAAGAAACACAATTCAAGCCAAGAACACATTCATCAACATAGTTACAATTGCTATCAGATCAATCTACTACATCAATTCCCAAGGCGATCGATTGTAGAGTTTCCTGATCTTAATTCTGCTTCTCTACATGTCTCTTCTAGTTTTTTATATTTTGATGTTGTAGTTGATCTTGCTAATATTGTTGTCAATGATATTGTTGTTCCAAATAGTCTTGATGTTGCAGGTATAGGAGATAATGATGGAAGTGTAGGAGAGACCCAAGAATCGCTTCCTGTGACTATTCTACCGCCATTTGAGCCAGTTGAGCCTACAGTTGTACTTAGTGACGATGGAAATGTAAGGGCAACTCAAGAATCACTTCCATTGATTGTACCTGATCCAGAGCCAGATCTTTTACCTGATCAAGATAATGTTGCATTCACTATTTTAGACCCTCCAGGTACCTTTCAGGATGGTAAGGTTGATATTTCTTCTGAATCTTTAGGAAATTCCATGGAGGTAATTCATTTTGATTATATTGAATGTGACACATCTTTTGATTCATACTCTGTTGATTTTGTTATTATTTCTAGTCTATCTGACACAGCATGCATGCAGGAATTGCATCCTCTTTTTAGTGCATAGGATTTCTTCAGATATTTCATTTGCAGTCAATCACACAAGGATGCATTCTATCA
Organism: Zingiber officinale; assembly: GCF_018446385.1. NCBI lineage: Eukaryota > Viridiplantae > Streptophyta > Magnoliopsida > Zingiberales > Zingiberaceae > Zingiber > Zingiber officinale. Next base: position 38,226,401 of record NC_056007.1, on the reverse strand, counting down.
CTTGATGAAAGCCCTAGCACTCTATGCAATAATCAAGCTTCTGGAGTGGATATTTTAAATGAACCATCTCTTACCACTCTATACATGCAGGAATTGCATCCTCTTTTTAGTGCACAGGATTTCTTCAGATATTTCATTTGCAGTCAATCACGCAAGGATGCATTCTATCACTTGATGAAAGCCCTAGCACTCTATGCAATAATCAAGCTTCTGGAGTGGATATTTTAAATGAACCATCTCTTACCACTTCCAGATTGACTATTGAAACTGAATCGACTCCAACCACCAGAAATTTAGGGGAGTCTGTTCCATCTTACTTTCCTTTTTCTTTCTACTTATATATATGTATTTTCTTTGCTATGTTTGTGTTATTTGCTTTTGCTTGGTTGTTCATTTTTAGTTTGTTTTGTCGGTTTTCGTAATAAATTTCCTATGTATTTTTTTTTATCATCTTAGAAATTATGAAAGTTAGTTAAATTTGATTGTCGAATTTGATGATTTATTGTCATGATTGGATTCTTGGATTGCATGTGATTACAACTTGATGATGGATTTCATGTTGGTAGATTGAGATGGTAATTTTTGATATACCTAGTGAGGATATTTTTGAGCCTATTATTCCCATTGATGTGTGATGCACTTGTGGTTAATGTTACTCTAGAACTTGCTTAATTCTTTTGAGACCACATTATCATAGGTTTGCATGATTTTTATGAAGGCTATTTCACTTTCTTTTATTCATTCCTTTTGTTATCACATGTTTCTTGAATAAAATCCATATCATTTATCATATCATTCTTTTCTCTCTTCATTTATTTTCATTTATTTCTATTTATTTCACTCTCTTACTCTCTTACTCTCTTGGGATGTGGATATTTTGGATGTTACATGATGAGTGTTTTGCCCGAGACGGATAAAAATTTAAGTGTGGGGGGAGAGAAATAGCTTACTGGAATTTAGTAGAAGCATATGTGAACCATGCTTGATCACCATAGGTAAACCATGCTATTTATCTTTTTATTTGAGTTATTGATGATGTTGTATAGTGATGCACAACATGTTGAAAAAAAAAAGCGAAGAAAAAGAAAAAGAAAAAACAAAAACAAATCAGAAACGAAAAAAAAGAAAAAAATAAAAAAACATAAGAAACAAAAAAAAATAGAAAAATAAAAATGTTTTTGACATATTGTGCTATTTTATATTCCTTTTTGATAGAATTTTTAGAAGAGACAATCTTTATTGTAGCAACATTGAGATTTTATTATATATCATTAGTATATTTTTATTGAAAAGCTATAGTAGAAGTTGTCTACATGTTTATTGGATTTATGAAAAACTTTGACATGTACTATTTTATATTTATTTGTGGTAGAATTTTTGTGAGTGACAATATTTATTGTAGCAATATGCAGATTTTATTGTATATCATGAGTCGATTTTTATTATAAAAGCTATAGTAAAGATTGTTCACACTTTTATTGAGTTTTTAGAGCTAGCTTGGAAGTTTGAATGAGAAATATTTTTGGTCATTGTTTACTTGTGCTCGTCTATGTAACATTCCAATATATCCATGTCTTCCACCATTACCTTACTTAATCTTTCTTATTGTTTTTCTTACACTATCATTTGCTTTGATTCATGTTTCCCTTACATTTCAAATAATGCCTTCATTATTTTATTGTGCACTCTTATGTATATAGTGGTGAAGATTAGTAGCAAAGCAAGCATATGGTAGCGCATAAATCATGAGTAGCTTAAGTGAGCTCCATTATTGCATGTATTTGAGAGGAGAGCCACCATCATTTACCTTGTGAGGTTTATTTTATTATCATTCTTAGTTTATTTATTATGGATTGAAGTTATCATGCTTGTTAATCAATGTATGAATTGAATCCATTAATGCTTGGATCATTTGAATTGGACAATCCTAGGTAACCATCTTTCACTATTTTCTATGTATGATTGAGAATTGCTAGGGAATGCATCTTTAGTTATCTTTCTTGTTTTATTTACTTGCTCGAGACAAGCAAGAATTGTTGGTGCAACCTTAGGTCAAGGTTGACCTGGGTGACCCGACTCGAGTTGACCTGACTCGAGGTATATTTTGATGTTTGACAAGAATAGAGAAGTTGTATTTTGATGTTTGACAAGAATAGGAACTTGGGGGATTGTGGGTGCAACCTTTGGTCAAGGTTGACCTGGTTGACCTGACTTGAGTTGACCTGATTCGGGAAAAGTCCAAGTATGGAGACTTGGCACGGAAAAGTCCAAGAAGGGAGCTTGGCACGGGAAAAGTCCAAGCAGGGAGCTTGGCACGGGGAAAAGTCCAAGTATGGAAGCTTGGCATGGGAGGTCGGAGAGGGCTCGGTAGTTCGTTCTCTGGACTGGATGGAGTCGGAGAGGGCTCAGTAGCTCGTTCTCCGGACTAGGTCAGAGAGGGCTCGGTAGCTCGTTCTCCGGAATAGGTCAGAGAGGGCTCGGTAGCTCGTTCTCTGGACTGGATAGAGTTGGAGAGGGCTCGGTAGCTCGTTCTCCGGACTAGGTCAGAGAGGGCTCGGTAGCTCGTTCTCTGGACCGGACGAAGTCGGAGAGGGCTCGGTAGCTCGTTCTCCAGACTAGGTCCGAGAGGGCTCGGTAGCTCGTTCTCTGGACCGGACGTGGAAGTCGAAGAGGGCTCGGTAGCTCGTTCTCTGGACTAGGTCAGAGAGGGCTCGGTAGCTCGCTCTCTGGACCGGACGTGGAAGTCGGAGAGGGCTCGGTAGCTCATTCTCCGGACTAGGTCAGAGAGGGCTCGGTAGCTCATTCTCTAGATCAGGAAGGCTTTAGGTTTAAGGCTGGGAAATTAGATCGGTCTGCTGACCGATCCAGTGATACTATGGGTATCTGGATCGGTCTGCTGACCGATCCAGTGATACACTGATTCTCACTGTGGGTCATCTGATCGGTCTGGTGACCGATCAGTAACCAAACAGATTGGGAGAAGGAATAGGAGGGATCGGTCTGTGGACCGATCCACCTATGGCCTGATCGGTCCACATACCGATCAGGGCTCTGCAACCAACTCTCTGTGAGAGTTGGGATCAGTCTGGGGACCGATCAGATCCGTCCTGGATCGATCAGGGTGGAGCCTGATCGGTCTAGGTCTAGCCGTTGAGTCACAACGGCTAGATTTCTGTGTCTTCTTCTTCGCAGGTTCATATAAATCAAGAGGTGGAGGGCCTCTATAGAGCAGCTGACTTCTTCTTGCTCCTGCGATCTGAGCTTTGCTGAGCTCTCCACTGCTGAAGCTTCGTGTAAGCTTCCCTCGGCTGGACTCCAACTGATCAGTTGCTGCTGTTGTTGGCATCCGTGAAGTGGTACGCCGAGGAGTAGGAGTATCATCTCCGAACCTCGTTATATCATCGCGTTTGAGGTTTGATATTCTCCTGTTTCGTTTCTATCTTTTATTTCCGCTGCATTAACTAAAATTGTAGGAAGAAACGTGAATTTGGGGTCGGCTATTCACACCCCCCCTCTCTAGCTGCGTCCGAAGGTCCTAACAATTGGTATCAGAGCGAGGTCGCTCTTCGTCGGATTAACACCCGGGGGAGCACGAGCTAGAGAATGGATCAACTTGGAGAAGACGTCACGATTCCACCCTTCTACGATCGCGATGACTTCACGTATTGGAAGGTAAGAATGAAGTATTTTCTTATGACTAACCTAGTAAATTGGAATTGTGTACAAGTAGGTTTTATTCCTCCGGTGGATAAAGAAGGAGAACCTCTCGAGAAGAAGAAGTGGACGAAGGAACAAATCCACCAATCCATAATCAACGACGAGGTAACGAAAATCTTTGAATTTTCATTACCTAATGATATCTTGTGTAAGATAGGTGGATACAACAATACCAAGGAGTTGTGGAACAACTTGGCTAAGTTCCATGAGGAGAGCTCCAATTCAAGTCATGAAGAGGAGTCAAGTGAGCCAAGTAGCTCACATCATGGAGGTATGAAATTAGAAGTTGAGGGCTACTCAACATCTAAGGAAGAAGAGGAGGAGAGTTCTTCTTCAAGACTGGAGCAAGAAGAAGAAGCCTCTACCTCCGGAAGGGATGAAGGAGAGAGCTTATATCCATCCTCAACCCTAGGTAACTCAAGCAACTTAATTTCAAGTAAATTACATATAATGTGCTTTGAGTGTAGGGAATATGGGCATTACAAAAGTAAATGTCCAAAGAGGATTAGGAAGACTCCACCGGCACCAAAAGTCAAGGAAGCCGGAGTCCCGATACGCAAGGGCAAGGAGCACGTGGTGTGCTTCCAATGCAAGCAAAGGGGACATTATAGGAGTCAATGTCCAAGGGGGAGGCAACCTCACAAGGACAAGAGACCAAGCTCATCTATGGGGGGAGCTAAGGCAAACCCTAAGGTATCCTTTAAGGCACATTCTTGCAATTCTAATAAGACACATACTAGTAGTTTTATTACAATTGTCAATAATGATAAGCATGATAACCATAGAAACCGATACATGTGCTTAGGTGCCAAACATGTTAGCCTAGATAAGGACAATGCTAGAAATGCCAACCCTAGAGTTAACTCATCTAAGGTTAAGGAAAACCTAGATAGGAATCCCAAAACAACTAGACATATGCCTAGGAATACCTCAAAGAAAAATGGAAAATTAAAGATTGAGGTATTAAAGAAGGAAAATCAAGTCTTGAGGTCAAGACTTGACACTTTAGAAAAGGCTCTTAAGAATTTGGAGAAGTCAACTCTAGGGTCTAAGGGTCAAAAATCAAAGCCCAAGGACATGAGAGGTTTGGGTCACAAACCTAAGTCTCAAGTGGTCAAGCCCGCTTATCATAATGTTCCATTCGATTATGGAACAAGACCTAGGGCTAAAAGACCATCACCAAGGTCACAAGGGGAGTCACCCCTAGAGTTGATCTTGATGAATCCCAAATGACCAAGGCTTTAAAGCCTAGGAGGGTCATTAGGAGGGTTGCTAGGGAAGTCATCCCTAGTGAATATTTAGTGAACCCAATGAGCTCAAATAGGTATTGGGTTCCTAGGAGCATGATTCCTTCACGCTAGATGGTTTAGGGTGTGCCAACCTTAATTGGATAGGTAGTTAACCTACTCATGGCAAAAGGTGATATTTTAGGAATTTTCAAGGTGTAATCAAGCCTTGAAAATGAAATTAAAAATTATTCCTAAGGTGATTAGGATGTGCCAACCACATTTGAGGAGTTTTCTAGGGTCAATCTAATTGGCACATAGTGATCTAAAAATCTTTAGTATATGATTTTAGGTCTATTACACTTAGGAATATAGAATTTATGGTAAAATGATTAAAATTATCAAAAATGGCAACTAAGGCTAGAATTAGGTATTTTCTATACCTTTATATGTTATTTGCCATACATTGTTTGTCATATGCCATGTCATGACATCATATTTAACTTATTATCATTTGAAATATCATGATAATACTTAGGTTAGTTATATGTCATGCCTTATTTAAGTTTCATACTTTATGCCATGACATCATGACATTGGCACATATTTCCACTTATGATATTATTTTATGCCATGCCATCATCTCTTGCATTTATGATCAATTAAATTGATTTAAGGATAAAAACATAATTTGATATGGAGATCCAATTGTTGTTTAGAAAATGCATGAGAACTTAGCTTAAGATGACCTAAACCCATATCTCACATCAAAATTGACTTGGATGTGTTTGATACACCTTAGATGTGTGTGAGATATTAGGATGATGAGTTAGGATCAAGGTGCATAGTTCTTGTACCTAGATGAGCCTAATTCGAAATTGAGGATCATAGGAAAAACTTGCGTACAAGTCATGTAGCCCTAAGATTGTGGTCCTAAATTGAATGGTTTAAAATCATTTCAAGATTGATTTGAAAAACCTTGATGAAACTTTTCTAGTGATAACATTCATCATTGAGTAAGTTGATACAAAGATGGATTAACCTTGAGCTATTTCAAAGTCTTTCGAACTTTATATCAAGATTTAAAAATGGGAGTTATTTTCATAGAAAACTATTTTTTTCATGATAATATATGATATGAGGAATGTATCCTCAAATTTTATAATTTTTGGAATTTTCTGTAATTTTTTAGGGGTTTCTGAATTTCGGGAGAAAAATCAGAAATTCTTATCAGAGAATTGTGGACAGATCAGAGAAGATCCTGATCGGTCCAGGGAAGTCTGGATCGGTCACTGGATCGATCCAGGGCAGTGTGGATCGGTCTGGTGATCGATCCAGTGGAGTCCTGATCGGTCTGGTGACCGATCAGAGCGTGCCAAAATGCTAATTTTCGACTGTTGTCTGAAATTTCAGCTATGGAAGTTGGTGCTTTAGATTTCTAAAGGGTTGAAACTCTCCAAGACATTGTTGGTGCAATGGTCAAGGAGGAGTTGACCTTTAGGGGGAGTTTTACCTAATGGTCAAGGGGGAGTTGACTTTTAGGGGGAATTTTTGCTCGTCAAGTTTTTTTTGATAAGTGATTATCACTAAGTTGATTGTTGATTTTAGTATCAAGGGGGAAATTAAGGGTTTCAATGAAAGGTATGAGACTTTCATTAGGAAGAAACTCTTGACCTTGATTCACTCTTTTTGATGTGTGTCAAAAATGGGGAGAATGTCCAAAGAATGTTCAAGGAAGAACATTGGAGTTTGGGGAGAATGTTCAAGGAAAAACATTGGAGAACTATTGGAAAACCTAAGTTAGGTTATCGGGTTAACCTAACTTGATTATGGTTTTTGTCAAACATCAAAAAGGGGGAGATTGTTGGTGTAACCTTAGGTCAAGGTTGACCTGGGTGACCCGACTCGAGTTGACATGACTCGAGGTATATTTTGATGTTTGACAAGAATAGAGAGGTTGTATTTTGATGTTTGACAAGAATAGGAACTTGGGGGATTGTGGGTGCAACCTTTGGTCAAGGTTGACCTGGTTGACCCGACTTGAGTTGACCTGATTCGGGAAAAGTCCAAGTATGGAGACTTGGCACGGAAAAGTCCAAGCAGGGAGCTTGGCACGGGAAAAGTCCAAGCAGGGAGCTTGGCACGGGGAAAAGTCCAAGTATGGAAGCTTGGCATGGGAGGTCGGAGAGGGCTCGGTAGCTCGTTCTCTGGACTGGATGGAGTCGGAGAGGGCTCGGTAGCTCGTTCTCCGGACTAGGTCAGAGAGGGCTCGGTAGCTCGTTCTCTGGACTGGATAGACTTGGAGAGGGCTCGGTAGCTCGTTCTCCGTACTAGGTCAGAGAGGGCTCGGTAGCTCGTTCTCTGGATCGGACGAAGTCGGAGAGGGCTCGGTAGCTCGTTCTCCGGACTAGGTCCGAGAGGGCTCGGTAGCTCGTTCTCTGACCGGACGTGGAAGTCGGAGAGGGCTCGGTAGCTCGTTCTCTGGACTAGGTCAGAGAGGGCTCGGTAGCTCGTTCTCTGGACCGGACGTGGAAGTCGGAGAGGGCTCGGTAGCTCGTTCTCTAGATCAGGAAGGCTTTAGGTTTAAGGTTGGGAAATTGGATCGGTCTGCTGACCGATCCAGTGATACTATGGGTATCTGGATCGGTCTGCTGACCGATCCAGTGATACACTGATTCTCACTGTGGGTCATCTGATCGGTCTGGTGACCGATCAGTAACAAAACAGATTGGGAGAAGGAATAGGAGGGATCGGTCTGTGGACCGATCAGGGCTCTGCAACCAACTCTCTGTGAGAGTTGGGATCGGTCTGGGGACCGATCAGCCTAGGGCCTGATTGGTCCCCTGACCGATCAGATCCGTCTTGGATCGATCAGGGTGGAGCCTGATCGGTCCAGGTCTAGCCGTTGAGTCACAACGGCTAGATTTCTGTGTCTTCTTTTTCGCAGGTTCATATAAATCAAGAGGTGGAGGGCCTCTACAGAGCAGCTGACTTCTTCTTGCTCCTGCGATTGGAGCTTTGCTGAGCTCTCCACTGCTGAAGCTTCGTGTGAGCTTCCCTCGGTTGGACTCCAACTGATCAGTTGCTGCTGTTGTTGGCATCCATGAAGTGGTTACTTCATCACCAGTCGACGAGAAGGCAAGCAAACTAGTGTTTTTACATTCATATTGTTCTTGGCTTCTTGCTTTATCTTTGTACTCCGATCTTACTGTTGCAAGAGAGATTGTGGCGAGGTTTCTCCACCCAGAAGGAGTTTTTATTAGCCGATTTTCTGGGGTCTCATCCACCGACGGATTGATAGGATTCGTCCACCTTACGGACATGCCGAGGAGTAGGAGTATCATCTCCGAACCTCGTTATATCATCGCGTTTGAGGTTTGATATTCTCCTGTTTCGTTTCTATCTTTTATTTCCGCTGCGCTAACTAAAATTGTAGGAAGAAACGTGAATTTGGGGTCGGCTATTCACACCCCCCCTCTCTAGCCGCGTCCGAAGGTCCTAACAAGAATAAGTGTGGGGGATTTTGTTGGGTTCGTCGGGCCGCGAAAACCTCTTTTTCGCGTCGCGGAAACCCCGAGTCACCCAAAGCCGTAGATCCGTGCAAAGATTCGTAAACAAAAACTTTTCGAAAAACCTTTTCTTGTACAAGTTTGTAAAACCTTTAGATCTACACTAGATAAGGGTTATACCTTCGAAGCGTGCCTTTCGCTTATCCCGCTCGTCCAAGGAGTTTCCGGATCTCTAGACCGTCAAGCGCCGGTCCTCTAGAAGTATCCACACGGACACGTAGGTGGAGAAAACCTCACACAAAGGTGTGCTAGCACCTTGGTGAGATTCGGCCAAGCAAGGAGGAGAGGGAGAGGGAGAGCTTGAGAGGAAGAAGGAAGAAGATGCACCACACTTGAATGAAAATGAATTCACCCACATTCACAAAGTGGCCGGCCACTTTCATCTAGAGTAACTCCCCATTAATTGTAATTAATGTGAAGTTAATAAGAAAATGGCTTTGTAACTTCCATGAGGTGGCATCCATGATGATGTGGAATATCATCATTGGTCCACCTAATGCCAACTCACCAATGAGGTGGCAAAAGGTCAAGTCAAAATTGACCTTTGGTCTTCCATCTCTAGTCAAGTCAAACTTGACCCAATCTCTACCATGGTTGATCTAATCCAACCATTTGATTCGAGCCAACTTAATATAATGAATCTAATTCATTAAATTAAATTGATTTAATAAGTCATAATCTAAATTAGACTCATTAAATACATGAATCAACTTGAGTCGAACTCAAGTTAGCCCAATTAGGATTACTCTTAATCCAATTTGATTCATCAAATGAATCTAATCCTCTTGGTTCATCATATGAACCTAATCTCCATCTAATTGTCCTAAGTGTGTGACCCTATAGGTTCTTGTAATGTTGGCAATGCCCTAAACCCATTTAGGAGCATAAGTAATGAGCGGTATCTAGCAACACATCATTACTACCCAAGTTACAAGAATGTCGAGATCCGACATCACCTTGTGACTACTAATTGTGACTCCTCACAAAATAATGACAAGTGTCCTTCTATCCTAGACATCTAGATTGATCAATATGAGGCATAGACCGTGTCATCCTCTAATCAATCTAAATCTTGAACTCCAAGTAGACTCACTCGATCAAATGAGCTCAACATCTAATGTTGACTCATTTGGGCATGGCCATGCACTTAGTGGTCTCACTCTATCAAGAATAGCGATGTCGCTCCCGTCATATGGGAGGGATAGATCCCATCTACATCACTCACATCCCTCTGCATAATTCGTTACATACCCAGTAATCGCCTTTATAGTCCACCCAGTTACGGGTGATGTTTGACGAAACTAAAGTACATAACTCCTTATGTAGGGATCCATGGTGACTTCAGGTCTAAGGACTAATAGTCATACTAATAGCCACATGAGAAAGTATATGACACTCATATAACGATCCATGATACTTTCTCATGGCGGGTCATTCAGTATACATTCTCTAATGCATACCCATGTGTCAGCTTGATATCTCTATATCCATGACTTGTGAGATCAAGTCATCGAGCTGACCTACATGCTAGTCTTATTGTATTAACATTGTCCCTAAATGCTAATACTCGACTAGGAATGATTTAGAGTAGTGTTCCCTATATCATCTCACTATCGATTCAACTAATCGATTGATATAGGTATGAACCTTCTACTCAAGGACACTATTATACTTAGTCTATTTGGCACTAATATAAATAAGTATAATAACCAAACAAATGCCTTTATTAATATACAAGAATATGATATACATGAGTCCATACAATCATCAAATGATTAGCTTTAGGGCTCTAACTAACAATCTCCCACTAGCACTAGAGCCAATCAGTATAGGCTCTAAGGCCTAAAGACCTAGTGTGACCATCATGCTTCCTTTGTGCCAAAGCCTTGGTCAAGGGATCTGCGATGTTAGCCTCTGTAGGTACTCTGCAAATCTTCACATCTCCTCTATCGATAATCTCTCGAATGAGATGGAAGCGCCGTAGTATATGCTTGGTCCGCTGGTGTGAGTGAGGTTCCTTCGCCTGTGCTATAGCTCCATTGTTGTCACAATAGAGCTCAACTGGGTCAGCGATGCTAGGAACCACCCCAAGTTCAGTAATGAACTTGCGGATCCAAACTGCCTCCTTTGCTGCCTCTGATGCAGCAATATACTCGGCTTCTGTTGTAGAATCAGCTACTGTATCCTGCTTCGAACTCTTCCAGCTGACAACACCACCATTAATGCAAAATACGAACCCTGACTGCGATCGGTAATCATCCTGATCGGTCTGAAAGCTGGCATCACTGTAACCCTTTACAGTTAGCTCATCATTGCCTCCATATATCAAGAAATATTCTTTAGTCCTTCGTAAGTACTTAAGAATATTCTTGACCGCTATCCAGTGACTTTCACCTGGATCTGACTGGTATCTGCTCGTCATGCTCAAAGCATACGAGACATCAGGTCGAGTACACAGCATGGCGTACATGATCGATCCTATGGCTGAGGCATAAGGGATCTGATCCATGCGGTCTCTCTCCTCTCTAGAAGAGGGACCTTGAGTCTTCGAAAGACTCACGCCATGTGACATCGGCAGAAATCCCTTCTTGGAGTTCTGCATGGCAAACCGAAGGAGTACCTTGTCAATATATGTACTCTGACTTAGGCCAAGCAATCTCTTAGATCTATCTCTATAGATCTGTATCCCTAAAATGCAGGATGCCTCACCTAAGTCCTTCATTGAGAAGCAACTCCCTAGCCAGGTCTTGACAGACTGAAGCATAGGGATGTCCTTCCCAATGAGTAGTATGTCATCCACATATAATATGAGGAAGACAACTATGTCCCCTACAACCTTCTTGTAGACACAAGGCTCATCTTCATTATTGATGAAACTAAACTGTTTGATCGCATCATCAAATCGAAGATTCCAGCTCCGAGAAGCTTGCTTTAGTCCATAAATGGACCTATGCAGCTTGCATACTCTGCTAGTATGCTGTGGATCTACAAAACCCTCAGGTTGTGTCATGTACACATCCTCGAGTAGGTTTCCATTCAGAAACGCGGTTTTGACATCCATCTGCCATATCTCATAGTCATGGTAGGCTGCAATAGCAAGCATGATCCGAATGGACTTAAACATCGCCACTGGAGAAAAGGTTTCATCATAGTCAATACCATGAATCTGCTTGAAACCTTTAGCTACCAAGCGACCCTTATAGATAAGTCCATCCATGTCAGTCTTCCTCTTAAAGACCCACTTGCACCCAATGAGTTTTACCCCTTCAGGTGGATCAACCAAAGTCCATACTTGGTTGGTGTACATGGATTCTATCTCGGATCTCATGGCTTCTAGCCATTTCTCAGAATCTGGTCTCATCACAACTTCTTGATAGGTGGTAGGCTCATCCTCTATGAGCACAATGTCATCATGGTCAGACAAGAGAAATGAGTATCTCTCAGGCTGACGACGTACCCTATCAGACCTGCGAAGAGGTATGTCTACATGAACCGGTTGTTGTTCCTCAACTCCTTGTGGAACAACATTATCCACAACACTTTGTGGTTCCAGTTCAATTTCCATCGTGGCATTAGTGCTATTGTTCGCATCTTGAACTTCTTCAAGATCGAACGCGCTCCCACTAGTCTTTCTAGAAACAAAGTCCCTTTCTAGAAAGACCCGAGTCTTTACCTAGTGCTGACTGGGAATGTAGAAGTAATATCCCTTAGTTTCCTTGGGATATCCGATGAAATAGCACTTGTCGGATTTGGGTCCTAACTTGTCCGAGACTTGACGTCGAACGTAAGCCTCACAACCCCAAATCCTCATGAAAGACACCTGGGCATCTCTCCCAGTCCATATCCTATATGGTGTCTTTATCACGGCCTTTGATGGAACTCGGTTGAGTATGAAAGCTGCCGTGTCTAGAGCATATCCCCATAGATATGTTGGAAGATCTGTGTGACTCATCATAGATCGTACCATATCTAATAAGGTACGATTCCTCCTTTCGGACACACCATTCCATTGTGGTGTTCCAGGAGGAGTGAGTTGAGATAAAATCCCACACTCAGCTAAGTAGTCACGAAACTCATGGCTTAAGTATTCACCACCTCGATCTGATTGAAGTACCTTAATACTCTTGCCAAGCTGGTTCTGTACTTCATTCTTGAATTCTTTGAACTTTTCAAAGGATTCAGACTTATGTGTCATCAAGTACACATAACCGTATCTACTGAAATCATCAGTAAATGTGATGAAGTACCTATAACCGCCTCTAGCAGCAACATTGAAAGGGCCACATACATCATTATGTATGAGTCCTAACAAATCAGTTGCTCTCTCGCTATGCCTACTAAAGGGCGTCTTGGTCATCTTGCCTCGTAGGCATGACTCGCATATCTCATATGATTCAAAATCAAATGAGTCCAGCAAACCATCCTTATGGAGCTGGGATAAGCGCTTGTCATTTATATGACCTAAGCGACAGTGCCAGAGGTATGTTTGGTTCATGTCATTTGACTTGAACCTCTTGGTACTAATGTTATAGATAGGGCTCTCAAGGTCTAGAATATAGAGTCCGTTTATTAGTGGTGCACTACAATAGAACATATCTTTCAAATAAACAGAACAACATTTGTCTTTTATTATAAAAGAGTATCCTTTCTTGTCCAAACAAGAAACTGATATAATGTTCTTAGTTAATGAAGGCACATAAGAACAATCGACTAACTCTAGTACAAGCCCAGAGGGCAAAGATAAACAGTAAGTCCCTACAGCAACAGCAGCAACCCATGCTCCTGTTGGAGTGTATACTGAAAGCCTAAGCTTTGTAAACATTCATTATGAATAAAGAATCACATTTGGTCAAATTGTCTACATTTGTTTGTAGTTGTTCATTTAATTTATATTGTAGATAACATAGTATGTGGTGTCACATACAGAAGATGATGTTATCAGTACCTTATAAATTATAAACAGTAGCTCACGACTAAAATGGAAAGGAACAAACCATTAGAGGGTCGTAGTGTAATTAGGTATTAGTTTATCTTGACTATATAATTACACTAGTACACTCAGAGTGTATTGAGTAGGACCATTAGAGGTCGTTTCTTTTATACTGATTTTATAAAGGAACAAAGACCTCAGTTATTATGGAAGTGTGTGCTCTTAATCCTAATATAATAACAAGCACATATGTTTGATATTTATTTCTTTAATTTATCAATGGGTGAGATTTAGTTCGATGAATCAATAAACCCGATAAGTTGGGAAATGGTATCACTTATAGTGTGTGTTGTTGATTATAGAAGGAAACTGTGTCCTAGAGATACTAGGTTGATAATGTCCCCAAGAGGAGCTCATAAGGATTGTCATGTTAAACCCTGCAGGTGGACTTAGTCCGACATGACGATAAGGTTGAGTGGTACTACTCTTGGACTTAGACATTAATTAAATGAGTTGTCAGTAACTCACTTAATTAGTGGACATTCGATATCTTAAACACAGGGAGACTAACACACTCATAATAAGAAGGAGCCCAAAAATGTAATTTGGGATTGGTGCGGTAGTTCAATGATAGTTCTCTAGTGGAATGAATTATCATTGATAAAATTAAGTTGTGTGTTCGGGCGAACGGGATGCTTAATTTTATCGGAGACCAAAACCAATTCCTCCTCTCGGTCCCTATCGTAGCCTCTTATTTATAGAGTTCTATACCCACCTATACCCACCTTCATACCCACCCTGTAGGGGTCGGCCAAGCTAGCTTGGGAACAAGCTAGGGCCGGCCAAATATTGGTGGCGGCCCTAGCTTGAACCCAAGCTAGTAGGGCCGGCCAAATAAATTAAAAAGAAATTTAATTTTAATTTTTATTATTATGTGGAAGATATATTTTAAAGAGAATTAAAATTAAAATATCTCTCTTGTAAAAGATCTACAAAGATTAAAGAAAGAGATTAGATCTCTTTCCTTATTTGTAGATTGGAGAGATGTTTTATTTTCCTTTAAAATTATTCACATGTTGATAAAATTAAAATTATAGAAATTTCCTTTATCAACCATGAAGAGATTTTAAAGAGAAATTTTATTTTTAAAATTTCCGGAAACAAATTAGGAAGTTTTAATTGTTGATTAAAACTTGTCCTCTTTGTTTTGATGTGGCCGGCCACTTGAAATTAATTGGGAAATTTTATTTTATTTCTCTCAATTAAATCATGTCAAGGAAATTAAGGAAAATTTATTGTAATTAAATTTCCTAATTTGCCTAGGCCAAGGAATATAAAAGAAGGGGTGAGGGTGCCTTCACAAGACACAACATCTATTATTCCTCTCCCTCTTTTGTTCCTTGGTGTGGCCGGCCAACCTCTCCCTCTCTTCCTCTTGTGGTGGCCGAACCCTACCCTTCTATTGGAGCTCTTGTGGTGGCCGGATACTACTCGGAGAAGAAGAAGAAGAAGGAGAGAAAGATAGCATCTCTTGGAGCTTGGTTAGTATTTTATTTTTCTTCCTTGGTGAAGCTTCCTCTTTGTTGGCCGAACCTAGCTAGGAGGAGAAGAAGGTGATTGGTGGTTTCTCGTCTCGGAAGATCGTTGCCCACACATCGTCCGAGGTTAGAAGAGGAATACGGTAGAAGATCAAGAGGTTTTTCTATAAGGTATAACTAGTAATTTCTATTTCCGCATCATGCTAGTTATTTATGGAAATAATACCAAATACAAGAGGCTTACGTTCTAGAATTTCGAATATGTTTTTCGAAGTTGTGTTCTTTTGTTTCTTTCTTTTCCTTGTGATTTGATTGTTCCTTTTGGTTAACCTAAAGTTATTTTAGGAAATTAAATATTAGCTTTCTATTAAAGGTTTTGTCTAGTCGGTGGTGGTTGCTCCCATATCCAAGAAGGCCATGTGCCTCGCCACGTCAGTACTGGGAACCTTTTATGGAAATTAATATTTAATGGAATTAATAACTTAAGGTGACTTGGGTCGAACGTGTTAAGTTCCGCAGGAGATCCAAGTCAAAACCTAAAAGAACAAATAGATTAAGTTTTGGATCAAACGTGTTAAGTTCCGCAGGCGATCCAAAATTTAATTTAAAAGAACACATGGTAGCTAGGAAAAGGTTCAGACCTTTGTACAAAATTTTTGTACAGTGGAACCTATAGGTTTTCCGAGTAGCAACCAACAACTCCATTTCCTACTTGTAGGTCCACCTCGCCCTTTGTCAATGCCCTGCTATTTCTCAGCGCCTGCACATCAATACAAATGTGAGAAGCACATCCAGTATCTAATACCCATGATGTAGAAATAGATAGATTGACTTCTATAACATATATACCTGAAGTGGAAGTCTCACTTCGCTTCTTCTTAAGATCCTCCAAGTATACCTTGCAGTTCCTCTTCCAGTGCCCGGTCTGACCGCAGTGGAAGCAGGTAGCATCCTTGGCGACCCCTCCTTTAGGCTTCAATGCCTTGCCTTTGCCCTTGGCTTGGGACTTTCCCTTGCCTTTGGGCTTGCCTTTGCCCTTATGCTTTTGGACCATCAGAATGGGCTTAACCTTCTTAAGGTTAACCTCAGCAGTTCGTAACATACTAAGGAGCTCGGGCAGTGGCTTGTCAATCTCGTTCATGTTATAGTTGAGAACGAATTGACTATAGCTATCTGGCAAGGACTGTAAGATCAAGTCAGTGGCCAGCTCTTGGCCAAGTGGGAACCCCAGTCTTTGTAGGTTCTCTATGTACCCAATCATCTTGAGTACATAAGGACCTACAGGAGCCCCGTCTGACATCTTGCACTGAAACGCCCTTGAGATCTCAAATCTCTCATGCCTCGCTTGTCCCTGATATAGTTGGCGAAGATGCTCAACCATATCAAAAGCGCCCATCAACTCATGTTGCTTCTGAAGCTCTGAGTTCATGGTCGCGAGCATTAGACAGGACACATCTAATGCGTCGTCTTGATGCTTCTTGTAAGCATCTTTGTCGGCTCGCGGGGCATTGGCAGGAGGAGCCTCCGGAATGGGCTGCTCTAGAACGTACAGCTTACGCTCCTGGGTGAGAACTATTCTCAAGTTCCTGTACCAGTCCAGGAAATTCGCTCTGTTGAGCTTGTCCTTCTCAAGGACAGATCGCAGGGAGAAGGAATTCGTGTTCGACGTCATGGTTATCTACAACAGAAAATTTGCAGAAATAAATATCATATTATTTAAAATCATTTAATTAGGCCTTTTAATTAAATGATGCTCCCACTGAATCCTATAATTCTTGTGGGACAAGATCCACATCATACTAACCCTTGAGTTAGCTTTGGCTAATACGCCCAAGGCTTAGTATGATCGGTAGGTAACGATTACCAATTACATCTCTATGCAACTCTTGTTTATATAATCAATATCCGCATTTATATTAAAACTCGAGTTAGCTTTGGCTAATACGCCCGAGAGTTAATATAGATGTGATATTGACCTATCTTTCCAACTATTGGAAGAATGCCTATAGTTGACTCGATCCAACCGAGTAACTATGAATACTCAATCTAATTGAGTTTGTATTCACCCATGCGTTGATAGACGGGACCAAGATTGTCCCTCCGTACCCTACCAAGATAATATGTATTGCTCTACTTTGACAGATTCAACAATACATGTGATCGAGGTAGTGATAGGTATCACGACACGGTTAGGCATTAGAGTTGAGTCGATTGAGATCTAATCTAATCGAAAGGGATGCATCTTGTGCATGACTTAGATCTAATCTAATCGCAAGGGTGCATCATGTGCACGACTTAGATCTAATCTAATCGTAAGGCACTAATTAATTAACTACTTATTAAATATGCATCACATACACAAGCAATTAATTAATCTATTTGTGATTTAGTCATGTCCCTACTACGATCTTCTCAAGCCAATGAGAAGATCGATTGGTCAACCTAGGGTCAACAGCTTCTTCAAGCTCCTCCCTTTGACCACCTTGTGTTGCTCGTGCCCGCCTCGGAACTCCGTCTCGTGTGGACCCTCCACCGCTCCAATTTGTACATTACAATTTGAAACTCGAGTTACATTCGAGTCTAAATCTAATTTACAACAAGAAAATAAGAGAAGGCACGACGCGCAGGTCGCAAATACATCACAAACACATAACGGCACGCAGGCCGTATTATGAATTACAACACAACCAATCATATTGGGTTTTGGGCCATGACTATCACAAATTTATATATAATTCAAAATTATATATTTTTTCATAATTTTCTATAATTTTAAAATAATTTTTTACAATTTTTATGAATAAAATTTCCCGGCGGTCCCGTTTAGCGGTTTCGGGCGCAATCGCGGAACGGATCCCCTTGCGGGGCCCAGGGGTAGCGCCTCTACCCGTGATCTAACCATCGCGAGGGTTCCTTTGCGATCCAACAGCGCCTAAACCCGCTGTCCCAAAACGATTTAGGTCGAGACATTGCCGTTTCGGAAAAATCTTCCCGGCGGGTTCGTTTTTAGCGATTTCGGGTGCAATCGCGAAGCAAATTCCCTTGCGGGATTAGGGGCTATGCCCCTACCCACGATCTAACCATCGTGAGTTTCTCCTTTGCGATCTAATGGCACCCGACCCCGCTGTCCCAAATGGATTTGGGGCAAAACGAAGCCGTTTAAAAGAAAACTTTCCGGTAGCCGAAGCCTACAAGTGCCGAGACACTTGTGCTTCGCTTCTACGGAAAAATAACTCATAAAAACTCTAAAAACTCAATTTTTACAGAAAATTACAGAAGGTTTATTTTTCATAAAAATACAAACGAACTCGTACAAGTCTTTGCACGTGGCTCTGACACCACTGTTGGGTTCGTCGGGCCGCGAAAACCGCTTTTTCGCGTCGCGGAAACCCCGAGTCACCCAAAGCCGTAGATCCGTGCAAAGATTCGTAAATAAAACTTTTCGAAAAACCTTTTCTTGTACGAGTTTGTAAAACCTTTAGATCTA
Organism: Zingiber officinale; assembly: GCF_018446385.1. Lineage (NCBI taxonomy): Eukaryota > Viridiplantae > Streptophyta > Magnoliopsida > Zingiberales > Zingiberaceae > Zingiber > Zingiber officinale. Next base: position 38,207,934 of record NC_056007.1, on the reverse strand, counting down.
CACTAGATAAGGGTTATACCTTCGAAGCGTGCCTTTCTCTTATCCCGCTCGTCCAAGGAGTTGCCGGATCCCTCGACCGTCTAGAAGTATCCACACGGACACGTAGGTGGAGAAACCTCACACAAAGGTGTGCTAGCACCTTGGTGAGATTCGGCCAAGCAAGGAGGAGAGGGAGAGGGAGAGCTTGAGAGGAAGAAGGAAGAAGATGCACCACACTTGAATGAAAATGAATTCACCCACATTCACAAAGTGGCCGGCCACTTTCATCTAGAGTAACTCCCCATTAATTGCAATTAATGTGAAGTTAATAAGAAAATGGCTTTGTAACTTCCATGAGGTGGCATCCATGATGATGTGGAATATCATCATTGGTCCACCTAATGCCAACTCACCAATGAGGTGGCAAAAGGTCAAGTCAAAATTGACCTTTGGTCTTCCATCTCTAGTCAAGTCAAACTTGACCCAATCTCTACCATGGTTGATCTAATCCAACCATTTGATTCGAGCCAACTTAATATAATGAATCTAATTCATTAAATTAAATTGATTTAATAAGTCATAATCTAAATTAGACTCATTAAATACATGAATCAACTTGAGTCGAACTCAAGTTAGCCCAATTAGGATTACTCTTAATCCAATTTGATTCATCAAATGAATCTAATCCTCTTGGTTCTCATATGAACCTAATCTCCATCTAATTGTCCTAAGTGTGTGACCCTATAGGTTCTTGTAACGTTGGCAATGCCCTAAACCCATTTAGGAGCATAAGTAATGAGCGGTATCTAGCAACACATCATTACTACCCAAGTTACAAGAATGTCGAGATCCGACATCACCTTGTGACTACTAATTGTGACTCCTCACAAAATAATGACAAGTGTCCTTCTATCCTAGACATCTAGATTGATCAATATGAGGCATAGACCGTGTCATCCTTTAATCAATCTAAATCTTGAACTCCAAGTAGACTCACTCGATCAAATGAGCTCAACATCTAATGTTGACTCATTTGGGCATGGCCATGCGCTTAGTGGTCTCACTCTATCAAGAATAGCGATGTCGCTCCCATCATATGGGAGGGATAGATCCCATCTACATCACTCACATCCCTCTGCATAATTCGTTACATACCCAGTAATCGCCTTTATAGTCCACCCAGTTACGGGTGACGTTTGACGAAACTAAAGTACATAACTCCTTATGTAGGGATCCATGGTGACTTCAGGTCTAAGGACTAATAGTCATACTAATAGCCACATGAGAAAGTATATGACACTCATATAACGATCCATGATACTTTCTCATGGCGGGTCATTCAGTATACATTCTCTAATGCATACCCATGTGTCAGCTTGATATCTCTATATCCATGACTTGTGAGATCAAGTCATCGAGCTGACCTACATGCTAGTCTTATTGTATTAACATTGTCCCTAAATGCTAATACTCGACTAGGAATGATTTAGAGTAGTGTTCCCTATATCATCTCACTATCGATTCAACTAATCGATTGATATAGGTATGAACCTTCTACTCAAGGACGCTATTATACTTAGTCTATTTGGCACTAATATAAATAAGTATAATAACCAAACAAATGCCTTTATTAATATACAAGAATATGATATACATGAGTCCATACAATCATCAAATGATTAGCTCTAGGGCTCTAACTAACAGATTTGATAACCAGCATTTGGATCTATTATTTAGTGTTATATCTTAGTGTTTGTACCCTCTCTTGTATTCAAAAGCATGTTTTTAGTGTGTTTCATGATCTTTGAAGAATTTGTAGTCTTCATTTCAATTCCTATACATTTGATGGATATTTTGGTGATTATTTGAGCAATGTTTTGTTTTGCAAGGATTGAAGGAAATGATAATGAATCGAGGAAAAAGCACTAGTTTAGTCCAAGCTAGTTCGGTCCAAACCGATTTAATTTGGACCAGTTCAATTGAGGGAAGAAGAATCAAAGCCAAAAGCATCATTTAGAAACCCAGTCTCAAAAGCCTCATTCAAGCCCAACTGTCAAAAGCCAAAAGAACTTTAATCCCTAATTTCAATTTCAGTTCGGTTCAGTAGATCAAAACCGGTTTAATTTGGTCCGGTTCAGTGGGTACTTTAAAGGAGAAATTTTGGTTCAGAAAACATGGCTCGGGTTTTCTTTTCTCCTTACACTGTACACGTTCTTCCTCCTGACGCCCCTCTCTTCCGCAATTTCTCCAACAGCGACGGACGAAGACGAGTGTCGGCAGCTGCGAGCGACAAAGACATCTCAGATCATGCTCAATTTATTGGAGGGGTTCTCCAGCATCCCCCCTCCCTTCCGTGGCTATCGTGTTACTCTCGCTGGCGCGGGTTGCAACGGCTAGGGTTCCACAGCGAGCGGAGGCAGGGCAAGCTTCGATATTCATCTCATCGGAGTTGGTTCCCCGGTGAGTTCTTCACCTCCAGGCGCTTCTCCGACTTCTCTCTCCTTCTGGGGTTCGGACGTGCAGAGGAAGAAGAAGGTGGTGGCGAGGTTCATTTCCCTTTTCTTTGGCGGCAGTCCACGAATCCAATTCCAGCATTGAGCTCTAGATGATTCCTTACCTGAGCTGGTTGCAAGGATAAGGAGGTCCTTAAGGAGGTTCGACAGCCACTTCCACCCACCGAAGAGAGTTCCACAGTGTTGTGTACATCTTTGGCTTCATTCGATCTGACCAATCCAGCTCGCCATGGTTCGCATGGGCAAAATTATAGATTGACGAAGATTGGACAACATCACCATCTCTTCCTGTCAACTTCCATTGGAGGCGTTCTTTGGTGGAAGATTCGTGTCATCCTCGTTGTCGAAGCAAGCACTGCCAGCATGTAACGGTTAGTTGATTTACTTGTTTGTTGATTTTGTTATTTTGTTATTTTCTTATTCATGTTTGATTATTGTTATTGCACTTTGATTGGTTTTGTTATGCATGATAGTTTGTTTGTTATTGCACTTGGTTAGTTTCATTTATGTATGAATGTTGATCTTGTGTCATAGGGTGACAATGTGGTACAAGTTTAACTTTTATGCATAATTGGATTTTGTTAATTGATGTTCAGGTTTGTTAGTTCACTTGCATAATTTAATTTATGTCTTGCATTTCTATTTGTTATGTTTTCATGTTATGCCCATTGATAGATATTCTTGTATCATAGCGTGATAATGCGATGTAGGAAAATCTTCAATGGTTAGTTAGGATAGTTGGTTAATTTCTTTACGCATGTTTCTTTTGTAGAAGAGAGCGTAGAGTGACACTATGCTGTGACTTCATTTTTGTTGGTTAGTTAGAGCTTCTTTTATTACATTAGGTTTATAGAACAAAATTCCAAAACAAAATCCCCATTTTTTGATCCGTCTAAAAACAAACGTCCTATCATTAATTCTGTGAAGAGATGATCCGATCCTCTACTATACTACTTAGTTTAGGTTAAGGGGGTTTGGTTGAGTAAAAATAAATTAATTTGATGTGAGCGAGTGACAGTCACTTTCCACACCACATCAGTGCTTCAGTCTAAGGAAACAACTGATTATGGGATAAGAATCATGATCCTGGAGACTATTATTTAGCAGGTGAAACCTATATGAGAAAATGTATTTGCCCAAAAACATGGGAACAATATTTTTTTCCTTTCTATTTTTCTACCCAACATACTGCTCTATGCCAACATTATAAAAATAAAAATGAACAATGGATCGCCAAACAAGTGGCTAGCTCACCAAGAGCAGCTAACACCTACTTGGCCAAGCTCTCCAGCTCACCTCGAGCGACTAGCTCTCGAGCTTCGTCAATCAATTTTGTGGGTGAATAAAATCTTGACACCAGGATGGAGCCATAACAAAAGATGTAAGTAATGACATCATAAGTAACTAAAGACGTAAGCACCAACATCATAAGCAAATACGTTATGTAAGCAATGATGAAACAAAGCACTACTTAACAATAGTAGCTGACATATGTTCTTGCTCTCTACTCAACCTGCTTTCTTCCCCCACCTAACCATCTTCATTCAAGAGCCACCTTATCTTCCACTCAATAACCCTTCATGATGAAGCAACCACACAACAACCCTTCATGATGAGCAACTTCACAACTACCACCAACAAGTGTCCCTATAAATGTTAGAATGTATACTAAAAGCCTAGCTTTTTGTATAAACATTTATTTTGAAATGAGAATCATATTGGTCAAATTTCTGCATTTAGTTAAATGCAGTTGTCCATTTAATTTATATTGTAGATAACATGGTGTGTGGTGTCACACAGAAGATCATGTTATCAGTTCCTTATAAATTATAAATAGAAGCTCATAACCAAGATGGATTGGGACAAACCATTGAAATGGTTGTAGTGTAATTTGGTACTAATTTATCTTGACTATAAAATTATACTAGTACACTATGTGCGTATTTAGCAGGACCATTTGAGGTTGTTCCTTTTATACTGACTGCATAAAAAAATAGAACCTCTGTTATTATGGATGTGCGACTCTTAATCCCGATATAATAATAAGCACATGTACTTATTATTTATTTCTTTAATTTATTAAAGGGTGAGATTTATTCGTTAAATCAATAGACCCGATAAGTTGGAAAATAATATTATTTATATGGTGTGTTATTGATTATAGAAGGAAACTGTGTCCTATTTATTAGGATGATGATGCCCCCTTGAGGAGCTCATAAGGATTGTCATGTAAACCCTGCAGGTGGACTTAGTTCCGACATGACAATGAAGTTGAGTGGTACTACTCTTGGAGCTAGATGTTAATTATGTGAGTTGTCAATAACTCATTTAATTAATGGACATTTGATATCTTAAACATAGGGAGATTAACACACTCATGATAAGAAGGAGTCCATAATGTAATATGAGATTGGTGCGGTAGTTCAATAATAACTTTTTAGTGGTATGAGTTATTATTGATGAATTTGAGTTGGGTGTTCGGGTCGAACACATGAAGCTCAAGCTCATCAGGAGGCCAAAACCAATTCCTCCTCTAGGTCCCTATTGTAGCCTCTATGTATAAAGCCTCGCATCCACCCAAGTCATACTTATGGCCGGCCACATCCTTGCTTGGTGCCCAAGCAAGGGGTCGACCAAGATGGATTTAAAAGTGGGTTTTTAATTTTTTAAATCTTTCTTTTTTAGCCATCTATAATGTTTTAAAAGAGAGTTTTAAATTTAAAAAATCTTTCCCTTTGTAGCCATCTGCAAAGGTTTAAAAGAAAGATTTTATTTTTTTAAAACTTTCCTTTTTTGTAACCATAATTGAAAAGAGAGATTTTAATTTTAAAAATCTTTCCTTTTTATAGCCATCTACAATGTTTAAAAGAGAAATTTTTAATTTTAAAACTTTTCTTTTGTAGCCATCCACAATAGGAAATTTAAAAGAGAGATTTTAATTGTTGTTAAAATCTTTCCTTTTTAGCCATTACCAAGGATTATAAAAAAGGATAGATGGTGCCTTAGAAAAAATAATCATCTACACAATTTCTATTCCTCTTCTATTCTCCTTGTGGCTGGTCCCCTCATATTCTTATTCTCCCCTTGCTTTCTCACCTAAGGCCGGCAGCATCAAGAGGCTTCAACCATCTTCTGGCCGGCGGGTTGCAAGGAAGAAAGAAGAACAAGAGGTGGTGTTCCTAGCTTTGATCCCTTGGTGGTTGAAAGTCTTGGAAGAAAGAAGGACTTGGGTGATTTTTGCGTCTTGGTAGATCGTCACCCACATGACGTCCAAGAGGAGGAGAGGAATACAACAGAAGATCAAGAGGTCTTTAAGCTACAAAGAAAGTTATAACTAGTTAATTGCATTCACTGTGTACTAGTTTATTTTTCCTTTGTATGAATCCTGAAGTACCAACACAAGAGGCTGGAGATCTTGTGCTTTGATTGAGGTCTCTGTAGTTTAACCTAGGGGTTACTGTAAGGAGTTTAAATATTCAATTTATTTGAAAGGCTTTGACTAGGAAGTGGTGGATGATCCCATACCCAAAAGACCGAGTGCCTTGCCAATGACCTGGAATCCAATCCTTGAAATAGATATTTAATCAACTTCTGTAATATGGTTTAACTTTTGATGAACATATGGGTTGAACTTGGATTAATAATGTAAAGTTTCATTTACAATCCATGTTTAACTTCTGAAAAGCACATGGGTTGCTAGGAAAAGTTCTGTGCTTGTATAAATTTTTATACAGGAGAAACAGAACGGAATTCTGAGTAGCGCCAACAATTGGTATCAGAGCTAGTTTTCTGCCTCTGTGTGTTTGGTTTTCAGTTAAATCATACACTTTTCATACATAAATTTAAGCAGGATAATAGTAGGATGTATAAATAGGTTAACTCTGTGGTTGCAGGCATCCTAGTTCGAACTATTATGGCCCTATTGTGTTTATGCGTGATTTGGACCCTTGGGCATGTCGAGGGCATTTTATGTGTGTGTATGATTGTAATTATTAAATACAGTAGGAGCTGAATTAGTTTTAGGATTTTACATTTTGTTCGATATATATTACATGTACATTCCCTTGTGGAATATTGGATCAATAAATGTAAAATTTTATTTTTATCACAGATCGTATCCTTGTAAGGCATGGTGCTATTTGAGGTCCAGAGGCGCAGTGGAAAAGGAAGCAAGATAGATGCGACGACATGACTCGTTGGCGGCGGTTAGGGTTAGTGGCACACGGAGGACATCTATGGATGAGACCATAATAGTTGGAAAATTATTTTTCATATTTATTGCCTTTTATGCTATTTATATGTGCTGTGTCTGTGTGCATGTTAAAATTTCTCATTTTAAATAACTAAGTGAGAGAGGAATTATTTAAATTCTACGGTCTTCATTACTGGTTTATAAGTGATGCATTCAAACTTACGCGTTAGCTTTGAGTGCCTTCCTCCACATCGGATGAGTTTGCTTGCGGATCACTAGATCAAACTTCCTTAATGGATGATTATAGGAAATTATTTAGGAGCGTGTGATCTTCTCCATCTGAAGGGGCACAATCCTATTTAATGGACTAAGTATCAAGTAATGATATACACTTAGACGCATTTAATAGTATCCTCCCCATCGGAGTCACTGCTATTATTTGTGTGACCGAAGAAAAATCAACTATTAATTTTATTTGTCATAAAGTTAGGTTGACAAGATAATAAAATTAATGGATAAAACCCCCTCTTACAAATGTTTGAATTTGTATACGTCCACACTATTGTGGCATACAAAATTCATGGTGTTTTGAGGTGTTGGTAAATTTAAATGATATTTTTTAGAAATCAATATTATTTTAAATTCTAAAGTTTTGACCAAATATTTTGTGATTCTTAGGATTTCAAATGACTTTCAATCCTCTTACTGTTATATTGAAAGAAAACAAACTTACTGGTCCCAATTATATTGATTGGAAATGAAACTTGGACATTGTCTTAACTGCTGAAGGTTACAAGTTCATACTTTTTGAGATCTGTCCAAGCCTGCCTAATAGTGTAGGTGCAGCGGAGGCCGGCAAGAGGGGGGTGAATTGCCTGAAAAAATAAAGTATACCCTCCTCGAAATTTTTAACTCAAAATAAAAGCAACTATAATAAGAATAAAACAAAAAGGAAATAGAAATAAACCAGAGACTCAGGAGTTAACCTGGTTACAACCAAGAAGGTTGTTAATCCAGGGAGATGAAAAGCGCACACGAAGAAAGTCTCCTTTACTGTAGGCGGAGAAGCCTTTTTACACACTGAAAAAGCTCATAAGCTGCTAGGAATTGATTACAGAGTTGAATACTGAGTTGATTTCTAATTCCTAGCTCCAGGGGCCTTTATATAGCCTCTGGAAAATCTATCTCGAAGGTCTAAGGCGCCTTCAATAGAGGTCCAAGGCACCTCCAACGAGTGTGTGGATACAACTTTATCTGAAAGCTAGATGGCCAGTTTGGCCAGGTCCGAGGCACCTTCAACTGGCATTGAAGGCGCCTTCAAGGTGAAGGCTCCTTCAATGCTTAATGAAGGAGCCTCCATCAGTGCAGTGACTCTAGCTACTCTTTTTCGTTTGCTTCTGAAGTTCCATTCTTTTGGGTGATTCCGGGCAACCAGAATAGGGCTCACCCGAACCCAATTCCCGACCTTCTCCTCGAGCGGGCTTTCGTCCCGGCTTAACGTCCCTTGAGCGCCGCACACGTTCTTCTTGCCCACCGGTGTACTCTTCCGCAGCTCTCTCGCCCTTCGGACACACCGAGCCCGTTGGCTCCCTTCCCGTGTCATCCTTCTCGCTAGCTGCGTCTTCCGCTCGACTTGGTTGATCACATCAAAACAACCACGGGGTCCAATAATCTCCCCCTTTTTGATGTGCATCAACCCAAGTTCAAGTTAGGGTAAAAATAAGCAAACAGTAATTTTAAAGAAAATTACTAAACTAACATGTTAAGCATAAATTTGCAATAAAAAATTACAACTATTTAATTAAGAGTTTAAATAGAATTTTTCAAAAATATTTTTAAAACTCAGAGTTTTGAAAAAAATTCTAAAAAAAAAATTCTCTCCCCCTAAACTTGTACCTTTTCTCTCCCCATTTGATCGCAGCAAAAAATGGGGTAATAATAAGAGAATATGATATTTATTTAAAAAATATTTAGCAAAGTGTTAAGTTAGAAAATTTTCTGAGCAAGATGAATTTTTCCAAAAACTTCTAAGTAAAAATGAATTTTTAGAGTTTTCTAGAAAAAAATTTAAGTAAACTGAATTTTTAGAATTTTGAAAAAAAATTTCTAAGTAAAATGATTTTAAAAAAAATCTAAGTAAAAAAAATCCAAATATTTTCGAAGACAATATTTGGAAAAACTTTCAAAGCATTATTTAATTCTAGTTTAATGCTTTTTCAGAAAGTTAATTAAACATTGTATTTCAATATTTCAGCTTCTAGGTCGTGGAGAAGCACTAGACCTTCTTGGTTATTGGAGCTACAACCACTTTCTTAGACAAAGCTTTATAAAGAAATTTTAATGTTTAATTTTCTCGCTGAAAGCCCAAAAAAAATTTAATTTAAGACAGATTTTGGAACCCAATAGAGGTTCCTTCCTACTGGATTAGTCAAAATCTCAGGGGGTACCAAGTTCTTGGGAATTTTTCTAAGTTGACCTTGATGATGTTTAATATACCAGTTTAATTTTCAAATAAATTTTAAGTTTTGATTTTTGAAAAATATTTATTTTTAAACATGCATCAGATTTCAAATTTTCAATTTCTAATTTTAAATTTTCATTTTCTGATTTCAATTTATCTAAGATTCTATTTAAGTCAGCATTCACTTTTTCTAATTTAAATAAATCTTTAGAAAGAGACTTGATAAACTGAAACGATTGAGTAGGGGTTAGATTGCGCACCTGACTTACCTGACTTGGTGATGCTCCCCCTTCATCGTAACTTTCTTCCTCTGATGTTTCTCCCCCTTCATCTAAGCTCATCTCTGAGCTTGACTCTTCTTTCAGCTGATGGTTAGCCATTAGCGCTAACCCCGAGAAGGCTTCGACGTCTGATTCGGAAGAAGACAAATCTGACCAAGTGACCTTCAGGTTCTTTTGTTTGGAGGAAGATTGACACTTTTCCTTTACTCTTTTCTTTTTCTTCAATTTTGGGCAGTCATCTTTGATGTGCCCTTCTTCGTTGCAGTTGTAGCAACGAACTATTCTTCTCTTTCGCTCATGCCTCTTTGTCTGTGATATAAATTTATTAGAATTAAAAAACTTATTGAAACGCCTTACCAGTAGTGCCTCTTCCGATTGGTCGATCGAGGCTTCGGAGTCAGAATCGTTTTCTCTTACCTTTAAGGCAATGTTCTGACTTGCTTTCTCCACTTCATTGGGCTCTACAATCCGAGATTCGTGAAGTTCAAAAGTAGAAAACAAATTTTCTAAAGTACTTACCTTGAAGTCCTTAGAGATGTAGTACGCATCTACTAAGGAGGCCCACTCTGGAGTTCTGGGGAAGGCGTTGAGCGCGTACCGGATTGAGTCCCGGTTCGTTACTTCTTCTCCAAGGTTGCTTAATTGAGTGATTAGCTCCTTAATCCTTGCTTGGAGTTGCACTACCTTCTCGCCTTGGTTCATCCGGATGTTCGTAAGTTGAGTCCGGAGGATATCGCGTCTTGCAAGCTTTGCTTCGGATGTACCTTCGTGAAGCTCCAGGAATTTTTCCCAGAGGTCTTTCGTGGAGTCGTAGCTTCCGATTCGACTTACCTCTTGTGGTGGCAACACGCTAAGCAGGTGGAACTCTGCTTTTCCATTGGTGAAAAACTTGGCTTGCTCCTTCTTGCTCCACTGAGGCTCTTCTTTGTCTTTCGGAACTTCAAAACTATATTTCATAGTTAGTAAAATATCGAAGTCGGTTTTAAAAAATACCTCCATCCGGCATTTCGATGTCGCGAAGTCTCCGTCGAACTTCGGGGGATGAATATTCGCTCCGAGCATCATCTTGATCATTGTGCTTTGGTCGGCGGTTAGTCCTTCTGAGGCGGTCTGGCTCTGATACCAATTGTAGGTGCAGCGGAGGCCGGCAAGAGGGGGGTGAATTACCTGAAAAATAAAGTATACCCTCCTCGGAATTTTCAACTCAAAATAAAAGCAACTATAATAAGAATAAAATAAAAAGGAAATAGAAATAAACCAGAGACTCAGGAGTTAACCTGGTTACAACCAAGAAGGTTGTTAATCCAGGGAGATGAAAAGCGCACACTAAGAAAGTCTCCTTTACTGTAGGCGGAGAAGTCTTTTTACACACTGAGAAAGCTCACAAGCTGCTAGGAATTGATTACAGAGTTGAATACTGAGTTGATTTCTAATTCCTAGCTCCAGGGGCCTTTATATAGCCTCTGGAAAATCTATTTCGAAGGTCTAAGGCACCTTCAATAGAGGTCCAAGGCGCCTCCAACGAGTGTGTGGATAAAACTTTATTCGAAAGCTAAACGGCCAGTTTGGCCAGGTCCGAGGCGTCTTCAACTGGCATTGAAGGTGCCTTCAAGGTGAAGGCGTTTTAATGCCTAATGAAGGTGCCTTCAAGGTGAAGGCGCCTTCAATGCCTAATGAAGGCGCCTCCATCAGTGTAGTGACTCCAGCTTCTCTTTTTCGTTTGCTTCCGAAGCTCCGTTCTTTTGGGTGATTCCGGCCAACCGGAATAGGGCTCACCCGAACCCAATTCCTGGCCTTCTCCTCGAGCAGGCTTCCGTCCCGGCTTAACATCCCTCGAACGCCGTGCACGTTCTTCTCGCCCACCGGTGTACTCTTCCGCAGCTCTCTCATCCTTCGAATGCACCAAGCCCGTCGGCTCCCTTCCCGTGTCGTCCTTCTGTCTAGCTACATCTTCCGCTCGACTTCCTGTGCTCCTAATCTCTTGCACACTCAGACACAGGGATCAAACACAAATCATGACCTAACCAACTTGGTTGATCACATCAAAACAACCACGGGGTCCAACAAATAGCGATTCTAGTGAAGAGGAGATTGAGTATCATAAGAAATGGGTCAAGGCAGATGAGATGGTGCGGTGTTACATTTTACCTTCTATGTCAAATGTGCTGCAACATCAACATTAGGCCATGCCTACTGCTTATGACATGATGCACAATCTCAAGAAACTCTTCGGACACCAGAATCGGGCTACTAGGCAGGAGGCTATGAGAAACTTGATGAAGACCACCATGACTGAGGGGACACCCATAAGGGATCATATCCTCAAAATGATTGCTCTTTTGAATGAGATGGAAGTCCTTGGAGTAGAAATCGATGGGGAAACCCAGGTCGATATCATTCTCCAAACGCTGCCTAAAAGTTTTGAGCAATTCCGCCTGAACTACAACATGAACAAAAGGGTTTATTCGTTGGCAAAACTTTTGACAGAACTTTAAGCAACAGAAGGGATATTTCATCAAAGTTCTCAAATTCACATTGCTGAAAATGTTTCTGCTTCTAAGCCAAAAGGCAGAAAGAAGAAAAAGAAACAAGTTGGTTCAGCAAAGAAAGTGAATCTATCTCTAGGGACTGGGCCGCATGTAGGTGTGAAGAAGCTGAAGGGCAAGTGCTTCACATGCAAGTAGTCTGGACATTGGAAAGTGGAACAATAAAGGAGAAAGGAGAACAATAAAGGTATATCTTATTCTCTAGTGGTTGAAACATATTTAGTGGTGTTATCTATCGGTACCTGGTGTGTAGATACGGGAGCCACTGATCATGTCTGCAATTCATTGCAGGGGTTCTAGGAAACTCGACGACTACATGACGGGGAGATTACCGTCTACATGGGTAATGCTACAAAAGTGGCGGCTATTGCAGTGGGAGATGTTTATTTATCTTTTGATAGAAATAAAACATTGATTTTGAGAAATTTTCTTTATGTACCATGTTTTAGAAAGAACTTGATTTCAGTTTCTAAACATGGATGGATATTCTGTTTTTTTTTATAACAAAGTAGTTGTCAAGAAAAACAGGGTAGTTATCTGTTCTGGTACGTTGGTTAGCAATTTGTATATTCTAAATCCAATAACTCCCATGATACAATAAATAGAAATTAATAACACATTTTCTAATTCTAATAAGAGAAAGCAACCTTCGGAAATAAATCAAACATATCTTTGGCATCTAAGGCTTGGTCATATTAACTTGAGTAGGATTCAAAGGCTAATAATAGCCGATGGACCTTTGAGTTTATTAGTGGTGGAAAATTTTCCAACCTGCGAATCTTGCTTCGAAGGAAAAATGACCAAGAGACCTTTTAAAGCCAAGGGGTATAAAGCTAAAGATGTGTTGGAATTGGTTCATTCTGATTTGGGTGGATCTATGACTATCTAGGCAAGAGGTGATTTCGAATATTTTGTCTCTTTTATAGACAACTATTTGAGGTACGGGTACATTTACTTGATGCGCCGCAAGTTTGAGTGCTTTGATAAGTTCAAAGAATACAAGGCTGATGTGGAGAAACGTCATGGTAAAGGTATCAAGATACTACGATCTGATCGTGGTGGCGAGTACCTCTTAGGAGAGTTTAGGAGTTACTTATTAGAAGCCAGGATTCAATCCCAACTGTCTGCACCTGGTACACCCCAACAGAATGGTGTGGGAGAACGAAGGAATAAGACTCTTATGGAAATTGTTATATCAATGATGAGTTATTCAGAATTACCAAATTTATTTTGAGGATATTCTCTGGAAACGACAGTGTATATTCTGAATTTGGTAGCTTCTAAGTCAGTAACCTCTACTTCCAAAGAATTGTGGAATGGACGTAAGCCTAGTTTGAAACATATTCGGATTTGGGGTAGTCCAGCACATGTGCTAAAGGGAGACACTGATAAGTTGGAATCACGTACAGAAGTTCGCTTGTTTGTGGGTTATCCTAAAGGAACGAAAGGTGGTTTATTTTATACTCCTAAAGATCAAAAGGTCATTGTTAGCACCAATGCCTGATTTTTAGAAGAGGACTATGTAATAAACCACAAGCCCATGAGTAAAATTATTCTTGAGGAAATAAGAGAAGATACATCTACTTTAGTACCAATGGTACAAGATGAGATACCACAAGAAACTGCAACACGTGTCACAAATGATGCACAATTACAAGTAGTGCCTCATCATAGTGGGAGGGTTGTTAGGCAACCTGATAGATTCATGTTTTTGGGAGAATCTTCGGACTTGATCCCTGGTGAACATGAACCTGATCTCTGGACATATGATGAAGCACTCCAAGATAAAGATGCAACATCTTGGAAAAGTGCAATGAACTCTGAAATAGAATTTATGTACTCTAATCAGGTCTGGGAGCTTGTAGAACCACCAAATAGTGTAAAAGCCATTGGATGTAAATAGGTCTACAAAAGAAAAAGAAGGACAGACGGAAAGGTGGAAACCTTCAAAGCAAGGCTTGTTGCAAAAGGGTATACTCAGAAAGAGGGAATCGATTATGAGGAAACCTTTTCCTCGGTAGCCATGCTTAAGTCTATCCGGATTCTTTTATCTATTGCCACACATATGGATTATGATATTTAGCAAATGGATGTCAAGATAGCTTTCCTTAATGGAAGTCTTGAAGAAAATATCCATATGAAGCAACCAGAGGGATTCATTGCGAAGGGCAAAGAACATCTTATATGTAAGCTCAATCGGTCTATCTATGGCCTGAAGCAAGCTTCGAGATCTTGGAATATCCGGTTTAATGAAGTGATCCAGTCTTATGGATTTATTCAGTGTTCGGATGAGTCTTGTGTATATAAGAAGAGTGATGGAAACGTGGTGGTATTTCTTGTACTATACGTAGATAACATTTTACTCATTGGCAACAATGTCAAAGTGTTGTCAGACGTAAGGGTATGGTTGTCCAAGCAGTTTGATATGAAGGATTTGGGAGAATGTGGACATATTCTTGGGATCAAAGTAATAAGGGATCGCAAGAAAAGAATGTTGTGCATATCCCAAGTTTTATACATCGATACTATTCTAGCTCATTTTAGCATGCAAAACTCCAAGAAAGGTTTTATACCTTTTCAGCATGGAGTACCTTTATCTAAAGAGATGTCTCCTAAAACATCAAAGGAAATAGAGGACATGAAGGTAGTTCCTTATGCTTCAGCTGTATGAAGCCTAATGTATGCGATGCTATGTACGAGACCGGATGTCTGTTTTGCCATGGGCATGGTTAGTAGATATCAAAGTAACCCATGACAAGGACATTGGACTGCCGTAAATCATATATTGATGTACCTGAAAAGGACTAGAGATTATATGCTAGTTTACCAGGTAGATGATTTGCTCCCTGTGGGTTACACAAATTTGGACTTCTAATCAAATAGGGAGAATAGTAAGTCGACCTCAGGGTATGTATTTACTTTTGGAGGTGGAGCCATAGCATGGAGGAGTGTTAAGCAGAAATACGTTTCGAACTCCACCATGGAAGCTGAGTATGTAGCAGCCTCTGAGGCAGCCAAAGAAGCTGTATGGCTCAGAAACTTCTTGATGGATTTAGATGTGATTCCTGGTTTGTCCAAAATTATCACAATTTATTGTGATAATAGTGGTGCAGTAGCAAACTCAAAGGAACCATGAGCCCATAAGGCATGTAAACACATTGAGTGCAAGTACCACCTGATACAAGACATCGTAAAGCGAGGAGAAGTTGTCGTTGCTAAGATTGCATCAGAAGATAACTTGGCAGATCCTTTCACTAAGACCCTTCCGGTGAGAGCTTTTGATAGGCATGTTGAGGGGATGGGGATCAGATGTATCGCAGCATTTATGGCAGCATAGTTTTTTAGTATAAGTGGAAGATTGTTAGAATGTATACTAAAAGGCTATCTTTTTATATAAACATTTATTTTGAAATGAGAATCACATTGGTCAAATGTCTGCATTTAGTTAAATGTAATTGTCCATTTAATTTATATTGTAGATAACATGGTGTGTGGTGTCACACAGAAGATCATGTTATCAGTTCCTTATAAATTATAAATAGTAGCATACAACCAAGATGGATTGGGACAAACCATTGAAATGGTTGTAGTGTAATTTGGTACTAATTTATGTTGACTATAAAATTACACTAGTACATTATGTGTGTATTGAGAAGGACCATTTGAGGTTGTTCCTTTTATACTGACTGCATAAAAGAACAAAACCTCTGTTATTATGGATATGCGTACTCTTAATCCCGATATAATAACAAGCACATGTACTTAGTATTTATTTCTTTAATTTATCAAAGAGTGAGATTTATTCGTTAAATCAATAGGTTTGTTAAGTTGGGAAATAATATTATTTATATGGTGTGTTGTTGATTATAGAAGGAAACTATGTCCTATTTATTAGGATGATGATGTCCCCTTGAGGAGCTCATAAGGATTATCATGTAAACCCTGCAGGTGGACTTAGTTCCAACATGACAATGAAGTTGAGTGGTACTACTCTTGGAGCTAGATGTTAATTAAGTGAGTTGTCAGTAACTCATTTAATTAATGGACATTCGATATCTTAAACATAGGGAGATTAACACACTCATGATAAGAAGGAGCCCATAATGTAATATGAGATTGACGTGGTGGTTCAATAATAACTTTTTAGTGGTATGAGTTATTATTGATGAGCTTGAGTTGGGTGTTCAGGTCAAACACAGGAAGCTCAAGCTCATCAGGAGGCCAAAACCAATTCCTCTTCTAGGTCTCTGTTGTAGCCTCAATGTATAAAGCCTTGCATCCATCCAAGTCATCCTTATGGCCGACCACATCCTTGGTTATTGCCCAAGCAAGGGGCTGGCCAAGATGGGTTTAAAAGTGAGTTTTTAATTTTTTAAATCTTTCTTTTTGTTGCCATCTACAATGTTTTAAAAGAGAGATTTGAAATTCTAAAAACTTTCCTTTTTTGAAGCCATCCACATGGTTTTAAAAGAGTTTTAAATTTAAAAAATCTTTCTTTTTTCAGCCATCTACAATGGTTTAAAAGATATTTTATTTTTATTAAAACTTTCTTTTTTTGTAACCATGATTTAAAAGAGAGGTTTTAATTTTAAAAATCTTTCCTTTTTGTAGCCATCTACAATGTTTAAAAGAGTGATTTTTAAATTTAAAACTTTCCTTTTGTAGCCATCCACATTAGGAAATTTAAAAGAGAGATTATAATTGTTGTTAAAATCTTTCCTTTTTAGTCATTACCAAGGATTATAAAAGAGGATAGATGGTGCCTTAGAAAAAATAATCATCTACACAATTTTTATTCCTCTTCTATTCTCCTTGTGGCCGACCCCCTCATATTCTTATTCTCCCCTTGCTTTCTCACCTAAGGTTGGCGGCATCAAGAGGCTTTAACCATCTTGTGGCCGGCGGGTTGCAAGGAAGAAAGAAGAACAAGAGGTGGTGTTCCTAGCTTTGATCCCTTGGTGGTTGAAAGTCTTGGAAGAAAGAAGGACTTGGGTGATTTTTGCGTCTTGGTAGATCGTCACCTACACAACGTCCAAGAGGAGGAGAGGAATACAGCAGAAGATTAAGAGGTTTTTAAGCTACAAAGAAAGGTATAACTAGTTAATTGTTTCCGCTGTGTACTAGTTTATTTTTCCTTTGTATGAATCCTGAAGTACCAACATAAGAGGCTGGCGATCTTGTGCTTTGATTGAAGTCTCTATAATTTAACATAAGGTTTACTGTAAGGAGTTTAAATATTCAATTTTTTTGAAAGGCTTTGACTAGGAAGTGGTGGATGATCACATACCCAAGAAGGCCGAGTGCCTCTCCAATGACTTGGAAGCCAATCCTTGAAATAGATATTTAATCAACTTCTGTAATATGGTTTAACTTTTGATGAACACATGGGTTGAACTTGGATTAATAATGTTAAGTTTCATTTACAATTCAAGTTTAACTTCTGAAAAGCACATGGGTTGCTAGGAAAAGTTCTGTGCTTGTACAAATTTTTGTACAGGGGAAACAGAATGTAATTCCAATTAGCGCCAACAATAAATTCTACCCAAGACTCTTTATGAGAGCATATAGAGATAAAGAAGAAAGAAGCAATTATGTGCAAGTGCAAGTGTGTAAATGAGTTTTAGTGTGCAAGTGTGTGAGCACGAGTTCTTTCTAGTTTTATACTGTCCTTCTGTAATTTGTTTCTTATTGTAATTTCCTATTGTAAGTTTCTTTCTGTATTATCTTATGTCTGTACTTTACTAAGAGATTTAAATACATAAGTTTTATATGGCAACATAAGTCTTTTTCTAGGGGTAGTGCAAGTCTCTATCTTCTTCTTGATTCTAGTTTTCTACACCTTCCTAAGTCCTTATCCAAGTAGCCTTGTTATGAATGGTAACTATTTAAGGAAGAATAGTATTATGACCATATAAGACCTGTTCTAACTAAGGAAGAAAGGCAAGTAGCCTAAGACCTAAAAGTAGTCGGGGTTGTGGTTTAACTGTTAGTTCCTTTACATGTGAGGCTCATTGGAATAAACTAAATATTAGGTCAAAAACCATACATCCTTTCCTCTAGCCTAGCTCCTCAAAAAAAAAAAAATCCCACAATCCCCAAAATATTGGTATCAAAGCTCAAAAATCCTTTGGACTATAAATGACTTCTAGTTCAAACAACTTCCAAGACTTTCAGAGATTAGACTTTTTAGATCTAGGTTCACAATTTCCCGCTAGAACAATTATTACTTATGACCAATATAAACATAGTTGCTATGTCACATCTTGGAAATATGCTCATTGTTTACATAATAATGATCCCCACCTTAACACCATCATAGATCTACTCAGTATAGGAACTACTTCAAATTCTCAACAAAAACAAATTAAAAACTTATTGGAATAAATATCCAAAACTTTATTCCATCAAACACATAATAAGTGATCTAAGAAGAAACATAGACTTCCTAAAATACTCACAAGATTCTTTAAATAGAAGATTTAGTTAACTTAATTTACTTAGTATTCCTACTAAGAAAGAAATTTTAAACTTTTAAAAAACTTATTGAAGAAAATAAACTTAAAAATTTTGAACTTCAATCCAAAAAATTTTGAACTCTAGTCTAGCACTATTTTACTTCAAATAAAATGTTAGTTTTTGAGGGATGTCCTAAGGCAATCAATCGCCTTATGCTTTTACTATTTATTTGATAAATATAAATTCACTATTTGAGTGCACATTCTCTATGTGTATCATTGGATCTTAAACTCATATACCAAATATCCGTGATATGATTTATAGTATGAGAGAACTTGTGATTGGATTACAACTTGTGAGTATCTCTATATGTGTAATTATGAATGTATTGGAATATTCCTTAGTCGATGAATTGATGAGTTCGGACATCATCAATTCTGATAGACTAGCACAACTTATACTCCTTGGTCTAACCAAGCAGCTATTTTTCACTAGTTAGAGACATTGATATGTCGAAAGTTAAATGTGGATACTAGTTATGGTAACTAGTTCATTGGAAGTGACCTGCTATAAAACTTCATATGGTTCTCTCTCTCTCTATATATAGATATGTCTGTGAAGCTCTTAATGTAGCTCGAGTGCAAGTTTCTTTTGAATTGAGGTATACAAGTCACCTTAGTCATGGAGTCTTATACTTTGACATCTTAAGAAAACATCTCCTTGGAGATATAGACCCGGGATGATTGGGTATAAGTCGAAGTGCCCGAAGGTGTTTGGATAGCCCACAGAGGATTCATTGCTCCTTTCACGGAGACATATACCTTATGGCCACTCGTTAGGATTATTACTCAAAGTCTTTGGCCAAAGCATCACATGTTAAGAGTATGAGATTCTTAGACATATGCCAGAGTATTTGAATCCGTAGAACGAGAAAGTATTACATATGCTAGGTGTGACGTAGTCATCCTAGTGGGGGCTGACACATAGGCCATGCCCTAAATCAAGTGGGTATAAGACAAGTAAAAGGAATATGACATGACTTACTATACCTGTTGAAAGGTTTAGAAATTGTTCTAAGATCAACCTATGATTTTCTAATTGATTGGGGATCATGATATACTAATAGGTGTCACTCATGATCGTTCGATAATTAATGGTTAATTATGGATGACCAACATAACCGGGAACCTATGAGTTTATCTAAGGGACATAAAATGAGTTTGAGAATTGAATTCTCAGATTGAGAGAGATTAAGTCTGATTAGATCAGATAAAGGACAAATATGAAATCAGAATGGCGCAACGGAAGTGAGAATGAGTAATGTCTTTTGAAGATGAGTTGGACTCTCTTTGGTTTAATTATAAATCAAATTGGTTTAGTTTTAATTAAAAGGGGTTCTTGGTTTTGAACCAAGATGGTTTGGTTTTGAACTAAATATGATTTGTTCTTGAACCAAACTTAAGGTTATTAGTATGGATTGTGGGTTAAAGGATACAAATTTGGATGTAATCCAAACCTAATAAGATATATATATATATATATATATATATATATATATATATATATATATATATATATATATATATATATATATATATATATATAGAGTTTTGATATGCTAGGCGACGCTTTGTGCGCGACCGTGAGCGACGCGCAGACGTGGCACCACCAGCTCGGTTTCACTACAAATAAAATAATCCATGGAAGTTACTCTCTCCCTTTCTCGCCTTTGTTCAAAATTTTGGCGGCGCTTATTACCAAAAATAAAATCTCCCTCGCCGCTCTCTCTCTCTCCCTCCCTCTCCCTCCCCGCTCTCTCTCCCTCGCTCCCGGTCCCCTCCGGCGTCCGTCCTCCGGGCGACCTGATGCTTCCCTGAAAGTTCAATATTTTTGGTCTGGCTCGCCGCCCCCCCCCCCCCCCCCCCTTCCCTCGATCCCTCCGTCGAAACTCGTCCCTCGCGCTCCCGGCCGGAAAGTTGCTCTGGCGTCTTCAATCGCAGGTCTACTGTGAGATCCTACCACCTCACTCCAATTTAATTTCTTAATCCACACCGTTATTACCTTATGAAATCGGTATAAAAATAGCTGTAATAGTTGTATAAAGATGCACCGCGGCTTTTCTCCCATTTCTAACCGTTACATCAACTACTACGACTGATGAAATCGTGCTTGTAGGATATGACTTGGATTGGTCGTGGTAGAAGGTCGGAAGGACTTATGCTACGACCTGGATGATCGACGACTCCAACAACCGCCTGCTCTCCGGTGGACTTTCATTTGCTGCTACAAGGTGTAGCAGCTTCATGGGGAGGAAGCTGCTATAACGTGTAGCAGTTAACTGTGCATGAAGCTGCCACACCTTGTAGCAGCTACCTTGTCATTTTCTAGCAGATATTAACGTACTCGGTACCCATAGTTTTCATATTGTCTATATTAACCCGATTCAAAACTTATTTTTTAAAAAAATTTCATTGCTTCAGCGCCTTTCCTGCTACAGATTGATTGGAATTCTCTCTCCTTCGCTCCCTCCGTCTCCCTCGTCTTCGTCAAAGGTCGTCCGACTGACCACTTGGGCCCCTACCGGGAAAGTGAAAGGTCGGCTGCACCAACCGCATGCTATCCGGTGAACTTTGATTTGCAGCTACAAGGTGTTGCAGCGTCATGGAGACGAAGCTGCTACAACGTGTAGTAGTTAAATCTGCGTGAATCTGCCACACCTTGTAGCAGCTAACTTGGTTAGTCGGATTTCTAGCCCCTCTATTTTCTAGCATAGATTAACACTACACTTTAGCCATAGTTTTCATATTGTGTATATCAACTTGATTGAAAAATTATTTTTGATGCATGACTTTTCGCTCTTTCAGCGCCTTTCCTGCTACAAGATGATTGGAACATGTATATACATTTGATTTAAAATTTTTAAAATTTTTTTATGCTTCTGCAGGGCCATGTGTTTAGGTTTGCTGCTACACGGTGTAGCAGCTTCCTAGACTAATAACTTGCTACACCTGTTTGTAGTTGTATATCATATTGCTTAAAGGCGCTGAAAAAAGTGATATGTGATGCTGCATCGGCTTTGCTTTGGTTTGCAAAGCGTTGTAGCAGCTACTATGACTAATAACTGCCACACATTGTAGCATTTACATATACATGTAGCTTCCATAACTTGTTGCATTTACCCAAATTTGTATTTCTTTGTTATTGTTTTATTTACCTTTAAAAAGTTTGTAAGTAACTTCCATGTTTCAGTAAATTATAATCTATTGGATGTATGTGTGTAGTGCTTACTGCTAGTAAAACTGTTAGACGTTGTAGCAGCATGCTACCTCGTGTAGCAGCTCTTAATGAGTATAAATATATTTGGTATTAATACGTGTGACCGGTGTGGCCTTAGCAGATCACGTCACATCACCGAATTAGATTCTACATCGTATATCAGCTAATCCTCACTACTTGCCATATAGTGTATCAGCTAATATGCGTTATGTGGAAATGATGGATCAGTGATATGTGCAACAATAACTTAATCTGGTGTTTACAAATAGAGTAATATATGGTAGTTGCCGCTACAAAATGTAGTAGCTACTTAGTACGAGGATAACACGTTATAACACCCATACATTTCACTAATATAATTACCTGAGAAAGTAATGTCAAAACATTTACATTTCGAGGGCATGTTTAGATATATTTTGCACAATGTTCAATACCTCTAGGATCGCCTGTATTACTCTCTTCAACTTAGAGACTAGAGAGTGGTAGTACCTATCCTCGGAACGGAAAGGGCAAGGTGTTAGACCCCACAAGATTAGTGCAAAAATTATAAGATAAATATGCGTCCAGATTGAGTCATATAGGTACATAAAAACATGATTGTACCAGCTATAGATGCCAAATCTTCTTCATACGATTCGTCGTCGTTGGTATTATCCTTCTCTGTAGCATTTGATCTGGAAATCATATAGTTATTTACTATATTGTTTTTGGATGATATAAATTGATATGCGCAGCTAAATATGTATGATCTAAGGTGATAATTAATGGACGCATACCTCTGTTGCAGTAAAGGACAATTGCGCTTGTCGTGTGAGACACCTCGGTGACCGCATCCATGACATAGCCTCGTTTTTGAGGTTGTTGTCTCTTTTGACGATTTTAATCATTTTCCACACCCCTTTGCCCTGACCAAAGAAGGGTCAACAATATAGGGCCCCCCATCGATGCCTTGGTTTCTTTGACTTTGGTTGTCATTTTTACTGCTAATGTTAAGCTCTTGAAGTTTATTATATATACAATCGAATTGATCATCCAACATGTTTGTCCCCTCATCAGTTAAAGATGCAACATCAATAACTACTGAAGCTTTATAGGATAGCCTAGAGTGTCTTGCCATCAACTTTGTATCTGGAGTGTCGATGGAAGTTTGCGCACCAAAGTCATAGATTGCCCCCACCTTGGCATTTCTTGTCCATCGGTTGAGTATGTACTTATCTGGCAGTAGAAACACTTGGTTGATATGGAAAAATGTTAACATATGCCTACATGGAATACCCTCAAATTCAAATTTACTACAACTACACGATATGTAGTCTACAAGTTTGTCATGTGTGAGGACCCTTGGCTTTGCAGATGAACCACTTTGAAAATTCATGATATGGTAACCCACTAAATCACCAACCATAGATGCTTGTTGCACATAATAACCATGACTCACACTCATTTCACTTTGAATGTCCAACCATTTTTTTTTTGGTGTACACCCTGACCATTTGATATTCCATAGGCCAGTTTGTCTTAATCTTAGGTTGCTCGACCATATCAATATGGTCGGCAACTAACTCATTGTGTCGTTGGTGTCGCAATGCTCTATTAAAACGTGTGATAAAATCCATCAATGAGTTCTTATGTGATACATACTTCTTGAAAAATGAATGTGAGTTTTCAGATCGCTGACTGCTTGACATTCCAGCAGAAAAAACATGGTTAAAAAATAATGGGACCCACCTTTATCTTATTTCATACATCAATGTTAATCAATCATTGTTCTCCAATCCAGAACACTTGATAACTTCTTCCCATGTCTTATCAAATTCGGCTGGGGATGAGAAGTTAACAATTACATCCTTTATCATTTGATAGTAGTTGCGAAAAGTCAAGGGCGTAATTTATCTTGAAATTTATTGAGTATGTGCAACAAACAATACCGATGCACTATTTGAGGTAAAACCTGGCCAATGACCTTCGTCAACGCTGGATCTTGATCGGTGATAATCACAGTTGGTGGACCTTTAGGCATTGCTTCAATGAACTTTGTAAGCAACCAAACAAACGACTTAGTTTTCTCATCACTTAAAAAGGCACAACCGAATACGATGCTCTGATGATGATGATTAACTCCTATGAAGGGTGCGAAAATCAACCCATATTTGTCGGTGTTATAGGTTGTATCAAATACAACAGCATCACCAAAGACGCTATATGCCCTCCTTGATACATGATCCGCCCAGAAACACCTAGTGAATCTTCCTGTTGAATCAATCTCATAAGCATAGAAAAAGGCAAAATTCTTCTCTTTCTCAGTCGTAAAAAACTCAATCAGTGTTTCAGCGTCAATTCCCTTTTATTCATCCCTTAACTCTCTCTCAAAGTTTCTAATATCCCGTTCCGTGCAACCTAGAAACTCAGGGCCTCCGGAATCTATCTCCAATAATCGGACTTGTTGACAAGTTGGGATATTAGCTTCTGCAACCTGCTGCGTCAAAACTTTCTTGGCTTCAGAAACATGGCGATGTGAGCGGAGCAAATGCACCTTCGAAGGTGTTGAGAGTGGATGATTATGACTTTCCAAGAATTTAATGACAATCCAATTTGCCCCGGTCTGTTCTTTAACAAGTGATAGTTTTGCCCTACATCCAGTCCTTACTTCCCCACGTGCTCTTTCCTTTACATTGTCAACTTGAGCAACTTTTTTCCGTTTTTCATCTGTGTGTCCTTCTTTAAAGAATACAAATTGTTTCCATCCAACTTCATTTGTCTGCTTATTCTTCTTACTGTTGCCTAATCTTACACTAAAGTCGGATTCACGTGCATATTGATTATAGAACACGAAGGCCTCCTCTAATGATGGAAATTCCATCCCAATCTGTGGTTTTCGATCTTCCCCCACTTGGGGATTGTATAGGTGAGGACCCTCAGAGGTGTCTGCCATTGCTAGATGATGACATATTTAGGACCGATTGTAGGTATGAATTACAATCAATGATGATGACTAATTATGTTAAAATATTAGATTGCGGAAATGGTTATATGATCGAAGATATAAGTACGATAATCTAAAAGGCGAAAATATTCCATCTGAACCCTTACCGTCGTAACCCTATTCCCAAAGTGAAGAGTCAAAATAACTTACAAAAGTCGAAGAATCGAAGGCGGAAACAAGATGTCATAGTGAGGTTGGGGGGAGCTGCGACGGTCCCGACGGTCGAACTTAAGATGGGAGAAGCAGTTTCTATAGATTAGCTGATACACTCAGTAGCAGTTTCTATAGATTAGTTGCTACACATTTTCGGAGAAGGCACCGATCGTGAGCTGCTGATTTCTTTAGCATTTAATTCGAATTAGTTTCTAGACATTGTAGCAGCTACCCCCTATATGGAGATGCAACTCGTGTATTGGTTACTGTCGATTCAGATTCTCTTTGTAGCATCTACTACATAATATATACAAGGAAACAATTAGTATGCTTTTCGCCTTTCCCAGATACCTCACAGAAATCAGAGTAATGACATCAGCTAGTTGGCAGTACTTGTAACTTGTTACAACCGTAACTGCTACAACAATAAGTTATAAGTTTTTTGTCAATCGTAACTGCTATATCATCACCTTAAGTATATTTACATTTCTCCGGCCCCATTCGTTGCTACATTGGTGTAGCAGCTATAATTTTGTACCTACTACAACGTGGACCTAATAGCTGCTACACTTTCTGCCTTCTGGTAGCTTGTTAAGAGGTGATGCGACACTATGTCGCAGTTCCGGCCGAATAGCTGCTACACTTTGAAGTAGCCAACGGTCGAACAAACTATTTCGTACAATTAACATCTTAGAAATATAGTTTTGGAAATAAATTTTTACAAACCTTGACACCTCCAATAAATATACAGATGGACGTGGTCTGTGTTAGTTTAGTTACAGACCAGTAACTGCTACACCTTAACGTAAGTTAAAATTATTATCACCGACTCCTCCCGGAGGTGTTAATATTGGAAGGGTAATTAAGTTCCTACAATGGTGTTTCTGTCTGCCACAACGTAGCTGCTCCAGCGTGGACATCAGTTTCTGAGGTCGCGTGCTTGTTCAAGTATGCATTAGTCCACTTGAATATATCAGTTCATGCTTCTACGATACACTTACGACACAAAATGAGAATAATAAAATAAAAAAAAAATCATGTGGTTAACAATATATTGTAGTAATTGCTACATAATGTAGTAGATACTTAGTACTTGGATAACAGTGTATAGCACCCATACATTGAATTATTACAAAGACAAGAGCTAATAATGCTAATATATTTACATTTCCATTGCATCAGTGGTCATATATTGACTAGTGTTTAAAACCTCCAACAACACCTACTGCTCTCATACCAGCAACGTCATATTCATATAGGCCAAATATCATCCACATTCAACTCCATTCAGAAACACCCTTCATCAACAGTACAGAGTGTTGTGACCAGTAAAGTGATTGTATTATTTTCCACATGCCTCGTATCCTTTGTGACTGGCTGGGAAAACTTATTCGAGGCCATCATCCTCTCCCTAATGTACTCCAGCAACCAAACCTCATCAACATACACGCATTAGGGCTTGACGATGGTGTTTGGAATGAGGAACTAATTTTACGAGTATGGAACCATAATCTAGATTGTGGAAGGATACATGACCGCTTTGTCTTGGCCAAAATGGGAGCTTGATACACCTTACGTCACTTGGTCGCGGATGGTCCAAGTTCGAGGAGGAGAGAATCACAAAGAATGTGCTCCATGACGATTCCTCAGGGGGATGAAGAAGCCCTTTGTTGCGCACACATGATTTAAGATAGAAGTGAGAAATTTGCATGACCATCTGCCTATCATCCACGTATGTTGATGAGAGCTAGATGATGATGATTGTATTAAGGAAATAGGATTTAACATATGGAACTGTACTCTAGAGTGTAGAAGGCTAGTTGACCGCTTTGCCTTCTGATTTGGGAGCTTCATGCACCTCCAGCTTTATATAGGAAGGCATGGATGGATTGACGGAGGTGGTGCAGAAAATGTGGGCAACCGATGAAACTGCTACTCATTACCCTTTGCCACATTCATGAACATTGCGACCCTCAATTATATAGAGAAATCAGGTGTAGGCACGAGCCCAAACAAACCTGATTGACAAATCTACTTAGAAGAAAACGAGGCAAGGGTCATTATTTATGCCAGCTATGTATAGTCATATGGGTGATGGGTCTGCTCTGAGTGGTCATTCTAGGGTCGATGCCTGCTATGAGTGGTCATTTAATAGACCCTCAAAGATTTATGCTACGATTACAAATATTTAGAGTAGCTGCAACGGGCGTTAATTAACGCCAACGTGGCACCTTTTTTTTACTTCTGTAGAGATACGTGGCATTTTTTATTTACTGTAGCATTAACGCGTTCAAACTTATGAACGCGTTAATGCTGCAGATGGTAAAAAAAATAATTAAAAAATACACAATAATGCTTCACGCGTTAAAGCACTGTGGATGCTCTAGATATGAGACGCTATTTAAGCAGCTAGGACCTTAACATCCTACAACGTGGAGTAGAGGCGAGTTATGCGTGGATATTTTGCTGCTACAACGTGTAGCAGCTAATTGAAAGGTATACTGGTACAATGTAGAGCATTTACTTGATAGGTATGTCATATCATTTTAAGTTTTGTCTCCAATCTTATGCTACC
Source organism: Zingiber officinale (assembly GCF_018446385.1). Classification (NCBI taxonomy): domain Eukaryota; kingdom Viridiplantae; phylum Streptophyta; class Magnoliopsida; order Zingiberales; family Zingiberaceae; genus Zingiber; species Zingiber officinale. The sequence goes on along the minus strand of NC_056007.1, from coordinate 38,180,519 downwards.
ATATTCTTTGTGGCCATGAATATAAAGGGTAGTTGGTTCTGTTGGCGCTATACTTTAATCCTCACAAAGGACACTTCATATAGACATTTTAGACCATTCAATGAAGAAAATCCAACTACTACATCACTGGTACTAAGCTGAAAATCCTCAGTCTTTAAATTACCTATATAAATTTATATAATCTTGGTTGTATTAGGTTATTATATTTCTTTGGATAAACATAATCATTTAAACATAAAACTAATAAAAAAGTAAATAAAATTACTAATATATATATATATTTTGATGGAAAAATTGTATAATAAATTAAATAAAATAATAATAATAAATTAAAAATCTTCAAAATTAAAAAAATTAAAAAAATATACATTAAATAAAATCGAACAAAAAGGAAAAATAAGGATACAACTGTCATTTGACAGTGAGAGAGAGGGCGGAAGAGGGGTGCGCTGTGAAAGTGGGAGGGGGCAAAATCAATCTACTTCACGCATCCACAACTGGCGGTCTGAAAAAGTAAGATTCGGATTTCCTTTCACTAGTCGTGGTTTATGACAGATATTGCTTGTCACACCTCCCATAACTAACAGGTATGAGTGGTCATTTATAGATGTGACGGATGAATGGAAAGATGTCGTAGGTCACCTATACTCTATTTGATAAGTCTGCATACAAATGTATTTATGTAATAGACAGTGGGGTTTGTTTGTTACTTCAACATTAACGGCTACATCTTCTTGGATCTCACAAAATAGGATTAGTTCCTACATGTTGTAGCAGCTAATTCAAATTAACTGCCACACGATGTGGTAGCCAATCCGTAGTAACTGCAACACAGTGCAGGAACATCTCTTTACAAGGTGGCAAAAAGGGAATACGTTCGCCCCCAACGCTCCTCCCAACCCCTCCTAGGGCCATCATGGAGAACTGTATGTGTGTAAAAAATGAACCCGACCCGACGACCCAACCCGAGTCGACTCGAAAAAAATGAGGTTTGGCTTTGCCTTTTTCGGGTTCGGGTCGAGTTAGGGTTGGAGGGTTGGAGTGTTAAAAAATTTCGGGTTGGATTGGGTCAGCTTCTGGTTGACCCAGGATGACCCTGGTTGACCAAACTATAGGGTTTTGTGGTTTTTTTTTTTGTGGTTAAATCTAAGTTTATTTTGAAAATTAAGATGTTTTAATGTATATTAATATCATGTTTGTATGATAATGATGGAGTATTGAGATAAAAGTGAATAGGGTTTATCGGGTTGGTCGGGTTCGGGTTTAGGGTTAAACTCGGGTTCGGGTAAAAATTGTAGGAGAGGCTTTTTATCTCAGCTTAGCCGAGTATTGCACCCCAGACGTCATGCCGGTAACAACTCATGTGCTGGCCACTAGACCATCCTACGGGGACAAGGAGCACCTCCTTACAAGCTGATGATATTGCAACATTGTATTGTTGAAGCTGCTACAACATGTAGCAGCTTATGGCTAACTATAAATAAATAGATAAAAAGTAAAGATGGCAAAAAATGAGATCCAAAGTCAACATTTAGATTGAGGGACTACAAATATTGTTCAGCGTAGACGAGGAAGGCTTGGAGTCTATAGTTAGATTTCATAATAACATAAGACAAACAATATCTTAACAAAGAGTTTATTCAAACATTAGTGCGTAATTCATTCCCTTTATAGCAGTCACTAATGATACATTACAAAGACATAGGTATCGTCCTCCTTGGACATATACAGTTGTACTCTTTTTCTCCCTCCGAAAGGCAGCATCCCTATGGAGATGTGAGGCAGAGCTTCACAAAGAGTGATATTTTACTCATTATTTTGAATTGCGGCCTCCTCTAATGCCCCATTGACTTGGGACAGTTTACGTCGTAGCTGCACAATTTCTGTTTGGTTCTTTTTCTCTCGAAAAAGGACAGCTTCTAACTCCTTCCTCGCTTGGTCTCGTTGTTCTGTGAGAATCTTATGATAGCCACAAACTACCTGATGTTCCATGGATAAGCTGAGATACCTGTCACGAATATGTTGGAAAAATAGAGATTCAAAATAAATAAAGATATATATAAAGAACAACATGATGAAATAATACAAACCTGGAAGCATAGGGATCTAGTGATACAGATGATATTTCTGGTGAAGAAGAGGCACAGCTTGAATCCTCTTCCAAAGGGGGCTCTTTAACCCCACCCATAGTAGGTTGCGTCTTTCTACTAAAGATAGACATGATCATGAAAGAGATGTAATGGGGACCAAATGCAAGGCAAGTTGGATGAGTCTGTCCAGTGAATCGCGTAATTATAGGAAAAAGCCCCTACCAAACCCTACCGCTTCCTATAGAGAAGTCAAACGGACGCGTCTTTTCAAGTAAATGGGCCATTGAAACTCTCACTACACCCCATTATGAGCTGGAAAAAGATAGGACTATCTTACATATAGTAAATACAAGGATTAATGAACCCTCGGGTATGAATTCCTACCGTGCATGTATTGTCTAACGGCTCCTGCAACATGTCGCATCTAAAAATATTTAAATCGTACAATTAATTAGACATACGTTCCGTACCCACTATCTAGTTGCGCCAACGTTCAGAATTTTATGCTACAAGGACAGATAACACAACAAAAGGATAGCAATTTAACATGTAGCAGTTAATGGCGATAAGCTGCTACACGGGGTTGCAGATTATTTGGATTAACTGCGACACCGTTTAGCATTGACTCTATTTTTATACTTTATGATCTAGCTGCTACAACATCTAGCAACTACTACAATAACTAGGACCACAAATGTACTAGCTAGGGGTGATTAATTTTTTTTCACATTTTTTTTCCATTTAAAAATAACCTAGTATTAATATTTTTATCAGCTGTAGATGTGGTGCTACAAGTTAGACTAGCCAGCTTCACAAGACATTTAAAACTTAAATTGTTACACCCCATTTAATTTAACTACAATTATAGAGACACAGCGAATCAAAGACGCTGCTTTTGTGAAAGTAATAAATTTATAGAGACACACCAAATAAATAATTGTAACATACCACATCAAGGTCCATTCATCCGTCATGTCCATGGAATGACCACTCATAGATGTTTTTATGAAAGCTATGACAACTCATAACTGTCATAAATCTTGACTAATGAAGACTCACAAAATCGGGCTTGTCAGAAGCACAGCTGTGGCCGCATCATGGCAAGACAACTATTCCCATACCGAATAGAAAGAGACTTTGATTTTCTATATAACACCGGCAGGGAGGCTGCTTACATGACCATCTGATTCCAAGATGAGTTGTTCAACTTGGATTTACGCCATTTTCACGACACCACTGTCCTCTTTTCTTTCATTGCAACTAGGCAACATATTCAAGTGTTTCTTTCATGCAGTAACGAGGCTCCATATGATTCTTGTGACGATGAACTTATCCCAACCTTGACCAAATAACGTGGATAAGCTAAGGCGGTCTATCATCGCCCAACACTCTTGTGTTCGCAATGAAGACCCTTAGAGTTCACTGAGGAAATCATAATGGAGTAACCCTACGAATCGTGCCTCCACGAACTTCTCCCACGTCTCCCACCGGCAAGGAATTTTAGTTTTGCGAACACCACTATCAAAGGATCACCGTTCGTTCCTACGTTATGGCCTATAAGGGAGTGGTCTGACTTTTGTACAATCTTCCGTCTGTGCACCACAGAGCCTCAGTCATTCCCTCAGGAATTCTCTTTGATTTACAAATACATTATAGCGTCGGCGAGTTTAATTACAGTTACTATGGAATATCTGTAGCAGCTACTAATTAATGTATTAGTCCAATTATATTTCATTGGCATGTGGGGATATGTTTAATCGATAAAATAAAATGGATTCATTATTCTATATCATTGTCAATAACTAGGAACATGGTATTGGTAAATCTGGTGCACGTTGTAGCAGCTACAATATTATAGCTGCTACACCAAAGTAGCAACGGGCGGGGTCTATGATATGGTAATATTCACAAGGAGTTGATATTGTTCATGTAATAAATTTAATATTGTAAATAAAGCTAATAACGTAACATAAACAAGATTTTCTTGTAATTTGATGCTGCATATTGTAGCAGCTTACTGACAGTCAACTGCCACACTTTGTAGCAGCTAGTATTTGTTTACTTCTATCTGGCTTTGCATCATCCCCTTTTCCCAGGTGTAATAAAACATAAGTTATAAACAATTTAAGCTGCGACATGGTGTAGCAGCTTTTGTACATTAATTGCAGGCAGGAATTCAATACATGGTGTAGCAGCTTTTGTGCAACAAGTCCTCGAAAAGAGTCGACCTTTTGACTCATCAATAACATGCGCTGGGTTTGCCTATAATTACTCACGTAACCTAATTTATAGGTTTAACATAGTCATGTATCGTATTGGTGCTATATCTTGTTATCCTAGTACTGAGTAGATACTACATTATGTAGCATCTACTCCAAGATGATTATAGACACCGGATAACCATAGTTTTGCACTTGTAGCTGAACCTTCATTTCCATATTACAGATTAATTGCAACCGAAGGGGTCGGTCATATAAAATAATACTTTTGTCAATAAACAGGTGTAAAGTGATACAAATTTCAGCAGCTTATCAAGATTAGCTGCTACACTAAGTAGCAGTTAGTGCGGATCAGCTGCTACAGCTTATAGCAATATAGCTTAACTGTAGCTGCTGCACTTTGTAGCAGCTACCTAGGATTATCTGCTACAACGTGTAGCAGTTATGCTAGTGTTATACTTTATGATGTATCTACTACCACGCGCGGCCACTAGTGCATTGCATGCCAAAACATTGTCGTAGCAACTGCTGAGTAGAAGTATTTCACATTTTTTTTTCAACTTATTATACATACCAACATTGTAGCAATTTTTTCTCCTCCATTCCATAAACCGCATTAATGGCAACCTGATGGGGTGGTAAAAATTTAATTAGTATAATTTATCACGCTACATTTTTAAAGTTATCTCCTACAAATTACAGCAGCATCTCATTAATAGATGCAACACTCTGTAGCAGTTATTGCGGGTAAGCATCTTCAAAATTTTTAAGCTTCTCACGATTAGCAGCAACAAGTTGCAGTATCTACTTCCTATCAAAAAAATATACAATTGTCTTTTGCCACATTTAATATACATAATCTTTAGCTGCTATACAATGTATTATCTTTGCAAGGCATTGACAGCAGTATTACAAATAAATTAACACCATGAAGCCTAATTTTTTTTTTACTCTAATCAGTTTCACAATGCGTTTACAATCAGATTATCAATACCTTTACACCCCCACCTTGTCATTAATCCAGTGTTTGCTATTAAAAATTTTATGACCAACATGAAAACTAAATTCTCTCATTCCATCTTGTCCAAAATTTGTTGGCCTTTGATACATTATACTCTCAGCGTATCGCATCACAAAAATTGCACAATCTAGCCTGCAAGATAGAGTTAATATCACACTGTCAATAACATAATTAGTAGTAGAGGATTGGACATGTATCAAATTTATGATTAAGCATATCTACTTACGATTTAACTTGTGTTGGCCCCGGGATCGTAGAAACCTCAAATTTTCTTGACATTAAGGAATGTAGCCCTGGATACCACATTTCGTAGTAAGGTAGGTCAATATTTTTAAAAAAATCAACCTGCACGAGTTTGAAGTTTGTAACCAATGCACACATACATCCATTACAATATGATTTACTCAACATGGAAGTTACTTACAAACTTTTGAAACATAGATGTGTATAGTTGTGAGGATCCAAGTGAGTTGTAATGCAAATATTGAGCTTCTTGGAGGTCTATGATCAGTAGGTGCCAGTGATCATCTGCATTATTTAATGGACAGAATATATACCTGAGTGGTTTGTCGGTGTCAGTGCTTGCTGCTAGGCCAAATGCCTCATATGATATTATTGTAAACAAATCCTGTGTATGCAGACAAACATTGTTGGAGGCATATATTGAAAATAAAAACTAGATAGGAGTAGTTGTTGTCATCCTTACATCAAAACCAACAGGACAAAATATAGAAGGCCAATAAGGGATGCCGGAAGTTTTGGCTTCCTCTGCAATTACTACAAAACATGCATTTATGCAATCACCATCTCTGTAGCCAGTCCAATCAAAGATACCCATGAAAGATGCCAAACCCAATGATATAGTTCCATTGGACCATATTGGTTTTGTCGTAACCCTACAAAAAACAATAAAAAAAAACCTTTACATTAATTTTGTTTACGTCACCCCTCCCAATAGCTACTACACTTAAAGAAGTTGCCTAAATTATATGTGTTATATAAACTTTAATATCAGGTGCAGGAGTAGATTTGCTTAAACACAATGAAATGTTTGATTCACTATTAATTAAACAAAACCACTTCCAAGATAAATAACCTTGTGTTCACAATCAAATGGTATATAACTCAAGAAACTTCCAACTCACGTTAGCTACCTCAGTTTCAACAACGTCTCTGCCACAACAACATCTTTATTTTTCTTAAAATATGACTTCGATTGCTGAAACAAAATATATAGGCAAGGTTTCAACGTGAGTATTCAAATGTGAATTAAGAGTAATAGAAGACACATTTAACCAACCTAACCCATACCTTAAGTATTTTGGATTTAAGTTGGGTAAGGGTAGACAAATTTTCATTCGATGAAGATGTGGCAGCTACATCAGTAGATGGTACATGGCCTTCTTGTACTTTAACAGGAGCCTCCCTAACTGCCTCTCCTTTGCCCTTGGCCTTCTCTACCTCATGCTCATCTTCAAAAATTACTCTTTTACTCATTTTGGCCAAGTGCAATCCCTTAATCTCTTTGCCAGTTGGGGGTTTCCTTCTCTTTGTAGCACAAGTCTTTGTCCTGGGTACTGGCCGCGTGGCAGGTAATGGGTGAATAACCTTGGCAAGCAACTGACTTTCAAGCTCTTTGATTTTCCTCTCTTGTTCTGCTATATTTTGCTCTTTTACCGTTATACTTCTGTCCTTCTCATCTATTATTTTATCCTTGGAAGCTAATGATTTTTCTGCATCACTGGTAAAAAAATTTTTCTCCTGATTTAGCTCACTTATTATGCGCTCCATCTGGGCAATGACCTGGTCCTTGCCCTCAACCACAGACTCCAGTCGAGATTTTTCTGCCTCCCAGGCTTGACATTTTGCACAAGCCTCTTTTTCCTCAACATATTCTATAGAAAATGGCTCTGGACCTTGATACGGCTTTTCCATACATTCTGCTGCCTGTACAGGAACTTGGTGGGGAATACCCTGAGCATCGACTGCCTCTTCATTAGATTGCTCAGGAATTTGATCAGCATTGCCCTTCCAAGCTAATTGTAAAAACCCCTCTGCAATTTGTTGATCTATATGCTCTACAATATCTTCTAGGGGATCGTTTGAGAGCAGGTGTGTCTCTAGGTCCGAAGGTTGCAAATCAACAATTATTTGTGCAGGAGGTAATTCAGCGATCCTTGACTTTATTGTCTCCACGCGGGAGCCTGACCACTTCCGTCTGCATATTCTTGGAAGGGCATGCTGTCTATAAGGATCCATTATTCTGACATGTTCACACATCCAGACCTGCAATACAATAAAAATTGTCAAAATTTGATACATTCTGGATTTATCTTATGAGACTATCATTATATTTAGAGACTTACAGCAAGGAGATGTGCGAACCCTCTGAGCATGGGAGCTTGCATTCCCGCAAGGCCCTCAGGTTTCACCCTCAGTGAAAGCATCGAACCAATGGCCCCCAGCTGCGGGCTGATATAGTCATATACAGCCTTACACCAATTATACCTACCTAAATTGGCAAAATCATCTACGCAGTCTATTAGTGATTGTACTGGTAATCTAGATATGCTGCTAGTAGTAGTAAATAAAACACTAACAAAGAAATACAATATTAATAATTGACAAAACAGAGTATCGGTTTCAGTAGAGGGAGGTTGGTTGCTGAGGTTTATCATCTTCTTCTCCAGCTCCTTCTGTGTACACTCCACATTATGGAAGTGCTGTAGAAATAGTGGGGTGGTGCTGTTGCAAAATAACTTCAGCGCCGTGGTCTGGAAGTCCAAGTATCAATGAGACGTCTTTCCTGGTGAAGCTAATCTCCTTGTTATGAAAGATGAAGCATCTGGCTTGCACGTCCCAATTGTCAAACATATTTTGAATAAGACTACGAATATTTGCAATTTCAGGCATGGCTAATGCCCAAGCAAATGGGATTCCATTGATCATCTCCAGCTGCCGGTCGGTTATGTGGAGTGATGATATAAACCCCTTGAAGTGAGGGTAGTTACTTTTCCAGTGCACTTTCTTGCGATATGCACGGGAAGCTGCAGTTCTTTGGCTCGCCATTTAGTTCTGTCAAACACAAATATAAGCTCATAATGCTACTCACTTCTCTTATGTGTAATCTCTATATTATAAACCATAATATAAATCCCGATACTGTTATTAGTAAGTAGTAACCAGACCCTAATACATTACCATGTCTATAATCTCTATATTATCAATCATAATATGAAACCTAAGACTGTTATAAGTAACCATAATCTAATACATTACAAGTTCTATAATCTCTCCTATATATAACAATGTGACTAGTTGTGCTTAACATGAGTACTCTACACGTTGTAGCAGTTAGTGTCAAGTAGCTGCAACATTTGTAAGAAGACAATGGAGACTGTAGTGTTTAAGCGAGTTGTTTCATTTTGTAGCAATTCAACGACAAGAGCTGCACCACGAAAGATATATATTTTTATTTTAAACTCATTGTTCCCTCAAAGTAAACCATCTTTGGCGAGCGACCTAAAAACATTAAACCCCTAGCAGCTAGGAGACGGTTCTCAACCCTAAATATTCAAAATATTCAAGTAGCCGAAGCTTTGGAACATAAACCCTAACATATTACTTACAATGAAGGCGAAGCTTCGAATGACAAAAAGAACGTTGTAGAGTAGAGAGGTTGATTGATGAAGACTCCGTGGGCCACCGAACAACTATCGAAGAAATTCCTTAGAAATATTTGTCACATGACGAGTTTAGGGTTAAAAACTTTGATCTATGAGGGTAAAAATGTATTTGAACATTATAAATATATATTATCACAATAATTGAAAAACTAACCGAAGCAGATCAGGCAGAGGAGATAATTTTAAAAACTTTTTTATTCATGTTGATAATCTGTGTATAATAAGAAAATCATGGCTACCAACAATAGGACTTACGAATTTAGCTGGCACATGTTTTGCCAGCTACATGTAGATGTAGCTGCTACAAGGTGTTGCAGTTATTAGCCGAGGTAGCTGCTACACCGCGTCGCAGCAAAGCAAATAAAATCAAAGGCGCTGAAGCATCTGAAATATTTTTAAATCAATTATTAAGCAATTTTAATTAAAGACATGACCAGTAAATATTTTTAGAGTTAATCTTTTTACAAAAATACTGCTACTAAAAATGGGCCTTACCGCATTAGCTGTAACAAGTTGTGGTAGCTACATGTTGAGGTAACTGCTACAATGTGTAGTGCTTATTAGTCGAAGTAACTGCTTCAACGCGTGGCACAAAAACAAGGCAAAGCCGGTGCAACATCGCATATTACATTTTCACATTTTTTTTAGCAAGATGAAAACTCTGCTACTGGGTTAATCTCTGCTAGAAAATAGGCCTGCTAGAAGATCGACAAACCAACATTGTAGCTGCAAATAGAGGGTTAATCTGATAGTAGTGTTAATCTATGCTAGAAAATAGAGGGGCTAGAAATCCGACTAACCAAGTTAGCTGCTACAAGGTGTGGCAGATTCACGCAGATTTAACTGCTACACGTTGTAGCAGCTTCGTCTCCATGAAGCTGCAACACCTTGTAGCTGCAAATCAAAGTCCACCGGATAGCAGGCGATTGGTGCAGCCGACCTTTCACTTTCCCGGCAGGGGCCCAAGTGGTCAGCCGGACGACCTTCGACGAAGACGAGGGAGACGGAGGGAGCGAAGGAGGGAGAATTCCAATCAATCTGTAGCAGGAAAGGCGCTGAAGCAGTGAAATTTTTTTGAAAAATAATTTTTGAATCGGGTTGATATAGACAATATGAAAACTATGGGTACCGAGTACGTTAATCTCTGCTAGAAAATGACAAGGTAGCTGCTACAAGGTGTGGCAGCTTCATGCACAGTTAACTGCTACACGTTGTAGCAGCTTCCTCCCCATGAAATTGCTACACCTTGTAGCAGCAAATGAAAGTCCACCGGAGAGCAGGCGGTTGTTGGAGCAGTCGACCATCCAGGTCATAGCATAAGTCCTTCCGACCTTCTACCATGACCAATCCAAGTCATATCCTACAAGCACGGTTTCATCAGTCGTAGTAGTTGATGCAATGGTTAGAAATGGGAGCAAAGTCGCGGTGCATCTTTATACAATTATTACAACTATTTTTATACCGATTTCACAAGGTAATAACGATGTGGATTAAGAAATTAAATTGGAGTGAGATGGTAGGATCTCACAGTAGACCTGCGATTGAAGACGCTGGAGCAACTTTTCGGCCGGGAGCGCGAGGGACGAGTTTCGACGGAGGGATCGAGGGAAGGGGGGGAGCAACGAGCCAGACCAAAAATATTGAACTTTCCGGGGAAGCGTCAGGTCGCCCAGAGGACGGACGCCGGAGGGGACCGGGAGAGAGGGAGAGAGAGCAGGGAGGGAGAGAGAGAGAGCGGTGAGAGAGATTTTATTTTTGGTAATAAGCGTCGCCGAAATTTTGAACAAAGGCGAGAAAGGGAGAGAGTAACTTCCATGGATTATTTTATTTGTAGTGAAACCGAGCTGGCGGTGCCATGTCTGTGCATCGCTCACGGTTGCGCACAAAGCGTCGCCCAGCATATCAAAACTCTCTCTCTCTCTCTCTCTCTCTCTATATATATATATATATATATATATATATATATATATATATATATATATATATATATGCTAAGCGACGCTTTGTGCGCGACTGTGAGTGATGCGCAGACGTGGGGTTGCTATCTTGATTTCTTTGGAAAAAAATATTCCATTTATTCTCTCTCCCCTTCGACCTTCTTTTTAAACATCACTGAGCGAAATTTTCCAATTTCTAAATTTCTCTCGCCGCTCTCTCTCTCGCGCCTTCCTTCTTCGTCGTCCATCGGACCTCGCGCTCCTGCCGGGAAAGTAAAGCAAAGGCGTTGCAAACTACTTGGCTCGTCACTCGCTATCTTGCCACTCTCTCTCTCTCTCTCACTCTCGTCTCTTCCTTCATTGGCAAAGCCACGTCTGACAACTGCTGTTGTGCTTATCACCTCTCTCCAATCTCGATCGTAAGGATGACGTCTTTAATTCCTTCTATTTCATACCCAATGGTAATTTGTTTTATTTTAATTTGTTATTCCCCATCGTGATCCAAACATATATTAGAAGGATTAATGCTATAACGTGTAAGGACGACGCCTGCTACAAATGCCTGCAGGCTGCAGCCACTTGGAAAGGTAGCTGCTACATGTTGTAGCAGCTATGTCAATAGTTAACTGCTACACCTGTTAGTTAGAGCCCTAGAGCCAATCATTTGATGATTGTTGTATGGACTCGTTGTATCACATTCTTATGTATATAAAGGTATTTGTTTATGGTTATTATGCTTACTTGTATTGGTGCCAAATAACTAAGTATAATAGCGTCCTTGAGTAGAAGGTTCTTACCTATATCAATCGATTGGTTGAATCGATATTGAGATGATATAGGGAACACTACTCTTAATCATTCCTAGTCAAGTATTAACATTCAGGGACAATGTTAATGCGACGAGACTAGCATGTAGGTCAACTCGATGACTTGATCTCACAAGTCATGGATATGGAGATATCAAGTTGACACATTGGTATGCATTGGAGAATGTATACTGAATGACCCACCATTAGAAAGTATCATGAATCGTTATATGAGTGTCATATACTTTCTCATGTGGCTATTAGTATGACTATTAGTCCTTGGACCTGAAGTCACCATGGTTCCCTACATAAGGAGTTACATACTTTGGCTTCGTCAAACGTCACCCGTAACTGGGTGGACTATAAAGGCAATTACTGGGTATGTAATAAATTATGCAGAGGGATGTGAGTGATGTAGATGGGATCTATCCCTCCTATATGACGGGAGTGACATCATTATTCTTGATAGAGTGAGACCACTAAGTGCATGGCCATGCCAAATGAGTCAATATGAGATGTTGAGCTCATTTGATTGAGTGAGTCTACTTGGGATTCAAGATTTAGATTAATTAGAGGATGACACGGTCTATGCCTCATATTGATCAATCTAGATGTCAAGGATAGGACACTTGTTATATATTGTGAGGGGTCACAATTAGTAGTCACAAGGTGATGTTGGATCTCAACATTCTTATAACTTGGGTAGTAATGATGTGTTGCTAGATACTGCCCATTACTTATGCTTCTAAATGGGTTTAGAAGCATTGCCAACGTTACAAGAACCTATAGGGTCACACACAAAGGGCAATTAGATAGAGATTAGGTTCATATGATGAACCAAGAGGATTAGGTTCATGTGATGAACCAAATTGGATTAAGAGTAATCCAAAGTAAACTAATTGAGTTGGATTCAATTTGGTTCATGTGTTAAATGAGTCTAATTTGGACTTAGACTCATTGAACCAATTTAATTCAATGAATAGAGATTCATTAAATTAAAATTGACTTGAACCAATGGTTAGATTTGATCAACCATAGGAGAGAAGTGGTCAAGTTTGACTTGACTTGAGAGGAAGATGAAAGGTCAAGTTTGACTTTGTTGGGACCGAAATGTAGCTAGAGGGGGGGGTGAATTGCTCGTCGAGTGCTCGTGTGCTTCGTTGCTTGTTTCTTCAAGGATGTGCAGTGGAAATACAAGAAACAACTACAACAATGCTAACAAATGGATTTTACTTGGTATCCACCTCACAAGAGGTGACTAGTCCAAGGATCCACGCACACACACACACCTCCACTAATAAACACTCCTTTTCGGTAACTACCGAAGGCGGAGAAGCCCTACAAGTTCACACTACAAGAAGAAAGGGAAAGGGAAACAAAATACAGTACAAGCTTACAAGAAAACCCTAACCCTAGCTTTCTTCTTCAGCTGTAGATCCGCCTCTTGACTTGGAAAACCTCCAAGAACCTTCAAGAACTGGTGATCTGAACTTTGTGGAGAAGCTGTGGAGTTGCTGAGATGAATCGTATGAGCTCTCGGAAGTTCTACCGAAGGAATCGAACGCCTGCAGCTAAATATGACGCCAACGGTCGGATCCTGATTGATTGGATTGCTCCCAATCGATTGGGGAGGCTTTGGATCGATCGGCTGATCGATCCAGAGCGCCTCTGTGCTCTCAGGGATACGCCTGGATCGATCGGCTGATCGATCCAGGGCTTATCGCGTGACATCGCCATTTCCTAATCAATCCACTGATCGATTGGGAGCTCTGGATCGATCGGTTGATCGATCCAGAGGCGTTCTGTGCGCTCTGCGACTTTCCCACTCGAGGCTTGTCGCGGGGACCTTCCCAATCGATCGGCTGATCGATTGGGCATCAGCCAATCGATCGGCTGATCGATTCGGACATTGGTTTTGCCCAAAACCAAGTCCCAAGCCACCAAACCAACATCCGGTCAATCCATGACCTGTTGGTTCATCATGCCTAGCATCTGGTCACCCTTGACCTGCTAGGATTCCCTCACCAAGTGTCCGGTCAATCCCTTTAACCCACTTGGACTTTTCTTCATCATGCCAAGTATCCGGTCACTCCCTTGACCTACTTGGACTTTCACCAGATATCTGGTCAACCTTGACCCATCTGGGTTTCCCTGTGCCTGGCTTCACTCACCAGGACTTCTCTTCTGCCTAGCTTCACTCACTAGAACTTTCACCTGGCTTCACTCACCAGGATTTTCCTTCTGCCTGGCTTCACTCACCAGGACTTTCCCAGTCAAGTATCCGGTCAACCTTGACTTACTTGACTCTTCTTCAACCAACCTGATTAGACCCTGATCAGAGGGGAATTGCACCAATAATCTCCCCAAATGAACAACTGCACCTGCACTTGTCCATATCATTGAAGTCTTGTATTGTCAAACATCGAAACCTAAACCAAGACTCAAGCTTGGTCAACCAGGTCAGCCTTGACCTGAGGGATATTGCACCAACAGACTTGACCATTGCCACCTCATTTGTGAGTTGACATTAAGTGGACTAATGATGATGTGCCACATCATCAAGGCTAGCACATGTATGTGCCACCTCATGAGGGAGATCAAGAGTTGTGACTCTTGAAATCTCATGGAGGTTTATAAGCCTCAAAAAGGTGGCCGGCCACTTAATTCACAAGTGTGAGTTTCATTTGGTTTTGGTAACCTCCTTCTTCCTCTCTACCTTTCTTCTCTCCCTCTCCTCCACCATTGCTGATCCTCTAAGGTTGCTAGTACATCTTTAGAGGTTCTCTCCATCGATTTGTTCGTGTGGATACACATAGAGGGTTGTACACTTAACAACCTTGAGATTCGACGAACCTTGGATGAGCGGGATTTGTGAAGGGCTTCGCGTCAAGGGTAATCTCTTTTTCTTTGTAGATCTAGTGTAGATCTAGGTTAGAGAAACTCATACATGTAGAAAATTTTTGTTTTATAACTTCACACGGATACGATGGCATTGGATTCGAGGTTTCTGCAACGCAAAAAGAGGTTTTTACGGCCCGAAAAATCCAACAACACCTTGTAGCAGCTAATTGTCCATGTAGTTGCTACAATGTGCAGCAGCTACTTGCTAAGTCATTTTTGTAGTACCTACATTTTCTAGCAGATATTACTATTCGGATGTATACTAAAAGACTAGCTTTTTGTATAAATATTTATTTTGAAATGAGAATTACATTGGTCAAATGTCTATATTTAGTTAAATACAGTTGTCCATTTAATTTATATTATAGATAACATGGTGTGTGATGTAACACAGAAGATCATGTTATTAGTTCCTTATATATTATAAATAGTAGCTCACAACCAAGATAGATTGGGACAAACCATTGGAATGGTTGTAGTGCAATTTGGTATTAGTTTATCTTGACTATAAAATTACACTAGTACACTATGTGTGTATTGAGCAGGACCATTTGAGGTTGTTCCTTTTATACTGAGTGCATAAAAGAACAACACCTCTGTTATTATGGATGCACGTACTCTTAATCCCGATATAATAACAAGCACATATACTTAGTATTTATTTCTTTAATTTATCAATGGTGAGATTTATTCGTTAAATCAATAGGCCCGATAAGTTGGGAAATAATATTATTTATATGATGTGTTGTTGATTATAAAAGGAAACTGTATCCCAGTTATGTAGGTTGATGATGTCCCCTTGAGGAGCTTATAAGGATTGTCATGTAAACCCTGTAGGTGGACTTAGTCCAACATGACAATGAAGTTGAGTGGTACTACTCTTGGAGCTAGATATTAATTAAGTGAGTTGTCAGTAACTCATTTAATTAATGGGCATTCGATATCTTAAACACAGGAAGATTAACACACTCATGATAAGAAGCAACTCATAATGTAATATGAGATTGGTGCGGTAGTTCAATAATAACTCTTTAGTGGTATGAGTTATTATTGATGAACTTGAGTTGGGTGTTCGGGTCGAACACAGGAAGCTCAAGCTCATCAGGAGGCTAACACCAATTCCTCCTCTAGGTCCCTGTTGTAGCCTCTATAAAGCCTCACATTCACCCATTTTGTTTATCCTTCCTACCCAAGTGAGGGGTCGGCCACATCCTTGCTTGGTGCCCAAGCATGGGGCCGACCAAGCCTTACTTGGTGCCTAAGATGTAGGCCGGCCAAGCCATGCTTGGTGCCCAAGTATGGGGCTGGCCATAATAGAAGAGAAAAGGAAGTTTTTATTTAAAAGAAAATTTTGTTAAAATCTTTCCTTTTATAGCTTTCTATGAATGATTAAAAGAGAGATTTTAATTTTGTTAAAATCTTTTCTTTTTTGTAGTTATCTACAATGGTTTAAAAGAAAGATTTTAATTTTGTTAAAAATTTTCCTTTTTTATAACCAATCATTATAGGAATAAAAGGAAGATTTTGTTAAAACAAAGTTTTGTTATAATTTTTCCTTTTATAGCTATTTACAATGGTTTAAAAGAGAGATTTTAATTTTGTTAAACTCTTTTCTTTTTTTGTAACCATTCACAATAGCAAATAAAAGGAAAATTTTGTTAAAACTTTCCTTTTTTGTCGCTAGCAAAGAATATAAAAGAGAGGTAGATGGTGCCTTATGGTACAATACAACCTAAGTTCTCTCTCTTTTATTCTCTTGTGTGGCTGACCCTCTTCTATTGTTTTCTTTCTCTTGAGGCCGACGACACCTTGCTTTAATCTTTGTGGCCAGCGGTGCTTGGAGGAGAAGAAGAAAAGGTTCAGGTGCTTTGTCTTGGTAGATCATCGCCCACACGACGTCTAAGAGGAGGAGAGAAATACAGCAGAAGATCAAGAGGTCTTTGTCTATGAAGAAAGGTACAACTAGTTATTTATTCCGCAGCGAAACTAGTTTAGTTTTTCTTTATATGGATCCTGAAATACCAACACAAGAGGCTATCGATTTTGTGCTTCAATTGAGTTCTCTATAGTTAAACCTAGGGTTTACTGTAAGGAATTTAAATATTCAATTTCTTTGAAAGGCTTTGTCTAGGAAGTGGTGGATGATCCCATAACCAAGAAGGCCGAGTGTCTCGCCAACGACCTGAAAGCCAATCCTTGAAATAGATATTTAATCAACTTCTGTAATATGATTTAACTTATGAAGAACACATGAGTTGAACTTGGATTAATAATGTTAAGTTATGTTTGCAATCCAAGTTTAACCTTTAAAGAACACATGGGTTGCTAGGAAAGTTCTGTACTTGTACAAATTTTTGTACAGGGAAAACAGAACGAAATCAGAGTAGCACCAATAATTGGTATCAAAGCTAGTTTTTTGCCTCTTTGTGTTTAGTTTTCAGTTAAATTATGCACTTTTCATACATAAATTTAGGCAGGATAATAGTAGGATGTGCAAATAGATTAATTCTGTGGTTGCAGGCATCCTAGTTCCAACTATTATGACCCTATTGTGTTTGTGTGTGATTCGACCCTCGGGCATGTGAAGGGCATTTTGTATGTGTGCATGATTGTAATTATTAAATACAACAGGAGTTGTATTAGTTTTAAGATTTTACATTCTGTTCGATCTAGATTATATGTACATTCCCTTGTGGAATATAGGATCGATAAATGTAAAATTTTATTTTTGTCGCGGATCGTATCCTTGCGAGGCGTGGTGCTATCTGAGAACCAGAGGTGCAGTGGAAAAGGAAGCAAGATAGACGCGATGACATGACCCATTGGCGGCGGCTAGGGTTGGTGGCACACGGAGGACAGCTATGGATGAAGCCATAATAGTTGAAAAATTATTTTTCATATTTATTGCCTTTTATGTTGATGTGTTGTGTGTGTGTGCATGTTAAAATTCCTCGTTTTAAATAACTAAGTGGGAGAGGAATTATTTAAATTCCACGGTCTCCATTACTGGTTTGTAAGTGATGCATTCAAACTTACGTGTTGGATTTGAGTGCCTTCCTCCGCATCAGATGAGTTTGTTTGTGGATCACTAGATCAAACTCCCTTTATGGATGATTATAGGAAATTATTTAGGTTTGTGTGATCTTCTCCATCTGAAGGGGCTCAATCCTATTTAATGGACTAAGTATCAAGTAATGGTATGCACTTAGGCGCATTAAATAGTATCCTCCCCATCGGAGTCACTGCTATTATTTGTGTGACTGAAAAAAAACCAACTATTAATTTTATTTGTCATAAAGTTAGGTTGACAAGATAATAAAATTAATGGGTAAAACTGCCTCTTACAAATGTTTGAATTTGTATACGTCCACACTATCGTGGCATACAAAATTCATGGTGTTTTGAGGTGTTGGTGAATTTAAATGATATTGTTTGAGGAATCAATATTATTTTAAATTCTAAAGTTTTGACCAAATATTTTGTGATTCTTAGGATTTCAAATGACTTTCAATCCTCTTGCTGTTATATTGAAAGAGAACAAACTTACTGGTCCCAATTACATTGATTGGAAACAAAACTTGGACAATGTCTTAACTACTGAGGAATACAAGTTCATACTTCTTGAGGTTTGTCCTAGCGTGCCTGATAAGGATTCTAGTGAAGAGGAGGTAGAGAAACATAGGAAATGAGTCAAGGCAGATGAGATAGCGCGCTGTTACATTTTGGCTTCTATGTCAAATGTGCTGAAACATCAGCATCAGGCCTTGCCCACTCCCTATGACATGATGCTCAATCTCAAGGAACTCTTTGGACACCAAAATCGGGCTGCCAGGCACGAGGCCATGAGAAACTTAATGACGACCACCATGATTGAGGGGACACCCATAAGGGATCATATCCTCAAGATGATGACTTATTTGAATGAGATGGACAGTCCTCACAGAAAAGAGAGCGATAAAGGTGTATCATATTCATTAGTTATTGAAACATGTTTAACGGTGTTATCTATCGGTACCTGGTGTGTAGATACGGGAGCCACTTATCATGTCTGTAATTTATTGCAAGGGTTCTAGGAAACTCGACGACTACATGAAGGGGAAATCACTGTCTACATGGGTAATGCTATGAGAGTGGCGGCTGTTGCAGTGGGAGATGTTTGTTTATCTTTTGATAAGAATAAAACATTGATTTTGAGAAATTGACTTTACGTACCATGTTTTAGAAAGAACTTGATTTTAGTTTCTAAACTATTTATGGATGAATATTCTGTTTCTTTTGATGATAAAGTAGTTGTCAAGAAAAATAGGGTGGTTATCTGTTTTGGTAAATTGGTTGACAATTTGTACACTCTTAATCCAATAACTCCCACCATGCAACAAATGAAAATTAATAACACATCTTCTAATTCTAATAAGAGAAAGCAACCTTCGGAAATAAACCAAACATATCTTTGACATCTAAAGCTTGGTCATATTAACTTGAGTAGGATTCATAGGCTAATAGCCGATGGAACTTTGGGTTCATTAGTGGTGGAAAATTTTCCAACCTGCGAATCTTGCTTGGAAGGAAAATGACCAAGAGACCTTTTAAGGCCAAAGGGGTATAGAGCCAAAGATGTATTGGAATTGG
The DNA here is from genome assembly GCF_018446385.1 of Zingiber officinale. Classification (NCBI taxonomy): domain Eukaryota; kingdom Viridiplantae; phylum Streptophyta; class Magnoliopsida; order Zingiberales; family Zingiberaceae; genus Zingiber; species Zingiber officinale. Next base: position 38,161,230 of record NC_056007.1, on the reverse strand, counting down.
TTCATTCTGATTTGTGTAGACCTATGACTATCCAGGCAAGAGGTGGTTTCGAATATTTTGTTTCTTTTATAGATGACTATTCGAAATACGGGTACATTTACTTGATGCGTCGCAAGTCTGAGTGCTTTGATAAGTTCAAAGAATACAAGGCTAATGTGGAGAAACGTCATGGTAAAGGTATCAAGACACTATGGTCTGATTGTGGTGACGAGTACCTCTTAGGAGAGTGTAGGAGTTACTTATTAGAGGCCAGGATTCAATCCCAACTGTCTGCACCTGGTACAGCCCAATAGAATGGTGTGACAGAACGAAGGAATAGGACTCTTATGGAAATGGTTAGATCAATGATGAGTTATTCAAAATTAACAAATTTATTTAGGGGATATGCTCTGGTGATGTACGTAAATATTATGATCATTTATGCATGTTTTAACGCACATTCACTTGCTTTATACGTATATATTCTTTATATGATTGTCCCTTTTATCATATACTCATCACAAATACTCTTTTGTTCGGATATCTGCTCTTTGTTTGGTTTTGTGTTGATAGGGATAACTTTCGGAGCAAAAACAGCCGGAATGAGGTAGAGAACACAGCCATACAACCTCGCACGACCGTGTGGCCAAACAGAAGAAGAGCAGTGCATGGCCGTGCAACTCTTGCAGGGTTGTGCGACCAACCAGAGACGGATCCTTGCATGGCCGTGCAATCTTGGCCGACCGTGCCCCCCACGACTGTAGCTAAGCAATGCACGGCCGTGCAATCCTGCACAACCGTGTTCCAGGAATCGAGCCCCAGATCCACACGGCCGTGCCAATTGGCACGACCGTGCAGCGCAGCCAGAAGCAGAAGAAGGCACGACCGTGCCATATCTACATGGTTGTACTGCGGCGTCGTGCCCTAGCTTATAATTAGGGTTTTAACCCTTCTCCTCGGGGGAGGCAAGCTGTCAAAGGGAGAATCGCCTTGTTGCTATTCCACACTATCCAGGACCTCCGTCCAGCGATCCTTCATCACCACATCAACTCCAGAAGCAAAGGATTGGATCCGAAGATCACTCATCATCATTGGATAAGCATCCTTTCTCTTTCTCCCTTCGTGTTTTGAGAATTGTATGCTTAATTATATTATCTCTTCGGGGTTTTCTCCGACGTCTATGGAGTAGATTCCTTGTTCTAGGATTAGGGAGTAGTTGTGGATTGGTTTTGATGTAAGACTCATATTTATGCCTCTATTCATTGGATGATTTCGCTTGCTTTGTTTCAACTACTATGCATGAGACTTGTTGCGTATTAATTGATTATGTATGAAATGCTTACCTGGTTGGGAGAGTATCTTAGATCGTATAACCGAGGGGTCCTAGTGACAGGGGTAAACCATTCACGGACATCTAGAGTACTTCCTTGAAAGGAGAGGCAGTTTCTCCATAAGGAAGTAAGAGACCAAACCAAGCCCTTATTTCTATCCTTAATGACACCAATTAGAGTTGCATTCTTGTGATCTACCGAGGTGCCCTAGTGATAGGGGTTAACCGTAATAGGATTTCACAGGGTTCTTCTCTATTTAGTACTTAAGGATAGTTTCTTTAGCTTTTGACGAATGCATGTTGATGGACAATGAGTAAAGGATAGAATGTGATACATAAATACCTCCACAATAAAACTGAACTTCTAGAACTCTTCATAAACCAAGCTAATTACTCTCTTTTCACTAGTTCTCGTTCCGCTTCCCAATCTCTTTTCTTTAGATAACTTACAACCATCAGTAGTCTAGCTAATCCTAAGTGAACCATTGCTAGTGCTTATAACCAGTCCTCATGGGATCGATAATCTTTGTTACTTACGACGAATCCGTGCACTTGCGTTATCGTAACAAGTTTTTGGCGCCGTTGTCGGGGACTGCGTCTATAACATTAGCAAAATCATATTAGATTAGACTAGACTTTATTTTTTTCTTAATCTTTACTTTTTCTAATATTCTACATTTTATAGATAAATACTTTTATTTTTTATTTTTCTTTATTTTCTGCAATTTTATTGAAATGAAATATTCCATATCTTGTTCTTGCATGCGAAGAGCTAACCTTGCAAGAGATTTAACTACCCCACATGTCTATTTATTTCACACTCCCGGTCTGATCAGATAGGACATGATGTTAAAACCATTAAAGGATTATGGAGCCCAGAAGTTTGCTAAAGAGCTAGGGCCCATTGTGTTTCCAGAAATCCCAGCGAAGAACTTTATGCTCAGACCTTCGTTCATCTCTAAAGTTCAAGAAAATCAATTTAGGGGATTAAATTCAGAGAATCCTTACTTGTATCTCCTAGATTTCCATAGTTATTGCAATACACTGAGAGTTGAGGGGGTTCCGGCTGATTTAATACAACTCATAGCTTTTCCATTCAGCCTTAGAAGTAATGCGAAGGTTTGGTTCAACACTCTGCAATCGAGAAGTATCAAGACATGGGATGAATTAGAGAGAAAATTTTTAAATAGATACTTTCCTCCAAAAAGGACTACTCAGTTGAGGGATGAGATTCTGCACTTCAAGCAACATGACGAAGAAGCACTGCATCAAGCTTGGGATAGGTACTTATCAATTCTATATCAATGCCCGCATCATGGTATTGAGAGTTGGTTGATTCTTCACATATTTTACATTAGACTTTCATTCCAGAATAAGAGCCTTCTGGACACAGCGGCTAGGGGGGCAGTCATGAAAAAAAGTTGGGATGAAGCACAAGAAATAATCCATATGGTGGTATCAAATCTCAACGAATGGTCAGGACAAGATGTGCTAAACTTATCTCTGCACCCGATCGAAGCAGGAGAGGATATGGGGGTGCCGATGGATGAAAATAAGTTAAGTCACGCAAGAAATGAGGTTCAGGAAGAATTAAAGGAATCCATCAGTGTGCGGTACAAGGATGTAAAAAAAATATTTCCTTGGTGTGGAGAGGTCTTATTAAAATCGCTGGGAGGTTTGATATCTATCTCAGCATCATTTATGGAGGAGGACTTGGATGATGACGATGATATTGAGAGAAGGGCTCAAGAAATTGAGGGAGTGCTAGAAGAAGTTATGGTAAACGAAGAAATACGGTTATTAGAACAGGAACCAACCTTGCCTGAGATTGTACCACCTCAAGTGGAGTTAAAACCTCTGCCACCTAACCTTAAATATGCGTTCCTTGGTCCAGTTCCACCTTCCCAGTAATAATTAATGCAAATTTGACTGAGATGGAGACACAGAAATTGATCAAGGAGCTGAGAGTACACAGAAAAGTAATCGGATACACTATTGATAACATAAAAGAGATCAACCCTTCGATTTGCATGCATAGAATTCTGCTCGAAGAAGGATATAAAAATTCAATTAAGCATCAAAGAAGATTAAATCCGAATTTGAAAGAAGTTGTGAGGAAAGAAGTATTGAAACTTCTTGATGCTAGAATCATTTATCCTATATCAGATAGTGAGTGGGTAAGTCCAGTCCATCTGGTCCCCAAGAGATGGGGAATGACGTAGGTTAGAAATGAAAATAATGAATTGATTCCAACAAGGACAGTCACATGATGACGGATGTGTATTGATTACAGGAAGCTAAATAAGGAGACTAGGAAAGATCATTTTCCCTTACCATTCATTGATGAGATGCTAGAAATATTGGCAAAACTATCCTATTTTTGCTATCTGGATGGATACTCTGGCTTCTTTCAAATTCCAATACATCCCCTAGAGCAAGAAAAGACCACATTCATGTTCTCTTTTGGTACCTATGCTTATCGACGAATGTCGTTTGGACTCTGCAACACACCAGCTACATTTCAGCCATGTATGATGGCAATATTTTCAGATTTTACAGAAAAGATTATGGAGGTATTCATGGACGATTTCTCAGTCTATGGGAATGACTTCGACTCTTGTCTTCTGAATCTTTCTAAAGTTCTCTAGAGATGTGAAGATGTGAACTTAGTTCTGAACTAGGAAAAATGCCACTTCATGGTCAAAGAGGGAATTATTTTAGGACATAAGATTTCAGAATGAGAAATTGAGGTAGATAAAGCCAAAATAGAGACAATTGAGAAATTACCTCCACCTCTTAACGTAAAAGTGGTTAGGAGCTTTCTAGGGCATGCTGGATTTTACAGGCGTTTCATCAAGGATTTCTCAAAAATTTCCAAGCCACTAACTAACCTGTTGATCAAAGATGCTGAATTCTATTTTGATGATGATTACAATGAGGCATTTAAGAAAATCAAGAGTGCTCTCATCTCAGCTCCCGTAATTCAAGCTCCAGACTGGGAACTTCCATTCGAAATCATGTGCGACGCCAGTGACTTTGCGTTGGGCGCAGTTTTAGGATAAAGAAAGGACAAAGTACTGCATGCAATTCACTATGCGAGCAAGACATTGGATGCATCCCAAATGAATTATTCTACCACTGAAAAGGAATTATTGGCCATAGTGTTTTCAATCGACAAGTTCAGGTCTTATCTAGTGGGCTCAAGAGTGATAGTGTATTCTGATCATGCTGCCATAAGATATCTGCTTAATAAGAAAGATGCCAAACCTCATTTGATTAGATGGATCTTGCTTCTTCAGGAATTTAATATGGAAATTAGAGACAAGAAAGGGGCTGAAAATGTTGTGGCAGATCATCTATCCCGAGTATGGCCAAATGGGCAGAAAGATACGGAGTTTGATCTGTCCATAAATGATATTTTCCTTGACGAGCATCTGTTGGCAGTAAGTTCTGAGAGAGTTCCTTGGTATGCAAATTTTGTTATCTAGCTTGCAAGTGGAGTACTTCCCCCAAAATTCACCTGGCAGCAGAAGAAGAAGTTTTTCTCAGATGTCAAACACTACATATGGGATGAACCACTACCTTTTAGGAAATACGGAGATACAATCTACCGAAGGTGTGTGTCGAAAGATGAGATCAAGGATGTTTTATTTCACTGTCACTCATCATCTTATAGCGGACATTTAGGAATGTCAAAAATAGCTGCAAAGATTTTACAAGCAGGATTTTTTTGGCCAAGTCTATTTAAAGAAATGAAATATTTTATGCAGTCTTGCGACCAATGTCAAAAGACCGGGAACATCACTAGGAGAAATGAGATGCCACTGAATTGCATCCTCAAAGTGGAATTGTTTGATGTATGGGGAATAGACTTTATGGGACCCTTTTCTTCATCATGTGGAAACAATTATATTTTAGTGGCAGTAGACTATGTATCGAAATGGGTAGAAGCCATATCTTCTCCTGCCAGTGACGGCAAAACAGTAATTAAACTATTTAAAAAGGTGATTATTCACGGTTCGATGTGCCTAGGGAAGTTATTAGCGATGGGGGTTCACACTTCATTGAAAGACAGTTTGAAAATTTGCTAAAGAAATATGGAGTGAGCCACAAGTAGCGACACCCTACCATCCCCAGACCAATGGACAAGCTGAGATTTCCAACCGGGAGAGCAAAGCAATATTAGAAAAGACAGTGTCCACTTCCCGCAAAGACTGGTCATTGAAATTGGATGATGCTTTATGGGCATACCGTACTGCTTTTAAGACTCCAATCGGTATGACCCCATTCCGACTTGTGTACGGGAAGTTATGTCATCTTCTAATAGAATTAGAACACAAGACTTACTGGGCGATAAAATAGCTTAACATGGACCTGAAGTTAGCAGGAGATAAAAGGAAATTCCAAATAATGAGCTTGATGAGTTGAGGATGGATGCCTACGAACATGCCAAATCCTACAAAGAGAGAACAAAGAGATGACATGATCAACATATCATGCGGAGAGAATTCAAGGAAGGGGACTCAGTGTTGTTGTTTAATTCAAGATTGAAGCTTTTTCTTGGAAAGTTAAAATCGAGATGGACAGGACCATTCCAAGTCAAAAAGGTTTACCCATTCGGATCTATTGACATTTGGAGTGAGGAGTGTGGAGAATTTAAAGCAAACGAGCAATGTTTAAAAAAATACCTCCACGATATGCCGGTAGAGGAAGATATGCTGATATACTCCTCGGATCTGCGACCACCTGAATGAGTTACAATGGAGTCGACCTAAAGACCTAAAACAAGCGCTTCTTGGGAGGTAACCCAAGGGTTTTTCATTTTAGTTCATTATTCCGTTTATCGTTTTATTTCTCTAGTAAGTTCAAGTTGAGTACTTTTATTATTTTTTTATTTTTGAGTATTCGTTTTCAGGATGTGTATAGCCTCCATGAGTTGGCCATGAGTGTTTCATGGGCATGGAGGCGTCAAAGGAATCAAAATGGCGAAAGGCGAGTCACCGTGGGCTTAAAGGAGTCGACCATTTGCCCCCACACGACCGTGCGAAGCCGATAGAGGGACAAAGGCCATTGGCCGTGCAACCTTGCACGACCGTGTGGCTTGAGCAGAGAAAAGAAAGGCACGAGCCGTGCCAATTGGCACGTCCATGCAAGAAGACCAGTGGAGAAGGAGACACAGGCCGTGCCAATTGGCACAGCCGTGTGATCAAGGCAGAGAGGAAGAAGGCGCGGGCCATGCCAAACAACACGACCGTGCGACTTTGGCCGAGGGGAGAAGAGAGGGGGCCATGCTAATTGACACGACCGTGCAACGCCACTAAGAGAAGGGCGTCTAACCCTACACGGCCTGACCCAAAATCCCTCCTTATTAGGTCACGGGTGTACGGAGGCTTGCATGCCCATGTCGCCACCTTCACCCCCTTCCTCATACGTCCTTTCTTTTTTCCTTTCTTCCTCCAACTTCCCAAGGTGCTACCACCCCTTCCCCACATTCATCTCATGCGAAATCTACCTTTCTCGTCATCCGTGATGTCGAACTTCGTCGAAGGGAGCTCTCGTTAAAGGAATGGAAAAGAAGTGTTGGTTGTCTCAAATGAGGAGAATGCACGCTTCAAAGGTATATCGAACAACTTCGGCATTACTTTCTTTAATGAAGAAAAATTGCATCGTTATCATTCTTTATCTAAACGTTCCATTTTGAGCACTAGGTTTATGGATCGAGAAACCTTAGAAGTATTGGGGGGTTGACAATGATATTGATTGGTTGCTTGATAGAATAGGTTGGACTAGCGTAATGACCATGAAGTACCCAACTTATCCTCGTATCATCTTAGAAATTTTAAGCTCCATCACTGTTGATAATGTTCAAGGAGGAGGAAAATTAAAATTTCATTTATTTAGTGATGACTATGAATGGAGTCTTGAGGATTTTAATATATGCTATGATTTGCCTAGGAACAAAATTTATATAATCCTACCTGCTTTTGAAAATTCAAATTTATGGGAGCAAATTGATGGACAGTCTTGCTTTAATCCACATGTTTCTAATGGTAGTAGTATCATTAACCCAATTTTTCGATATGTCCATATGATGATGAGGAACACGATATTTGGAAGATGCGGTAAAGAAGGAATTGTGAGACTTTCAGACTTGTATTGTTTATGGGCAATGATAGAAAATGTGTCTATTAATTCTGGATATTTCTTTTTAAGGTGCTTGATTACATTAGGAAAGGCTTCTTCCTCTGCCCCCATTGTTTTAGAAGGATTGCTAACGCAAATTGCGGTAATACTAGGTTATGATCTGAGTGGTCTTGAAATGATTGAGGATGTTTATCGAATGGATTTAAATTTTTATTTAACCAATTGTTTGATTCACATAGAGGAATATGGGTATAGTCTTGTGATTAAGGATAGTTTTCCCCTTATATTTCCCAACCCGGCTTTGACCACGATCCATGTTAAGGAGAATTGCCGTTTGACTTTAGTAAAGCAACATATTAACCTACCTCTAACCTCCCTTCCTAGAAATATGCCTTCGTTTAGTCGAGATATTTTGCGATTCGATTTCCAAGAATTTTTCCCTATCATTGACTCTCTTCATCATGACTTAGAACAAAATAATGGATTGTTCGCTAGAAGCATTTGCATGAAGGATGAGCAATTTAAGTGTTTGCAGGAGTGTTTTAAGAGTGAGAGAGAATTATGCACACGAATGCCTGAATTTATGGAAGCTTATAGAAAGAGAATGGTTTGGAACAAAGATTTTAGGTGGTATATGAGGAACTTAATTTCAGAGTAGTATTGATGAGTTGTTTGCATATCATAAACAGGTAAGGGACCTGAGATGGGTAGTTGAGACTTATCCTGAGCTTCCAGATCTCCCTGACCTTCAGCCTCATCGACCATTTTGATTTCATCGGGATGATGAAAAGTCTAAGTCTGAGGGGTGGGGTGGTGTTGTGTCTGCACAACCTGAGTCGAGTCGAGTTTTTCTTTTCTTTCTACATATTTTATTAGTTTGCTTTGTTTATTCGTATTATATTAGTTTCATATTTCTATTTGCATCTCATTTGCACTTTCTTACTTAAAAAAATATAAAAAAAGTTTTGAGGCATATTTGAGAACATCAAACCTTCTACTTTTTCTACTACTTGCCCGATAGCAAAATGACTAACATTTTCTTAGTTCATGTGTTGTCAAGATTGTGTTAGTATGTTTGGTGTATCTCTTTTCTCTATCTTTAGTAGCATGAAATAAGCTAAGTATTGTATGGAGTTTGGTATAAGTCTTGGCTTAACCTTAAGGATCTTATTTTCACTACACTTAAGTACTTAAGCTTGAATAGCAGAAATATTTTTGAAATAGTTATGATTCATCCAAATTGTTTAGTACTTTTGTTCCCATGGTGATTTCTTATTTACATTTTGGTTACTGGATGACCTCGGATCATGGAAGCTCATTTGGAAAAATCTAAATCCCAACATATGCATCTCGTATTTGTGATTAGTGCTACACCTCTATAGCACCAATTTTTTTTTTTGAATAAGGGATAAAAAATAGTTGTCGTGAGTGGAAACTAACAATTCACCCTTTTGAGACCGGGTTAGGTTACTGGGGAAATGAATGTTATGTTTCTCTTGATTCCGAGTAGTATCTTTTGAGACCTTGTGTAATTTAAGGAAAACGAACCAAGTGTGTGGTAGGTAAGTGCCTATCATACAAAGAATTGAAACTTGAAGAGTTTGAGTTATTTATTGCACCGAGCACAAAGAACTTATGATTATGACATACTTAGGTTACTCCACAATCGTGCTTATCAATGAAACTAGTTGATAGAGTCAGGCGAATGCATAAGGGATTATGAAACACTGCCAGGAGCTCATGAAGATAGTTTGCAGCGTTTTGCCTGAGGATAAGCAAAGGTTCAAGTCTGGGGGTGTGATGTGCATAAATATTATGATTGTTTATGCATGTTTTAATGCATATTCACTTTCTTTATGCGTATATATTCTTTGCATGATCGTCTCTTTTATCATATACTCATCACAAATACTCTTTTATTCGGATATATGCTCTTTGTTTGGTTTTGTGTTGACAGGGATAACTTTCGAAGCAAAAAAAGCCGGAACAAGGTAGAGAACACGACCGTGCAACCTTGCACGCCCGTGTGGCCAAATAGAAGAAGAGCAGTGCATGGTCGTGCAACTCTTGCACGGTTGTGCGACCAACCAGAGACGGATCCTTGCATTGCCCTGCAATCCTGTAGAGTTGTGCTCCCCACGACCACAGCTAAGCAATGTACGACCGTGCAATCCTGCACGGTCGTGTCCCAGGAGACGAGCCCCAGATCCACACGGCTGTGCCAATTGGCACGGCTGTGCAGCGCAGCCAGAAGTAGAAGAAGGCACGACCGTGCCATATTTACACAGGCGTGCCGCGACGCCGTGCCCTAGCTTATAAATAGGGTTTCAACCCTTCTCCTCAGGGGAGGCGAGCCGTCAAAGGGAAAATCACCTTGGTGCCATTCCACGCCATCCAGGACCTTCGTCCAGCGATCCTTCATCGCCACATTAACTCCAGAAGCAAAGGATTGGATCCGAAGATCACTCATCATCATTGGATAAGCATCCTTTCTCTTTCTCCCTTCGTGTTTTGAGAATTGTATGCTTAATTACATTATGTCTTTGGGTTTTTCTCCGACGTATATAGAGTAGATTCCTTGTTCTAGGATTGGGGAGTAGTTGTGGATTGGTTTTGATATAAGACTCATATTTATGCCTCTATTCATTGGATGATTTCGCTTGCTTTGTTTCAACTACTATGCATGAGACTTGTTGTGTATTAATTGATTGTGTAGGAATTACTTACCTTATAGAGAGAGTATCTTAGATCATATACCCGAGGGGCCCTAGTGACAGGGGTAACCCGTTCACGGATATCTAGGGTACTTCCTTGAAAGGAGAGGCAACTTCTCCACAAGGAAGCAAGAGACCAACAAACCAAGACCTTATTTCTATCCTTAATGCCACCAATTAGAGTTGTGTTCTTGTGATCTACCAAGGCGCCCTAGTGACAGGGGTTAACCGTAACAGGATTTCACAGGGTTCTTCTCTATTAGTACTTAAGGATAGTTGCTTTAGCTTTTGGCGAATGCATGTTGATGGACAATGAGTAAATGATAGAATGTGATACATTAATACTACCACAATGAAACTGAACTTCTAGAACTCTTCATAAACCAAGCTAATTACTCTCTTTTCACTAGTTCTCATTTCTGCTTCCCAATCTCTTTTCTTTAGATAACTTACAACCATCGGTAGTCTAGCTAATCCTAAGTGAACCATTGCTAGTGCTTATAACCAGTCCTCATGGGTCGATAATCTTTATTACTTACGACGAATCCGTGCACTTACGGAATCGTAGCATCTGGAAATGGTAGTGTACATTCTGAACTTGGTACATTCTAAGTCAGTAACCTCTACTCCCATAAAATTATGGAATGGGCTTAAGCCTAGTCTGAAATATATTCTGATTTGGGGTAACCCAGCATATGTGTTGAAGGGAGACGCTGATAAGTTGGAATCACGTACAGAAGTTCACTTGTTTGTGGGTTATCCTAAATGAATGAAAGATGATTTATTTTATAGTCCTAAAGATCAAAAGGTCATTATTAGCACCAATGCTCGAATTTTAGAAGAGGACTATGTAATGAACTACAAGACCATGAGTAATATTGTTCTTGAGGAAATAAGAGAAGACATGTCTACTTTAGTACCAATGGTACAAGATGAGATACCACAAGAAACTGCAACACGTGTCACAAATGATGCATAATTACAAGTAGTGCCTCGTCATAGTGGGGGGGGGGGGGTTGTTAGGCAACCTGATAGATTCATATTTTTGAGAGAATCTTCGGACTTGATCCCTGGTGAACATGAACCAGATCCCTGGACATATGATTAAGCACTCCAAGATAAAGATGCATCATCTTGGCAATGTGCAATGAACAATGAAATAGAATCTATGTACTCTAATCAGGTCTGGGAGCTTGTAGAACCACCAAATAGTGTAAAAGTCATTGGATGTAAATATGTCTACAAAAGAAAAAGAAGGACAGACGGGAAGGTGGAAACCTTCAAAGCAAGGCTTGTTGCAAAAGAGTATACTAAAAAAGGGGAATCGATTATGAGGAAACCTTTTCGCCGGTAGCCATGATTAAGTCTATCCAGATTCTTTTATCTATTGCTATACATATGGATTATGATATTTAGCAAATGGATGTCAAGATAGCTTTTCTTAATGGAAGTCTTGAAGAAAATATCCATATGAAGCAACCAGAGGGATTCATTGCGAAGGGCAAAGAACATCTTGTATGTAAGCTCAATCGGTCTATCTATGGACTGAAGCAAGCTTCGAGATCTTAGAACATCTGGTTTAATGAAGTGATCCAGTCTTATGGATTTATTCAATGTCCGGATGAGTCTTGTGTATACAAGAAGAGTGATGGAAACGTGGTGGTATTTCTTGTACTATACGTAGATAACATTTTGCTCATTGGCAACAACGTCAAAGTGTTGTCAGACGTAAGGGTATGGTTGTCCAAGCAGTTTGATATGAAGGATTTGGGAGAATGTGGACATATTCTTGGGACCAAAGTAATAAGGGATCGCAAGAAAAGAATTTTGTGCTTTTCCCAAGCTTCATACATCGATACTATTCTAGCTCGTTTTAGCATGCAAAACTCCAAGAAAGGTTTTCTACCTTTTCAGCATGGAGTACCTTTATATAAAGAGATGTCTCCTAAAATATCAAAAGAGATAGAGGACTTGAAGGTAGTTCCTTATGCTTCGGCTGTAAGAAGCCTAATGTATGCAATGCTATGTACAAGACCGAATATCTGTTTTACCATGGGCATGGTTAGCAGATATTAAAGTAATCCAAGACAGGGACATTGGACTGTCGTAAAGCATATATTGAAGTACCTGAAAAGGACTAGAGATTATATGCTGGTTTACCAGGCAGATGATTTACTCCCTGTGGGTTACACGGATTCAGATTTCCAATCAGATAAGGACAATAGTAAGTCAACCTTAGGGTATGTGTTTACTTTGGGAGGTGGAGCCATAACATGGAGGAGTGTTAAGCAAAAATGTGTTTCAGACTCCACCATGGAAGCTGAGTATGTGGTAGTCTCTGAGGTAGCCAAAGAAGTTGTATGGCTCAGAAACTTCTTGATGGTCTTAGATATGATTCTTGGTTTGCCCAAAATTATCATAATTTATTGTGATAATAGTGGTGCAGTAGCAAACTCAAAGGAACCACCATGAGTCCATAAGTTAAGTAAACACGTTGAGCGCAAGTACCACCTGATACGAGACATCGTAAAGCGAGTAGAAGTTGTCGCCAAGATTGCACCAGAAGATAACCTGGCAGATCCTTTCACTAAGGCGTTCCGGCGAGAGCTTTTGATGGGCATGTTGAGGGGATGGGAATCAGATATATGACATCATATATGACATCATAGTCTTTTAGTATAAGTGGGAGATTGTTAGGATGTATACTAAAAGCTTGGCTTTTTGTATAAATATTTATTTTGAGGTGAGAATAACATTGGTCAAATGTCTGCATTTAGTTAAATGTAGTTGTTCATTTAATTTATATTGTAGATAACATGGTGTGTGGTGTCACACAGAAGATCATGTTATCAGTTCCTTATAAATTATAAATAGTAGCTCACAACCAAGATGGATTGAGATAAACCATTAGAATGGTTGTAGTGTAATTTGGTATTAGTTTATCTTGACTATAAAATTACACTAGTACACTATGTGTGTATTGAGCAAGACCATTTGAGGTTGTTCCTTTTATACTGACTGCATAAAAGAATAGAACCTCTATTATTATGGATGTGCGTACTCTTAATCCCGATATAATAACAAGCACATATACTTAGTATTTATTTCTTTAATTTATCAATGAGTGAGATTTATTCATTAAATCAATAGGCTCGATAAGTTGGGAAATAATATTATTTATATGGTGTGTTGTTGATTATAGAAGGAAATTATGTCCTAGTTATCTAGGTTGATGATGTCCCCATGAGGAGCTCATAAGGATTGTTATGTAAACCCTGCAGGTGGACTTAGTTCGACATGACAATGAAGTTGAGTGGTACTACTCTTAAAGCTAGATGTTAATTAAGTGAGTTGTCAGTAACTCATTTAATTAATGGACATTCGATATCTTAAACACAGGAAGATTAACACACTCATGATAAGAAGCAACTCATAATGTAATATGAGATTGGTGCGGTAGTTCAATAATAACTCTTTAGTGGTTTGAGTTATTATTGATAAACTTGAGTTGGGTGTTCGGATCGAACATAGGAAGCTCAAGCTTATTAGGAGGCCAAAATCAATTCCTCTTCTAGGTCCCTATTGTAGCCTCTATAAAGCCTCACATTCACCCATTTTGTTTATCCTTCCTACCCAAGTGAGGGGCCGGCCACATCCTTGCTTGGTGCCCAAGCAAGGGGTCGGCCTAGCCTTGCTTGGTGCCCAAGATGTGGGCTGGCCAAGCCATGCTTGGTGCCCAAGCATGGGGCCGACCATAATAGAAGAGAAAAGGAAGTTTTTATTTAAAAGAAAATTTTGTTAAAATCTTTTCTTTTATAGCTTTCTACAAAGGATTAAAAGAGAGATTTTAATTTTGTTAAAATCTTTCTTTTTTTGTAGTTATCTACAATGGTTTAAAAGAAAGATTTTAATTTTGTTAAAATCATTCCTTTTTTGTAACCAATCATTATAGGAATAAAAGGAAGATTTTGTTAAAACAAAGTTTTGTTATAATCTTTCCTTTTATAACTATTTACAGTGGTTTAAAAGAGAGATTTTAATTTTGTTAAAATCTTTCCTTTTTTTGTAACAATCCATAATAGCAAATAAAAGGAAAATTTTGTTAGAACTTTCCTTTTTTGACGCTAGCAAAGAATATAAATGAGAGGTAGATGGTGCCTTATGGTACAATACAACCTAAGCTCTCTCCCTTTTATTCTCTTGTGTGGCCGACCCTCTTCTATTGTTTTCTTTCTCTTGAGGCCAGCGACACCTTGCTTTAATCTTTCTGGCCGGCGGTGCTTGGAGAAGAAGAAGAAAAGGTTCGGGTGCTTTGTCTTGGTAGATCGTCGGCCACACGACGTCTAAGAGGAGGAGAGGAATACAACAGAAGATCAAGAGGTCTTTGTCTACGAAGAAAGGTACAACTAGTTCTTTATTCCACTGTGAAACTAGTTTAGTTTTTCTTTGTATGGATCCTGAAATACCAACACAAGAGGCTATCAATTTTGTCCTTCAATTGAGTTCTCTATACTTAAACCTAGGGTTTACTGTAAGAAGTTTAAATATTCAATTCCTTTGAAAAGCTTTGTCTAGGAAGTGGTGGATGATCCCATAACCAAGAAGGCCGAGTACCTCATCAACGACCTGGAAGCCAATCCTTGAAATAGATATTTAATCAACTTCTGTAATATGGTTTAACTTATGAAGAACACATGAGTTGAACTTGGATTAAATAATGTTAAGTTTTGTTTGCAATCCAAGTTTAACCTTTGAAGAACACATGGGTTGCTAGGAAAAGTTCTGTACTTGTATAAATTTTTGTACAAGGGAAACAAAACAGAATCAGAGTAGCGCCAATAATTACCTCTAAAAATATTTAAGTCGATGTATATAAACTTGGTAAAAAATTATTTAAAATTATTTTTGCTGATGCAGCACCATTGCTTTGTTGCTAAATCTTGCAGTAGCAACTTCACAACTAACTATCCATATAGCTGCTACAACTTGTAGAAGCTAACTTGGAATGGTAGTCGTAGAAGGAAGGAAGGATTTATACTACGACGTGCAAGGCCGACACTTGCTACAAACGCCTGTAGCCACTTGGACATTGAATGCTGCTAGAGCTTGTAGCAGCTATTTTGACAGTTAACTGCTACACCTTGTAACAACTAACTGTCCATGTAGCCGCTACAACGTGTAGCAGCCACTTGGTAAGTCATTTTTTTGGTAGCTACATTTTCTAGCAGATATTACCCCTAAAAATATTTTTGTAACTGTATATCAACTTGGTAAAAAATTGTTTAATATTATTTTTGCTGCTGCACCGCCTTTGCTTTGCTGCTACACATTATAGCAGCTACTTCGACAAATAATTGCTACACCTTGTAGAGGCTATATTTTCTTGCAGATATTACCCCTAAAAATATTTAAGTTGATGTATATCAACT
The DNA here is from genome assembly GCF_018446385.1 of Zingiber officinale. Classification (NCBI taxonomy): domain Eukaryota; kingdom Viridiplantae; phylum Streptophyta; class Magnoliopsida; order Zingiberales; family Zingiberaceae; genus Zingiber; species Zingiber officinale. Next base: position 38,145,634 of record NC_056007.1, on the reverse strand, counting down.
TGGTAAAAAATTATTTAAAATTATTTTTGCTGATGTAGTGCCTTTGCTTTGCTGCTAAACGTTGCAGCAGCAACTTCGCAGCTAACTATCCATATAGCTGTTACAACTTGTAGAAGCTAACTTGGAATGGCGGTCGTAGAAGGAAGGAAGGATTTATACTACGACGTGCAAGGCCGACGCCTGCTACAAACGCATGCAACCACTTGGACATCGAACGCTGCTAGAAGTTGTAGTAGCTATTTTGACAGTTAACTGCTACACCTTTTAGCAGCTAACTGTCCATATAGCTGCTACAACGTGTAGTAGCCACTTGGTAAGTCATTTTTTTGGTAACTATATTTCTAGCAGATATTACTCCTAAAAATATTTTTGTAGTTGTATATTAACTTGGTAAAAAATTATTTAAAATTATTTTTGCTACTGCAGCGCCTTTGCTATTGCTACAACGTTATAGCAGCTCTTATGTAAGTAGTTTCATTTTAAATTGTAATTTCCTCTCTTCTATTCATATTATATACCATTTGTCTATGCATATCTTTATAGGACGTCTCGAGTGGTAAACTGTTAATTAATTCCACAGCTAGCTGCTACAACACTGTAGCAGCTACTCGGAATGATAGTTGCTACAACGCTATAGCAGCTACTCAGAATGATAGTTGCTACAATGGTGTAGTAGCTACACGGAATGATAGATGCTACAACTCTTTAGCAACTAACTCTATGATTAGCTGCTACAACATTGTAGCAGCTGCTTGGAATGATAGCTGCTACAACGCTATAGCAGCTAACTCGATGGTTAGCTACTACAATGTTGTAGCAGCAAACCATCATGGTAGTTGCTATAGTATTGTAGCAATTACTTGGAATGTTAGCTGCTACAACATTGTAGCAAATACTTGGAAAGATAGCTGCTACTACGCTGTAGCAGCTAACTCGATGGTTAGCTGCTACAACGCTGTAGCAGCTAACTCGATGGTTAGCTGCTACAACGCTGTAGCAACTACTTGAAATGTTAATTGCTACAACGTTGTAGTAGCTATTTGGTTTCTGCTTTGTGCTACACACAAACTGCACAGTGGCTGAGTGAGCTAAGAGGGCGAGCGGGCTTTCAGCCGTTCTGGTGAGCAGAGAGGCTGAACGAGCTTTTGTCAGATGACTGGAGTGACCCGGTAGGCTAAGCGTCCGGGCTGGCGAAGCCTAGAAATTGGTTGGGCGAGTGCGCTGAGTAAACCGAGGAGCCTCTTTCCTCTCCACCTTTTCTATAACACCCATAGGATCCCTAAGTTATTTTATGAGAATTATTGCATGATTTAATAAGCCTTATGTGAATATATCCAAAAATAAAAGAAAAATAGAACCAAAAAGAGGCATGACCAAGGTTTGAACCTTGGACCTCTTAGTAAGTAGTTCTATGTCATAACCAGTAGCCCCAGCAGGGGTGTGCTGTTAGAAAGGAAAGGGACAAGATAGTTAAAGGTAAGGAAAGTGAAGGCTCTCTTCACTAAGAAGGAGAAGTTCAAGTTTTCTTCTTCTTCTTCCAATGAAAAGAGAGTTTGCTTTCTCCCTTCATTTAGGATGAGTAAAAGAAAAGGGGAGGAAAAGTTCATTTTTCCTTCTTCCTCTCATTTGGAATAAAAAGAGAAAGAGAATAGAAAATTCATTTTTCTCTTCTTCCTCTTCCTTCCTCTCCCCACCGAACCTAAGCTCTCTCCCTCCTTGGTGCTGAATTCAAGCCAAGAGTCTTCTCTAAAGAAAAATATCACAAGGCAAGGTCATCTTCTTAGAGAATCAAGCGAGAGGATGTAAGTATCCCCCTCACCTGTAGTACAAGTAGCCTTCTATGTTTTAATGTTTTGAAAAACTTAGGATGGAACCTTGTTTCTTGTGTTTCGGCAATGAAAAGAATAGAGAGGTTAGGGAAAGTTAAGATGAAAACCATGCTTGTATATGGTCCTTTATGATTGGTAACTCACTACATGAGTTTCGGTTAAGGTTTTAGTGGTTGATGTTGCTTAAATCTTGGAATCTTTCTCCTTGAAGTTTCGGCCATGAAAAGATAAGGATGGTTAGAAAAAGTTTAAATGGAAAACAATGCTTGTTTATGATCCCTTTTTAATTGGTAACTCACTACATGATGTTAGGTTAAGGTTTTAATGTTTGATGTTGCTTAAATCTTGGAACCTTGCTCCTTGAAGTTTCGGCCATGAAAAGATTGTTGGTTGCTACTCGGAAAACCCAATGGCTCCACTGTATAAAAATTTTGTACGTGATCTGAACCTTTCCTAGCTACCATGTGTTCTTTTAAGTTAAACTTGTATCTCCTGCGGAACTTAACACGTTTGATTCCAAGTTTAACTTATATGTTCCTTTAGGTTTAGATTTGGATCTCCTGCGGAACTTAACACGTTTGATCCAAATCACCTAGGTTATAAATTCAATTAAATATTAGTTTCCAAAATTGGCTTCCAGTACTGCATGGCGAGGCACTTGGCCTTCTTGGATATGAGAGCAACCACCACCGACTAGACAAAGACTTTTAAGGAAAGTTAATATTTAATTTCCTTATATAACTCTAGGTTAACCAAAAGGAACAATCAAATCACAAGGAAAAAAGAAAAAGAACACAACATCGAAATTAAATTCGAAAAACAAGAATCGAATGCCTCTTGTATTTGGTATTTATACAAAGAAAAATTAACTAGTATGATGCGGAAATTAAATACTAGTTGTACCTCTTCCTTGTATGCTAAAAACCTCGAGATCTTCTGCCGTATCCCTCGCCTCGTCTTGGACGTCGTGTGGGCGACGATCCTCCAAGACGAACACCACCTGGAGAGCTTCTCCTCCTTCTCTAGAATTCGGCCACCACCACCACAAAGGAGCAAAGAGAGCAAAGGGAAGAGAGGGAGAGGGGGCCGACCACTTGATGATCTCCAACAACACAATATCAATTGTTATGTTTTTCAAGGCCTACCCTTCCCCCCTTTTTATATTAGTTTCCCAACGGAAAATTATGGAAAGAGTTTTATAAAAAATTAGACTCATTCCTATTTCCTTTTAATTTTTTCTTTTTCTTTCCTTTTAATTAATCAATCCTAGATTGATATATTAATTAAACAACTATTTGTTTATGTTTAATTATTTGACCGGCCCCTTGTTTGGGCACTAAGCAAGGTGGCCAACCACTTATTAAAAGGGAAAGAATGAAATTTTTTTTATAAAATTTTAAAAGAATAAAACTTCTAATAAAATTTTACAAATTCTTTTTTTTTTTCTAATGTGGATATTAAAAGAAAAGTTTTAAAATTTAAAACCAAGTTTTAAAATTTAAAACATCTCTAATAATATTTCTTTTTAAAAGAAAGTTTTATAAATTTTACAACTCTCTTTTAAAACCTTGTGGCCTAATTTAAATTAGGAAAATTTTATAAATTTTTAAAATCTCTCTTTTTACAAATTGTAAATATCTGAGGAAATTTAAAAATTCAAAAACAACCTTCCTAATTTAAATATTGCGGCCGACCCCCTTGCCCAAGGCAAGGGCCGACCACTTCTAGAGAATATGTGGCCGGCCATTGCTTGGTCACCAAGCAATGAACTGGCCCCTTCTTGGACACCAAGATAGACTTTTCTTTGGATGGACTTGAGGCTTTATTGAGGCTACAACAGAGACCTAGAGGAGAAATTAGTTTTGGCCTTCCGATGAGCTTGAGTATCCCGTGCTTGCCCCGAACACACAACTCAAGTTCATCGATAATGACTCATTCCACTAGAGAGTTATTACCGCACTACCGCACCAATCCCAAATTACATTATGGGCTCCTTCTTATCATGAGTGTGTTAGTCTCCCTGTGTTTAAGATTACGAATGTCCACTAATTAAGTGAGTTACTGACAACTCATTTAATTAATATCTAGCTCCAAGAGTAGTACCACTCAACTTTATTGTCATGTTGGACTAGGTCCACCTGCAGGGTTTAACATGACAATTCTTATGAGCTCCTCTTGGGGACATTCTCAACCTAGATAACTAGGACACAGATTTCTTCTATAATCAACAACACATACTATAAGTAATATCATTTCCCAACTTATCGGGCATATTGATTTATCGAGCTAAACCTCACCCTTTGATAAGTCAAAGAAATAAATATTAAATACACATGCTTGTTATTATATTAGGATTAAGAGCACACACTTCCATAATAACTAAGGTCTAGTTCTTTTACTAAGTCAGTACAAAAAGAACTTACCTAAATGATCCTACTCAATACACTTAAAGTGTATCAGTGTAATTTATTAGTCAAGATAAACTAATACTTAATTACACTACGTCTATTCTGATGGTTTGTTCCTTTCCATCTTAGTCGTGAGCAACTGTTTATAATTTATAGAGAACCGACAACATGATCTTCTAAGTGTGACTCCACACTCCATGTTATCTACTATATAAATTAATTGAACAATTACATTTAACAAATAAATGTAAACATTTGACCAATGTGATTCTTTATTTCAAAATAAATGTGTACAAAAGCTAAACTTTTAAGTATACACTCCAACAATCTCCCACTTATACTAAAAGTCTAAGTTTCCATATCTGTTGCCATACATCTGATTCCCATCCCCTCCACATGCCGATCAAAACCTTTCGCCTTAGTGAAAGGATCTGCCAGGTTATCTGCTGATGCTATCTTGGCGACGACAACTTCTCCTCGCTTGACGATGTCTCGTATCAGGTGGTACTTGCGCTCTATATGTTTACTTGCCTTATGGGCTCGTGGTTCCTTCGAGTTTGCAACTGCTACACTATTATCACAATAAATTGTGACGATCTTGGGCAAACCAGGAATCACATCTAAGTCCATTAGAAAGTTCCTGAGCCATACAGCTTCTTTGGCTGCCTCAGAGGCTGCCACATACTCAGCTTCCATGGTTGAGTCTGAGACGCATTTCTACTTACACTCCTCCATGCAATGGCTCCACCTCCTAAAGTAAACACATAGCCTGATGTAGACTTACTGTTGTCCCTATCTGATTGGAAGTCCGAATCCGTGTAACCCACAGGGAGTAAATCATCTTCTTGGTAAACTAGCATATAATCTCTAGTCCTTCTCAGGTACTTTAATATATGCTTTACTGTAGTCCAATGTCCTTGTCCAGGGTTACTTTGATATCTGCTAACCATGCCCACGGCAAAACAGATATCAGGTCTCGTACACAACATTACATACATAAGGCTTTCTATAGCCGGAGCATAAGGAACTGCCTTCATGTCCTCAATCTCCTTTGATGTTTTTGGAGACATCTCTTTAGATAAGGCTACTCCATGCCTAAAAGGTAAGAAACCTTTCTGCCACACCATTCTGTTGGGGTGTACCAGGTGCGGACAATTGGGATTGAATCCCGGCCTCTGATAAGTAATTCCTAAACTCTCCTAAGAGGTATTCGCCACCACGATCAGACCGTAGTGTCTTGATACTTTTACCTAGACGTTTCTCCACATCAGCCTTGTACTCTTTGAACTTATCAAAGCACTCATACTTGCGATACATTAGGTAAATGTATCCATATCTTGAATAATCGTCTAGAAAAGAGACAAAATATTCAAAGCCACCTCTAGCCTGGATAGACAAAGGACCACACAAATCAGAATGAACCAATTCTAACGCTTCTTTGGCTCTATACCCCTTGGCCTTAAAAGGTCTCTTGGTCATCTTACCTTCCAAGCAGGATTCACACGTTGGAAAGTTTTCCAACTCTAATGGACCCAAGAGTCCATCGGCTACAAGCCTTTGAATCCTATTTAAGTTAATATGACCAAGCCTTAGATGCCAAAGATGTGTTTGGTTCATTTCCGAAGGTTCTTTTCTCTTATTAGAGTTAGAAGATGTGTTATTAATTTCCATATTTTGCTTTGTGGGAGAAATTGGATTTAAAGTATATAAATTGCCAACCAATGCACCAGAACAGATAATCACTTTATTTCTCTTTATACCTGTTGGAGCAATCCCGATGGTCCGCGGGACCATGTGTTTTGGTGTTTGGGCAAAGGGTTTAAGTTAGGTTCACCCTTGTATTTGATATGTGTATTTGAGTTGTGCAGGTTTGCTGGATACACATGTGACTCAGGTTGATGGCTTCGGATCCAGTGAAGGATGGAGCATCCAAGGGACAGTGGACAAGGCAGCGAGGACAAGGGCCGAGGGAAGCGACTTCGAGGCATACGCGAAGGATGGCATTGGGGACGAGCCGTGGGCTTGAATGCATCCGAGGGACGAGAGCCAAAGGAAGTAGGCTTGAAGGCAAGAGGTCAAAGCTGCAAATGAAGCGTCAAATGAGTCATAAGGGTGAGGGTATGAGTGCATGAGAGATTGTACTCGGAGTAAAATCCTAGTTTTAGGGTTTCACTGTAGCAGTACTGTAGCTCTACTGTAGCAGTACTGTAGCAGTCGACTGCATGTTTTAGCAGTCGACTGGTGCAGTCGACTGGGGCAGTCGACTGACAGCAAACAGAGTGTCTCTGTTCGCTCGGTTAGTGTGAAATCGAGCCGTTGGGATGTAACGGTCAAATTTCCACAGAGGGCAATCGACTGCATGTTTTAGCAGTCGATTGATAGGCGGGGTTTTCCCACCCGTGGCCTATATAACCAAGCCTTGGAAGCTTGGTTGAGGTTGACGAAATTAGTGGTGGGTAACCTCTAATTAGTTGTCAACTAGTGCCCTAGTAATCCAAGTTCTCTTGATCGAGTTGTGGCGAGGTTTCTCCACCGACAAGGAGGATTGTGCTAGCCTGAGTTTCCGGGGATTAATCCACCGACGGATTGAGGGATCGTCCGCCTTGCGGATAGTCATGGAGTAGGAGTAAGTTATCTCCGAACTACGTAAATGAGCTTGTTAGCAGTTTGCATTCCTTCTTATTCTTGTCTTTAGTTTAGCTTGTTTATTTTTGTATTATTCCACTGCGCAAGCTAACAACGTAGGAAGCGAACGATTTGGGGGCGCCGTCTATCCAACCCCCCTTCAAGCCGGCCACCGATTACCCAACAAGTGGTATCAGAGCGAGGACGCTCTCTATTAGACTAACCGCCAAGGAGGCAAAAGATGACCAACTTGATTGAACCTCCAAAGTTTGAAGGAGGAAGCCTTGGGGACGTCACCTATTGGATGATGAAGATGGAGATCTTCTTCAACATAGATTGGGACACCATGATGGTGGTAAAGGAGCCATTCAAAGTCCCAAAGGACAAGAAAGGAAAGAAGCTCCGAACACGACATTGGACGGAGGAGCAAACCTCACGATCGGAGGCAAACTCAAAGGTAATAGCAATTTTAATTGATTTATTGTCTCCTAATGTGATAAGTGGTGTAGGTAAATATGAGAACGCCCATGAATTGTGGAGCAAAGTGAAGAAATTACCATGGGAGGAATTTTTGCCTATACAAGAAGAAGAAGAAAAATCCGAAGAAAGTGATGAAGTGGTCCAAGAGGAGAAGAAGGACCAATCGGATGTGGAGACCAATTCAACATCAAAAGAAGAAGAGGAAGTAAATTTGGTCACATTTGAGGAAAAGGATGAAGAAAGGTCATCCACAAGTGTGGATGAGGAAGATATAGCATCTACATCCTCAAAGGTTGAAGAAGAATCCAAGACAAGTGAACAAGAAGAAGAAGAAATCTTGGAAGAAGTCAACCTAGTGAGCATCTCCACCGAAGCAAAGTCAAAAGATCACATCATTTGTTTCGGGTGCAATGAAAAGGGACACTACAAGAGTAGATGTCCTATGGGTAAGAAAGAGGTATCTCCTAAACTCAATTCAATCTCTTTAGAATCTAATTTGAGTTGTAGGAAGAAGAAGGAGAAGAAGCACATTAGATGCTTCACGTGTGGAGAACTTGGACACTACCACACAAGATGCTCAAGGAAGGGAGAGTTCAAGAAGTTGGAGCATCTAAAGAAGTGGGAGAAGAAGAAGAGGAGCTCAAGTCAAGGGGGAGCTTCAAGGGTAAGGGAGGTATACCCTAATTTGAAGTGTAATTCAAATTCAAATTCTTATGTTCCCATGCATGTTAGGAAAAATAATGTTAATCATTATATGCCCATGCAAAATTTTGGTTTCAAATATCATGATAGGAGTAGGGTAATTGTAGATCAAAATCCTAGAAGACCAATGCATGATAAACAAAGAAATAGTAGACCTAAGGAGACCCAAGGCATTAATTCCAAGAAGGGGAGACACATGCCTAGAAAGGGTAGGTCTAGGAATGTCCATGGTGGACATGTTGACTCTAGGTTTAGGAACTTAGAGAGGGAAAATCAAGCTTTGAAGGCAAAGCTTGATAAATTGGAGAAAACCGTAGAAAGATTCAATGTTGGATATAAGGGTTTAGGTATGGTATTGGGTAGCCAAAGACCCAACAATGATAGATCGGGTTTGGGATACCGATCTAGTGGCTCCAATGCTAAGGGAAAGTCTTATGCTAGGGTGGCATATGACTATGGCAAGGAGAAACCAATAAATGGCAAGGGAAAACCATTTAAAGGTAAGGATAAATTAACCAAGGACAAAGTGTCCAAGGTTAAGAAAGTTAGGTTTGTAGGCCAAGTGTCACCGGAGGTGAACCAATGTGGCCTAGTCATTGTGGATGAGTCACCTAGGGAGGTGGCTAAGGTTAAGGGCTCTAGGGAGAGTTCTAAAAGTCAAATTGGGACCCATGGCCAATGGATCTCAGGTGGGTTGTACTTGGGAGTCTTGAGGGGTCATGGGATGTGTCAAGTGGTTTGGAGACGGACTTGAGTCTCAAACCTAGGGTTTTGGCACAATTTAGTTTTGTTTCATGCTTAGAAATATGACATTGGGGTCTTATAGCATGATAATTGATTTTGGATGTATAGATGCCATATAAACCAATGCTAGAGATGCATTGTGGGTTAGTATGGGCAAATACATCAAGAGGAAGCCAAAACTAGGACTTTAGGTCAAGGTTAAATTGAACCATTTAGCTAGTTTTGAGTTTTGTGTCAATCTTGGGGTTGGTGATAGATACATTTTTGAATGTATTTTTCCCAAGTAGACATGGGTAAAATAGACCTCTCTAAAAAATTTGGGAATTTTTGGAGGTCTGTGGAATTATTGGTGTATTTCTGAAATTGGGTCAGAAATGTTGAAAAAGGTTGAAAAACTGTGCCAGTATAAAAGTTGCAGTCAACTGGCAGCGAACAGAAGCATTCTGTTCGCTCAGCTAGTGGTGACCAGTCGACTGGTACTTCTTGCAGTCGACTGATACTAGTCTGAAATTGTCTTCAGCACTGGATTTTGACCGGATCAGCTCATATAGATGTATGGGATCCATGGGGGATACATACATGAGTTTAGGGTCATTTGGATGACAAGTTTTCAATAATTGGGATATTGTTGGAGAACTTTTTGGATGTTAGGCAAAGGGGGAGAAGTAAGGTTTAGTTGGAAAAACCTGAAAGTACCTTTGTGTAGGGGGAGCCTTGGGATAGGTTCTTAAAAAACCCGTTGTAAAAATCCTAGCTCATTGGGGAGAGTAGGTGTAGGGGAGCCTTGGGATAGGTTCTTAAAAAATCTATTGTGAAAATCCTAGCTCATTGGGGAGCATAGGTGTAGGGGGAGCCTTGGGATAGGTTCAAATGCATGATGCATTGTTACGGCGGTTGCCAAGTGTGTAGCATTGGCAACGTAAGTCCATTCGGCGGTTGCCAAGTGTGTAACCTTAGCAACGTAAGTCCATTCGGCGGTGTAAGTCCAAGTGTGTAGCCTTGGCAACGTAAGTCCATTTGTTTTAGCATGTTTATTTGCTATATGTTTTCCCTAACTTAAACGTATTGCCAAACACCAAAAAGGGAGAGATTGTTGGAGCAATCTCGATGGTCCGCGGGACTATGTGTTTTGGTGTTTGGGCAAAGGGTTTAAGTTAGGTTCACCCTTGTATTTGATATGTGTATTTGAGTTGTGCAGATTTGCAGGATACACATGTGACTCAGGTTGATGGCTTCGAGTCCGGTGAAGGATGGAGCATCCGAGGGACAGTGGACAAGGCAGCTAGGACAAGGGCCGAGGGAAGCGACTTCGAGGCATACGCGAAGGATGGCATTGGGGACGAGCCGCGGGCTTGAATGCATCCGAGGGACGAGAGCCAAAGGAAGTAGGCTTGAAGGCAAGAGGTCAAAGCTGCAAATGAAGCGTTAAATGAGTCATAAGGGTGAGGGTATGAGTGCATGAGAGATTGTACTCGGAGTAAAATCCTAGTTTTAGGGTTTCACTGTAGCAGTACTGTAGCGTCACTGTACCAGTACTGTAGCGCTACTGTAGCAGTCGACTGGGGCAGTCGACTGACAGCGAACAGAATGTCTTTGTTCGCTCGGTTAGTGTGAAATCGAGTCGTTGGGATGTAACGGTCGAATTTCCACAGAGGGCAGTCGACTGCATGTTTTAGCAGTCGACTGGTAGGCGGAGTTTTCCAACCCGTGGCCTATATAACCAAGCCTTGGAAGCTTGGTTGAGGTTGACGAAATTAGTGGTGGGTAACCTCTAATTAGTAGTCAACTAGTGCCCTAGCAATCCAAGTGCTCTTGATCGAGTTGTGGCGAGGTTTCTCCACCGACAAGGAGGATTGTGCTAGCCGGAGTTTCTGGGGATTAATCCACTGACGGATTGAGGGATCGTCCACCTTACGAACAGTCATGGAGTAGGAGCAAGTTATCTCCGAACCACGTAAACGAGCTTGTTAGCGGTTTGCATTCCTTCTTATTCTTGTCTTTAGTTTAGCTTGTTTATTTTTGTATTATTCCGCTACGCAAGCTAACAACGTAGGAAGCGAACGATTTGGGGGCGCCGTCTATCCAACCCCCCTTCAAGCCGGCCATCGATTACCCAACAATAACCATATTGTTACTAAAGGAAATTTAATATCCATCCAAATACAGTTTAGAAACTGAAATTAAATTCTTTCTAAAACTGGGTACATAAAGACAATTCCTTAAAATCAATTTCCTATTCCTATCAAATGATAAGTAGACGTCTCCCACTGCAACAGCCGCCACCTTAGTAGCATTGCCTATGTAGACAGTTATCTCTCTATCAAATAGTCGCCGAGTTTCCTAGAACCCCTGCAAAGAATTACAGACATGATCAGTGGCTCCCGTATCTACACACCAGGTGCTGGTAGATAACACCGCTAAACATGTTTCAACTACTAGAGTATGAGATATACCTTTATTGTTCTGTTTCCTACGAGGAAAGTCCGCCTTCCAATGTCCAGTCTGCTTGCAAATAAAGCACTTGCCCTTCGGCTTCTTTATTCCAGCTTTTTGTCATGCACCTTGAGGTTTATTCACCTTCTTTGCTGAGTCATTTTGTTTCTTTTTCTTCTTGCCTTTCGGCTTAGAAGTAGAACCATTTTCAGCATAGTAAATTTGAGAATGTTGACGAAACAACCCTTCGGCTGCCTGAAGTTCTGTCAGAAGTTCCGTCAATGAATACATCCTTTTATTCATATTATAGTTCAGGCAAAAATGCTCAAAACTTCTGGGCAGCGTTTGGAGGATGATATCGACCTGGGTTTCCCCATCAATTTCCCCTCCAAGAATTTGTATTTCGTTTAAGTAAGCCATCATCTTGAGAATATGATCCCTCACGGGAGTCCCCTCAGTCATGGTGGCTGTCATCAGTTTTCTCATTGCCTCTTGCCTAGTAGCCCGATTTTGATGTCCGAAGAGTTCCTTGAGATTGTTCATTATATCATAGGCTGTTGGTAAGTCCTGATGCTGATGTTGCAATACATTTGACATCGAAGCCAAGATGTAACACAACGCCATCTCATAAGCTTTTACCCATTTACTATTACTGAATCTCCTCTGGGGTAGAATCATTGCTAGGTGTTTCTGGGCATTCCTCTGACAGTACAAACTTATAGTCCTCAGCAGTTAAAACAATGTCCAGGTTTCTTTTCCAATCTATATAGTTGGGACCAGTAAGTCTGTTTTCTTTTAGAATAATGGTCAGTGGGTTGAAAGTCATCCTAAGAATCACAAAATAAATTTTGGTCAGAACTCTAAATTTAGAATAATATTGATTCCTCAAACAATACTATTTTAAATTAACCAACACCTTAAAACATCGTGAATTTTGTATGCCACGATAGTGTGGATGTATACAAATTCAACATTTGTAAAAGGAGGGTATATCCCATTAATTTTATTATCTTGTCAACCTAACTTTTTGACAAATAAAATTAATAGTTGGTTTCCTTCAGTCACACAAATAATAGCAGTGACTCCGATGGGGAGGATACTATTAGACGTGCCTAAGTGTATACCATTACTTGACACTAAGTCCATTAATAAGATTGTGCCCCTTCCGATGGGAAGATCACACGCTCTTAATTAATTTCCTATAGTCATCCGAAATGGAAGTTTAGTCTAGTGATCCGCAAACAAACTCATCCGATATGGAGGAAGACACTCAGAGCCAACGCGCAAGTTTGTTTGCATCACTTACAAACCAGTAATGGAGACCGTGGAATTCACTAAAACAAATCCCTCTCCCACTTAGTTATTTAAAGTGAGGAATTTTGATGATGCTAGCCTACTAAATATGTACACTAACATTCACGCACAGCATAATATAAAAGCAATAAATAGAAAAACTAATTTTCAACTATTATGGCTTTTATCTATTGTTGCCCTCCGTGTGTCGTCATCCCTAGCTGCTGCCATCTTTGGCCACCGCCACCGGGTCTAGTTGTCGCATCCATCTTGCTCCTTGTTCCGCTGCGCCACTCTGATCTTCAAAAGGTTCCACGCCTTGCAAGATTCGATTCGTGACATAAATAGAATTTTACACTTTTTGATCCTATATTCCTCGAAGGAATGTACATGTAAACTAGATCGAACATAAAATAAAATTTACATCCATCGATCCTATATTCCATAAAAGGAATGTACATGTATCTAGATCCAAAAATAAAATCCTAATAAAACTAAATACAACTCCTGCAGTATTTTATAATACAATCATGCACACATAATAAATGCCCTTGACATGTCCAAGGGTCCAATCACACATATAATAATTATAAGTCATAATAGTTGGATCCTGCATCCACAAAGTTAGCACATCCTACTATTAACCTGCCTAAATTATGTATGACATGTGCATAATTGTAACGACCCACCTTCTACTGACTAGGCTGTGAGGCCGATCGTTACATTAATCTGTGCTAACTATTCCATGACCATCATTAAACCTAGTGCGGAAGCTGTACTATTTAATATTTTGCTAAACTATTATCATTTCTTGGTTCTACATGTGCTAAGGGGTGCAATCTAAACTATTCAAGACATATATTACAACCCCCAATGGTCAAAGAACTTAACTAAAAGTTTCTTGCTGATATCAGGCCTCCCAATCGACCCACGGATCGATTGGAATGGTCGGATCGATCCATGGATCGATCCAGGTGGCTACTGTATATGGGGCTTAGGTTGGATCGATCCAGCACGCCACTGTGCTCGGGAAATATTCTGGATCGATCGGCTGATCGATCCAGACTGGCCAATCGATCCAGTGATCGATCCCAGAGCCTTCTGTTCGCGACAGAATTTGCTGGATCGATCAGCTGATCGATCCAGAGGCCTACTGTTCGTGGTACGAACTTCTCAATCGATCGGCTGATCGATTGAGAAGCCTCCAATCGATCAGCCGATCGATTGGGGTTTCTAATTTCGTACCAGAAGTCTAATTTCAGCACTTGTTCATGCCAAAACTTCCCATATCAATTCTAAACTAAATGTAAAACATTCTAACATCACACAAATAGTATTTTAAGCATGATAGGGTGCATGACTAACTAATTCATAGCAATTAACATACTAAGGTGCAAAACAATAAAATGCTAAAAGGTTCTAATGCTTAAAATAAGCTTGCTGAAATTCCCTAAGATCTCTATTCCAAGTTCCATCCACACACATCTTCGTAGCATTGCCCTCCAGCCTCCGCTAGTCCATCTTTCCTTTACCTTTATCTGCAGTATAAGGAAAATAGTATCTGTAAGCTTGAGAGCTTAGTAAGAAACCATCTAACTCACAAAACATGCATACGATGTAAATTATGTTTTTAAAACATGCTAATGGAAATACATACTGAATATGCTAAGCATGGCATGACATACAACACATAGAAATAAAACTGATCATAGCAATAGAACTAATCATAAACTATCATGTTGTATCAACAGAAAACTAAACTGATATAAAACTGAGCTAAGCTAATACTAATCCGATGCTAAAACTGACTGAACTCACATGACTAATTTGTGATGTTTGAAAACTATATTCATAAGTAGATTAAAATAATAATCAAGCTGCTCTTTGATCCCAGCAACTGTACTTGCTGTGCGCGCATCCCTAACTAAACCCGGAGTTGCAAATCCCGAATCTAGTAGGGTTTACTAGGTTAGCTGAACCTAGGGACGACTGTGGGAGTCCAACCCAATGGATATCTAATCCAGTACAGTGCCACTGAGAAAGTAAAATACTGAACATAAGCTAATAACTATTGTCTTGCTTCTACTAGGTTGTCTAAACCCAGAACTAGGTTATCTGAACCTAGAGGCGACTGTGGGAGCCCACCCATTGAACATCTAGTCCATCATAACTGTAGCAAGACTAAATAAGCTGTAAAATGCTTCTATTGCATTTATCTAGGCTACTAAAATGCCTAAGTTGCATTTTAACTGTGCTATTAATTTGATCGAACACTTGGTATGCGCTAGTTCGCATCCCTTGCGTCGGAAAACTGCATATCCCTAAATTAAAAGCATACAATCATCCGAAAAGCTACTTATACTGCAGGTGAGGGGTTTCTTACCTCCTGCTCGAAGTTTCTTACGATTCTAATCGCTAGATTTCTGGAGGAGATGATCCTTTCGACGATCTTCTCGCGTCTACGTGTTCTTCTCGCGAAGAGGAGCACTCTCGTATCCTTGATGTCGCCGGGAGGTACTCCTACGCTCCTCAAGATGGAACCCTAGGTCTTCTTGAGGTTGGCGCCGAGAGATGAGGGAGAAAGAGAGAGGGTCGGCGGGTGAGGTTTGAGGGAAGAGTTTTCTCGTTTTAAGAAAATAAAAATTCCTCACTTAATTCCCTATTTATATTAAGTGGGTAATTCAACCCAACTCAAATATAAATATAATTGTTTCCCTTTCCTTTCAGCACGGCCCTGCTGGGTTCAACTGGTTACTAGAATTATCCGTAAACCATAGGTCTCGGGTTCAATTCCCGCTTAGGCCGTTTTCGTTTTCTATTTGTTTTTGCTACTTCCGCTACTCTAAAAATTCTGTAAAAATATCCTAAAATTCCAGAAAAATCATAGAATATTTCTAGAATAGTTTTGAGAATTTTTGGGTGCTACAATCCCCCATACCTTATAAAAAGTTCGTCCTCGAACTTAAAATAACTCTGGGTACTTCTGTCTCATGCTGGTTTCTGTCTCCCATGTTGCCTCTTCTGCTGTGTGACTTTGCCAAATGACTTTTACTAATGGTACCTCCTTGTTCAGCAATTTCTTAATTGCTCGGTCTATTATCTGAATAGGCCGACTATCATAGCTAAGGTCTTCGCGGACTTGTACCAGCTGGGGCTCAATCACCTGGGTGGTATCTGGGATATGCTTCTTCAGCATAGAGACATGAAATACGTTGTGGACAGCTGACATTTCCTGGGGTAGCTCTAACTCATATGCTACCTTGCCAACTCTTCTGCTGATAAGGTATGGTCCCACATATCTGGGACTTAGCTTGCCCTGCTTCCCAAAACGCATTACTCCCTTCATGGGAGCTACTCTGAGGAACACTGAATCCCCAACTGAAAACTCTAAAGGTCTGCGCCGTGTATCAGCATAGCTTTTCTGGCGGCTCTGTCCTCTGGCGGATCTGCTGTATAGCTGCTGTGGTATCTGCCACTAGATCTGTCTGAAGCTCTAGTTCTTTCTGTTCACCACTCTCATACCAGCAGATTGGAGATCTACACCTCCGCCCATAGAGAGCCTCGTAAGGTGCCATACCGATAGTGGCCTGATAGCTGTTGTTGTATGCAAATTCTGCTAAACTCAGATATTTGCACCAACTTCCTTTGAACTCTAGGGCACATGCTCGGAGCATATCTTCAAGTACCTGATTTACCCGCTCCGTCTGTCCATCTGTCTGAGGATGGAAAGCTGTGCTGAACTTTAACTTCGTGCCCAAAGCTGACTGTACACACTCCCAGAAGTGTGATGTGAACCTACTGTCTCTGTCTGATATAATGGTTTGTGGGACTCCATGTAGTCTAGCGATCTCCTTAAGATACAACTGTGCTAGCTGTTCCATGGAGTAGGATATCCTGATAGCTAAGAAGTGGGCTGATTTAGTCAACCTGTCAACTATTACCCAGATGGTATCAAAACCATTCGTGGTTCTGGGTAGTCCCACTATGAAATCCATGGAAATGTCTTCCCACTTCCATTCGGGTATCTGAATGGGCTGCAAGACTCCTCCTGGTCTCTGATGTTCTGCCTTAACCCTCTGACAGGTTAGGCAGATGCTGACATATCGAGCGATGTCTCTCTTCATCCCAGGCCACCAAAAATGATTCTTCAAGTCCTGGTACATTTTAGTGGAGCCAGGATGCATAGCATAAGGAGTCTTGTGAGCCTCATCTAGAATCTTCCTGCGTAGTTCCTCCTGATATGGAACACATAATCTGTCACCAAAGTATAATACCCCGCTATCTGATATTCTGAACTCTCCACCTTCTGATCCTGCTATCCCTTGCTTGATTTTCTGAATTTCAGGATCCTGTTCCTGAGCTGTCTGAATGTCACCAAGCAAGGTAGACTCTAATATCATAGTAGAGAGCTGTCCAACTATGAGTTCGAGACTGAAATCTGCGATCTCTTTCTGTAGGGGCGGTGACATGGCTTCTAGTGATAATAAGGTAGCACTGGACTTTCTGCTAAGTGCGTCTGCTACCCTATTGGCTTTTCCTGGGTGGTAGAGGATGTCTATATCGTAGTCCTTGACCAGCTCTAGCCATCTGCGCTGTCGCATATTCAGATCCTTCTGAGTGAAGAAGTACTTCAGACTCTGATGATCTGTATACATTCTGCACTGAGCTCCATACAAGTAATGTCTCAAAATTTTCAGGGCGAACACCACTGCTGCAAGCTCACGGTCTTGGGTAGGATAGTTCTTCTCATAATCCTTGAGTTGTCTGGAGGCGTAGGCGATTACCTTGCCATCTTGCATCAGCACTGCTCCTAGTCCCAACTTAGAGGCATCACTATATATATCAAAGCTATCTGTGTTCTCTGGTAGAGTTATAATAGGTGCACTGGTCAATCTCCTCTTTAGCTCGCTAAAGCTGTTCTCACAGCCCTCTGTCCACTGAAATTTTCTGTTCTTTCTGGTAAGAGCTGTCAGTGGGGAGGTTATCCTGGAGAAGTCCTCTACGAATTTTCTGTAATAACCTGCTAATCCCAGAAAGCTTCTGATCTCACTAGCGTTCTTGGGTCTTTTCCAGTTACTCACAGCTTCTATCTTACTGGGGTCTACCATGATACCATCCTTTGAGATGATGTGACCCAGGAAGGACACCTGATCTAACCAAAATTCACATTTTGTGAACTTGGCATACAGCTGGTTCTGCTGAAGGGTCTGCAATACTATTCTCAGGTGCTCTGCGTGTTTTTCCTGAGTTCCTGAATAGATAAGGATGTCATCGATGAATACGATGACGAACTTATCTAAGTATTCCTTGAATACCCTGTTCATGACGTCCATGAAAGTAGCTGGGGCATTTGTCACACCAAAGGGCATGACTACGAACTCATAATGTCCGTATCTAGTCCTGAATGCTGTCTTGGGTATATCCCCTTCCTTGACTTTCACCTGATGATAACCTGATCTGAGGTCTATCTTAGAGAACACTGCTGCTCCCTTTAGCTGATCGAACAGGTCATCTATTCTGGGAAGAGGATACCTGTTCTAGATCGTGAATTGATTCAGTGCCCGGTAATCTATACACAGGCGCATGCTCCCGTCCTTCTTCTTCACGAACAATACAGGCGCTCCCCATGGTGAGTGACTCGGACGTATGAAGCCCTTGTCAAGCAGCTCCTGTAGTTGCTCATGAAGTTCTTTCAGTTCTGCTGGAGCCATGCGGTAAGGTGCTTTGGAAATAGGATTTGTACCGGGAATGAGCTCTATTTCGAATTCAATCTCCCTGTCTAGTGCTAGGCCTGGTAACTCTTCAGGGAAGACTGCTGGGTAGTCACATACAACTCGGACCTCTACTAGCTGTTGGTCCTTGTCCTGGCTGGTACTGACTACGTGTGCTAAGAATCCCGTACATCCTGAATCCATTAACCTTTGCACCTTCATAGCTGAGAGAAACTTCTTGGGCTTTCGCTTTGGTTCTCCGACGAACTCGAACTGTGCTTCTGCTTCAGGTTGGAATGCAACTTTCTTCTTACGACATTCTATTGAGGCACCGTATTTGATCAAGAAGTCCATCCCAAATATGACGTCGTAGTTAGTCATATTTAGCACTATCAGATCACAAAAGAGCTCTCTGTTTGCTATAATGACTGACACTGCTCTGAGCAAGTGCGTGGATGCCATAATTTCTCCTGAAGGTAAGGTCATCATAAATTGACCACTGAGTACCTCTGGAGGTCTTGCTAACTTCTCAGCAAATGCCCTGGATATATATGAATGGGTTGCCCCAGTATCGAATAAGACAGTTGTACTTTGCTGTAAAATACTAATCTGACCTGTAACAACTGTCGAGGCATTTGCTACGTCCTCTCTGGTGAGTGAGTAGATCCTCGCATTGGTCATAGCTGGAGGGGCTTCTAATCTGCCCTGGCTGATGTGTGGACCATCTAGAGCGGCCTGCATCTGATGTAACTGAGCTGGCTGGCCTCCATACTGAATCGGCTGTGGTGGAGGAAGACTAGTCTTGTTCGGGCACTGCTTAGCCATATGCCCTTCCTGTCCACATTCAAAGCATCCTCGGGTGCCCTTACGACAAACTCCAGGGTGGAATTTCCCGCAAGTAGCACACTTTGGATAACTAGGTTGTTTGCTAGCTGGCCCTCCTTTTGGGTAACTCCCTGGCTTGCGCTTATTGCTAGAGTTCCCTTTCCAATTGGAGTTGTGGCCCTGTTGTTTCTGAGTGCCTGAACCTCCTTGACCTTTAGATTTTGTGAGAACTTGCTTCTGCTGCTTGATATTGTTCTAGTAGTGCTCGGTGGTCAGAGCACTGCTGACTAGTTCTTCGGTAGTTTGCGACCTGTGAATGCCGCCAGCCACGTTCATTGCTATTTCCGGCCTCAGCATCTTGAGCATTAACCGGACTCTTTCTTTCTCTGTGCTGACTAGTTCAGGGCATAGAAGAGCCAATCTATTGAATTTCTTCACGGCTTCCTCAACTGATAGGCTGCCCTGACGAAACTCAGTGAACTCGTCGTAGTGACGGTTTGTGACCCGCATGTGAAAGAATTCTTCAAAGAACTCCTTCTCGAAGTCTGCCCATGTCATCTGGTTTACTGGGCGCTTCGCTCTGATTCTCTCCCACCACATGCGTGCATCTCCGCTGCGTAAGGAGGCGACTTCACCTTCTCATGTTCGCCACCCGTAAGCTCCATCGCATCTCCAAAGGTCTTGAACTAGGCTTGAGCATCCTATGGTTCACCGGTGCACGAGAAATTCTCCGGCTTGACTCTCCGCCATTGGATCGGATAGGCTTCTTCTTGCCTCTGGGGACTCACTGTGTCAGAGGTGGATCGGTGGAACCTCTAAGACCATCTTGGCGCTAAGTTTGGTTCCGGGGTGACTGTGGGAGTATTCAGCTGATTAGCCTTTAAGGTGGCTATCTCCTACTGTTGTTTAGCTAACTGCTGCTGTAACTGAGCCACCAATGCTGTCAAGTCTGGGGGAGGCACTGAACTGCCTGCCTCATGCTGGGGCTCAGTAGCTGGTGCCCTTCTAGCTGGGCGTCCTCGTGCCATTCTAGAGACATAGAGGACATACATAACTAATACAATCATAACTGCATATCTATGGTTATCATGTTAGGTACTATCATAAATAAACATGCTTCATTTACTTCTAACATGAAACAGTAAACATAAATAAGGTGAGAGGTGTTCTTACATGGAAGCTGCAGGTTCAATGCTGATGTGTGTGTAGGAAGTATGGAAACCGCTCTGATACCACTCTGTAACGACCCACCTTCTACTGACTAGGCTGTGAGGCCGATCGTTACATTAATCTGTGCTAACTATTCCATGACCATCATTAAACCTAGTGCGGAAGCTGTACTATTTAAAATTTTGCTAAACTATTATCATTTCTTGGTTCTACATGTGGTAAGGGGTGCAATCTAAACTATTCATGACATATATTACATCCCCCAATGGTCAAAGAACTTAACTAAAAGTTTCTTGCTGATATCAGGCCTCCCAATCGACCCACGGATCGATTGGAATGGCCGAATCGATCCGTGGATCGATCCAGGTGGCTACTGTATATGGGGCTTAGGTTGGATCGATCCAGTGATCGATCCAGCACGCCACTGTGCTCGGGCAATATTCTGGATCGATCGGCTGATCGATCCAGACTGGCCAATCGATCCAGTGATCGATCCCAGAGCCTTCTGTTCGCGACAGAATTTGATGGTTCGATCAGCTGATCGATCCAGAGGCCTACTGTTCGCGGTACGAACTTCTCAATCGATCGGCTGATCGATTGAGAAGCCTCCAATCGATCAGCCGATCGATTGGGGTTTCTGATTTCGTACCAGAAGTCTGATTTCAGCACTTGTTCGTGTCAAAACTTCCCATATCAATTCTAAACTAAATGTAAAACATTCTAACATCACACAAATAGTATTTTAAGCATGATAGGGTGCATGACTAACTAATTCATAGCAATTAACATACTAAGGTGCAAAACAATAAAATGCTAAAAGGTTCTAATGCTTTAAATAAGCTTGCTGAAATTTCCTAAGATCTCTATTCCAAGTTCCATCCACACACATCTTTGTAGCATTGCCCTCCAGCCTCCGCTAGTCCATCTTTCCTTTACCTTTATCTGTAGTATAAGGAAAATAGTATCTGTAAGCTTGAGAGCTTAGTAAGAAACCATCTAACTCACAAAACATGCATACGATGCAAATTATGTTTTTAAAACATGCTAATGGAAATACATACTGAATATGCTAAGCATGGCATGACATACAACACATAGAAATAAAACTGATCATAGCAATAGAACTAATCATAAACTATCATGCTGTATCAACAGAAAACTAAACTGATATAAAACTGAGCTAAGCTAATACTAATCCGATGCTAAAGCTGACTGAACTCACATGACTAATTTGTGATGTTTGAAAACTATATTCATAAGTAGATTAAAATAATAATCAAGCTGCTCTTTGGGCTCGGCAACTGTACTTGCTGTGCGCGCATCCCTAACTAAACCCGGGGTTGCAAATCCAGAATCTAGTAGGGTTTACTAGGTTAGCTGAACCTAGGGACGACTGTGGGAGTCCAACCCAATGGATATCTAATCCAGTACAGTGCCACTGAGAAAGTAAAATACTGAACATAAGCTAATAACTATTGTCTTGCTTCTACTAGGTTGTCTAAACCCAGAACTAGGTTATCTGAACCTAGAGGCGACTGTGGGAGCCCACCCATTGAACATCTAGTCCATCATAACTGTAGCAAGACTAAATAAGCTGTAAAATGCTTCTATTGCATTTATCTAGGCTACTAAAATGCCTAAGTTGCATTTTAACTGTGCTATTAATTTGATCGAACACTTGGTATGCGCTAGTTCGCATCCCTTGTGTCGGAAACTGCATATCCCTAAATTAAATGCATACAATCATCCGAAAAGCTACTTATACTGCAGGTGAGGGGTTTCTTACCTCCTGCTCGAAGTTTCTTACGATTCTAATCGCTAGATTTACGGAGGAGATGTTCCTTTCGACGATCTTCTCGCGTCTACGTGTTCTTCTCGCGGAGAGGAGCACTCTCGTATCCTTGATGTCGCCGGGAGGTACTCCTACGCTCCTCAAGATGGAACCTTAGGTCTTCTTGAGGTTGGCGCCGAGAGATGAGGGAGAAAGAGAGAGGGTCGGCGGGTGAGGTTTGAGGGAAGAGTTTTCTCGTTTTAAGAAAATAACAATTCCTCATTTAATTCCCTATTTATATTAAGTGGGTAATTCAGCCCAACTCAAATATAAATATAATTGTTTCCCTTTCCTTTCAGCACGGCCCTGCTGGGTTCAACTGGTTACTAGAATTATCCGTAAACCATAGGTCTCGGGTTCAATTCCCGCTTAGGCCGTTTTCGTTTTCTATTTGTTTTTGCTACTTCCGCTACTCTAAAAATTCTGTAAAAATATCCTAAAATTCCAAAAAAATCATAGAATATTTCTAGAATAGTTTTGAGAATTTTTGGGCGCTACAATCCCCCATACCTTATAAAAAGTTCGTCCTCGAACTTAAAATAACTCTGGGTACTTCTGTCTCATGCTGGTTTCTGTCTCCCATGTTGCTTCTTCTGCTGTGTGACTTTACCAAATGACTTTTACTAATGGTACCTCCTTGTTCCGCAATTTCTTAATTGCTCGGTCTATTATCTGAATAGGCCGACTATCATAGCTAAGGTCTTCGCGGACTTGTACCAGTTGGGGCTCAATCACCTGGGTGGCATCTGGGATATGCTTCTTCAGCATAGAGACATGAAATACGTTGTGGACAGCTGACATTTCCTGGGGTAGCTCTAACTCATATGCTACCTTGCCAACTCTTCTGCTGATAAGGTATGGTCCCACATATCTGGGACTTAGCTTGCCCTGCTTCCTAAAACGCATTACTCCCTTCATGGGAGCTACTCTGAGGAACACTGAATCCCCAACTGAAAACTCTAAAGGTCTGCGCCGTGAATCAGCATAACTTTTCTGGCGGCTCTGAGCTGTCTCTATCCTCTGGCGGATCTGCTGTATAGCTGCTGTGGTATCTGCCACTAGATCTGTCTGAATCTCTAGTTCTTTCTGTTCACCACTCTCATACCAGCAGATTGGAGATCTACACCTCCGCCCATAGAGAGCCTCGTAAGGTGTCATACCGATAGTGGCCTGATAGCTGTTGTTGTATGCAAATTCTGCTAAACTCAGATATTTGCACCAACTTCCTTTGAACTCTAGGGCACATGTTCGGAGCATATCTTCAAGTACCTGATTTACCCGCTCCGTCTGTCCATCTGTCTGAGGATGGAAAGCTGTGCTGAACTTTAACTTCGTGCCCAAAGCTGACTGTACACACTCCCAGAAGTGTGATGTGAACCTACTGTCTCTGTCTGATATAATGGTTCGTGGGACTCCATGTAGTCTAGCGATCTCCTTAAGATACAACTGTGCTAGCTGTTCCATGGAGTAGGATATCCTGATAGCTAAGAAGTGGGCTGATTTAGTCAACCTGTCGACTATTACCCAGATGGTATCAAAACCATTCGTGGTTCTGGGTAGTCCCACTATGAAATTCATGGAAATGTCTTCCCACTTCCATTCGGGTATCAGAATGGGCTGCAAGACTCCTCCTGGTCTCTGATGTTCTGCCTTAACCCTCTGACAGGTTAGGCAGATGCTGACATATCGAGCGATGTCTCTCTTCATCCCAGGCCACCAAAAACGCTTCTTCAAGTCCTGGTACATTTTGGTGGAGCCAGGATGCATCGCATAAGGAGTCTTGTGAGCCTCATCTAGAATCTTCCTGCGTAGTTCCTCCTGATCTGGAACACATAATCTGTCACCAAAGTATAATAACCCGCTATCTGATATTCTGAACTCTCCACCTTTTGATCCTGCTATCCCTTGCTTGATTTTCTGAATTTCAGGATCCTGTTCCTGAGCTGTCTGAATGTCACCAAGCAAGGTAGACTCTAATATCATAGTAGAGAGCTGTCCAACTATGAGTTCGAGACTGAAATCTGCGATCTCTTTCTGTAGGGGCGGTGACATGGCTGCTAGTGATAATAAGGTAGCACTGGACTTTCTGCTAAGTGCGTCTGCTACCCTATTGGCTTTCCCTGGGTGGTAGAGGATGTCTATATCGTAGTCCTTGACCAGCTCTAGCCATCTGCGCTGTCGCATATTCAGATCCTTCTGAGTGAAGAAGTACTTCAGACTCTGATGATCTGTATACACTCTGCACTGAGCTCCATACAAGTAATGTCTCCAAATTTTGAGGGCGAACACCACTGCTGCAAGCTCAAGGTCATGGGTAGGATAGTTCTTCACATAATCCTTGAGTTGTTTGGAGGCGTAGGCGATTACCTTGCCATCTTACATCAGCACTGCTCCTAGTCCCAACTTAGAGGCATCAGTATATATATCAAAGCTATCTGTATTCTCTGGTAGAGTTAGAATAGGTGCACTGGTCAATCTCCTCTTTAGCTCGCTAAAGCTGTTCTCACAGCCCTCTGTCCACTGAAATTTTCTGTTCTTTCTGGTAAGAGCTGTCAGTGGGGAGGCTATCCTGGAGAAGTCCTCTACGAATTTTCTGTAATAACCCGCTAATCCCAGAAAGCTTCTGATCTCACTAGCGTTCTTGGGTCTTTTCCAGTTACTCACAGCTTCTATCTTACTGGGGTCTACCATGATACCATCCTTTGAGATGATGTGACCCAGGAAGGACACCTGATCTAACCAAAATTCACATTTTGTGAACTTGGCGTACAGCTGGTTCTGCTGAAGGCTCTGCAATACTATTCTCAGGTGCTCTGCGTGTTCTTCCTGAGTTCCTGAATAGATAAGGATGTCATCGATGAATATGATGACGAACTTATCTAAGTATTCTCTGAATACCCTGTTCATGAGGTCCATGAAAGTAGCTGGGGCATTTGTCACACCAAAGGGCATGACTACGAACTCATAATGTCTGTATCTAGTCCTGAATGTTGTCTTGGGTATATCCCCTTCCTTGACTTTCACCTGATGATAACCTGATCTGAGGTCTATCTTAGAGAACACTGCTGCTCCCTTTAGCTGATCGAATAGGTCATCTATTCTGGGAAGAGGATACCTGTTCTTGATCGTGACTTGATTCAGTGCCCGGTAATCTATACACAGGCGCATGCTCCCGTCCTTCTTCTTCACGAACAATACAGGCGCTCCCCATGGTGAGTGACTCGGACGTATGAAGCCCTTGTCAAGCATCTCCTGTAGTTGCTCATGAAGTTCTTTCAGTTCTTCTGGAGCCATGCGGTAAGGTGCTTTGGAAATAGGATTTGTACCGGGAATGAGCTCTATTTCGAATTCAATCTCCCTGTCTGGTGCTAGGCCTGGTAACTCTTCAGGGAAGACTGCTGGGTAGTCACATATGACTCGGACCTCTGCTAGCTGTTGGTCCTTGTCCTGGCTGGTACTGACTACGTGTGCTAAGAATCCCGTACATCCTGAATCCATTAACCTCTGCGCCTTCATAGCTGAGAGAAACTTCTTGGGCTTTCGCTTTGGTTCTCCGACGAACTCGAACTGTGCTTCTGCTTCATGTTGGAATACAACTTTCTGCTTACGGTATTCTATTGAGGCACCGTATTTGATCAAGAAGTCCATCCCAAATATGACGTCGTAGTCAGTCATATTTAGCACTATCAGATCACAAAAGAGCTCTCTGTTTGCTATAATGACTGACACTGCTCTGAGCCAGTGCGTGGATTCCATAATTTCTTTGGACACCAAGATAGACTTTTCTTTGGATGGACTTGAGGATTTATTGAGGCTACAACAGGGACATCGAGGAGAAATTGGTTTTGGCCTTCCGATGAGCTTGAGCATCCTGTGCTCGCCCCGAACACCCAACTCAAGTTCATCGATAATAACTCATTCCACTAGAGAGTTATTACCGCACTACCGCACCAATCCCAAATTACATTATGGGCTCCTTATCATGAGTGTGTTAGTCTCCCTGTGTTTAAGATTACGAATGCCCACTAATTAAGTGAGTTATTGACAACTCATTTAATTAATATCTAGCTCCAAGAGTAGTACCACTCAACTTTATTGTCATGTTGGACTGGGTCCACCTACAGGGTTTAACATGGCAATCCTTATGAGCTCCTCTTGGGGACATTCTCAACCTAGATAACTAGGACACAGATTCCTTCTATAATCAACAACACATACTATAAGTAATATCATTTCCCAACTTATCGGGCATATTGATTTATCGAGCTAAACCTCACCCTTTGATAAGTCAAAGAAATAAATATTAAATATACATGCTTGTTATTATATTAGGATTAAGAGTACACACTTCCATAATAACTAAGGTCTAGTTCTTTTACTAAGTCAGTACAAAAAGAACTTACCTAAATGATCCTACTCAATATACTTAAAGTGTATCAGTGTAATTTATTAGTCAAGATAAACTAATACTTAATTACACTATGTCTATTCTGATGGTTTGTTCGTTTCCATCTTAGTCGTGAGCAATTGTTTATAATTTATAGAGAACCGACAACATAATCTTCTAAGTGTGACTCCACACTTCATGTTATCTACTATATAAATTAATTGAACAATTACATTTAACAAATAAATGTAAACATTTGACCAATGTGATTCTTTATTTCAAAATAAATGTGTACAAAAGCTAAACTTTTAAGTATACACTCCAACACTTTCCTGCAATCTCATTCAGACTGTTAGATCACCACACACCTTAACTTCGAATCCTTTACCATTATCAAAACTCAGGTTCGATCATCAGATGCTTCCCGCATCAACAATCTCCCCCTTTTTGATTATGGCAACCCAAATTCAAAGTTAAGTTAAAACAAATGCATAAATATATTAAAAGGTTTAAGTGAGCAAGCTTAAGTATATAAATTGAAATAAAAGCATAACTTAAGCTAACACTTAAACTTTGTGTAACTTAAGCTAACACTTAAACTTTGTGAAGCTCCCTTTAATACAGGGCTTCCTTTTTGAATCAGAGTTTTACTTTTGAATTTCCCTACTCTCCCCCTTTGCCATTTATAAAAAAAATATGCCATTTGAAAGCAAGTTATAAGTTTTTAGAAAAAGAACAGATTTAGGCTTTGAAGAAATTGCTTTTGTAACAGTTAGCTTGTAATTAAATTTTACTAAAAAAATTGTTAGCTAAGGGAGAGGGAGGACTTAAAAGGAATATTTTGCACCTAAGTTTAAAAGGCTAATATATGGTTGACTTCTTTTGAAACTTAGTTGTTTTTTGAAAGATACTTAGCTAAATTTTGAAAAAAGAAAAATTTGAAGTCTTAGCAGAAATTATTGGAAAGCCATGAGTTAAATTTTGCAAGTAAAGAAATATGCTTTTTAATACTTTTAGCTAAGTATAGAATGAAGCAAAAATTTTATAAAGGTGACTAAGTTTGAAAGTTGCTATATAAATCACTCAGCTAAGCCTTTTGCAAACATTGAATTTTGAAAATGTAGTTTCAGTTTAAAAAAGGTAGTTAGCTTAATTAAAAAATATATATAATTTTGAAAAAATAGTAGCAAGAATTTATGAAATTTTAGGACGAAGAGGGAGTAACTAAGTATTTAATTTAGGTTATTTATTAAGTTGGTCCTTAAGTCCAAGCATGAGTCAAGTTAAATAGTTGTTAACTTATTCAAATTGTTTTGATCAGGTATCAGAGCCCTAAAGTACAAGCATACTTAATCTTAATATTTCCATTTCCTTCACCAACTGTCTAACTTTTAGCTACTTGCTGATTGCCTAGAGGGCAGCAGCTTTCACTTGGTAACTCAAGTAAAGTCATTTAGTCCAGTTAGATTTGACTAAGGCTGGAAGACTTGAATTGATTACTTTTAATAAAGTATTTAATGTCCAGACTCATATTGATGCATAGAAATAAGCATTCTTGAGTCCAGACTGTACCCTATGCATCTCACACCATTCTATGTTTTTCAAACACAAGCAATGTATACCTAGGTATTTGTGAGATGCTCTGGCTTAAATCTAGGGGAACAGGATTTCTAGGGGGAAAGCCTAAACTAAGTCCAAATTTTGAAAATCTAGTAAAACTGAAATTTTGAAAACAATATTTTCCTAGAATTTTTTAAGAACAATTTAAAAGTGGTTTTGAAATTATACTCACAATTTTGAAAAAAGGACAAATAAGTACTGAATTAAAACATAAGTCAGCTAAACATAAGATAACCAACTCCAAGATACAACCAAAAGGTGAGTAAGATATCTAGGTCCAAAAAGTGAGTGACATATCCAGACAATCTAAAAAGATAGAGTCAAGCAGGCGGATCGTCAGTTGGAGAATCAGCTAGAGGCTGCTCGGATTCCGGCTGAGGCTGTCCCTGACGTCGTATCTCACCTCGGAGAGACGCGAAACCTGCAGCCATCTCGAATCACATAGATCGAAGGAAGTGATGGCTATCTAGCACAGCTCGTCGCGTCTGAGAGGACTGGATCTCGAGCCGAGTGTGTCTGTCCTCGACAGAAAGTGGTGCCGAAGATGAAGGCCCGGCTGATGTGGAGGGTCCGGCAGAGGTGGAAGGATCTGCGAAAAAGTCCTCTGCCAGGAAGTCGGGCCACTCCTCTGTTGGTGCAACCTTAGGTCAAGGTTGACCTGGTTGACCCGACTCGAGGTGACTTGACTCGAGTTGTATTTTGATGTCTGACTTGGGAAGATTGTCGGTGCAACCTTAGGTCAAGGTTGACCTAGTTGAGTTGCATGTTGATGTTTGACACTCGTGAGAGAGTTCTATTCTTGATGTGAGACAAGAATAGATAGTTGGGAGATTATTGGTGCAACCCTAGGTCAAGGTTGACCTGGTTGACCTGAAAAGTCCAAGTATGGAGACTTGGCACTGGAAAAGTCCAAGCAGGGAGCTTGGCACGCAAAAAGTCCAAGTATGGAGACTTGGCACTAGAGAAGTCCAAGAAGGGAGCTTGGCACGAGAAAAGTCCAAGCAGGGAGCTTGGCACGAGGGAAAGTCCTAACTGGGATGTTAGGCAGTTGGAAAGTCCTGGTGAGTGAAGCCAGGCAGTGGGAAAGTCCTAACTGGGATGTTAGGCAGTGTGGAAAGTCCTGGTGAGTGAAGCCAGGCAGTTGGAAAGTCCTGGTGAGTGAAGCTAGGCAGTGAGAAAGTCCTAACTGGGATGTTAGGCAGTGTGGAAATCCTGGTGAGTGAAGCCAGGTGAAAGTCTGGGTGAGTGAAGCCAGGCAAGGGAAAATCCAGATGGATCAGGGATGATCGAACATCTGGTGTTGAGGAAAGTCCAAGTAGGTCAAAGGGATTGACCGGACACTTGGCGGGGAATTCTAGTAGGTCAAGGGAGTGACCAGATGCTAGGGATGAAGTACCAATAGGTCAAGGTTGACCGGATATTGGTTTGGAAGGTTTGGGACTTGGTTTGGGCAAAAACCAAGCTCTGGATCTGTCTGCAGACCGATCCAGTAATACGTTTGTGTATCTGATCGGTCCGGTGACCGATCAGATAACAAACAGAAGGCGTTCTGTGGGCTTACTGATCGGTCTGGGGACCGATCAGCATGAAGCCTGATCGGTCCCCGGGACCGATCAGGGACGCTACCACCTGAGGTGGGATCGGTCCGGGGACCGATCAGATTCCACACAGAGAGTTGGGCAACTCTCTGTGAAGTCTTCTGATCGGTCTGGGGACCGATCAGCACAGGGCCTGATCGGTCCCCACGACCGATCAGGCTGAAGCCTGATCGATCCAGGTCCTAGCCGTTGCGTAGCAACGGCTAGTTTCTTCGCCGTCTTCTTCGCAGGTATAAAGGGGTCGAGGACTGCTGCTGCATAAACAGATCTTCAACTTCTTTCCTGCTAGAACTTCTGTTCTTCTGCTGCTGAAGCTTCTGCTTCAACTGAGCTTTGATTGAGCTCGCCTCCGAAGCTTCACGTGAGCTTCCAGTCGTCGACCAGCTGCTGCGCTTGGGTTGTGAAGTTGCTGCTTCACCTCCAGTCGAGAAGAAAGCAAGCAATTGGTAGAGTGCTATTGTATTCATATTGTATTGCTTTTCTTACTGTTATTGTACTCTTTGTTTGCTGTTGCAAACGTTTGTGGTGAGGTTTCTCCACCCACAAGGAGTATATTGTATTAGCCGGTTCTCCGGGGACTCATCCACCGACGGATTGACTGGACTCGTCCACCTTACGGACACGCCGAGGAGTAGGAGCCCTAATCTCCGAACCTCGTTACATCCTTGTGTTAAGGTTTGGTTTTCTTCTCTTTCGTTTCTTTGTATTTTTCGCTGCGCTAACACGTTTTGTAGAAAGAAACGACGATTTGGGGTCGGCTATTCACACCCCCCTCTCTAGCCGAGTACGAACGATCCTAACAAGTGGTATCAGAGCGAGGCCGCTTTTCGACGGATCAACACCCGGGGGAGCACAAGCTAGAGATGGATCAATTCGGAGAAGACATCACCATTCCACCCTTCTACAACGACAACTTCGCATATTGGAAGGTAAGGATGATGTATTTTCTTAGGACTAATATGTGGAACTGGTTTTGTGTACAAGAAGGGTTTACTTCTCCAATGGATATAGAAGGAGAGCCTCTAGAGAAGAACAAGTGGACAAAGGAACAAGTCCACCAATCCACGATCAACAATGAGGTAACTAAAACAATTGAATTTTCATTACCTACTAATGTTTTGTGTAAGATAGGTAAATACAACAATGCCAAGGAGTTGTGGGATAACTTGGCCAAGTACCATGAGGAGAGCTCCACTTCAAGCCATGAAGAGGAGCCTAGTGAGCCAAGTAGCTCACATCATGGAGGGAGCGAATTGGGAGTTGAGGGCTACTCAACATCCAAGGAAGAAGAGGAGGAGAGTTCCTCTTGTTCAAGTTCGGAGCAAGAAGAAGAAGTTCCCACCTCCGGAAGGGTTGAAGAAGAAAGCTCATCTCCATCCACAACCCTAGGTAACTCAAACACTGTGATTTCAAGCAAATTACACATAATGTGTTTTGAGTGTAGGAAACATGGACATTACAAGAGCAAATGTCCAAAGAAGGTTAGAAAGACTCCACCGGCACCAAAGGTCAAGGAAGCCGGAGTCCCAACACGCAAAGGCAAGAAGCACGTGGTGTGCTTTCAATGCAAGCAACGGGGACACTATAGGAGCCAATGTCAGAAGGGGAGGAAACCTCACAAGGACAAGGGATGCACATCGATAGGGGGAGCTAAGGCAAACCCTAAGGTATCTTTTAAGGCTCATTCGTGCAATTCTAGTAGGATACATGCTAGTAATTTTATTGCATTAGTTAATAATGATAAGCATGTTAACACTAAAAATCAATACATGTGCTTAGGTGCTAAACATGTCAACCTAGATAGGGATACTACTATGAATGCTAACCCTAGGATTAACACTTCTAAGGTTAAGGAAAACCTAGGTAGAAACCCTAAATCAACTAGACACATGCCTAGGAACACCTCAAGAAAGAATGACAAATCAAAACTTGAGGTATTAGAAAAGGAGAATCAAGTCTTGAGGTCAAGGCTTGATACCCTAGAAAAGGCCCTTAAAAATTTAGAGAAGTCAACTCTAGGGCCTAAGGGTCAAAAGTCCCAGGACAAGAAAGGTTTGGGTCACAAATCTAAGTCCCAAGTGGTCAAGCCCACTTACCACAATGTTCCATTCGATTATGGAACAAAACCTAGGGCTAGGAAGACCATTACCAAGGATACAAGGGGAGTCACCCCTATAGTTGACCTTGATGAGACCCAAATGACCAAGGCTTCAAAGCCTAAGAGGGTCATTAGGAGGGTTACTAGGGAAGTCATCCCTAGTAAATATTTAGTGAACCCAATGAGCTCAAATAGATATTGGGTTCCTAGGAGCATCTTCTCTACCCCATAAATGGGTTAGAGAGTGTCAACTCCAATAAGAAGGGTAGTTAACCCAACTTTGAGGAAATTGACACTCAAAGAGCATTTTCAAGGTTTTGTGAACCTTTGAAAATGAAATGGAATTATCATTTACTCCTTGGAAGAGTAAAATGTGTCATTATGGAAAAGAATGATTTTAATTGGCACAATTTGGGAAAATCTAGAGAATTCTCGAGGAAAAATGAAACATGCCAAGTTTTGAGGATAAATTTGATCTTTAAGTGGCATGAATTAATCTAGAGTTCAAGAAGTGTCAAAATTAGGATTTTGGCATTTTAGGGCAATCAAGGGTTAAATTTTAGGTTAGCAAAGTGGTTAAGGATACTTAGATAGGTAATCTAGGAATATTTATTTATGCTAAATCTTGCCATGATTGTTTTCCCTCACATGTCATAACATCATGTTTAGTTTCATTATCATTTGAAATGTCATGATAATGCTTAGGCTAGTTTATATGTCATGCTTTATTTAAGTTTTCAAACTTTATGCCATGACATCATGACATTAGCACATGTTTTTACTTATGATATCATTATATGCCATGTCATCATCTCTTGCATTATAATCAATGAAATTGATTTAAGGACAAACATATAATTTGATATTGAGATCAAATTGGTGTTTAGAAAATGCATGAGAACTTAGCCTAAGTTGACCTTAATCCATATCTCACATCAAATTGACTTGAATGTGGTTTGATACACCTTAGATGTGTGTGAGATATTAGGATCATGAGTTAGGATCAAGGTGCATAGTCCTTGTACCTAGATGACCCTAATTCAAGAAATTAAGGATCATAGGGAAAGCTTGTGTACAAGTCATGTACATCTAGCCCTAAGATTATGGTCCTAAATTCAAATGGTTTTAAAAGCATTTTAAAATTGATTTGAAAAACCTTGATGAAGCTTTCCTAGTGATAGCACTCATCATTGAACATTGTGATACAAAGTTGAGTTAAACTTGAACTATTTCAAAGTTTTTGAACTTTGTATAAAGATTGAAAAATGGAAACTATTTTCATAGAAAACTATTTTTCCTTGATAGTGTATGTTATGAGGAATGTATCCTCAAAATTTTACAATTTTTGAAATTTTCTGTGATTTTCTAGAGGTTTCTGAATTTCGGGAGAAAAAAATCAGAAATCTGATATCAGACTTGTGGACCGATCAGGTGCCCGATCGGTCGATCCAGAAGCTGGATCGATCTGGGGACCGATCCAGGGAATCCCTGATCGGTCTGGTGACCGATCAGGGCGTGCCAAATGCTGATTTTTCGACTATTTTGTCTGAAATTTCAGCTGGGAGTTGGTGTTTTGGATTTCTAAAGGTTTGAAACTCACCAAGACATTGTTGGTGCAATGGTCAAGGGGGAGTTAACCTTTAGGGGGAGTTTTACCTATTAGTTAAGGGGGAGTTGACTTTTAGGGGGAGTTTTTACTCTAAAAGACTTGAGTAATATAGGATTATCACTAAGTTAATTATTAACTCTAGTGTCAAGGGGGAAATTAAGAGTTTCAATAAAAGGTATGAGACTTTCATTAGGAAGAAACTCTTGACCTTGATACCCTCCTTTTTCTTTTTGATGTGTGTCAAAAAGGGGAGAGTGTTCATTGGAGAATTAATTGGAGAACCCAAGTTAGGTTATCGGGTTAACCTAAGCTAGGGGAAGAATGTCAAGGAATGTTCGAGGAAGAACATTGGAATTCTTTTTGATGTGTGTCAAAAAGGGGGAGAATTATTGGAGAATCCAAGTTAGGTTATCGGGTTAACCTAAGGGGAGAATGTCCAGAGAATGTTCAAGGAAAGAACATTGGACATTGGAAGATGGTTGGAAAACCTAAGTTAGCTTATCGGGTTAACCTAACTTGATTATGGGTTTTGTCAAACATCAAAAAGGGGGAGATTGTTGGTGCAACCTTAGGTCAAGGTTGACCTGGTTGACCCGACTCGAGGTGACTTGACTCGAGTTGTATTTTGATGTTTGACTTGGGAAGATTGTCGGTGCAACCTTAGGTCAAGGTTGACCTAGTTGAGTTGCATGTTGATGTTTGACACTCGTGAGAGAGTTCTATTGTTGATGTGAGACAAGAAT
This sequence comes from Zingiber officinale, assembly GCF_018446385.1. Classification (NCBI taxonomy): domain Eukaryota; kingdom Viridiplantae; phylum Streptophyta; class Magnoliopsida; order Zingiberales; family Zingiberaceae; genus Zingiber; species Zingiber officinale. The sequence goes on along the minus strand of NC_056007.1, from coordinate 38,111,528 downwards.
AGATAGTTGGGAGATTATTGGTGCAACCCTAGGTCAAGGTTGACCTGGTTGACCTGAAAAGTCCAAGTATGGAGACTTGGCACTGGAAAAGTCCAAGCAGGGAGCTTGGCACGCAAAAAGTCCAAGTATGGAGACTTGGCACTGGAGAAGTCCAAGCAGGGAGCTTGGCACGGGAAAAGTCCAAGCAGGGAGCTTGGCACGAGGGAAAGTCCTAACTGGGATGTTAGGCAGTTGGAAAGTCCTGGTGAGTGAAGCCAGGCAGTGGGAAAGTCCTAACTGGGATGTTAGGCAGTGTGGAAAGTCCTGGTGAGTGAAGCCAGGCAGTTGGAAAGTCCTGGTGAGTGAAGCCAGGCAGTGAGAAAGTCCTAACTGGGATGTTAGGCAGTGTGGAAATCCTGGTGAGTGAAGCCAGGTGAAAGTCCGGGTGAGTGAAGCCAGGCAAGGGAAAATCCAGATGGATCAGGGATGATCGAACATCTGGTGTTGAGGAAAGTCCAAGTAGGTCAAAGGGATTGACCGGACACTTGGCGGGGAATTCTAGCAGGTCAAGGGAGTGACCAGATGCTAGGGATGAAGTACCAATAGGTCAAGGTTGACCGGATATTGGTTTGGAAGGTTTGGGACTTGGTTTGGGCAAAAACCAAGCTCTGGATCGATCAGTCGATCGATACGTTGTATCGATCGGTCCGGTGACCGATCGATAACAAACGTATATGCTCAGGCTTACTGATCGGTTTGGGACCGATCGATGAAGCCTGATCGGTCCCCGGACCGATCAGGACGCTACCACGAGGTGGGATCGGTCCGGGACCGATCAGATTCCACACGAGAGTTGGGCAACTCTGTGATCTTTCTGATCGGGATCAGCATAGAGCCTGATCGGTCCCCACGGCCGATCAGGCAAGACCGATCGGTGGCTTTGATCGGTCTGTCTAACCGTTGCGTAGCAGCTAGTTTCTTCGCCGTCTTCTTCGCGGTATAAAGGGGTCGAGGGCAGATCTTCTTCTTCTTCTTTTCTCCTACTGCTGAAGCTTCTGCTTCAACTGAGCTTTGATTGAGCTCGCCTCCGAAGCTTCGCGTGAGCTTCCAGTCGTCGACCAGCTGCTGCGTTTGGGTTGTGAAGTTGCTGCTTCACCTCCAGTCGACAAGAAAGCAAGCAATTGGTAGAGTGCTATTGTATTCATATTGTATTGCTTTTCTTACTGTTATTGTACTCTTTGTTTGCTGTTGCAAACGTTTGTGGTGAGGTTTCTCCACCCACAAGGAGTATATTGTATTAGCCGGTTCTCCGGGGCCTCATCCACCGACGGATTGACTGGACCCGTCCACCTTACGGACACGCCGAGGAGTAGGAGCCCTAATCTCCGAACCTCGTTACATCCTTGTGTTAAGGTTTGGTTTTCTTCTCTTTCGTTTCTTTGTATTTTCCGCTGCGCTAACACGTTTTGTAGAAAGAAACGACGATTTGGGGTCGGCTATTCACACCCCCCCTCTCTAGCCGAGTACGAACGATCCTAACATCCTCACCCTCACCTGGTACGTCCTCGGCCTCTAGAGCACCAGGAGCAGCAACTGGTGGTGGTCAGCCCTTCCAGGCCAGGATCCCCTTGGCAGTGACCTCTACACCCGCTAATCTAAGGCTACGCTGACCTAACTCATCATAAATAGTAAGTGGGATGAGTGTCCCTCTAGTAATGTTTATCCTAGAGCCGGAGAATATCTGGGTCAGGATATGGAAGTAGGGCATATGAATCACTCCAGATGTAACTGTACTAGATGCAAGAATGATGTTATGAAACATATGTAGAGCTATGTCTATATCTAGGCGCTGGCTGAGGGCGTACAAAAAGAACGAGTGGGATGATCGCATCTTCGAGATATCTCGAGATGAGATGGGTAGAATGCATGCTGTCAGGACTCTGTACATAACATAGTCCTGAACGCGAAGAAGAGTGGACCTGAACTCGGTCAGGCCAAAGGGTCTCTCCTCCCAAAAAAAATGCATGTAGATGTCATCTAAGGTAATGTGGGAAAAGGGATCACCGAAAGGTAGCTCCCTACTCGGGTAACACAAAAATATACACTAGGACTCCCTAAGCTCTTATTGGTTGCTACTCGGAAAACCTAGAGGTTCCACTGTACAAAAATTTTGTACAAAGGTCTGAACCTTATCCAAGCTACCATGTGTTCTTTTAAATTAAATTTTGGATCACCTGCGGAACTTAACACGTTTGATCCAAAACTTAATCTATTTGTTCTTTTAGGTTTTGACTTGGATCTCCTGCGGAACTTAACACGTTTGACCCAAATCACCTTAAGTTATTAATTCCATTAAATATTAATTTCCATAATTGGTTCCCAGTACTGACATGGCGAGGCACATGACCTTCTTGAATATGGGAGCAACCACCACCGACTAGACAAAACCTTTTATGGAAAGCTAATATTTAATTTCCTAAAATAACTTTAGGTTAACCGAAAAGAACAATCAAATCACAAGGAAAAATAAAACAAAAGAACACATCATCGAAAAACATATTCGAAATACTAGAATCGTAAGCCTCTTGTATTTGGTATTATTTCCATAAATAACTAGCATGATGCGGAAAGGAAAAATTACTAGTTATACCTTCTAGAAAGACCTCTTGATCTTCTACCGTATTCCTCTTCTAACCTCGGACGTTGTGTGGGCAACGATCTTCCGAGATGAGAAACCACCAATCACCTTCTTCTTCCTTGCAAGTATCGGCCATCAAAACTTCTTCTAGGATGAAGAGGTTCGGCCACTACCACCATGCTCCAAGGGATGCTAGAAACGAGGCTTGCTTTCTCTCCTTCTTCTCCTTCCTTGATCCGGCCACTAACAAAAGCTCCACCAAGAGATAATTTTCGGCCAACAAGAGGAGAGAAGAGAAATAGGGCCGGCCACCAAAACCAAAGAGGAGAGGAAGGAAAAGAATAAAGATAATTAACCATGAAGCCTTCTCTACCCCCTCTTTTATAATCCTTGGTCTTGGCAAATAAGGAAAATTTAATAAAAATTTTCTTAATTCTTTTTCCATTGAAAATTAAAAATTATTTAATTAAAAATAATTTTATTTTTCAAATACAATGGTCGGCCACCTCAAGCCCCAAATCAAGGAAAGTTTTAATTAAAACAAGAATTAAAACTTCCTAATTTGTTTTCGGAAATTTATAAAATTTCTCCAATAATTTAATCCCTTCATGATTGGTTTATAAAAAGAAAATTTAATAAATTGAAATTTTTCTTTTAAACATGTGGATAAAAAGAAAGTTATCTCTAAAAATTAAAATCTCTTTTAATCTACAAATAAGGAAAGATATCAAATCTTTTCTTAATCTCTTGTAGAAACTTATAAAAGAGAATATTTAATTTTTAAACTTTCTTTTAAATCATGAACATGATTAAAAAGGAAAGTTTTCTTAAAATTTAAAATCCACCTTGTAATCAACAAATAAGGAAAGATTTCAAATTTTAAACTCTCTTTTAAACATGTAGATGATTTACAAATAAGAAAAGTTTTAACCAAAAATTAAAACCATCCTTTTAATCTACAAATAAGGAAAGAGATTAATCTCTTCTCTTAATCTTTTGTAGAAAGCTATAAAAGAAAATTTTTAATTTTTAAACCATGATATCCACATAAGAAATAATTTTAAAAAAAAATCCTTTTTAATATTCTAGTGGCCGACCACCTAAGCTTGGGACCCAAGCTTTGGCCGGCCACCTACATGGCTCATCCACTTGGTCTTGGCCGGCCCTAGCTTGGGTTCCAAGCTAGCTTGGCCGGCCCCATTGGATGGGTAAGAAGGTGGGTATGCGGTGGGTATAAATTTATATATACTAGAGGCTACGATAGGGACCGAGAGGAGGAATTGGTTTTGGTCTCCCGATGAAATTAAGCATCCCGTGTTCATCCCGAACACACAACTTAATTTCATCAATAATAATTCATTCCACTAAAGAACTATTATTGAACTACCGCACCAATCCTAAATTACATTTTGGGCTCCTTCTTATTATGAGTGTGTTAGTCTCCCTGTGTTTAAGATAACAAATGTCCACTAATTAAGTAAGTTACTGACAACTCACTTAATTAATATCTAGCTCCAAGAGTAGTACCACTCAACTTTATCGTCATGTCGGACTAAGTCCACCTGCAGGGTTTAACATGACAATCCTTATGAGCTCCTCTTGGGGACATTCTCAACCTAAATCACTAGGACACAGTTTCCTTCTATAATCAATAACACACACTATAAGTGATATCATTTTCCAACTTATCGGGCTTATTGATTTATCGAACTAAATCTCACCCATTGATAAATTAAAGAAATAAATATCAAATATATGTGCTTGTTATTATATTGGGATTAAGAGCACACACTTCCATAATAACTGAGGTCTTTGTTCCTTTATAAAATCAGTATAAAAGAAACGACCTCTAATGGTCCTACTCAATAAACTCTAAGTGTACTAGTGTAATTATATAGTTAAGATAAACTAATACCTAATTACACTACGACCTTCCAATGATTTGTTCCTTTCCATCTTGGTCGTGAGCTACTGTTTATAATTTATAAGGTACTGATAACATGATCTTCTGTGTGTGACACCACACAGCATGTTATCTACAATATAAATTAATTGAACAACTATATTTATCATAAATGTAGACATTTGACCAATGTGATTCTTATTTCTAGATAAATGTTTATACCAAAAGCTAGCCTTTTAGTATACATTCTAACAATCTCCCACTTATACTAAAAGACTAAGCTGCCATAACTGGTACCATACATCTGATTCCCAAACCGTCAACATGCCCATCAAAAGCTCTTGCCTTAAGGGCTTTAGTGAAAGGATCTTCTAGGTTATCACTTGATGGAATCTAGGCAGCAACAACTTCTTCTCGTTTATACGATTTCTCGTATTGGGTGGTACTTGCGCTCTATTGCGTTTGCTTACCTTATAGACTTATGGTTTCTTCGAGTTTGCTACTGCACCACTATTATTACAATGAATTGTAATAATCTTTGGACAAACCAGAAATCATATCTAAGTCCATCTTGAGGTTATTGAGTCATTTAGCTTTTATGGCTACCTCAGAGGCTTGCCATATACTCAGCTTCTATGGTGGAGTCCAGAAAAACACCTATGCTTATCACTCTTCCATAATTATGACTTTTCCTCCTAAAGTAAACACAAAACCCCGAGGTTGACTTATTATTGTCTTTATCTGATTGGAAGTCAAAATTCGTGCAACCCACATGGACCAAATTAACTGCCTTGTAAGCTAGCATATAATCTCTAGTGCCTCTAAGGTACTTTAATATATGCTTTACTGCAGTCCAATGTCCTTGTCTAGGGTTACTTTGATATCTGTTAACTATGCCCTTGGCAAAGCAGATTTCTGATCTCGTGTATAGCATACATTAGACTGTCTAACTTTCGAAGCATAAAGAACTGCCTACATGTCCTCAATCTCCTTGGATGTCATCGGAGACATCTCTTTAGATAAAGACACTCCATGCTTAAAAGGTAGAAAACCTTTCTTGGAGTTTTGCATGCTAAAACGAGCTTGTTATATAAAGTTTGAGATAAGCACAACATTCTTTTCTTGCGAACCTTGTTCCCAAGAATATGTGCTTATTTACTAAGTCCTTTATAACGAATTGCTTGGACAACCATACCCTTACTTCCGATAACACCTTGATATTGTTTTCAACTATCAAAAATGTAATCTACGTATAGTACAAGAAATACCATCACGTTTCCATCATACCTTTTGTATACACAAGACTTATCCGGTTACTAAATAAATCCATAGGTCTGGATAACTTTGATAAACCGGATGTTCCAAGACCTTTGAAGCTTTGTCTCAGTCCTTAGACTGATTGAACTTGCACACAAGATGCTCTTAGCCCTTTGCAATGAACCCTTCTGGTTGCTTTATATGGATTCTTTCTTCAAGACTTCCATTAAGGAATGTTGTCTTGACATCCATTTGCCAAATAGATAAAAGAATCCAGATAGATTTAAGCATGACTGCCAATGAAAAAGTTTCCTTTTTCATCAAGCCTTGCTTTGAAAGTTTCTACCTTCCTGTCTATCCCTCTTTTCCTATTATAGACCTTTTTATACCCAAAGGCTTTTACACCATTTGGTGGTTCTACTAGCTTCCAGATTTTATTAGAATACATATATTCTAATTCTGTTATTCATTACTCTTTGCCAAGATGCTGCATCTTTATCTTGGAGTGATTCGTCATATGTCTGGAGATCAGGTTCATGTCCTCCAGGGATCGAGTCCAAAAACTCTCCCAAAACATGAATCTTTTTAGGTTGCCTAACAACACTCCCACTACGACGAGGCACTTTCTGCAATTGTGTATCATTTGTGATACGTGTTGTAGTTTCTTGTGATATTTCATCTTGTACAGTTGGTACTAGGTTAGACATGTCCTTTATTATTTCCTTAAGAACAAATTTACTTATGGGCACGTGATTTATTACATAGTCCTTTTCTAAAAATCGGTCATTGATGCTAACAATGACCTTCTGATTTTTAAGACTATAATCCTACTTTCATTTCTCTAGGATAACCCACAAACAAGTGAATTCCTATCCAACTTATCATTATCTCTCTTCAGCATATGTGCTGGACTACCCGAATCCGAATATGCTTCAAAATAGACTTACGCTTATTCAGCAATTCTATATGAGTAGAGAGTTCTAACTTTGGAAGGTACTATGTTCACTTCCATTTCCAGAGTAGATCCTTAAAATGAATTTGGTAATTTTCCAAATAACTCATCATCAATCTACTTATTTCTATAAGAGTCCTATACCTTCCTTTTTCTATACCATTCTGTTGGGGTGTACCAGGTGCAGTTAGTTAGGATTGAATCCCTACTTCTGATAAGTGACTCCTAAATTCTCCCAAAGAGGTACTTGCCACTACGATCTCACCGTAGTGTCTTGATACTTTTACTTTGACTTTTCTCCACATCAGCCTTGTACTTTTTGAACTAATCAAAAACACTTAGTCTTGCGGCACATCAAGTAAATATATTTGTATCTTGAATAGTTGTCTATAAAATAGACGAAATATTCGATACTACCTCTTGTCTGGATAGGATCACACAAATCAGAATGAACCAATTCAAACATATCTTTGGCTCCATACCCCTTAGACTTAAAAGCTTTTTGGTTATTTTTCCTTCCAAGTAAGACTCGCAGGTTGGAAAGATTTCCACTACTAATGAACCAAAAGTTCATCAGCTACCAATGAATCCTACTCAAGTTAATATAACCTAGCCTTAGATGTCAAAGATATAATTGGTTCATTTCCGAAGGTTGCTTCCTCTTAAAGTTAGAAGATGTGTTATAATTTCCATTTATTGCATCGTAGGAGTTATTGGATTATAAATTATCAACCAACATACCAGAATAGATAACTTCTCTATTTTTCTTGATAACAGCTTTGTTATCAAAATAGACACAATATCTATTTATAATAGTTTAGAAACTGAAATCAGGTTCTTTCTAAACTTAGTACGTAAATATAATTACTCAAAAATCCATGTTTTATTCTTATCAAAAGATAAACATCTCCCACTGCAATAGCTACCATTTTTACAGTAGTGCCCATGTGGATGGTGTTTTAATTTTCATTTAGTTGCCGGATTTCCTGGAACCCTGCAATGAATTGTGGACATGATTAATGGCATCTGTATCTACACTCCAGGTTCTGGAAGATAACACCACTAAACATGTTTCAACTAATGAATTAAATACACCTATGTTGTTCTTAGTTCTAAGAAGACAGTCTACCTTAATGTCCAAGTCCTATTTCCAATCATTACAATTGGGACTACTAAGCCTTTTCTATAGTATGACTACTAGAGGATTGACAAATATTTAAATCCTAAGAATCACAAAAATATTTGGTCAAGATCAACTCCTTAAAAATCCCCATGAATTTTGTATGCCACGATAGTGTGGACGTATACAAAATCGAAGAGGAGATTTTATTCATTAATTTTATTATCTCGTCAACTTTACTTTATGACGAATAAAATTAATAGTTGATCTGTCTTTGATCAAATATTTGGTCAAAAACTTTTGAATTTAAAAAATATTGATTCCTCAAACAATATTATTTAAATTCACCAATACCTCAAACACCGTGAATTTTGCATGCCACGTTAGTGTGGACGTATACAAATTCAACATTTGTAAACGGAGGGTTTTAACCCATTAATTTTATTATCTTTTCAACCTAACTTTTTGACAAATAAAATTAATAGTTGGTATCATTTGGTCACACAAATAATAGCAGTGACTCCGATGGGGAGGATACTATTAGATGTGTCTAAGTGTATACCATTACTTGACACTAAGTCCATTAATAAGATTATGCCCCTTCCGTTGGGGAAGATCACACGCTCTTAATTAACTTCCTATAGTCATCCAAAAATGGAAGTCTGTTCTAGTGATCCACAAACAAGCTCATCCGTTATGGAGGAAGGCACTCAGAGCCAACGCGCAAGCTTGTTTGCATCACTTACAAACCAGTAATGGAGACCATGGGATTTACTTAAAAATCCCTCTCCCACTTAGTTATTTATAAATGAGGAATTTTAACTATGCTAGCCTACTAAATATGTAAACTAACATGCACACACAGCACAATATAAAAGAAATAAATAGAAAATCTAATTTTCAACTATTATGGCTTTTATCTCTAGTTGTCCTCTGTGTGTTGTCATCCTAAGCTGCTGCCATATTTGGCCACTGCCACCGGGTCTAGCTGTCGCATCCATCTTGCTCCTAGTTCCGCTGCGCCTCTGGTCCTTAGAAGGTTCCACGCTTTGCAAGATTCGATCCGCGACATAAATAGAATTTTACATTTTGATCCTATATTCCATAAAAGAAATGTACATGCATCTAGATCAAAAATAAAATCCTAATAAAACTAAATACAGCTCCTGCTGTATTTTATAATACAATCATGCACACACAATAAAATACCCTTGACATGTCCAAGGGTTCAATCACACACATAATAACTATAAGCCATAATAGTTGGATTCTGCATCCACAAAGTTAGCACATCCTACTATTATCCTGCCTTAATTATGTATAACATGTGCATAATTAAACTAATACCAAATACACAGAGGCAAAACCTGGCTCTGATACCAATTGTTGGTTGCTACTCGGAAAACCTAGAGGTTCCACTGTACAAAAATTTTGTACAGAGGTCTGAACCTTATCCTAGCTACCATGTGTTCTTTTAAATTAAATTTTGGATCGCCTGTGGAACTTAACACGTTTGATCCAAAACTTAATCTATTTTTTCTTTTAGGTTTTGACTTGGATCTCCTGCGGAACTTAACACGTTCGACCCAAATCACCTTAAGTTATTAATTCCATTAAATATTAATTTCCATAATTGGTTCCCAGTACTGACGTGGCGAGGCACATGACCTTCTTGAATATGGGAGCAACCACCACCGACTAGGCAAAACCTTTTATGGAAAGCTAATATTTAATTTCCTAAAATAACTTTAGGTTAACCGAAAAGAACAATCAAATCACAAGGAAAAGAAAAATAAAAGAACACAACTTCGAAAAACATATTCGAAATACTAGAATCGTAAGCCTCTTGTATTTGGTATTATTTCCATAAATAACTAGCATGATGCGGAAAGAAAAATTACTAGTTATACCTTCTAGAAAGACCTCTTGATCTTCTACCGTATTCCTCTTCTAACCTCGGACGTTGTGTGGGCAACGATCTTCCGAGATGAGAAACCACCAATCACCTTCTTCTTCCTTGCAAGTTTCGGCCATCAAAACTTCTTCTAGGATGAAGAGGTTCGGCCACTACCACCATGCTCCAAGGGATGCTAGAAACGAGGCTTGCTTTCTCTCCTTCTTCTCCTTCCTTGATCCGGACACTAACAAAAGCTCCACCAAGAGATAATTTTCGGCCAACAAGAGGAGAGAAGAGAAATAGGCCGGCCACCAAAACCAAAGAGGAGAGGAAGGAAAAGAATAAAGATAATTAACCATGAAGCCTTCTCTACCCCCTCTTTTATAATCCTTGGTCTTGGCAAATAAGGAAAATTTAATAAAAATTTTCTTAATTCTTTTTCCATTGAAAATTAAAAATTATTTAATTAAAAATAATTTTCTTTTTCAAATACAATGGCCGGCCACCTCAAGCCCCAAATCAAGGAAAGTTTTAATTAAAACAATAATTAAAACTTCCTGATTTGTTTTCGGAAATTTATAAAATTTCTCCAATAATTTAATCCTTTCATGATTGGTTTATAAAAAGGTAATTTAATAAATTAAAATTTTTCTTTTAAACATGTGGATAAAAAGAAAGTTATCTCTAAAAATTAAAATCTCTTTTAATCTACAAATAAGGAAAGATATCAAATCTTTTCTTAATCTCTTGTAGAAATTTATAAAAGAGAATATTTAATTTTTAAACTTTCTTTTAAATCATGAACATGATTAAAAAGGAAAGTTTTCTTAAAATTTAAAATCCACCTTGTAATCAACAAATAAGGAAAGATTTCAAATTTTAAACTCTCTTTTAAACATGTAGATGATTTACAAATAAGAAAAGTTTTAACCAAAAATTAAAACCATCCTTTTAATCTACAAATAAGGAAAGAGATTAATCTCTTCTCTTAATCTTTTGTAGAAAGCTATAAAAGAAAATTTTAATTTTAAACCATGATATCCACATAAGAAATAATAAAAAATCCTTTTAATATTCTAGTGGTGGCCACCTAAGCTTGGGACCCAAGCTTTGGCCGGCCACCAACTTGGCTCATCCACTTGGTCTTGGCCGGCCCCATTGGATGTGTAAGAAGGTGGGTATGCGGTGGGTATAAATCTCTATATACTAGAGGCTACGATAGGGACCGAGAGGAGAATTGGTTTTGGTCTCCCGATGAAATTAAGCATCCCGTGTTCGCCCCGAACACACAACTTAATTTCATCAATAATAATTCATTCCACTAAAGAACTATTATTGAACTACCGCACCAATCCCAAATTACTTTTTGGGCTCCTTCTTATTATGAGTGTGTTAGTCTCCCTGTGTTTAAGATAACAAATGTCCACTAATTAAGTAAGTTACTAACAACTCACTTAATTAATATCTAGCTCCAAGAGTAGTACCACTCAACTTCATCGTCATGTCGGACTAAGTCCACCTGCAGGGTTTAACATGACAATCCTTATGAGCTCCTCTTGGGGACATTCTCAACCTAGATCACTAGGACATAGTTTCCTTCTATAATCAACAACACACACTATAAGTGATATCATTTCCCAACTTATCGGGCTTATTGATTTATCGAACTAAATCTCACCCATTGATAAATTAAAGAAATAAATATCAAATATATGTGTTTGTTATTATATTGGGATTAAGAGCACACACTTCCATAATAACTGAGGTCTTTGTTCCTTTATAAAGTCAGTATAAAAGAAACGACCTCTAATAGTCCTACTCAATACACTCTAAGTGTACTAGTGTAATTATATAGTTAAGATAAACTAATACCTAATTACACTACGACCTTCCAATGATTTGTTCCTTTCCATCTTGGTCGTGAGCTATTGTTTATAATTTATAAGGTACTGATAACATGATCTTCTGTGTGTGACACCACACACCATGTTATCTACAATATAAATTAATTGAACAACTATATTTATCGTAAATTTAGACATTTGACCAATGTGATTCTTATTTCTAGATAAATGTTTATACCGAAAGCTAGGCTTTTAGTATACATTCTAACAGCTCTAAGCAGGTGCGAAGTAGGGAGGGAGTAAACTGAAGGTCAGTACCACCAACTCTGGTGGAATAGGTGCTATCATCAACCTTTTCAAGGTTGTGATAGAACTGGGCACACAGGTCTTGATTGACTGTAGTGGTACAGTCAACCAGTTTATTTAGATGATAGTAGTCTATCATCTGGATTGCGGGTTGACAGAAATGGGATAAAAATTCCCTTTCAATATATCTAGATTTAATAGACTCAAAGGTGAACCTAGCGAAATCTATCCTATGTTGCTCCGAGGGGAATCTAGGGTCCGTGGAAGGGGCCCTAGCCGGTGTAGGATCAACAATACGATGTTTCCTATTTTTGACATTATACAAGAAAAAATAGCAAAACAAGCACGAAATTTATGTAACAGATGATTGAGAAGAGTTTAGAGTATACCTAGGAGGCATTGCAAGGGTTAAAGGAGGAAGAGATGGGTTGAAGGCGCCTTGGTTGGGAAAATTCGCACGAGAATTTGGGTTGTGTTTCGGCAGAAAACGAACAGAAGAAGCTTCTGTTCGTGGCAAAAATGCGGAATGAAGGTTCCTTAAAGGCTCCTTAAGGCGCCTTTGGAGGTGCCTTAAAGACCCCTTAAGACGCCTTAAACAGGTCGACGGGAAATCTCCCGCCGCTGTTGAGGGCGCCTCCATTATGTGGGAGGCGCCTTCGTTCAGGCGCCACGTGTGCCTGCCTTTTTTTTTTATTTAGAATTGAATTAGGTAAGTTAATTTAACTTTAGGTTAATTAAATTTTGAATATATATTTTAAGTTAATTAGTTTTTGAAAAATAATTTTAATTTGAAAAAATAATTTTTAATTTGAAAGATAATTTTAAGTTAATAAATTTTTAAAATAATTTTAAAAGACTTTTTCAGATTAAGTTTTAAAAGATTTTTAAAATGGTTTTTTAAAATAAATTAAGTTTTAAAAGATTTAAAATGATTTTAAAAGTTTTTTTTTCAAATAATTTTGAAATTAAGTTTAAAAGGATTTTTCAAGTAATTTTAAAAATAAGTTTTAGAAGATTTTTAAAATGTTTTTTAAAAGATTTTTCAAATAATTTTGAAAATAAGTTTTAAAAGATTTTTAAAATAATTTTTAAAAGATTTTTCAAATAATTTTGAAATTAAGTTTTTAAGAGATTTTTAAAATGATTTTGAAATTAAGTTTTTAAAAGATTTTTAAAATAATTTTTAAAAAAAAAGATTTTTCAAATAATTTTGAAATTAAGTTTTTAAAAGATTTTTAAAATGATTTTGAAATTAAGTTTTTAAAATATTTTTAAAATGATTTTTTTTTAAAAAAAAGATTTTTCAAATAATTTTGAAATTAAGTTTTTTAAAATGATTTTGAAATTAAGTTTTTTTTAAAGATTTAAAATAATTTTTTAAAAGATTTTTCAAATAATTTTGAAATTAAGTTTTTAAAAGATTTTTAAAAGATTTTTTAAATGATTTTGAAAGGATTTTTAAAATAATTTTGAAATTGAAAAAATAATATTAATTACAAATTTAATTTTCAATTTGAATTTCAAATTTGGTTCTCTTTTAAATATTTATTCCTTAGTCATTGTAATACCCACTAACCTTGTAAGATAAATATATGAATGTGGGATTTTGTCTTAGAAAAATAATAGGAAGTGAGTTGAAGCCAAAAAGGAATAAAATGAAATAAAAAGAAGTGCAGGTTAAGGATTGAACCTTGAACCTCTTATACTATAATTTATAGAATTAATTAGTAGAAACCAATTGGGATAGAGAGAAGATATTGATAGCAAGGAAAGGGAATGCATGATAAAGATAGGAGTAAAGATCTAAGAAGAGAAAGCAAGAAAAGAGCAAGAGAAAGGCAACTTGCCTTCCTCCCTTCCTCTCTCTTTTCCCTCTCTTGCCGTGACCTTAAATGAAGAATTAAGGGGATTCATTCCCCCTTATTTCATCATGAATGATGAGAATAAATTAGAAAATAAAATAAATGAAAGAAAAATAGAAAATGGGTTAAGGGAGAAGGAAAGCAAAAATCAATCTTGCTACCTCTTCCCCCTTAACATAAAAGGGAGCAAGAAAAGAGAAGTTTATTTTTCTCTCATTTTCTCTCATTCTTCCTCTCCCTCACCGAAACCATCAGTCCCCTCTCCTCCATCTTCGGCCCCAAAGCCAAGGTTTCTCCCCTAAGAAAAGCCTAAGATACAAGGAGGACTTAGCAAGGGAATCAAGGGAAAGGAACTAGAAGAAGAGGCTACTTCTTCTATCACCATACCTTAGATCCACAAGCGAAAAGGATGTAAGCTTCCCCTCACCTGTGGTACAAGGCTTTTTATGTGATTTTCGGATTTTATGAGGATTAGAAAACCTAGGAAAGAATTTTAGAAAATTCGGCTAAAGAAAGGGTTTTCAAATTTAGGAAGGTTTAAACAAGTCTTTATTTTATGATATGTTTTCTATGCTATGTAGGAAGGATTTTCTTCATGTTTTTATACCTAATTGATGCTTGATCAGAGGAGTGCCTAACCCTAGAATTTCGGCCAAAAATATTTTAAGGAGGTTAGGGAAAACATGGTGTAACCAAACTAGTACAAGATTCCCTCCATGAACTACTAAGGGTCTTTTATTGGTTTTCTTGCTTGAAAGTTACTTGGAACCAAAAGACATCCATTTATATGTTTCGGCCAAGAAAAAGGGCTTAGGGTTAGGAAGACCTTTAAATTTAAGTAACCATGTTTGTATGATAGAATATAGAGTTCTCTTAAAGAATTGCATGTTGAACATTGTTAGAAATTCATGAACTCTTATTTTAGATTTTCGGCCATGATAAGATGGATAGTTTAGAAAAGCTTGAACAAAATTCTAATATGCTCAAGACCTCTGTGATATCATGATATGAAAGTTGTTTAATGCTCTTATGTTTAATTGGAGTATAGAAAATTTGTTACATGATATATGACATGTAAGATCACAAGGGTCCTAGCTTGTTTATGAACCCACTTTGTATATGATGTTCTTAGTAATTTTTTCCATGAAACTTACTTAGGTTTTCCATGCTTTAGGCCAATTAAAACCTAGTTTAAAGATTGGTAGGTTTCGGCCATGAGGAAAAATAAAAGAAAAAGGGAAAGAAACCTAGGAAGCCTAAGACACAATTCACATGTATGTTTATTATGCTTGTCTTTATACATGCTATGAAACTTGTATGATTTCTTATGCTTTTAGGCTATTTGAAGCAAGTTTATATACTGTTGAGTTTCGGCCAAGTAGGGTTTAAAAGACCTAGAGGCCTTAGAAATGAAACCAAAGGTGTTAAAAATGCTTCTTATGGAAATATGATAATGTGTTGATTGTGTCACATGCTTGTACAATTTTTCCATGACCTAAATGGACCATTGTATGTTTCGGCCATGAAGGGATAGAGGCCCTAGAAATCCTAGAACAAAAATTAAATATGCTTATGTCACTCTACATGAAATATGATAAGTAGAAAGACAAAGTTCCTATGCTATATGCTGTTTAATGACCTATTTGAGGCTAGGGTAAGTTTCGGCCATACATATTGTATAATGTCTTGTTATGAATTTATACATGATGTTAGTTCAAGTTTACATGATTGTATATTTGTTTTTAGCCTAATGAACACTTGTTAGAAGTTTGACCATGACATATGTTAAGGGCTTGAAGGACTTAGGAACTAGCTCAATATGCTTACTATGTTACTTGGAAAAAAATGCTATAAATGTGGTTTAAGGTTTCCATGCTTTCATGACATTTGGGACCTTGTTTCACACCTGATAGGGTTCGGCCACATGAGTTTAGGGACTTGGAGAACTTAGAAACCAAGTTAATCATGCTTATAATGCTTCCTATGAAATTTATGTAATGATAATTTAGGTTCCACATGCTTGGAGGTTGATTTTACCTAAATTGAGATCGAAAGGGGTTCGGCCATGATAAGAACCCAAGGGATTAGGAAGCTTAGAACCCAAGTTAACTATGTTACCATGTTTCTTATGTTAGTATAATCACATGATACACCCTTATGCTTAAACATGTATGCTTGTGATTTATACTTTCCATGATATGATATGTGCTTAGAAATATGCATGCTTTGATGATATGTTATGTGCTTAAAATATGCATGTTTCTATGATATGATACGTGTTTAGAAATATGCATGCTTTGATGATATGTTATGTGCTTAGAATATGCATGCTTGATGATATGCTATATGCTTAGAATATGCATGTTTTCATGATATGATATGTGTTTAGAAATATGCATGCTTTGATGATATGTTACGTGCTTAGAATATGCATGCTTGATGATATGCTATATGCTTAGAATATGCATGCTTTTTATGATATGCTATGTGGAAGGAAATATGCATACTTTGATGATATGCTATATGCTTAAAATATGTATGCTTTTATGATATGCATGTTAATATGATGTATGCCTAAGTGATGCATACTTTTATGACATGATGTATGCCTAAGTGATGCATACTTTTATATGATGTATGCCTAAGTGATGCATACTTTTATGACATGATGTATGCCTAAGTGATGATATGTATAAATATGACATGTATTTTACTTTGAATGGCTTGTACCAAAAGGGTGGGCTCCTTATGCGCCCCTAGGTCGAATTACGGGCCTAGTAAAGGGTGAGCTCCTTACGTGCCCCTAGGCCGAGCTACGGGCCTAGTTTCCTAGTAGGATCAAGACTAGCTACCTTGGATCTACTTAGGATGCGCGCATTATGTATGTATGTGGTACTAAGCCGGGGCCCTGAATATGTTGATATTACGTTCAAGTATATATGTAAGAAGAAATGGTTTTAAAGATCATGAGACATACACATGTTTTTCGGATACATGTTTTCAAAATCATATTGCATATACCTTATGATCATGTTGTGATGATGATATGATCTATGATATGCCATGATTAGATATGATTATGTTATGTTTCATGCTATGCTTGATATGCCATGCTACCTTATGATGATGCTATGATATGCCATGATTAGATATGATTATGTTATGTATCATGCTATGCTTTAAGAGATGATATGTCATGATTAGTTATGATTTTTGTTATGTTGCATGATATGCTTAAAGAGTATGATATGTTATGTCATGACTAGTTGAGATCATGTTATGTTGAAATATTCTTTGATCATATAATGATTTTCGATTTTAGTGAGTAGGAAAGGAACTTACTGAGCCATGAGTGCTCACAGCTTACTTTTCCTTGTACCGCAGATAAAGGAAAAAGCTGGATGTGCTAAAGGAGCAGCAGGAGAGGCAAGGAGATGTGTGTGGCGTGGCTAGGCAACCAAATAAGAACCTGCTTTAAGAACTTTTAAGAATTACGCTTTGGTTTCATAAATTGTAGTCTAAATGGGTGACTTGATGTTATGTTTATATTTATCTTGTTATCATGTTATGGAAACCATATTAGTGTAGTTCGGATATGCAAACAAAAGAAAAGTTTTATTAATCTAAGAAAAATTATTTTAAGTCTTCCGCTGTAATATGTACGTAGAGTATCGTAGCCCCGTCCCTTAGGGTTAGCAGGGAGGGCGGGCGTTACAGTCATCTCACCCCGATCTAAATTTTCAATCAAGTAATTCTACAATTTTTGTGAGATGAATTAGGTTCAATTTTAGGGTTTAGTTTAACTTTGTATTAGATTCAGGTTTAGCTTTGGGTTCAACAAGTAGGCGTTCTTTGGATAAACTTCTGGGCTATGGTGAGTCACAAGGACATCATTAAAGTAACCATGCCTTCGAGGTTTTCCAAATAGTCCTACCCATTGAACTTAATACAAAACCTTGGTCTAACTAGTTAGGATCCATAAAGGGTAGCTTCGGTCAGTTCGACTTAGCCAAATGCACCAGGTCGAAGTCATATCTTCCTAGACATGCGATGACTAAGTTTACCCAACATACTTTCATCCAATACTTTACCTGTATCGTGGGTCAAGTTAAACCTAACTCCTTTTAATCTAACCTTAATTACCCTGCCGGATGGTCTACTCTTATTTACCTATTTTGGGTAGATTAAGTTGGGTTACCCAGTCGGGTAGTTTAGTTGGGGGTGCCAGCTATTCTGGATCCTCCTTCTATTTTTTATTTGATTTAAATTGAATTTGAATTAATTTCGAATTGAATTTAATTGAATTTTGAATTTTGAATTTTATTTTAATTGAATTTTGAATTTTAATTTAATTTCAAAATTTTAATTTAATTTTGAATTTTAATTTAATTTTGAATTTTTAATAAATTTTTAATTTTTAATTTAATTTCAATTTTTTTTAATTTAATTTTGAATTTTTTAATGAATTTTTAATTAAGTTCGTTTTATTAATATCATTTTTCTTTTTGCTCCCCCTGGATCATAGCCTCGATATGGTCTATCGAGGTAGTGTATTTGATTCTTCGGGATCCAATATAGACCAAGTCCAACTTGATTAATCAATTTGGATTTGGGGACCCATGCTTGGACTGTTTTTCTATTTGTTCTTTCTACAAGAGATAAGTAATATTTATATTTCCTTTTTTGTTTAAATCCTAGACCAGTTCTATTGTAAACGGCTCTTTATGTCCCAAGAATTAGGTCAAGATTCTTGGAACCTAAAGAAAACAGTTCTAGAGTTTCCTCCAGATCCTTGACTTGAGTTTTCAGGCTGAAATTCTCTTCCTCAAGTTTTTGGGCTTGAGTTGAGTTTCCAGTCTGAACTGGTTCAGTCAAAGATTCGGAGTTAGTCACTTTTTTAAGGACTTCTATTTCGATTAGAAGTGACTTAATTCTAAGTTTTGATTTAGCTAACTTTCGAAATAAATAATTAACTAGATTATTAAGTCTAGAAATACTCACAGCGGGGCCTGGCCCTTCGGAAACGGATACGGATCCGTGGCTTCGCTCGGACTCGGCCTCCGACTCGCTCTCGCTCTCGGACACGTCGATCTGGTCCCGGGCCATCAGTGCGAGGAGACTCGTCTGATCGAGTTCGTCGTCGGTATCTTCTTCTGAGGATTCGTCCCATGTCGCCTTCAGGGCCTTATTCTTTCACTTCTTTGCATCCTTCATACTTGGGCAGTTGGCCTTGATGTGCCCCTTCTGGTTGCACCCGTAGCAGATAACCTCGAACTTACCCTTCGAACTCGGTTGAACCTCCTTGGATTGTACTGCCTTCTTTAGATCTCTCTTGTTGAAGCCCTTCTTCTTCTTGTAGAGCTTCTTTACGAGGTTTACGAGCTCGGTTGTTAATTCATTGTCTTCATTGTCTGAGTCAGGTTCTTCTTCCGACTCTGGTTCAGCTCTTCGTCGTGATCTCGGTTCGCGTGTTCAACTGGTACCTCCAACCAAAGCAACCCCCTTCTCGGTTGGCTGTGCATTAGTCTGCTCGTGAAGTTCGAATTCCGAAAACAATTCATCTAATTTAATACAAGATAGATCCTTAGAGACTTTGTAGGCATCTACCATTGATGCCCACAATGTGCTCCTTGGAAACGAGTTAAGAGCGTACCTTATGATATCCCTATTTTCTACCTTCTGCCCGATTCCGTGGAGGGAGTTGAGGATGTCTTGAATTCTTGCGTGCAATGAACTCGCCGTCTCACCTTCCTGCATCTTTAGATTATACAATTTATTAAGCAACAAGTCACGTTTACTTACTTTTGTGTCGGAGGTTCCCTCGTGGAGTTCGATCAGCTTCTCCCAGAGCTCCTTTGCTAATGTGAACGGGCCAACTCGATTGAGATCCTCCTTGGTCAGTCCGCACTGGAGGGTGCAGGTCGCTTTGGCATCAGCTTCCACCTTCTTGATTATGGTCGGTTCCCATTTTTCGCAGGGTGTTGGCTTGCCGTCTTCGTCGGATGGGAGTTGAAGTCCAGTCTTGACGATCATCCATGTCTCGAACTAGGTTTTGAGGAATGTTTCCATTCGCCCCTTTCAGTACCCGAAGTCTTCTCCGGTGAAAAGCGGGGGATGAACGGTGCTATAACCCTCTTGATGGGCCATTTGAACTTCTGCACGACAAAAACAACGAAAATTTGTTCCAAGACTAAGTCTTGGTTTAGTAGTGCGGGAATAATTTAAAAGAAAATGTACTCGAGTCGTGTTACACCAACTTCGAGCAAAAATCGATTCGAGAAAAGAATTAGAATATAGCTATAAAGCTAAATTCTAATTGACTCCGAAAAATCTGAAAATACCACAAAAATTTATTTTGAAAGGTGGTTGCACCGATTCAAAACGACCCCGCTCTGATACCAATTGTTGGATCGAGAAGCGCTAGAGGGGGTGAATAGCGCTCATGGCTATTTCAACGATTTAAAACTACGAGTAGAAACGCAGCGGAATAAAGAGAACAATCAAACACAGAGACACGCGGAATTACTTCGTTCGGAGCCTGTGACGACTCCTACTCGAAGGCCCGCGATCCTTGATCGCTTTCCGTGGGCAACAACTATAAGCTCGAATAGAGTACAGGTATTACAATTAAATACAATTGAAAAATGACAGTTATACTAACAACAGTATAGTAATCTGTAGATTCGGAGCTCCGGGTCGTTGGTGTCAAGTCGCAGCACTTCCGGATCATCTTGTTAGCAGCTAGTTGCAAAGGGATCGCTTAGAATTCGTTGTAGAGAGCTGCTGGTCGAGACCCTCTTATAAAGGGTGTTCAAGGCGCCTTGAAAGTCATCCAAGGCACCTGCATGCTAGCCGAGTCACACGCTGAGATAAGGGTTGAACTGGTCGAACCTTATCAGGTTCAAGGTGCCTTCTTTGCTCTCCAAGGCGCCTTCATCCACCAGTCCAAGGCGCCTTGAGCTTCCTTCAAGGCGCCTCCAAGCCTGCTTCGCAGCCAGCTCATCGTTTGCACCCGAGACGCCTCCAAGCTCCATGGAGGCGCCTCGGACACTTTTTATCCGAGGCTTAACCTTGTTCTTTCGTACCTTCAAGACATGTTAGATCTAAAACGCAAACATATCCTGCAAAACAAAAGTTAGCACATATAATATCATAAATATGAAGTTTGACAGTCATCGGACTGTCCGGGTCTGACTTCGAATTTCCGACTGGAAACCCTAGGTCGACTCGACGCCTACTGTTCCCTCTACGGGGAATGCATCCTCACCTACTCCACTCAGGAGTTTTACCTGTTGCCAGTGCGATCCTCTAGATCGACTGGACTTTTGCTCGGTGCTCGATGCTTTCGGACTTTCTGCTGGACTTCCGCTTCCTGACTGGTCCAGTCTTTCACCTGGTTCGCGACACCAGGACTTTCCACCTAGGGTTACCCCCCTAGGACTTTTTCCTAAAGCACTCGACCCACCAAGACTTTCCGCATAGGGTTACCACCCCCTAGGGTTTTCACCTTGCCTAGCCAAAGTTAGGGCTTTTGCCTAAGTACACTTAGGACTTTCCTGCAATCTCATTCAGACTGTTAGATCACCACACACCTTAACTTCGAATCCTTTGCCATTATCAAAACTCAGGTTCAATCGTCGGATGCTTCCCGCATCAACAGCTATGTTTACCAAACTCACAACTAGCAATAATTTTCTTTTTACTCCGATTCTTATGTTGTTAGTCCATTAATCATCTGAAAAGTATTACATAAAGTCTCCCTGTGTATAGTAACAAATTCATTAATCCATTGATCTTTCTTTCATCCTTGATCCCTAATTCTGCCATTAATGAATTGATGGGTCTCCAAAAATCTATTAATTTCAAATTTTATAAGCATTGAATTATTAATAGGGATTGGGGCTTGTTAGCTGCATCAACAATAGCACAGATATACGTTGTACGGCTGTAACACCTCACTTCTCTAGAGTTGCTGCTACAATGTATAGCAGCTAATCCGCACTAACTGCTACACAGTATAGCAGCTACTTATGAGAAGCTGCTACATGTTGTAGCAACTCGCTTTAATATTGGATCTTGATAAAATTTGACTTATAATTGTCTTTGTTATACTGGATCTTGATAGGTAGCTGTTAGAACATGAAGTATGTGTTGTAATAGTTGCAGACCAGCATCTGCTACAACATCAACTTGATTAAAATTAAATTTCACCAACTCCTTCCATTGCATTTAATGTGTTATCTGGAAATGATTTTTCAGTTGCTACAATGGTATTTATGACTACCACACACTAGCTATTACAACGTGGACCTCATGTTCTTTGTTCATGAGCTTGATCAAGACTCACGAGTCCTCTTTAATTTACCACATCATGATATGAGAACATGCTTAAGAAATAAAATAGGAATAATATATACAAAAATAATTTTATTAGGTGATTAAAAATATTGGAGAACAAATTCAAGCAGTGTTTAACATCTACCCACAGAATAATCACAACAACTAGTTGACAGTTGCTGCTACATCATGTAGCAGCTACTAAGGAGTAAGAAATCAAGGTGTAGCAGCTATAAAATACATTTATACCTTTCTTGATAAAATATTGTCAATAAATTTACATTTCTATTATATCATAAGTCTAATATTAAACATAGTGTTCAGAACTACCATGAGTGCTCACATTATTCTCATAAGTTGTACAATGTCATTTTCATATTGGCCGAGCTGCGTCCACAGTCTTCTCCATGAGCGATCACCCTTAATCAACATACAGAGTGTTGTGAACACCAAACAACTTATATTTTTTTCCATGTCCCTCGTATCCTTTGGTCGTGGATGGGAAAAGTTCGTCGAGGCGATCATCCTCTCCCTAATCCAGGAGTATTCTTTAGGGCATTGCTGGGGCTCTTCATCGCCAACACAGAATATTGGGCGAACTTAAACCACTCCATGAGTGGCCTAACCTCATTAACATACACTCATCGGGGCTAGACGCTAGTGGTCACTTTAAAGAAATTCCTTTACGAATATGGAAGCTTACACTAGACCGTGGAAGGCAACAAGACCGCTTTGTCATTCCTGATTTGGGAGCAAGATACACTTCAAGATTTACAGTGGATGCCATGAAAGAAATGACGAAGGTGGTGTCGAGAAAATATCGGCAATCCATGAATAAGCTACTCATTTCCATTGGGATTTCATGAACGGAGCCACCCTCTGTTATATAGGAACACAGCGGCACTATACAATTCAATATGGGAATAAGTGTATTCTGTTGGATTGAGACCACGCTAGAGGGGGGGTGAATAGCACTCGTGGCTATTTTGTACGTTTATCGGAATCGTGAAACTATCGGAGTTAAAGCAGCGGAATTAAAACAAAGAAACACAAACAGAAGGACACAGAGAATTTACTTCGTTCGGAGCCTAAGGCGACTCCTACTCGAAGGCCCGCTATCCTTGATCGCTTCCGGTGGGCAACAACTATAAGCTCGATAGAAATTACAAGTTACAATGAAAGTATTGAAATAACTTTGTACCAACAACTTAAGAAAGAAGAAGAATGGAGCTCCGGGTCGTCGGAATGTCGCAGCAGCACTTCGGAATGACTTTGTTAGCAGCACGTTGAAGAAGGAAATCTTAGAACTTGATGTCTTGAAGTGCTGGTCGAAACCCCCCTATAAAGGGTGTTCAAGGCACCTTGAAAGCTGTTCAAGGCGCCTCCATGCTGCCGAGTCTTCCGCGTGGATCAAATCTGATCTGGTCGAACTTCATCCCTTTAAGGCGCCTTATGCCCTGCGCAAGGCGTCTTCCAAGGCGCCTTATACCCTCACCAAGGCGCCTCCATTGAAGCTTCGCAGCTAGGTCATCTTTTGCACCCGAGGTGCCTCCAAGCTCCATGGAGGCGCCTCGGACACTGTTCATCCGAGGCAAATCTTCGTTATTTTGTACCTGCAAGACATGTTAGTCCCAAACAACATCCTGCAACACAAAGTTAGCACAAAATAACAGTATGAATAATAACGAATGTTTATGACAGTCTCCGGACTATCCGGGTCTGACTTCGGATTTCCAACCGGAAACCCTAGGTCGACCCGACGCCTACTGTTCCCTCTACGGGGAACGCGTCCTCACCTACTCCACTCAGGATATTTACCTGATGCCAGTCCGGTCCTCCAGACCGACTGGACTTTCCGCTTAGGGTTACCACCCCCTAGGACCTAAGGTTACTGCCCCCTAAGATTTTTCTCCACCTAGGGTTACCACCCCCTAGGACCTAAGGTTGCCGCCCCTTAGGATTTTCTTCCACCTAGGGTTACCGCCCCCTAGGACCTAAGGTTGCCGCCCCTTAGGGTTTTCCTCCACCTAGGGTTACCGCCCCTAGGACCTAAGGTTGCCACCCCTTAGGATTTTCCTTCACCTAGGGTTACCACCCCATAGGACCTAAGGTTACCCCCCTTAGGATTTTCCCCTGCCTAACCGCAGTTAGGACTTTCCTGAAACCTTATTTAACCACGTTAGATAACAAGGAATCTTAACTTTGAATCCCTTTGCCATTATCAAAACTGAGGTTTGATCGTCGGATGCTTACTGCACCAACATATTCACGAGGCCACAGTTGCCCTTCTGAGAAAGCAGGATTTTACCAGTAGTCACAGGTCATGATTTATGATAGCTATGACTAGTTATATAGGTTATAATAGCTATGAGCGGTCATTCTACGGACGATGAAAGAGTAATGGACCAGATTTAGTAAGTTGTCATTAATTAATTTATGTGTCTCTATAAATTCATTAATTTTAATTTATAGAAGTGACCATTGAATTATTAATACAGATTAGGGCTTGTTAGCTGTATTGGCAGTAGTTGCTACACGTTGTAGTAACTCACATCTCTGGAGTAGCTACTGCAATTTGTATCAGCTAAGTCACACCAACTGCAACACAGTGTAGCATCTAGTCTTGAGAAGCTGCTACACATTGTAGTAGCTTCTACTGACTAGCTGCTATAGGTTGTATCCATGATTATCTTTATCAGACGTCTCGGGTGATAAATTGGTAATTAATTCTGTAGCTAGCTGCTACAACGCTGTAGCTGCTACTTGGAATGATAGTTGATATAACTCTGTAGTAGCTAACTCAATGGTTAGTTGCTACAACGTTGTAGCAGCTACTTGGAATGATAGCTGCTATACCTCTGTAGCAGCTACTTGAAATGATAACTGCTACAACAATATAGCAGCTACTATCATGGTAGAGTATACATTATATGCACGGAAGGAATCAAGGCCCGACGGTTGGTTATCCTTGTCTTTACTATCTGTCTTATCTTTTCATAGGTTTTGATAAGTTGTACTATCTATAATTTGATGACCTATTTTTATGGTATTAGAAAGACGCTCTGGTTTAACTTGTCTTTATCAAGAGTTAATGATGTTAGAACTCATTTTCCTATAAATTGTCTATCAACCTAACTCACTCTTTCACACTACCTAGCCCTTTGTTCTCTTATACATTGGGTTTATTGTAGCTGTTCAAGGAACATGTCTTGCTTTAGCAGGAAGACGAAACCCACTCTAGGTGGTGTTAAAGAACCCCCTATTGAAGAGGATTCAAGCTCTACGTCTTCTTCTTTTGAAAGACCATCTCTATTAGTAAACTCGTCCGCTTCTTGGTTTGTATTATCCATTCTTCTTCTATTATATATATCTTTCTTTCCTTGAATTTATGAATTTTCTAAAATAATTTTAACAGGTATCTCAGTCTAGCCATGGAACGTCATGTTGTTTATGGATATATTAAGATTCTCACAGAACAACAGAACAAAGCGAGGAAGGAGTTGGAAGCTGCCCTTTTCCGAGAGAAAAAGAGCCAAACTGAACTTGTGCAGTTGTGACGACAACTATCCCAAGTTAATGGAGCATGAGAGGATGCTATAAATCAAATGAATGAGTGAAATATCATTCTTTGTGAGGTTCAACCTAACATCTCCCTAGCGATGCTGCCCTTCTACGAGAGAAAAAGAATCAAACTGAATTTGTCCAAGTGTGACGATAACTATGTTGGGACCTTAGATGGCTAGAGGGGGGTGAATAGCCTCTTTGAAAAAAAACACTAAACAACAATTTCTTCAAGAACTTTGTTAGCACAGCGGAATTAGAAAACTAAAACAAGAAAACACAGCACACTAACTCAGAGATTTACGAGGTTCGGGGATAACTTGCCCCTACTCCTCGGCGTGTCCGTAAGGTGGACGAATCCTCTTGATCTTTCGGTAGATCACACCCCGGAAGCTATCCGGCTAAAGGATTCTCCTTCTCGGTGGAGTAACCTCTCCACAAAGTCTTTAACAGCAGTAAGAAATTAAGCACAAGACTTACAGTAGTGGCTCAAGTGAAATGATCAAAGGAAGCTCACAGCCACAATCAGCGAAGAACAAGCGCACTGTTCAATCTTCCAGAGAGTTTTTTTTTCACAGTGTTTTTCACAGCAAGAGCACAAAAAGCATTATCCCGAGAGCCTCTCCTCTCCACCTTCATATGCCTCTCTGCTCTGTAACGGATCTCTGCCAAACCTGCAGCAAATCCCTGCAAATCCCTGCAACCGTCCACGACGTCGCCAATCACACTTCTTCCTTGTCTGATTGTCTCAGCTCCCACCAATGGCATCATCGTTTCCACTGGTACCTCTGAGCTTGAACCTATCAGCACAAGTCAAGCTGATTTCGACCAAACGGCTGCCAGCAGATCGCAAACGAGACGTTGCTACCAAAACTGGTTTGTCCGCAGCGAGACACAGCAAAAGCCTTTTGTTGCCTTCTACTAATGATCCTTAATTTGAATTCACCCAACATCGTAATCTGTAACCTGAAACTTCGAGAAAACTTGCAGCAGATGGTTAGAAACGAAATAGGTAAAAGCAATTGCGAATCAGAAACAATAAGAGAAAGCGCATGCAAAACAAGCCATCTGTGGATCGGTGCGCCGATCCATGTTTTCTGATCATCTCGATCGGTGCGGACCGATCGGAACTATCTGATCGGTCCCGGACCGATCGAGCCGCTCTGTGCCCTGCTGAATCGATCTGCGGACCGATCGGAACTAATCTGATCGGTCCCGACCGATCAGATGTCGCCGTCCGGTGCTTAAAGCCTCCGATCGGTCTCGGACCGATCGGTGAAATCTCGATGAACTGCGATTGATTTCGATCGGTCCGACCGATCGACCTGATCGATTTCGATCGATCCGCGAGCCGTCGATGGCGACCGCGATTAATTCTGATCGGTCGGCGGACCGATCCAGTTTCCTGGATCGATGCGCCGATCCGACTGACTCGGGTCGAGCCCTCTCGACCTAGTCCGGAGGAACGAGCTCCCTAGCTCTCTCCGACTTGCATGCCAAGCTTCCTTCTTGGACTTTTCAACACGGATGTCCGATCACCCTTGATCCATCTGGATTTTCCCTGCCCGGCTTCACTCACCGGGACTTGCACCTAGCTTCACTCACTAGGGTTTTACCGGCTTCACCAGGATTTCCAATCTGGCTTCACTCACCAGGACTTTCCAACTGCCTAACATCCCAGTTAGGACTTTCTCAATCAGGTCAACCTAGTCAACCTAGATTAGTAATTAATCTGAGTTAAATATCTGATACAAACTTAAATCAGTGTCAACAGCAAAACAACATCCAGGTCAGACTGTATCAACAATCTCCCCCTTTTTGTTGTTTGACAACACGATTTAAGTTTAGATCAGAAATGCTCATTTACCCATAATTTTAGGGAAATCGGGATCCTCCCCCTAAGACGGATACACCACCAAGTCAATGACGGGAATCAAGATCCTTCCCGTTATCCTCTCCCCTAAAATCAAGCTTTCATACATTTCTAAACTTAGGTATCCTCTCCCCCTTTGTCAAACACCGAAAAGGTGCAAATGAGGTGACAAAAACTCAAAAGGCTCCCCCTTAATCCATACTGCCTTCTCTTAACTGACCTAGAGTTCCCTCTAAGGTCACAATACGACAGTAAGAAAGACAAAAGATACAATCAAATCATGGCATAGGAACAGCATATATAAAAAAAAACATAGAAAATGAAGCATAATAAGGAGCAAGCAAATATAAAACCGAGGAGCATAAATATATGAGTAGCATCAGAAGTACAAATATCCAGGTCAGACTAACACATAGCATCCAAAATACATACAGACTAGGTGACACACAGACTACATCAATCAACGTCCTCAACATGAGGAGCATCATCATCATCGGCAGGAAGGGTGAAATCCTGAGGCAGCACGCTGGAGGATGGATAGCCTGGGTAAGACTGCGGAGGCGGGTAGCGTGCCATCCATCCGAGTAGCAACTGCTGTGTCACCACCTGATGACTACGCATATCATCGAAGCGCTGGTCAATATGCCCGCGCAGGTCATCGTAGCGCTGGTCTATCCGAATACGTAGTCCATCGAACTC
Organism: Zingiber officinale; assembly: GCF_018446385.1. Classification (NCBI taxonomy): domain Eukaryota; kingdom Viridiplantae; phylum Streptophyta; class Magnoliopsida; order Zingiberales; family Zingiberaceae; genus Zingiber; species Zingiber officinale. The sequence continues at coordinate 38,083,300 of NC_056007.1, read as the reverse complement.
AGCAGCCACCATCTCCTCGTGTCGATCAAAGCGACTCTCCAGCTCGGCGATCTGCTAGCGCAGATCAGGATCCGCCTCGCCAATGTCAGCAGGAGGAGCAGCTGCAACCTGTCGTGGAGGTCCCCGTGGTAACTCACCTAAAGCTCTTCCATCCTTCCACTGAACATCCCCATTTCGCCCTATGATTCCAGACTTGGAAAATGCCCTTTTTCCAAGTCGGCAATCCTGCCTGACCATTTTGATTGTTCTACCCTTAGAGACATCAACCTGAAGGGTCTCAAGTCAATCAGTAATTATATGCCCATAAGGCATATAAATAGTGAAGCCGCTAGGCTGAGAATAGGATATGATTGAGGAGTAGATGCTCGACATGATATCAAAATCGAGACGCCGACGCAAACCATAGAGCATAAGACAATGATATGATCGGATCTCAGATAAGGGTTTAGATGTGATAGGTAGAAGGCAGTTCGTGACAATTTTAAAAAGAATGTAATCTTGAGGAGATAATCTCAAGGCTGCAAAAGTAGGGAAGTCAACATCTAGCTCATCTAGCCCTTGTCTAGGCTGTCTGAAGAAGTACTCATATATGTCGTCAGATGAGATATCAAACGGTGGAAGTAATTGTTCTGGTAAGTCAGGAAATATCGAAAAAACCTCACCGGAACACCTCCGACAATCGAGATACTCAAAGAAAGATGAGATACTGAAATCAAGAGTCCGCTTAGCAACTCTTGTTTTAAAACCTTGATCACTAGTCTCATGAAGGTTATTATAGAACTCAGAGACCAGGTCATAGTTGATATCTCGTTCCAAGTAGACTAGTGAATCGAGTTTGTAGTATGCTATGATTTCGGACACTTGTGGGCAAAATTCGTCCATGAATTTTCTATCCACGGACCTACAAGGGAGTAATTTGAAAGTCCTTTGTTGAAAAGCTTGCTCAGACTGGCGGTTTGGGAATCTACTGGAACTAGCTGGTTGGGGTCGAGAGGGAGCAGGAGAAGTTTTGGATTTGGATTTCTTGGTTGATTCCTTAGAGGTTCCCTCACCATCAGTGGGTTTCTTCCTAAGGGGATTCAATGTGGTAAAATGGGGCAATGAGTGAGCACCGGAGCCACCAACAAATAAGAACCGAGACAAACACAACAACAGAAGATGAGAAATGAAAACACAATGCCAAGTTCTATAGAGGTAGGAGTTACCTTGGAGCCATGGAACTCTCGGCTAGGGCTTCCGAGGGCTGGAGCTTCGGCGTGCAAGGAGAAGAGAAAAGGGAGGACTGGTGGGGAGAGTCGGCTAGGGTTCGCGTGAATGAGGGAAAGAAGGGATCGGGAGGTTTTAAGGGTTAAGATAGGTGTACAGTGAAGAAAGGATCGGACGGTTGTCCGATCAGAAGGTGATCAGTAGCATTCAGCGAAGCTGATCGGTCCCCGGACCGATCAGGGAACTTCCTGATCGGTCCGTAGACCGATCAGAGATCGATCAGAAAGGTTGAAGAGGTTGAGACTCTCCTGATCGGTCCCTGGACCGATCAGATGTGAATCGTCGCGTGAGATCCTCCTGACCGGTCCCTGGACCGATCAGATGTGTCGCGTGAGATCCTCCTGATCGGTCCCTGGACCGATCAGATGTGTCGCGTGCGAACCTCCTGATCGGTCACTGGACCGATCAGTGAGCCAACAGAAAGCACGAAGATATCTGGAGGACCCCTGATCGGACTGTGGACCGATCAGAGAGTCTCCTGATCGGTCGTGAGACCGATCAGTGTCTGATAATTCAGATTTCTGATATCTGAATTCGAGCAACTGATTTCGCAGTCGTTTCTCTCGAGAATTCTGAAAATTCAGAACTTCTCAAATTCAGAACACAGAACTTAAACATCTACGAACAAGAACATTTCCTAATTGCAAGCTCTGAAAGTCCTAACATTCTAGGTTTTTTTTTTTATTAAGTTACAAGTTAGTTTCAGACATTTCAGAGTTTCAAAACCTGAAATATCCAACCCTGTCATGTTTAGTTTCAAATTTATCAAAATATATCCTAAATTACTATTCTTACATTATCAACTCATCTTATCATTAAAGATACCAATCCAAAGTGTCAATCAACACATCAATCATGATTAGATAATTTCTAGACAAAAGTCCAACCAAGATTCCTTGGTTGGAATATATGAGTAAGATCTAGGAGTCAAATACACATGAATTATGTAATGACCTTCCCCATACTCAATTTATGTCTCTTCAACCTACTTATTCAAGGGATGCATAATACATTTTGAATAAATTGGTTGTTCCTAGCATCTCACCCCATTTCTAGCAAACAAAAACAATTTGTTAAACCTTATCGTTTGTGTGAGATGTCCCCAAATTGCCCAAATCAGTTTCCCAATTACTCTTGTCATTTTAATAGTCCTTATTGATCATGGTGAAGTTCTAATGACCTAAGGAGTCAAACACATTCCCAACTCCCTCCTTAAATGACTAAATTCATTCTCCGGAAGGGGTTTTGTGAAGATATCGGCTAGGTTTGACTTTGACTCCACATATGTGAGCACAATTTCTCCCCTAGCTACGTGATCTCTTATGAAGTGATGACGCACTTCAATGTGTTTGGTCCTCGAATGATGGACTGGATTTTTAGTTAGGTTGATTGTGCTAATGTTGTCGCATAGCACTTGTACACCCTTATAAGAGAGTCCATAATCCTCTAGGGTGTGTATCATCCACAACAACTGTGATACACTCTCTCCCATGGCAATATATTCAGCCTCGGTCGTGGAGAGAGCAACACAATGTTGCTTCCGACTTGACCAACTAACTAAACATGAACCTAAAAATTGGCAACCCCCACTCGTACTTTTCCGATCCAATTTGCACCCAGCATAATCGGAGTCGGTATAACCTATCAAGTCAAATGATTCAGTACGAGGGTACCAAAGACCTACTCTAATTGTGCCTTTAAGGTATCTCAGAATTCTCTTAACTGCAATTAAGTGAGATTCCTTGGCACAGACTTGATACCTAGCGCACATGCCCACAGCAAAGAGTATGTCCGGTCGACTAGCTGTGAGATATAGAAGACTACCGATCATGCTTCTATATTGCGTTAGATCAACTGATTTTCCACTCTCATCATTGTCAAGACGAGTGCTCGTCGCCATAGGAGTGGATACTTCCTTAGAATCACTCATTTTGAATTTCTTAAGCATCTCTTGAGTGTATTTTGCTTGATGGACATAAATGCCATCTCTAGTTTGTTTGATTTCTAGTCCAAGGAAGAATGTCAACTCTCCCACAAGACTCATTTCAAACTCACTTTCCATGTGAGTGATAAATTCATTTAAATAGCCCTTGTTACTTGAGCCACAAATTATGTCATCGACATATACTTGGGCTACAAAAATATTTTCACCATCTCGACGAAGAAATAGTGTTGGGTCTATTTGACCCCTTACAAAACCCTTTTCTAATAGATAAGTCGACAACCTTTCGTACCAAGCTCGAGGTGCTTGTTTTAGCCCATAAAGAGCTTTCTTGAGCTTGAACACGTGGTTTGGAGCTTCGGTATTCACAAACCCCGGTGGTTGTTCAACGTAGACTTCTTCTTTAATGAAACCATTTAAGAAGGCCGATTTAACGTCCATTTGATAGAGCTTGAAACCTCTATGTGAAGCAAAAGCTAGCATTGAACGAATGGACTCCAATCGTGCCACAGGAGCATAGGTCTCATCATAATCGAGGCCTTCAACTTGACTATAGCCCTTGGCTACTAGTCTTGCCTTGTTTCTTACTACCTCTCCCTTTTGGTTTAACTTATTTTTGAAGACCCATTTAGTTCCAATAATGGTGGTCTTCTTAGGTCTAGGAACCAAGTCCCACACTTGGCTTCTTTCAAATTGACCTAACTCATCTTGCATAGCTATGACCCAATCAGGATCATGCAATGCCTCATCAACTAGTTTAGGTTCGATTTCTAAGATCAAAGCAACCTCATTCGACTCATTTCTGAAAAATGATCTAGTCCTAACCCCTTGTTGGATGTCTCCCACAATCTGGTCTTGTGGATGACTAGAGACTATCCTAGATTGCCTTGGAGTTGGCGGTGCCTCATGAGTGGTCTCACTCAGCACGGGCAAGAGATCAGATTGAGCCCTTTCTTGCCTTTGCTCATCATCTTCAGAGTCAACTTCGACTCTTCCAATGTTTTGATCATTCAAACTTAGATTTCTAAGTTCGAATTGAATTTCTCCTACATCCCTTGATTGATCATTTGATTTAGGGATTTCTTCAAATGCTACGTCTGAGGACTCTTCAATCAATTTAGTCCTCTCATTGTAGACTCGATAGGCTTTGCTGGTAAGAGAGTACCCGACCAATATCCCTTGATCAGCCTTAGCCGTGAACTTCCCAAGATGGTCCTTGGTGTTTAAGATAAACACTTTACAACCAAACACCCTAAGATGTTTAATTGTAGGCGGTTTCCCAAACCAAAGTTCATGGGGAGTCTTTCCTAAAAACCTATGTATTAAAACTCGATTTTGCATATAGCAAGCTCATAAGTAGCTCGGTAGTGAGTACTCATGAAGCATGCTTCGTGCAGCCTCTTGTAGGACTCGGTTCTTTCTCTCCACAACCCCATTTTGCTGTGGGGTCCTTGGAGTAGAGAACTCATGCCTATATCCCTTTTCTTGACAAAACTCTAAAAACCTATGATTTTGAAATTCCCCACCATGATCACTTCTAATGGTTTTAATTGTTGTCGATTTTTCATTTTCAGTTCTTCTACAAAAGGAAATAAAATATCTATAGTTTGGTCCTTATGTTTCAAGAAGAAAGTCCATGTGTATCTAGTAAAATCATCAACGATTACCAAACAATATCTACTTCCATTCAATGATATTACACTACTGCAATCAAATAGGTCCATGTGCAATAAATCTAAAGCAGTAGATGTACTTACATTGCTTTTACCTTTATGGACAGCTTTTGTTTGCTTACCCTTTTGACATGCATCACATAGTTTGGTCTTGTGGAACTTGATGCTTGGTAAGCCTCGCACTAATCCTTGGTTGGCCAACTTCCAGATGTTCTTCATGTTTACATGTGCCAATCTTCTATGCCATAACCAAGACTCTTCTTCTTTCGACATGAAACACTTAATCAAAGCATTAGTAGCACTTTTAAATGATACTTGATAAATATTGTCAACCCTTGTGCCTACTAGTACTGTGTCAAGTGTGTCAATGTGTTTAACCAAACATTGACTTGAATGAAATTCAATTGTGTAACCCGTATCACATAATTGACTGACACTTAGGAGATTAAAAGTCATCCCTTGACTAGAAGGACATTCTTGATATGAAGACATTCGGATATATGAATGTCTCCAATTCCTACAACCTTAAGGCTACCATTATTACCAAAAGACACATTACCTCTACTTTTGTTTTGAATGGTAGTAAACAGTGATTTGTTCCCAGTCATGTGCTTGGAGCATCCACTATCAACAAACCAAGTTGATAGATGCTCCCCCTCGACCAATGCCTACAATACACGAAAAATAGAGGTTTTAGGTACCCAAATCTTGGGACCTAATGCTTCTACAACGAAAGACCTAGGAACCCATGCCTTGGTCATACCTTTCCTAGTTCCATGAACTCTAGAAACATGTGATCTACTATTTTGAGTTCTAGACATTAGAGAAATGAAACTCGACTCCTTGGGTTGATACCCTAACTCGGCTTTGTTGTAAACTGCCCTTTGGGCATTTAGAATCATGTCTAGAGTCTTAGAGCTAGTTGAGAATTTCTCAAGCATTTTCTTGAGTTTCTCAACCTCACCCTTTAAGGCCTTGTTCTCATCCTCAAGGACTTCTAGATGTAGGTCATCGACCTCATCTTCCCTAAGGGTCCTTAAGGTTTTTACTTCTTCTTTCAACAATTTATTTTCTGTTTTTGACTTTTTAAGCAATGTAGATAAGTGAGTGATAGTTTTATAACACTTTTCTATATGAGAAGGGGTTACCTCTTCATCATCCGAAGATGATGAAGCCGTGGTTGAAGCGCTTGAGTCATCACTCTCGGATTCGGACTCTTCCCTTGCCATGAGTGCCAATTGCCGAGTGCTCTTTTCCATCTTCTCTTCTTCCTCCGATGAGCTTGATGAGGACTCATCCCAAGTGGCCTTGAGGGCCTTCTTCTTCTTGGCTCTTTCCTCCTTCCTTTTGACTCATTCCTCCTTCCTCTTTAGTTTCGGACACTCGCTCCGAATGTGTCCTTTCTTGCTACACTCATAACATGTAACATTAGATTTATCAAAATTTTGATCATTAGTTTTACCTTTTCCTTTGTATCTTCGGCCTCTTCTCATAATCCTCCTTACGAAGTTCGCCATCTCGCTTGATGATGATCCACTTTCATCATCGGATTCGGAAGAAGAGGTGGATGAGGAAATCTCCTTTTCTTTCTTCTTTTCCTTCTTCCTTCTTCCATCCTTGCTCTTTGGTCCTGCAAATAAAGCAATACCCTTCTCTTTTTGACCTTTGTTAGCAAGCTCATGAAGTTCCATCTCACAGAAAAATTCATCTAGTTTAACAATGGAAAGATCCTTGGATACCTTGTAGGCATCTACCATGGATGACCACAAGGCATTCCTAGAAAAGATTTAAGAGCGTACCTTACTAAGTCACGGTTTTCTACCCGTTCATCCACGGAGTGGAGACCATTGATGATCTCCTTGAATCTCCCATGAAGTTCACTCACCGTTTCATTGTCCTTCATGGTTAGATTTTGGAGCTGATTCAAGAATAGGTCCCTCTTGGCAATCCGAGAATCCCGAGTTCCCTCTTGGAGCTCGATGAGTTTGTTCCATAGGTCTCTTGCACTTGAGAACGGACCTACCTTGACGAGTTGGTCCTTGGCGATTCCACATTGCAAGGTGACCATAGCCTTGGCATCGGCTTGTGCTTTGCGGAGTTGTTCGGTAGACCACTTTGACGACTCGAGTTCCTTACCTTCTTCATCCTTTGGTGGTGTGAAACCTTCCTTGACTGAGAACCACATGGCTATGTCGGTTTTGAGGTAGTACTCCATGCGGCCCTTCCAATATTGAAAATCTGCTCCTTCGAAGTAAGGTGGACGGTTGGTGCTAAATCCCTCCTTCATGGCCATTGTTTTGCTCTTTGGGTTGTTAAGCCGAAATGAAGAGCACCAGGGCTCACTTGTTGGGACCTTAGATGGCTAGAGGGGGGTGAATAGCCTCTTTGAAAAACACTAAACACAAATTTCTTCAAGAACTTTGTTAGCACAGCGGAATTAGAAAACTAAAACAAGAAAGCACAGCACACTAACTCAGAGATTTACGAGGTTCGGGGATAACTTGCCCCTACTCCTCGGCGTGTCCGTAAGGTGGACGAATCCTCTTGATCTTTCGGTAGATCACACCCCGGAAGCTATCCGGCTAAAGGATTCTCCTTCTCGGTGGAGTAACCTCTCCACAAAGTCTTTAACAGCAGTAAGAAATTAAGCACAAGACTTACAGTAGTGGCTCAAGTGAAATGATCAAAGGAAGCTCACAGCCACAATCAGCGAAGAACAAGCGCAATCTGGAACAGAGTGTTTTTCACAGCAAGAGCACAAAAGCATTATCCCGAGAGCCTCTCCTCTCCACCTTCATATGCCTCTGCTCTGAAACGGATCTCTGCCAAACCTGCAGCAAATCCCTGCAACCGTCCACGACGTCGCCAATCACACTTCTTCCTTGTCTGATTGTCTCAGCTCCCACCAATGGCATCCTCGTTTCCACTGGTACCTCTGAGCTTGAACCTATCAGCACAAGTCAAGCTGATTTCGACCAAACGGCTGCCAGCAGATCACAAACGAGACGTTGCTACCAAAACTGGTTTGTCCGCAGCGAGACACAGCAAAAGCTTTTTGTTGCCTTCTACTAATGATCCTTAATTTGAATTCACCCAACATCGTAATCTGTAACCTGAAACTTCGAGAAAACTTGCAGCAGATGGTTAGAAACGAAATAGGTAAAAGCAATTGCGAATCAGAAACAATAAGAGAAAGCGCATGCAAAACAAGCCATACTGTGGATCGGTCAGCCGATCCATGTTTTGATCATCTCTGATCGGTGCGGACCGATCAGGAACTAATCTGATCGGTCCCGGACCGATCAGATGTCGCCGTCGGTGCTTAAAGCCTCTGATCGGTCTCGGACCGATCGGTGAAATCTCGATGAACTATCGATTGATTTCTGATCGGTCCGCCGATCGAAAACATGGGCTCGATCGATTTCGATCGGCCGTCGATGCAAACGCTCGCAGCCATCGATTAATTCTGATCGGTCGGCGGCCGTCAGGTACAAAGGATCGGTGCACCGATCCAGGTGTCAGTTTCCCGGATCGGTCTGCCGACCGATCCAGCTTCTTGACTCAGTCCGGGTCGAGCCCTCTCTGACCTAGTCCGGAGGAACGAGCTCCCTAGCTCTCTCCGACTTCGCATGCCAAGCTTCCTTCTTGGACTTTTCAACACCAGATGTCCGATCACCCTTGATCCATCTGGATTTTCCCTTGCCTGGCTTCACTCACCAGGACTTGCACCTAGCTTCACTCACTAGGGTTTTTACCTGGCTTCACTCACCAGGATTTCCAATCTGCCTGGCTTCACTCACCAGGACTTTCCAACTGCCTAACATCCCAGTTAGGACTTTCTCAATCAGGTCAACCTAGTTCAACCTAGATTAGTAATTAATCTGAGTTAAATATCTGATACAAACTTAAATCAGTGTCAACAGCAAAACAACATCCAGGTCAGACTGTATCAACAAACTATCCCAAGTTAATGTAGCATTAGAGAATGTTATAAATCAAATGATTATAGCATTAGAGTTTGTAATAACTTTTTAGCTTAAGATCTTGTTTTTCTAGTGTTATTATCTTTGTTTAGAATATTAATATTATTCTATTCATGTATATCAAACCCAACTATAGTCTCCAAGTCTTTCTTCATTTACGCTCAACAAGAGGTTACTCTATCAATCTCAATTTTTTATTTAGATCAATTAAATGAGCTTCTACACATTGTATCAATTAATGTATAAATAGTTAGAAGCTCCTATACGTTGTAGTAGCAACTGTAGCACCTAGTTGTTAGAAGTTACTACAATGTGTAGCAGCTTCTCAAGAGTAGCTGCTACACTGTGTAGCAGTTAGGATGTATTAGCTGTTACACATTGTAGCAGCTACTCCAGAGACGTGAGCTGCCACAACGTGTGACAATTACTGTGGATTAGCTGCTACACATTGTAGCAGCTGCTCTAGAGACGTGTGCTACAACAACATGTAGCAGTTATTGCAGATTAATTGCTACACATTGTAGCAGATACTCCAGAGATGTGTGCTACCACAACATGTAGCAGTTGCTGTGGATTTGCTGATAGACATTGTAATAGCTACTCCAGAGATGTGAGCTGCTATAAGCTGTAGTAGTTACTGGTGATATAACTAACAAGCCCTACTCTTTATTAATAATTCAATGGTCAGTTATATATTTTAAAAACAATAAATTAATGGAGACACATCATAATTAATGGTGACCTACCACATCTGGTCCATTGATCCGTGATGTCCATAGAATGACCACTCATAGCTGTCATTTAGGATAGGTATGACTAATCATACCTGTCATAAATCATGACTCATGAAGAATTCAAAAACCTACTTTGTTAGAAGACCAGTTGTGGATGCGTGAATACAACTATTCCCAGATTGAATAGTAAGCTCCTCTGTTTTCCTATATAACAGAGGTAGCCAGGCTCATTTCATGACATCCAAAAATAAATAAGTAGCTTATAAATGGATTGGTGGTATTTTCTCAACACCACCTTCACCATTTCTTTCATGGCATCTAGTCTATATCTCTAAGTGTTTCTTGCTTTAAAAGTGAGAATGAGAAAGTGGCCATGTTGCCTTCCACGGTCCAGTGTAAGCTTCCATATTCGTAAAGGAATATCTTTAATATGAACACCATTGTCTAGCCTCGATCAACGTACGCGCATGAGTTTAAGCTGCTCATGGAGTGGTCTAAATTCTATACAAAATCCTGTGTTTGCGACAAAGAGCCTCGAGAATACACTGAGGAATCCTCATGGCGTAACCATAGGATTCTCGCCTCGACGAACTTCTCCCATCCTCGACCAAATGACGTGAGGGAAATGGAAAACAATAAGAGACCAATGTGAGTAGTCATGGGGGTTCAGAACACTGCAATCACTGTGTTCAATATTACACTTACGATGTAACGAAAATGTAATATTTGATTGACAATTTTACACTTACGATGTAATCTCTTCCATATTGACAATAAGTGTATTATTCAAATTTTATTTCTTAGGTATGTTGTGATAGGATGATGCGGTAAATTAAAGTGAACTCATGAGTCATTATCAAACTCACGAACAAGGAATATAAGGTCCACGTTGTAGCAGCTAGAGTGTGGTAGCTGCTACACCCATGTAGCAACTAATGGAGTCGGTGAAATTTAATTAAAATTAAGTTGATTTTGTAGCAATTACAGGTCGGTAACTGCTATAACATATGACTTCATGTTGTAAAAGCTATCTATCCATAGCTGCTATAACACAGAAGGAGGCATTATGTAAGACATCTCAGATTATTAATAGAATAATAGCGTAGAAATCAGAGTAGAATAACAAATTCTACCAATCCTCGTTATTTTAGGAAAAAGGTGATGATTTGAATAAATCTAACTTGTTTAAAAGATCAAAAGAGGAAGCCTTAAGAATAGAAAAGGAACGAAAACGTTTGTGAATGTTCTATTATAATAGTTAATCTCTCATTATAGGCAAGGGAGCATATACATACGGGCTGCAAAACTCGCCCGAGTATAAAAGACAGGTTCAATAGGAAACATTCTTAACAATATATACTGCCTGCTTGAATGACTGGTCGAGATATATTCAACAGGAGGTAGTCTAAACATTATATACGACTGACTTTAATGACCGACCGAGACATATTCAGCAGAAGGTATTCTTAACAGTATATACGACCTACTTGAACAACCAGTTGAGACATGCTTAACAAAATATTTGGCGAGAAATATCTTCTAGAAGCTTCTCCAATTATGATGCCGTGTCCCCATTATAAATGCAAGTCATAAACAACAAAATGAGTACATCTGGGGTAAAAAAAGATTCCTTAAAGGATTATTTCATGAAGTATAGAAGATGACTTCATCTTCTAACAAACTCTAACGATCTGAGGACCACCTCACGACTACGGAGGTCACGTGAGGTAGTATAAAAAGGAGGACCCTCTCCATTGGCAAGGTACGTAAGTTCTAACATCTAAACTCTATTTCACTTCAATTACCGTTCTTCTTATTCTTCTACTTCTTCTATCGGTGAGAGGAACTGACTTGAGCATCGGAGAGCCTAGCCAGGGATCCCCACCCTAGTCTTATGTCACTAACGCTTTATTGGCTCGTCTCATTGTACACATGAGTGTTGAGGAGTTTTTTCATATCTTCGAAGTCCGTCGTCATCAGAGGTCATCATCATTCATCAAAACTAGTGCTCATCTTCACAGATTTCAGACAAGATCAAATTTGGTGCCATCTGTGGGAACTATTCACCTGGATCTGAGGCTACGAAGATGGAGGAAGTAGGTAAACCCAATACCTTCACTATATCGCAAGATGATCTAGAGTTGCTCATCAACGCTAGAGTACAGAAGATATTGCAACAACAACAACAACAAGTTAGTACTGGTGGTACGTTACTTGTAGTGCCACCTCCAGCGATGTCGGTAACTTCCCACCACCAAGAAAGGGAAATCAAAGGAGAAGATCCAGCTTATCTGTTCTCTGCTCCTCTCTCTCCCCCTCGATGTCCTAAAGCTTATTTTCGGACACCTCTAGAACAAGGAGGACAAAGAGTAGCTCTTCAGGAATCCTCTGGAGAAACCCCTGTAAGGGAAAATAGAAAGGGGAAGGTGATGGCTAGAGATAGTTCTCTTGAAAGGATTATCACTCCATTTTCTCAACGAGTGTTGGATAATCCACTATCGAAACATTATCATAATTTAAATGTTGGAGAATATTCGGGAACAACTAATCCCGAAGATCATCTTCTCAAGTTTGAGCCTACAACACTTCTCCAACAATTCACTGATGGAGTTAAATGTCAGATATTTCTTACTACCTTTGGAGGTGCAGCTAAAAGATGGTTTAAGAGACTGCCAGAGAATTCTATTCGTCGCTTCAAGGACTTTCACAAGATATTCTTGCATCATTTTTTCAGCAATCGGAGGTAGCATAAAACTCCGTAGTCTCTTTTCTATCAAGCAAGGTCCTAAAGAGTCTATTAGGGCTTATATTAAGAGATTTAATCAAGTGGCTATTGATGTTCCATCAGCCACTACAGAGATCTTAGTAAGATCCTTCTCTCAGGGACTTACTGACAATGATTTTTTCAATAATTTGGTTAGGAATCCTCCTATCAATTTTGATATATTAATTGAACGGGCTTCGAAGTTTATCAATGTGGAAGAGGCTCAAGTTGCCTGCAGGAAAGAGGTTAACACCCCTGCACCGGTTCCAGAAGTGGCCTGCTCGGGGGGACCTGCCCACCCTCCTAAAGAACCTTGGGTGGACCTGCCCCATCGTCATCCCGAGCCATGGCCTCAAGTAGTGCAATATGTGGGAGTTCCTCAACATTTTCCTGAGAGATGGTACACATACCATCTGACTAGTACTCATGATACGGAGAATTGTTTCACTTTAAAGAATCAACAGGCAAGCAACACTCGATATCGTCGGCATTCTTTAATCGTAAATCGCCGACGATATTCTCAACAAAACAACCCTCTTAAAATCGAATATCAACTGAGTGGGCCACAACCAGAAATATTACCTCTCCCTATGGTACAAGCTCAAGCACCTGGCTAGGCACAATCAGAGCCATCATCGACTCGACATGAAGAAAATCGCAGTAATGTCGCTCGGGGCAACATTAGCATGATATCGGGAGGACCCACTGATGGTGATTCCAACCAGGCCAGGAAATTGTACGCTCGGTGGTTAACAATTCATGTCATCGGATGTAGTGTTGAGAAGGCGACAGGGCCGGAGTCAGTTTCGAACCCAGGGATTTGGTGGGGGTAGAAGTACCCCATGATGATGCACTGATAATCAAGGTTGTTATAGCCAATTATAACATCTCACGTACTTTTATTGATACTGGTAGTTCTTTTAATATTATCTTTAAACAAGCTTTTGACCAGTTGCAGATTGACCCAAGCGAACTTCAGCCTATGGTTGCTGCATTATACGGGTTCACAGGCAATGAGGTACAACCACTAGGTCAGATAAAATTGACCATATCCTTAGGGGAGGAGCCTCTTATGCGGATGCGCCGATCGGTCTTCATAGTTGTGGATGCTCCATCAGCATATAATGTTATCCTGGGTCAGCCGACCTTGATTGAATTCAGGGTGGTCATTTCTACTTTCTACCAAAAGATAAACTTCTCTATGGACGATCAAGTAGGGGAAGTTAAGGGAGACCAAATAACAACATGTAAGTGTTATGTGGAGATTGTAAGGGCGGAAGCTAATGCCGCCCAAAAAACTCAGAGGATGAATATCAACGCCATTCACGAAAGGCCACCCACCCTTGTATATGAAGAGAAGGAGGAAGTGCAAATACAGCCTGGTCGATCGTAAGCTACCACACATATCGCTTCTGACCTAGATCCTGATCTCAGAGAAGATTTGATAAAGTGTTTAATAAACAACAGCGATGTGTTTGCTTGGACACCTAAGGAAGTGAAAGGTGTCACGCCAACAGTCATGGAGCATGCTCTTCACGTGTATCCAAATTCCCAGCCGATCAAACAAAAAAAGAGGGATTTCAGGGCTGACTAGAATAAGATTATCAAAGAAGAAGTAGACAAGGTACTGGAGGCTGGATACATTCGGGAAGTACAATTCCCAAGTTGGTTGGCTAATGTGGTTCTGGTTTGTAAGTCAGGTAACAAGTGGCGAGTATGTATTGATTTTAGAGATCTTAACAAGGCTTGCCTGAAGGACTATTATCCTCTACCTCGCATAGATCAAGTGGTGGATTCCACAGCTGGCTGCGAATTTATTAGTATTTTGGATATCTATCAAGGGTATCATCAAATTGCACTTACCAAGGTAGATCAGGAAAAAGTTAGATTTATAACTATACGGGCTTCTAGTTTATGTGTTGATATTAAAGAAACTTTAGGACCTTGAGGAGGTATGGGCTCAAGCTCAATCCCAACAAGTGTTTATTCAGGGCCAAGAGTGGGAAGTTCCTGGGATATATGGTGACTGAACGAAGAATAGAAGCCAATCCCAGCAAGGTGAAAGCGTTGCAGTACATGGCTCCCCCAAAGAACCTGGAGGAGGCTCAGAGATTGACGGGTAGGATTATTGCCCTGTCTCATTTCATCTATCGGTCGGTCAGTCGATCGGAGTCTCCCCTTCTTCAAGGTACTCCGACGAGCAACTAAGTTCCAATGGGATGAGGATTGCAGTAAGGCGTTCGAGGAGTTAAAAGAATACTTGTCTACTCTTCCTATATTAGCTAAGCCAGTAGTAGGAGAAACTTTGTCGGTGTACTTATCTGCTAATGATCATGCTGTTAGTTCTGTATTAGTGAGGCAGGAAGAAAAAGAATAATTACCTGTGTATTTTTTGAGATATTTATTAATTAGAACAGAGTGTCGATATATGACACTAGAGAAGTTAGCTTACGGATTGGTTTTAGTAGCTCGGAGGTTATGCCCTTATTTTTTATCACATCCAATTATAGTATTAACTAACATCACTCTCGGTCGGGTGCTTGTTAACCCAGAAGCGTCCGAGAGATTGATTAAGTGGGCAACCGAGCTCGGTGAGCATGATATACAGTATCAGCCTCGGGCAGCCATCAAAGCTCAAACTTTGGCAGATTTCATAATAGAAATATCAAGTCCTGAAACAGAGGAAACCTGGATTATCTATGTGGATAGATCTTCTATTCAATAAAGTAGTGGAATTGGGGTTCTTCTTATATCTCCCAGGGAAGATTGAATACAGTTATTTGTTAGATTGAACTACAGAGCCATCAATAATGAGGCTGAATATGAAGTATTGATAGCCGGCTTGCAAGCTGCTAAGCATGTGGGAGCTGCTAGTGTGGTAATTTATTCTGATTCCCAATTGGTAGCACAGCAATTAACGGGTAACTTTGGAATTAGTAATGAAAGATTCAAACTATATGCAGAGGCCTTTGATAAATTGAGGGATGAATTTCATGAAATAAGTATAAAGAAAATCTCTCGAACTAATAATCAAGTAGCAGATGAGTTAGCTAAATTAGCTTCCACCATTGTGCCTTGGAATTTAGATAGGCCAGTGGAACAAATGTTATTAGTATCTTGTGTCGAACAACAGGCTAATCTAGAAATTCAAGGTGATTGGAGAACACCAATCATTCTATTTTTACGGCAAGGAATTTTACTCACTAATGTAGAACAAGCTAGGATATTCAAGAAGAGGGCAAGCCAATATACTATGATTGGAGATCACTTATATAAAAGAGTATTCTCTAGTCCTCTGCTCAAATGTGTTGGATCAGATGACATACAATACATTATACAAGAGGTGCATCAAGGTTCTTGTGGTAGTCATATGGGAGGTAGGTTTCTTGCTAGGAAGATATTATTAGCTAGATATTTTTGAACTACTTTACAAGTAGATGTTGCTCAGCTTGTGAGAACTTATTTGTCTTGTCAGAAGCATCAAAATATTCCTCATCATCCTACTGAATTATTGAACACTTCTATAGTATCTTGTCCTTTTGATCAATGGGGCATGGATATAGTAGGGTCTTTCCCTCTTGTACTTGTTCAAAGGAAGTTCTTATTAGTAGCAGTGGATTATTTTTCTAAATGGGCAGAAGCAGAACCATTGGCCAGAATTACTGAACATGCAGTTATCAAATTTCTATGGCAGCATATTGTTTACAGATTTGATTTTCCACACAAAATAGTTTCTGATAATGGAAGATACAAGGGAGGAAAATTAAGAAATGGTATTCTGATTATGGCATCACACAAGCTTTTACCTCTATGGCATATCCACAGAGTAATGGGCAAGCTGAAGTAACCAATAGAGAAATTATCAGAGGACTTAAAACCAAATTAGATCATATTAGTGGCAGCTGGGTAGATGAACTACCTAGTGTATTGTGGGCATATCGTACTAATCCTCGAGAAGATACAGGAATCACTCCTTTTCATCTGGTTTATGGTGGTGAAGCAGTGATTCCAATTAAAATTGGAGTAGAGTCCGATCGAAGAAGACTTTATGATGACAACAATGTAGATCGACACCTTATGGAGCTTGATCTGACAGAGGAAGCGTGGGACAAAGCAGTAACCCGACTTATTTCTTATCGGCAACGAATGAGATAGAATTATAACAAGAGAGTTATTCCAAGGTTCTTTTAGGTAGGTTATGTCAAGCCTGTAGAAGATGTCAACAAGCTAGAACCTCAATGGGGAGGACCTTACAAAATCATACAGAAACTTGTATGGGGCACCTATTACCCTCATGATGCAGAAGGTAGAAAACTTGAGCGGTCTTAGAATGCTAATCATTTGCAACCGTATAGAACTTAACAAATATACCTGTAAATCATTTATGCATGTTGATCGAACATTTTTTAATACAAATGAAAGATAAAATATAGACAATATTATTTGGGAGAGATACATAATTTTTTTTAAATCTCCCTCGCAGTCGATTGAGGATCCTAAGCAGTGACTGACCTAACTTCCTTAGGGGGAACCGGAGACTTTAAACCTCCATAACAGTCAATCGAGGACACTAAGGAGTGACCGACTTAGCTTCCTTAGGGAGAAACGGAGACTTTAAATCTCTATAACAGTCGATCAGGGACCCTAAGGAGTGACCGGTCTGACTTTCTTAGGGGGGAACAGAGACTTTAAACCTCCAAACAGTCGATAGGGGACCCTAAAGAGTGATCGGCCTGGCATCCTTAGGGGAAACTGGAGACTTTAAATCTCCATAACAGTCGATCGGGGGCCCTAAGGAGTGACCGACCTAGCTTCCTTAGGTGCAACCGGAGACTTTAAACCTCTATGACAGTCGATCGGGGATCCTAAACCTCCATAATAGTTGATCGGGGACCCTAAAGAGTGACCGACTTGGCTTCCATAAGGGGAATCGTAGACTTTAAACCTCCATAACAATTGATAGGATACCATAAGGAGTGATTGGCCTGGCTTCCTTAGGGGAAATCGGGGACTTTAAACGTCCATAACAGTCGATCAGGGATCCTAAAGAGTGACCGGCCTGGCTTCCTTAGGGGGAACCAGAGACTTTAAACCTCCATAACAGTCGATCGGGGACCCTAAGGAGTGATCGGCCTGGCTTCCTTAAGGGGAATCGAAGATTTTAAACCTCCATAACAATCGATCGGGGACCCTAAGGAGTGATCGACCTGCCTTCCTTAAGGGGAACTAGAGACTTTAAACCTACATAACAGTCGATCGAGGACCATAAGGAGTGACCGACATGACTTTCTTTGGGGAACCAGAGACTTTAAACCTCCATCACAGTCAATTGGGGACCTAAGGAGTGACCGACCTAGCTTCTTTAGGAGGAACCAGAGATTTTAAACCTCCATACCAGTCGATCGGGGACCCTAAGGAATGTCCGACTTGACTTCCTTAGGGGGGAACTGGAGACTTTAAACCTCCATCACAGTCAATCGAGGATCCTAAGGAGTGACCAGCCTGACTTCCTTAGGGGGAACCGAAGACTTTAAATCTCCATATCAGTCGATCGGGGACCCTAAGGAGTGATCGGCCTGACTTCCTTAGGGGGGACCAGAGACTTTAAACCCTCATCACAGTCGATCAGAAACCCTAAGGAGTGACCGACCTGGCTTCCTTAGGGGAACCGAAGACTTTAAACCTCCATAACAATCGATCGGGGACCCTAAGAAGTGACTGTTGGTTACTACTGGGAATATCGTATCGGTTCCCCTGTACAAAAATTTTGTACAAGTCCTGAACCATTCCTAACAACCTATTGTATTCTTTAGAAATTAAATTTGGAATCGCAAACGGAACTTAACATTATTGATTCCAAATTTAACTTATCTGTTCTTAGTGGTTTGGACTTGGATCGCAAACGATGCTTAACATTATTGATCCAAATCCACCCATGTTACAAATTCAATTAAATATTAATTTCAGAGATTGGCTTCCAGGTAAAACATGGTGAGGCACTAGGCCTTCTTGGGTATGGGAGCATCCACCACTTCCTAGACAAAGCCTTTCAACGAAATTTAATTTTTAATTTCCTTATAGTAACCCTAGGTTTAACCAAAAAGAACAATCGAATCACAAATTTGAAAAACAAAAAAAACACAAAATCAAAAACATAAATTCGATTACCTAGATTCATTAGCCTCTTGTGTTTGGTATTTCAAGATCTAAATAAAAGGATGAACTAGTTATGATGCAGAAACTAATAACTAGTTATACCTTTTATAGCTTATAGATCTCATGATCTTCTGTCGTATTCCTCTTCTTATCTCAGACGTCGTGTGGGTGACGATCTACCGAGACGAGAATCCACCCAAGCTTCCTTCTTCTCCAAGCAAGTTTCGGCCACCACAAGAACTCCAAGAGAAGATGAGGTTCGGCCACCACCACCAAGCTCCAAGGGATGCTAGAAACAAAGCCTCCTTTCTCTACTTCTTCTCCAAGCAAAATCCGGCCACCAAGGACTCCCCAAGAGTTGATGCCGCTGGCCACCAAAGAAGAAGAAAAGGAGATGAAGAAGGATGAGGGCTGGCCACCACCAAGGAGGAGAAGAATAATAGAAGTATTGTTATTATGAGGTGAGGCACCTCTACCCTCTCTTTTATATTCCTTGATCTTGACAAATAAGGAAAGTTTTCATAAAAACTTCCTTATTTTCCTTGCCATTGAAAAGGAAAATTTAACTAATTAAAAATCCTTTTCTCTATTAATGTGGCCGGCCATATCTAATCCTCCAAGGAAGGAAAGTTTTAAAAACAAAATTAAAACTTTCTAATTTGTTTCCAGAAATTTCTCTTTTAAAAAATTCCCTTAATGGTTGGTTATAAAAGGAAACTTTTATAAATTAAAATCTCTCTATTAAAACATGTGAATGATTTACAAAAAAAAAAGTTTTCTCTAAAATTAAAATCTTCCTTTCAATCTACAAATAAGGAAAGATATCAAATCTTTTCTTAATCTTTTGTAGAATCTATAAAAGGAAATATTTAAATTTTAAAAATCTCTTTTAAAATCAAAAGGATGGTTAAAAAAGGAAAGTTTTATCAAAAATTAAAATTTTTCTTTTAATTACAAATAAGGAAAGATATCAAACCTTTCTTTTAATCTTTTATAGAAAACTATAAAAGGAAATATTTAAATTTTAAACTCTCTTTTAAAACCATGACTTCCAAAAAAGAAAAGATTTTAAAAAATAAAATCCTTTTATTTTAATGTGGCCGACCAATTAAGCTTGGGATCAAGCTAGGGTCGGCCACCAACTCACCTTGGTTTGGCCGGCCCTAGCTTGGGCTCCAAGGTAGGCTTGGTCGGCCACCTTAAGGTGGGTAAGAAGGTGGGTATGGGTGGGTATAAGACTATAAATAAGAGGCTACGACAGAGACCGAGAGGAGGAATTGGTTTTGGTCTCCCGATGAACTTGAGCTTCCCGTGTTCGCCCCGAACACCCAACTCGAGTTCATCAATAATATCTCATTCACTAAAGAGTTATTATTGAACTACCGCACCAATCCTATATTACTATATGGGCTCCTCTTTATCATGAGTGTGTTAATCTCCCTGTGTTTAAGATATCGAATGTTCACTAATTAAATGAGTTACTGACAACTCAGTTAATTAATATCTAGCTCCAAGAGTAGTACCAAGCAACCTTATCGTCATGTCGGACTAAGTCCACCTGCAGGGTTTACATGACAATCCTTATGAGCTCCTCTTGAGGACATTATCAACCTACATTACTATGACACAGTTTTCTTCTATAATCAACAACACACACTATAAATAATATCATTTCCCAACTTATCGGGCCTCTTGATTTATCGAACTAAACATCACCCATTGATAAGTCAAAGAAATAAATACTAGATATATATGCTTGTTATTATATCAGGATTAAGAGCACACACTTCCATAATAACAAATGTCTTATTCTTTTATTCAATCAGTATAAAAAGAACTTACCTTAAATGGTCCTGCTCAATACACTCAGAGTGTACTAGTGTAATTTTATAGTTAAGATAAACTAATACCAAATTACACTACGACTATTCCAATGGTTTGTTCCTTTCCATCTTAGTCGTGAGTTATTGTTTATAATTTATAAGGAATTGATAATATGATCTTCTGTGTGTGGCACCACACACTATGTTATCTACAATATAAATTAATTGAACAACTACAATTAGCATACAAATATAGACATTTGACCAATGTGATTCTTTATTTCAAAATAAATATTTACAAAAAGCTAGGCTTTTAGTATACACTCTAACAGTGACCGATCTGGCTTCCTTAGGGGGAATTAGAGACTTTAAATCTCCATAACAATCGATCAGGGACCCTAAGGAGTGACCGACTTGGCTTCCTTAGGACGAACCAGAGACTTTAAACCTCCATAATAGTCGATCGGGGACCATAAGGAGTGACCGGCCTGGCTTCCTTAAGGGGAACCGTAGACTTTAAACCTCTATCACAATCGATCGAGGACCTTAAGGAGTGACCAGCCTGGCTTCCTTAGGGGGAACCGGAGACTTTAAACCTCCATACCAGTCGATCGAAGACCCTAAGGAGTGACCGGTCTAGCTTCCTTAGGGGGAACCGGAGACTTTAAACCTCCATACCAGTCGATCGGAGATCCTAAGAAGTGATCGGCCTGGCTTCTTTAGGGGGAACCGGAGACTTTAAACCCTCATCACAGTCGATCGGGGACCCTAAGGAGTAACCAGCCTAGATTCCTTAGGAGGAATCGGAAACTTTAAACCTTCTCTAAGATCAACCATGGGTTTGAACATTAAAATTACTTATTGATATTCAAATTGCGCTGGGGCATACAAATCCGACCGATCCTCCATATAGTTGGGAAAGTCCGAAAGAACATTTGCATAGCTGATATTCAACTTCGCTCAGGCGCACAAATCCGACCGGTCTTCTATGCAATCGGGAAAGCCTGAAGGAACATTTATATAGTATATATTCAATTTCGCTCGGGCGCACAAACCCGACCGGTCTTCTATGTAGTCAGGAAAGCCCGAAGGAACATTTATATAGCATATATTCAATTTTGCTCGGGCGTACAAACCCGACTGGTCTTCTAAGCAGTCGGGAAAGCTCGAAGGAACATTTATATAGCAAATAGTTAATTTCGCCCGGATATATAAATTCGACCGGTCCATTGGACAAGTCGAAAATGATTCATATATGGGTAAGGTACTTAATTTATCATACGAACCTGGAGAGCATCATAAAAGAAGTCCATCCGTCATTATATATCACTCAGAGGATAATTAATGTATCTACTTCTTTTGATTATAACTTTTCCATGGGATTTCTCTACATATGGTGAACATATTGAACAAGGTCGTTCATACAAACACTTGGGTGATTCTGAAGAAAAGGAAATCACACAAAGGAAAGCAGGTAAGTATGAACTTTCATTAACATTTTATAAATAGCAAATAGTGTACATCAGCTATGAAATTGTGATAAAATGCAAATACAAAATTCCAAGTCTACTCAAATTCTCTCAAAAGGTCTTTTGGGAGTTTTCAGTTGAGTCGCCTATGATCTATGAACAAGCTAGGAGGGTCTTCAGGTAGACAGCCCGCTCTCTCAGTTGTTGGATTACTCCTTCAACCGAGTAAGTGAGAGTTCCTACAATTCATCTAGCATACTCCTCACCAAATTTAGGAGAGTTTAAATAGGCTCGCGCCTGCTTTGCCAGCGCTCTTCCTCGCCTGCTTTGTATGCTTGAAATTTATATTGTAGGCCATCTTTCTCCCCTTGTAAAGTAGTCTTCTTTGCCTTAGCCTTTGCTAGTTGTTGTAGAAGCGAGCTTATTTGTAAATCATGGGCTCGCAATTTTTCTTGTTGTTGGAACAATGCAAAGTCTTTGGAAGCTAAGCTAATTCTGGGGCTAATTCAGTGGACCCCAAACCATATGATTGTTGTAACTAGTTCAACAGGGCGGTTTTGTGAGTAACATCTGAGAGTGTTTTATCTTTTAAAGCTCTTTTAACGCTAAGTGTAGAATTGAGTCCATCTAACTGTAACTCTAAGTTTCTTTTTTTCCTCCTCTAAGGATTGTAGCATTTGACGGGTGTCTTGTAAAGTCTTTTCTAAATTAGCATTTGACAGATTGTAGCCCCTCTGTCTTTCAGGATTTGGTTATTCCTCTCCAAATCTACTACAACTAGCTTGCCCAAATATAGGCTTGAAGCATATATTTAGATAAAATGATAGTAGGGTCACATTTTGTATGTACAAAACAAGGAAGTTAGATTTAGAAACTTACCGCAGTGGCTTGACGATTGTGGTCTTCAACATGCTTAGTGAAGGTGCTTCTTCTCAGATGTGCTTGAGACTGCAGCCAAGACTCAGCTAGTGCCCCTTTTAGTTGTAACAATCCATACGAAGCAGGGGTAGGAGTTTGACCGAGCAGAGACGGTAAGCTATGACCTTGTTGAAATAAGATGGAAGGGCGAGGGGAACTTGTAAATGGTGAAGAAGAAGGAGGAAGAGGGTCAGAGACTGGTGAAGAGAAGTTAGGAGATGGAAGGCTTACTAGTGGAGGATCTTGTTCAATAGGTGCTGTGATAGACCCAGAAGTAACTAATCTCCTACAAGGAGTTCTTTTAGCCCGAGGACTGGTGGAAGAAGAAGGTAAAACTGGGAGAAGGGGAATTGTATCCTCAGGAACAATAGGTACCTCCTCTGATAAAGGAACAACTGGGGGAATAAAAGGAAACATAGGAATGAGGAGTCCTGGTCTCATCATAAGTAATACAGGATTGGAACGAACATGTGTAGGGGAAGCAAGTTCTTTACCTTTAGAGTGGGAGATTTCAACAAAAACAATAAGAACTTGTTCAAAGTCTACTGTGGTATGTGAGAGGGGACAAGGAGCTGAAGTACGAGGTTTTTGGCGTTTCACCATAAAGGGACCCTCTAGCTCTATGGAGCTTGGGGATTCCTGATGTTTTTCAGAGGGAGGTAGTAGGTTAAGGGAAAAAGGGGGTTCATCAAGAGGGCAATCTCTCAATAGTTCTTCACCCATTCTAGTTAAGGCCGCCCTTGTCAAGCGAGAATTTTTGTACATGAGGGCAAGAAGAATATCATCAAAAGAAGAAAAAAGAAAAATTTACATTAGAAACAACACAAAAATAGTTCAAAACATGGGTAAGAAAAATAATCTTACCAAAAGAAACATCCAAGGTTGCGTCTGCTATGCTAAGACCAAAAGTAAATAATAAGCTTTCGGCGATTAGGGCAGGTAGGTTAAATTTTGCACCCTTTAATTTCTCCATTGAAGAATGGAGAACATGATCTTCTAAAATATTACCCAATTGAGGAATAGGAGAGAGCTCTCGACGCCAAGTTATTGGGTACGGAGGTGGAGAAGGAAGAAGCATAAAGAAAAATTTATCCCGCCATTCTCCTTGGGGAGGAATTCTATAGAACAGAGTAGTTTTAGGGCATGATTGAAATTTGAAAACACCATCTTCCACTTGGTGAGGAATGAAAAAATGATGGAAAAGTTGAACAGATAGGGGAAAGTCCAGTAAACGAGAAATAACAACAAAACCAACCATGATAGAAAATGATTCGGGAATTAGTTGATTTAGGGAAAGGCCAAAATATCTACTAATGTCAACAAAGAAAGGATGAATGGGAAATGTAAAACCACAGAGAACTTGTTCGTAGAAAATAGTCATATTTTCTGGAGGAGGAAGATGAGGACGATCCCTAAGGGTACGTACGAAGGGAAGATCTGAAGCCATAACCCCTAATAAAATCTTTAGAGGAAAGTAAAGCAAGAAAGAGTAAAGGTTGATATTGCAGAAGTTAGGATCACACCTCTATTTAACCTGCTGGAGGTGTCACGGGATCACTGTAGAGGGTGTCATGGGATCACTATAGAGGGTGTCACGAGATCACTATAGTGAATAGCAAAAGGGAAAAAATAGACTTAGTTCTAGTAAGTCGGTTATACATCCTTCGACTAGACATTAAGGGGAGGCTAGTGATACGGGTTATGATAGATCGACCGAGTGAGTGAAGAAGAGGTTTAGGTCAAGGGAGATACAAAAAATATATTACCGGCTGACCACAGGCCGAGCGAGCACCCAGGTGCTCATATATGCTTGACCGGGCAAAGCCCACCCGAGCATAAAGGCATTTAGCTTTGTATATAACTCTCAGCATATAAACCAACCGACCACAGGACAAGCAAGCACCCATGTACTCATATATGCGTAGTCAGGCAAAGCCCAACCGAGCATAAAGACATTTAGCCTTGTATATAACTCTCAACATATAATCAGCTGACCACAGACCGAGCGAGCACACACGTGCTCATATATGCTCGGTTGGCCAAAGCCCGCTCGAGTATAAAAACATTTAGCCTTATATATAACTCTCAGCATATAACCGGCCGACCACAACCCGAGCGAGCACCCACGTGCTCATATATGCTCGGTCAGGCAAAGCCTGTCCGAGCATAAAAGCATTTAGCCTTGTATATAACTCTCAGTATATAATCGACCGACTACAGGCCGAACGAGCACCCATGTGCTCATAGATGCTCGGCCGGGCAAAGCCCGCCTGAGCATAAATCCATTTAGCCTTGTATATAACTCTCAACATATAACCGGCCGACTACAGGCCGAGTGAGCACTCACGTGCTCATATATGCTCGGTCGGGCAAAGCCCACCTGAGCATAAAGGTGTTTAGCCTTATATATAACTCTTAGCATATAACCGGCCAACCGCAGGCCAAGCAAGCACCCACGTCCTCATATATGCTCGGTCGGGCAAAGCCTACCTGAACATAAAGGCATTTAGCCTTATATATAACTCTCAGCATATAATTGGTCAACCGCAGGCCGAGCGAGCACCCACGTGCTCATATATGCTCGGTCGGGGAATGTTCGCCCGAGCATAAAGACATTTAGCCTTGTATATAACTCTCAGAATATAATCGGTCGATCGCAGGCCGAGCGAGCACCTATGTTCTCATATATGTTCGGTCAAGCAAAGCCCGCCCGAGCATAAAGGCATTTAGCCTTATATATAACTCTTAGCATATAACCGTCCGACCGCAGGCCGAGCGAGCACCCACGTGTTCATATATGCTCGGTCGGACAAAGCTCGCCCGAGCTTAAAGACATTTAGCCTTGTATATAACTCTCATCATATAACTGATCAATCGTAAGCTGAGCGAGCACCCACGTGCTCATATATGCTCGGTCGGGCAAAGTCCGCCCGAGTATAAAGACATTTAGCCTTGTATATAACTCTTAGCATATTATTGGCCGACCGCAGGCCGAGCAAGTGCCCACACACTTATATATGCTTGGCTGGGCGAAGGCCGCCCGAGTGTAAGGGCAAGTTTAATAGAAGGTAGTCTTAATATACGGCCGTCTTGAACGATCGACCGAGATATATTCAGCAGGATGCACTCTTCACAGTATAGGTGGCTGGCTTGAACGACCGGCCGAGATATATTCAACAGGAAGCATTCTAAACATTATATATGGTCGACTTTAACGACCAACCGAGACATATTCAGCAGGAGGTATTCTTAACAGTATATATGACCGACTTGAATAATCGATTGAGACATGCTTAACAGAATATTTGGCAGGAAATATCTTTTAGAAGCTTCTTCAATTATGATGACATGTCCTCATTATAAATACAAGTCATAAATGACAAAATGAGTACATCTAGGGTACAAAAAAGATTCCTTAAAAAATTATTGCACGAAGTCTAGAAGATGACTTCATCTTCTAACAAACTCTAACAAACCGGAGACCACCTCATGACTACGGAGGTCACGTGAGGCAGTATAAAAAGGAGAATCCTCTCTGTTGGCAAAGTACGCAAGTTCTAGCATCTAAACTCTGTTTCACTTTAGTTCCCGTTCTTTTTCTTCTTCTTCTTCTTCCATTGGTGAGAGGAACTGACTTGAGCGTCGGAGGGCCTAGCCAGGGATCCCCACCCCGGTTTTAGGTCACTAACACTTTGTTGGCTCATCTCACTATGCGTAGGAGCATTGAGGAGTTTCTTCAGATCTTCAAAATCCATCTTCATCAGAGGTCATCATCATTCATCAAAACCAGTGCTCATCTTTACAGATTTCAGACAGGATCATCCTGAATTTAAAGTAAGAGATTTTGAATTTGATATGCAAGTGGAATTTCTATTATGTATGTGAATGGTTTGCATCACATAATTAATTCATCTATCTTATATGCTCAATTTTATATTTATAGGTTAATAGAATAAGCATGATTTTTGTTAATTTATGCTCAATTTTAGATGCGAATAAATTATCCGGGCCAAATTTCTTAGTTTGGCTTCAAAATCTAAGAATTGTTCTCGAGGTCGAAAAGATTACCTATGTCCTTGAAGAGCCTCTTCTTATGAGTTTGGCTGATGATACAACTTCTGACCAATTATTGGCTCATCAGAAGCATACATTGACTCTAAACTTGCAAGCTGCATCATGCTAGCTTTGATGTCTCCTGAATTACAAAAACAACATGAGCATATGGATGTTTATATGATTGTTTATCATCTTCGTGAGTTGTTCAATGAGCAACCGAAATCTGAATGGTTCAAAGTCTCTAAGCTCCTCTTTGGCTCAAAGATATAAAAGGGTTCACCTACAGTACAATTTGTACTAAAGATGAAAAACTACATTGAACGGATGAGATCACTTGGATTTACGATGGATCATGAGTTAAGTATTGACTCAATTCTATATAGTTTACCCAATAGCTATTTACAGTTTGTGATGAACTATCAAATGAACCAACTTGAATCCGCAATTCCAGAGTTGATCAACATGTTTAAGACAGTAGAGCCATCAGCTAAGAAAGAACCAAAAGCTGTGATATTGTTTGATTCATTAAAGAAAGGTTTTAAGGGAAAGTCAAAAACTCAAGATAAAGGGAAGAAAAAGGCTAAGAAAGGAGAATTACACCAAAGGATGCATGTCATAATTGTGGCAAGACTAGACACTGGAGAAGAAACTGTAAGATTTATCTTGAGTCCCCAAAGAAGAAGAAGACGACATCTGATACTCCATCTGCTTCAGGTATCTTCGTTATTGATTAACATACTATTTTCTTAGACACTTGGATATTAGATACTAGGTGTGGCTTAAATATATGTGATGACATATAGGGACTAAGGAATAGTAAAAGATCGGTCAAGGGAGAAGCAAATTTACGAGTTGACAATGGAGCAAAGGTTGCAGCTATAGCCATAGGAACTTACTTGTTGAACCTTTCTAGTGGATTAATTTTGGAATTGGATAATTGTAATTTTGTTGCTTCTTTGATAAAGAATATTATTTTTATTTCTTATTTAAACAGAAAAGACTATCATTTAACTTTTAGTAACAATTATTATTATAAAACTTTAAATAATGTTCTTTATGCAACTGTAGTATTATACAATGTTATCTACGCACTAGATATATCCAATGACATATTCAATATCAAGACGAGCAACAAACTCATTCGAAGAGACAATCAGTTAACCCCTTACATGTGGCATTGTCGTCTTGACCATATAAGTAAGAAACACATGTTTGAATTACACGAGCATGGAATTTTGGAATCATTAGAATTGGATTCATTTGATACATGTACTTCATGATTACAAGGCAAGATGACTAAGTTACTTTTTAAGGGAAAAGGTGAATGAGAGAATGATGTATTGACCCTCATACATACCGATATATGTGAACCTATGTCAACTCATGCATGAGGAGGTTATAGCTACCACTTCAAGAAAACAGAGCTTCAGAGACAAAAAATTATGTCTCTGAAAGTCAATTTTCCGTCTCTAAAGATTATTTGAGATGGAATATTCCATTTCAAAAATTCGTTAGTGAAAGCCCCGAAGCTAATTTTGAGACAAAAATTGTAACACCCCAAATTTCATGATTGGAGTCCTAAAAGACCTTATTAAAATCTAGAAATGCTTTAGAAAAATTCTAGAGATTTTTAGGAATTTATAGGATATTTTTATGCAATTTTTTGAGGTCGTTTGGTATTTTTACTAAACGAAAGAAGTTTCGACAAAAAAATATCCAAGCTAAGGCTTGAACCGGCAACCCCTGACCCGAGCAAAACCCAGCTAACCAACTGGGCTAGCAGTTATTACTTGATCAAATAAGGATCGAATTGTATTTAAGTAATAAATAGTTAATAGCAGAATAAAAAGAGAATAAAAGGCTCGGCTGGGGATTTGAACCTGCGGCCTTTGGCTCGGTCAAATCCCGGCTGACCAAAGGATCCAGCCACCGGTTCTGTTTAGAAAAGGTAGGAAATTTTATTTAGGGAAGTTAACAGAATACCGGGTTATTAAAAGGA
Source organism: Zingiber officinale (assembly GCF_018446385.1). NCBI lineage: Eukaryota > Viridiplantae > Streptophyta > Magnoliopsida > Zingiberales > Zingiberaceae > Zingiber > Zingiber officinale. The sequence goes on along the minus strand of NC_056007.1, from coordinate 38,054,517 downwards.
GAAACCCTTCTTTCCTCTTCTCCTCACACGGCGTCGGCGCGACTCCCTCTCAGGCGAAGACGCAGCAGGGGACCTAGGGCTTGGTCTCCGGCGCCGGCGAAGGGTTGTTTCCGACCGGTCTTCACCTGTGTGTGGCCACTCCGACGAGGGGAGCTTGGAAACACAAAGAGGTCACCGAGAATTGAAGCTCCTCCGAAGCCCTAGTTGCCTCCTTTCGGTTGTGAGTCCAAGAACACGAAGGTAAGTTGCTACTCACTTGTGGTAAGAGTAGTTCCGGATTTTGCTTTCGTGTTTCCTTGTTTTTTTTTAGTTTTGCCATGTAGATTCTTAGTTTTCCTTGCTACCGTGAACCCTAAAGAAAGAAGAAGAGGATTAGTTCAGTTTAAGCATGAAAGACAGATTCGAATTTAGGTTTTCTTTTTTACTTAATGGGCCTGATCGGATGATATGTAACCCTGCAGATTTAGTTATTTGTTGTTAGACAATGGGCAAGAAATGATTCCGATTTTAGATTTCTCTTGCATAGCAGTTACCGATCCTTTGTTGAGTTATTAGAGCATGAAATGGTTAAAATTGGAGCATGCAGTTTAGTTGTATTGAGTAACACCTTAGTTTAGATTCTTCCTTGCTGAAATTAATAAGAGCAGCCTTGAGGTTTGCTATGTATTAGGATTGGTACAGTTTCTGTTCATTCCGTTAAATATGCAGTTTTAAACCCTTTGTGGCCAAGTAAACAGCAAATGAACAGTTAGGGATGTTTGTTGGATAAGTATAGTTGCTGGTGGAATTGTAGCTTTGGGTTCATATTTTCTTGCTATTAGCAATACTGTGAACTGAGCTTTGCTTGAGTTGTATGATCAAACCATGATCAGTTCTGTAGCTTGATAGAATGAACACAAAGGTCAAGATGATTAATCGAGTCTGTGAATTGTTTTCTTCAGACTTTGTATTGGAAATTCGGATAGATTTTTGATGTAGACTTTTCTAATTGGGATCCACCAATTGTAGTGCAGATTTTATGAAGTTTAGAATGCAGATTTCATTAAGTTTACAAGTGCAGAAGTTAGTTAGTGTAGTGAGCAGATTTGATTAAGCTTGTATGCAGATTTGATTAAGCTTAGTATGCAGATTTTAGATAAGCTTAGTATGCAGATTTTTATTAAGCTAGTATGCAGATTTTTGTTAAGTTAGTATGCAGATTTTTATTAAGCTAGTATGCAGATTTCTGTTAAGCAAGTGCAGATTTTGTTAAGCTAGTATGTAGATTTTCGCTAAGCTATTATGCAGATTTTTATTAAGCTAGTATGCAGATTTCTGTTAAGTATTAGTGCAGATTTTTGATAACTATTGTATGTGCAGATTTCTTTTATATTCTATGCATGATTATGTGTTACATAGTTAGTTTCATTCATAGATGCATACGAAAGATACCCTAACAGTATTTTGAGTTTAAGAAAAGTATAAGAAAGATAAAGAAAAGTATAAGAAAGATAAAGAAAAGAAAGAAAAGGCCGAGGCCTTAAGTAAATCCCAAAGTCGAGACTTTAGGGATTTTGGCACACAAGGTGCTATTAAAATGCCAAGGCATTTAAAGAAGAAGTAATTAAGATTATAAGTATTTTACTTTTAAGAAGAGGCTAGTACCCGACTTCCGAGGTTGTCGTTAAACAAATCCAGGTGTCTAATTCCGAGGTCTTGACTCTGGTAGACCGAGGTCTGCTCTTTTAGGATTGGTGGCTCGCTACCCCAACCTATTAGGGAACGCGCATAAGATGGTACTATGCCTGGGCCCAAGAAGAAGTTGATTATTATTTTGAAGTATTATAAGTATAAGTTTTTGAACAAGTAAAACGAGTTTTACACAAACATAAAGTATTAAAGATTAAGTTTAGAACAAATGAAATAAGATTCATATAGTTCTAAAAATCAGTAAGTTTAGTTCTTTATTCTACCATGTTTATCTAGTAGATTAGTAGTTTTCATATTTAGCTATTAGATGAGCAGCATGATTAACTATTAGAATTACATGAGTAGATTCCTTAGCTTTTCTTTGCTATTAGTTTGACATGAGCAGTTATGTTTATGCTTTATTTCTTTTTAGAGCATATAATTTCTAGTTCTTTTCGTATACATGCACATTCGTGATTTTGTGAGTTAGATAGCGCTTACTAAGCAAATTTTGCTTATAGACTACACTTCCTCTTACTGCAGATAAAGGAAAAGAAAAGATTTAGCAAGGAAGGCGATAAGGTGGCGCGGATGGTGTGTGATGCCAGAACTATGGAAGCCTTGGGACTTAGTTTAAGAATTTATTAAGATTGTCATTTATTAAAAATGTATTAGATGAGTCATTTAGTCTTCCGCCGTTAGTTAATTGCATGTTTTTATTTTGTTTCCGCTATTCATTACTTGCGTGATTTGATTTCATTAAACTGTGTGGTGATGTTATTCCTTTTGTGTGTTTGATATGTGTTCCAGCCGCCTGTGGCTGTGTATATTATGTTATGTATGTCAGTTTAAGGTCACCGGTACAGGGGAGACTCTGCCAAAATTTTTCGGTAGGATTTCCATATAATTTTTAATCATACCAGTTAAGTAGAGTTACTAGTTAAGTAACGGTCATCCTTAGAGAGTAGTAGTAGTAAGAAGGGTGGTCGTTACAGAAATATTCTGTCTCTAATTTCAAAAACGGATTGAAAAAATGTTTATAAATCTGTTTGTATTTGCCCAAATGAAAATACTTTCAAATATAAAGTCCATTTCTAATTTTGTTTTGAATCTATCATTAGTCTGTCTTAAATTACATAACAAATATAATTTTAATTTGTTTATAAATTTATTTATAATTCTATTTATAAATTTGTATATAAATTCTATCTTAAATTTTATTTTGAATCTGTCATTAATCTATCTCAAATAACATATTAAATATGATTTTAATCTATTTATAAATTTATTAATAATTTTATTTATAAATCTGTATATAATTTTATTTTTAAATTAATCACTAAATTTATAATATATTATATTTTTACATTCCTCGCCCACATCATACTTTAAACAATCACACACACATTTCAAACAATGAAAAATATTTAAAACAATTAATTTCTAATGCAAAAGTATCATACAATTAATATTAAAATAAATAAATATTCACATCATCTAAATACACTTAACCATTAATCAAAGATAAAGTAATTTAATCTTTATTTCACCTATCACGACACTCACGGGGACCAAATCCTTCTGGATATAAATGATCTGTATATCCTGTCTCTTGAATCATTTTATGAACCATCTCCTTTAGATTTTCTTCTCGTTGCCTACCTTCCTCGATAAGTTGTTCTTCCCTCTGTCTATTTTCTTTGATAATGAGTTCCAATATATTTTTGCTTTCAATAATTTCTTCCTCCATCCTCTTGCTAGTAGCACGTATTTCTTCAATTTCTTGAGATAATTCTGTGTTCTTCTCATTGGAGCACTTTTCATTGGAACTTCCATTGTATGATCTTTTAAAGTGTTGATTGTGTCCAAATCCATACACCCTCCCCTTACATGGGTCGCCCACCACATCACACCATGATTTGAGATTGAATGAAAGATGGGAAAATTGATCATCAACATTTTGTCTCTCTTTATATTGTTCTGTATATATTATAATAGCTTATATTAGTTTAACAAATAATAAAAACAAACAAGTAAGAATTAATACAAGAAAATAGAAAAATTAATGAACCATTAGATAGATTCCTAAATACAAACTTTAATTGATGAATGTTTGGTCGATCTTATAGTGAATCCACCTTCTAGAAAATTTAGGAATTGTGAAAGATATCAACAAATAAAGTTTAAGTAATGATATTTCAGATTGATATAATCACCTAGTTTAAAATAGGATGGAAAAGGAGTACTTGTTAGGTATTACCTTTTAGAAATGATAGCATATGTCGCATCTGCTCTAGTTGAGTTAGACCTTGTACAGACGTCATTAGGATAAGAAACAAAAACATGAAGACAATACTAGCCAAAAGAGTTGTTATTCTTCAAATCCAAAGCTGCTGATATGGTATCCATAAGTTTTGCTAATAAACATCATTTGGTTGAGGAGCAAGGTCCATTACCCATAACATGGGATTTGAAGTCTGCAGGACCTTTGAAGCAACAATTGATGCATAATGAATCATGAAAAAGACAAACGCAGATGAGCATTTCTGATAAAAAACCAATTGTTAACCAAACTTCAGTATAGATAGCAATGCTATTCTTCTTATATGTATTGGGATCACAATCAACCAAAATGATATAGATTGTTCTATTCAAGTTGATTTGGCAGAGACTAAAGCCTAGTATCTCAAGAAGTGAAGTTAAATTTACATGAACATTGAGAGAAAAATTTTATTGGAGAATTACCTTTTGGTGGCTACTTATATCTATGCAGTGCAAGTCAGTCCTCCTTTCATAAAAATTATCAGGATAAAAGTGAAAAGAATTGGACACTCCTCCATAAAGACTACATCTACAGAGGCTAGATCTGCAAGTATTATCCAGAGCATTGACTTCAAAGCAGAAAAACTTTTAGTAAACCATCTTTGCATTATACTGCAACCCAGATTTCATGGAATAAAAAAGTTTGCTTTAAACTCGTTAGACCCATCTTATCATGGTTGCAACTAGAAAAAAGTTTAGTTTAGCATTAAGAAATACTGAATAAGGGAGACAACCGTCTATAACATGTTGCATTACGAAATACTGATAGAAAATCCTAAAAAGAAGCCATTCATCATTCTGATTATATTATCTTCGAGTTCATGTTAGCGACAAACAAGTAAGCTTATACACAAAGTTGTCTGTCACACCCTTTTCTCAATATAAGGATTACAAAGATCAGAGTGAACAAACATACCTGAGCTTGAGCTTGTTCAGTAGATTGTGGAAAGAATGCCGGAGAAGAAGATCGTGTTCACCTTAAGCAAGAGCCATGCGAGCCTTGGAGCCGTGCACGATTTGGGACCCGGAAAGAAGATTGCATGTGCCTTAAGTTCGCGATTGCCTTGGAGCCGTGCGCGATTTGGGATCGGAGAAGAAGATTGTGTGTGCCTTAAGTTGGAGTCATGCCTGCCTTGGAGCCATGCACAATTTGGGACCAGAGAAGAAGACCTCGTGTGCGATTTGGGAACGGAGAAGAAGACCGCGTGTGTGGAACACAGACGCGGTGTGCGGAAGTTAGGAGAAAACGAAAGATAAAGGTTTAGGGTTTTTAATGAATTAAAATAAAGTATTTTAAAGTTACTTAATATTTTTTTAATTATGTAAATTATAAACAGATTTTTTCTGTTTAAAATATTTTAAAATAGATTTATAAACAAATAATATTTTGCATCAAATTTTGTTGTTATTCCATATTTATTTTTGTTTATAAAAAATTATTTATAAATTCTATTTTTAATTTATTTTTAATTTATTTTTAATTTTGTTTTAAATTTTTTTTCTATATTTTTTGTTGAAAAATGGAACGGATTAATAATTCTGTAGCAAATTCATTTATAATTTACTAAAATTTAAAACAGATTTTATTTCTGTTTTAAAAATATGTTTCTGAAGCCCTGTTTTCTTATACTTCATTATCTTCATTGATGATCACTCATGATTTGGGTATGTGTATCTCTTGAGATACAAGTCTGAGGCCTTTGAAAAGTTAAAAAAATAAAGACATGGAGTAAAGAAATAATTAGGCAAGAGTATTAAAATATTTTAATCAGATCGAGGTGACAAATAATTAAGCCAAGAGTTTCAGAATTATCTTAGAGACAAGCACTACAAGGAAAACACTAAAAGACAATGCTTTTTACGCATTGTCTACATGCCTGAAAAAATATTGTTAAAAGTACTATTGTTAAAAGTCCGCTAAAAAATAACACTTAAAAAATGTTATCATTTTTTTACAAAGACAACACTTTTGCAACACTTAAAAAGTGTTATCATTTTTTTGTAATGACAACACTTGTACAACGCTTAAAAAGTGTTGTCCTTTTTTTACAAAGACAATACTTTTACAACACATAAAAAACATTATTTTTTCTATTTATAAAACCGTTGTCTATTATATTTACACCACAGATTACTTAATTAAACTCTTATAAATAATACCAATTAAAATACCATGAATATACAACTAATCAATCTTCTTACTATTGAACTAGAAATATATCATACAATTCAAAAAGAAAATATATAGACATAATCCACAAACTTTAGATCTATGTCAAAGTCTATATAAAAGCAAAAACTCTACAAAGCTCCATTTGTTGTGTTGGTTATTGTCGAGCTAAAGGTGCTAGGGGAATTCGGTGGAGAGTTGCTTCTCAATGGTCTTGAAGTTCATGCAGCACTAGTACAAGAAAAGAAACGAAATAGAGAAGAACATGGTTACTTAAATTATGGAAATAAAAATGAAAATCCAATTCAAATACAAGAAATGAAATAGAGAAGAACATGGTTACTTAATTTGGTGAATCTTGAATCTCTCGATGCCAATTGAAGACCTGCTTTGAGAGCTGCCTTTACAGTTTGATATTCTCTTCAAGCTTCATACAAGCAATACTATATAAAAGATAGATCACATCATTATCAGATTGCTTAGGGGAAAAGATAGGATGCCTTAGATACAACTTAATGGACAATAAAATTTGAATGAGCTGAACCTGCATAGAATGTGTTTCTAAAGAAATTAAATAGGACTTTAAAATTGATCTCATGACCACTTATCCGAAAATTTTAAGCTATTAGACAAGGTGAGAGAGATTGTTTTTATATTATTAGCACTTCCATCCTCCTACCTTAATATTTTGCAAAGAGTTGTTAAAGATCACATGATTTATATCTGCATAAATCAGGATAGGACCACTTCCTGTGAAACACAACAATTGCAAGAAGAATTCAAGGATATCTTTATGTGCAAGAACATACACTACAAAAAAAAACCAGGTTTACCGACGGAATTACAATTCCGTCGATAAACCTTAATTTTACCGACGGAATCATTAGTTCCATCGGTAAACCCTAATTGTACCGACGGAAGAGAAATTTTCGTCGGTATATCAAGGATTATACCGACGGAATCATTAATTCTGTTGGTACAATAAGGTTTTACAGACGGAATTAAAATTTCGTCGGTAATGCTCCTTAAAAAAAACCATAGCCCTTCGCTCGTTCCCTCACGCGCGCGGCCGAATCTTCTCTGTTTTCCCCGATCCCGATCGTAGGTTTGAGTTAACCTTCTTTCCAAATTTTTTTCTTTGTTTTCCAGCGATCGACAGTTGTCGCCGGCCTATGCCCACAAGCTGCGGTCGTCAACGGCTGTGCCAGCGTTCACCTGCGCCCGCTAGCGGTTGTGTCGGCCATCTCCGCCCACCAACGGATGTGCCAGCATTCGCCTGCGCCCTCCAACGGCTGTGTCGACCGTCGTTGGCTGCCAGCTGGCTTCTAGCGGTTGTGCCGGCCGTTGTCGGCCGTGCTGGTGGCTGTGCCGGGCGCCAGCTGGTTGTTGTCCTTGCCGGCAGCTGGCTGGTGGTGGTTGTGCCCATCCGTCGTCGGCCTGATCCAGCTGTGCCGCCCGTCGACAGGTTGTGCTTGTTGCCGCAAGCAACTTGTCATTTATTGTCATAATTTTTGAGCTAAAATATTTTTATTTTGTAAACAGATAGCATTTGCTGCTCTTCTCCGGTTGAGCTACACATCTTCAGGTAAAATTTACTAAATTATACGGTATGTTATTTAACATGGTTTAATTTAGAAATATGTTATGTTAGTATGTTAATCAATAACATAATATAGTCCGTTTGTTTGTTTCGTGTTAGTATGTTAATCTATGTTAATTTCTAGTTCTCAATATATTAGTTTTAGGTGAAAATGTCTATGAACAAAGAATGGATGTACAATCGATTAGAAAAAGAATTTATCAGAGATGATTTTATTGCTGAAGTTGAACAGTGTATGAACTTTGATAAAAGTCACCATGAATGTATGAATGGTGGTGAGTTACGGTGTCCATGCAATCATAAAAAATGTCAGAATAGAGTGTTCCATGATGAGGATATTGTAAAAATGCATATATGTAGAAATGGTTATGTCAAATTACTACAATTGGTACTGTCACGGAGAACCTTATTTATATGAACCAATTGGACCTTCTAGTGGTTCGTCATCTGGGACAACTATTACTGCTCCTGAAACATCAACTAATATTGATATTGCAATGCAATCAATGGTTCATGATGCAATGAATGTTGCAGTTGATTATTCCAATATAGTTGAAACACCAACACCTGAATATCAACAACTATATGAAATGTTAAAATCTAGTGAAAGAGAAGTGTGGAAAGACATTCCCTCTGGTGATTTTCAATTATCAGCTACTGCAAGGTTATTAAATATGAAAGCAGAACATCATTTTTCAAAAAGATGTTACGATGACATTTGTCAGTTGATGTTAGAATTGCTTCTTGCTGATAACATAATGATGGATAGTTTTTACAGTACAAAAAAATTGGTCAGAGGTTTAGGTTTGCCTATGGAGAAGATTGATTATTGCATAAATAACTGCATGATATTTTGGAATGAAGACAATGATCTGCGTGAATGTAAAATTTGTACACACCCTCGTTATAAGCATGATACTCGCATACCAGGGCAGAAGAAGAAAAAAATTACTTGGGAAGTGATGTATTATTTTTCGTTAATTGCCAGACTTGAACGTTTGTATGCATCTACTACTACAGCTTGCCATATGATGTGGCATCATGAGCATGAGCACGATGGAGGTATAATGTGTCATCCTTCTGATTCACCTGCATAGAAACATCTAAATGTTGTATTTTTTTTTTTTTTTTTTTGTAATGGAACCACGTAATGTGAGATTGGGACTTTCTGTAGATGGATTTCAGCCATTTGGACACTTAGGGCAACAATATTCATCTTGTCCGGTTATATTGACACGGTACAATTTATTGCCATGGATGTGTATGAAAGATGAATTTATGTTCCTAACAGTACTTATTCCTGGTCCAACCAATCCCAAAGAGAAGATAGATGTTTTCTTACAACCTCTGATTGCCGAGTTAAATGAATTATGGAATATAGGGTTAGTGATTTATGATGTTGCAAGTAAAACTAATTTTACATTGCATGCTGTATTATTATGGATGATCAGTGATTTTCCAGCATACTCAATGTTGTCGGGTTGGAGCACGGCTGGTAAATTAGCATGTCCACACTGCATGAGTGATTCTGATGCATTTTCATTACCTTACAGTGGGAAAGTGTCTTGGTTTGATAATCACCGTAAATTTTTAGCACTAGATCACTCTCTTAGGAGAAATAAGAAAATTTCCTAAAAACTATTGTAGTCAGTAAACCCCCTCCACTCCATACTTCAGGTGAACAAATCATTGAGCAAATTGATAGTTACGGATTTCTACCAGTATCTCAATCTAGTTCTGATGAGATAAATAAATATATTGTTAGGATGTGCAAGTGTGGTTGGAAGAAAAGAAGTATTTTTTGGGAGTTACCGTATTGGAAGTATTTTCTTATTCGACATAATTTAGATGTTATGCATATTGAGAAAAATTTCTTCAATAATATCTTTAACACTGTGATGAATGTGCCTGGAAGAACTAAAGACACTGCAAAATCACGCGAGGAATTAAAAGAACTAGTCAATAGACCAGAGTTGCATAAAGATGAAATAACTAATAGATTTCCAAAGGCTTGTTATACATTAGACAAAGATGCTAAGCAAGCTTTATGTAATTGGTCTAAAGAAATCAAATTTCCAAATGGTTATGCCTCAAATATGGCTCGATGCGTGGATATGAATAGATTAAAGATGTTTGGAATGAAAAGTCATGACTGCCATGTATTAATGCAAAGACTTATTCCAATAGCTTTCCATGACTTACTTCCTCAAATTGTTTGGCAAGCACTCACTGAATTGAGTCTATTTTTTAGAGATTTGACAGCAAGGTGTATTATGATAGATGATATGCTTCGGCTAGAAACAGACATTCCTCTCATATTATGTAAACTGGAGCACATATTTTCACCAAGTTTTTTTGATTCAATGGAACATCTACCAGTACATTTACCATACGAGGCATAAATAGCAGGTCATGTGCAGTATAGATGGATGTATCCATTCAAACAATTTTTGAGTAAATTAAAAAATAATGTTCATAACAAAGTAAGAGTTGAAGGGTCAATATGCAATGCTTATCTATTTGAAGAAGCATCTTCTTTCTGCTCCTATTATTTTGTTGATAGTGTCCGAACAAGACATTGCAAGTGTCCTAGAAATTCTAATGATGCTTTCAGCCGATAGATCCATCGATGCTTTCTATTTTTAAGTTTCCTGGTAAGTTAATAGGTGCATCGCTTTCTAGATGGTTAATCGAAGAAGAATACCATGCTACAAGAACATATATACTCTTAAATTGTAAAGAGGTCACACCATACATAAAGTAAGTAAACTTCTTAAATCAAACATTTATCCTCCGTTTAATTATTTTGCTTGATATCCCAATTTTAATATAATTACTTTTTTTTCTCAGCTTGTACGAACAATAATTATATCTACAAAATCCATCAATTAGTGTAAGTGAGGTAGCTACAAAGTTAGAGACCGAATTTGCATTATGGTTTCAAATATATGTAAGTTAGAAAATTTGTTAAATTTTTTAGTTCATTTTTATTAAGAAGTGTCCTAAGATATATGTTACTTATTTTTATAGGTGAAAGACCGTAGAATATCAAATTTGCAAGATGATAGGATAATGAATATTGCATCAGGACCCCTTCATAAAATAAAGGTGTATTCTGGTTACTATGTTAATGGCTTTAAATTCCACGTGGTACAACGAGATTCATGGAGTAATACTTATAATTCTGGTGTTTGCGTCAAAGGATCTATGGACAACAATAACACTAAGTTTGATTACTATGGTAGACTTGACGAAATCATAGAGATTGAATATCCTGCATTACCAATAAAGAGGTGTGTATTGTTCAAATGTTCATGGTATGATCCGACCCCAAGCATAGGTACTAGAATTCATCCAAATTATAATTTAGTTGAGGTTAATGCAAATAAAAGATTCAACAAGTTTGAGCCTTTTATTTTCAGAATACAAGCGGGTCAAGTTTTCTATCTTGAATACCCTATGAAGAGAAGAAGATCTAGTGAATGGTTGTCTGTTTGTCGAATCAAGCCTCACTCGACTATAGAGATGCCAAATACAATCACTGCTTAAAACCATGATGCATTTCAGAATGATGAAGTGGAGAGACATTCAGTTGATTTACAACACCAATCTACTTCTCAATTACTTGTAGTTGCTAATGAAATTTACGAAGAGATAGATGATGGGGAGATGTCCAACAGTGAGGATGAAGTTGAACTAAGCTCATCTAGCAATGAGGACATAGAAACTGTTAATGTTGATTAGTCAGATGTTAATGATAATTAAATAATTACATTATTATTTCTGTTGGTAAGTAATGTTTCCATATTATTTTGTATTTATATTATCAGGTTTTTAGACCTTATTATGATGTGTTGCAATGTTATTTGTAGATATCATCATGATAGAGTAGCAGCCTGTGGCACCCCGTGGCTACAAGGTCCTTACCGCTGTCGGGGACTCATAAGTATTTTGTATTATTAATAATTTAAGTTTATAGATAACTTTAGTTATAATATATTTCTCATAACTTAATATTATTTTGTGCAGGTTCACTCTAGATGCGCACAGAGTTGCCACATATATCACTGCAAAATTCAAGGAATGAGTTAGCGCGTCTGGTACTACATGAAGGCATGTAGACCAGGAGATGAAGCTATTTTATTATAATGAATTTGTGGTAAGTAAATTTAATATATTTGACATTCTATAATATAGTTATCATTTAAACTAAATGTTTAACTTATAATTACAGAAAAGATATACATGGGTGGACGGGCAAGAAGAACAATTTAAAGCTACATGGTGTAGCACCCACTAAGCTTTTAAGATAAATATGAGAATGATGAATTTGCCTTAGAAAAATATTAGTAGAATGTTGAACCAAAAAGAAATAAAAAAAAATAAAAATAGGGAGTGGTCAAGGATTGAACCTTGAATCTCTCATGATGTAAATGATAGGATTAATGGGTAATAACCAGTTGGGATAGGAATAATATATTGATAGCAAAGGAGGGAAACTCATGATAAGGATGAGAGTAAAAGCTAGCCAAAAGAAAGCAAGAAAAGAACAAGAGAAAGGCAACTTGCCTTCCTTCTTTTCTCTCCCTCTTCCTCTTCTTTGCCGTGACTTAAAGAGGGGAATTAAGGGGATTCATTCCCCCTTGTTTTATCATGAATGATGAGAACAAATAAATAAATAAAATAAATATAAAAAAATGAAAAAAAGGGGCTAAGGGAGAAGGAAAGCAAAAACCAATTTTGCTACCTCTTCCCCCTTAACATAAAAGGGAGCATGTGAAGAGAAGATTTGATTTTTCACTCATTTCTCTCATTCTCCCCTCTCCATCACCGAGAACCTCAGCCCCCTCTCCTCCATTTTCGGCCCCAAAACAAAGTTCCTCCTAGGATACAAGTAAGGCTACCAAGGGAAAACAAAGGAGGAGAACAAGAAGAAGAAACCCTTTCTTCCATCACCACACTTTAGAACCACAAGCGAAAAGGATGTAAGTATCCCCTCACCTGTGGTACAAGTAGTTTTTATGTATTTTTGGATTTTATGAGGATTTTAAAACCTAGAACAAAGTTGTGAAAAATTCTGCCAAAGGAAGGACTTGTGATCCTAGGAATGTTTAAAATAAGCCTTGATTCATGATAATTTTTCTATGCTTTGTAAGAAGGTTTCCTCTCATATTTTTATATATATGTGATGTTAGATTAGAGATGTATCTAACCCTAGAGTTTCGGCCAAAAAGGTTTTATAAGGGCTAGGGAATTTATTTGTTTACCTAACTTGCACAAAACCCTCTAAATAAATGGTTAAGTATCCATTATTGTTTTCATACTTGAAGGTTACTTGGAACCAAAAGTATTCCACACATAAGTTTCGGCCAAGAAAGGGTTTAGGGTTAGGAATACTTTGTATTTAAACTCACCATGTTTATATGATAGAATATAGAGTTTCTTAAAGAAGTTGCATGCTTGTATGTTGATAGAAACTCATGAACACCACTCTTAATGTTTCGGCCATGGTAAGGTGGATGGCTTAGAATATCTTAAACAGATTTTTAACATGCTCAAAACCTCCATGATAATAAGATATGAAAGTTGTTTAATGCTCCCATGCTTAATTAGAGTATAGGAAAAATTGGTTGCATGATATATGATAATTATGACCACAAGGGTCCTAGCTTGTTGTGAACCAAACTTATATGCATAGTTCTTTGATATTTTTTCCATAAAACTTGTTTAGGTTTTCCATACTTTAGGCCACCTAAAACCTAGTTTAAAGACTTGGAAGGTTTCGGCCAAACATATGATATGAGATAAAGAAAGGAAAAACCTAGGAAACCTAAGACACAATTTAAATGTATGCTTATAGTGCTTGACTTTTATACATGTTATGAAATGTGTTATGACTTTCTATGCTTTTATGCCATTTGAAAAAATTCTATGCTTGATGAGGTTCGTCCATGTAAGGTTTAAAGACCTAGAAACCCTAAAATTTAGACCTCATGTGTTAAAGATGCTTCTTATGAAATTGAGATAACATGTTGATTGTGTTCACATGCTTATATATTTAACTATGATTCAAATGGACACCTTAAAGTCTCGGCCATAAAGGAATACATGCCTTAGAAACCCTAGAACTTACATTGAACATGCTCATGTCACTCTCCATGAAATATGAAATGTAGAAAGCTAAAAAAATTCACATGCTATATGTTGTTAGTGACCTAAATTGATGCTAAGGGAAGTTTCGGCCATGACCACTTGTATGATGCCATTTATAAATTTATACATGATGTTAGAATAAGTTCACATGCTTGTATGCTTGCTTGAAAACCTAAATGAGTACTTGTAAGTTTCGGCCAAGACATAAATTTAAGGGCTTAAAGAATTTAGGAACTAACTCAATGGTGCTTACCATATTCCTTGAAATGAATGCTATAAATATGGTTAAGGTTTCCATGCTTTATGTCCTTTAGAACCTTGTTTCACACTTGTTAAGATTCGGCCAAATGAGGTTTAAGGACTTGGAGAACTTAGAGTCCAAGTAAACCTTGTTTATGATACTTCCTATGAAAATGATATGTGAATGAATTAGGTTCTACATGCTTGGATGTGTTTAAAACCTAAATGGGCACCTAAGAGGGTTTCGGCCATGATAAGAACTCAAAGGATTAGGAAGCTTAGTACCCAAATTAATCATGTTACATTGTTCCTTATGATTGGATGAGCACATGATATACTTTTATGCTTAGACATGTATGCTTGTGAGCTATACCAGATGAGAATTTCTACGATATGTTATGAGTTCAAAATATGCATGTTTTATGTTATGATATGTGGGTAAATCTTACATGCTTTGGTGATATGATATGAGCTGAAAATATGCATGCTTATGTTATGATATGTGGTTAAATTATGCATGCTTTGATGCTATGTTTAGTGCTTAAAATATGCATGCTTTCATGATATGCTATGTGGTTAAATTATGCATGCTTTGATGTTATGTTTAGTGCTTAAAATATGCATGCTTTCATGATATGCTATGTGGTTAAATTATGCATGCTTGATGATATGCCTTATGCTTAAGATATGCATGTTTTGATGATCTATGCCTAATTGATGCATATTGTTATGATATGATGTATGCCTAAGTGATGCATACTTTTATGGTATGATGTATGCCTAAGTGATGCATACCTTTATGACATGATGTATGCCTAAGTGATGCATACCTTTATGATATGATGTATGCCTAAGTGATGCATACTTTTATGACATGATGTATGCCTAAGTGATGCATACTTTTATGATATGATGTGTACCTAAGTGATGCATGCTTTTATGATGTATGATATGTATAAGTATGACATGTACTTTACTTTATATGGCTTGTACCAAGGGTGGGCTCTATAAGCGCCCCGGGGTCGATGGAATAAGACTCGGGCCTCGTTAGGGATGGGCTTCAAAGTGCCCCTAGGTCGATGGAGTAAGACTCGGGCCTAGTATGTTGCCTTGTAGGGTTCAAGACTTGCTACCTTGGACCTACATAGGTTGCGCGCAATATGTAAGTGGTACATAGCCGGGATCCCCTTTAAGTTGAGATTATGTTCAAGTATATATGTAAGAAGAAATGATTTTTTTTAAAAAGATCATGAGACATACACATATTTTTCGGATACATGTTTTTCAAAATCATATGCATATACTGTTAGTTAGAGCCCTAGAGCCAATCATTTGATGATTGTATGGACTCATGTATATCATATTCATGTATATATATTAAGGCATTTGGTTTTTGGTTATTATGCTTATTTGTATTAGTGCCAGATAAAATAAGTATAGTAACGTCCTAGAGTAGAAAGGTTCTTACCTATATCAATCGATTGGTTGAATCGATAGTGAGATAATATAGGGAACACTACTCTAAATCATTCCTAGTCGAGTATTAACATTCAGGGACAATGTTAATACAATAAGACTAGCATGTAGGTCAGCTCGATGACTTGATCTCACAAGTCATGGATATAGAGATATCAAGCTGACACATGGGTATGCATTAGAGAATGTATACTGAATGACCCGCCATGAGAAAGTATCATGGATCGTTATATGAGTGTCATATACTTTCTCATGTGGCTATTAGTATGACTATTAGTCCTTTGACCTGAAGTCACCATGGATCTCTACATAAGGAGTTATGTACTTTGGTTTCGTCAAACGTCACCCGTAACAGGGTGGACTATAAAGGCGATTACTGGGTATGTAATAAATTATGCAGAGGGATGTGAGTGATATAGATGGGATCTATCCCTCCCATATGACGGGAGCGACATCAATATTCTTGATAGAATTAGACCACGAAGTGCATGGCCATGCCCAAATGAGTCAACATGAGATGTTGAGCTCATTTGATCGAGTGAGTATACTTGGAGTTCAAGATTTAGATTGATTAGAGGATGACACAGTCTATGCCTCACATTGATCAATCTAGATGTCAAGGATAGAAGGACATTTGTCACATATTTTGTGAGGAGTCACAATTGGTAGTCACAAGGTGATGTCGGATCTCGACATTCTTGTAACTTGGGTAGTAATGATGTGTTGATAGATACCGCTCATTACTTATGCTCCTAAATGGGTTTAGGGCATTGCCAACGTTACAAGAACCTATAGGGTCACACACTAAGGACAATTAGATGGAGATTTGGTTCATATGATGAACCAAGAGAATTAGATTCATTTGATGAATTATATTGGATTAAGAGTAATCCAAATTGGGCTAATTGAGTTGGACTCAAGTTGATTCATGTATTTAATGAGTCTAATTTAGATTATGACTCATTAAATCAACTTAATTTAATGAATTAGATTCATTATATTAAGTTGGCTTGAATCATATGGTTGGATTAGATCAACCATGAGAGAGATTTGATCAAGTTTGACTTGATTTGAGAGGAAGAGAAAAAGTCATGTTTGACTTGACTTTTTGCCACATCACTAGTGAGTTGGCAATATGAGGACCAATAGGATTGCTCCACATCATCAATGTGTGCCACCTCATGGAGGTTACAAGCCTCCATAGCATTTAATGTGGCCGGCCCACATTAAATGAGGAGGTTACACTTGTTGCCATGTCATTTAGTGAGGTGGCAAGATATGGACCAATAGTGTTGATCCACATCATCCAAGAGTGCCACCTCATGGGGGTTACAACTCTTAATGGTCTCCACATTAATTGGAATTAATGTGGGGGTTTTACACCTCCTAGAGTGGCCGGCCACTTGATGGCTAAGGGGTTTTTTGATTTTCCTCTCATTGATTCATTCACTCTTCTTCTTCCTTGGGTGCTCTCTCTTCTCCTTCTCCCATTCCTTGGCCGAACACTCCATTGGTGCTAGCACACCTTGTGTTTTGGTCATCTCCTTCTACTTGTGTCCGTGTGGATACATATAGAGGTTGTCTACTTTGACAACTAGAGATCCGGCGACATCTTGGACAAGCGGGAACGCGAAGGGCTTCGCTACAAGGGTAATGATCTTAACTTTAGTGTAGATCTAAAGTTTTTACAAACTCGTACAAGAAAATTTTTTCAAAAATTTTGTTTACGAATCTTTGCACGAGATCCATGGCTTTGGGTGACTCGGGGTTTTCGCGACGCGAAAAAGCTGTTTTCGCGGCCCAAAGAATCCAACAGTGGTATCAGAGCCACGTGCAAAGACTTGTACGAGTTCGTTTGTATTTTTATGAAAAATATACCTTCTGTGATTTTCTGTAAAAATTGAGTTTTTAGAGTTTTTATGAGTAATTTTTCCGTAGAAGCGAAGCAATAGTGTCTTGGCACTTGTAGGCTTCGGCTACCGGAAAGTTTTCTTTTAAACGACTTCGTTTTGCCCCAAATCCATTTGGGACAGCGGGGTCGGGTGCCATTAGACCGCAAAGGAGCAACTCACGATGGTTAGATCGTGGGTAGGGGCATTGCCCCTAACCCCACAAGGGAATTTGCTCCGCGATTGCACCCGAAATCGCTAAAAACGAACTCGCCGGGAAGATTTTTCCGAAACGGCAATGTCTCGACCCAAATCATTTTGGGACAGCGGGTTTAGGCGCTGTTGGATCGCAAAGGAACCCTCGCGATGGTTAGATCGCGGGTAGGGGCGCTGCCCCTGGGCCCCGCAAGGGGATTCGTTCTGCGATTGGCCTAAAATCGCTAAACGGGACCGCTGGGAAATTTTACTCATAAAAATTGTAAAAAATTATTTTTAAAATTACAGAAAAATTATGAAAAATATATAATTTTGAATTATATATTAATTTGTGATAGTCATGGCCCAAAATACCCAATAAGATTGGATTTGTGTTGTAATTCATAATACGGCCTGCGTGCCGTCATATGATTGTGTGTGCTGTATTTTTATTTTTCCCACGGCCTGCGCGTCGTGCCTTTCTCTTATTCTGGTTGTAAATTAGATTTAGACTCAAATGTAACTCGAGTTTCAAATTGTAATGTACAAATTGGAGCGGTGGAGGGTCCACACGAGACGGAGTTCCGAGGCGGGCACGAGCAACACAAGGTGGTCAAAGGGAGGAGCTTGGAGAAGCTGTTGACCCTAGGTTGACCATTCGATCTTCTCATTGGCTTGAGAAGATCGTAGTAGGGCTATGACTAAATCACAAATAGATTAATTAATTAATTGTTATGTATCTGATGCATGTTTAATAATTAATTAATTAATTAGTGCCTTAACGATTAGATTAGATCTAAGTCGTGCACATGATGCACCCTTGCGATTAGATTAGATCTAAGTCATGCACAAGATGCATCCTTCTCGATTAGATTAGATCTAGATCGAACCAACTCTAAATGCCTAACCGTGCCGTGATACCTATCACTACCTCGATCACATGTATTGTTGAATCTGCCAAAGCAGAGCAATACATATTATCTTGGTAGGGTACGGAGGGACAATCTTGGTCCCGTCTATCAACGCATGGGTGAATACAAACTCAATTAGATTGAGTATTCCTAGTTACTCGGTTGGATCGAGTCAGCTATAGGCATTCTTCCAACGGTTGGAAAAGATAGGTCAAAATCACATCTATATTAACTCTCGGGCGTATTAGCCAAAGCTAACTCGAGTTTTAATATAAATGCGAATATTGATTCTATAAACAAGAGTTGCATA
Source organism: Zingiber officinale (assembly GCF_018446385.1). NCBI lineage: Eukaryota > Viridiplantae > Streptophyta > Magnoliopsida > Zingiberales > Zingiberaceae > Zingiber > Zingiber officinale. The sequence continues at coordinate 38,035,583 of NC_056007.1, read as the reverse complement.
GAGATGTAATTGGTAATCGTTACCTACCGGTCATACTAAGCCTTGGGCGTATTAGCCAAAGCTAACTCAAGGGTTAGTATGATGTGGATCTTGTCCCACAAGAATTATAGAATTCAGTGGGAGCATCATTTAATTAAAGGCCTAATTAAATGATTTTAAAAGGATATGATATTTATTTCTGTAATTTTTTCTATTGTAGATAACCATGACGTCAAATACGAACACTTTCTCCCTGCGATCTGTCCTTGAGAAGGACAAGCTCAACGGAGCGAATTTCCTGGACTGGTACAGGAACTTGAGAATAGTTCTCACCCAGGAGCGTAAGCTGTACGTTCTGGAGCAGCCCATTCCGGAGGCTCCTCCTGCCAATGCCCCGTGAGCCGACAAAGATGCTTATAAGAAGCATCAAGACGACGCATTAGATGTGTCTTGTCTAATGCTCGCGACCATGAACTCAGAGCTTCAGAAGCAACATGAGTTGATGGGTGCTTACGATATGGTTGAACATCTGCGTCAACTATATCAGGGACAAGCGAGGCATGAGAGATTTGAGATCTCAAAGGCACTGTTTCAGTGCAAGATATCAGACGGGGCTCCCGTAGGTCCTTATGTACTCAAGATGATTGGGTACATAGAGAACCTACAAAGACTGGGGTTCCCACTTGGCCAAGAGCTGGCCACTGACTTGATCTTGCAGTCCTTTCCAGATAGCTATAGTCAATTCGTTCTGAACTATAACATGAACGAGATTGACAAGCCACTGCCCGAGCTACTTAGTATGTTACGAATTGCTGAGATTAACCTTAAGAAGGTTAAGCCCATTCTGATGGTCCAGAAGCACAAGGGCAAGGGCAAGCCCAAAGGTAAGGGAAATTCCCAAACCAAGGGCAAAGGCAAGGCACTGAAGCCTAAAGGAGGGGTCGCCAAGGATGCTACCTGCTTCCACTGCGGTCAGACCGGGCACTGGAAGAGGAACTGCAAGGTATACTTGGAGGATCTTAAGAAGAAGCGAAGTGAGACTTCCACTTCAGGTATATATGTTATAGAAGTCAATCTATCTATTTCTACATCATGGGTATTAGATACTGGATGTGCTTCTCACATTTGTGCAGATGCTGAGAAATAGCAGAGCATTGGCAAAGGGCGAGGTGGACCTACGAGTAGGCAATGGAGCACGGGTTGCTGCTGTTGCTGTAGGGATTTACTTTCTATCTCTGCCCTCTGGGCTTGTACTAGAGTTAGTCGATTGTTGTTATGTGCCTGCATTAACTAAGAACATAGTTTCAGTTTCTTGTTTCGACAAGAAAGGATACTCTTTTATAATAAAAGACAAATGTTGTTCTGTTTATTTAAAAGATATGTTCTATTGTAGTGCACCTCTGATAAACGGACTCTATATTCTAGACCTTGAGAGCCCTATCTATAACATAAATACCAAGAGGATCAAGTCGACTGACTTGAACCAAACCTATCTCTGGCACTGTCGCTTAGGTCATATAAATGACAAGCGCTTATCCCAGCTCCATAAGGATGGTTTGTTGGACTCATTTGATTTTGAATCATATGAGATATGCGAGTCATGCCTACAAGGCAAGATGACCAAGACTCCCTTTAGTTGGCACAGCGAGAGAGCGACTGATTTGTTAGGACTCATACATAGTGATGTATGTGGCCCTTTCAATGTCGCTGCTAGAGGCGGTTATAGGTACTTCATCACATTTACTGATGACTTCAGTAGATACGGTTATGTGTACCTGATGACACATAAATCTGAATCCTTTGAAAAGTTCAAAGAATTCAAGAATGAAGTACAGAACCAGCTTGGTAAGAGTATTAAAATACTTCGATCAGATCGCGGTGGCGAATACTTAAGCCATGAGTTTCGTGACTATTTAGCTGAGTGTGGGATTCTATCCCAACTCACTCCTCCTGGAACACCACAGTGAAATGGTGTGTCCGAAAGGAGGAATCGTACCTTATTAGATATGGTACGGTTTATGATGAGTCACACATATCTTCCGACATACCTCTGGGGTTATGCTCTAGACACGGCAGCTTTCATTCTCAACCGAGTTCCATCCAAGGTCGTGATAAAGACACCATATAGGATATGGACTGGGAGAGATACCCAAGTGTCTTTCATGAGGATTTGGGGTTGTGAGGCTTACGTACAACGTCAAGTCTCAGACAAATTAGGACCCAAATCCGACAAGTGCTATTTTATCTGATATCCCAAGAAAACTAAGGGATATTACTTCTACATTTCCAGTCAGCACAAGGTAGTTGTGGCAAAGACTGGGGTCTTTCTAGAAAGGGATTTTGTTTCTAGAAAGATTAGTGGGAGCGCGTTCGATCTTGAAGAAGTCCAAGATGCGAACAATAGCACTGATGCCTCGATGGAAGTTGAACTGAAACCACAAAGTGTTGTGGATGATGTTGTTCCACAAAGAGTTGAGGAACAACAACCAGTTCAAGTAGACATAACTCTTCGCAGGTCTGATAGGGTACGTCGTCAGCCTGAGAGATACTCATTTCTCTTGTCTGACCATGATGACATTGTGTTCATAGAGGATGAGCCCACCACCTATCAGGAAACTGTGATGAGACCAGATTCCGAGAAATGGCAAGAGGCCATTCTCGGAGCTGGAATCTTCGATTCGATGATGCGATCAAACAGTTTGGTTTCATCAAGAACGAAGATTAGCCTTGTGTCTACAAGAAGGTTGTAGAAAACATAGTTGTCTTCCTCATATTGTATGTGGATGACATACTACTCATTGGGAAGGACATCCCTATGCTTCAGGCTATCAAGACCTGGCTAGGGAGTTGCTTCTCAATGAAGGACTTAGGTGAGGCATCCCGCATTCTTGGGATACAGATCTATAGAGATAGATCTAAGAGATTGCTTGGCCTAAGTCAGAGTACATACATTGATGAGGTACTCCTACGGTTTTCCATGCAGAACTCCAAGAAGGAATTTCTGCCGATGTCACATGGCGTGAGTCTTTCGAAGACTCAAGGTCCCTCTTCTAGAGAGGAGAGAGACCGCATGGATCAGATCCCTTATGCCTCAGCCATAGGATCGATCATGTACGCCATGCTATGTACTCGACCTGATGTCTCATATGCTTTGAGCATGACGAGCAGATACCAGTCAGATCTAGGTGAAAGTCACTGGATAGCGGTCAAGAATATTCTTAAGTACATAAGAAGGACTAAAGAATATTTCTTGATATATGGAGGCAATGATAAGCTAGCTGTAAAGGGTTACAGTGATGCTAGCTTCCAGACCGATCAGGATGATTAAAGATCACAGTCGAGGTTCGTGTTTTGCTTGAATGGTAGTGCTATGAGCTGGCAAAGTTCACAGCAATTCTACAATATTTCCATCTCATTCGAGAGATTATCGATAGAGAAGATGTGAAGATTTGCAGAGTATCTACAGAGGCTAACATCGCAAATCCCTTGACCAAGGCTTTGGCACAGAGGAAGCATGATGGTCACACTAGGTCATTAGGCCTTAGAGCCTATACTGATTGGCACTAGTGCTAGTGGGAGATTGTTAGTTAGAGCCATAGAGCCAATCATTTGATGATTGTATGGACTCATGTATATCATATTCATGTATATATATTAAGGCATTGGGTTTTTGGTTATTATGCTTATTTGTATTAGTGCCAGATAAAATAAGTATAGTAACGTCCTAGAGTAGAAAGGTTCTTACCTATATCAATCGATTGGTTGAATCGATAGTGAGATAATATAGGGAACACTACTCTAAATCATTCCTAGTCGAGTATTAACATTCAGGGACAATGTTAATACAATAAGACTAGCATGTAGGTCAGCTCGATGACTTGATCTCACAAGTCATGGATATAGAGATATCAAGCTGACACATGGGTATGCATTAGAGAATGTATACTGAATGACCCGCCATGAGAAAGTATCATGGATCGTTATATGAGTGTCATATACTTTCTCATGTGGCTATTAGTATGACTATTAGTCCTTTGACCTGAAGTCACCATGGATCTCTACATAAGGAGTTATGTACTTTGGTTTCGTCAAACGTCACCCGTAACAGGGTGGACTATAAAGGCGATTACTGGGTATGTAATAAATTATGCAGAGGGATGTGAGTGATATAGATGGGATCTATCCCTCCCATATGACGGGAACGACATCAATATTCTTGATAGAGTTAGACCACGAAGTGCATGGCCATGCCCAAATGAGTCAACATGAGATGTTGAGCTCATTTGATCGAGTGAGTATACTTGGAGTTCAAGATTTAGATTGATTAGAGGATGACACAGTCTATGCCTCACATTGATCAATCTAGATGTCAAGGATAGAAGGACATTTGTCACATATTTTGTGAGGAGTCACAATTGGTAGTCACAAGGTGATGTCGGATCTCGACATTCTTGTAACTTGGGTAGTAATGATGTGTTGATAGATACCGCTCATTACTTATGCTCCTAAATGGGTTTAGGGCATTGCCAACGTTACAAGAACCTATAGGGTCACACACTAAGGACAATTAGATGGAGATTTGGTTCATATGATGAACCAAGAGAATTAGATTCATTTGATGAATTATATTGGATTAAGAGTAATCCAAATTGGGCTAATTGAGTTGGACTCAAGTTGATTCATGTATTTAATGAGTCTAATTTAGATTATGACTCATTAAATCAACTTAATTTAATGAATTAGATTCATTATATTAAGTTGGCTTGAATCATATGGTTGGATTAGATCAACCATGAGAGAGATTTGATCAAGTTTGACTTGATTTGAGAGGAAGAGAAAAAGTCATGTTTGACTTGACTTTTTGCCACATCACTAGTGAGTTGGCAAGATGTGGACCAATAGGATTGCTCCACATCATCAATGTGTGCCACCTCATGGAGGTTACAAGCCTCCATAGCATTTAATGTGGCCGACCCACATTAAATGAGGAGGTTACATTTGTTGCCATGTCATTTAATGAGGTGGCAAGATATGGACCAATAGTGTTGATCCACATCATCCTAGAGTGCCACCTCATGGGGGTTACAACTCTTAATGGTCTCCACCTTAATTGGAATTAATGTGGGGGTTTTACACCTCCTAGAGTGGCCGGCCACTTGATGGCTAAGGGGTTTTTTGATTTTCCTCTCATTGATTCATTCACTCTTCTTCTTCCTTGGGTGCTCTCTCTTCTCCTTCTCCCATTCCTTGGACGAACACTCCATTGGTGCTAGCACACCTTGTGTTTTGGTCATCTCCTTCTACTTGTGTCCGTGTGGATACATATAGAGGTTGTCTACTTTGACAACTAGAGATCCGGCGACATCTTGGACAAGCGGGAACGCGAAGGGCTTCGCTACAAGGGTAATGATCTTAACTTTAGTGTAGATCTAAAGTTTTTACAAACTCGTACAAGAAAAGTTTTTTGAAAATTTTGTTTACGAATCTTTGCACGAGATCCATGGCTTTGGGTGACTCGGGGTTTCCGCGACGCGAAAAAGCAGTTTTCGCGGCCCGAAGAACCCAACATATACCTTATGATGATTTATATGCCATGGTTAGATATGATTATGTTATGTTCCATGATATGTTCATGTGTATGATATGCCATGACTCCTTATGATGATTTATATGCCATGGTTAGATATGATTATGTTATGTTCCATGATATGTTCATGTGTATGATATGCCATGACTCCTTATGATGATATGCCATGATTAGATACGATTATGTTATGCTTTATACTATGCTTTACGCTATGATATGCCATGACAAGTTATGATTTCTTCATGTTGCATGATATGCTTAAAAGAGTATGTTACATTATGTCATGACTAGTTGAAGTGATGCCATGTTGAGACATTCTTTGATTATACTATGATTTTCGGTTTTAGTGAGTAGGAAAGGAACTTACTGAGCCATGAGTGCTCACAGCTTACTGTCCTTGTACCACAGATAAAGGAAAAAGCTGGATGAGCTAGAGGAGCAGCAGGAGGGGCAAGGAGATGTGTGTGGCAGTGGCTAGGCAACCAAATAAGAACCTGCTTTAAAAACTTTTAAAGAACTACGCTTTGGTATCATGAATTGTAGTACCTTATGTGTGACTTGATGTTATGTTTCTACTAATTTTGATATCATGTTATTGAGGCCATGATAGTGTAGTTCGGTTTTGATGAAAAGAAAAACAAAAGAAAAGTTTTTATGAAACTAAGAAAATTATTTTAAGTCTTCCGCTGTTATTTATACATAGAGTATCGTAGCCCCGTCCCTTAGGGTTAGCAGGGAGGGCGGGCGTTACACATGGAATACCTACTGTGTCAAACTCTACAGAGATCATATGTATTACATGACACTACAACAAAAACCCTCATAGACATCGGCTTTCCACCGATGTCTATGAAGGTGATGTAAAAGGTCTACCATTTTAGACATTGGGTTAAAACCGATGTAGTATCACTTAATGACATCGGGTGTAAAATCGATATAATATTATATGTTAATAACACCAGTTTTGGCAGCGGTATACGACCGATGTAATATTAGTTAAGGACACCAATTTTGCGGCGGTGGAAAACTGATGTAATATCAGTATTGTTTAACGACACAAATTCGATTTCCGAAATAGTGAAAACCCAATATTATCACCTAGCAAATCATAAAATTAAGTTAATATTATTAATTCACTAAGAAAATCACAAATAAAAATGCACCGATGTATCTAAACACACCAAGTCAATATCCATATAACCAACACATAAATATTCTTCTTACAACATAAAAAGATAATAGATATTGTGCACATCAAGTCAGTATCCACAAATTACACATAACTATTCTTCTTACAACATCAAAAGGTAATAGATAGTACACAAATATTCTTCTTACTGGTGCCAACATTATCCTTCTTGCTCTGTGCAGAGATTTAACTAAATCTTTCCCAGTAGTTTTATTTGTTAATAGACAATTCTCTTTATCTATTACTGGATGGGCACCTTTGCTTGTTTGATGTCCTGAGGGTGACAACTGATTGGTGATTCTTTGTAAAGGAGGCCTTCATCTTAAAGGAGCCACTGGAGGCTTTGGGAACTTTGCAACATCCTTCATGGTTGTCCTCTCACCATTTAATTGATTCTCCAGTTCTCTTACCTAAATAGAATAAAATAGTCAATATGGATATAAAGTAGTTTATTGCTTACATAAGGGAAATTAAAGATGCTGTAAATTCTACTTAAATAGAGATTGAAAATGAGATAAGTAACATTTTGCTGGTAATTAGTAGTCACAAGGTGATGTTAGATCTCAACATTCTTGTAACTTGGGTAGTAATGATGTGTTGTTAGATACCGCTCATTACTTATGCTCCTAAATGGGTTTAGGGGCATTGCCAACTTTACAAGAACCTATGGGTCACACACTAAGGACAATTAGATGGAGATTAGGTTCATATGATGAACCAAGAGGATAAGATTCACGTGATGAATCAAATTGGATTAAGAGTAATCCTAATTGGGCTAATTGAGTTGGACTCAAGTTGATTCTTGTGTTCAATGAGTCTAATTTAGATTATGACTCATTGAATCAATTTAATTAAATGAATTAGATTCATTATATTAAATTGACTTGAATTAAATGGTTGGATTAGATCAACCATGAGAGAGATTAAGTCAAGTTTGACTTGACTTGAGAGGAAGAGGAAGAGTCAAGTTTGACTTGACTTTATGCCATATCATTTGTGACTTGGCATTAAGTGGCCAATGATGATGTGCCACATCATCATAATTAACACAAGTGTGTGCCACCTAATGGAGGTTACAAATTCCATTTGCTTTAATGTGGCCGGCCACATTAATGAGAGGAGTTACACTTTGTTGTGGTCGGCCACTAAGGGAATGAATGGTATTCATTTTCATTCAAGTGAATTTTGATTCCATTTTCTTCCTTGCTCTCCCTCTCCTCATCTTGCCGAGACCTTCTTGGAGTGCTAGCACACTCTAAGGTTCTCCCTCCATCGAGTTGTTCGTGTGGATACGCATAGAGAGTTGTCTACCTTGACAACTTGAGATCCGACACCTTGGACGAGCGGGATTCGCGAAAGGCACGCATCAAGGGTAAAAACTCATACTCTAATGTAGATCTAGAGTTTATAAACTCGTACTCGTAAGTTTTTTGAAAGTTTTATTCTTCGCACGGATCCGGTGGCGGGGCTTTCAGGGTTTCCGCGACGCGAAAAAGCGGTTTTCGCGGCCCGAAAAACCCGACAATGGTATCAGAGCCACGTGCGAAGCTTGTACGAGTTTAGTTTTTGTTTTTATGACAAAAATTCAGTACTTTATTTTTCTATAAATTTCTGATTTTTATGATTTTATGGGTATTTTTCTTATAGAAGCGAAGCACAAGTGTTTCGACACTTGTAGGCTTCGACTAACCAGAAGTTTTTTTCCGAAACGGCAAGGTTTCGCCCCAAAAATTTTTGGGACAGCGGACTAAGGTGCTGTAGGATCGCTTAGGGACACTCGCGATGGTTAGATCGCGGGTAGGGGCGCTGCCCCTGGCCTCGCAAGGGGATTCGTTCCGCGATTGCGTCCAAAAACCGCTAAACGGGACCGCCGGGAAATTTTACTCGTAAAAATTGTAAAAATTAGTATTAAAATTACAAAAAATTATGAAAATGACATAATTTAGAATTATGTATAATTTGTGATATTCATGGCCCAAAAGACCCAATCTGATTGGGTTTGTGTTGAAATTCATATTATGGCCTGCGCACCGTCATTTATGTTGTGTGTGCTGTATATTTGATACGCGACCTGCGCGTCGTGCCTTTCTCTATTTATTCTTGTTGTAAATTAGTTTAGACTCGAATGTAACTCGATTTTCAAAATTATAATGTACAAAATTGGAGCCGTGGAAGGTCCACTCGAGACGGAGTTACGAGGAGGGCGCGAGCAACACAAGGTGGTCAAAGGGAGGAGCTTGAGAAGCTGTTGACCCTAGGTTGACCATCCGATTTTCTCATTGGCTTGAGAAGATCATAGTAGGGCCATGGCTAATCACAAATTAATTTAATTAATTGCTTGTGTGTATGTGATGCATGATTAGTAACTAATTTGTGCCTAACGATTAGATTAGATCTAAATCGTGTACAAGATGCACCCTCTCGATTAGATTAGATCTCAATCGCATCAACTCTAATGCCTACCGTGCCGTGATACCTATCACTACCTCGATCACATGTGTTGTTGAATCTACCAAAGCAGAGCAACACATATTATCCTGGTAGGGTACGGAGGGACAATCTTGGTCCCGCTTATCAACGCATGGGCGAGTACAAACTCAATTAGATTGAGTATTCCTAGTTAACTTGGTTGGATCGAGTACAACTATAGGCATTCTTCCAATGGTTGGAAAGATAGGACATAAATAAATCGCATTTATATTAATTCTTGGGCGTGTTAGTTAGAGCCCTAGAGCCAATCATTTGATGATTGTATTATGGACTTATTGTATCATATTCTTATATAAAGGCATTTGGTTTTTGGTTATTATGCTTACTTGTATTAGTGTCAAATAAACTAAGTATAATAACGTCCTTGAGTAGAAGGTTCTCACCTATATCAATCGGTTAGTTGAACCGATAGTGAGATGATATAGGGAACACTACTCTTAATCATTCCTAGTCGAGTATTAACATTCAGGGACAATGTTAATGCAATAAGACTAGCATGTAAGTCAACTCAATGACTTGATCTCACAAGTCATGGATATAGAGATATCAAGTTGACACATGGGTATGCATTGGAGAATGTATACTGAATGACCCGCCATGAGAAAGTATCATGGATCGTTATATGAGTGTCATATACTTTCTCATGTGGCTATTAGTATGACTACTAGTCCTTAGACCTGAAGTCACCATGGTTCCCTACATAAGGAGTTATGTACTTTGGTTTCGTCAAATGTCACCCGTAACTGGGTGGACTATAAAGGCGATTACTGGGTATGTAATGAATTATGTAGAGGGATGTGAGTGATGTAGATGGGATCTATCCCTCCTATATGACGGGAGAGACATCGATATTCTTGATAGAGTGAGACCACGAAGTGCATGGCCATGCCCAAAAGGGTCAATATGAGATATTGAGCTCATTTGATTTAGTGAGTCTACTTGGTGTTCAAAATTTAGATTGATTAGAGGATGACACGGTCTATACCTCACATTGATCAATCTAGATGTCTAGGATAGAAGGACACTTGCCATATATTTTGAAGAGTCACAATTAGTAGTCACAAGGTGATGTTGGATCTCAACATTCTTGTAACATTGGGTAGTAATGATGTGTTGCTAGATACCGCTCATTACTTATGCCCCTAAATGGGTTTAGGGGCATTGCTAACGTTACAAGAACCTATAGGGTCACACACCGAGGACAATTAGATGGAGATTAGGTTCATATGATGAACCAAGAGGATTAGATTCATTTGATGAATCAAATTGGATTAAGAGTAATCCTAATTGGGCTAATTGAGTTGGACTCAAGTTCATTCATGTGAGTCTAATTTAGATTATGACTCATTGAATCAATTTAATTAAATGAATTATATTTATTATATTAAATTGGCTTGAATTAAATGGTTGGATTAGATCAACCATGAGAGAGATTAAGTCAAGTTTGACTTGACTTTAGAGGAAGATGAAGAGTCATGTTTGACATGACTTTATGCCACCTCATTGGTGAGTTAGCATTGAGTGGGCCAATGATGATGCTCCACATCATCATGGTTGCTTAAGTGGGATGCCACCTCATGGGAGTTACCAAGAGTTGTGACTCTTGGCATTCCATGGAGGTTACACATCCTCTTAATGTGGCCGGCCACATTAATTGGAGGAATAAGTTTCATTTTGTGAATTATTCTCATTCATTCCTTCATCTTCTTCCTTGGTCCATTTTCTTCTCTCCCTCTCCTCATCTTGCCGAACCTAACTAAGGTGCTAGCACACTTTAGTTTGGTGATCTCCTTCTTGTGTTCGTGTGGATACTTCTAGAGGGTTGTCTACTTTGACAACCTTGAGATCCGCCACCATTGGACGAGCGGGATTCGCGTAGGGTGCGCATCAAGGGCATATTCTTTGTTTCCCTTTGTAGATCTACTGTAGATCGAGGTTTAGAAACTCGTACTCGTAAGTTTTCGAAAGTTTTTACTTCGCACGGATCCGTGGCTGGGGGTTTCGGGGTTTTTGCGACGCGAAAAGCGGTTTTCGCGGCCCGAAAAACCCAACAGGGCGTATTAGCCAAAGCTAACTCAAGTTTTAATATAACTACGGATAATGATCCTATAAACAAGAGTTGCATAGAGATGTAATTGATAAATCGTTATCTATCGATCATACTAAGTCTTGGGCGATTTAGCCAAAGCTAACTCAAGGCGTAGTATGATGTGGATCTTGTCCCACATGAATTATAGAATTCAGTGGGAGCATTATTTAGTTAAAGGCCTAATTAAATGATTTAAAAGAATATGATATTTATTTTCTGCATTTTTCTGTTGTAGTTAACCATGACGTCGAATACGAACACCTTCTCTCTGCGTTCTGTCCTTGAGAAGGACAAGCTCAACGGAGCAAATTTCCTGGACTAGTACAGGAACATGAGAATAGTTCTCACCCAAGAACGTAAACTGTACGTTCTGGAGCAGCCCATTCCAGAGGCTCCTCCTGCTAATGCCACGTGAGCAGATAAAGATGCTTACAAGAAGCATCACGATGACACATTAGATATGTCTTGTCTAATGCTCGCGACCATGAACTCTGAGCTTCAGAAGCAACACGAGTTGATGGGCGCTTACGATATGGTTGAACATCTTCATCAACTGTATCAAGGACAAGCGCGGCATGAGAGATTTGAGATCTCAAGGGCACTATTTCAGTGCAAGATGTCAGATGGGGCTCCCGTAGGCCCATATGTACTCAAAATGATTGGGTACATAGAAAACCTATAGAGGTTGGGATTCCCGCTTGGCCAAGAGATGGCCACTGACCTGATCTTGCAATCCTTGCTTGATAGCTATAGTCAGTTCGTTCTAAACTACAATATGAACGAAATTGACAAGCCACTGCCCGAGCTGCTTAGCATGTTGAGAACTGCTGAGCTGAACCTTAAGAAGGCAAAGCCCCACTCTGTTCTGATGGTTCAGAAACACAAGGGCAAGGGCAAGCCCAAAGGAAAAGGAAAGTCACAAGCCAAGGGAAAAGGCAAGGCACTGAAGCCTAAAGGAGGGGTCACCAAGGATGCTACCTGCTTCCACTGCGATCAGACCGGGCATTGGAAGAGAAACTGCAAGGTGTACCTGGAAGATCTTAAGAAGAAACGAAGTGAGACTTCCACTTCAGGTATATACGTTATAGAAGTCAATCTATCTATTTCTTTATCATGGGTATTAGATACCGGATGTGTATCTCACATTTGTACTAATGTGCAGGCGCTGAGAAATAGCAGGGCATTGGCGAAGGGCGAGGTGGACCTACGCATAGGCAATGGAGCACGGGTTGCTGCTGTTGTTGTAGGGACTTATTTTATATCTCTGTCCTCTGGGCTTGTATTAGAGTTAGATGATTGTTGTTATGTGCCTGCATTAACTAAGAACATAATTTCAGTTTCTTGTTTGGACAAGAAAGGTTTCTCTTTTATAATTAAGGACAAATGTTGTTCTGTTTATTTAAAAGATATGTTCTATTGTAGTGCACCTCTGATGAACGGACTCTACTTTCTAGACCTTGAAAGCCCTATCTATAACATAAATACCAAGAGGTTCAAGTCAAATGACCTGAACCAAACCTATCTCTGGCACTGTCGCTTAGGTCATATAAATGACAAGCGCTTATCCCAGCTCCATAAGGATGGTTTGCTGGACTCATTTGATTTTGAATCTTATAAGACGTGCGAATCATGCCTACTAGGCAAGATGACCAAGACTCCCTTTAGTGGGCACAGCGAAAGAGCGACTGATTAGTTAGGACATATACATAGTGATGTATGTGGCCCTTTCAATGTCGCTGCTAGAGGCGGTTATAGGTACTTCATCACATTTACTGATGACTTCAGTAGATATGGTTATGTGTACTTGATGACACATAAGTTAGAATTCTTTGAAAAGTTTAAAGAATTCAAGAATGAAGTACAGAACCAGCTTGGCAAAAGTATTAAGATACTTTGATCAGATCGAGGTGGAGAATACCTTAGCCATGAGTTTCATGACTATCTAGCTGAGTGTGAGATTTTATCTCAACTCACTCCTCCTGGAATACCACAGTGGAATGGTGTATCCAAAAGGAGGAATCATACCCTATTAGATATGGTACGATCTATGATGAGTCACATAGATCTTCCGACATACCTTTGGGGCTATGCTCTAGACACGACAACTTTTATATTCAACCGAGTTCCATTCAAGGCCGTGATAAAGACACCATATAGGATATGGACTGAGAGAGATGCCCAGGTGCCTTTTATGAGGATTTGGGGTTGTGAGGCTTACGTTAGACGTCAAGTCTCAGACAAATTAGGACCCAAGTCTGACAAGTGCTACTTTATTGGATATCCCAAGGAAACTAAGAGATATTACTTCTACATTCCCAGTCAGCACAAGGTAGTTGTGGCAAAGACTGGGGTCTTTCTAGAAAGGGACTTTGTTTCTAGAAAAACTAGTGGGAGTACGTTCAATCTTGAAGAAGTTCAAGATATGGACCATAGCACTGAAACCTTGATAGAAGTTGAACTTGAACCACAAAGTGTTGTGGATGATGAGATTGTTCCACAAGGAGTTGAGGAACAACAACCGGTTCAAGTAAACATACCTCTTCGCAAGTTTGATAGGGTACGTCGTCAGCCTGAGAGATACTCATTTCTCTTGTCTAACCATGATGACATTGTGTTCATAGAGGATAAGCCTACCACCTATCAGGAAGCTGTGATGAGACCAGATTCCGAGAAATGGCTAGAGGCCATGAGATCCGAGATGGAATCCATGTACACCAACCAAATATGAACTTTGGTTGATCCACCTGAAGGAGTAAAACCCATTGGGTATAAGTGGGTCATTAAGAGAAAGACTAACATGGATGGACTTATCTATAAGGGTCGCTTGGTAGCTAAAGGTTTCAAGCAGATTCATGGTATTGACTATTATGAAACCTTTTCTCCAGTAGCGATGTTTAAGTCCATTCGGATCATGCTTGCCATTGTAGCATACCATGACTATGAGATAGGGCAGATGGATGTTAAAATCGTATTTCTGAATGGAAACCTGCTCGAGGATGTGTACATGACACAACCTGAGGGTTTTGTAGTTCCACAGCATACTAGCAGAGTATGCAAGCTGCATAGGTCCATTTATGGACTAAAGCAAGCTTCTCGGAGCTGGAATCTTCGATTCGATGATGCAATCAAACAGTTTGGTTTCATCAAGAACGAAGATGAGCCTTGTGTCTACAAGAAGGTTGTAGGGGATATAGTTGTCTTCCTCATATTGTATGTGGATAACATACTACTCATTGGGAAGGACATCCCTTTGCTTCAGTCTGTCAAGACTTGGATAGGGAGTTGCTTCTCAATGAAGGACTTAGGTGAGGCATCCCACATTCTAGGAATACAGATCTATAGAGATAGATTTAAGAGATTGCTTGGCCTAAGTCAGAGTACATATATTGACAAGGTACTCCTTCGGTTTGCCATGCAGAACTCCAAGAAGGGATTTCTGCTGATGTCACATGGCGTGAGTCTTTCGAAGACTCAAGGTCCCTCTTCTAGAGAGGAGAGAGACTGCATGGATCAGATCCCTTATGCCTTAGCCATAGGATCTATCATGTATGTCATGCTATGTACTCGACCTGATGTCTCGTATACTTTGAGCATGACAAGCAGATACCAGTCAGATCCAGGTGAAAGTCACTCGATAGCGGTCAAGAATATTCTTAAGTACTTAAGAAGGACTAAAGAATATTTCTTGATATATGGAGGCAATGATGAGCTAGCTGTAAAGGGTTACAGTGATGCCAGCTTCCAGACTGATCAGGATGACTATCGATCGCAGTCAGGGTTCGTATTTTGCATAAATGGTGGTGCTGTGTGTAATACCCACTAAGCTTGTAAGATAAATATATGAATGTGGGATTTTGCCTTAGAAAATAATAGGAAGTGAGTTGAACCAAAAAGGAAATAAAAAGAAATAAAAATAGGGAGAGGTCAAGGATTGAACCTTGAACCTCTTATATTATATTTCATAGAATTAATTAGTAGAAACCAATTGGGATAGAGAGAAGATATTGATAGCAAAGGAGGGAAACTTATGATAAAGGTAAGAGTAAAAGCTAGCCAAAAGAAAATAAGAAAAGAGCAAGAGAAAGGCAACTTGCCTTCCTCCCTTCCTCTCCCTCTTCCTCTTTGATTTTGCCGAAAATAAAAGAGGTTAATTAAGGGGATTCATTCCCCCTTATTTCACCATGAATTATGAGGATAAATAAATAAATAAATATAAAAAAAAGGCTAAGGGAGAAGGAAAGCAAAAACTAAGTTTGCTACCTCTTCCCCCTTAAATTAAAAGAGAATATGTAAAGGGAAAATTCTATTTTATCTCATTTTTCTCATTCTCTCCTCTCCCTCACCGAAACCTCAGTTCCCCCTCTCCTCCATTTTCGGCCCCAAGACAAGGTTTTCTCCTAAGAAAACCTAAGATACAAGGAGGACTTAGCAAGGGAATCAAGGGAAAGGAACTAGAAGAAGAGGCTACTTCTTCTTCACCATACCTTAGATCCACAAGCGAAAAGGATGTAAGCTTCCCCTCACCTGTGGCACAAGGCTTTTATGTGCGTTTCAGATTTTATGAAGATTTTAAAACCTAGAAACAAGTTTGAGAAAATTCGGCCAAGAAGAGCTTTCAAAATCTAATGATGTTTAAACTAGTCTTCACTACATGATAGATTTTTCTATGCTATGTAAAGGGGTTCTTCTTCATGCTTTTATACCTATATGATGCTTGATCAGAGGAGTATTGAACCCTAGAATTTCGGCCAAAAATATTCTTAAGAGGCTAGGGAAATTTATTGTTTTACTCAACTAGTACAAGGTTCTCCCTATGAAATATTAAGGATCATGTATTAGTTTTTCTTCCTTAGAAGATAATTGAAACTAAGAGAAAACCCACTCATATGATTCGTTCAAGAAAGGGTTTAGGGTTAGGAAGACCTTGAAATTTAAATAACCATGCTCATGTGATAGAATACAAAGATCTTAAAGGATTTGTATGCTTGAATATTGCTAGAATTTCATGAACTCCTTCTTAGGGTTTTTCGGCCATGATGAGATGGATAGCTTAGAAAAGCTTAAACAAAATTTTAATATGCTCAAGGCCTCTGTGCTATTTAGATATGAAAGTTGTTTAATGCCCTCATGCTTAATTAGGGTGTAGAAAAATTAGTTGCATGACATATAACATGTATGACCACAAGGGGTCCTAGCTTATTCATGAACCAATTTGTATATATGTTTCTTAGTAACTTTTGCCATGAAACTTACTTAGGTTTTTCATGGTTTAGGCCACTTAAAAACCTAGCTAAGGAATGGTAGGTTTCGGCCATGAGAAAAAAATAAAAGAAAAAGAGAAAAAGAAACCTAGAAAGCCTAAGACACAATTCATATGTATACTCATTATGCTTGTCCTTATACATGCTATGAAACTTGTATAAATTCTCATGCTTTTAGGCTATTTGAAGCAAGTTTATATTCTGTGAGTTTCGGCCAAGTAGGGTTTAAAAGACCTAGAGGCCTTAGAAATGAAACCAAATGTGTTAAAAGTACTTCTTATGAAAATAGGATAATGTGTTGATTGTTTCACATGCTTGTATAATTTTTCCATGACCTAAATGAACCCTTGCATGTTTCGGTCATGAAGGAATAGATGTCCTAGAAACCCTATGACTTAAATTAAATATGGTCATGTCACTCTACATGAAATATGATAAGTAGAAAGCCAAGGTTCAATTGCTATATGTTGTTTTATGACCTAAAATGATGCTAGGGTATGTTTCGGCCATAACTATTGTATGATGCCTTGTATGAATTTATACATAATGTTAGTCCAAGTTCACATGCTTGTATGCTTGTTTGTAGCCCTAATGAGAACTTGTTAAATTTCGGCCATGACATATGTTAAGGGCTTAAAGAACTTAGGAACTAATTCAAATGTGTCAAATGTGTTTACCTTGTTCCTTGGTAAAAATGTTATAAATATGATTTAAAGTTGTCCATGCTTTTATGTCATATGGAACCTTGTTTCACACCTTAAGGTTTCGGCCATATGAAATTAGGGACTTGAGGAACTTAGAAACTAAGTTAATCATGTTTATAATGCTTCCTATGAAAATGTTATGATGATAATTTAGGTGCCACATGCTTGGATGTTGTGTTTAACCTAAATTGAGCTCTAAAGGGTTTCGGCCACAAGGGTTTAGGAAGCTTAAAACCAAGATAAATATGATACCATGTTTCCTATGATAGGATAATCACAAGATACACCCTTATGCTCAATATGTATGCTTGTGATTTATGACTTATGATATGATATGCATGCTTTTATGATATGATATGCTTTGTGCTAAAAATATGCATGCTTATGTTATGATATGTGGTTAAATTATGCATGCTTTAATGCTATGTTTAGTGCTTAAAATATGCATGCTTCCATGATATGCTATGTGGTTAAATCATGCATGCTTGATGATATGCTTTATGCTTAAGATATGCATGTTTTTATGATCTATGCCTAAGTGATGCATACCTTTATGATATGATGTATGCCTAAGTGATGCATACCTTTATGACATGATGTATGCCTAAGTGATGCATACCTTTATGATATGATGTATGCCTAAGTGATGCATACCTTTATGACATGATGTATGCCTAAGTGATGCATACCTTTATGACATGATGTATGCCTAAGTGATGCATACCTTTATGACATGATGTATGCCTAAGTGATGCATACCTTTATGATATGATGTATGCCTAAGTGATGCATACTTTTATGACATGATGTATGCCTAAGTTATGCATACTTTTATGATATGATGTGTGCCTAAGTGATGCATGCTTTTATGATACATGATATATATGACATGTACTTTACTTTATGTGTGAGTGGCTTGTACCAAGGGTGGGCTCCATAAGTGCCCCGGGGACTAAGGACCTCGTTAGGGATGGGCTTCTAAGTGCCCCTAGGACTAAGGGCCTAGTATGTTTGCCTCGTAGGGTTCAAGACTTGCTACCTTGGACCTACAAGGTTGCGCGCAATATGTAAGTGGTACATAGCCGGGATCCCCCTTATGTTGAGATTACTTTCAAGTATATATGTAAAATAAAATGGTTTTAAAGATCATGAGACATACACATGTTTTTCGGATACATGTTTTCCAAAATCATATTGCATACACCTTATGATTATGCTATGTTTCATGTTATGCTCTTGATTATGATATGCCATGATAAGGTATGATTATGTTATGTTCATGCTATACCTTATAGACATGTTTCGGCCATGGATTTGTTGATGCCTGATATATAGATTTTGGCCATAGATATGATGATGCCTTGATGTACATGTTTCGGCCATAGTATGATGCTTTGATATACATGTTTCGGCCATGCTTTGATATACCATGATACTTGTTTGTTATGCCATGTCTAACTATGTTTTATGCAATGCACTATGTATATGTTTCGGCCATGGTGATGCTTGATATGCTATGACTAGTTGTGATTATATTATGATGCATGATATGCTTGAATAGAATGCTATGTTATGCCATGATTAGTTGAGATTATGACTTGTTGATGCATTCTTGATTATGTGCTGATTGTTGGTTTTAGTGAGTAGGAAAGGAACTTACTGAGCCATGAGTGCTCATAGCTTATTTTCCTTGTACCACGGATAAAGGAAAAGTGGATGAGCTAAAGGAGCAGAGGAGGGCAACGAGATGTGTGGCTAGGCAACTAATTAAGAACCTGCTTAAAGTTTCTTTAAAGAACTATGCATTGGTATTTTATGACTTGTGATACTTAAACATGTGTGGCTTGACATTATGGTTCCACTGGATTTGATGTTATGATTTTGATGCCATGTGATAGTATAGTTCAAAAGAAATTTAAAAGAAAAGTTTTTATTAAAACTATGAAAATTATTTTAAGTCTTTCGCTGTTTTAAAAAGAAAAATTTACACGTAGAGTATCGTAGCCCCGTCCCTTAGGGTAGCAGGGAGGGCGGGCGTTACAGGTTGGTATCAGAGCCAAAGTTTATCGCCAGCTCACTACACACACATCAAGCCTCCTACCTGCCGCTCCAAGTAAGAATGTTTATGCTAAATTTACTTGTTATATGCTTAATGTTTAATTTTCTTGTTATATGCTTATACTTAATTTTCATGATTATATAACTTATGCTTTATTTTCTTTACTACATTGTTTATGCTTTATTTCCTTATGTTACATTGTTTGTCATTATATTCCTTATTTTTCCTTATGTTGTTTATGCTTAGTTCATGTTTTACTTGCTTATGTTTGATGCTTTATTCTATGCTTTTAGTTATAAATTAGATTAGGATTACATATTGGTAGGTTAGGAATAATACCATAACAAATAGATAGAAACAAACCAGTACGTTAGATTGGCTAAAATCGATAACCACTTACACTAGTCTATTTCTTTTAGATAAACATGGTTAGGACACGCAATGCCCGAACCGGAGGGACAGTGACTCCACCAGATCTGACGCAGGTAGTCGCAGACCTCCATCGGATCGCAGAACAACAATGATCACTACCTTAATGGGTCAGCAAGGCAACCACCCCACCGGTGAATCCACTACCGTTATACCTACAGCCGCGCCCTCGCCCCTACTCCGATGGTCCGACAAGAGGCCTATCTCGATTCATGGCAAAGGCTTGCGGAAGCATTCTCGGAAACTGGAACCATGGGATGCGCAAGGCTCAACAAGGAGAACATAATAGAATTATTGGATTGGCCTGAACACGAGAAGGTCAAATGCGCGTCGTTCTGTCTTACCGGAGATGCCCGGATGTGGTGGGACAGAGTAAAGGCGAAAAGACAAATCAACCAAATGCAGTGGACAGATTTTGAGACAGAGTTCTTAGAGGAATTCTTCCATATGCGAGTGACCAACAAGCACTATGACGAGTTCACTGAGTTCCGACAAGGTGATCCGTCAGTTAATGTTGATGTTAAAATGCTCCGACCCGAGATAGCTCTGAACGTAGCCGGCGGAGTTAATAGACCGCAGACTGCAGAGGAGCTAGTCAGCAGCGCCCTGATTACCGAGCACTATCAGGAAGCAATGAATAAGGGCAAGAACCAAGCACTGACCGGAGGACAAAAATCGCACAGTACCAGAACTGACTGGAAAGGAAACTCAAGTGGAAAGAGGAAACAGTGGAATAAAACGAAAGGTGGTCCGGCCAATAAGCAGACCAAGTACCCTCAGTGTGCCACATGTGGGAAGATGCATTCTGGAGTATGTCTTCTCAGCACCAAAAAGTGCTACAACTGCGGAAGGGAAGGTCATTTGGCCGCAGAACTTCCAGAACAAGAGTGCCCCCGCACAGCTTCACCAGATGCAAGCTGCCATAGAAGGGACTTCAATCAGCCAAGGAAGATTGGAGGCCCCTCCTACTATGACCAATGCCAGAGTCTACTCTCTTACCAAGGAAGACGTGGCGAATGCTTCTACTGTTGTCACAGGTCAGCTACTTATTTACAATCAGTATGCTGTAGTATTATTTGATACCGAGGCAACACACTCGTTTATCTCAACACCTTTTATGAAGAAGCTAGACATACCACTCCGAACTCTAGAGGACACCTTCTTAACAACCTTACCATCGGGGGAGATTATGCCATCGGACCATATGCTGCAAGCAGTACTTATTCAGATCGCAAACAGAGAACTCTACTGCAATCTGATAGTACTTGATATGCAGGATTATGACATTATTTTGGGCATGGATTTCCTTAGTAAGTACGGCGCATCAATCGAGTGCCGCAAAAGAAAAGTGATTTTCCGACCCGAAAATGAACCAGAGTTTGAATTTCACGGAGAATCAAAAGGAACGGAGAAGTTATTGTCATCTATTAAAGTACAAAAGATGTTAGATAAAGGATGTATGGGGTTTCTAGCACAAGTGGTTGATACCAATCAAATCAAAGATCCAAAGTTAGAAGATGTCAGAGTAGTATGCAACTATCCAAAAGTATTTCCAGATGAACTACCAGGGTTGGCCCCTGACAGAGAGATAGAATTCGGAATCGAATTGATTCCTGGTACTCAACCGATTTGAAAAGCACCTTATCGTATGGCTCCGGCTAAATTAAAGGAACTTCAAGAACAGTTATCCGAATTACTCGACAAGGGACTTATTCGTCCTAGTCACTCTCCATGGGGAGCTCCAGTGCTATTCGTAAAGAAGAAGGATGGGTCTATGCGTATGTGTATAGACTACCGAGCGCTGAATAATGTGACGATCAAGAACCGGTACCCACTCCCACGAATCAATAACCTGTTCGATCAACTGAAGGGTGCGACCGTTTTCTCAAAAATAGATCTACGATCCGGTTATCATCAAGTGAAGGTGAAACCAGATGATATACCGAAAACAACATTTCGAACTCGGTATGGACATTATGAGTTCATAGTTATGCCTTTCGGAGTAACCAACGCTCCTACAATATTTATGGACCTGATGAATCGAGTATTTACGGCATATCTTGATAAATTTGTAATTGTCTTCATTGATGATATACTTATCTACTCAAGAACCCCAGAAGAACATGCTGAACACCTGAATACTGTACTACAGATCCTTCAAGAGAAACAACTATATGCAAAATTCTCCAAATGCGAGTTTTGGCTTGACCGGGTAATATTTCTAGGTCATGTCATCTCCAAAGATGGAGTTATGGTGGATCCAAGTAAAATCGAAGCTGTAAATAACTGGAACCGACCAAAGAATGCCAGCGAAGTCAGGAGTTTTCTCGGACTAGCAGGTTATTACAGGAAATTTGTAGAGAATTTCTCCAAAATCGCAGCCCCTATGACAGCTCTCACCAAGAAAAATACAAAGTATGAATGGACAGAAGCTTGCGAGAAGAGTTTCGCGGAATTAAAAAGGAGACTGACCAGTGCTCCGATTCTTACTCTTCCGGAAACCAACAAAGGCTTCGATATGTACAGCGATGCTTCCATCACAGGACTTGGAGCTGTACTCATGCAAGATGGCAAAGTCATTGCTTACGCTTCAAGACAACTTAAAGAGTATGAGAAGAATTATCCCATTCATGACTTAGAACTAGCAGCCGTGGTCTTCGCTCTCAAAATATGGAGACATTATTTATATGGAGCTCAGTGTAAGATTTATACCGACCATCAGAGTCTGAAATATTTCTTCACCCAAAAAGACCTGAATATAAGGCAACGCCGATGGCTCGAGCTAGTGAAGGATTACGACTGAGAGATTCTTTATCACCCAGGAAAGGCGAACAAAGTGGCCGATGCACTCAGCCGAAAGTTCAGTGCCACCTGATGCAACTATTTTAAAGTTTTTATGATGTAATACCCACTAAGCTTGTAAGATAAATATATGAATGTGGGATTTTGCCTTAGAAAATAATAGGAAGTGAGTTGAACCAAAAAGGAAATAAAAAGAAATAAAAATAGGGAGAGGTCAAGGATTGAACCTTGAACCTCTTATATTATATTTCATAGAATTAATTAGTAGAAACCAATTGGGATAGAGAGAAGATATTGATAGCAAAGGAGGGAAACTTATGATAAAGGTAAGAGTAAAATCTAGCCAAAAGAAAATAAGAAAAGAGCAAGAGAAAGGCAACTTGCCTTCCTCCCTTCCTCTCCCTCTTCCTCTTTGATTTTGCCAAAAATAAAAGAGGTTAATTAAGGGGATTCATTCCCCCTTATTTCACCATGAATGATGAGGATAAATAAATAAATAAAAATAAAAATAAAATAGAAAAAAAAGGCTAAGGGAGAAGGAAAGCAAAAACTAAGTTTGCTACCTCTTCCCCCTTAACATAAAAGAGAATATGTAAAGGGAAAATTCTATTTTCTCTCATTTTTCTCATTCTCTCCTCTCCCTCACCGAAACCTCAGTTCCCCCTCTCCTCCATTTTCGGCCCCAAGCCAAGGTTTTCTCCTAAGAAAACCTAAGATACAAGGAGGACTTAGCAAGGGAATCAAGGGAAAGGAACTAGAAGAAGAGGCTACTTCATCTTCACCATACCTTAGATCCACAAGCGAAAAGGATGTAAGCTTCCCCTCACCTGTGGTACAAGGCTTTTATGTGCTTTTCGGATTTTATGAAGATTTTAAAACCTAGAAACAAGTTTGAGAAAATTCGGCCAAGAAGAGCTTTCAAAATCTAATGATGTTTAAACTAGTCTTCACTACATGATAGATTTTTCTATGCTATGTAAAGGGGTTCTTCTTCATGCTTTTATACCTATATGATGCTTGATCAGAGGAGTATTGAACCCTAGAATTTCGGTCAAAAATATTCTTAAGAGGCTAGGGAAATTTATTGTTTTACTCAACTAGTACAAGGTTCTCCCTATGAAATATTAAGGATCATGTATTAGTTTTTCTTCCTTAGAAGATAATTGAAACTAAGAGAAAACCCATTCATATGATTCGGTCAAGAAAGGGTTTAGGGTTAGGAAGACCTTGAAATTTAAATAACCA
Source organism: Zingiber officinale (assembly GCF_018446385.1). NCBI lineage: Eukaryota > Viridiplantae > Streptophyta > Magnoliopsida > Zingiberales > Zingiberaceae > Zingiber > Zingiber officinale. The sequence continues at coordinate 38,011,749 of NC_056007.1, read as the reverse complement.
TGCTCATGTGATAGAATACAAAGATCTTAAAGGATTTGTATGCTTGAATATTGCTAGAATTTCATGAACTCCTTCTTAGGGTTTTTCGGCCATGATGAGATGGATAGCTTAGAAAAGCTTAAACAAAATTTTAATATGCTCAAGACCTCTGTGCTATTTAGATATGAAAGTTGTTTAATGCCCTCATGCTTAATTAGGGTGTAGAAAAATTAGTTGCATGACATATAACATGTATGACCACAAGGGGTCCTAGCTTATTCATGAACCAATTTGTATATATGTTTCTTAGTAACTTTTGCCATGAAACTTACTTAGGTTTTTCATGGTTTAGGCCACTTAAAAACCTAGCTAATGAATGGTAGGTTTCGGCCATGAGAAAAAAATAAAAGAAAAAGAGAAAAAGAAACCTACAAAGCCTAAGACACAATTCATATGCATACTCATTATGCTTGTCCTTATACATGCTATGAAACTTGTATAAATTCTCATGCTTTTAGGCTATTTGAAGCAAGTTTATATTCTGTGAGTTTCGGCCAAGTAGGGTTTAAAAGACCTAGAGGCCTTAGAAATGAAACCAAATGTGTTAAAAGTACTTCTTATGAAAATAGGATAATGTGTTGATTGTTTCACATGCTTGTATAATTTTTCCATGACCTAAATAAACCCTTGCATGTTTCGGTCATGAAGGAATAGATGTCCTAGAAACCCTAGGACTTAAATTAAATATGGTCATGTCACTCTACATGAAATATGATAAGTAGAAAGCCAAGGTTCAATTGCTATATGTTGTTTTATGACCTAAAATGATGCTAGGGTATGTTTCCGCCATAACTATTGTATGATGCCTTGTATGGATTTATACATAATGTTAGTCCAAGTTCACATGCTTGTATCCTTGTTTGTAGCCCTAATGAGAACTTGTTAACTTTCGGCCATGACATATGTTAAGGGCTTAAAGAACTTAGGAACTAATTCAAATGTGTCAAATGTGTTTACCTTGTTCCTTGGTAAAAATGTTATAAATATGATTTAAAGTTGTCCATGATTTTATGTCATATGGAACCTTGTTTCACACCTTAAGGTTTCGGCCATATGAAATTAGGGACTTGAGGAACTTAGAAACTAAGTTAATCATGTTTATAATGCTTCCTATGAAAATGTTATGATGATAATTTAGGTGCCACATGCTTGGATGTTGTATTTAACCTAAATTGAGCTCTAAAGGGTTTCGGCCACAAGGGTTTAGGAAGCTTAAAACCAATATAAATATGATACCATGTTTCCTATGATAGGATAATCACAAGATACACCCTTATGCTCAATATATATGCTTGTGATTTATGACTTATGATATGATATGCATGCTTTTATGATATGATATGCTTTGTGCTAAAAATATGCATGCTTATGTTATGATATGTGGTTAAATTATGCATGATTTAATGCTATGTTTAGTGCTTAAAATATGCATGCTTCCATGATATGCTATGTGGTTAAATCATGCATGCTTGATGATATGCTTTATGCTTAAGATATGCATATTTTTATGATCTATGCCTAAGTGATGCATATTGTTATGACATGATGTATGCCTAAGTGATGCATACCTTTATGATATGATGTATGCCTAAGTGATGCATACCTTTATGATATGATGTATGCCTAAGTGATGCATACCTTTATGATATGATGTATGCCTAAGTGATGCATACTTTTATGACATGATGTATGCCTAAGTGATGCATACTTTTATGATATGATGTGTGCCTAAGTGATGCATGCTTTTATGATACATGATATATATGACATGTACTTTACTTTATGTGTGAGTGGCTTGTACCAAGGGTGGGCTCCATAAGCGCCCCGGGGACTAAGGACCTCGTTAGGGATGGGCTCCTAAGTGCCCCTAGGACTAAGGGCCTAGTATGTTTGCCTCGTAGGGTTCAAGACTTGCTACCTTGGACCTACAAGGTTGTGCGCAATATGTAAGTGGTACATAGCCGGGATCCCCCTTATGTTGAGATTACTTTCAAGTTTATATGTAAAAGAAAATGGTTTTAAAGATCATGAGACATACACATGTTTTTCGGATACATGTTTTTCAAAATCATATTGCATACACCTTATGATTATGCTATGTTTCATGTTATGCTCTTGATTATGATATGCCATGATAAGGTATGATTATGTTATGTTCATGCTATACCTTATAGACATGTTTCGGCCATGGATTTGTTGATGCCTGATATATAGATTTTGTCCATAGATAAGATGATACCTTGATGTATATGTTTCGGCCATAGTATGATGCTTTGATATACATGTTTCGGCCATGCTTTGATATACCATGATACTTGTTTGTTATGCCATGTCTAGCTATGTTTTATGCAATGCACTATGTATATGTTTCGACCATGGTGATGCTTGATATGCTATGACTAGTTGTGATTATATTATGATGCATGATATGCTTGAATAGAATGCTATGTTATGCCATGATTAGTTGAGATTATGACTTGTTGATGCATTCTTGATTATGTGTTGATTTTTGGCTTTAGTGAGTAGGAAAGGAACTTACTGAGCCATGAGTGCTCACAGCTTACTTTCCTTGTACCACAGATAAAGGGAAAAGCTGGATGAGCTAAAGGAGCAGCAGGAGGGGCAACGAAGATGTGTGTGGCGGTGGCTAGGCATCTAATTAAGAACCTGCTTAAAGTTTCTTTAAAGAACTATGCATTGGTATTTTATGACTTGTGATACCTAAACATGTGTGGCTTGACATTATGGTTCTACTGGATTTGATGTTATGATTTTGATGCCATGTGATAGTATAGTTCAAAAGAAATTTAAAAGAAAAGTTTTTATTAAAACTATGAAAATTATTTTAAGTCTTCCGCTGTTTTAAAAAGAAAAATTTATACGTAGAGTATCGTAGCCCCGTCCCTTAGGGTAGCAGGGAGGGCGGGCGTTACACTGTGAGCTGGAAGAGTTCTAAGCAGGACACAGTAGCTGATTCTACGACAGAGGTCGAGTACATTACTGCATCAGAGGCAGCAAAGGAGGTAGTTTGGATCCGCAAGTTCATCACTGAACTTGGGGTGGTTCCCAGTATCGCTGACCCTATTGAGCTCTATTGTGACAACAATGGAGATATAGCACAGGCTAAGGAACCTCGCTCACACCAGCGGACCAAACACATACTACGACGCTTCCATCTTATTCGAGAGATTATCGATAGAGGAGATGTGAAGATTTGCAGAGTACCTACAGAGGCTAACATCGCAGATCCCTTGACCAAGGCTTTGGCACAGAGGCAGCATGATGGACACACTAGGTCATTGGGGCTTAGAGCCTACACTGATTGGCAATAGTGCTAGTGGGATATTGTTAGTTAGAGCCCTAGAGGCAATCATTTGATGATTGTATTATAGACTAGTTGTATCATATTCTTATATAAATAAAGGTATTTATTTTTGGTTATTATACTTACTTGTATTAGTGTCAAATAAACTAAGTATAATAGCGTCCTTGAGTAGAAGGTTCTTACCTATATCAATCGATTGGTTGAATCGATAGTAAGATGAAATAGGGAACACTACTCTTAATCATTTCTAATCGAGTATTAACATTCAGGGACAATGTTAATGCAATAAGACTAGTATGTAGGTCAACTCGATGACTTGATCTCACAAGTCATGGATATAGAGATATCAAGTTGACACATGGGTATGCATTGGAGAATGTATACTGAATGACCCTCCATGAGAAAGTATCATGGATCGTTATATGAGTGTCATATACTTTCTCATGTGACTATTAGTATGACTACTAGTCCTTAGACCTGAAGTCACCATGGTTCCCTACATAAGGAGTTATGTACTTTGGTTTCGTCAAACGTCACCCGTAACTGGTTGGACTATAAAGGTGATTACTGAGTATGTAACAAATTATGTGGAGGGATGTGATTGATGTAGATGGGATCAATCCCTCCTCTATGATGGGAGTGACATCGATATTCTTGATAGAGTGACAACACGAAGTGCATGGCCATGCCCAAATGAGTCAGTATGAGATATTGAGCTCATTTGATTTAGTGAGTCTACTTGGAGTTCAAGATTTAGATTGATTAGAGGATGACACGGTCTATGCCTCACATTGATCAAGCTAGATGTCTAGGATAGAAGGACACTTGTCATATATTGTGAGGGGTCACAATTAGTAGTCACAAGGTGATGTTAGATCTCCACATTCTTGTAACCTGGGTAGTAATGATGTGTTGCTAGATACCACTTATTACTTATGCTCCTAAATGGGTTTAGGGGCATTGGCAACGTTACAAGAACCTATATGGTCACACACTAAGGACAATTAGATGGAGATTAGGTTCATATGATGAACCAAGAGGATTAGATTCACGTGATGAATCAAATTGGATTAAGTGTAATCCTAATTGGGCTAATTGAGTTGGACTCAAGTTGATTCATGTGTTCAATGAGTCTAATTTAGATTATGACTCATTGAATCAATTTACTTACATGAATTAGATTCATTATATTAAATTGGCTTGAATTAAATGGTTGGATTAGATCAACCATAAGAGAGATTAAGTCAAGTTTGACTTGACTTGAGAGGAAGAGGAAGAGTCAAGTTTGACTTGACTTTATGCCACATCATTTGTGACTTGGCATTAAGTGGCCAATGATGATGTGCCACATCATCATAATTAACACAAGTGTGTGCCACCTAATGGAGGTTACAAATTCCATTTGCTTTAATGTGGCTGGCCACATTAATGAGAGGAGTTACACTTTGTTGTGGCCGACCACTAAGGGAATGAATGGTATTCATTTTCATTCAAGTGAATTTTGATTCCATCTTCTTCCTTGCTCTCTCTTCTTGCTCTCCCTCTCCTCATCTTGCCGAGACCTTCTTGGAGTGCTAGCACACTCTAAGTTTCTCCCTTCATCGAGTTGTTCGTGTGGATACGCATAGAGAGTTGTCTACCTTGACAACTTAAGATCCGGCACCTTGGACGAGCGGGATTCGCGAAAGGCACGCATCAAGGGTAAAAACTCATACTCTAATGTAGATCTTGAGTTTATAAACTCGTACTCGTAAGTTTTTCGAAAGTTTTATTCTTTGCACGGATCTGATGGCGGGGCTTTCGGGATTTCCGCAACGCGAAAAAGCGGGTTTCGCGGCCCGAAAAACCCAACAAGTGTGTGCTGGGAGACTAGATCATCTCATTCATCAGACTAAAGAGTTTCCGTTAATCCTTGCAGCCATCTCGTCGTTGCCCCTTTCGATAAGGTATCATTCATACGATCTACTTTGGTTTTCTCGGATCGATCATTCAATTTTTAGGTATCCGCGAGGTCCGCTGTGGTTTTCTCGGATCTTCTCTTATTCACTAGTATCATAATCGGTCATCATCCATTGCCATTCAGTGCTCCATCTCGCAAGCTTTCAGACTTGATCAAATTTGGCGCTGTCTATGGGAATTCTCTTACCTGAATCTGAGACTACGCGATGGAAGACGCTGGAAAGCCCAACACTATTACTCTCACACAAGAAGACCTGGAGTTACTTATCAATTCCAGAGTCCAGAAGGCATTACAGCAACAACAACAGCAGCAGCAAGCCAACACTGGAGGTACCTTGTCGATAGCCATAAATCCGACGATCTCGACTACGGATCGCCGCAAGAACAAAGGTGTAGAAGAAGATGATATGGCTTATATAACCCCTGCCCCCATTTCCCCCACTAGACACCCTCGGACATTTTTTCGCACCCCCCTGGAACAAGGAGGGTGAAAATCAATACTGTAAGAATCCTCTGATGAGGCACCAGTAAGGGAAAAGTGCAAAGGAAAAGTAGTGACCAGTGATTGCTCTCCTGAAAGAATTGTTACTCTGTTCTCTCAGAGAATTCTCGACGATCCCTTGCCAAAGCGTTATCAGAATTTGAATATTGGGGAATATTCTGGGACTACAGACCCAGAGGATCATCTGGCCAAATTTGAGAACGCCTCTCTGCTACAGCAAATTTCTGATGGGGTCAAGTGTCGGACGTTCCTCACCACCCTTGGTGGAGCAGCTCAAAGATGGTTCAAGCGCTTACCAGAGGGTTCTATTCGACGCTTCAAGGATTTTCGTAAAGTATTTTTACATCATTTCTCTAGCAATCGAAGATATCACAAGACCCCTTGGAGTCTTTTATCCATCAAATAGGGGCCTAAGGAAAGCATCAGAGCATATATCAAGAGGTTTAATCAGGTAGCTATCGATGTTCCTAATGCTACTACAGAGATATTGGTGAGTGCTTTCTCTCAAGGCCTCAATGATAATGATTTTTTCAAAGATTTAGTGCGTAATCCCCCAACCAACTTTGACTTGTTGATCGAGCAAGCCACCGAATTCATTGATGTTGAAGAAGCTCAAGCAGCCCGCAAGAAGGAAGGTACAACACCGACCTCGATCATAGACCTGGAGGGAGCTATAGCCCCTGTTCATCCGCCAAGGGGGCCTCGTGGAGTTCCCCCTCCACCTCGCCAGCCTGAGCGGAGACCACAAGCAGTTCAGCATGTAGAAATGCCACAAGAAGCCCCTCAAAGGTGGTGTACCTATCACATGTTGTACGCACTATACTGAGAATTGCTTTGTCTTAAAGAACCAAAGTCGCTATCATCAACAATCTCCCAATTGACAACCCTATCGGAGGCATAACAGTCCTCCCAAATGGGAATATTAGACAACTAAGACACAACAGGGTACATTGCAGGCCCCGGGCGGACCATCCTGTAGACATGAACCAGTGCAACCTGAGATAGCGATTGCCCGGCAGGAAGAGATTCGAAGCAATGCAGCCCGAGGTAATATAAATATGATAACGGGTGGGCCTACTGATGGTGACTCTAATCATGCAAGAAAGGCACACGCTCGGCGGTTGCAAATCCATGCAGTCGGGTGCAGCACAGAAAAAGTAGCAGGACCAGAAATCAATTTTGGGCCCAGAGATCTGGAAGGGGTGAAAGAACCCCATGATGATGCTCTTATAATAAAAGGAGTCATCGCTAACTACAACATTTCCCATACTTTCATTGATACCGGTAGTTTGGTCAATATTATTTTCAAGAAAGCTTTTGATCAGTTGTAGATAGGCCTGAGTGAGCTACAACCCATGGTGACTCCCCTCTATGGTTTCACGGGCAATGAAGTTCAACCGCTTGGCCAGATAAAACTAGCCATCTCTCTAAGGGAAGGGCTCCTCATGAGAACCGGGAGATCTTACTTCATGGTGGTAGATGCACCTTCTGCGTATAACGTTATATTGGGTCGGCCGGCTTTAAACGAGTTTCGGGCGGTTGTTTCTACCTTCTGCCAGAAGGTTAAGTTCCCCGTCGATGACCAAGTAGGAGAAGTCCGAGGAGATCAATTTCTCACGCAAAAGTGCTTTGTGGAGGTCATTCGTACGGAGGCTAATGTGGCCCGCAAAGTTCAAAGGATGGAGATTAATGATATTCAAGAGAAATCGCCCGGTCTAGTGTATGAAGAGAAGGAGGAGGTACAAATACAAGCTGGATGATCAGAAGTTGTAACCTATGTGGCAGCCGATCTAGACCTTCCACTCAAAACCGAGTTAATACAATGTTTGAGCCAAAATAGTGATGTGTTCGCATGGACTCCTAAGGAGGTCACAAGTATCTCTCCTTTAATAATGGAACATTCATTACATGTTTATCCTGATGTCAGGCTTGTCAAACAAAAGATGAGAGATTTTGGAGCTGACCAGAACCAGATCATCAAGGAAGAAGTAGATAAGTTACTGGAGGCTGGATATATTCGAGAAGTGCAATTTCCCAGCTGGTTAGCTAATGTTGTTTTAGTACCTAAACTAGGGAATAAGTGGAAGGTATGTATTGATTTTCGGGACCTCAACAAAGCTTGCCCAAAGGATTACTATCCCCTGCTTCGCATTGATCAAGTGGTGGACTCTACGGCTGGATGCAAATATATTTGTATGTTGGATGCCTATCAAGGTTATCATCAAGTGCCTCTTGTCAAAGAGGATCAGGAAAAGGTTAGTTTTATTACAGCCGAGGGTACTTATTATTATAATGTTATGCCTTTCGGACTAAAGAATGCAGGAGCAACTTATCAGAGGCTTATGAATAAGGTTTTTTGAAAATAAATTGGGAGAAATATGAAATTTTATGTAGATGACATATTAATTAAATCACTGCAGGCTGACAATTTATGCAGAGATATAGAAGAAACCTGCAGAACCCTGCGGCAATATGGACTCAAACTCAACCCTGGCAAATGCATGTTTAGAGCCAAAGGTGGCAAGTTCCTGGGATATATGGTGTGAGAGCGAGGAATCGAAGCAAATCCCGGAAAAGTTCGAGCAATCCAGGATATGGAGCCCCCGCGCAATATGAGAGAAGCCCAAAGACTAACCGGGCGAATCACGACATTATCCCGCTTCATCTCCCAATCAGTCAATCGGAGTTTTCATTTCTTCAAGATACTTCGAAAGGCCAATAAATTCCAGTGGGATGAGGAATGTGACAACGTGTTTCGAGAGCTGAAAGACTACTTCTCAATCCTACCTGTGCTAGCTAATCCTGTAGTAGGGGAAACATTATGGGTATATCTTTCGGCAAATGAGCGTGCCGTAGGTTCAGTGCTGGTGAGGCATGAGGGTAAAGAATAGCAACCAGTATATTTTTTGAGTCACCTATTGAAAGGAGCTGAGTGTAGATATACTACACTCGAGAAATTAGCTTATGCTTTGGTTTTAACGTCTAGAAGATTGCGCCCCTACTTCTTATCACACGTAATCATAGTGCTAACTAATAGTACTCTCGGTCGAGTGCTCCTCAATCCAGAAGCATCCGGGCGATTGATCAAGTGGATGACCGAGCTCAGTGAATATGACATACAATATCAACCTCGTTTAGTAATTCAAGCGCAAGCTCTGGTAGATTTTATAATAGAAGTGCACGGCCGTGAAGAAGAAGGAATTTGGAAGATTTATGTAGACGGGTCCTCTACCAGACAAGGTAGCGGTATCGGTATTCTTCTCATATCCCCTCGGGAAGATTGGGTTCAGCTTTCTGTCCGGTTAAGTTATAGAGTCACCAACAATGAAGCAGAATATGAAGCATTAATAGCTGATTTACAAATAGCTCGACACGTAGAAGCAACCCGGGTATGGATTTACTCTGATTCTCAACTGGCAGCACAATAATTGTCAGGCAAGTTCAAGATCAGTAGTGATTGGCTTAAATTATATGTAGAGGCTTTTGATAAATTGAAAGTTATATTCCAAGAGGTAAATATACAGAAGATCCCTCGATCAGAAAACCAAGTGGCCGATGACCTGGTGAAGATTGCATCAGCAGTGATACCTTGGATCTTAGATCGACCGATAGAGTAAATAATATTGGTATCTTGTATTGAAAGACAAGCTAATGTGGAGATACAAGGAGACTGGAGAGCACCGATTATATCCTTTTTACAACAAGGTATCTTGCCAAGTGTGTTAGTTAGAGCCTTAGAGCCAATCATATGATGATTGTTGTATGGACTCGTTATATCATATTCCTATATATTAATAAAGGCATTTTTTTATGGTTATTATACTTACTTGTATTAGTGCCAAATAACTAAGTATAATAGCGTCCTTGAGTAGAAGATTCATATCTATATCAATCGATTGGTTGAATCGATAGTGAGATGATATAGAGAACACTACTCTTAATCATTCCTAGTCAAGTATTAACATTCAGGGACAATGTTAATGCGACGAGACTAGCATGTAGGTCAACTCGATGACAAGATCTCACAAGTCATGGATATAGAGATATCAAGTTGACACATGGGTATGCATTGGAGAATGTATACTGAATGACCCGCCATGAGAAAGTATCATCGATCGTTATATGAGTGTCATATACTTTCTCATGTAGCTATTAGTATGACTATTAGTCCTTGGACCTGAAGCCACCATGGTTCCCTACATAAGGAGTTGCATACTTTGGCTTCGTCAAACATCACCCGTAACTGGGTGGACTATAAAGGCGATTATTGGGTATGTAACAAATTATGCGGAGGGATGTGAGTGAAGTAGATGCTATCCTTTCTATATGACGGGAGTGACATCATTATTCTTGATAGAGTGAGACCACTAAGTGCATGGTCATGCCCAAATGTGTCAATATGAGATGTTGAGCTCATTTGATTAAGTGAGTCTACTTGGGATTTAAGATTTAGATTGATTAGAGGATGACACGGTCTATGCCTCATATTGATCAATCTAGATGTCAAGGATAGAAGGACACTTGTTATATATTGTGAAGGGTCACAACTAGTAGTCATAAGGTGATGTTGGATCTCAACATTCTTGTAGCTTGGGTAGTAATGATGTGTTGCTAGATACCACTCATTCCTTATGCTTCTAAATGGGTTTAGGAGCATTGCCAACGTTACAAGAACCTATAGGGTCACACATAAAGGACAATTAGATGGAGATTAGGTTCATATGATGAACCAAGAGGATTATGTTCATGTGATGAACCAAATTGGATTAAGAGTAATCCAAAGTAAACTAATTGAGTTGGACTCAATTTGGTTCATGTGTTAAATGAGTCTAATTTGGGTTTAGACTCATTGAGCCAATTTAATTCAATGAATAGAGATTCATTAAATTAAAAATTGACTTGAACCAATGGTTAGATTTGATCAACCATGGGAGAGAAATGGTCAAGTTTGACTTGACTTGAGAGGAAGATGAAAGGTCAAGTTTGACTTGACCATTGCCACCTCATTTGTGAGTTGGCATTGAGTGGGCTAATTATGATGTGCCACATCATCAAGGCTAGCACATGTGTGTGCCACCTCATGAGGGAGATCAAGAGTTGTGACTCTTGATATCCCATGGAGGTTTAAAAGCCTTCCTTGAAGTGGCCGGCCACATTACACTCTTGTGTAAGTTTCATTTTGGTTTTGTAACCTCCTTCTTCTTCCTTCTCTCATCTTCTTCTCCCTCTCCTCCACCTTGGCCAAACCTTCAAAGGTGCTAGCACACCTTTTGTTTGGTTTTCTCCACCTAATCGTTCGTGTGGATACGTATAGAGGAGTGTCCACTTGAACACTCTCGAGATCCGGCAAACTTGGACGAGCGAGATAAGCGAAGGGCTTCGCATCAAGGGTAATCTCTCTACGATGTAGATCTAGAGTAGATCTAGGTTTAGAAACTCGTACACGTAAAGTTTTTGGAAATTATTTTCTTCGCACGGATTCAGTGGCAAGGGATTTCGAGGTTTCTGCAACGCAAAAAGCGGTTTTTGCAGCTCGAAAATCCCAACAAAGTGATGGCGAACAAGCAAGAGTCTTTAAGAGGAAAGTCATCAGGTATACTCTAATAGGGGATCAGCTTTATAAAAGGGCCTTTTCCAGTCCCTTACTCAAATGCATTGGACCAGAAGACATGTAATACATACATCTTACAAGAAGTTCATCAGGGTTCATGTGGTAGTCACATTGGAGGCAGATCCCTAGCGTGTAGAATTTTATTAGCTGGGTATTTTTGGCCTACCCTACAGGAAGATGCAGCTCAACTCGTGAGGACATGTTTATCTTGTCAGAAGCATCAAAATGTCCCACATCATCCTACCCAACTATTGAAGACTTCCATTATTTCATGCCCTTTTGATCAATGGGGTATGGATATAGTAGGCCTCTTCCCCTTAGCCACTGCTCAAAGAAGGTTTCTATTGGTAGCTGTGGATTACTTTTCAAAATGGGTGGAAGCTAAACCGTTAGCAAGAATTACTGAAAATGTAGTCAATAAATTCTTGTGGCAACACATCATTTGCAGATTTGGTATTCCGCATAAATTAGTCTCTGATAATGGAAGACAATTTCAGGGGCAAAGAATTAGAGAGTGGTGTGCAGGATATGGTATCACCCAGGCATTCACCTCTGTGACATATCTACAGAGTAATGGACAGGAAGAAGTGACCAACAGAGAAATTATTCGAGGACTTAAGATTAAACTAGATCATGTTGGTGGTAGCTGGGTAAACGAGTTACCCAGTGTGCTTTGGGCTTATCGCACCACCCCTCGAGAGGCTACGGGAATAACCCCCTTTCAGCTAGTATATGGTGGAGAGGCAATCATTCCCATTGAGGTGGGAATAGAATCCGATCGTAGACGACTCTATGATGAAGACAATGATGGTCGACGTCTTATGAAACTCGATCTTATTTAAGAAGCCCGGGATAAGGCAGCAACTCGTCTTGCATCTTATCAACAGAGAATGAGATAGAATTACAACAAAAGGGTTATCCCCCAATTCTTTCAAGTGGGAAATTTAGTGTGGAAGCATGTCAAACCTATGGGTGATGTTACTAAATTGGCACCTCAATGGGGAGGACCATACAAGATTATACAGAAACTTGCTTACGGCTCTTATTACCTCCAAGACTCAGAAGGAAGGAATCTTGAAAGACCATGGAGTGCTAACCACTTACAACCATACAGAGCCTAACAAGTACGCCTGTAATTTGTCTTTGTATTTCATTCGATTCTTGGATATAATGGAAAGATGCAGGTTTCTACCCTTCAATCAATATACACCTTTATTCGAATGAATCCAACAATTTTTCTTCAGAGCGTGTTTCCTCCGCTCCCATCTATTCGAGCAAGCTTTCTCCGCTCGATAACAGGCGATCGGGGACCTCAAGGAGTGACAGGGTTGGCTTCCTCGAGGGGAACCGAAGACTTTAAACCTCTAAATCATCGAGCGTGTTTCCTCCACTCAGATCTATCCGAGCGTGCTTCCTCCGCTCGATAACAGTCGATCAGGGACCTCAAGTAGTGACCGGGCTGACTTCCTGGAGTGGAACCGGAGACTTTAAACCTATAAATCATCGAGCGTATTTCCTCGACTTAGATCTATCTGAGCGTGCTTCTTCCGCTCGATAACAGTCGATCGAGGATCTCAATGAGTGACTGGGCTGGCTTCCTTGAGGGGAATCGAAGACTTTAAACCTTTAAAAAATCGAGTGTGTTTCCTCCGCTCAGATCTATCTGAGCATGCTTCCTCCGCTCGATAACAGTCGATCGGGGACCTCAAGGAGTGACTGGGCTAGCTTCCTGGAGGGGAATCAGAGACTTTAAACCTTTAAAAAATAGAGCATGCTTCCTCCGCTCCCATCTATCCGAGCGTGGTTTCTCCACTCGATAATACTCGATCGGGGACCTCAAGGAGTAACTGGGCTGGCTTCCTGGAGGGGAACCAGAGACTTTAAACCTTTAAAATAGAGCATGCTTCCTCCGCTCCCATCTATCCAAGTGTGCTTCCTCCGCTCGATAACAGTCGATCAGGGACATCAAGGAGTGACTGGGCTGGCTTCCTAGAGGGGAACCAGAGATTTTAAACCTTTAAAAAATAGAGCATGCTTCCTCCGCTCTCATCTATCCGAGCGTGCTTCCTCCGCTCGATAATAGTCGATCGGGGACCTCAAGGAGTGACCGGGCTGGCTTCCTAGAGGCGAACTAGGGACTTTAAACCTTTAAAACATCATAGCGTGTTTTCCCCGCTCCAGCCCATCTGAGCGTGCTTCCTCCGCTCGATGATATTCAATTGGAAACCCTTAAGAGTAGCTGGGTTGATTTCCCTAAGAATAAGCGGAGACTTAGAAACTTTACGAATCAAGCAAGCTTTATTCGCTCGATGTAGATTGATCGAGAAACATCCGGTAGTGCTTCTGGGAAGACATAAGAAAGTCTTAACATTAAGACAATGTGAATTCTCTTGGGATTACACGCCCGATCGATATATTACAGTACTTTGGTTCTCTAGTACCAATGCAGATTCGCTCGGGATTATAAGCTCGACCAATATATTACAATACTTTGGTTTTCCAGTATCAATGCAAATTCCCTCGGGATTAGAAGCCCGACCAATATATTACAGTGCTTTGGTTTTCCAGTATCAATGTAGATTCGCTCGGGATTATAAGCCCGATCGATATATTACAATACTTTGGTTTTCTAGTATCAATGCAGCTTCGCTTGGGATTACACGCCCGACCGATATATTACAATACTTTGATTTTATAGTATCAATATAGATTCGCTCGAGATTACACGCTTGACCGATATATTACAGTACTTTGGTTCTCTATTACCAATGCAGATTCACTCGGGATTATAAGCCCGACCGATATATAACAATACTTTGGTTTTCTAGTATCAATGCAGATTCACTCGGGATTACACGCCGATCGATATATTACAATACTTTGGTTTTCCAGTATCAATATAGATTCGCTCGAGATTACACGCTCGACCGATATATTACAGTACTTTGGTTCTCTAGTACCAATGCAGATTCGCTCGGGATTATAAGCCCGACCGATATATTACAATACTTTGGTTTTCCAGTATCAATGCAGATTCGCTCAGGATTATAAGCTCGATCGATATATTACAACACTTTGGTTTCCCAGTATCAAAGTAGATTCGCTCGGGATTACACGCTTGACCGACATATTACAGTATTTTGGTTCTCTAGTACCAATGCAGATTCGCTCGGGATTATAAGCCCGACCGATATATTACAATACTTTGGTTTTCCAGTATCAATACAGATTCGCTCGGGATTACACGTCCGACCGATATATTACAATACTTTGATTTTTCTAGTATCAATATAAGTTCGCTCGGGATTACACGCCCGACCAAGATACAGTAGTACTTTAGTCTTATGATATCAATGCAAATTCTCTTGAGGTCATATATTCAATCCTAAAATAAATCAGGAGCGCCAGCCCGACTGGAATATGTCAATACATCAAGTTTCAAGTACCATCTTCACTCGGAAGAGAAATATCGGGAGGTGTCTTTCTTATATTCACTCGAGAATACGTTTACTATTGAAGTAGATCCAAATTCCGAGGTGAAATAAGGGCAATCTTGAGGACAAGCTGGTATGTCGTAATTTTCAATTAGTTATTCATTATCTAGAGGCAGGCCACATGCACGTAATTACTTTACAAATTCTCCTTGGCATAGTGGGGTTAACATATATTCATTCCGAAAATTCATTTATAAGCATGATTAGAGTAGTAAAGTAATCTTCATAAATATGGCTTTAAAAAGAATTTAACACACATAGTCTTACTACCACATTAAAGGCCTACTTGAAACTACTAACAAATTCTCTATGAAGTTCCTTGTTAAGCTGTCGATGATCTATAAATCGGGGAGGAGGTTCCTGAGGTAAGAACCCTCCTTCCCGCAGTTATGTTAGAACTCCGTTAACGGAATGGTTTAAGGCCCATACCATGCATCCGGCAAACTCCTTTGTGAACCCAGGGGAGGTCAGGTACTCTCGATGATGAATTTCCCATCTTTCCTCTTCACCCGCCTTATAAGTCTGTAATTCTGACTCAAGACGTTCCACTCTCTCTTGGAGACTGCCTTTTTCAATTTTGAAACGCTCTGATTCCTTAGTGAAGAAATCTATTTCTGAATCTTGAGCTTTCAATCTCTCTTGTAGCTGTAGTAATTCAAAATTCTAAGAAGCTAACTCTTGAGCTGAATCTAAGGACCTAGAGATGGAAGTTTGAAACTGTTCTAGAATAGAAGATCTGAGAATAGCATCTGAAATAACATTATTCTTCTAGGCCACTTCAATACTTAGCTGAGAAGATAAACTCTGTATTTACAAATTCAAAGCTTTTTTCTCTTCCTCTTTGACCTCCAACATCTGGCGATGATGTTGCAAATCTTTCTCCAGAAGGGCTATCATGCTAGCTTGAGAACTTACCCTCTCTTGAAGTTGAATAACCTCATTACTCGGAGTAAGGATAGCTGACCTTAGATTCCTCAGCTCCCTGTTCTCCCTCTCTAGGTCAGCAGCTAAGTTACCCATATAGAAACACGTAGCAAAAAACTAGACAAGCATGGTAACATGATTAAAAATTGTACACACAAACTAGAAAGATGAATCTAAAATGCTTACAGAGGAGGCTTGTCGATTGTAAGTGTCAGCCTGATCAAAAACATTCTTGCCCCTCAAAGAGTTCTGGCCTTGTACCCAGGAGTCTGCCATAGAATCCTTCAACTGAAGAATGCCAACGGAAGAAGGAATAGGATTGTTCCTCAACAACGAAGGAAGACCCTGGGACAATTTGAAAAGCACTCGATGAGGGGTAGGAGTTGCAGGATCTGTAGCAGAAGAAGGTAGTGGTCCTGGAATGGGGGGAGAAGGTAATGAGCTAGAGCTAGAGGGTAGGATCAATGCTAGGAATCAGAGGAGGTCTTGGTGCATCAATGGGAATGGGAGGAAGTAAAATGGAGGATGTAGAATCTGCAATTGGCCTAATATCAACATTCTGAGGGGGTCAAAATGGGGGACCTCTTATAGGGGGTTCTTCTCGCCCTCACTGCTATGGGAGTAGGAGAGGAAATCTGGGAAGGCAGAGGAGATAGCAGCGTGCCTGTAGTTGTTTCAGGAATAGAAGTAACTAGAAGAATAGGTGGAATCAATAAACCTAGTCTCATCATGTTAAGAGCAATGTTGGGATGGATGCGAGTATAAGGCATAATTTCCTTACCCCTCTCACGAGACATCTCAGCAGGGACTATGGGATTTTGCCTCGATTAATAAATAACGATCGGAGCCAAGTCATTCTTTGAAACAAGTGTAATCGCCTGTCGAACAGTGAAAGGACTCTCTTCCTTGGAAGATTCAAGCTCCCCAGTAGGGACCTCTTGATGAGGGAGCAGACCGAGGGATGAAGTAATCGGGTTAAGACGACAATCCTCTAATAACCTATCTCCCAGCCTAGCCAAAACTAACTTTGTCAATCCTGTATTCTTATACATCAGAGCGGGGAAGATGACGTCAACTGAAAAAAAAAGGGGACGAAAACCATATGTTTTCTTTTTTAGAAATAAGCCAAAGATAATAAAGGGATACGATAGAAACTAGGTAATTCACCAAAAGGAGCCTCCAACTCCGTGTCTATAGAGCTTATCCCAAAAATAAAAAGTAGGTCTTCAACAGTTAGTGTCGGCAAGTAAAATTTAGCCTCTTTCAACTTCGACATGGGTTCATAAAATGTCAAGTTAGTAGCACCTTCAGAGTAGTTTAGAGAAGGGGGAAGAGCCCTTTGCCAGGTAATGGGATAAGGAGGAGGAGAAGGTAGACGCAAAAAGAAGAACTTCTGCATCCATTCAGCTTGTGATGGAATTTTGTTAAATAAGATAGCCTTAGGACAACTCTTGAATTTGAAGAGACTATCTTCTACTTGATGAAGGACAAAAAATTGATGAAACAGATAGGGGGAAGGAGGGCAATCAAGTAGTTGAGAAACGACGACGAAACTAGACAGTATGGAGAATGATTGAGGGATAAGTTGGTTCAAGGGCATGTTGAAATACTGACTTATGACAACAAAGAAAGGATGAAGAGGGAGGCAAAAATCAGAAATCGCTTGTTCCCAAAAAATAGCAACGCTCCCCAGCGGAGGAAGGTGAGGACAATCCGCCGGAGAAGGGAGGACCAGATAGGAAGGATAAACCCAAAGTTCACACCCATTGCATATGCCTCCAAATCAATGGCACTAGAAGAATAGTTAGTGAACCACTCAGGTGGAGAAGAAGAAGAAGAGGCAATTATGAGCAAGAAATCGAGGAAGGAAGCAAAATCTTAATGGAACAGAGAGGAAAAAAGTGCGGTGAAGGAAGAAGACGAAGCCATGAACCCCTTTTCTTTTCGTTTCTAAAGCCCTCGACGCTACTACCGAGAGGGGGATAGATATCAAAATGAAAAAGAGATAAACAAACAGCGGGTCAATCAGCTGTTAAGTAGAATATCGAATATGCAAGAAGAAATACCCTTACCCAGATAATCATGACAAATACATCCCCCAAGTACCCAAGTTCAAGCTTGATAGATTTCGAGGCGAGTTATGATTAATCTTTAAAGCTCAGCGAGATTATGGCCCCAGGATGTATGACAGGAAAAATAAAGTAAATGAAAGCTCTCGCCTGGTCACCCCATAACGAGTAAAAGAGGTGGGCATAACATTCACCTAAGCAGCCCGGGTTAAGAGGCTCACCCTGTCATCTGATGCCGAGCGAAAAGTGAATAGCCTCAAATAGCTCTGTCCATCTTTCATACCTAGAAAGTGTTTAAAAGGGAATAGAACTCATTCCTCGCAATATATATTCGGGAGGGATGAGGTCAACCTATCGAGTCAAGCCGGCCGAGAGGTTGATTCACACCTATACGAGTATGCAACCACTTAAGTAGTTTTTTGCCAAGGCATACACAGAAAGGGTAAGAAGGCATCCAAAAATTGTGGTCAATTAGGCCATAACAAGTCCAAAATAATAAGTCATACAAAACTCATTAAGTGAGATAAAGTTTGTAAAATGTTAAAGCTACAACACAGCAGGGGCTAAAATAGTTGGGGAAAAAAATCCGGGGGGTGATTCCTCACTATTCTCCTCGTGTTTGGAAAGTTAGAGGGAGGATCAGCTACCAATAAATTCAGTTCCTTTAGTTGCTCCACCTCTTCTTTTGTCACGAATTTGATAGAATTTATGAAAAAGTTGGTGATCGGAGTAATGAAGTCAGAGGATTGAACATAGGCCTTCCTGCGCTCCTCAAAACGGGCATCTTCATTGGCTTTGTAGTTTGCTAGTTCTTCTTGAACGATCTTAAGGTCGGTTTCCTTGAGGTTCAGAGTAAATAATTGACTGGCCAATTCTGTGGCATGTGAATCCTTCACTGATTGTAATTGAGAGGATAGATGAGCAATCTCCAATGTTTGTTCCTCTAATTTGGAGGATAGATTAATACCCCGAGCATTGGCTGATTGAAGCTGGGACTGAATATTTTCCAGGTCAGTTTTGTATTGGTGGGATTGCTCGGTCTCCATCTTAAGCAATTGGATGGTTTTCTCCAATTGAGAGGATAGACCCTTTAGCTTCTCATCCACCTGATCGGGAGATAACTCCGAAACCCATTTTTTCAAAGCTTCATTCTCCTAGATTAAAGTGTGCACCAAATGGGACATGCTCAAGTTATATATCCAATGCTGCATAACACAAAATAGTTAGAAGATATGTGAGGGGAATAAAATTGTGAAGGGAAAGAGAAGCACCTTCGTCTCCTCTAGAGAAAAATTATCAGCCACTTCAGAACGCCCAAGGTTTTCGATTATATGGCGTACCTCCTCCCTAGCTATAGTAAGAGCCCCCCCTAAGAGTATGGGTTGGGTATCGGTAATAGAGGAAGTAGAAGACAAAGAAGTATGAAGTGAGGGAGGGCGGTAGATAATGTAAGGCACGTTGTGAGGGGGTAGATGCATATGTTCAGGAAATGTCATAAAGAAAGGAGGTGAAGAACTGTCACAAGGAATATGTGAAGTGGTAGATGCAGAGGGAGCAAGGGAAGGATAAAGAGCTGATAGAGGAAGATCAGGAGAAGAAGGAACAACGTCTGAGGGGGGAAGATCTACATAAGCAGATTTCTATTTCGGGGATGGAGCAAGAGTTAGTTTATGCTTTTTCTTAACAGGGGTCTCCTCAGGAGATTGTTCTGTGACCGGTAGAGAGATAGGCTCATCCGTGAGGGGAGGATCAACGGGCGCTCCTTCCAAAGCCACAGCCTGAGAACCAAAAACGCCTTCTATATCAGTAGGAGCTATTGATGAAGAAGGCTGGCTCAAGGCAACAAGGAGTTCTTGCTCCTTAGCAGTAATCAATTCCTCCGATAAACACAATTGATAATCAATTGCAGCAGCATACAAAGAGTCCACTACAGAAAACAAAAAGTATCTTAGTTAGTAAAAAAGGGATTGAAATGGATGAATAAGGGCTTACCAAGGGAACCGTGAAACTCTATCTTGACAGGACTTAACCTGAAGAGATAGAGGAGGTCATCACGAATCCACTTATGAATGAATAAGAGAAATTCCGATAGCTTGCTTGAATAAGTAGCAAAAGAGGAGTGTCTATGTAATTCCTTTACATCAGGAAGAGCGGGTAAAGAGGATTTCCACGAAGAAGACCCAGGGATAGGCCCTAGAAGTTCTACAACGAAGAAACGGGATTTCCATCCCTTGATGGAAGAGGGAAACTCCTCAAAGAAGGTCATTTTAGGCCTTGATTGAAAGAGGAAGATACCAAGATCGGATTTCTTAGGATATGAAAATAGGAAGAAATTTTGAGGAGTCGGAGGAATGTTGTGAATACGAAAAAGCATGTATAAACCGTAGAGATAATGAAAAGCGTTGGGGGTGAATTGCTGTAAGGGAATGTCAAAATATTGGCTAACTACTATCAGAAAAGGGAGAATGGGAAAACACAAGCTTGCCACTAGTTGGTCTTTGAAGAAGACAACACAATTCTTAGGAGGAAGGTGTGGACAGGCGTTAGCACCATGGATGATAATGCGAAAGGTCTTGGGGATATCATACAAACAACGGAAGAGCAGACCTATCTGATTTGCGAAAGATAGAATGAGTCTGGGCATACCAAGCCGAGAAGGACTCTTCAGCCATAGAGCAATGCAAGAACGTAGGAAAGAAATGACTTACTGAGGTTCGAAGAGGGAGAAACAACGTAGAGCGACAGGAAAAGGAGGGAGACTAGTTGAGAATGAGAGAAACTTAGACAGCAGTATCAGCAAAAAGCATAGGGAAGAATATAAAGAAGTGAAGGGTTTAGGGTTTTTCGAAAAACATTAAGGGATAAAAACCACCGTTGGATGTGAAAAGTGTTCATTAGAGGAGTCGTGGATGTCGAACAGAAAAGACGCGACAGGGCGCTATTACAGGAACGTGCGGCTTATTACGACAAAAAAGAGAGGTCGGCCGACACATGTCGGGGAATCGTAATTAAGCATTTATGTTAGACATAGCTGGCCAAATCATACTCGTATCAGTGTTGTCGAGTCACACATTATTGATATTCTCTTACCATTGAAGGGCCAATCAGCTAGCAAAAGATATCAAAAAGGTGTTCAATTTCCTAGGTGTAATAAATAAAGGAAAATACTACTCAATCATAGTATGGAAAAAGAACCAAAATATTTGGATAATTCTTGAGCTCGCCTGATTTCTTAAACAGGACAAATATCAAAGGATCATTTAGTTTCATACGAGAAATTGCCCTTTTTCCTCATTCCAGGTATAACCAAACACATTACATTGCACGCCCGTAAACATCAAGCTTTAACATTATCAACAATAGTTTTACAAACATAGTTATGAGATCGCCATAAGTATATTAACCCCACTCGGGTTGTTCATGATCAAGTAGGGGAGGGGGGAATATTCTGCCTGGTACTGATCGTCCATAGGCGTCATAACAAAGGATGATGAAGAGGAGAATGACAACTTGGCTACATAGGAGAAAGTTGTTCTCTTCTCCATAAGATCTGTGCGACTTACCCCCTCAAATATGTGACTAAAGGGTCCACCTTCAGTCTAATTTAATCCAACTCGGCTTGCACAGTATCCACCTTAGCTTGCAGCCGATCTAACTCTTGTTATTGCTGTGATATTAGCAAATTATCTGCATGAATCTTCCTGGTTAGCACAGCTATCTCCGAAGCATGACGAGCCTTCAAATCGTTTAACTCTTTAGTCTTGTGTTCTAGATCCTGGTGAACTTTGTCCCTTGAAGAAGTCTCGAAATGAACTTGAGACAGGGGAGTCGACGATAACATCTCAAGTTCCCGATACGGAGAACGATACCGGTCTAGAGCCTTCGATGCCTCATCCAGAGTTTTTCCTCTCTCCCGCAACAACTAATCCCAGAAGGAAGGATCTGAGGCCATAAGTTTCTATAAGCCTATAGAAGAAAATGAAGCAAAGAGAAAGGAAGATGGGTGCAGAAGGAAGCATGAGTGCAGCTCTATTTAACATGTCAAAAGGGGTCATGGGATCACTGTAAAAGAAGTCACGGGGTCACTGTAAAAGAAGTCACGGGATCATTGTAAAAGATGTCACAAGATCACTGAAAAAATTACTGCAAAGCTACCATAAAAGGTAGTAGGAGGTCAGAAATAAACCTAGATCTAGTCAGTCGGCTACACCTCCTTCGACTAGAGTTGAAGGGGAGGCTAGTGATATGGGTTGTGATAGGAGGACCCCTTTTTTTTTTTTTTGAGAGGAGAAGGGGAGAAGGGGGGATAAGGGAGGCTAGAAAAGACAAGAGGAGAGGTCGTCTAGAAAAGTTTAGACCCAGTAAAGGTGGGTTTCTCTATGCATGGCAAATAGGGATAGGTAGTGTATGACAGACCAACCGAGAATGTAAAACCGGCCGAGCAGATAAAGCCGACCAAGCACGTAAGATCGGCCGGAAAAAAACTACCCAGTAGATCTGGTCGATCGGATATAAAGGATCGATCCGATGTAAAGAAAGTCTAACCTGTTACTAATTAGCTCTAAGAGCCAATCATGAGATTATTAGGCCTTTTGGTTACTAATTGAGTTAGACTCAAATGAACCCACTCATTGGATTGAGTCTAATCCGAATTAGACACATTAAATTAACGGGTTAGACTCAATGGATTACACTTATTAAGTTATTGGATTAATGGTTAATCCAATATAATAAATCCAACCCATTAAGAGGAATACAAAGAGACAAAAGACCCTTGGTATTCATGGGATGAATATAAATAGGTTTTGTCATTTATTTTTTATAAGATGAATTAGATGAGAAAAAGGTGTCTCTTAAGATTCCATATTCTTCCTCCTCCTTCCACGGCTGATTCTTGATGTTTGGCTGAATCATACTTCTTGCTAGCACAAGAAGATGGTTCTTCTCGGAAGGCTTCGTTAGTGCGACGAACGAAGGATATGTTCATGTGGATATCATAGAGGTGTGGACGCTTGAACGCGCTGAGATATGGATCCAGAGAAAAAGGTTGTTGTCGGGATTGCGAAGGGCATGCAACAAAGGTATAATCCTATCATGTAGCTTAGTATAGTTTTCAGAAAATTCTTCTTCCCTTCGCATGGATATGCTGGAAGAGGATCTAGAACTTTTCCGCTGCATTTCTACGTCATTGGGCGCGCTAGATCCCAACAGTGGTATCAGAGCCACTTGCGAAGGGCTATGCTAAGTTAGAATTTTTATATATGATATAGAAATTACTTGATAGGGTTTACTGTGATATACAAAAATTTATGAGTCTCGGCCAAACAAGGTTTCAGCCAAGAGAGTAAATCTCGGCCAGACTATGAGTCTTGGCTAGATTTTGTGTCTCGGCCAAATCCTAAGCCTTGACCGAAATGGGTGTTTTGTTGGGAACAAATCATAGTTGGTGTGTGACCAGCAAGGTCTCGGCCAGGGGTGTTTTGTTGGGAACAAAACATAGTTAGTGTGTGACCAACAAGGTCTCAGCTAGAGATGTTTTGTTTAGAACAAAACGTAGTTGGTATTGTGGGTAGTAGGGTCTCGGGTAAAACAGCAACTCATACAATGAGTATGCAAAATAAATTTATTTGTGGGACCACCGTGGCGTTGCGACTCATAATTTATTTACTGAAATCATAGTAAATTTATGTCATAAAAATATTGTGAATATGTATGACATAGTGCATGGTTATGGCCCATTGACCCCAATGTGATTGGATGTGTGTAATGTTGTAATTTATAATACGGTCTGCGTGTCATGCCTTCATCCCTTTTATTCTTGTTGTAATTAGATTACACTCGAATGTAACTCGAGTTTCTTTAGATTTTGTCATGTATAAAATTAGAAAGAGTTAGTCTTCTGGAAGACGGGTGAAAAGGAAGGAAGGACAACAACACACGACAACCAAGGAAGCGCTTGGAGAAGTGGCTTAGACCTAGGTTGACTTATCACTCTTCTCATTGGCTTGAGAAGATCATAGTTTATGGGGGCCATAACCATGTCACATTTAAACTTGTGTATATGTTGATATATGCCATGATATGCCATGATGTATGTGATGCATGTGTAGTTATCGTAATTAGGTCATTTACATATGCCTACCAAAGTTTGGTACTCACTACTACCTCGATCATCTGTAGTCAGGTTTGCCAAAGCAAAGTGACTCATTTTATCTTGGTAGAGTGCGACTGGACAATTGTGATATCCAACTATTGACCTTTGGGTATGACTTAATTAAGTTACCTCAATTGGATTGAGAACTTAAATACATATCCCATAAGATATAACTCAAGATGAATTATAATATGGATTTCATAAGATGGGAAAATGAACAAACAATGTTGTTCACCTAAGGATACAAGAGTTATATAGGATGTAATTGGTAAACATTGTCTACCTAAGTTGTACTAAGTCTTGGGCGATTAGCCAAAGCTAACTCAAGATAAGGTATAATGTGGATCTTGTCCAAATGGTACACGTTGCCTACCTAATTTATACAAGTCTTGGGTGATTAGCCAAAGCTAACTCAAGATGAGGTATAATGTGGATCTTGTCCCACTAGAATGTCTTTGCTTTTGGGTTTAGAGCTAGTAGTGACTTGCTTCTATCAAGCTTTAGAATTTAGTGAGAGAATCATTTAATTAAAGGTCTAATTAAATGTTTGATATATGATACTAAGTTCTGCATTTCACTGTTGTAGATTACCATGTCGTCAAGTACAACGAATACCCTCTCTTTGCGATCTGTCCTTGAAAAGGACAAGCTCAATGGAGCTAATTTCCTGGACTGGTATAGAAACTTGAGGATAGTTCTCAAGCAAGAACGGAAACTGTACGTCCTAGAGCAACGTATTCCTGAAGCACCCCTTGCTACTGCCACTAGAGCTGATAGGGATGCTTACAAGAAGCATCAAGATGATGCATTAGATGTGACATGCCTTATGCTTGCCACTATAAACCCTGAGCTTCAGAAGCAACATGAGAATATGGATGTTTATGATATGATTGAACATCTTAGACAACTGTATCAAGGACAAGCAAGGCATGAGAGATTTGAGATCTCCAAAGCACTATTTCAAAGCAAAATGCAAGAAGGAAGTCTCGTTGGGCCATATGTGCTCAAAATGATCGGGTATGTGGAGAATCTACAAAGCTTGGGATTTCCACTAGGATAAGAATTGGCCACTGATCTTCTCTTGTAGTCGTTGCCCGATAGTTATAGTCAATTTGTCATGAACTACAACATGAATGAAATTGAGAAACCACTGTCTGAAATGTTGAGCATGTTGAGAACTACTGAACTCAACCTTAAGAAGGCAAAGCCAGGTTCCATTTTGATGGTATCTAAGGGCAAATGCAAGTGGAAGCCTAAAGGTAAGGGTAAGACTCAAGCCAAAGGCAAGGGCAAGGCTCATGCACTGAAACCCAAATGTGGGGTTGCTAAGGAACCTGCTTCCACTGCGGTGAAACTGGACACTGGAAGAGAAACTGCAAAGGGTACCTAGAGGAACTAAAACGGAAGAGAAGTGAGACTTTTGCCTCAGGTATATGTGTTATAGAAGTCAATCTATATATTTCTTCTTCATGGGTATTAGATACCGAATGTGTATCTCACATTTGTACTAATGTGCAGGGGCTGAGAAATAGTAGAGTGTTGACAAAGGGCGAAGTGGATCTACGAGTAGGCAATGGTGCAAGAGTTGCCACAGTCACTGTAGGAACCTACTCTTTATCTTTGCCCACTGGGCTTGTTTTAGAACTTGAAGAGTGTTGTTATGTGTCTGCTTTAACCAAAAATATAATCTCTGTTTCTTGTTTAGACAAGAAGGGGTTCTCATTTATAATAAAGGACAAATGTTGTTCTATTTATTTAAATGATATGTTTTATTGTAGTGCATCTCTGATAAATGGACTCTATGTTCTAGACTTTGAAAACCCAATCTATAACATTAATACCAAGCGGTTCAAATCTAATGATCTGAACCAAACATATCTCTGGCATTGTCACTTAGGTCACATAAATGAGAGTCGCATATCCCAACTCCATAAGGATGGACTGTTGGACTCATTTGATTTTGAATCATATGAGGTATGTGAATCTTATCTTCGAGGCAAGATGACAAAGACTCCATTTAGTGGACATGACAAAAGGGCTAATGATCTGTTAGAACTCATACATACTGATGTATGTGACCCTTCCAGAATAGTAGCTAGAGGAAGTTATCATTACTTTATTACCTTCACTGATGATTTCAGTAGATACGGCTATGTGTATCTGATGAGACACAAGTCAGAATCCTTTGAAAAGTTCAAATAATTCAAGAATGAAGTACAAAACCAACTTGGTAAGAGTATTAAGATGCTTCGATCAGATCGAGGTGAGGAATACCTTAGCCAAGAGTTTCATGACCATCTCGTTGAGTGTGGGATAATATATCAACTCACTCCACCTGGAACACCACAATGGAATGGTGTATCAGAAAGGAGAAACCGTACTTTATTAGATATGGTATGATCGATAATGAGTCATATAGATCTTCCTACTTCCTTCTGGGTGTTGGCTTTTTCGGGCCGCGAAAACCACTTTTTCGCGTCGCGGAAACCCCGAATCACCCTAGCCAATGGATCTCGTGTGAAGAATATAGAACAAAATTTATGAATACGAGTTTACAACTTAGATCTACTCCTACATCTACATGAAGAAAGAATATACCCTTGATGCGAAGCCCTTCGCAATCCCTCTTGTCTTCGGTTCGCCGAATCTTGAAAGTGTCAAAGTAGACACTTCTCTATGTGTATCCACACAAGCAAGAGATGGAGAAAAATCTCTAAGGATGTGCTAGCAACCTTAGAGATCAGTAGGGAGGAGAGGGAGAGCAAGAAGAAAAACTCAAGAGGAAGAAGAAGATGGAGTTACAACCACTTGAATGAAAAATCAAATTTTTTCATTCCACCTAAAAGTGGCCGGCCACTTCAAGGCATGTAACCCCCATGGAATATCAAGAGTCAAGTCTCTTGATCTCCTCCATGAGGTGGCATTTGGTCAAGTCAAACTTGACCAAATGAAGAAGCCTTGATGATGTGGCATTGGTCAAGTCAAAGTCAAGTCAAAACTTGACTCTTCATCTTCCTACTTAAGTCAAGTCAAATTTGACCACTTCTCTCCCTTAGTTGATCTAATCTAACTATTGGTTCAAGTCAATTTTAATTTAATGAATCTCTATTCATTGAATTAAATTAATTAAATGAGTCTAAGTCCAAATTAGACTCACTTAACACATGAACCAAATTGAGTCCAACTCAATTAGCCTACTTTGGATTACTTTTAATCCGATTTGGTTCATCAAATGAACGTAATCATTTAGGTTCATCTAATGAACCTAATCTCCATCTAATTGCCTTTAGTGTGTGACCCTATAGGTTCTTGTAACGTTTGCAATGGCCCTAAACCCATTTAGGAGCATAAGTAATGAGCGATATCTAGCAACACATCATTACTACCCAAGTTACAAGAATGTTGAGATCCAACATCACCTTGTGACTACTAATTGTGACTCCTCACAAAATATGACAAGTGTCCTTCTATCCTAGACATCTAGATTGATCAATGTGAGGCATAGACCGTGTCATCCTCTAATCAATTTAAATCTTGAACTCCAAGTAGACTCACTCAATCAAATGAGCTCAATATCCTATATTAACTCATTTAGGCATGGCCATGCACTTCGTGGTCTCACTCTATCAAGAATATCGATGTCGCTCCCGTCATATAGGAGGGATAGATCCCATCTACATCACTCACATCCCTCTACATAATTCGTTACATACCCAGTAATCGCCTTTATAGTCCACCCAATTACGGGTGACGTTTGACGAAACCAAAGTACATAACTCCTTATGTAGGGATCCATGGTGACTTCAGGTCTAAGGACTAGTAGTCATACTAATAGCCACATGAGAAAGTATATGACACTCATATAACGATCCATGATACTTTCTCATGGCGGGTCATTTAATATACATTCTCCAATGCATACCCATGTGTCAACTTGATATCTCTATATCCATGACTTGTGAGATCAAGTCATCGAGTTGACCTACATGCTAGTCTTATTGCATTAACATTGTCCCTGAATGTTAATACTCGACTAGGAATGATTAAGAGTAGTGTTCCCTATATCATCTCACTATCGGTTCAACTAACCGATTGATAATAGGTGAGAACCATCTACTCAAGGACGTTATTATACTTAGTTTATTTGGCACCAATACAAGTAAGTATAATAACCAAAAATCAAATGCCTTTATTTATATAGAATATGATACAACAAGTCCAAAATACAATCATCAAATGATTGGTTCTAGGGCTCTAGCTAACAATCTCCCACTAGCACTAGTGCCAATCAGTGTAGGCTCTAAGCCCCAATGACCTAGTGTGACCATCATGCTTCCTCTGTGCCAAAGCCTTGGTTAAGGGATCTGCGATGTTAGCCTCTATAGGTACTCTGTAAATCTTCACATCTCCTCTCTCGATGATCTCTCGAATGAGATGGAAGCACCGTAGTATGTGTTTGGTCCGCTGGTGTGAGCGAGGTTCCTTCGCCTGTGCTATAGCTCCATTGTTGTCATAATATAGCTCAATGGGGTCAGCAATGCTAGGAACCACCCCAAGTTCAGTGATGAACTTGCGGATCCAAACTGCCTCCTTTGTTGCCTCTGATGCAGCAATGTACTCGGCTTCTGTTGTAGAATCAGCTATTGTATCCTACTTCGAACTCTTCCAGCAATACGAACCCCGATTGCGATCTATAGTCATCCTGGTCGGTCTAGAAGCTAGCATCACTGTAACCCTTTACAGCTAGCTCATCATCGCCTCCATATATCAAGAAATATTCTTTAGTCCTTCTTAAGTACTTAAGAATATTCTTGACTGTTATCCAGTGACTTTCACCTGGATCTGACTGGTATCTGCTCGTCATGCTCAAAGCATACGATACATCAGGTCGAGTACATAGCATGTCGTACATGATCGATCCTATGGCTGAGGCATAAGGGATCTGATCCATGCGGTCTCTCTCCTCTCTAGAAGAGGGACCTTGAGTCTTCGAAAGACTCGCGCCATGTGACATCGGCAGAAATCCCTTCTTGGAGTTCTGCATGGCAAACCGTAGGAGTACCTTGTCAATGTATGTACTCTGACTTAGGCCAAGCATTCTCTTAGATCTATCTCTATAGATCTGTATCCCTAGAATGCGGGATGCCTCACCTAAGTCCTTCATTGAGAAGCAACTCCCTAGCCAGGTCTTGACAGACTGAAGCATAGGGATGTCCTTCCCAATGAGTAGTATGTCATCCACATATAATATGAGGAAGACAACTATATCCCCTACAACCTTCTTGTAGACACAAGACTCATCTTCATTCTTGATGAAACCAAACTGTTTGATTGCATCATCGAATCGAAGATTCCAGCTCCGAGAAGCTTGCTTTAGTCCATAAATGGACCTATGCAACTTGCATACTCTGCTAGAATGCTGTGGATCTACAAAACCCTCAGGTTGTGTCATGTACACATCCTCGAGCAGGTTTCCATTCAGAAACGCGGTTTTGACATCCATCTGCTATATCTCATAGTCATGGTAGGCTGCAATAGCAAGCATGATCTGAATGGACTTAAACATCGCTACTGGAGAAAAGGTTTCATCAGAGTCAATACCATGAATCTGCTTGAAACCTTTAGCTACCAAGCGACCCTTATAGATAAGTCCATCCATGTCAGTCTTTCTCTTAAAGACCCACTTACACCCAATGGGTTTTACCCCTTCAGGTGGATCAACCAAAGTCCATACTTGGTTGATGTACATGGATTCCATTTCGGATCTCATGACTTCTAGCCATTTCTCGGAATCTGGTCTCATCACAGCTTCCTGATAGGTGGTAGGCTCATCCTCTATGAGTATAACGTCATCATGGTCAGACAAGAGAAATGAGTATCTCTTAGGCTGACGACGTACCCTATCAGACCTGCGAAGAGGTATGTCTACTTGAACTGGTTGTTGTTCCACAACTCCTTGTGGAACAGCATCATCCACAACACTTTGTGGTTCCAGTTCAATTTCCATCGAGGCATCAGTGCTATTGTTCGCATCTTGAACTTCTTCAAGATCGAACGCGCTCCCACTAGTCTTTCTAGAAACAAAGTCCCTTTCTAGAAAGACCCCAGTCTTTGCCACAACTACCTTGTGCTGACTGGGAATGTAGAAGTAATATCCCTTAGTTTCCTTGGGATATCCAATAAAATAGCACTTGTAGGATTTGGGTCCTAATTTATCTGAGACATGACGTCGAACGTAAGCCTCACAACCCCAAATCCTCATGAAAGACACCTGGGCATCTCTCCCAGTCCATATCCTATATGGTGTCTTTATCACGGCCTTGGATGGAACTCGGTTGAGTATAAAAGCTGCCGTGTCTAAAGCATTGCCCCAAAGGTATGTCGGAAGATCTGTGTGACTCATCATAGATCGTACCATATCTAATAAGGTACTATTCCTCCTTTCGGATACACCATTCCACTGTGGTGTTCCAGGAGGAGTGAGTTGGGATAGAATCCCACACTCAGCTAGATAGTCACGGAACTCATGGCTAAGGTATTCTCCACCTCGATCGGATCGAAGTATCTTAATACTCTTGCCAAGCTGGTTCTGTACTTCATTCTTGAATTATTTAAACTTTTCAAAGGATTCAGACTTATGTGTCATCAAGTACACATAACCATATCTACTGAAGTCATCAGTAAATGTGATGAAGTACCTATAACCACCTCTAGCAGCGACATTGAAAGGGCCACATACATCACTATGTATAAGTCCTAACAAATCAGTCGCTCTCTCGCTGTGCCCACTAAAGGGAGTCTTGGTCATCTTGCCTCGTAGGCATGACTCGCATATCTCATATGATTCAAAATCAAATGAGTCCAGCAAACCATCCTTATGGAGCTGGGATAAGCGCTTGTCATTTATATGACCTAAGCGAGAGTGCTAGAGGTAGGTTTGGTTCATGTCATTTAACTTGAACCTCTTGGTATTTATGTTATAGATAGGGCTCTCAAGGTCTAGAATATAGAGTCCGTTTATCAGAGGTGCACTACAATATAACATATCATTTAAATAGACGGAACAACATTTGTTCTTTATAGTAAACGAGAAACCTTTCTTGTCCAAACAAGAAACTGATATAATGTTCTTAGTTAATGCAGGCACATAACAACAATCGACTAACTTTAGTACAAGCCCAGAGGGCAGAGATAGAAAGTAAGTCCCTACAGCAACAGCAGCAACCCATGCTCCATTGCCTACTCGTAGGTCCACCTCGCCCTTTGTCAATGCCCTGCTATTTCTCAGCGCCTGCACATCAATACAAATGTGAGAAGCACATCCAGTATCTAATACCCATGATGTAGAAATAGATAGATTGACTTCTATAACATATATACCTGAAGTGGAAGTCTCACTTCTCTTCTTCTTAAGATCCTCCAAGTATACCTTGCAGTTCCTCTTCCAATGCCCGGTCTGACCGCAGTGGAAGCAGGTAGCATCCTTAGCGACCCCTCCTTTAGGCTTCAGTGCCTTGCCTTTGCCCTTGGCTTGGGACTTTCCCTTGCCTTTGGGCTTGCCCTTGCCCTTATGTTTCTGAACCATCAGAACAGTGTTGGGCTTAGCCTTCTTAAGGTTTAGCTCAGCAGTTCTTAACATGCTAAGCAGCTCAGGCAATGGCTTGTCAATCTCGTTCATATTGTAGTTTAGAACGAATTGACTGTAGCTATCCGGCAAGGATTGCAAGATTAGGTCAGTAGCCAGCTCTTGGCCAAGAGGGAACCCCAACCTTTATAGGTTCTCTATGTACCCAATCATTTTGAATACATATGGGCCTACTGGAACCCCGTCTGACATCTTGCACTGAAACAGTGCCCTTGAGATCTCAAATCTCTCATGCCTCGCTTGACCTTGATACAGTTGACGAAGATGTTCAACCATATTGTAAGCGCCCATTAACTCGTGTTGCTTCTGAAGCTCAGAGTTCATGGTCGCGAGCATTAGACAAGACACATCTAATGTGTCATCTTGATGCTTCTTGAAAGCATCTCGGTCAGCTCGCGGGGCAGTGGCAGATGGGCTGCTCCAGAACGTACAGTTTACGTTCTTGGGTGAGAACTATTCTTAGGTTCCTGTACCAGTCCAGGAAGTTTGCTCCATTGAGATTGTCCTTCTCGAGGACAGATCGCAGGGAGAAGGTGTTCGTATTCGACGTCATGGTAATCTACAATAGAAATAAAAGCAGAAATAAATATCATATTCTTAATCATTTAATTAGGCCTTTAACTAAATGATGCTCCCACTGAATTCTATAATTCATGTGGGACAAGATCCACATCATACTAACCCTTGAGTTAGCTTTGGCTAATACGCCTAAGACTTAGTATGATAGGTAGGTAACGATTACCAATTACATCTCTATGCAACTCTTGTTTATAGAATCAAAATCCGCATTTATATTAAAACTCGAGTTAGCTTTGGCTAATACGCCCGAGAGTTAATATATATGTGATTTTGACCTAACTTTCCAACCGTTGGAAGAATGCCTATAGTTATACTCGATCCAACCGAGTTAACTAGGAATACTCAATCTAATTGAGTTGTACTCACCCATGCGTTGATAGGCGGAACCAAGATAGTCCCTCCGTACCCTACCAAGATAGTATGTGTTGCTCTGCTTTGGCAGATTCAACAACTACATGCGATCGAGGTAGTGGTAGGTATCACGGCATGGTTGGCATTACGAGTTGATGTGATTTAGATCTAATATAAATGATGATGCGTATCATATACTCGATAGATCTAATCTAATCGAAGGGTGCATCATGTGCACGACTTAGATCTAATCTAATCGTTAGGCACTAATTAATTACTTAATTAACTAGCATGCATCACATACACACAAAAGCAATTAATTAAATTAATTTATGATTTAGTCATGGCCCTACTATGATCTTCTCAAGCCAATGAGAAGATCGGATGGTCAACTTAAGGTCAACAGCTTCTCAAGCTCCTTCCGTTGACCACCTCGTGTTGCTCGTGCCCTCCTCGTAACTCCGTCTCGTGTGGACCTTCCACCGCTTCAAAATTTACATTACAATTTTGAAACTCGAGTTACATTCGAGTCTAAATCTAATTTACAACCAGAATATAAGAGAAAGGCACGACGCGCAGGTCATGAAAATAAAAATAAAAATAAATACAGCATACGCATCACAAATAACGGCGCGCAGGTCGTATTATGAATTACAACACAATTCCAATCTTATTGGGTCTTTTTGGGCCATGACTATCACAAAATTAATATATAATTCTAAATTATATATTTTTTCATATTTTCTGTAATTTTCATAATTTTTACAATTTTATGAGTAAAATTTTCCCGACGGTCCCGTTTAGCGTTTTCGGGCACAATCGCGGAACGAATCCCCTTGCGGGGCTAGGGGCAGCGCCCCTACCCGCGATCTAACCATCGCGAGGGTTCCTTTGCGATCTAACAACGCCTATGCCCGCTGTCCCAAAAATTTTGGGGCGAAACATTGCAGTTTCAGAAAATTCTTCTCGGTAGTCGAAGCCTACAAGTGTCTAAACAATTGTGCTTCGCTTCTACGAGAAAAATACCCATTAAAACTATAAAAAAACATGAATTTACAGAAATTTTACAGATCTATATTTTTCATAAAAATACGAATCTAAATTCGTACTCGCTTCGCACGTGGCTCTGATACCACCGTTGGGTTTTTCGGGCCGCGAAAACCGCTTTTTCGCGTCGCGGAAACCCCGAATCACCCTAGCCAACGGATCTCGTACGAAGAATATATAACAAAATTTATGAATACGAGTTTACAACTTAGATCTACTCCTAGATCTAGATGAAGAAAGAATATACCCTTGATGCGAAGCCCTTCGCAATCCCTCTTGTCCTCGGTTCGCCGGATCTCGAAAGTGTCAAAGTAGACACTTCTCTATGTGTATCCACACAAGCAAGAGGTGGAGAAAAATCTCTAAGGATGTGCTAGCAACCTTAGAGATCAGTAGGGAGGAGAGGGAGAGCAAGCAGAAAAACTCAAGAGGAAGAAGAAGATGGAGTTACAACCACTTGAATGAAAAATAAAATTTTTTCATTCCACCTAAAAGTGGCCGGCCACTTCAAGGCATGTAACCCCCATGGAATATCAAGAGTCAAGTCTCTTGATCTCCTCCATGAGTTGACATTTGATCAAGTCAAACTTGACCAAATGAAGAAGCCTTGATGATGTGGCATTGGTCAAGTCAAAGTCAAGTCAAAACTTGACTCTTCATCTTCCTACTTAAGTCAAGTCAAACTTGACCACTTCTCTCCCTTGGTTGATCTAATCTAACTATTGGTTCAAGTCAATTTTAATTTAATGAATCTCTATTCATTGAATTAAATTAATTAAATGAGTCTAAGTCCAAATTAGACACACTTAACACATGAACCAAATTGAGTCCAACTCAATTAGCCTACTTTGGATTACTTTTAATCCGATTTGGTTCATCAAATGAACGTAATCATTTAGGTTCATCTAATGAACCTAATCTCCATCTAATTGCCCTTAGTGTGTGACCCTATAGGTTCTTGTAACGTTGGCAATGCCCCTAAACCCATTTAGGAGCATAAGTAATGAGCGGTATCTAACAACACATCATTACTACCCAAGTTACAAGAATGTTGAGATCCAACATCACCTTGTGACTACTAATTGTGACTCCTCACAAAATATGACAAGTGCCCTTCTATTCTAGACATCTAGATTGATCAATGTGAGGCATAGACCGTGTCATCCTCTAATCAATCTAAATCTTGAACTCCAAGTAGACTCACTCAATCAAATGAGCTCAATATCCTATATTGACTCATTTGGGCATGGCCATGCACTTCGTTGTCTCACTCTATCAAGAATATCGATGTCGCTCCCGTCATATAGGAGGGATAGATCTCATTTACATCACTCACATCCCTCTGCATAATTCGTTACATACCCAGTAATCGCCTTTATAGTCCACCCAGTTACGGGTGACGTTTGACGAAACCAAAGTACATAACTTTTTATGTAGGGATCCATGGTGACTTCAGGTCTAAGGACTAGTAGTCATACTAATAGCCACATGAGAAAGTATATGACACTCATATAACGATCCATGATACTTTCTCATGGTAAGTCATTCAGTATACATTCTCCAATGCATACCCATGTGTCAACTTGATATCTCTATATCCATGACTTGTGAGATCAAGTTATCGAGTTGACCTACATGCTAGTCTTATTGCATTAACATTGTCCCTGAATGTTAATACTCGACTAGAAATGATTAAGAGTAGTGTTCCCTATATCATCTCACTATCGGTTCAACTAACCGATTGATAATAGGTGAGAACCGTCTACTCAAGGACGTTATTTTACTTAGTTTATTTGGCACCAATACAAGTAAGTATAATAACCAAAAACCAAATGCCTTTATTTATATAGAATATGATACAACAAGTCCAAAATACAATCATCAAATGATTGGCTCTAGGGCTCTAGCTAACACTGGGGACATGCTCTAGAGACAGCCGCTTTCACAGTTAACCGAGTTCCATCCAAGGCCATCATAAAGACACCATATACGATATGGATAAGAAGGAGTCCCAATATGTCTTTTATGAAGATTTGGGGTTGTGAGGCTTACGTTCGACGACAAGTCTCTGATAAACTAGGACCTAAATCAGATAAGTGCTACTTTGTTGGATATCCCAAGGAAACAAAGAGATATTACTTCTATAATCCCACACATGGCAAGATGTTTGTTGCCCGGATTGGTGTGTTTCTAGAAAGAGAATTTATTTCTTGAAAAACTAGTGGGAGTGAAGTCGATCTTGAAGAAATTCAAGATGCTAGCACTGACACCTTGATGGAAATTGAACAGGTACCACAAGATGTTGTGGATCAGGAGTTTGTTGCACCACAAGAGGTTGTGGAACAACAACCTGTTCAAGTAGCACATGCTCTACGCAGATCTGATAGGATTCGTCGTCAACCTGAAATATATTCTTTTCTCTTGTCTGACCACGATGATGTAGAGCTTATTGGTCTTAACGAGCCTACATCTTATCAGGAAGCTGTACAGGGCCCAGATTCTGAGAAATGACTAGAGGCCATGAGATTCGAAATGGAATCCATTTACACTTACCAAGTATGGACTTTCGTTGATCCACCTAAAGGGATCAAACACATTGGGTGTAAGTGGGTCTTCAAGGTGAAGACTGACATGCATGGAAATATGCATACCTATAAAGGTAGATTGGTAGCTAAAGGATTCTAGCAGATTCATGGTATAGACTATGATGAAACCTTTTCACCAGTTGTGATGCTCAAGTTCTTCGGATCATGCTTGCTGTTGCTGCTTACTATGATTATGAAATTTGGCATATGGATGTCAAAACTATATTTTTTAATGGAAATCTACTCAAGGATGTGTACATGACACAACCTGAGGGTTTTGTAGATCCAGAGCATGCTAGAAAGGTTTGTAAGTTGCAAAGATCCATTTATGGATTGAAGCAAGCTTCTAGAAGCTGGAATCTTCGATTCGATGATGCGAACAAAATGTTTGGTTTCATTAAGAATGAAGATGAACCTTGTGTCTACAAGAAGGTTCACTACAACAAAAACCCTCATAGACATCGGTGGAACAACAACGGTTTTAAGCAAAAACCGATGTCTTTGAGTATTTTACACCGGTTTTTCCAAAAACCGGTGTCTATGAGCGCAGATTTTCGCTCATAAACATCGGTTTTTAGGCGATGTCTATGAGCGCCTTTTTTTCATTAATAGACATCGATTTTAATAGCGGTTTTTAAAATCCAGTGTTAATAAATCAAAATAAAATATTTTAATTTTCCCACTTGCCAAAATTTGCAACACTATGAAGTTCCCTCCAAACCTAAACCTATATCACGCCCCTTCATCCGACCATCTCTCTCAGCCTAAACCTAAACCTAAACCTAAACCTCCGACCATCTCTCTCAACCTCATCTCCCTCTTCCCCTTCCTAGATCGACGCCCCTTCCTCTCCCGATCAGGATCAAGACACGATGCCCTTGCTTCTCCGTCCAATCACACCGCATCTCCTCCAACTCCTCCCTTTGGGTGAGAAGAGGAAGCCTTCTTTGCATTTTGGTATGTTTTTTTTCCACAACACTTGTTTTTATATTCCGCAGTCAAAGACTTAGCTCTCCTTCTTGCCTTCCCAAATCCGTCGGATTTCTCCTTCCTGATCGCCATGTCCTCCTCCATCCTCCTCCTCCTTTCTCTCTTCTTCCCTTCCTCCCTCTCCGCGGCGGTGACTGCCCAATCGTCGGCCTCGCCGTCCAACAGCTCCACTGTCTACGACATCCTCCAGGAGTACAACCTCCCTCCCGGTATCCTTCCCGACACCGTCAAGTCTTTCTCCGTCGCTTCCAACGGCTACTTCGTCATCGATCTCTACGGAGAGTGCTACGTCGACTTCGAGTACGTCGTCTACTACGCCTCGCGCGTGTCTGGCTTCCTCGGCTACGACTCCGTCTCCAACCTTGAGGGTGTCCAGATCTGGAGCTATCTCATTTGGTACGGCGTCAGCTACATCAAGGTCGACCTCCCCTACTCTGATTTCATCTACATCCAGTTCGGCTAGGTCACTCGCAAGCTCGGCATTGACCAGTTCCAACACATACACTCTTGCAGAGGGAATCTCTCTCTGTTTCAGCACGCCAAGAAGGTTGTCCGTTTAGCGTTCGAGGTAATGCCACTGTGTAGTTTCTGCGTTTACAATCGATTTACTTTAGTCCATGAGTCAGAGAAACTTTCCAAGTAGCAAAGGTTGCAGGGAGAATTTAAAAGGGCTTATTTTATCCTTGCTTGATAGAGAAACTAAAAAGAATCCAGTTGGACTTCATTGATTCAATGTTCTTGTGAACAAGTGGAACGATGTCTTTAGTAGTATGAGAATTACAGACTCCGTCGGTCTAACTTTGAACTAAATCTTGCTAACAAAACAAAAAAAGAAGAAGAGAGAAATAGATAACCCTAGTAGTTTTTTCAATGTTCTTTTTGTCATAGTATAATTCAGGGAAATATTGAAATATAGTCCTGAAATTGGTCAAAGAGAATCTCTTCCATAGATCTTGTTTCTTACGAAGTGTTTTTCTTTTCATTAGTGTTATTATAGATCTATCAAAACTTTTATAGGGATTTTTCTTATCTTTCATAATGCTTTTTTAAAAAAAAATCAAATTTATCTCAACATATACCACAACTGTTAAGTCGATGATGTAGAAAATGTAGATCAGCCTCTTTAACTAGATTGCTTGTCAACTGAGGATAAACTTGCAACGTTAAATTAGTGGAAAATGGAAAAACCTTACTTACCCATGAATCCCTAGCCCCACAGCTGCTGAAACCCTCCCTCGACTTTGCTGGTGCCAGCCTCAACAACATCTAGCTTGACCCCCTGCCGGCGTATTACCTCAATGGTGACTTTACCTTCCTTGCCAACTTCACAAATCATTTATTAATTAACTCTTTTTAATGTTTTCATAGATATGGAATTCCATAGGTTGTAATAGATTTATTAATTAACCCTTTATTTTATGCAAGTATGTCTATGATGGGGAATTTTGTTATTGGTTATATATTGAACCATTTTTTTCCATTTCAGAATATTTTTGTTCCCCAACTTTGAGCAAGTCATGTGAAAGAAAGAACCATACTGCCCTTTTTTACAAGAATTTGTGTAAGAAAGCAATTGCAATCAACATGAGTTGTAAATTTTACATATACCGCTTATGCATTTCATTATACACTCTAGTCGGTGAACTTCAATTTGTCCATGGAGTATGTAAGTTTGTCATGCACTATTCATTCCCTTGGAAAAATGCTTGAAATTAATAGAATTTAATCTCTATCGTACATAATTTTCATTCAGGATGACAACAGATATAACTCAAGTAGAGGTGCACATTTAAATCTCAAACATGCAGAAAAAGCTCGCATATTGGTTAACAAGATTCTAGGTATGATTTGCACAACCTTGATAAATTTAATTTTAGGTAAAATAATGGCATGTAGCCATGAGGTAAGGAATGTATCCGATCCACCTGGTGAAATAGGTTTGCTTTTTGAGTAATTATAATGATTTTCTTTTTTGTCTCCCTTTTACATATTTAACATACACTTGGTACTTGGACACTTTACAGTGGCTGCTTGTGACTTGTTGATTATTTTTTACGTTTATGTGCCTTATCTGACGATTCTCATGACTTGCATTGAAATAAGGTAGTAGTAAATTCTATAATTGTGTGAGTGTAGCTGATGGGTAACTTTTGATTACAAAATGTGTATTATAACCAAGTTAATTGTTGATCTTTGTTGGTGTTCGTTTGAACAGATTATTTATGTGGAAGCATGTGAGAGTGGCAGTATCTTTGAAGGTTTAATGCCAGAAGACCCTAATGTATATGTGACAACAGCATCCAATGCTGTTGAAAGCAGCTGGGGAACCTACTGTCCTGGGATGGATCCTCCACCACCACCGGAATATATGACTTGCCTTGGTGACTTGTACAGCGTTGCATGGATGGAAGATAGGTTTGAGTTTTATACCTAAACAAGTCATATCTGTTGTCAAGTTCAAAAGGTCTAAACATTTTATTACATTTGATTTATTTTTTTTCATGTTAATGGGCTGACATTAGATTGTTTGGTTCCGCTAAGGAATTTTTTTTTTAAATGTATTTCCTTCTTCAGTGATTTTGTTTCTTTTGAGATGAAACAACAAAGAGGCACTGAAGTACAACAAATTGGATTAGAGCATCGAATCCAAGTTCAATTGTTGAATTTTCTGATTAGTAACTTAGTTTTAATTACAAGATGTTAGTGCATTACAGAATAGCTACACTTTTAAGTCTTGCTAATGACATAGCTTTATTTGTTTAAAATTTCCCCAAGAAAATTTTGCTTCGGACATTAAATGCTTTTTACCTTTTACTCTTCTCAAAGCCATAACTTGGTCTTTCTTGAAAAACTTTGTCAAGAAATTAGCGTGTGGTTACTGTTGTCACAATAACAGAATGTAAATTTTACTGCTGCAAAAGTCATCTTGGTTCTTAATTTTGACACACAGCCTGGTGTGCTAACTCATTTAAAAGATAAAAAGGAGCCAGAACTTCCATTTGTAATGGTATTCCTGTTTTTAAGGGTAGAAATCCTCCAAACATAGGAGCCTTTTCAATATGATGGCATTGCTAACCTTCTAATTATATTTATGGCAGTGAGAATCACAATCTAAAGGAGGAAACGGTTGGGAAACAGTACGAGTCAGTAAGTTCCTGTTAATCTCTATTATAGTCCTCTTCTTGTTTTTTTGAAGGGTTTCTTTGATAATGTGTTCAGGTGAAGATGAGGACATCAAACCAGAACACATACAGTGCAGGGTCTCATGTGATGGAGTATGATGATAAGAATGTAAAACCTGAGAAGTTGTACCTTTACCAGGGCTTTGACCCTGCCAATGCCAATTTAACTGAGAATGCACTTCGCCTCAGCAAGCATATGGGAGTCATCAATCAGAGAGATGCTGACCTCCTATTCTTATGGCACATGGTGAGTGAAGAACACTTCGTTTTCCCTTATTATTTTTATGCTATTTCCATTCGTGGCAATGATTTAACTTGGAGACTGAATGATTTAATAAGAACATTGTATCTTTGGTACCATTCTAAGGGCCTAGTACCAAGGGATGTGTGAGTGACCTTGATTTCTAGCATATTGATCGATAATGTTATATTTAACCTGTGAACTTGGAGCAGTGGAGAGAAAAACTATATACACGGATTTCATATGTAAGTAGGAAACATGGCAGTTTCAATTGGTTTTAACTATCAGTATTGTCTTTCAACTGATTTAGACCCATTTGTCGATCTTTTCATGCAGTTTCCATCTTTCAACACTGCAGATTTTGTTTTGGAGCACCTTTTTAACCCCTTGCATTGTTCTTATATCTTAACAACCTAGTGTTTGCTTTCAGTATGAAAGATTAGAGGAAGGGTCAAACAAAAAGAAGGAAATTCTCACTGAGATGATGATGCACAGAGCACACCTTGACAATAGCATCGAACTCATCGGCAATCTAATTTTTGGATCAGATGTTGCACCTTCAGTCCTCAAAACCGTGAGGCCATCTGGTCAGGCTCTGGTTGATGATTGGGTTTGCTTGAAAACAGTGGTAAATATTGTGCTCTAGCGTATTCATCTTCGCAATCTATTTTATTAAACATGACCATGTGTTAACAAAAAACATTAGGTCCAAGCATTCGAGTTGCATTGTTGATCGCTCACTCAATATGGCATGAAGTATATGCGAGCTTTCGCAAACATATGTAACGAGGGTGTCTCGAAGGATGCGATGGAAGAAGCTTGTGGTAATGTTTGTGGAAGCTACAACTCAGCTAAGTGGAGTCCCTTTATCCATGGCTACAGTGCATGATCTTGTATCTCAAAATTGCATGTCTAGTGCAATGTAAGCTCATCAGTGCTCATACATAAATATATACACACTGGCAGTAGGAATAGTCATATGCTTACTTAAACTTGTTCAAGGGTGTTGTTTTAGATAGCCAGAGCCACCTAAAATCTTGGTCTTGATATTTTAATTGACAATGCATGTTAGCTAATATAATTAATTTAAAGTGGTAATTGGGTCAATACTGGAAGATGGTTATAGAATTTTAGTATTTATAAAGTTTGAATGTATTCTTGAGGTAGTCTCCTAACGTGAACTTGCTCAACATTGATTTCAACTCAATTTGATTGTTCAAGGTGAAATTCTCTTTCTCAAATTTTGACACAGATTTTTCTTAAGTTTTGACACAGGTTGTATCTTGAACTTCTTGGTAAGTCAAATTCAGTCTTCTCCTTGAGTTGTATTGACAGAAACTACATCAGCAATGCATTATTAACTGCATGTATTATTCTTCTATTTTTGTTCTTTGCTGTAGTTAAGTATGTTGGATCGTAAGCGTTCGATAGAGGGGGGGGTGAATATCGATAAACAAAATCGTTCGAAAAGAGTTACGCACAGCGGAAATAAAAGGACAATGCTAACACAAGCTGGTTTTACTTGGTTCGGAGCCTGTGTCGACTCCTACTCCAAGGCCCGCACACAAGGGTGCTTTCGGTGGGCAATCACTAGCAATTCGAAAATTGTTACAAATTAAAGTACAGGAATGCTAATGGAACTAAAGCAAATACCGACAAGAATTTAACAAAAAAGGAAAGGAGCGTGTTGTCGGAGCTTTGTCAGCGTCGCAGGAGCGCAGAGCAG
The DNA here is from genome assembly GCF_018446385.1 of Zingiber officinale. NCBI lineage: Eukaryota > Viridiplantae > Streptophyta > Magnoliopsida > Zingiberales > Zingiberaceae > Zingiber > Zingiber officinale. The sequence continues at coordinate 37,969,326 of NC_056007.1, read as the reverse complement.
CAGAGCAAGCAGTAGTAGACTTTCTTTCAGTTGTTGTTTTGAAGCTCCCCTCTGACCCTCCTTTTATATGAGGCTCGGGGCGCCCCGGATCCCTTCCGGGTGCCCTGGTGAGACGTGACAGGTCCAACCAACGAGCTCCACGTGGAGACGTGCGCCCGGATCCCTTCCGGGCGCCCGGACCTCCGGGCGCCCGGACCTCCGGGCGCCCGGACCACCTTTCTTCAGAAGAAAGCTTTCCTGCAAGACAAGGTTAGTCCGAGGCAAATAGATAAGATATATCCTACAAAACAAAGTGTTAGCACAGTTTATGGTTTAATATAAAAAGTATGACTTAGATTCCGTCTTTCAGAGACCTGAATCTAGTCACGATCTCGACTTAGAGATCCGAAATGTATCTAAGACGGATCGATGCCTAATGTTCCCTTCCCGGGAACACGTCCTCACAGTCACTCCCTTCCAGTGACTTACCTTTACTCACCTGCCAGACGTCCGGTCAGCCCTTCGACTCGTCTAGACTTCTCGCCAGCTATCCGGTTAGCCCGTCGACCTAGCTGGACTTCTCGCCAAGCGTCCGGTCAGCCCGTCGACCCGCTTGGACTTCTCGCCAGCTATCTGGTCAACCGGTCGACCTACCTGGACTCCTCGCCAAGCGTCTGGTCAACCCGTCGACCCACTTGGACTTCGTGCCAGACATCCGACTTGTCTGGACTTCGTCTGCACACTTGGTCAGAGTGTTAGATCACGACAGACCTAACTTAACCCGATTTATCATTTATCAAAACCTGAGTTAGACCGTTAGTGCTAACCGCACCAACAATCTCTCCCTTTTTGATGGAATGACAACCTGGTTAAGTTAGTAAAAATATGCGAGTAAAAAAGTTAAACATTTTGTTCTAGCATGAGGTTTAAGTTAGTTTTTAATTTGATTTTATTTTTCTAACTTAACCACCTATCCCTCCTCCTTTGGCATTCATCAAACAAGGATATAATTTAAAAATACAGAGCACATAAAAAAATGTAGGAAACGATGTCTAGTTAACTTGGAGGAGTTTGAACTTTCGAAGATTTGTTTAAAACATTAACTTAATTTTTAAGACTACGTTTTTAAGGTAGCTAAAGCATGTAAAACAGTCTTTTGGAAAATAGCTATGTTTTGAAAGAGTGACTAAATATAAAGCATTTAAAGATTTTTTTTGCAAAAGTTAATTTTCAAAAATGACTTTGCAAATTCATAGAGGATTTTCAAATCAGAAATTTGAAAAGCTAATTTTCTAATATAAGTATAAGTTTCAAATTTTAGGATCAAGGTGAATTTTCAAAATATGTTTCAATTTTGAAGTATTTTTCAAACCTAAGTTTTGACAATCAAAATTTTAAGGCTAAGTTTAAAAGATATTTACTTTTCAAAACTGATTGAAACTAAGTTTGAAAAAAAATCAGATTTTATAAAATCTAATTGAAAAATTTAATAAAAGCTAGTTTTAAGAAAATATTTGAAAAAATAAGATTTCAAAAACTAAGTTTGAAGAACTTTTCTTTTCAAGACTTATTAAGTTTGTAAAAATTTTAAATTTGAAACCAAAGACCAATTTGAATACTGAAAAAAATATTAGAAAGAAATTATGTTTAAGGTGGAGAGAATAATTTTGGTGTTAAGTGATGATTTAATCCTCCCCTAAACTTGACATTTAAAATAAAGCTTTTGAAAATATTTGCTAAGAATATTTAATATAAGATTTTCAAAGTAATTTTTTTTTTTAAAATAAATTGAGGTAGAATTTTCTAAAGAGATTTTAAAGAGAAAAAATGACACTTTGGAGATTAAAAAAATAAACCTCCCCCTGAATTTGATACTCCTTTAATTTATTACTCTCCCTTAATTTATTAATCTTCCTTATTTTATTATCCCCATTAATATAATGTTAAAGTTTGAGTGTGTTAAATTTTAAAGCCCTAACATATTTTTCTACCTAAGTGTTCTAGAGGATTTAGTAACACATGATTATCTCTGTATCCTTGGTATAACTGTTTCTTTGAGTTTGATAAATCAATAATTAATTTTAAATTCAGGTGCTTAACTTTAGTTTAAGGTTAAATAAGATAAAGTTTTATTAATTCAATAATAGTTAACCATTATCAATAATTTATTGATTAGTTTTTTTTACTTGATTTAATAATTTAATACTTAGTAAAATAATTTAAATTTCGTATTAATTGATTGAGTTGATCAATGAAGGTGTTAGTTATAATTATTATTATTTTTTATTTACTTCCTTTTAAGTAGGATTAATTTAGTTTGAAGTTAGCATGAAGTTAAAGTTATTAAACATAGTTAAGTAAGGTTTAATTAGTTTATATATATTTATTTATATATATATATATATATATATATATATATATATATATATATATATATATATATATATATATATATATATAAAATTTAAAGTACAATTGACTACTGTTAATGTTTGAAATTTTTACTTTAATTATTTAATTTTTAATTATTTGTTAAAATTTCAGTTTTAAATTTCATTTTTAATTTAAGCTTCAAATTTTATTTTAAGTTAATTTAAGTTTTAATTTTAAGTTTTAAAGTTATAATTAACTTAAGTGTCTTAGTTTTAGAGTGAATTTTAGTCCTTTAATTTGTAAAAATAATTTTTAAATAATTTTTAAAAGTTTTTTTTTAAATGATTTGTAAAAGAGTTTTTAAAATGATTTTTAAAAGAGTTTTTAAAATGATTTTTAAAAGTTTTAAAATAATTTTTTAAAAGTCTTTTTAAAATGATTTTTCAAAAGTTTTTTAAAAGAGTTTTTAAAATGATTTTTAAAGAATTTTGAAAATGTTTTTTAAAGAATTTTTAAAATAATTTTTAAAGAATTTTTAAAATAATTTTTTTAAAGAATTTTTAAAATGATTTTTAAAATTTTTTTAAAATATATTTTAAATAACTTTTAAAATAGTTTTTAAAGAATTTTTAAAATTGGTTTTAAAGAATTTTTTAAATAGTTTTTAAAGAATTTTTAAAATAATTTTTAAAGAAATTTTAAAATAGGTTTTAAAGAATTTTTAAAATAGTTTTTAAATAATTTTTAAAATAGTTTTTAAAGAATTTTTAAAATAATTTTTAAAGAATTTTTAAAATAGGTTTTAAAGAATTTTTAAAATAGTTTTTAAATAATTTTTTAAATAGTTTTTGAATAAATTTTAAAATAATTTTTAAGGAATTTTTAAAATGATTTTTAAATAATTTTTCAAATAATTTTTTAAAGAATTGTTAAAATAATTTTTATGTTAAAATAATTTTTAAAATAATTTATTAAGTTAAAATATTTTTTAAGTTAAAAAATTTAAGTTTAATTTTTAAAATAATTTTTAAGACTAATTTTTAAAATATTTTTTTTTGTTTAAAGAAAATTAAGTTTAATTTTAATTTTAAATTTAATTTAAATTTAAATTTAATTTAATTGAATTTAATTTTAATTTTAATTTTAATTTAATTTAATTTTATTTTAATTTTAATTTAAATCCTTAGTCATCTCACCCAATCTCTATTTTCAATCAGAGATTCCTATAATTTTGTGAGATGAATTAGGTTCAATTTTAGGATTTGTTTTTAACTTGTGTTAGATTCAGGTTTAGTTTTGGGTTCAACAAATAGGCGTTCTCTCAATAAACTTCTGGGCTATGGTGAGTCACCTGGACATCATTAGAGTAACCATGCCTTCGAGGTTTTCCAAATAGTCCTATCCACTGAACTTAATACAAAACCTTGGTCTAACTGGTTAGGATCCGTAAGGGGTAGCTTCGGCTAGTTCCACTTAGGCAAATGCACCAGGTCGAAGCCATATCTTCCTAGACATGCATAGACTATGCTTCCCTAACGTACTATCATCCAAAACTTCACCAGTACCGTGGGTCAAGTTAAACTTGGTCCCTTTTTACTTAGTCCTTGTTACCCTACCGGGTAGGTTGGTTTGAGTTACCATGTCGGGTAGGTTAGTTTTGGAAGTGCCAGCTATTTTGGAGCCTCACCCTGAATTATTGACTTTTTATTTTAAGATTTCTTGTATAATTAGGGTTGATTTTAGTTAAGTTTTAATGTTTAATTTGTAATTTAAATTTAAGTTTTTAGTTTTGAATTAATTAAATTGGTCAAATTATCTTTCTTTAAAAGAGTATATTTAGTATTTAAATTTTCTTTCAATTTCAATTTTATTGGGTTAATTTAATTATCTTTCTTTAATAGCTTATTTTTAAAGTTTAAGTTTTTATTTATTTTTAAATTTGAATTAATTAGATTATATTTCTTTAAAAGTTTATCTTTTAATCTTTTATTAGCTGTTAATTTTAAATTTTCCAAATTATCTTTGTTTAATATGTTATCTTTAATTTTTAATTTTTAATTTGTTAAATTTATTTTCATTTTTATCAGAGTGTTTGGGTTTATCCTTATATATTCTTTATCTTTTAAGTTGATATAATTAGTGGAATTTATTAGATAAGTTTTATCTTTAATATTTAATTTTTTGTTAATTAGATTATCTCGAGTTTGGATAAGACTCTCTAGATTAATATTGTCTAGATTAAATAATTTATTAATTTTATCTAGATCAATATTGACCTTGTCATCCTTTTTATTTGAATTTTCAAATTTGTTTAGGTTTAAATTCGAATTTTTAGATTTATTAATTATTTTCAGATTTTCTTTATTTTCTAAATTAATTATATTTGTTTTATCAGAAAATATCTTAGGGGTATTTTCTATATTTTCTGAATTAATTATATTTGTTTTATCAGAAAATATCCTAAAGGTATTTTTGCAAGTATTGTCATATACACTATTTTCACATATACTTTCAGACATATTCAAATTAACATGCACCTATTTTAAATTGCTACTAGCAAGGGTGTTTTGGTAAATATTACTAACCTTAAGCGCAACCCCTAATTCAGCAGGCTTCTCCGTTGGATCTGACTTGAGTACGGATTCAACTTTAACTTGATCTTCTAGCTCCATCGGTATCTCATGAAGCTTGATCAATTGGGTCCACAGCTCATATGCATTCTTGTATTTTTCTAATCTGCATAAAATATTGTTAGGCAAAACATTAAAAATAATTTTACTTACATTTTTGTTCAGTTCCGAGTCTTAAGAAGGTTTCCTCAATATTAGCACATAATCAAAATTTAAGCTTCCTAAGAAGCATTCCATTAATCGCTTCCAGTAGTTGAAATCTTGATCGTATGGTGGTGGTTCGTGAGGGTTCCGTCCTTCTAGAAGAGTCATTATTATTGCACACAGAGAAATAAATAAAAAATCCCAAGACTTGGTCTTGGATTAGCAGTGCTGAAAAAAATAATATTTCACTATTTTCAGAAAAAGTAATAAAATATTATTAAAATATTAATAAAAAATATTATCTCAAATTTTTGAAGATGTAATATTTTGTCAATACTAAATAGTGGTGAAAAAATGACGATGTATTTTTCAAAATCATTTTTTGGAGGGAAAAAACGAAAGGCGTAAGCGGTACCTTTGTCTGAATACATATTATTTTAAGAACGAACGATATCTAATTTGTCTTTAAAAAGACCCCCCTTTAAAACCACTTGTTGGATCGTAAGCGTTCGATAGAGGGGGGGTGAATATCGATAAACAAAATCGTTCAAAAAGAGTTACGTGCAGCGGAAATAAACAGACAATGCTAACACAAGCTGGTTTTACTTGGTTCGGAGATTGTGTCGACTCCTACTCCAAGGCCCGCACACAAGGGTGCTTTCGGTGGGCAATCACTAGCAGTTCGAAAATTGTTACAAATTAAAGTACAGGAAAGCTAATGGAACTAAAGCAAATACCGACAAGAATTTAACAAAAAAGGAAAGGAGCGTGTTGTCGGAGCATTGTCAGCGTCGCAGGAGTGCAGAGCAGCAGAGCAAGCAGTAGTAGACTTTTTTTTCAGTTGTTGTTTTGAAGCTCCCCTCTGACCCTCCTTTTATATGCGGCTCGGGGCACCCCGGATCCCTTCCGGGCACCCTGGTGAGACGTGGCAGGTCCAACCAACGAGCTCCACGTGGCGACGCGCAATCTGGATAAGATTTAGCTCCCGGGCGCCCAGATCCCTTCCGGACGCCCGGACCTCCGAGCGCCCGGACCACCTTTCTCCAGAAGACAGCTTTCCTGCAAGACAAGGTTAGTCCGAGGCAAATAGATAAGGTATATCCTGCAAAACAAAGTGTTAGCACAGTTTATAGGTTTAATATAAAAAGTATGACTTAGATTCCGTCTTTCCGAGACTGGAATCTAGTCACGATCTCGACTTAGAGATCCAAAATGGATCTAAGCTGGATCGACGCCTAATGTTCCCTTCCCGGGAATGCGTCCTCACAGTCACTCCCTTCCAGTGACTTATCTTTACTCACCTGCTAGACGTCCGGTCAGCCCTTCGACCCGTCTGGACTTCTTGCCAGCTATCCGGTCAGCCCGTCGACCTAGCTGGACTTCTCGCCAAGCGTCCGGTCAGCCCGTCGACCCACTTGGACTTCTCGCCAGCTATCCGGTCAGCCCGTCGACCTAGCTGGACTTCTCGCCAAGCGTCCGGTCAGCCCGTCGACCCGCTTGGACTTCATGCCAGACATCCGACCTGTCTGGACTTCGTCTGCACACTCGATCAGAGTGTTAGATCACAACAAACCTAACTTAACCCGATTTGTCATTCATTAAAATCTGAGTTAGACCGTTAGACCAAATGATACTTTTGTTTGACAGATTAGAACAGTGGATGTTTTAACTCAGAAAACTAGGCATTTGAAGGTGAAAAGTGGTGAGATTAGGGAAATGAAAGGCGCAAGAAGAATGAAGCAGTATAGCAAGTTGAACAGATTCTGATTCTCATAATTTAATGTAGCCTCAGCTTGATTTTTGACTCACGATGTTCTACCTTTATGTGTTGTTAAAAGAATGTTCTACCTTGATTCTGATATCTATTAGCTTTTGATGTAAAAAGAATGTTTGTGTATTTTATGAATACTGTTGTAAGAAGAATATTTATGTAATTTGTGAATATTTGTGTATTTTATGGATACTGTTGAATGAAGAATATTTGTGTAATTTGTGAATATTTGTGTATTTTCTTGGTTATTGTCAGTTTTTCACTATTTCGGAAATCAAATTTGTGTTGGTAAAAAATATTGATATTACATCGGTTTTCCGTCGCTGTAAAATCGGTGTCATTAACTAATATTACATCGGTCGTATACCGCTGCCAAAATTGGTGTTATTACCATATAACATTACATCGATTTTACACCGTTGATGAAACGGTGTCGTTGAGTGATACTACACCGATTAATAACCGATTCGAAAATCGGTGTCGTTAAGTGATACTACACCGGTTTTAACCCGATGTCTAAAATGGTAGACCTTTTGCATCGCCTTCATAGACATCGGTTGAAAATGTAATAGACACCGGTGGAAAATCGATATCTATGAGGGTTTTTGTTGTAGTGGTTAGTGGGAGTACAGTCATCTTTCTCATATTGTATGTAGATGACATACTTCTCATTGGAAATGATATCCCTACTCTTCAGTCAGTGAAGACTTGGCTTGGGAATTATTTTTCAATGAAAGACTTAGGTGAAGCAGCCTATATTTTAGGCCTTAAGATCTATAGAGATAGATCTAAAAGATTGCTTGGTCTAAGCTAGAGTACGTACATTGACAAGGTACTTAAACGTTTTGCCATGGAGAATTCCAAGAAGGGATTCCTGCCTATGTCACATGGTGTGAGTCTTTCGAAGACTCAATGTCCTTCTTCTAAGGTAGAAAGGGACCGCATGGATCAGATCCCTTATGCATCTGCTATAGGGTCGATCATGTATGCCATGCTTTGTACTCGCCCAATTGTCTCGTATGCATTAAGCATGACGAGCAGATACCAGTCAGATCTTGGTGAAGGTCACTGGATAACAGTCAAGAATATTTTTAAGTACTTGAGAATGACTCAAGATTATTTCTTGATCTTTGGAGGCAATGAAGAGCTTGTTGTAAAGGGTTACAACTGTTGTTGTAAAGGGTTACAGTGATGTAAGCTTCCAAATTGACAAGGACAATTCTAGATCGCAGTTAGGGCATGTATTTTACATAAATGGTGGTCTTAGGTATTGGATAGTACAATGATTCCATCTCATTCGAGGGATCATCGATATATGAAATATGAGGATATGTAGAGAATCAAACAATGCTAACATTACGGATCCTTTGACCAAGGCTTTGGCACCAAGAAAGTATGATGGTCACACTAGGTCAATGGATATTAGATATCTTAGTGATTGACACTAGTGACATAAGGATATTGTTAGTGTAAGCCCTAAGAGGCAATCAAGAGTTGATTGACTTAGGGCATTTTTTATCATATTTCATTATTTCATTAGAAGGCAAAGGTTATGGTTATTATATTTACTTCAGTTCAATGCCGAATGAATAAATATAATAATGTCCTTGGGTAGTAGGTTCTTATCTATAGTATATCAATTGATTGAATTGATAGTGAAATATTGTAGAGAACACTACTCTTAACTATTCCTAGGCGAGTATTAATATACAAGTACAATATTAATGCGTTGAGACTAGCATATAGGTCAACGGATGACTTGATCTCACAAGTCATGGATATGAGATATCAGGTTGACACATGCGTATATATTAGAGAATATATACTAAATGACCCGCCATGAGAATGTTTCATGGATCGTCGTATGAGTATCATAGACATTCTCATGTGAGTATTGGTATGAATAGTCCTTAGACCTAAAGTCACTACGGTTCCCTACATAAGGAGTTGTATACTTTGGTATCGTCAAACGTCACCCATAACAGGGTGGACTATAAAGTCGATCACTGGGTATGCAATGAATTATCCGGAGGGATGTGAGTGATGTAGATGGGATCTATCCCTTCCATATGACGGAAGCAATATCTGTAGGCCCCTTGATTAGTAGGACACAAGAAAGCATGACCATGCATAAATGAGTCAATATGAGATATTGAGCTTATTTGATAAGTATGTCTACTTGGAGATCAAGAAACACAAAGATTGATAAGAGGATGACATGGTCTATGCCTCATTGATCAATCTAGATATCAAGGATAGAGGGACTAGTCATACAAGATAATAGCCACAGATAGGTTAGGTCGAATCTCGACTTTCTTGTCACTAGATGTCACTCATTGTTTATATATCGCAAATGTTGATTTGGATACATTGCCAACGTTACGAGAGCCTATAGGGTGACACACAAAGAACATATTGGTTTGGAGATGGGTATTTTAGTTTGACTAAAATACTAAAGATATTAAGAATAATGGGTAAATCCAAAGTGTTGGTGTCATCTTAGTGGTGATTGACACTAGTGCTAGTGGGATATTGTTAGTAATTAGCCCTAAGAGCCAATCATGAGATGATTGGTTACTAATTGAGTTAGACTCAAATGAACCCACTCATTGGATTGAGTCCAATCCGAATTAGACACATTGGATTAACGGGTTAGACTCAATGGGTTAGACATATTGGGTTATTGGATTAATGGTTAGTCCAATATAATATACCCAACCCATTAAGAGGAATACAAAGAGACAAAAGACCCTTGGTATTCATGGGATGAATATAAATAGGTTTTTGTCATTTATTTTTGATAAGATGAATTAGATGAGAAAAAGGTGTCTCTTGAGATTCCATCTTCTTCCTCCTCCTTCCATGGCCGATTCTTGATGTTTGGCCGAATCATACTTCTTGCTAGCACAAGAATATGGTTCTTCTCTAAAGGCTTCGTTCGTGCGATGAACGAAGGATATGTTCGTGTGGATACCATAGCGGCGTAGATGCTTGAACACGCTGAGATCTGGATCCAGAGAAAAAGGTTGCTGTCGGGATTGCGAAGGTCATGCAACAAAGGTATAATCATATCATGTAGCTTAGTATAGTTTTCAGAAAATGTTTCTTCCCTTTGCATGGATCTGCTGGAAGAGGATCTAGAACTTTTCCGCTGCGTTTCTGCGTCTTTGGGCGCGCTAGATCCCAACATAACCTTGGGTGGTCCAGGACATAGCAGGGTCGCTCAAATACATGAGTTTATTAAGCAAAAACCGATCGAGCATGGGTACTCACCCAGATACATATGACCAACCCCGCATAGAGAGGTGACCGAATGTAAAAGTTCTTGACATTGTACATAATAGACAGAGATCGAACGAACGTAATATATCGATCAAGCCTATAAGCCTGGCAAGTAAAGGTGGATCGGGTTCTATAGGGTGGACGAACACAGATGCATTTGATCTCATGTAGCTCTTGACCTACGACTGATTGAAGGAAGGGTCATCAGTTAAAGTTGCCTCTATAGACTTAACTGGATGATTTTAGTCAATGATGTAGGGTCGGACGTGCTCAAAAGACCGGCTGAGCATATGAGTTTGGTAAACCAAGACCAGTCGAGTATAAGAGACCGATCGAAAGTAGAAACACTTAGCATTAAGCTATCTTGAAAGGCCTATATACACCCGACTGATTACTCTCGGTTGATACGGTAGGGTCGGCCGAATAGAACGATCGAGCGTAGAGGCGTTTAACAACATACGATCGAACAGAGGAAGAATTAAAGGGCAAAGGCATCTTCCTACGTTTGGCCGATCAATCTCGGTCAGCAGGCTATGATCGCCCAACTCTAATAGATAGGTCGAGTATGAAAAGTAAATTGAGCATAAAGGTCTTCAACCTTACATAGTTTTTTGGCATATTTATAATGAAGTTTTGGTCGGGTATAAGTAGCCGATCGAGTATAGAACTAAAACTAGTATGGACAGAATATATTCCATATATGTGCCAAATAAGCTTATATGACTGACCAAGCATATGTAACAGGTGAATCATAACAGGTGAATCATAATAATATACAATCATATGGCCACTTAATCAATTTGACGGTAAATGTCTTCTAGAATTCTCCGCAGGTATGCTAAACGACAAAGAAGGTACATCTGGGGCAAGAAAAAGATTCCTTAAACTATTACTATTGTAGTTTTGGCTTACGTCACCTCTTAACAAACTTTAACAAACCGGGGTCCACCTCATGACTATGGAGGTTAGATGAGGTGGAATACAAAGGGGAATCCTCTCCACTAGCAAGGTACACAAACATACTCATTGCATCTAATCAAACTCTGATTCTTCATATAATTTCTTCGTCTTCATCTACTTCTTGCTGAAGATTAACTTGAGCGTCGGAGGGCCTAGCCAGGGATTCCCACCCCGGTCTTAGGTCACTAACGCTTTGTCGGTTGGTCTCAGTGTGTGCAGGGAGACTAGATCATCTCATTCATCAGACTAAAGAGTTTCTGTTGATCCCCACAGCCATCTCGTCAGAGCCCCTTTCGGTAAGGTATCATTTATACTTGGTTTTCATGGATCGATCATCAAGTTTTTAGGTATCCACGAGGTCCGCTGTGGTTTTTTCGGATCTTCTCTTATTCACTAGTATCATAATCTGTCATCATCCATCGCCATTCAGTGCTCCATCTCGCAAGCTTTCAGACAGGTTCAATTTTATTACTATATGTTTCAGGAGTCAAGTTTATTCCTATTTACATATTGACTCTTCACTACATCATTTGCTCATTTTTGTTCAAGTATCATTTCATATAAAATTCGTTATACATATCTATGCAAATTGTTTATTTATACATCATTTTGTATTTGTCTTTCTACAGGATTTTCTTTATGATTTCGCGTTCTTTTATTATTTGGAGTACATTCTAGTTCGGTATGTATTATGTAAACTTGACTTTAGATAAGGATATTTGCATATATATATTCTGAAGAATTGGTTAGCTATGGATTGTATAGAATGTGTTTTTTTTGTTGATTTTATTAGTGTGTGATTGCCATATGATATATATTTATGTGTGGATTATATTTGATGTAGATTATATTTGCTGTGGATTGTATTTGTTGTGTGGATTGTATGACACTATCGATTGTGATGGTTTATTTATATATTTGGAAAATGTATATGAGAACATCATATAAACGATTTGAAGCTGTGAATTTTTTTTTCCATTTTATGTCGGAATACCGACGGTATCGAAACCTACAGATTTCAATAGATTGCCGATGGAACAAGCTAGTTCCGTCGATAATTTCCAACGGAAACATTGGTTCCGTCGGTAATTACCGACGGAAACATTGGTTCTGTCGGTAATTACCGACGGAGAAGTTACTTCCATCGGTATTTCTGGTATTTCCCGACGGAATAGTAGGTTCTGTCGGGAGATTTCCGGCATGTGGTACGGTATTTGAGGTCACATTACCGACGAAAATTTAATTCCCATCGGTATTTTTATCGACGGAAATATAACTCCCATAGGTATTTATTACCGACGGAAATTAGGTTTTCGGTCGACAATTATGGGTCGTTGGATATTTTACCGACGAAAATTATTCCGTCAAAAGTCTGTTGGTATGAACATATACCGACGGAATACCGACAAATATTTCCGTCGGTAAAATTGTTTTTTTTTTAGTGATAGTAAAGTTTGGAATACCTTTGTTCGCTTTTATTGATTTAATCAACATAAATACTCACATGGAGTATTCCCCAAACTCCTGCTTCCTCCAAAGCTTCTCGGCATGCCTCTTCAAAGTAGTCTCATCTTTCTCCTAGTCACCCTACACCGACATTTTAATCGGTTCAGTAACCATTACTAGCCCAGCCACACTTTGGACCTTAAGTTAATAGGCAGCGCTTACATTTGGTAACAAAATTGTCAAAATTGAATCATCATAATTAATTGTTAATCACAATTGTCTACATATATATCTTAGTCCCCTTTGGACGGTGCGGTGGTTAAGGCATGAAGTGTTGTCACATGAGGTCTTAGGGTCAAAAATCAACGTGTCCGAGCATACCTTCCCCCATGCCTTACCACTTGCACTAATGGCTAGTAGTCACCCGTGATTTACCTCCTATGTGTTGGCGGGGGGTTGGAGGTGAGCGAATCACCTTTTGCCACATGATTCTTCAGTTATCTTGTAGGGAATGCATCTGAAAAAAATAGCATATGACAACATATAAGAAAAAAAAATGATCTGGTTTAACTTTAACCATAGTTATTTTAATTTTAGCTTTTTGGCAATATTACAAAAGGGGATGAGATTGTACTTCTTGCACTAAAAAATTGCTACATCATATCTATTGGTGCAATCCACTCCAAGGTTTTGATATTTATTTGACAATATATTTAATGGAGTCTAGTCAGATTAATGTTGATTGGATGGCTAGCAAGGGAATGGTGAGAGTCTACCGAGTGACTAGTCTTAACTACAATTAGACAAGGGAAGTCCTAACTATGGTTAGGTAAGGGAAGTTCTAACTGCGGTTAGGCAAGGGAAGTCCAAATTATGATTAGGCGGGAAGTCGAAGCTGCAGTTAGGCAAGAACTCCAAACAGTGGTTAGGCAAGGGAAGTATTAGTTGTGGCTAAATAAGAGAAATCTCAAAAGATCGTGAAATTAAGATAGGATTAGTAGGTTTAGAGGACCTGATATCGAATCCCAGGCAGGTCAATCTGATGCTAAATACTAGTGAGTGAAGCTAGGTGGTGAAAATCCTAGGGGGAGATAACCCTAGGTCCTGGTGAGTGAAGTCAGGTGGTGAATACCTCAGGGGAAGGTAACCCTAGGTCTTGGTGATTGAAGCCAGGTGATAAAAACCCTAGGGGGAGGTAACCTTAGGTAACATGAAATCTTGGAGGAGTGAACTCCAAGATCCACGCGGTTGACCGGGCGAGCGGATCTTGGTAAATCTAAGTTTAGTTTTACCATAGTATTTTACATTATTATTATTGTTGTTGTCTAATTTAGTATTGTAGGAAAAGTCTTAGTGGAACAGGCCATCAGACAATGAGCAGAGAAAGTCTAAATAGGTCTGGTGGACCAAATGTTTAGCAAGTAGATTGAGGTAAGCAATTGGAGTGGAGCGATGGGGAGGTCGTGTCCGGGAAGGGACAAACCCTAGGTCGCTGATGCAATTGAAGAAACCGGGAGGTTTTTAAGTTGAGATCAAGACAGGTCTTGTTATCTTTTCTTACTTATGCATTATTTCATACTGTGCTAACTCTATTTTACAGGAATATTATTAGTATATTGAACTAATTTTGTTTTGCAAAACCCGAAGGGATCGGTCGACCGAATGAGAAATTTGGTCAACCAAACCTAGCTGATATGGCACGGTTCAAATCATGCACAACAGACATGGAAGTCAGGCAGATCGGTAGACCGAACCTAATTTAGTAACACACTTGGCATATTTGATGTCAACAAAACTTAAAAATCAGAGGGACCGATCGACCGATCAAGGTGATCAGTCGACTGATCAATTAATGCTGTTAATGACATGAAGATCGTGTTGGTGCAGGAAGCATCCGACGATCGAACCTAAGTTTTGATAATGGCAAAGGGATTCAAAGTTAAGATTCTCTATTATCTAACATGTTGAATGAGTGTTTCAGGAAAGTCCTAACTGCGGTTAGGCAGGTGAAAACCCTAGGGGGTGGTAACCCTAGGTCCTAGGGGGTGGTAACCCTAGGTGGAGAAAAGTCCTAGCTGCGATTAGGCAAAGGGAAAAACCCTAGGGGGTGGTAACCCTAGGTCATAGGGGGTGGTAACCCTATGCGAAAAGTCTTGGCAGGTCGATGACTTCAGGCAAAAGTCCTAGGGAGTGGTAACCCTAGGTGAAAAGTCCTGGTGTCGCGAACCAGGTGAAAGACTGGACTAGCCGGGAAGCGGATGTCCTGCAGAAAGTCCGGAAGCGTCGAGTGCTGAGCAAAAGTCTAGTCGATCTGGAGGATCGCACTGGCAACAGGGTAAATCTCCTGAGTGGAGTAGGTGAGGACGTATTCCCCGTAGAGGGAACAGTAGGCGTCGGGTCGACCTAGGGTTTCCGGGCGGAAACCCGAAGTCAGACTCGGACAGTCCAAAGACTGTCATTCTCACCTCTATTATGTTTTATGTGCTAACTTTGTGCTGCAGGGTATATTTGGGATTAATGTATCTTGCAGGGACCAAAGTGCAAAGATTAACCTCGGATGAACAGTGTCCGAGGCGCCTCCATGGAGCTTGGAGGCGCCTCGGGTGCAAAACCTAAGCTGGCTGCGAAGCAAGCTTCAAGGTGCCTTAGATAGGCTTAAGGCGCCTTGAACAAGTTGATGAAGGCGCCTTGGAGAGGTTGGAGGCGCCCTAAACAGGATAGAATTCGACCAGGTCAGTTCTGATCCACGCGGGTGATGCGGCCAGCCTGGAGGCGCCTTGGAGGGGTTTAAGGTGCCTTGAACACTGTTTATAAAGGGGATTCGACCAGCAGCTTGGAAACATAACATTCAAGTCTTCCTTCTGCATTTAGCTGCTAACAAACTCGTCCCGAAGTGCTGCAACTCGACACCGACAACCCGAAGCTTCAACTTAGTATTTTTCCATTGTCGGTATAAGATTATTTACTGCATTACTTGTAAATCATCTTTGTATACTTTCGAACTTATAGTTGTTGCCCACCGGAAGCGATCAAGGATCGCGGGCCTTCGAGTAGGAGTCGCCTTAGGCTCCGAACGAAGTAAAATCCTCCTGTCTCTGTGTGCTTGTTCTCTGTTTATTCCGCTGTGTTTTTACTCGAGTATTTTACGAATCGAACGATTTAGCCACTAGCGCTATTCACCCCCCCTCTAGCGCGTCTCGATCCAACAGATCGGATCTCGACAAAGAAGAAAAATTGGTGGATCAGTCTACCAATAAGGAGATCGATAGACCGAAAGGATCAATCGACTGAACATCTTTTCGATCGACCGTATGAAACTTATAAAAAAGACCTTGAGATTCAAGCCGATGATAACAACTACTGTGCAACCTTCTGATCTACTACTTTTCTGTTCGTGCTGCTACTACACTTCAACTACATGTGCAAGCTGCTACGAATCTTCTCCGATGATCTACGCTCCAATTCTTCAATTATTATCAGTATATTTTGTGCATGCATTATTTTTGTAAGATAGTAGTTTGTTACTATCCTATACATCATTCGTACGAGTTACTTCTTCTCCAAAGTTTTTGGAAAGAAGACTATAAGTGAATTTCCCAACAGCGCTGATCCTGTCTGAGAAACTTGAAAAATGGAAAGCTGGGGAGAAAACCTACTGTTGATGAAGAGTAATACCTGATTGGATATCGATCCGAGAAACCCAAAGAGGGTCGGGGAGAATAAAATCACAGAATGGCCTCCTCGTGCGAAGCTTTAATCACGAGAGAGAAATCTGACTGAAGAAAACCAAGATTCGAAGCTCCCAAGGCTTCCTGCGCAAAAGAGACCAACCAATATATCGTTAGTGACCTAAGACCGGGGTGGGAATCCTTAGCTAGGTCCTCCGACGCTCAAGTTAGTGATCTCTCTTGATGTGGATGAAGGAAGAAGAAGATGAACAGTAGTTCGAAAACTAGGGTTGTGAATGTGAACAGTAATGTGAACTTACCTGGCCAACGAAGAGGATTCCCCTTTTTATACCATTTCATATAACCTCCGTGGTCATGAAGTGGACCCCGGTTTGTTAGAGTTTGTTATGAGATGACGTAAGCTGTGTACTTGTGGTAAATGACTTTTTAGGAATCTTTTTTGTACCCCAGATGTACCTTCTTTGTCGTCTAGTATCTGCAGAAAAGTCTGGAAGCACATTTCCCGCCAAATAGGTAAACCTGTTATTCAATCACATACAAATATCTTTATTAAATTAATTATGAGTTTACTTGTTCGTCCTGTCTTTATTATGTTATAGACAGTTGGGTATTATACTATATTTTGTATTGACCGAATATTAAACCCAGACCTTGTTCGGTCAGTTTATCATTATAATTCAACTAATCGTTCAGTAATATATTACCAATTCTATAAAGCTTTGGATCTTTTCATTCTCGGGCGATCATGTATACTTAATTAATTTTAGATATGTCACCTTAAACAATCCTAGCTTTTTATCTTAAACATGTAAACCCGGCCGATATTGATTTACCCTTCCTAAGATGTATCACGGCCGATATTGGCCTACTCTTCTCAAGGTATTTCTCGATCGGTATTATCTTACTTTCCTCAAGGTATATATAGTCGATATTAACCTGTCTTCCCCTAAGGTATATCTCGGCCGATATTGGCCTACTTTCCTTGAGGTATGTATCGATCGATATCGGTCTACCTCCTTTGAGGTATATATCGGTCGATATTGGCTTATTTCCTTTAAGGTATATCTTGGTCAATATTGGCTTACTCTAATTAAGGTATATATCGGTCGATATTGATATGCCTTCCCCAAGGTATATCTCATTCGGTATTGACCTATCTTCTTAATTCTGCTATCTCCTTTCCCTTTTTCACCAGGGACCTACTAAACCTAACCCATATCACTAGCCTTCCCCTCAAGTCCAATTGAAGGAGGTGTAGCCGACTGACTAGACACAAGTCTATTTTTGTTTCTTTGCCTGTCTTTACCCGTGACTCTGCCATAGGTACTGTAGTGGCCTCGTGATCCTCTGCTATAGTCATCCCATGAACTCAAGTATAGTGATCATGTGAGTCTTTTGATCCTTTAAATAGGGCTATTACCCTCTCTTCATTCTCCATTCACCCCATTTCTTTGTCTTCCTTGTTCACTCCCTCTTATCGATAGTTTGGCCCCAGATCCTCCTTTCTGGGGGCAATTCTTGTTGGACAAGGCGAGATCTATATATGAGTTTCCAAAGCTTTGGCTTTAGTTAACCTTTTGGTCCGAGAAACTATCCAAATAAATGAAGTCTCTCGAGATCTAGAATCTCCAGCCAAAGGTACGACTGCTCTGCAAACCCGACGGGTTTCAGAGGGATTCCCACTACTCATGGAGGGCCAACTAAATAGCCCATGGATGTCGCAACGAAGGCATAGCTCAGGTTACCTGCAGGCTAAGGCGGACCCTCCAGAAGCAGAGCTCAAAGGCTCCAGTAGGAAAGGGACTCTTCAGTCACCTTTCCACCAGGGCATGAATAAATCTGCCCCTCCTTATTCATGAGTCAACTCTGCTTCATAGTTTCCTTCGTCCCAGGCAAAATATTCCCACTTCTACAGCCCGAGCAAGCTTCCTTCATGCCAGGTAAAATATTTCCACTTCTGCGCCTTGACAAGCTCGGCTCCGGTGGGATTGAAATCTTCTAAGTGTTCTGAGAGCTTATGTTTGTAACTTTTGTTGACCTTTCGAGGTTTAATGTTTTGAGAGGAAAATGTAATATTATGTATTTGATCAGGTTTTAAGTGTAAAATTGAACGATCTTTTGTATTGAATTGGGTGACTTTCTTGAATCCTTCTCGTTCACAAGAATAAATGTAATACCTTAACCAATATTAACTTATATGTCATAAACATTGTCATTCCGACCGATATTAGCTTGTTTATTGCAAACAAGGTTATCCCGACCGATACTATGCCATCTATTATAGATAAAGTTATTCTGACTTATATTAGCTTGTTTATTGCAAACAAGGTTATCCCGACCGGTGTTATGACATCTATTATAGATAAAGTTATTCCGACCGGTATTATCTTGTTTATTGCAAACAAGGTTATCCCGACCGGTGTTATGCCATCTATTATAGATAAAGTTATTCTGACCGATACAACAAACAAAATTACCTCGATCGATATTAGTCTGTGCTTTATAATAACAGTAGTTCGAACCGTGCTTTACGTGTAAATAGCTCTCATTATTTTTTGTCCTTGACCCGGGTTTTGTCAAACTCAATCTCTCTCCTTTATTACATCTAGTAAACTGTGTCTTCTTCTCAGAATTTCCTTGATTATGATTAGCTTTTCAGCGGTAAGAGAATGTTGGAGGCACATGGCGAGGTGTTATCAACCCCCGCATGATTCGATTTGTCTCATCCAACATAAATGCCCATTTATGATTATGTAACACATGTCTTCTCTCTCTGTTACGTAACACGGGCATTTGCCCTTTTTCTATAATCCATGGCGTCTATTGAAATAAAAGTGTTTTGATCTGACGACTGTTGTGTGTCTTCTAAAACCCTAAACCCTTTATCTTCTTGTCAACTTTGTCCCTTTCTTCCTTGCCTTAGTGTTCTTCTTTCGTTGCAGTCTTCGATCAATCCTTGCGCTCACCGCTTTCTGGCGATCTCTTATCTTGACTCCAGTAAGTAACTTGCTGTTCCGCTAACCTTTACTTCTGTCTATGGCTGAAGAAATGATTGCTCCTTGGTATGTCCAAATTTCATCTTCTTTTGACAAAAATGATAGGCTTGCTATTCGCCATCAATATGAAATACCTAGGGAATATAGCATCTTAATCCCTAAACCAGATGATCATCCTCACCGTCCCCCTGATAATTGCGTGACTTTTTTCAGGGATCAACTAATAGGGGGTTTAAGATTTCCCATTCCTCCTTTTCTAATTGATGTGAGCCAGTATTTTGATATTCCCATGCAATAATTCGCACCTAATGCCTTTCGTTATTTGTGTGGAACCTACATGCTATTTCGTCTGTTAGATATTCCTCCTACTCCCCAAAATTTTTTCATGTTTTCTTACCCAAAATGTTCGAAGCCCGGCGTTTTCCTTTTCCAATCCCGGACTAAGATGGTCCTTTTTGACGATATGTCTTCGTCTCTCAAAGCTTGGAAATCTCGTTTCTTCTTTATAAAATTTCTGGGACCCATCCCTTGGTCCCATGCCTGGAGATCCTCCTTGCCTCCCTTGCCCGACGTTAAGGAGTTTCAGCTTCATCCTTCTTTTCCTGTTTATTGTGAAAAATTGCTATGTCGCCGGCTTTCTATCCCTAAGTGACTACGGGTCGATCTTCTGTATTTATTTGGTCTAAGCCCTGTCAAGCCCGATACACAAGGCTCTTTAGGTAAAATTCTGATTCTTCCTTATTGATTTTTACTAACTAAAACAATTTCTTCCCTCTATGTAGTGGACAATTTTTATTCTGCTTTAATCGATGAAGAACTGCATCTGGAAGAGGACGCACTTCGTGCAAAAGAGCAAGAGCTTCTTGCTGCCATTACTCCGCCACCTCCAGTCGAAGATCCAGTTCCCATGGTTGAAGTATCCAGCTCTCAGGTGGTTCCTGAGGTTCCCGAAGGCTTTCCTGTAGAAACTCCTGCTGTCTCTCTACCGACTATTTCTTCATCAGTGGTTTGTTGCTCCTTCAGTAGCCACTCCCCTTCCTATCATTGACCTCACATCTCCTTTGAGCTCTGGTAAATAAATAGCTGAAGTTGCTCTCGGCAAATGCCCGGGGCGCAAACTTACTAGGGCTCCTCCTCCCACAAGGAGACTCATCCTTTCTGCTGAAGAATTGCTCTCAGAAGACTTTGCTTTTACTGCCCTCCCTTCTGATGAGCTCACTTTGGCTGACCTTTATCCTTCTCTTGTTTTCTCTTCTTCGGCTTACTCTAGTACCACTACTCCTGGTGGCACTTCTTTCACTTTTCCTCTGTCTATTCCAGAATCTGGATCTTTACCTTCCTCACCTTCTTCTTTTCTAGTTTTCACTCCCCCTTCTATTCCAACTTCTTCTTTTTCCGCGGGCTCCTTTGTCATTCCCGTCCTCCCTATCTTGCTGGGAGGTTCTTTCGCTAATGCCTGGGAGGAAATTCATCCTCTCTTTGGGGAGCTTACCACTCCTGAGACAATCGATCGATTCTCTCACAAGGAAACCCGGGTATATTCTTCAATGTTTATCTATTATTTATCCTTGACTATTTTATGACCCTTCATTATATTTCCAGAGATAGTTAGCAAACATGGGTCTATCTCGGCTGATGCATAACTTGTATAATGAGAACAAGAAATTGAAGCAGCAAGTTGCTGAGATGTCTTCTGCTAGAGTTTCAGAAGAGTCCAAGAGACAATATGAATCTCAAATTGAGAGTCTTCAATCGCAATTCAAATCATCTATGGATCTCAACAAGGAATTAACTTCCAAATTAGAGAATCAGACGGCTGAACTCAACAAGCTAAAATCTGATTATGAATTTGCATTGGCGATAAACTCAAGGCTCTGCATCTGAAAGATGATGAAATACCTTCTTTGAATACCTCTTTAGACACAGCTAAAGCAGAGGCATCCACCAAAGACGCTGAGCTGAAAACTTCCCTAACGGATTTAGTAGTCTACAAGGCTGGTGAAGACACCCGCTTCAAGGAGCGAGCTACCGTCTTGATCCACTCTCCTGAGTTCAATAGGCCCATCGTAAAGTCTATTTTGGCAGCCTACAATGCTGGAGCTGAAGGAGCGGTGAAGCAACTATGAGAAGAAGACTTCTTATCTCATGATCCCCCTCCTAATTTCTTGAACCGACATAAACTTCTTGATAACATGCCCGCTGATCTATTTCCTCAGTTAACTATAGAGTAATTTCTTTACTCGAATCTAGATTATTGTAAAGTTACCTAGAATTCGTGATGACAATCTGGTTTGTTCATGTAAAGTTAAACTTCTATCTTTATTACTAAATATGTTCCTTTTCGTGGTGGTTGCTTGTTTTATCTAAGTATGTCGAATGTCGCCTAGCTTGCCACTCTAAAACCTCACTCAATATACTATAATATCCTCCATCTCGGTCGATCTATCGTGACCGGTCGATGCATACTAGTGTTTACAAATATCGTCCGGTACTTTATAGTTAACTAAGTCCTGCCCGATTTAGTGCGACCTGTCATAATATTATTAATATCGTTCGGTTTATTATAACCGGTCGATTTATACTTGTGTTTATGAATATCATCTGGTGCATTATACTTAACTAAATTTCATCTGATTCATTATAGCGAATGCCACCTGGCTTGCCATTATAAATCCTTAATCAATATATTATAATATCATTCATCTCGGTCGGTCTATTGTAAATGACTGATTCATACTTATGCTTGCAAGTCCCATCCGGTAGTTTCTAACCGAGTCCCGTTCAATATAACATGGTACTTTATAATATGCTATTTTCGATATCATTTGGTTTATTATACCTGGTCGATATACCCTTAGGTGAGAACATATCGACTGATGCCTTATACTTAACTAAATCTCGTCCAATCCAGTATGACTGTCCGGGTTTATTGTTTTACTCAAATAGATAATCTGAAATTATTTTATCAATATAGTGCCCAACCGATTTTCTCCATACTTCTTTGATTCTTTAAGAATCAAGCATATATAGAGAAAAACCTGGTCACGTTTCCCGAGAAAGATTACCAAACTTAATACCTTTTTCTTGGGATTCATCATTCTTTTTGAATTTGATTCTATCCTTTGATGACATTACCTCTTTATGATGGTTACGATTCCGGTTATTCTTCCTTATTAGATTCATACTCTTTCTCTTTATACCCACTTTTGTACTCAAGTTCTACGCGAACTGCCACTGATATTACTATTTTATATACTCCTATGCTTTCGGGTTTTTCCTTTTTCCAGTTCTTCTTCCTCTCCTGTTTAAGGGTTTTTGGGTATAAGACCCTGAGGAAGAGGGAAAGAGGTTTGAGACGCTATCTTCTTCTTTTTGAATATCCCTACCTTCTCTTTTGTTCGCTTCCTTTCTGTTATTCCGCCATGGGCACTTCTTCCCCTGCATGGTTCCTTTCATGCACTTCTGACCTTATAGAACCAGAGGAGGTGGATTTACAAGTGAGCTATGGTTTTCCTTCCTATATAGTTCACCCTACCCCACAGGATAGCCCACATCTTCCTCCTCTTGGGTGTATATCTATCTTTCGGGACCAAGTTCTACAAGGTTTTCGATTCCCTCTTCATCCCTTTTTTCTTGATGTTAGTATATACTTTAATATTCCCCTTAATCAATTTATTCCTCAGTCTTTTTCTATCCTTATGGGTTTCGTTGGGGTGTCTAAACTTCTAGATTTTCCTCTATCCCCTCGTCTTTTTCATCACTTCTTTGTTCCGCGCCAAGTAGATATCGATGTCTTCAAATTTCAATCTCTCCCTAAGGCTATTTTGTTCAACCGAATTCCTCCTCAAGGGGAATGATGTCACAAATTTTTCTTTATGTGTCTCCCTTCTTCTCCTCCTTTTCCTATCCAATGGATATATGATCTCCCTCCAGTTCCTAGTACCGACAATCTTCTCAATGATCCCTCTGTCTCTTTTGCTTTATCCAAACGAAAGGGGGCAAAATTCTGCTTACCATCCTTGATTGTGGTGGGCTTGATGTTTCCCTTTGGAATAAGTAACATTGACACTCCCCTGGATGTCTCTTTTGGTATGTCTAAACATTTTGAACTATATTTATCAATTGGTTGTTTATCATCCTTATAATGACGCCCGATTCTTATGTTTCAGCTGATGCTCTTCTACCGGCTTTCATGTATAAGAACACTACTATGACTAAGTCTTTTCTGAATAATCTCGGAGAAAAATGGCTACAGGCTCGTCGAGCTAATCTTACTTCCTCTACTCTGGGTCTGCTGTCTAAAGAAGAGCAAGAAGCGGAAGCTGTTGTAGCTATGGAAGAGGAAGAGGAACAACCTTTTATTACCTTAGTTAAGAAACCCAGGCTTACTGAGGATGTTCCTTTTAGCTACCTCTTTGGTACCTTTGTACAAGCCCCCCTCGCTTCGACACCTATTTCTTTTGAGAGAGGTTAGGCACCAATGTCCCCTACACACATTATCTCCAATCTTTCTCTTAGGATGATGAGACCGGCTCTACTTATCCCCTCCTCTTCTGTTATTGTTTCAGCTTCTTTTGCTTCTCAGATGGCCATCACCCCCTCTGTATCCTCTCAGCCTCTTGCATTGGCCTTGCCTCCTCTAGCTTCTGGGCCATGAGCTAAACGAACACCTTGCCGAAGATCTTCTCCAAGTCCAGGGCTATCAGCAATCCATGCTTCAACAACTGAATCAACTCTTCCTGTATTACCACCTTCCGTCCCCTCTAGTTCTTCCTCTGTTGCTCTCGTTTCCACTACTTCTTTCCCTTCTAGCTTATCCTATATCATTCCCGGTTCTACTACTCCCCTCATTTCTCTTCCTTCTTCTTCCACACGACCCTCTTCCTTCTGCCTCCACCCCTTTATTTAGACAAGCTATGGGTCATCCCTCTCAAATGGGACAAACTTCGGACCCTCCTGGTTACCATATTTTACAACTACAAGGCCCACTGTCTGAGTCTTGGTTGCATAGCCAAGAATTATTAAAAGACACTAGTATTTCCAGCCGTGTCGACCATCATAGTCACCAAGCTGTTGATGTAAGTATTTATCATTATATATTGTTAACTTCATATTGCTTTCGCTAAATGTATTATTATTTTTAGTTCCTCGCCTCAAGTCTTCATCTGGACCAGTTAGTCATTGCCTTAGAAAAAGAAAATGGCAAGTTAAAGGCTCAGGTAGAGACATTGCAAGCCAATCTTCCTCCTTCTCACATTGAGCTCACTCAATTACGCAAGAAAGTAGCCTCACAAGATCAATAAATAAAGGCTATGAAGAAAGAATTACAGGAGTTACAGCAGTCATTGAAAAACAAAGAGCTTGAAAGGAGAACCTTAGAGTTACAAGTGGATCGATTACATTCTGGTCTACGGATGGAAATTGCTCTGAAGGACAAAGCCCTTTAAGATGTTTCTCATAAAAGCCTTGTTTTAGAGAAAGTGGAGAGGCTTCATAATGTCTGCCATTCTGATCAGGCTCAAGAATCAGCATTAAGAGATTTTGCTTTGCTAGAAGAGCAAGAACAAAGAAAGGACCAGGATGATGAAATATCCTCACTTCGAAAGGAACTGGAACAACTTAAATTGGAGAAAGACACTCTCAAAGATCAAGCTGCTAAAATACAGGCTGAATTTCAAAGTTATAAGGAGCATGAGGAAAATCGATGGGAAGAGAGATGCCTAACTTATCTAAGGTCTTCGACGTTTGTTAATGAATATGTTCGTCGAATCATAGGGGCTTTAAATCATTTTATGGCAGGGATTCTTCAACAACTGAGAGAGGGTGATTATCTACCTAGGGAACCTCCTCCTCTATTCATAAACCGTCGCAGACTCAACAAAGAATTACCTGAAAATTTAACAAGCCATTTTGAGTAAGCATGGTTATGTATTTAAAAAGACTTATAATTAAAAGACTTGTAATTAGAAGACTTGTCATGAAAAGACTTGTAATTAAGAGATCTGTAATTAAGTAGCTACAACATTAAGATAAAATTTGGTACTTACCTGCTTTTCCTGGTTTGTGTTAGCTTGACATTGCTTCCTTTGAAATGCTTCTAAGAACTAAGAATAAGTACTATCTCGTTCAAGAATTCCTCCCTTATTCCTTGGAATTAAATCTTGTTTGGATAAATTCCTCCATTGGTAATATCTCAGAAGAGCATGTAATTCTGAGCGATTTTATATGAAGAACTTCATGGAATTTCTGTGCTTTAGTTGAGTATAACATTACGAGTAATTTTAGATAAAGAGCTTCATATGATCGGGACTCCAGATAGGGAATGTTATTTTACAAGATTATATGTATATAAAGAATCCCCCTCGAACCTTGAATCTTGGTCTGGAGTGTAATACCAAATGATTTTTATGAAGAAATCCGCATAACTCTGAATTTACACTGGCAATATAATCCTGATCGATTATGCTTTTATGATAGTTTAGAGTCCCCGGTTCCTCCCATGAAGACCCGTCAAAGTTACTTCATGAGATTTCCTGATCGACTATGCTTTTATGATAGTTTAAAGTCTCCGGTTCCTCCCATGAAGACCCGTCCGAGTAACTTCATGAGATTTTCTGATCGACTGTGCTTTTATGATAGTTTAAAGTCTCCGGTTCCTCCCATGAAGACCCATCTGAGTTACTTCATGAGATTTCCCAATCGACTGGAAATCTACTATGCTTTCATGATAGTTTAGAGTCCCCGGTTCCTCCCATGAATACCCGTCCGAGTTACTTCATGAGATTTCCCGATCGACTATGCTTTTATGATAGTTTAAAGTCTCCAGTTCCTCCCATGAAGACCCGTCCGAGTTACTTCATGAGATTTCCCGATCGACTGTGCTTTTATAATAGTTTAAAGTCTCCGGTTCCTCCCATGAAGACCTGTCCGAGTTACTTCATGAAATTTACCGATCGACTATGCTTTCATGATAGTTTAAAGTCTCCAGTTCCTCCCATGAAGACCCGTCAGAGTTTCTTCATGAGATTTCCCAATTGACTGTGCTTTTATGATAGTTTAAAGTCTCCTGTTCCTCCCATAAAGACTCATCCGAGTTACTTCATGAGATTTCCCGATCGTCTATG
Source organism: Zingiber officinale (assembly GCF_018446385.1). Classification (NCBI taxonomy): domain Eukaryota; kingdom Viridiplantae; phylum Streptophyta; class Magnoliopsida; order Zingiberales; family Zingiberaceae; genus Zingiber; species Zingiber officinale. Next base: position 37,942,932 of record NC_056007.1, on the reverse strand, counting down.
CTTTTATGATAGTTTAAAGTCTCTGGTTCCTCCCATAAAGACCCATCCGAGTTACTTCATGAGATTTCCCGATCGAATGTGCTTTTATGATAGTTTAAAGTCTCCAGTTCCTCCCATGAAGACCCGTCCGAGTTACTTCATGAGATTTCCCGATTGACTGTGCTTTTATGATAGTTTAAAGTCTCTGGTTCCTCCCATGAAGACCCGTCTAAGCTACTTCATGAGATTTCCCAATTGACTATGCTTTTATGATAGTTTAAAGTCTCTGGTTCCTCCTATGAAGACCCGTCTGAGTTACTTCATGAGATTTCCCTATCGACTATACTTTTATGATAGTTTAAATTCTCCAGTTCCTCCCATGAAGACCCATCCGAGTTACTTCATGAGATTTCCCGATCGACTATATTTTGTGTAAAACTAAAATGCTTGCACTAACCTCGTGATGGTTTAATGTCTTTGAGATTTTCTTAAGGAAAACTGATAGGTTCTTCCTTAAAGCACCCAGTTGACGGTCGCTTGAACAGATTAAAAGTGTTTTCTTACTAATCATCATGCTGTTTGAAGCATATTTATTTCTTGGGCGATATTTGGCCTGCATTGTATTTATCGAGTTGAATAAAGTACATAAACTATGAGCATACTTGTAATTTGTTCGCAGGGGAACTGCTTCAAGTAATTTTGATTTGTTCTCTTAGACATATTCTTGAATGATATGAGCTTGTTAAGTTCGGTAAGGTTGTAAATGATTCGCACTTTAGGGATGCTCGAGAGTTCTTCCTTCAGTGTCCTGGAGATAATATGAGCCTGATGCCAATTTCTCTACCACCTGGTAAGGTCCTCCCCATTGTGGTGCTAACTTGCTAACATCCCCAACAGACTTAACACGTTTCCATACTAGATCTCCCACTTGGAAAAATCTTGGAATGACTCTTCTGTTATAATTTTGCCTCATTCATTGTCAATATGATGTGAGACAAGTTGCAGCTTTGTCTCTGATTTCCTCTATTAGATCTAGCTCCATGAGTCATCGACCAGCGTTATCTTCATCATATAACTGTTTTCTGTCAGATTCTACTCCCACCTTAATAGGAATTACTGCTTCACCCCCATAAACCAGTTGGAAAGGAGTGATCCCTATAGCTTCTCGAGGTGTAGTACGATACGCCCAAAGAACAATGGGTAATTCATCTACCCAGCTACCTCCGACATGATCTAGTTTGGTTTTTAAACCTCTTATAATTTCTCTATTGTTTACCTCTGCTTACCATTACTTTGTGGGTACGTCACAGAGGTGAATGCTTGAATAATACCATAACTTTTGCACCAATCTAAGATTCTATCTCCTTGGAATTACCTTCCATTATCAGAAACTAATTTATGAGGAATACCAAATCTGCATATGATATTTTTCCATAGGAATTTAATAACTGCATCTTCATAATCCTAGCAAGTGGTTCTGCTTCTACCCATTTAGAGAAATAATCCACTGCTACTAATAAAAATCTTCTATGTGCAGTTGTCATAGGAAGCGGGCCCATTATATCCATGCCCCATTGATCAAAGGGACAGGAGACTATAGAGGTTCTTAATAATTGCGTAGGATGATGCGGAATATTCTGATGTTTCTGACAAGAAATATAAGTTCTTACTAATTTGTTAGCATCTTCGTGTAGAGTAGGCCAGAATTATCTTGCTAGTAAAATTCTGCAAGCTAAGGATCTCCCTCTTATATGACTACCACATGAGCTTTGATGAACCTCTTGCAAGATAAATTGTACATCTTCTGTGCCAATACACTTAAGCATAGGTTTGGAGAAAGCTCTTTTATATCACTGCTCCCCTATCATAGTGTACTGTGTAACCCTCTTCTTAAATATCCTTGCTTGTTCTGCATCATTCGGAAGAATGCCCTGCTGCAAATATAATATGATTGGTGCCCTCCAGTCACCTTATATTTCTACGTCAGCTTATCTTTCGATACAAGATATTAACAGGGTTTGCTCCACTGGCCGATCCAGATTCCATGGTGTTATAGCATAGGCCAATTTAGCTAATTCATTAGCTACTTGATTTTCAGATCGAGGAACTTTTTGTATATTTACTTCTTGAAATTGAGACTTCAATTTATCAAATACCTCAATATATAACTTGAGCCTATCATTATTAATTTCAAAGTTACCTGATAATTGTTGGGCTGCTAACTGAGAATCAGAATAGATGAGAACTCCAGCTGCTCCTATATGCCGAGCGGCTTGTTATCCGGCTATCAGCGCTTCATACTCTGCCTCATTGTTAGTGGCTCTATAATTTAGCCTGACAGAAAGTTGAAGTCTATCTTCTCTTGGAGATATAAGGAGAACACCAATTCCACTACCTTGTCTGGTTGAGGATCCATCCACATAAACTTTCCAGGTATTTTCTTCTTCAGGGCCTTGAACCTCTATAATGAAATCTGCTAGAGCTTGTGCCTTGATGGACGAGCGAGGTTGATATTGTATGTCATACTCACTAAGTTCGGTCGTCCATTTGATCAATCGACCCGATGCCTCCGGGTTAAGCAACACCCGCCCGAGAGTACTGTTGGTCAACATAATAATTGTGTGTGCTAAAAAATATGGGCGCAACCTCCGGGCAGTCAACACTAATACATAAGCCAACTTTTCGAGTGTAGTATATCTACACTCGACTCCTTTTAATAAATGGCTAGAAAAATACACAAGGTGTTGCTCTTTCCCTTCCTGTCTAACTAACACAGAGCCTACAACATTTTCATTAGCTAAGAGATATACCCACAAGGTCTCTCCTACTACAGGCTTAGCCAATACAGGAAGGGTGGACAGATAGTCTTTCAACTCTTGAAAAACTTTGTCACATTCTTCGTCCCATTGAAATTTGTTAGCCTTCCGAAGTATCTTGAAGAAATGGACACTACGATCGGCCAACCTTGAAATAAATCTAGACAAGGTTGTAATCCGGCCGGTGAGTCTTTGAGCTTCCCTCATGTTGCATGGTGGTTCCATGTTTTGCAAAGCTTTGACTTTGCTTGGGTTAACTTCTATTCCCCGCTCGGACACCATATAGCCTAGGAATTTTCCCCCCTTTGCTCCAAATAAACATTTGCTTGGGTTTAGCTTGAGCCCATATTGCCTCAATGTCTTGCAGGTCTCCTCTACATCCCTGCACAGATCAATAGCTTGAAGAGACTTAATCAAGATATCATCGACATATACTTCCATATTTCTTCCAATCTATTTCAGGAAGACCTTATTCATAAGCCTTTGATAAGTTGTTCTTGCATTTTTTAGTCCAAAGGGCATAACATTATAACAATAAGTACCTTCAGATGTTATGAAACTGACCTTCTCTTGGTCCTCCTTAGCTAAGGGGACCTGATGATAGCCCTGATAAGCGTCCAGCATAGAAATGTATTCACACCCAGATGTAGAATCTACTAATTGATCAATCCAGGGCAGCGGATAATAATCTTTAGGGCAAGCTTTGTTGAGATCACGGAAATCAATACATACCCGCCATTTGTTGCCTGGCTTAGAGACCAAGACCACATTAGCTAGCCAGCTAGGGAACTGTACCTCCTTGATGTAGCCAGCTTCCATAAGTTTAGTCACTTCTTCCTTGATGATTTGATTTTGTTCTGTGTTGAAATTTCTTTTTCTTTGCATGACCGGCCGGGCATCTGGGAAAACATGCAAAGAATGCTCCATTATTGAAGGGGAAACACCTCTGACTTCTTTGGGTGTCCAGGCAAATACATCATTGTTTTTCTTCAAGCACTGGACCAGCTCGGCTTTCAATGTAGGATCAAGATCGGCTGCGACATAAGTAGTAGCTTCAGGTCGACCGGTTTGCATATGGACTTCTTCCTTTTCTTCATAAACCAGAACAGATGACTTTTCTTGAATAGCATTAACCTCCATTCTTTGGATTTTTCGAGCGGCGCTGGCTTCAGTTCGGACGATCTCCACATAACATTTTCAAGCTGTCTTCTGATCACCCCGTACTTCCCCAACCTAGTCATCAATAGGAAATTTAATCTTTTGACAGAAAGTAGAAATGACTGCCCTAAACTCATTTAAGGTCGGCCGACCTAGTATCACATTATAGGAGGAGGGGGCATCCACCACCATAAAGTAGGATCTTCATATTCTCATAAGAAGCTCCTCCCCTAAAGATATCGCCAATTTTATTTGACCGAGCAGTTGTACTTCATTACCAGTGAATCCATATAAAGGAGTTACCATCTATTGAAATTCACTCGGGTCAATCTGCAGCTGATCAAAAGCTTTCTTGAAGATAATATTCACAGAACTACCAGTGTCTATGAAGGTACGAGAAATAGCATAATTAGCTATCACAACCTTAATTATTAATGCATCATCATGGGGTATTTCTACTCCCTCAAGGTCTCTGGGTCCAAAACTGATTTCTGGACCAGCTGCTCTTTCCATTCTACACCCTATAGCATGTATTTCAAGTCTCCGTGCATGTGCTTTTCTGGCCCTGTTGGAATCTCCATCAGCAGGCCCACTTGCGATCATATTAATGTTGCCTCGGGTGACATTGTTCCTGTTTTCTTCTTGGCAAGTGGTCATGACGTCAGGCTCAGTTTTCTCGGGTGCCTGGCTTGTACCGGCCGGGGTTGGTAATGCGCCTTGTTGAGGCTCGACCGGGTGATATTCTAATTTGAGCGGACTTTGCTGTCTAGGGTATTGTTATCGATAATAATTTTTCCTTTGATAACGATCCCTATTTGTTCTCTTATTTTTCAAAACAAAATAGTCCTCTGTATGATGACTGCTGGTCTTATGATATGTGCACCACCTTCTTGGTGCTTCTTGTTGCATCTCCATATGTTGTACTGCTTGTGGGCGATATTCTGGATGACGATGAGGTGGATGAACTACTCGAGGTCCTCTAGGCGGAGGGATAGGAGCTGAAGCCTTCTCCTTAACAGAGGTAGGAGAAGAAGTAGTGCCCTCTTTTTTGCGGGCAGCTTGAGCTTCTTCAACATTAATGAATTCAGTGGCATGCTCGATTAAGGAGTCAAAATTGACAAGAGGATTTCTTACTATATCTTTAAAGAAATCATTATCATTCAGACCTTGAGAAAAAGCACTTACTAATATTTCAGTAGTAGCGTTGGGTACATCAATAGCTACCTGATTGAACCTTTTGATATAGACTCTAATGGACTCCTTAGATGCTTGTTTAATTGAAAATAGACTCCAGGGAGTTTTATGGTATCTCTTGTTGCTAGAGAAATGGTGTAGGAAAACCTTCTTGAAGTCCTTGAACTTTCGGATAGATTTTTTCGGTAATCTCTTAAACCAATGTTGTGCGGCTCCTCCGAGTGTTGTGAGGAACATCCGTCATTTCACTCCATCAGAAAATTGCTGTAATAGTGCTACATTCTCAAATTTTAACAAGTGATCTTCCGGATCTGTAGTCCCAGTGTACTCGCCGATCTGAAGATTTTGATACCACTTAGGAAGCGGATCATCCAGTACACTTTGAGAGAATGGAGAAATGATTCTTTCCGGTGAGCTATCGCTAGCTATCATCTTAACTTTGCTCTTCTCCCTGTCTGGTGCTTCGCACAAAGATTCCTGAAATATAGGCTTTTGTCCTCCCTGTTCCAAAGGAGTACGAAGGAAGGCTCAAGGATGCCTAGTCGAGGAAGCTGTAGCCGGAGGGAAATATACATGTTCCTCTTCTTCTGGCTCCTTTCCCTTCCGGTGCTCATTAGTTGAAATCATCGAATTATGAGCTACCAGTAGAGTAGCCCCAGTATGAGCTTGAAGTTGTTGTTATTGTTGTTGCAAAGCTTTCTGTACATGAGTATTAATGAGAAAATCTAGATCTTCGCGGCTAATAGTGAGTAGATTTGATTTTCTAGCCTCTTCCATCTTGTAATCTCATATTCAGGCGAAGTTCCCACAGACGACGCCAAATTTGATCCAGTCTAAGAAACTTGACAAAATGGAAAGATGGGGAGAAAACCTACTGCTGATGAAGAGTAATACCTGACTGGATACCGATCCGAGAAACCCAAATCGGATCGGGGAGAATAAAATCACAGAATGCCCTCCTCGTGCGAAACTTTAATGACGAGAGAGAAATCTAACTGAAGAAAACCAAGATTCGAAGCTCCCAAGGCTTCTTGCGCACAAGAGACCAACCAATACTATCGTTAGTGTCTTAAGACCGGGGTGGGAATCCCTGGCTAGGCCCTCCGACGCTCAAGTTAGTGATCTCTCTTGATGTGGACGAAGGAAGAAGAAGATGAACAGTAGTTCGAAAACTAGGGTTGTGAATGTGAACAGTAATGTGAACTTACCTGACCAACGGAGAGGATTCCCCTTTTTATACCACTTCATATAACCTCCGTGGTCATGAAGTGGACCCCGGTTTGTTAGAGTTTGTTATGAGATGATGTAAGCTACGTACTTGTGGTAAATGACTTTTAAGAAATCTTTTTTGTACCCCAGATGTACCTTCTTTATCGTCTAGTACCTGCAGAAAAGTCTGGAAACACATTTCCCACCAAATATGTAAACCTGTTATTCAATCACATACAAATATCTTTATTAAATTAATTATGAGTTTACTTATTCATCCTGTGTTTATTATGTTATAGACAGTTGGGTATTATACTATGTTTTGTATTGACCGAATATTAAACCCAGACCTTGTTCGGTCGGTTTATCATTATAATTCAACTAATCGTTCAGTAGTATATTACCAATTCTATAAAGCTTTGGATCTTTTCATTCTCGGGCGTTCATGTATAGTTAATTAATTTTAGATATGCCACCTTAAATAATCTTGGCTTTTTATCTTAAACGTGTAAACCCGACCGATATGGATTTACCCTTCCTAAGATGTATCCTGGCCGATATTAGACTACTCTTCTCAAGGTATTTCTCGATCGGTATTAGCTTACTTTCCTCAAGGTATATATCAGTCGATATTAACCTGCCTTCCCCTAAGGTATATCTCGGTCGATATTGGCCTACTTTCCTTGAGGTATGTATCGATCGATATCGGTCTACCTCCTTTGAGGTATATATCGGTCGATATTGACTTACTTCCTTTAAGGTATATCTTGGTCAATATTGGCTTACTCTAATTAAGGTATATATCGGTCGATATTGACATGCCTTCCCCAAGGTATATCTCGTTCGGTATTGACCTGTCTTCTTAATTCTGCTATCTCCTTTCCCTTTTTCACCAGGAACCTACTAAACCTAACCCATATCAAGCGTGATCAAGGATCGTGTGTCTTGGAGTAGAAGTTGACATAGGTTCCGAACCAAGTAACCAAACGAGTCACTTGTATTACTTTTACTATTCTATTCCACTACTTACTTCGATAAAAGTAAAAGATTTTTAACCGAACGATATTCACCCCCTCTCCCATCTCTATCGTCTCTACTCAATCCTTCAATAGACATCCTACTAAACACTAAGCAGTGACAAGGTCCACTCATGGCGAAACTATAGACAACAAATCTAATAGAATATTGCTACCTATTCTCATAGAGAAATAAAGAAAGACTTAGCATTCTCCATTAACTTCTAAATTTTAGAAGGCTAAAATTCCATAACAAGAACAAGAATTAAGAAACCTTCGGTTTAAGAGAAAAGAAAGCAAAATACCCATCGACAAGCCAGACATGGTCCTGAAGGCGCTGGAATTCTGTTATGTTCAAATTTCCTTGTACAAAAATTGTACAAGAACAGAACTTTTCCTAGCAACCCGCATGTTCGATCAAAGATGTGTTTGATCAATCAAACAAGTTCTTGAATGATCAAAGCACACCTTGATCGAAGTACAAGATAGTTGGCCTCTTGTGTTGATATTCAAAATCGATACGAAGAAAACAAAACTAATTACGCAGCGGAATTAAAGAATTAGTTGTACCTTTTCTTTGTAGCTAAAGACCTTTGTTGGACCCCGTGGTTGTTTTGATGTGATCAACCAAGTGAGTTAGGTCCTGTTTGTTATTTGATCCCTGTGTCTAAGTGTGCAGGAACTAGGAGCACAGGAAGTCGAGCGGAAGACGCAGCTAGCGAGAAGGATGACATGGTAAGGGAGCCGACGGGCTCGGTGCCTCCGAAGGACGAGAGAGCTGTAGAAGAGTACATAGGCGGGCGAGAAGAACGTGCACGACATTCGAGGGACGTAAAGCCAGGATGGAAGCCTGCTCGAGGAGAAGGCCAGAAATTGGGTTCGGGTGAGCCCTATTTCGGTTGGCCGAAATCACCCAAGCAAACGGAGCTTCGGAAGCCAAAGCAAAGGAGAAAGCGAGCTGGAAATGCAGCTATGCGCGGATAGAACTTTATCCTCTTGACTTGGTTGGAGGCGCCTTGAACCTTGTTGGAGGCGCCTTGGAACCTCGGGATAGACTTTCCAGGAGCTATATAATGGCCCCTGGAGCTAAGAAATATTCATTCATTCAAGCATTCAACTCTGTAATCAATTCCTAGCAACTAGTGAGCGTTCTAAAGTGTAAAAAGTCTTCTCCGCCTACAGTGAAGGAGACTCTGCTAGTGGAGCTGTTCAACCGCCTTGGATTAACAACCATCTTGGTTGTAACCAAGTCAATTTCTGGTCTCCCTTTTATTTCTGCTTTAAATTTTATTATTGTTGCTGTATTTGTGAGTTGAAAGCCTTGAGGAGGGTATAGTTCTATTTTTCAGGCAATTCACCCCCCTCTTGCCGGCCCCGCTGCACCAACAAGTGGTATTAGAGCCCGACCGCCTCAGAAAGACTAACCGCCAACTGAAGCACAAAGATCAGGACGATGGCCGGAGCAAACATTCATCCCCCGAAGTTCGACGGAGACTTTGCTACATGGAAACGCAAAATGGAGGTATTTTTAAGACCGAATTCGATATTCTTTTAATAATGAAATATGGATATACAGTGCCCAAAGACAAAGAAGAATGCAACTGGATGAAGAAGGAGCAGGCCGATTGCGTAGCCAATGGAAAGGCAGAATTTCACCTGCTCAGTGTTCTGCCGCCCCAGGAGGTAAGTCGGATCGGAAGCTACGACTCCGCCAAAGACCTCTAGGATATTGGAGCTCCACGAGGGCACCTCAGAAGCGAAGCTAGCAAGGCGCAACATCCTCCGGACACAACTAACAAATCTCCGGATGAATAACGGCGAGAAGGTTGCGCAACTCCAAGAGAGGATCAAGGAACTGATAACGCAACTAACAAATCTCGATGAAATGGTAACAAATCGAGATTCCATCCGGTATGCACTCAACGCCTTCCCAAGGACTCACGAGTGGGCTTCCTTAGTAGATGCTTTCTACATCCCTAAGGACTTTGAGGTAAGTAGTTTAGAAAGTTTATTTTCTACCTTCGAACTTCACGAGTCTCGACTTGCAGAGCCTAAACAAGTAGAGAAGTCGAACCTCAACATTGCCCTACAAGCCGAAAAGGATGATCCCGACTCCGAAGCTTCGATCGATGAAACCGAAGCGGCACTACTGGTACGACGTTTCAATAAATTTCTTAAAACTAATAAATTTAAATCACAGTCAAGGAAGCATCAACGCAACAAAAGGACAGTTCGGTGCTACAACTGCAACAAGGAAGGGCACATCAAGGATGATTGCCCCAAATTAAAGAAAAAGGACAACGAAAAGTCTCGAAGACCAACGTCCTCGAAGCGCAAGAGTTTGAAGGCCACATGGGATGAATCATCATCCTCGAAATCTGAAGAGAAGCCTTCTCGGGACTAGCACTGATGGCCAACCATCTGCCATAAGAAGAATCAAGCTCAGAAATAAGCATAGATGAAGGGGGAGGAACATCAGAAAAGGAAAGCTATGATGAAGGGGGAGCACCACAAAGTAAGGTAAGTAAGGTACGTGCTCTGAACCCTAAACAGTCGTTTCAATTTATTAAAGCTCTCTCTAAAAACTTAGCTGAATCAGAAAAATAAATTGCTAACTTAAATAAAATGTTAGATAATTTCAAATCTGAAAATGATAAATTGAAACTCCAAATTGAAAAGTTAAAATCTGATGCATGTTCAAATACTAATGTTTTTCAAAAATCAAAAATTAAGGTTTATGGAAAATTAAATTGGTATATAAGAAAGTATCAGGGTCAACTTAGAAGAATACCTAAAGGCTATATACCCCCTAAGTTTTTAACTAACCCTATAGCAATGAATCTATACTGGATTCCAAAATCTTTACTGGATTAAAATCTCTTTAAGATTAAGGCTTTCATAAGAATATTAAACATTAAAATTTCTTTATGAGGATTTGTCTAAGGAAGTGGTTGTTGCTCCAATAACCAAGAAGGCCTAATGCCTCGCCACGACCTGGAAGCCAAAATATTGAAAATAAAATGTTTAATTAACTTCCTGATAAAAGTATTAAAATAGATAATACTTTGAAAAGTTTTTAAACATTTTGTTTGGAAATTCTTCAAAAAAACATTTTTTTAAAAAATGTTTCTTAAAAATTTTCTCAATAAGAATTTTTTTTAAAAATTATCTTAACTAAATTTCTCTGAAAAAGATTTGTTATTACTTGGCAAATGTTTTAAATTTTTAGTCTGATCTTATACTTAGAAAACTTGAATTTTTCCACTCTTTTTGTTGTGATCAAAGGGGGAGATAGTTAAGTACAAGTTTAAGTTTAAGGGGGAGTTAGAATTTAAGTTTAAGGGGAAGTTAGGAAAATTAAAAAAAAAAATTCTAACTCATGTTGCAAATTCTATTATTGAAATCTCTGTACTTAAAATCTTAGTTTAGTAATTTACTTAAAATTACTATTTGTTTGTTTTGAACCCTAACTTGAACTTAGGTTGATGCACATCAAAAAAGGGGAGATTGTTGGACCCCCGTGGTTGTTTTGATATGATCAACCAAGTGAATTAGGTCATGTTTGTTATTTGATCCCTGTGTCTAAGTGTGCAGGAACTTAGGAGCGTAGGAAGTCGAGCGGAAGACACAACTAGCGAGACGGACGGCACGGGAAGGGAACCGATGGGCTCAGTATGTCTGAAGGACGAGAGAGCTGCAGAAGAGTACACCAGTGGGCAAGAAGAACATGCACGATGTTTGAGGGACGTATAGTCGGGATGGAAGTCTGCTGGAGGAGAAGGCTGAAATTGGGTAGGAGTGAGCTCAATTTCGGTTGGCCGAAATCACCCAAGCAAACGGAGCTTCGAAAGCCAAAGTAAAGGAGAATGTGAGATGGAAATGCAGCTCAAGGAGCCTTCATCAAGATTAGTGGCGCCGCAAAGCCTCCTTCAAGCTTGTTTGAGGCGCCTCAGCCCAGGTTAAATCGACCGTTTATGCGTGACTAGAACTTTATCCGCTTGACTTGGTTGGAGGCGCCTTAAACCTTATTGGAGGCGCCTTGGAACCTCGGGATAGACTTTCCAGGAGCTATATAAAGGCCCCTGGAGCTAGGAAATATTCATTCATTCAAGCATTCAACTCTGTAATCAATTCCTACCAACTAGTGAGCGTTCTAAAGTGTAAAAAGGCTTCTCTGCCTACAGTGAAGGAGACTCTGCTAGTGGAGCTGTTCAGCCGTCTTGGATTAACAACCGTCTTGGTTGTAACCAAGTCAACTTCTGGTCTCCCTTTTATTTCTGCTTTAAATTTTATTATTGTTGCTGTATTTGTGAGTTGAAAGGCTTGAGGAGGGTATAGTTCTATTTTTCAGGCAATTCACCCCCCTCTTACCGGCCCCGCTGCACCAACAACCTCTTGATCTTCTGTCGTATTCCTCTCCTCTTCTTGGACGTCATGTGGGGGACAATCTACCAAGACAACACCACCCTTCTTCTCTTCTTGGTTTCCAAACCGTTGGCCACAAAAGGAGCTCAGGGATGGGGCACCTTCTCTTCTTCTTCCTCTTCTCCAAGCTGCCGCCCACCAAGGGAGAGGGGCGCCGGCCCTAAGCAAAGAGGAGGAGAGGGGCGGCGACCCTAAGCAAAGAGAAGGGGAGGGGTGCCAGCCCTAGGTGAGGAGGAAAGGGAGGGGCAACGGCCACAAGGATTAGAAAGTTAGGAACATTAGGTTTTAGGGCCACCACCTACTCCTTTTTATAGGCTTGCCGTCGGTTACAAAGAAAGAAAAAATAACAGAATTTTGTTTAGAAAAAATCCAAACCAAACTATGTTAAACCAAATCAAGTTTAACCAAACTAAGTTAAGTTAAACTAAACCTAGTTAAACCAAACCCAGTTAAGTTAAACCGAACCAAGTTATGGATGGGTGGATGCGAGACTTTATATAGAGGCTACAATAAGGACCTAGAGGAGGAATTGGTTTAGGCCTCCTGATGGGCTTGGGCTTCATGTGTTCGGCCCGAACACCCAACCCAAGTCCATCAATAATAACCCATATCACTAAAGGGTTATTATTGAACTACCGCACCAATCCCATATTACAATATGTGCTCCTTCTTATCATGAGTGTGTTAAACTCCCTATGTTTAAGATATCGTATGTTCGTTAATTAAATGAGTTACAGACAACTCAATTAATTAGCATCTAATTCCAAGAGTAGTACCACTCAACTTTATTATCATACCAGACTAAGTCCACCTGCAGGGTTTACATGATAATTCTTATGAGCTCCTCAAAGGGACATCATCAACCTAAATAATTAGGACACAGATTCCTTCTATAATCAACAACACACCATATAAATAGTAATATTTCCCAACTCATCGGGCCTATTGATTTAACGAATAAATCTCACCCATTGATAAGTTAAAGAAATAAATACTAAGTATACGTGCTTGTTATTATATAGGGATTAAGAGGACGCACATCCATAATAATAGAGGTTCTATTTTTTTATATAGTAAGTATAAATTGAACAACCTCAAATGGTCCTGTTCAATACACACATAGTGTACTAGTGTAATTTTATAGTCAAGACAAACTAATACCAAATTACATTACAATAATTCCAATGGTTTGCCCCTATCCATCTTGGTTGTGAGCTTCTATTTATAATTTACAAGGAACCGATAACATGATCTTTTGTGTGGCACCACACACCATGTTATCTACAATATAAATTAAATGAACAACTACATCGACATATATATAAATATAAAATGTAGACATTTGACCAAAGTGATTCTCATTTTAAAATATTTGGAAACAGATGTTCATACAAAAGCTAGGCTTATAGTATACATCTCAACAATCTCCTACTTATACTAAAAGACTATGATACCATACATCTGATTCCCATCCCCTCAACATGCCTAGCAAAAGCTCTCGCCGGAAGGGCCTTAGTAAAAGGATCTGCCAGGTTATCTGCTGATGTAATCTTGGCAACAACAACCTCTTCTCGTTTTACGATGTCTCGTATCAGGTGGTACTTACGCTCAATGTGTTTACTTGCCTTATGGGCTTGTGGTTCCTTCGAGTTTGCTACTACACCACTATTGTCACAAAAAATTGTGATAACTTTGGCTAAACCAGGAATTACATCTAAGTCCATCAAGAAGTTTTTGAGCCATACAACTTCTTTGGCTACCTCAGAGGCTGCCACATACTCAGCTTCCATGGTGGAGTATGAAATGCATCTCTGCTTAACACTCCTCCATGCTATGGCTCCACCTTCCAAAGTAAACACATACCCCAAGATTGACTTACTACTATCGCTATCTGATTAGAAGTCCGCATCAATGTAACCCACAGGGAACAAATCATCTGCCTGGTAAACAGCATATAATCTCTACTCCTTTTTAGGTACTTTAATACATGCTTTACGACAGTCCAATGTCCCGGTCCTAGGTTACTTTTGTTGGTTGCTACTCGGAATACCATCCTAGTTCCCTTGTACAAAAATTTGTACAAGTATAGAACTATCCTAGCTACCTATGTGCTCTACTGAAGTTTAATTTGGATTACAAACGATGCTTAACATTATTAATCCAAATTGTCCTTCAGAAGTTAAACTTGAATTGAAAACGATACTTAACATTTTTACTCCAAGTTTAACTGATGTAATCTTCCTAAGTTAAACCATATTACAGAAGTTATCAAATATCTATTTCAAAGATTGGCTTCCAGCTTAAACATGGCGAGGCACTAGGCCTTCTTGGGTATGGGATCATCCACCACTTCCTAGACAAAGTCTTTCAAAGAAATCGGATATTTAACTTCTTACAGTAAACTAGGTTTAACTATAGAGACCTCAATAGAAGCAAAATATCAAAACATGAAATCGAACAATAAAATCGATAACAAAAACGATAACCTAAAACCGATAACCTCTTGTGTTTGGTTTTTCAAGATCTATACAAAAGTTGAACTAGTTATGATGTGGAAACTAATAACTAGTTATACCTTTTGTAGCTTATAGATCTCTTAATCTTCTGTTATATTCCTCTCCTTCTCTTGAACGTCGTGTGGGTGACGATCTTCCAAGGTGAAATCCACCTAAGCTTCTTCCTTTGCTTCTATGTTTCAGCCACCAACTAACCTCCAAGGGATACTAGACAAGAGAGCTTCCTTTTCTTCTTCTTCTCCTTCAAGTAACCGGCCACCAAGAGATCACCACACTAGATGTCGCCGGCCTCCAAGGAAGAAAATAAAAGGAGAAGAGAAAAGGACAAGGGTCGGCCGCCAAAGGATTGGAAGAGAGGAATAGAAGATGTGTTATCTCATGAGGCACCCCTCCATCTCTTTTATAATCCTTGGTCTTGGCAATAAAGGAAAATTTTAAACATAATTAAAACTTCCTTATATTCCTTGCCAATGACTAAAAAGGAAAGTTTTAAAACAAAAAATTAAAACTTCCTTTAATGTTTGTCATGGCCGGCCCTATACTTGTGCTCCAAACAAGGAAAGTTTTAAACACAAAATTAAAACTTCCTTATTTGTTTCTGGTAAGAAATTTTAATAAAAAATTTCTCTTTTAAATCCCTTGTTGGTTATAAAAGAAAAATTTATAAATTAAAATCTCCCTTTTAAAACATGTGGATGGTTACAAAAAAGGAAAGTTTTATCAAAAATTAAAATCTTCCTTTTAACTACAAATAAGGAAAGATATCAAACCTCTCTATTAATCCTTTATAGAAAGCTATAAAAGGAAAGATTTTAAAATTTAAAAACTCTCTTTTAAAACCATGGCTTCCACAAAAGGAAAGATTTTAAAATTAAAATACCCTTTTAATTTTTATGTGGTTGGCCACCTAGCTTGGGCTCCAAGCTTGGTCGGCAACAACTTGGCTCCACTCTTTGGCTTAGCCGGCTCTAGCTTGGGCTCCAAGCTTGGCTTGGTCGGCCACATCAAGACGGGTAAGAAGCTTGGCTTTAACTGGATATAAGGCATTATAAATAAGAGGCTACAATAGGGACCGAGAGGAGGAATTGGTTTTGGTCTCCCGATGAGCTTGAGCTTCCCGTGTTCGCCCCCCGAACACCCAACTCAAGTTCATCAATAATAACTCATACCACTAAAGAGTTATTATTGCACTACCGCACCAATCCCATATTACAATATGTGCTCCTTCTTATCATTAGTGCGTTAGTCTCCCTGTGTTTAAGATATTAAATGCCCACTAATTAAATGAGTTACTGACAACTCACTTAATATATCTAGCTCCAAGAGTAGTACCACTCAACCTTATTTTCATATCGGACTAAGTCCACCTGCAGGGTTTACATGACAATCCTTATGAGCTCTTCAAGGGGAGATCATCAACCTAGATTACTAGGACACAATTTCATTCTATAATCAACAACACACCATATAAATAATATCACTTCCCAACTTATCGGGCCTATTGATTTAACGAACTAAATCTCACCCTTTGATAAATTAAAAAAATAAATATTAAGTATACATACTTGTTAATATATCATGATTAAGAGTACACTTCCATAATAATAGAGGTTTTGTTCTTTTATGTAGTCAGTATAAAAAGAAACTACCTCAAATGGTCCTATTCAATACACTCATAGTGTACTAGTGTAATTTTATAGTCAAAATAAACTAATACTAAATTACAATACAATCACTCCAATGATTTGTCTCATTCCATCTTGGTTGTGAGCTACTATTTATAATTTATAAGGAACTGATAGCATGATCTTCTGTGTGACACCACACACCATGTTATCTTCAATATAAATTAAATGAACAACTACACTTAGCATATAAATGTAGACATTTGACCAATGTGATTCTTATTTCAAAATAAATGTTTATACAAAAAGATAGACTCTTAGTATACACTCTAATAATCTCCTACTTATACTAAAAGACTATGCTACCATAAACACTGCCATACATCTAATTCCCATCCCCTCAACATATCGATCAAAAGCTTTCGCCGGAAGGGCCTTAGTGAATGGATCTGCGCCGCTGATGCAATCTTGGCGACAACAACTTCTCCTCGCTTTATGATGTCTTGTATCAGGTGGTACTTGCGATCAATGTGTTTACTCGCCTTATGGGCTCGTGGTTCCTTCGAGTTTGCTACTGCACCGCTATTATCACAATAAATTGTGATGATTTTGGGCAAACCAGGAATCACATCTAAGTCCATCAAAAAGTTCCTGAGCCATACAGCTTCTTTGGCTGCCTTAGAGGCTGCCACATACTCAGCTTCCATGGTTGAGTCTGAAACGCATTTCTGCTTAACACTCCTCCATGCTATGGCTCCACCTCCTAAAGTAAACATATAACCTGAGGTAGATTTACTATTGTCCCTATCTAATTGGAAGTCAGAATCTGTGTAACCTACAGGGAGCAAATCATCTGCCTTGAAAACTAGCATATAATCTCTAGTCCTTTTCAAGTACTTTAATATATGCTTTACGGCAGTCCAGTGTCCCGGTCCTGGGTTACTTTGATATCTGCTAACCATGCCCACGGTAAAACAGATATCCCGTCTCGTACATAGCATTGCATACATTAGGCTTCCTACAACCGAAACTTAAGGAACTGCCTTCATCTCCTCTATCTTCTTTGATGTCTTAGGAGACATCTCTTAAGATAAGGGTACTCCATGCCGAAAAGGTAAAAAACCTTTCTTGGAGTTTTGCATACTAAAACGAGCAAGGATAGTATTGATGTATGAAGCTTGGGATAAGGACAATATCCTTTTCTTGCGATCCCTTATTATTTTGATCCCAAGAATATGTCCACATTCTCCAAAGTCCTCCATATCAAAACACTTGGACAATCATACCCTTACTTCTGGCAACACTTTGACATTATTGCCAACTATCAAAATGTCATCTACGTATAGTGCAAGAAATACCACCATGTTTTCGTCACACTTCTAGTATACACAAGACTCATATGGACACTGAATAAATCCATAAGACTGGATTACTTCATTAAATCGGATGTTCTAAGATCTTGAAGCTTGCTTCAGTTCATAAATAGACCGATTGAGCTTACATATAAGATGTTCTTTGCCCTTCGCAATGAATCCCTCTGGTTGCTTCATATGGATGTTTTCTTCAAGACTTCCAATAAGGAAAGCTGTCTTGACATCCATTTGCCAAATCTCATAATCCACATGAGCAGCAATAGATAAAATAATCCGAATAGACTTAAGCATGGCTACCGGCGAAAAGGTTTCCTCTTTCTGAGTATACCCCTCCGCAACAAGCCTTGCTTTGAAGGTTTCTACCTTCCCGTCTGTCCCTCTTTTCCTTTTATAGATCCATTTACATCCAATAGCTTTTACACAATTTGATGGTTCTACTAGCTCCCAGACATTGTTAGAATACATAGATTCTATTTCTGAATTCATTGTTCTTTGCCAAGATGCTGCATCTTTATCTTGGAGTGCTTTGTCATATGTTCGGAGATCAGGTTCATGTTTACATGGGATCAAGTCCGAAGACTCTCCCAAAAATATGAATCTTTCAAGTTGCCTAACAACCCTCCCACTATGACGAGGCACTATCTTTAGTTGTGTATCATTTGTGATACGTGTTGCAGTTTCTTGTGATATTTCATCTTGCACTGTTGGTACTAAAGTAGGTGTGTCCTCTCTCATTTCTTCTAGAACAATTTCACTCATGGGCTTGGGGTTCATTACATAGTCCTCTTCAAAAAATCGGGCATTAGTGCTAACAAAGATCTTCTGATCTTTAGGACTATAAATGTAATGACTACCCTTCTTACTACTACTACTCTCTAAGGATGACCGTTACTTAACTACTAACTCTACTTAACCGGTATGATTAAAAATCACATGGAAACCCTACCGAAAACTTTTGACAGAGTCTCCCCTGTACCGGTGACCTTAAACTGACATACATAACATAATATACATAGCAACAAGCGGCTGGAACACATATCAAACACACAAAAGGAATGACATCACCACGCAGTTTAATGAAATCAAATCATGCAAGTAATGAATAGCGGAAACAAAATAAAAAATATACAATTAACTAACAGCGGAAGACTAAATGACTAATCTAATACATTCTTAATAAATGGCAATCTTAATAAATTCTTAAACTAAGTCCCAAGGCTTCCATAGTCCTGGCATCACACATCCTTCGAACACCTCCATGTCGTCTTCCTTTCTATATCTTTTCCTTTCCTGTATCTGCAGTAAGAGGAAGTGTAGTCTATAAGCAAAATTTGCTTAGTAAGCGCTATCTAACTCACAAAATCATGAATGTGCATGTATACGTAAAGAACTAAAAACTATATGCTCTAAAAAGAAATAAAGCATAAACATAACTGCTCATGTCAAACTAATAGCAAAGAAATGCTAAGAAATCTACTCATGTAATTCTAATCGCTAATCATGCTACTCATCTAATAGGTAAACATGAAAACTACTCATCCACTAGATAAACATAGTAGAATAAAGAACTAAACTTATTGATTTTCAGAACTATATGAAACTTTATTTCATTTGTTCTAACTTAATCTTTAATACTTTATGTGTATGTAAAACTCGTTTTACTTGTTCAAAAACTTATACTTATAATACTTCAAAATAATAATCAACTTCTTCTTGGGCCCAGGCGTAGTACCATCTTATGCGCGTTCCCTAATAGGTTGGGGTAGCGAGCCACCAATCCTAAAAGAGCAGACCTCGGTCTACCAGGGCCAAGACCTCGGAATTGAACACCTGGATTTGTTTAACGACAACCTCGGAAGTCGGGTACTAGCCTCTTCTTAAAAGTAAAGTATTTATAATCTTAATTACTTCTTCTTTAAATGCCTCGGCATTTTAATAGGCACCTTGTGTGCCAAAAATCCCTCAAGTCTTGACTTTGGGATCTACTTAAGGCCTCGGCCTTTTCTTTTCTTTTCTTTATCTTTTTTACTCTTATCTTTTGGTACTTTAGTAGGAAACCACAACTAAAGCCGAAATAAATCTGTCCATGCTAAATGAGGTAGTAATGAAACAACAAGATCTACTAACTGGAATTTAAACTTGCTAAAATTGAAGTGTAACACAAAACTAGACTTGCTGAACTTAACATAAACTGTTCATGCTCGTAATTTGAGTTCACATGCTTCAATTAAGGAGTTAACAAGGAGAAACCAACCTTAAAACTAATCATGTGCATAGAATTAGCAAGGAAAAACTAAGCTACAATGACAAATTCTGCATACATAACCAATACAAAAGAAACCAGAAACTGATTACTTTAAAGGAATGCCACTCATGCACATTTAATTACATAAGGAACTAGAACTCTAAATCTACTCATGCTCAAACCTATAGCAACGAAATAGAAAATGAAATCTAATCATGCATATTCAATAGCAAATGGGAAAGTCCAAACAACATGCTAGAATAAACCAAAAAAAAAAATCTGCAATGCTAATCTACAATGCTAACCATTCAAAATCTGCTATGCTAGACAATCAAAAATCTGCAATGCAAGCTCTAAAGCTAGGGTAGGTTTAATGGGTTGTTCTTGTTCAACTTAATGTCCAAAGTAGAGCATGGGAACAAAGAAGTAGACAACAAATCCAAAACCGAACAAAGCATTAGAACATGTTATAAGAAGGAATTAAAACACAATCCTACATGCTTAATCTAATTACTTCCTTCCTTTGAAACTCATGGCAGCAAACCCTTATCCATCAGAATCCACAGAAATGCAGAAATCCTTAGGCATGTTACAACCGAAATGCAAAATAAATTCGTTCACAGCAGAATCCTTTATCAAAGACTTACACGGCAACTAAGCAAAAAGGAACCCAAATAGCAACTACATGGCACAAAAACAACCTCACGTCAGCAAACATGAATTCCCAATCTTCACAGAAAATTCAAAAATAAGAAGGAATACGAATCCGGAGCTATCCTACTGCAGGTGAGTAGCAACTTACCCTTCGTGTTCTTGAACTCACAGCCGAAAAGGAGATTCTAGGGTTCGGAGGACTTGAAGATTCAACCTTTCCTTCGTGCTTACGGGCTCTCTTCGACAAGGAGACCTCGAATGTAACGACCCAATTTTCCCTATTTCAAGTTCTAAAAGTCCATAAAAATATTTGGAAATACTTTTAAAATATTCTAGAGATTTTTAGGAATTTTTAGAGTATTTTTACGTAATTTTTGGAGGTCGTTTAGTAGGGTTACAAAAAGAAAGAAGTTTTTTAAAAAAAATGTTGAAGGTGAGATTCGAACCCACGACCTCGGGTCGGACTGACCCAAGCAAAACCGGTCCAACCAGCTGAGCTACACGGTTTTGTTAACCTTATATGGTGAGAACCAAATTTATAGCATAGTTAAGGATTAGGAAATAAATTGGAATTAAAAGTGCGCGGTTGAGGGTTCGAAGTCGAGACCTTTGACCCGAGCAAAACCCGCCTGACCAGCTGTGCTGGTGGCGATTGTTAATTAAGAAAGGAGTGAATAATACTTAAGCAGTAGTTAGAGAATAAGAACCTTAGTTATAAGAAGTGAACTTAGGTATTTTCCCGTAACCTAAACCCTCGTTTCTTCTTTCTCTTTTGCGCGGCGTCGCGACTTCTGCTCGGGCGAAGGCTTTCTTCCGGCAAACCTTGCCGATTTTGATCCCCTTCATCAAGGAGAAGGTGAAGACGTAGAGGAATCGCCGAGATCTTCACCTCACCCGAAACCCTAGAGCTTTTCTTCTCCTTCGGTCGTAAGTGCAAGAACAAGTGGTGAGTTGCTACTCACCTGCAGTAGGATAGCTCCAGATTTCATTTTCTTCTTGTTTTTTTTCAAATTTTGCTGTGACGATTCTTGGTTTTTGCTTGCTGCTGTGAACCCTAAAGAAAGAAGAGAAGGATTAGTTCAGTTTAAGCATGAAGAACAGTAGCAAGATTTAAGGTTCTAAATTCCAGCAAGTTTAAAATTTGATTTCGAAGCATGTTTTGGAGGAAGTTTATAATTAGGTTGCTGCCATGAAACCTAATGAAGAATTGTTAGATTGATCCTTACCTTGGATGAACTATAGTTCAGTTCAAGCACGTGGAATTGTTAGATTCGGAAGTTAACAGATTGTTTAGCTTTGATTAGCCATGTGTGGCACGTTGGGCTTCTTTTGCTTCCTTGCCGTGGCACCACAGATAGTTGCAACAAGTTTTGATTCCCGTTGCTTTGTGAAAGTATGAGTTTTCAACAAGTTTACATAGATTTTAAGCTTTAGCATGTTTAGTTTTGGTTGGCTATGAATTGGTTCTATTTTCTTATGTAAGGATAGCAAGATATTGATTTGGCTTGAGGTGTACATGTTTGCTTGTGAAGGCTTTGAATTCATTAGTAGCACAGATTTAGGTTTCCCTTATTACCTCAATGGGCACAGGAAATATGCTACGAGAATAAGTAAAGAGTGGATAGCTTATATTTGTAAAAGTTGTAAATCCTGGCAGAACATAGTATACAGATTTTTAGTACAGGATTAAGCTTGATTTCATTGCAGATAAAAGTGCAGAATAGGTTGAAAACATTATCAGATTTTATTGAGATTACAAGTGCAGAATTTTTATAAGTAAAGTATACAGATTTGAGGTTTAGCTATACATGTTAGCTTGGTTTCCTTGCTTTAGTTTTGTACAGCATTAGGATGAATAGAAAGGTAAAAGAAGTAAGTGTTTCTTGTTTTCTGTTGCTGTTGCTGGACATCAGATCTGTTTTAGAAGGGAATCACGATTCCTGCTGGGTTTCAAGAATTTGGAAGGATAGTAAGGTTGTTAAGAGTTTAATAGGAGTCTTTCTTTTAATCGCTAGAGAAATTATAGGTTTCACTTGCTATTGGTATTGCTGGATTTAATTTAGTTGCCTTTCCTATTAGCAAGTGCAGAACCAGCAGTTTTCCTGGCCAAAACAGGGCACGAACAGCTATATATAGAGTGTATTTTGTGACATGATTAGTAAGATTAGATGTGCTTTCTTTTCCTTTATTTTACAGCATGTTTAGAAAGTCCAAGTTAGCTTTCTTTTGCTCTATTTTACAACATGTTTAGAAAGTCCAAGTTGCTTTCTTTTGCTCTATTTTATAGCATGATTAGTAAGTTCAAAGTTGCTTTCTTTTGCTCTATTTTATAGCATGATTAGTAAGTTCAAAGTTGTTTTCATTTGCTATTTTAAGAAGCATGAACAACCATGTATTCCAGTGGAAAAAAAATTAAGAATCTTATTAAATACTTTTAGAAGTATTAACAAGTAAAAGAAAGAAAAAGAAAAGAAAGAGAAAGGCCAAGGCCTTAAGTAAATTCCAAAGTCCAGACTTTAGGGATTTTTGCACACAAGGTGTCTATTAAAATGCCAAGGCATTTAAAGAAGAAGTAATTAAGATTATAAGTATTTTACTTTTAAAGGTCATGTACCGGACACAAGGTCCAAGGGATGGGCTCCAAGTTGCCCCTAGGCACAAGGCCTAGAAGTATCTTAGTAGTTTCGGGATTAGCTACCTCAATTCTTATTAAGAATGCGCGCAAAGTGGTACAATGCCGGGCCCAAAAGAAGTTGATTATTATTTTCAAGTATTAAAAGTATAAGTTTATGAACAAGTAAAAATAAGTTTTACATAAGAATAAAAGTACTAAAGAATGAGTTTTAAGCAAGTGAAATAAAAGAATCAGCTTAGAACAAGTAAAACAAGTTTCACTTTGTTTTAAAGATCAGTAAGTTTAGCTTCCTTTTATGCTAGCAGCTTTTACATGTTTAGTTTTCTTACATGTTATTGATTTGCTAGTTGATGAGCATGTTTAGCTATACATGTTAGCCTTTCAGTTAGTTGATTCCTTTGCTATTTATGAGCATGAGTATCTTTACATGTTAGCATTCAGTTTTAGCATGTTTTTATTTATATACATGCATATCGTGATTTTGTGAGTTAGATAGCGCTCACTAAGCATTTTTCTTATAGATACTACTTTCCTCCTACTGCAGATAAAGGAAAAGGAAAGTTAAAGTATAAGAAGGAAGGCGACGAGGAGATGCTGTAACGGTGTGTGATGCCAGGACTATGGAGAGATCATGAGTTTGCTAAGGAAACTGTCAAGACTCCTTTTGAGTTTTCTTTCAGTTATTAAGTTGATAGAGATTGTATTAGTTGTTTCCTTTGTCTATGTTGATTAATGGAGTCTATTCCGCATTGTTAGTTGAGTTATTTCCTATTGTTGGAGCTATATAGTTTTCTATTGCTAGAATAGTTTCTTTTTAGTGTCGTGTTATTATTTCTGCGTGGTTGTGAAAAATATGTTCCAGCCGCCTGTGGCTGTGTATATAGTGTTTGTATCCCAGTTTGGGGTCACCGGTACAGGGGAGACTCTGCCGAAATTTTTCGGTAGGGATTTCTCGAAGTTAAGTAGCGTACCGGTTAAGTAGTAGTAAGAAGGGTGGTCGTTATAGTTGGTATCAGAGCGATATCGACCTTTACAGTTAAGAGGAAAAAAAAAATATAGTAGTCAAGTAGTGGTCCACCTTTAGAGAGTAGTAGTAGTGTAGAAAGGTGGGTTGCTATATCGAATCTGTGAAGAACCCACGGAGAGAAGTGCTTGCCGTCCGCCGGAGACAACCCTAATCTTGGCTTCGGTTTCGCTCGGGCAGAATCGCCGCGCACGCGAGAGGAGGAAGAGAGGAATTAGGCTTCGGTGATTAACTCAATCCCTAAGTTCTCCCTTTTTATAACCTTAATATTCTGTTAACTATCTTCAAATAAATTTGTTATCAATTCTAAACAGAAAAATCCGTTTGCCCACCTGGTCAGTCGGGTTTTGACCGAGTCAAAGGTCGTGGGTTCAATTCTCGGCTTGGACAATTTTTTGTCGAAACTTCCTTCGTTTAGTAAAAATACCAAACGACCTCCAAAAATTGCGTAAAAATACTCTAATAATTTCTAAAAATCTCTAGAATTTTTCTATAGCATTTCTAAATATTTTTAAGAACTTTTAGAACTCCTAATGAGGAAAATTGGGTCGTTACAATCCCCCATACCTTATAAAAAGTTCGTCCTCGAACTTAGAATAATTCTAGATCCCTCTGTCTCATACTGTCCTTACGCTCCTAAATAATTTCCTCGTGCTTCGGGTTCTAAATAACTTTCACTAATGGTACTCTTTGTTCCTTAGTCTCTTAACTTCTCGGTCCTCTATCATTCATATCGAATAGTACCCATTAGTGGTCCTTGGAAGGCTTATTATAAGGTCTCTAAAGACCATAGGTGCATTAGTCACACCAAATGCCATGACTACAAATTCGTAGTGTCCATTTCTGGTCCTGGAAACTGTTCTGGGTGCATCACTTCCTTTCACTTTCAACTGATGGTTCCCCAAAACGCAGGTCTGTTTTAGAGAACATTATTGCCCTCTTTAACTGATCCAATAGATCATCTATTCTGGAAAGAGGGTACTTGTCCTTAACTGCTACTTTGCTCAGCGCTCTAAAATCTATGCACATCCGCATAGATCTGTCTTTCTCCTTAATGAACAACTCTGGAGCTCCCCGGGGTGAATGACTAGGGCGGATGAAACCCTTGTCAAGTAGCTCCTGAATTTGTTCTTGTAACTCTCTTAGATCTGCTAGAGAAATTCAATACAGAGCTTTTGAAATTAGGCTGGTGTCAGGAAACAACTCAATTTCAAACTTTACTTCTCTGTTGGGAGATAGTCCAGATAGCTCTTCTAGAAATACCTCTGGATATTCACAGACTACCCGAACGTCTTCCTGCATGGGTCTTTCTTGTTATCATTGTCCTTCTAATTCTAATTACTTAACTGGGGCTTCTGACTCCCCACTGTCTTATCCTCTATCTTAACATCTAGTTATGCCAAGAATAATACCTGATATCTTCTCTATCCTTTCTAAACATACTTATGTATATATGAATATACGAGAAACAAAACTAAAATTGTCTCTATTCTTTCTAAGCATATGTATCAAAACATAGAAAATTAAAACATGAATTTTCTTCTTTCCTAAGCACATATAAGCAGATACTCTATACTGCAAATAATAAAGCAAGCATAAAAGAAAATTAAATACTTTCTTACTTGAAGACGGCAAGGATGGTGCTGATGTGTGATGCTGGAGAATGGGAACTGCTCTGATACCAACTGTAATGACCACCCTTCTTACTACTACTACTCTCTAAGGATGACCGTTACTTAACTACTAACTCTACTTAACCGGTATGATTAAAAATCACATGGAAACCCTACCGAAAAATTTCGACAGAGTCTCCCCTGTACCGGTGACCTTAAACTGACATACATAACATAATATACACAGCCACAAGCGGCTAGAACACATATCAAACACACAAAAGGAATGACATCACCACGCAGTTTAATGAAATCAAATCATGCATGTAATGAATAGCGGAAACAAAATAAAAAACATACAATTAACTAACAGTGGAAGACTAAATGACTCATCTAATACATTCTTAATAAATGACAATCTTAATAAATTCTTAAACTAAGTCCCAATGCTTCCATAGTCCTGGCATCACACATCCTTCGAACACCTCCTTGTCGTCTTCCTTTCTATATCTTTTCCTTTCCTGTATCTGCAGTAAGAGGAAGTGTAGTCTATAAGCAAAATTTTCTTAGTAAGCGCTATCTAACTCACAAAATCACGAATGTGCATGTATACGCAAATAACTAAAAACTATATGCTCTAAAAAGAAATAAAGTATAAACATAACTGCTCATGTCAAACTAATAGCAAAGAAATGCTAAGAAATCTACTCATGTAATTCTAATCGCTAATCATGCTACTCATCTAATAGGTAAACATGAAAACTACTCATCCACTAGATAAACATAGTAGAATAAAGAACTAAACTTATTGATTTTCAGAACTATATGAAACTTTATTTCATTTGTTCTAACTTAATCTTTAATACTTTATGTTTATGTAAAACTCGTTTTACTTGTTCAAAAACTTATACTTATAATACTTCAAAATAATAATCAACTTCTTCTTGGGCCCAGGCGTAGTACCATCTTATGCGCGTTCCATAATAGGTTGGGGTAGCGAGCCACCAATCCTAAAAGAGCAGACCTCGGTCTACCAGGGCCAAGACCTCGGAATTGAACACCTGGATTTGTTTAACGACAACCTCGGAAGTCGGGTACTAGCCTCTTCTTAAAAGTAAAGTACTTATAATCTTAATTACTTCTTCTTTAAGTGCCTCGGCATTTTAATAGGCACCTTGTGTGCCAAAAATCCCTCAAGTCTTGACTTTGGGATCTACTTAAGGCCTCGGCCTTTTCTTTTCTTTTCTTTATCTTTTTTACTCTTATCTTTTGGTACTTTAGTAGGAAACCACAACTAAAGCCGAAATAAATCTGTCCATGCTAAATGAGGTAGTAATGAAACAACAAGATCTACTAACTGGAATTTAAACTTGCTGAAATTGAAGCGTAACACAAAACTAGACTTGCTGAACTTAACATAAACTGTTCATGCTCGTAATTTGAGTTCACATGCTTCAATTAAGGAGTTAACAAGGAGAAACCAACCTTAAAACTAATCATGTGCATAGAATTAGCAAGGAAAAACTAAGCTACAATGACAAATTCTACATACATAACCAATACAAAAGAAACCAGAAACTGATTGCTTTAAAGGAATGTCACTCATGCACATTTAATTACATAAGGAACTAGAACTCTAAATCTACTCATGCTCAAACCTATAGCAACGAAATAGAAAATGAAATCTATATAGGACCGTTAGATTCGATAGAGGGGGGGGGTGAATATCGATTCGAAAACTTAGAGTATAAATGCAGCGGAATAAAAACTGGACACAATGGATTTTACTTCGTTCGGAGCCTGCGACGACTCCTACTCGAAGGCCCGTACTCCGTGAGTACTTTCGTTGGGCAATTCACTAGCAGTTCGAAATAATGATTACAAAAAGCAGTACAATGAATGCTAATGAAAATGAAAAACAAATACCGACAATAAAGACAAGAAAGGAGCGTAGTGTCGGAGCTTTGTTAGCGTCGCAGAAGTGCAGAGCAGTGGAAGACTTTTCTTTTCGTTGTTGTTCTGAAGCTCTCCTCTGACCCTTCTTTTATATGAGGCTCGGGGCGCCCTGGATGCCTTCCGGGCGCCCTGGTGAGACGTGGCAAGTCCAACCAGCGAGCTCCACGTGGCGACGCGCGATCAGGATGAAATTTCACTCTCGGGCGCCCGGATCCCTTCCGGGCGCCCGGATTCCTTCCGAGCGCCCGGACCCTGTTTTCCCACAGAATCCGTCCTACAAGACAAACATTAGTCCGGAGGCAAATTTACCCTGCAACACAGATTGTTAGCAAAAGCAAAGTGACTATGAATTAGCAAAAAGGAGTATGACTTAGATTCCGTCTTTCCGAGACCGGAATCTAGTCACGATCTCGACTTAGATATCCGAAATGGATCTAAGCCGGATCGACGCCTAATGTTCCCTTCCCGGGAACGCGTCCTCGCAGTCACTCCCCTCCAGTGTCTTACCTTACTTACCTGCCAGACGTTCGGTCAGCCCTTCGACCCGTCTGGACTTCTCGCCAGCTATCCGGTCAGCCCATCGACCTAGCTGGACTTCTCGCCAAGCGTCCGATCAGCCCGTCGACCCGCTTGGATTTCTCGCCAGCTATCCGGTCAACCCGTCGACCTAGCTGGACTTCTCGCCAAGCGTCCGGTCAGCCCGTCGACCCGCTTGGACTTCTCGCCAGCTATCCGATCGGCCCGTCGACCTAGCTGGACTTCGTGCCAGACATCCGGTCAACTCGTCGACCTGTCTGGACTTCTCCTGCACACTCGATCAAAGTGTCAGATAAAAACAAACAAACTTAACCTGATTTGTCATTCATCAAAACCTGGGTTAAATCGTTAGTGCTAACCGCACCAACAATCTCCCCCTTTTTGATGGAATGACAACTTGGTTAAGTTAGTGAAAACATCTGCAAGAACCATGCATTTATGTGGTTTTTAAGTTAGTTTGAATTTTCAGTTTGGTTCAGCTAACTTAACCTAACTTAACCACCTAACCCTCCCCCTTTGGCATTCATCAAAAATAAGCATGGATTAAGTAATTATAGACTTCAGACAAAGTAAAAAAATGTCAAGTTAATCTGGGGGAGTTTAAGCTTTTGAAAATTTGTTTAAAGCATTAGCTTTTAGCTTTTAGAAGGCTAGCTAAGTTTAGATAGTTTCATTTTCAAACATAAGTTTTCAAAAACCAAAATTCCAAAACTAAGTTTGAAAAATTTATTTATCCAAAAACTTATTTATTTTTCAACATTAAGTTTGTAAACGATTTAATTTAAAACTTAAGTTTTGACAATGATTTAAGTTTGAAAAATCTAACTTTCATAATTTTCAACACTGAGTTTTTGCAAATCAAATTTCAGTTTGCAAATATTGATTTTGAACTTTACTTTTAGTTTTCAAAGGAGTTTGGTAGAAAAAATAGCACTTAAGGAGATAATTAAAAAGTAAACCTCCCCCTGAATTTGATACTCCTTTAATTTATTAATCCTCCTTATTTATTACTCCCCCTTAATATAATGCTAAGGTTTGAGTGTGCTAAATTTCAAGTCCTAACACATTTATCTACCTAAGTGTTCTAAGGGATTTGGTAACACTTATATTATTTACATATTTATCTCTGTATCCTTGATATAATTGTTTATTTGAGTTTGATTAATCAATAATTAATATTAGATTCAGGTGGTTGAGCTTCAGTTTAAGATTTAATAAGATAAACTTTATTAAATCAAAAACAGTTGGCCATTATCAATAATTTATTGATTAATTTTTACTTGATTTAATAATTTAATATTTAATAAAATAATTTAAATTGATTGAGTTGTCAATGAAAGTGTTAGTTATAATTATTTTTTTTTATTTACTTCCTTTTAAGTGGGATTAATTTAGTTTGAAGTTAGCATGAAATTAAAATTATTAGACACAGTTAAGTAAGGTTTAATTCAAGTCAATTTTAGTTCTCAAATGACGTTAAACTTAAACAGTTAAGTTCTACTTATTAATTACATAATTAAGTTTAAAGTTAAAGTTAATGGAATTTAAGTTTTTAAGTTAGGTGTCTACGTTTTAAATGGATTTAAAAGAATTATTTTTTTTTTTATTTTTAATGGATTTCTAACAGGATTTCTAAAATAGTGTTTAAAAGGATTTTAAAATGATTTTTATAATTATTTAATGGCAATTAACATACGTTCAATTCAGTTTTGATTTCAGATTTAAATTAATATTAGTGATTAATTTAGGTTTAAGTTTTAAGTTTAAGTTAAATTTTTAAATTTTAATTGTAATTTCAATATTAAGTTTTAATTTAAGTTTTAATATTCAGTTAGGTTAAATTAAGTTTAAAAATGTTTAAAAAGGTTTAAAATTTAAATAATACTTTTTAAAGTTTAGGAATAAATTTTTTTAATTTACAATGGTTTAAAAGAAGTTTTAAATAATTTTTAAAAGAGTTTTTAAAAGGTTTTTTTTTTTAAGGATTCTTAAAATAATTTTTAAAATATTTTTTTTTTTAATTTTAAAAGAGTAATTTTTGAAAGGTTTTTTTTTTTAAAGTATATATTTTTTTTGTAAAATAATTTTTAAAGTATTTTTAAAATAGTTTTTTTTTTTAAAAAAAAAGATTTTTTAAAATAATTTTTAAATAGTTTTTAAAAGGATTTTCAAAGTTAAAATGCTTTTTAAAAGAGTTTTTTAAAAATAATTTTTAAAATGTTAAAAAAAAATTTAAAAGAATTTTTTAATTGATTTTTAAAAGAGTTTTTAAAATAATTTTTAAAATATTAAAATAATTTTTTAAAAGAATTTTTTAAAGTTTTTTTTTAAAATGATTTTTAAAAGAGTTTTTAAAATAATTTTTAAGAGAATATTTTAAAGTTTTTAAAATGTTAAAATAATTTTTTAAAATAATTTTTTAAAGTTTTTAAAATGATTTTTAAAAGAGATTTTTTTTAAATAATTTTTAAAAATGTTTTAAAAGAATTTTTAAAAGAATTTTTTTTTTTTAATATTTTAAAATGATTTTTAAAAGAGTTTTTAAAATAATTTTGAAAAATGTTTTAAAAGAATTTTTTAAAGTTTTTAAAATGATTTTTAAGAGAGTTTTTAAAATAATTTTTAAAATTTTTTAAAATAATTTTTAAAAGGATTTTTTAAATTTTTTAAAATGATTTTTAAAAGAGATTTGAAAATAATTTTTAAAATGTTTTAAAATAATTTTTAAAAGGATTTTTTAAAGTTTTTAAAATGATTTTTAAAAGAGTTTTAAAATAATTTTTAAAAATGTTTTAAAATAATTTTGAAAAGAATTTTTTAATGTTTTTAAAATGATTTTAAAAGAGTTTTTAAAATAATTTTTAAAAGAATTTTTTAAAGTTTTTAAAATGATTTTTAAAAGAGTTTTTAAAATAATTTTTAAAATGTTAAAATAATTTTTAAAAGGATTTTTTAAAGTTTTTAAAATAATTTTTAAAAGAGTTTTAAAATAATTTTTAAAATGTTTTAAAATAATTTTTGAAAGGATTTTTTAAAGTTTTTAAAATGATTTTAAAAGAGTTTTTAAAATAATTTTTAAAATGTTTTAAAATAATTTTTAAAAGGATTTTTTTTAAGTTTTTAAAATGATTTTTAAAAATTTTATAAAATAATTTTTAAAAGAATATTTTTAAGTTTTTAAAATGATTTTTAAGTTTAGAATAAATTTTTTAAGTTAAATATAAAAATTTTAAAGTTAAATTTAAAAATATTTTTTAAAGTTAATTTTTGTTTTAAAATAATTTTTTCAAGTGAATTTAATTTTTTTTTTTTTAACATAATTTAGTTTTAATTCGAAATTTAATTTTAATTTGAAATTCAAAATTTAATTTTAATTAATTTTAATTTAATTTGAAATTCGAAATTTAATTATAATTTGAAATTAAATTTGAAATTTGAAATTTAATTTTAATTTGAAATTCAATTTAAAATTTGAATTTGAATTTTAATTAATTTTAATTTAATTTGAAAATTAATTTGATCCTTATTCATCTCACCCGATCTAGATTATCAATCAGGGAATCCTATAATTTTGTGAGATGAATTAGATTTTATTACAGAGTTTTGTTTAACTTGTGTTAGATTCAGGTTTAGCTTTGGTCTCAACAAATAGGCATTTTTCGGATAAACTTCTAATCTTGGTGAGTCACCTGGACATCATTAGAAGTAACCAACCCTTCGAGGTTTTCCAAATAGTCCTATCCACGGAGCTTAGTACTAAACCTTGGTCTAACTGGTTAGGATTCATTAAGGGTAGTTTCGGTCAGTTCCACTTAGCCAAATGCACCAGGTCGAAGCCATATCTTCCTAGACATGCATAGACTAAGCTTCCCTAACGTACTATCATCCAAAACTTCACCAGTACCATTTTTCAAGTTAAACTTGAACCCTCTTTAACTAGTCCTAATTACCCTGTCAGGTTGGTTGATTTGGGTTACCCTTTCGGGTATGTTAGTTTTGGAGGTGCCAGCTATTCTGGAGCCTCCCCCTGAATTATTGGCCATTAATTTAGTTTTTAGTTCTGGGTTTATTATAGTTAAGTTTTGGTTAAAATTTATAATTTAAATTTAAGTTTTTAATTTTGAATTAATTAAATTAGTCAAATTATCTTTCTTTAAGAGAGTGTATTTAATATCTGAATTTTCTTTCAATTTCACTTTTATTAGGTTAATTGAATTATCTTTCTTTAATAGCTTATTTTTAAAGTTTAAGTTTTTATTCATTTTTAACTTTGAATTAATTAAATTGTTTGAATTATGTTTCCTTAAAGGTTTATCTTTTAACCTTTTATTAATTGTTAATTTTGAATTTTTCGGATTATCTTTATTTAATATGTTATTTTTAACATTTAATTTTAATTTTGTTAAATTTAGTTTTGATTTTATCAAAGTGTTTGATTTTATTCTTATATTTTCTTTATTTTTTAAGTTGATATAATTAGTGGAATTTATTAGATTATTCTTATCATTAAAACTTAATTTTTTATTAATTAAATTATCTTGGGTTTGGATAGGATTTTCTAGATTAATATTGTCTAGATTATTAAATAATTTATTAATTTTATCTAGATCAATATTGACCTTGTCATCTCTATCATTTGAGTTTTCAGATTTGTTTAGGTTTAAGTTTGAATTTTTTAAATTAATTGGATTTGTTTTATCGGATAATATCCTAGGGGTATTTTTGTAATTATTGTCAACTACATTATTTTCACATATATTTTCAGAAATAACCAGATCAATGCTCATATTTTTTAAACTACTATTAGCAGGGGTATTTTAGTAAATATCACTAACCTTGAGCGCAACCCCTAATTCAGTAGGCTTTTCGATTGGATCTAACCCGAGTTTGGATTCGATTTTTACTTGATCCTCGAGCTCCATCGGCTCCTCGTGAAGTTTGATCAATTGGGTCCAAAGCTCATGTGCATCTTTGTACTTTTCTAGTCTGCATAAAACATTGTTAGGTAAAACATTACAAATAATTTTACTTACATTTGTGTTTAGTTCTGAGTTCTGAGAAGGTTTTCTCAATATCAGCCAATAATCAAAGTTTACGCTTCCTAAGAAGTATTCCATTAATCGCTTCCAATAGTTGAAATCTTGATCGTATGGTGGTGGTTCGTGGGGGTTCCGTCCTTCTTGAAGAGTCATTATTCTTGCACATAGAGAAACAGAAAAAAATCCCAAGACTTGGTCTTGGATTAGCAGTGCTGGAAAAAATAATATTTCACTATTTTCTGAAAAAATAATAAAATATTATTAAAATATTAATAAAATATTTTTTAAAAAAATATTATTTCAAAATTTTGAAAATGTAATATTTTTTAAATACTAAACAATGGTGAAAAGATGACGATGTATTTTTCAAAAACCGTTTTGGAGGGAAAAAACGAAAGGCGCACGATATCTAATTTTTCTTTCAAAAAGTCCCCCCTTTGCCTGATTGGTGGTTGCACCAAATCAGAGCGGTACCTGCTCTGATACCACTTATAGGACCGTTAGATTCGATAGAGGGGGGGGGTGAATATCGATTCGAAAACTTAGAGTATAAACGCAGCGGAATAAAAACTGGACACAATGGATTTTACTTCGTTCGGAGCCTGTGACGACTCCTACTCGAAGGCCCGTACTCCGTGAGTACTTTCGTTGGGGAATTCACTAGCAGTTCAAAATAATGATTACAAAAAACAGTACAATGAATGCTAATGAAAATGAAAAACAAATACCGACAATAAAGACAAGAAAGGAGCGTAGTGTCAGAGCTTTGTTAGCGTCGCAGAAGTGCAGAGCAGTGGAAGACTTTTCTTTTCGTTGTTGTTCTGAAGCTCTCCTCTGACCCTTCTTTTATATGAGGCTCGGGGCGCCCTGGATGCCATCCGGGCACCCTGGTGAGACGTGGCAAGTCCAACCAGCGAGCTCCACGTCGGGCGCCCGGACCTCCGGGCGCCCGGATTCCTTCCGGTCGACCGGACCCTGTTTTCCCACAGAATCCGTCCTGCAAGACAAACGTTAGTCCGGAGGCATATTTACCCTGCAACACAAATTGTTAGCAAAAGCAAAGTGAGTATGAATTAGCAAAAAGGAGTATGACTTAGATTCCGTCTTTCCGAGACCGGAATCTAGTCACGATCTCGACTTAGATATCCGAAATGGATCTAAGCCGGATCGACGCCTAATGTTCCCTTCCCGGGAACGCGTCCTCGCAGTCACTCCCCTCCAGTGACTTACCTTACTTACCTGCCAGACGTCCGGTCAGCCCTTCGACCCGTCTGGACTTCTCGCCAGCTATCCGGTCAGCCCGTCGACCTAGCTGGACTTCTCGCCAAGCGTCCGGTCAGCCCGTCGACCCGCTTGGACTTCTCGCCAGCTATCCGGTCAGCCCGTCGACCTAGCTGGACTTCTCGCCAAGTGTCTGGTCAGCCCGTCGACCCGCTTGGACTTCTCGCCAGCTATCCGGTCGGCCCGTCGACCTAGCTGGACTTCGTGCTAGACATCCGGTCAACCCGTCGACCTGTCTGGACTTCTCCTGCACACTCGATCAAAGTGTCAGACAAAAACAAACTAACTTAACCTGATTTGTCATTCATCAAAACCTGGGTTAAATCGTTAGTGCTAACCGCACCAACAATCTAATCATGCATATTCAATAGCAAATGGGAAAGTCCAAACAGCATGCTAGAATAAACCAAAAAAAAAATCTGCAATGCTAATCTACAATGCTAACCATTCAAAATCTGCTATGCTAGACAATCAAAAATCTACAATGCAAGCTCTAAAGCTAGGATAGGTTTAATGGGCTGTTCTTGTTCAACTTAATGTCCAAGTGGAGCATGGGAACAAAGAAGTAGACAACAAATCCAAAACCGAACAAAGCATTAGAACATGTTATAAGAAGGAATTAAAACACAATCCTACATGCTTAATCTAATTACTTCCTTCCTTTGAAACTCACGGCAGCAAACCATTATCCATCAGAATCCACAGAAATGCAGAAATCCTTAGGCATGTTACAACCGAAATGCAAAAGAAATTCGTTCACAGCAGAATCCTTTATCAAAGACTTACACGGCAACTAAGCAAAAAGGAACCCAAATAGCAACTACATGGCACAAAAACAACCTCACGGCAGCAAACATGAATTCCCAATCTTCACAGAAAATTCAAAAACAAGAAGGAATACGAATCCGGATCTATCTTACTGCAGGTGAGTAGCAACTTACCCTTCATGTTCTTGAACTCACAGCCGAAAAGGAGATTCTAGGGTTCGGAGGACTTGAAGATTCAACCTTTCCTTCGTGCTTACGGGCTCTCTTCGACAAGGAGACCTCGAATCTGTGAAGAACCCACGGAGAGAAGTGCTCGCCGTCCGCCGGAGACAACCCTAATCTTGGCTTCGGTTTCGCTCGGGCAGAATCGCCGCCGCGCACGCGAGAGGAGGAAGAGAGGAATTAGGCTTCGGTGATTAACTCAATCCCTAAGTTCTCCCTTTTTATAACCTTAATATTCTGTTAACTATCTTCAAATAAATTTGTTATCAATTCTAAACAAAAAAATCCGTTTGCCCACCTGGTCAGTCGGGTTTTGACCGAGTCAAAGGTCGTGGGTTCAATTCTCGGCTTGGACAATTTTTTGTCGAAACTTCCTTCGTTTAGTAAAAATACCAAACGACCTCCAAAAATTGCGTAAAAATACTCTAAAAATTTCTAAAAATCTCTTGAATTTTTCTATAGCATTTCTAAATATTTTTAAGAACTTTTAGAACTCCTAATGAGGAAAATTGGGTCGTTACAATAAAACAAACCACCTTTCGTTCCTTTAGGATAACCTATAAACAAGCGGACTTCTGTACAAGATTCCAACTTATCAGCATCTCCCTTCAGCACATGTGCTGGATTACCCCAAATCCGAACATGACTCAGACTAGGCTTACGCTCATTCCATAATTCCGTGGGAGTAGAGGGTACTGATTTAGAAGGTACCAAGTTCAGAATGTACACTGTCGTTTCTAAAGCATATCCCCAGAATGAATTTGGTAATTCTGAATAACTCATCATCGATCTAACCATTTTCATAAGAGTCCTATTCCTTCGTTCTGCCACACCATTCTGTTGGGGTGTACCAGGTGCAGACAATTGGGCTTGAATCCCAACCTCTGATAAGTAATTCCTAAACTCTCTTGAGAGGTATTCGCCACCACGATCAGACCGTAGTGTCTCAATACTTTTACCATGATGTTTCTCCACATCAGCCTTGTACTCTTTGAACTTATTAAAGCACTCAAACTTGCGTTGCATCAAGTAAATGTACCCATATCTCGAACAGTCATCCATAAAAGAGATAAAATATTTCAAACCACCTCTCGCCTGGATAGTCATAGGTCAACACAAATCAGTATGAACCAATTCCAACACATCTTTTGCTCTATACCCCTTGGCCTTAAAAGGTCTCTTGGTCATTTTTCCTTCCAAGCAAGATTCACAAGTTGGAAAGTTTTCCAACACTAATAAACCCAATACTCCATCGGCTATTAGCCTTTGAATCCTACTCAAGTTAATATGACCAAGTCTTAGATGCCAAAGATATGTTTGGTTCATTTTCGAAGGTTCCTTTCTATTATTAGAATTAGAGGATGTGTTATTAATTTCTATTTGCTACTTTGTAGGAGTTATTGGATTTAGAGTATACAAATTGTCAACTAATGTACCAGAATAGATAACTACCCTATTTTTCTTGATAACCACTTTGTCATCAAAAGAAACAGTATATCCATTCAAAAATAGTTTAGAAACTGAAATTAAATTCTTTCTAAAACTTGGTACATAAAGATAATTTCTCAAAATCAAAGTTCTATTCCTATCAAATGATAAGTAAGCATCTCCCACTGCAACAGCCGCTACTTTTGTTACATTGCCCATGTAGACGGTTATCTCTCTTTCATATAGTTGTCGGGTTTCCTGGAACCCCTGCAATGTATTGCAGACTTGATCAGTGACTCCTGTATCTACACACTAGGTACTGGTAAATAACACCGCTAAACATGTTTCAACTACTAGAGAATAAGATATACCTTTATTGTTTTCTTTCCTACAAGGGCAGTCCGCCTTTCAATGTCCAGACTGCTTGCAAATGAAGCACTTGCCCTTCAGCTTCTTCACTTCTGCTTTTAGTCCAGTACCTAGAGATCATTCACTTTCTTTGCCGAGCCAGCTTGTTTCTTCTTCTTCTTCTTGCCTTTTGACTTAGTAGTAGAAACATTTTCAGCAAAGTGAATTTGAGAATTATGATGAAATAGCCCTTCTTCTGCCTGAAGTTCTATCAGTAGTTCCGCCAATGAATAAATCCTTTTATTCATATTGTAGTTCAGGTGGAACTGCTCAAAACTTTTGGGTAGCGTTTGGAGAATAATATCAACCTGGGTTTCCCAATCGATTTCAGCTCCAAGGATTTGTATCTCATTCAAGTAAGTCATCATTTTGAGGATATGATCCCTTACGGGTGTTCCCTCTGATATGGTGACTGTCATTAAGTTTCTCATAGCCTCTTGCCTAGCAGCCCGATTCTGGTGTCCGAAGAGTTCCTTGAGATTATATATCATGTTATAGGCAGTAGGCAGGGACTGATGCTGATGTTGCAGCACATTTGACATAGAAGCCAAAATGTAACACCGCGCCATCTCATCTGCCTTGACGCATTTCTTATGATACTCAATCTCCTCTTCACTAGAATCACTATTAGGCTCATTAGGGCAGACCTCTAATAGTACAAACTTTTAGCCTTCATCAGTTAGGACAATGTCCAGGTTTCTTTTCCAATCTATGTAATTTGGACCAGTAAGTTTGTTCTCTTTCAGAATAATAGCAAGTGGGTTGAAAGTCATCCTAATAATCACAAAATAAGTTTTGGTCAAAACTTAAGAATTTAGAATAATATTGATTCCTCAAACAATATCATTTAAATTCACCAACACCTCAAAACACCGTCAATTTGGTATGTCACGATAGTGTGAGCGTATACAAATTCAAGCATTTGTAAGAGGAAGTTTTACCCATTAATTTTATTCTTGTCAACCTAACTTTATGACAAATAAAATTAATAGTTGGTATTCCTTCGGTCACACAAATAATAGCAGTGACTCCGATGGGGAGGATACTATTAAATGCGCCTAAGTGTATACCATTACTTGATACATAGTCCATTAAATAGGATTGTGCCCCCTTCAAATGGAGAAGATCACACGCTCCTAAATAATTTCCTATAAGCATCCATAAAGGAAGTTTGATCTAGTAATCCGCAAACAAACTCATCTGACATGGAGGAAGATACTCAGAGCCAACGCGCGAGTTTGTTTGCATCACTTACAAACTAGTAATGGAGACCGTGGAATTTATTTATAAATCCCTCTCCCACTTAGTTATTTAAGATGATGATTTCAACATGCACACACACACATCACAGCAAATAAAAGTAATAAATATGGAAAAACAAATTTCCAACTATTATGGCCTCTTCCATCACTGTCCTCCGTGTGCTGCCAACCTAGCAGTCGTCATAACTAGACGCCAACCCTAGAGCTCATGTCGTCGCGTCCATCGAGCTTCTTTTTCTGCTGCGCCTCTGGTCCTCAAATAGCACCATGCCTTTTAAGGATACTATCCGCAATGAAAATAAAATTTTACATATATCGATCCTATATTGCACAAAGGAATGTACATAAAGTTTAGATCGAACAAAATGTAAAATCCTAAAACTAATACAGCTCCTGCTGTATTTAATAAATACAATCATGCACACACATAAAATGCCCTCGACATGTCCGAGGGTCCAATCACACACAATCACAATAGGCCATAATAGTTGGAGCCTGCAACCACAGAGTTAATCTATTTGCATATCCTACTATTATCCTACCTAAAATATGTATGATATGTGCATAATTAAAATAAAAAACCAAACACACAGAGGTATAACCTAGCTCTGATACCAATTGTTGGTTGCTACACTAAATACCGTCCTAGTTCCCCTGTACAAAAATTTGTACAAGCATAGAACTATCCTAGCTACCCATGTGCTCTACTGAAGTTAAATTTGAATTGCAAACGATGCTTAACATTATTAAATCAAATTGTCCTTCAGAAGTTAAACTTGAATTGGAAACGATACTTAACATTTTTAATCCAAGTTTAACCGATGTGATCTTCCTAAGTTAAACCATTTTACAGAAGTTATCAAATATATATTTCAAAGATCGGCTTCCAGGTTAAACATGGTGAGGCACTAGGCCTTCTTGGGTATGGGATCATCCACCACTTCCTAGACAAAGCCTTTTAAAGAAATCGGATATTTAACTTCTTACAGTAAACTAGGTTTAACTATAGAGACCTCAATAGAAGCACACTATATCGAAACATGAAATCGATAACAAAAATGATAACCTAAAACTGATAACCTCTTGTGTTTGGTTTTTCAATATCTATACAAAAGATGAACTAGTTATGATGCGGAAACTAATAACTAGTTATACCTTTTGTAGCTTATAGACCTCTTGATCTTCTATTGTATTTCTCTCCTACTCTTGGACGTCATGTGGGCGACGATCTTCCAAGATGAAATCCACCCAAGCTTCTTCCTTTGCTTCTAAGTTTCGGCCACCAACTAACCTCCAAGGGATGTTAGATATGAGAGCTTCCTTTTCTTCTTCTTCTCCTTCAAGTAACCAGCCACCAAGAGATCACCACACTAGATGCCGCCGGCCTCCAAGGAAGAAAACAAAAGGAGAAGAGAAAAGGACAAGGGTTAGCCACCAAAGGATTGGAAGAGAGGAATAGAAGATGTGTTATCTCATGAGGCACCCCTCCATCTCTTTTATAATCCTTGGTCTAGGCAATAAAGGAAAGTTTTAAACATAATTAAAACTTCCTTATATTCCTTGCCAATAACTAAAAAGAAAAGTTTTAAAATAAAAAAGTAAAACTTCCTTTAATGCTTGTCATGGCCGGCCCTATACTTGTGCTCCAAACAAGGAAAGTTTTAAACACAAAATTAAAACTTCCTTATTTGTTTCCGATAAGATATTTTAATAACAAATTTCTCTTTTAAATCTCTTGTTGGTTACAAAAGAAAAATTTTATAAATTAAAATCTCTCTTTTAAAACATGTGGATGGTTACAAAAAAAGGAAAGTTTTATCAAAAATTAAAATCTTTCTTTTAACTACAAATAAGGAAAGATATCAAACCTCTCTCTTAATCCTTTGTAGAAAGCTATAAAAGGAAAGATTTTAAAATTTAAAAACTCAAAAGGAAAGATTTTTAAATTAAAATACCCTTTTAATTTTTATGTGGTCGGGCACCTAGCTTGGGCTCCAAGCTTGGCCGACCACAACTTGGCTCCACTCTTTGGCTTGTTCGGCCCTAGCTTGGGCTCCAAGCTTGGCTTGGCCAGCCACATCAAGATGGGTAAGAAGCTTGGCTTTAAGTGGATATAAGGCTTTATAAATAAGAGGCTACAATAGGGACCGAGAGGAGGAATTAGTTTTGGTCTCCCGATGAGCTTGAGCTTCCCGTGTTCGCCCCGAACACCCAACTCAAGTTCATCAATAATAACTCATACCACTAAAGAGTTATTATTGCACTACCGCACCAATACCATATTACAACATGGGCTCCTTCTTATCATGAGTGCGTTAGTCTCCCTATGTTTAAGATATTGAATGCCCACTAATTAAATGAGTTACTGACAACTCACTTAATTAATATCTAGCTCCAAGAGTAGTACCACTCAACCTTATTATCATGTCGGACTAAGTCCACCTGCAGGGTTTACATGATAATCCTTATGAGCTCCTCAAGGGGACATCATCAATCTAGATTACTAGGACACAGTTTATTCTATAATCAACAACACACCATATAAATAATATCACTTCCCAACTTATCGGGCCTATTGATTTAACGAACTAAATCTCACCCTTTGATAAATTAAAGAAATAAATATTAATTATACGTGCTTGTTATTATATCATGATTAAGAGTACACACTTTCATAATAACAGAGGTTTTGTTCTTTTATGTAGCCAGTATAAAAAGAAACTACCTCAAATGGTCCTACTCAATACACTCATAGTA
The DNA here is from genome assembly GCF_018446385.1 of Zingiber officinale. Taxonomy (NCBI): domain Eukaryota; kingdom Viridiplantae; phylum Streptophyta; class Magnoliopsida; order Zingiberales; family Zingiberaceae; genus Zingiber; species Zingiber officinale. The sequence goes on along the minus strand of NC_056007.1, from coordinate 37,901,793 downwards.
TACTAGTGTAATTTTATAGTCAAGATAAACTAATACTAAATTACACTACAATCACTCCAATGGTTTGTTCCATTCCATCTTGGTTGTGAGCTACTATTTATAATTTATAAGGAACTGATAACATGATCTTCTGTGTGACACCACACACTATGTTATCTTCAATATAAATTAAATGAACAACTACACTTAGCATATAAATGTAGACATTTGACCAATGTGATTCTTATTTCAAAATAAATGTTTATACAAAAAGTTAGACTATTAGTATACACTCCAACAACTTTGATATCTGCTAATCATGCCCACTGTAAAATAGATATCCGGTCTCGTACATAGCATCGCATATATTAGACTTACTACAGCCGAAGCATAAGGAACAACTTTCATCTTCTCTATCTCCTTTGATGTCTTAGAACACATATATTTAGATAAAGGTACTCCATGCCGGAAAGGTAGAAAACCTTTCTTGGAGTTTTGCATGTTAAAATGAGATAGGATAGTATCAATGTATGAAGCTTGGGATAAGCACAACATCCTTTTCTTACGATCCATTATTACTTTGATCCCAAGAATATGTCCACATTCTCCTAAGTCCTTCATATCAAACTTCTTGGACAACCATACCCTTACGTCTGACAACACTTTGACATTGTTGCCAATGAGTAAAATATCATCTACGTATAGTACAAGAAATATCACCACGTTTCCGTCACTTTTCTTGTATACACAAGACTCATCTGGACACTGAATGAATCAATAAGACTGGATCACTTCATCAAACCAGATGTTCCTACATCTCGAAGCTTGCTTCAGTCCATAAATGGACCAATTGAGCTTACGTACAAGATGCTCTTTGCCCTTCGCAATGAATCCCTCTGGTTACTTCATATAGATGTTTTCTTCAAGACTTCTGTTAAGGAAAGCTGTCTTGACATTCATTTGCCAAACCTCATAATCCATATGAGTAGCAATAGATAAAAGAATCTGGATAGACTTAAGCATGGCTACCGGCAAAAAAGTTTCCTCATAATTGATTCCCTATTTCTGAGTATACCCCTTCCCGTCTGTTCCTCTTTTCCTTTTGTACACCCATTTACATCTAATGACTTTTACACCATTTGGAGGTTCTACTAGCTCCCTGACCTGATTAGAATGCATAGATCCTATTTCAGAGTTCATTGCACTTTGCCAAGATGCTGCATCTTTATCTTGGAGTGCTTCATCATATATCTAGGGATCAGCTTCATGTTCACCAGGGATCAAGTCCAAAGACTCTTCCAAAAACATGAATCTATCACGTTGCCTAACAACCCTCCTGTTGGTGCGGTTAGCACTAACGGTCTAACTCAGGTTTTGATGATTGACAAATCAGGTTAAGTTAGGTTTGTCGTTATCTAACACTCTGACAGAGTGTGCAGGCGAAGTCCAGACAGGTCAACGGGCTGACCGGATGTCTAGCACGAAGTCCAAGTGGGTCGACAGGCTGACCGGACGCTTGGCACGAAGTCCAAATGGGTCGACGGGCTGACCGGACATTTGGCACGAAGTCTAAGCGGGTCGACGGGCTGACCGGACGCTTGGCATGAAGTCCAGCTAGGTAGACGGGCTGACCGGATAGCTGGCGAGAAGTCCAGACGGGTCGAAGGGCTGACCGAACGTCTAGCAGGTGAGTAAAGGTAAGTCACTGGAAGAGAGTGACTGTGAGGATGCGTTCCCGGGAAGGGAACATTAGGCATCGATCTGGCTTAGATCTATTTCGGATATCTAAGTCGAGATCGTGACTAGATTCCAGTCTCAGAAAGACGGAATCTAAGTCATACTCTTCATGTTGAACTTATAAACTGTGCTAACACTTTGTTTTGCAGGATATACATTATCTATCTACCTCGAACTAACCTTGTATTGCAGTAGAAGATATTCTTAGGAGAAAGGTGGTCCGGGCGCCCGGAGGTGAATTCTATCCTGATCGCGGCGTCGACACGTGGAGCTCGCTGGTTGGACCTGCCATGTCACACCAAGGCGCCCGGACGGGATCCGGGCGCCCCGAGACTCCTATATAAGGAGGGTCAAAGGCGGAGCTCAAAACAACAACTAAAAACTCTCACACTGCTCTACTGTGCTCTTGCAATGCCGCGAGGCCACTCCGACAAAAGCGCTCTCTTCAATTTAATTCTTTTCATTTTGTCAGTATTTTCTTTTCTATCAATTCTTGTACTAAATTTGTAATTCCATTTTTAGAATTGATAGTGATTGCCCAACGAAAATACTCAACGAGTATGGGCCTGGGAGAAGGAGTCGACACAGGCTCCGAACCAAGTAAAAAGGTTCTGTGTTAGCATTGTTTTATTTTTCCGCTGCGCTTACTCTTTTCGAAAGTTTTGTAATCGATATTCACCCCCCCTCTACTGAACGATCACGATCCAACACCTCCCACTACGACGAGACACTACCTATAATTATGCATCATTTGTGACACGTGTTGCAGTTACTGTTGCAGTTACTTGTGGTATCTCATCTTGTACCGTTTGTACTAAAATAGACGTGTCTTCTCTTATTTCCTCAAGAACAATTTTACTCATGGGCCTGTGGTTCATCACATAGTCCTCTTCTAAAAATTGGCCATTGGTGCTAACAATGACCTTCTGATCTTTAGGACTATAAAACAAACCACCTTTCGTTCCTCTAGGATATCCCACGAACAAGCGAACTTCTGTACATGATTCCAACTTATCAGCGTCTTCCTTCAGTACATGTGCTGGACTACCCCAAATCTGAATGTGTTTCAAACTAGGCTTACGCCCATTCCATAATTCTGTGGGAGTAGAGGGTATTAACTTAGAAGGTACCAAGTTCAGAATGTACGCCATCGTTTCCAGAGCATACCTCCAAAATGAATTTGGTAATTCTGAATAACTCATTATTGATCTAACCATTTCCATAAGAGTCCTATTCCTTCATTCCGCCACACCATTCTGTTGAGGTGTACCAGGTGTAGACAATTGGGATTAAATCCCGGCCTCTGATAAGTAACTCCTAAACTCTCCTAAGAGGTACTCTTCACCACGATCAAACCATAGTATCTTGATACTTTTACCATGACGCTTCTCCACATCAGCCTTGTACTCTTTGAACTTATCAAAGCACTCAGACTTGTGATGCATCAAGTAAATGTACCCATATCTTGAATAGTCGTCTATAAAAGAGACAAAATATTCGAAACCACCTCTTGCCTGGATAGTCATAGGCCCATAAAAATCAGAATGAACCAATTTCAACACTTCTTTGGCTCTATACCCCTTTGCCTTAAAAGGTCTCTTGGTCATTTTTCATTCCAAGCAAGACTCGCATGTCGAAAAGTTTTCCAGCACCAATGAACCCAAAGGTCCATCGGCTATTAACCTTTGAATCCTACTCAATTTAATATGACTCAACCTTAGATGCCAAAGATATATTTGGTGCATTTTCGAAGGTTTCTTTCTCTTATTTGAATTAGAAGATGTGTTATTAATTTTCATTTATTGCATCATGGGAGTTATTAGATTAAGAGTATACAAATTGTCAACCAAAGTACCAGAACAGATAATCACCCTATTTTTCTTGACAATCACTTTGTCATCAAAAGAAATAGAATATCCATCCATAAATAATTTAGAAACTGAAATCAAGTTCTTTCTAAAACATGGTACGTAAAGATAATTTTTCAAAACCAAAGTTTTATTCCTATCAAAAGATAAATAAATATCTCCCACTGCAACAGCCGCCACTCTCGTAGCATTGCCCATGTAGATGGTAATCTCCCCTTCAAGTAGTTGTCTAGTTTCCTGGAACCCCTGCAATGAATTACAGATATGATCAGTGGCTCCCGTATCTACACACCATGTACTGGTAGATAATACCTCTAAACATGTTTCGACAACTAATGAATAAGACATACTTTTATTGTTCTCTTTTCTGCGAAGACAGTCCACCTTCCGATGTCCAGACTGCTTGCATGTGAAGCACTTGTCCTTCGGCTTCTTCACACCTGCCTGTAGCCTAGTCTCTTAAGGTCGAATCACTTTCTCTGCCAAACCAACTTGTTTCTTCTTCTTCTTCTTGCCTTTCGGCTTAGAGGCAGAAATGTTTTCAGCAATGTGAACTTGAGAACTTTGATGAAATAGCTCTTCTATCATTTGGAGTTCTGCTAGAAGTTTCATCAACGAATAAATCCTTTTGTTCATGTTGTAGTTCACGCGGAACTGCTCAAAACTCTTGGGCAGCATTTGCAGAATGATATCGACCTGGGTTTCCCCATCGATTTCAGCTCCAAGGACTTCCATCTCATTCAAATGAGCTATTATCTTGAGGATATGATCTCTCATGAGTGTCCCCTCAGTCATGGTGGTCATCATTAAGTTTCTCATGGCCTCCTGCTTGGCAGCCCAATTCTGGTGTCCGAAGAGTTCCTTGAGATTGAGCATCATGTCATAGGCAGTGGGGAGGGCCTGATGCTGATGTTGCAGCACATTTGACATAGAAGCCAAAATGTAACACCGCACCATCTCATATGCCTTGACCCTTTTCCTATGTCTCTCTATCTCCTCTTCACTAGAATCCTTATCAAGCATGCTAGGACAGACCTCAAGAAGTACGAACTTGTATTCTTCAACAGTTAAGACAATGTCCAAGTTTCGTTTCCAATCAATATAATTTGGACTAGTAAGTTTATTTTCTTTTAAAATAACAGCAAAAGGATTGAAAGCCATTTTGAAATCCTGAGAATCACAAAAAAAATATTTGGTCAAAACTTTAGAATTTAAAATAATATTGATTCCTTGAACAATATAATTTAAATTCACCAACACCTCAAAACACCATGAATTTCATATGCAACGATAGTATGGACGTATACTAATTCAAACATTTGTAAGAGGAGGTTTTACACATTAATTTTATTATCTTGTCAACCTAACTTTATGATAAATAAAATTAATAGTTGGTTCATCTTCGGCCACACAAATAATAGCAGTGACTCCGATGGGGAAGATACTATTAAATGTGCATAAGTATATATCATTACTTGATACTTAGTCCATTAATTAGGATTGTGCCCCTTCAGATGGAGAAGATCACACATACCTAAATAATTTCCTATAATCATCCACAGAGGAAGTTTAATCTAGTGATCCGCAAACAAACTCATCCGATATGGAGGAAGGCACTTAAAGCCAATGCGCAAGTTTGAATTGTAACGACCCGACCCTTTGGCCTCTTGGGCGGCCCTTGCGGCGGCCCACTGGCGGCCCTTATGTCGTCCGCCCATTTGGAGACCTCTCATGTCGTCGACCAACGACTCTTGGCCGTGTCGTTACTCAATAGGACTTTCCACCCCTGGCGGTGGATTTTTGCCTCCCCCAGGATTTGAACTCTAAACCTCCAGGCTTAAGTATTAGAGTTTATGAATCCTGGTGGCCAAGTCAGCGCCGCTCACTTGGCTACCAGGATTCATAAACTCTAATACTTAAGCCTGGAGGTTTAGAGTTCAAATCCTGGGGGAGGCAAAAATCCACCGCCAGGGGTGGAAAGTCCTATTGAGATAAGGGCCGCCGCAAGGGCCGCCCAAGAGGCCAAAGGGTCGGGTCGTTACAATAAAAAGGCGCCTTTTTATTGTAACGACCCGGCCCTTTGGCCTCTTGGGTGGCCCTTGTGGCGACCCCTTATGTCGTCGACCCATTTGGCGACCTCTAATGTCGTCGACCAACGACCCTTAGCCGTGCCGTTACTCCCTAGGACTTTCCACCCCTGGCAGTGGATTTTTACCTCCCCCAGGATTCGAACTCTAAACCTCCAGGCTTAAGTACTAGAGTTTATGAATCCTGGTAGTTAAGCCTGGAGGTTTAGAGTTCGAATCCTGGAGGAGGCAAAAATCCACTGTCATGGGTGGAAAGTCCTAGTGAGTAACGGCACGGCTAAAGGGTCGTTGGTCGACGACATGAGAGGTCGCCAAATGGGCTGTCGACATAAGGGCCGCCCAAGAGGCCAAAAGGGCCGGGTCGTTACAATAAAAGGCGTCTTTTTATTGTAACGACCCGACCCTTTGGCCTCTTGGGTGGCCCTTGTGGTGGTCCAATTGGCGGCCCTTATGTCGTCGACCCATTTGGCGACCTCTCATGTCGTCGATCGACGACCCTTTGGCCGTGCCATTACTCACTAGGTCTTTCCACCCCTGGCCAGTGGATTTTTACCTCCCCCAGGATTCGAACTCTAGATCTCCAGACTTAAGTACTAGAGTTTATGAATCCTGGGAGCCAAGTGAGTGGCGCGGCCAAGTGAGAGTCGCTCACTTGGCTATCAGGATTCATAAACTCTAATACTTAAGCCAGGAGGTTTAGAGTTCGAATCCTGGGGGAGGCAAAAATCCACTGCCAGGGGTGGAAAGTCCTAGTGAGTAACGGCACGGCCAAGAGTCGTCAGTCGACGACAACCGCAAGGGCCGCCCAAGAGGCCAAAGGGTCGGGTCATTACAATAAAATGGTGCCTTTTATTGTAACGACCCGACCCTTTGGCCTCTTGGGCGGCCCTTGCGGCGGCCCACTGGCGGCCCTTATGTCGTCGGCCCATTTGGCGACCTCTCATGTCGTCGACCGACGACTCTTGGCCGCGCCACTCACTTGGCTCCCAGGATTCATAAACTCTAGTACTTAAGCCTGGAGGTCTAGAGTTCGAATCCTGGGGAGGCAAAAATCCACTGGCCAGGGGTGAAAAGTCCTAGTGAGTAACGACACGGCCAAGAGTCGTCAGTCGACGACATGAGAGATCGCCAATTGGGCCGATGACATAAGGGCCGCCAGTGGGCCGCCGCAAGGGCTGTCCAAGAGGCCAAAGGGTCGGGTCGTTACATGAATGCATCACTTACAAACCAGTAATGGAGACCGTGGAATTTATTTAAATAATCCCTCTCCAACTTAGTTTTTTAAATCGAGGAATTTTAATCATGCACGCACATGACAACACACATATCGCAACACATAAAACATCATATAAAGGTAATAAATATGAAAATAAAATTTCCAACTATTATGGCCTCATCCAACGCTGTCCTCCAATATGCCGCCAATGGATCAAGTCGTTGCGTCTATCTTGATTCCTTCTTCACCGTGCATCTTATCCTCAAAATAGTACCACGCATAGCAAGGATACAAGCCGCAACAAAAAAATAAAAAATTACATTTATTGATCCTATATTCCACAAAGGAATTTACATATAATCTAGATCAAACAGAATGTAAAAAAATAATGATGCAATGATCGACTGCATTTAATTATTACAATTATGCACACAAAACAACCTCGACATGCCCGAGGGTTCAAATCACACACAAACACAAAAGGCCATAATAGTTGGATCTAGGATGCCTGCAACCACAGAGTTAATCTTTCTAGCACATCCTACTATTATCCTGACTAAACTTGTATATGAGCAGTGCATAATTTAATCGAAAACCAATCACACAAAACCAGAAAACTCGCTCTGATACTACTTTGAAGGCGCTGGAATTCCATTCTATTTAAATTTCCCTGTACAAAAATTGTACAAGAATAGAACTTTTCCTAGCAACTCTCATGTTCGATCAAACATGTGTTTGATCAATCAAGCAAGTTCTTGAATGATAAAAGCACACCTTGATCGAATTGCAAGATCGCTGGCCTCTTGTGTTGGTATTCAAAATCGATACGAAGAAAACAAAACTAATTATGCAGTGGAATTAAAGAATTAGTTGTACCTTTTCTTTGCAGATAAAACCCTCTTGATCTTCTGTCATATTCCTCTCCTCTTCTTGGACGTCGTGTGAGCGACGATCTACCAAGACAACACCACCCTTCTTCTCTTCTTGGTTTCCAAACCGCAGGCCACACAAGGAGCTCTAGGATGGGGAACCTTCTCTTCTTCTTCCTCTTCTTCCTCCTCTCCAACTTCTTCCTCTTCTCCAAGCCGCCGCCCACCAAGGGAGAGGGGCGCTAGCCCTAAGCAAAGAGGAGGGGGTGTCGACCACCAAGGAGGAGGAGAGGGGCGCCGGCCCTAGGCAAAGAAAAGGGGAGGGGCGTCGGCCCTAGGTGAGGAGGAAAGGGAGGGGCGCCAGCCACAAGGAGGAGAAGAGAGAAAATTAGAAAGTTAGGAAGATTAGGTTTTAGGGGCCACCGCCTACTCCTTTTTATAGGTTTGTCGTCGGTTACAAAGAAAGAAAAAATAACAGAATTTTGTTTAGAAAAAATCTAAACCAAACTATGTTAAACCAAACCAAGTTAAGTTAAACCAAACCAAGTTATGGATGGGTGGATGCGAGGCTTTATATAGAGGCTACAACAGGGACCTAGATGAGGAATTGGTTTAGGCCTCCTGATGGGCTTGGGCTTCCTGTGTTCGGCCCGAACACTCAACCCAAGTCCATCAATAATAACCCATACCACCAAAGGGTTATTATTAAACTACCGCACCAATCTCATATTACAATATGGGCTCCTTCTTATCATGAGTGTGTTAAACTCCCTGTGTTTAAGATATCATATGTCCGTTAATTAAATGAGTTACTAACAACTCAATTAATTAACATCTGATTCCAAGAGTAGTACCACTCAACTTTATTATCATGTTGGACTAAGTCTACCTGCAGGGTTTACATGATAATCCTTATGAGCTCCTCAAGGAGATATCATCAACCTAAATAATTAGGACACAGATTCCTTCTATAATCAACAACACACCATATAAATAGTATTATTTCCCAACTTATCGGGCCTATTGATTTTACAAATAAATCTCATCCATTGATAAGTAAAGAAATAAATACTAAGTATACATACTTGTTATTATATAGGGATTAAGAGGGCGCACATCTATAATATCAGAGGTTCTATTCTTTTATATAATCAGTATAAATTGAACAACATCAAATGGTCCTGCTCAATACACACATAGTGTACTAGTGTAATTTTATAGTCAAGATAAACTAATATCAAATTACACTACAATCATTCCAATGGTTTGTCCCTATCCATCTTGATTGTGAGCTACTATTTATAATTTACAAGGAACAGATAACATGATCTTCTGTGTGGCACTACACACCATGTTATCTACAATATAAATTAAATGGACAATTACATCGACATATATATAAATATAGAATGTAGACATTTGACCAAAGTGATTCTCATTTCAAAATATTTGAAAACAGATGCTCATACAAAAGCTAGGCTTATAGTATACATCCCAACAGGTCCTGCAAGTCCCGACCTTTCCGAGCCACCAGAGGTGACGCCATGAAAAGAGCAAATAAAACATTGTCTTTGATAAAAACAAGATATACAATACTTTTCACTAAAAGTGTTGTAAAAAAAGGCCAATGTTTTTTATAAAAAGTGTTATCTTTTTAAGTGTTGTGTATAACCTTTTTTCTTATATAGTGATGGTATATTATCTCAATGGATTTCATCTTACACACCAAAATACAATAATGTGTTTGAGAGGCGAAACTGAACCTTATTGGATATGATTAGGTCGATACTGAACCTTATTGGATATGGTTAGGTCAATAATGAAAAATACAAGTCTTCCCAATTTCTTTTGAACTTATGTACTCAAGATAGATGTTTACTTGCTAAACAGAGTCCCAATTATGGTAATTTCTACTACTCTATATGAGGTATGGACTGGAAAGAAACTGTAGGATTGAGACGTGATAGAGGGGGGGTGATTAGTGCCTGTAGCTTTTTCATGTTTGTCATAAACACAGAATAGGCAGCGAAAAGTAAGAAACAAAGAACAAAGACACCAAAATTTTACTCAGTTCGGAACCTATGATGACTCATATTCTAAGACCCGTGATTGTTGATCGCTTTCGTTAGACAACCACTATAGTGTCAAAAAAATCTTTGCAAGTTTAGATTACAAAGTTGAAGCGCACAAGTATTACATAAAAAGAAACTTGTTACCGACGACTTGGAGAATTTGATCTTCTGGCGTGATCATCGTCAAAATAGCGTTTGGGTATTGTTGAATTGTTTCCGGAGCGCGCGCAAGAGCTAAAGTTTTCTGAAGGAATTTTTGTATCGAAGTGCTAGTCGAGGTCTCCTTTTATAGCCAAGTTAAACCTGATCTGATCCTCTGATCTTGAGATCACTATTCGTGACTTAACTTTTATCGATCGACTGATCCTCCTGATCGGTCAACCAATCGTTCTGAATCAGGCCAACTTTTCCATCCAAATTCTTTCGCTTTAGATGAGTCTTCATTTGGTCTATCAATCTCACTGTTCGGTCGACTGATCCCACTATCCTCGCTGGCTTATCTGGTCCGATCAACTCGCTATTTATCCATTGTTTGGTAGACTGAACCTCATTGTTTGGTTGACTGATCCCCCGGTCAAAACATCATCGCGAGCTAAAATCTAATCTTTTTGCTTGGGGGCTGGATCTGTAAGTATCTCGTAGTAGTTCTGATGTGATTAATCAAGTCAAGTTAGGTCTTGTTGTAGTTTGATGCCTCATGTCTAAGTGTGTAGAAATTTAGGAGCACAAGAAGTTGAGTGAAAATGCAGCTAGTGAGAAGGACGGTATGGGAGAGAGTCGACAATCTTGATGTGTCCGAGGGACGAGGCACTGCGGAAGAGTACACTGGTGGACGAGAAGGAAGCACGCGGTATTTTCAAGGAACGAGAAGCCAAAGCAGAAGTTTGTTCGAAAAGGCCAGAAAATGGATTCGGATGAGCCCTATTTCGGATGACCCAAATCACCCCAAGCGAGCGGAGCTGGAACGGGGAGAAATTCGATAGTCAACAGGTTGTTGATTGTCCAGCCCAATCTGAGCGCCCGGGCCCCGGGGCAGCCAGTGCGCTCTGGGCTCGCATTTTAGTCAAGCTAAGTCAGCCCAGTCCAAGCACCAGACTTGGTCCAAGCGTTGGAACCTGAAAACTTTATCTTCGCCACATTGTTGTGATCCATTACGACGTGGATAAAGTTTTATGCCCGAGCACCCGGAGTAGGTCTATAAATACAACCCTAATTTCATTTGTTAAAAACAACACTTGTAAATAATCTTCTTTCTGTTTAGCTTTATAATCTAGTGCTTTAACTGCTGTAAGAGGCTTCTTCGCCAGAAGGAGATTTGATAGTATGCTTTCAACATCTTGGACTAGCAATCCCCTGATTGCAAACCAAGTAAAGATCTGCCTCTTCTTTCTCTTTTTAATTAGTTTTTTATACAAGTGTTTATCTTAATCAAGCTGTAGGATCGAGAAAGGTATTTCTTATTTTTATCATGCAGGGCAATTCACCCACCTCTTATTGGTTGTAAGGGACCAACAAGTAGTATCAGAGCCCAACCACTTCAGAAGGACTGACTGTCGATTGAAGCACAAAAGACGATGGTCGGACCGAGCATCTACCTGCCTAAGTTCGAGGGGGAGTTCTCTATTTGGAGAAAGAAAATGGAGGTATTCTTCAAAACTGACTTTGATTTATTAATAATAATGAAGTATAGTTTTGTATCACCGAAGGATCGGTAAGGGAAAGACAAAGAAGAACATCAATGGATGAAAAAGGAGCAAGCTGACTTCATGGCAAACGGTAAGACAGAATTTTATCTGCTGAGCGTTTTACCACCTTAGAATTTTATCGGAGCCTACAAGTTAGCCAAGGAGCTCTGGGAGAAATTCCTAGAACTACACGAAGGGACCTGCTCCTGAACCAGATCAACAACATTCGATTAGAAGGCAAAACTATCACACACCTATACTCAAGGATCAAAGAACTCATCACCGGACTCACGAATTTTAGAGTAAAGGTAACTAACTGAGATTTACTAAGGTACGCGCTTAACGCTTACTTTTCCTAGGACTCCTGAATGGTCAACCCTAGTAGATGCATACTTCATCTCTAGGCACTTAGAATAAGTAATTTAGAAGAACTTTTTTCAACTTTTAAAATTCATGAGCCTAAATGTGTAGATTTAAAGGAGTTAAAGCACAACATTGCCTTAACGGCAAAAATAGATGAACCAGATTCTGAAACATCCCTCGATGATGACGAAACAACATTTATGGTAAGGAAGTTTAAAAGTTTTTTTTAAAACTAATAAGTTTAATCAAGTGCAGGCCAAAAGAAGGAAAAGGAAACTAAGGTGCTATCAATGCAATGAAGAAGGGCATGTCGAAGACAGCTGCCCAAAACTGAAGAATAAGGATAAGGAAAAAGAAAAGGACAAAAGAGAGACCTAGAAGAAGCACAAGAATCTAAAGGTGACATGGGACAAACATCTTCATCAAATTCAGACGTCGTAGCCTATGCCGGACTTGCATTCATGGCAAGTCACCAAGAAGACGAGGGAGCAAGTTCATCGAAGATGACTATCGAGAGTATTAATGAAGGGGGAGTAACATCATAAGAAAGTAGCACTACAGGGGGAGCTTCAGATAATGAGATCGACAAGGTAAGTCAGGTATGATCTTTATCTTTTGACTAGTTATTTAAATTTATTAAAAATTTATCAAAAAATTTCTATCAATTAGAAAATGATAATAAAAATTATTTAAAGAAAATAATGAGTTAAAAGGAACTTTAGTAACATCTTGTTGATTAGAAGATTTCAACAAACTAAAAATTAAAAGTAGAAATAGAAAATTTAAAGAATTCTCCATGTTAAAATATAGCTATTTCAAATTTTAAAAGACTAAGCTGACACTTTAGATATCATAAGGGCCAAATTAGAAGAATATCACAAAAATATATTTCGAGAATTTTTTTGATTATTCTAGTACGAAGGAACCTATATTGAGTTCCAAAATCATGCTTAGATAACTAGCATTTTTATTGATTATTTTGGCTCTTATTATTGACATTTTTACCTTCTCACATGCTTAATTTTATGGTTATATTACATTTTGTGAGAAAAATCTATTTTGGACTTAATTATAAATTTCTTACAAATTGTGGAATTTGATTTCATTTTCTATGTGGTTTTGTAGAAAATTTAAAGAGCCATGGATTAGGCTTGAGCCGGATCGAATTTTACCTGATTTGGAGGTCAAATAGAGGAGATCAAGCTGAATCAATGTGAACCATTGATCCAGATCAGGAGAAATCTTGCCCCTTCAGTTAGATCAAGTGATCCAGCCTTCTATCCTGATTTAAAGCGATCTGGATCGTCCATAGAAATCATTCTCATCTAAAGAAGTAGAGCTCCAATTCAAACCCAATCCAAAAGTCCAACTCATCCAATTTGAAGCCCAATTTGAACTCTACTCTTAATGAACCGGATTTAAACTCTAATGGATACCCTTTCCTTAACCCAAGCCCAATCCACTAAGAATCCATTCCTCTTCTCTCACGTGGCGCACAGTATCCTGAATCATCTCTCGCGACTTCTTGCCTCGCAACGCAGCTAGGGCACGTAACCATCGGCGCCTCTCCTTTCTTCCTTTTCTCTCCAGTCGATGACCCTACTTCTTACCTTTACTGCCACCAACTAGACCTCCACAGCCCACCCTTCTTCTTCTCAATTCCAGCGGTGATGACAACAAGCACAAGTGGCGGGACCAGTAGGTTTCGGCAGCGATTCCAACCAAATCCACCTCGTTGGAGGGATTCTCCGGTGCGACCTTCACCTTCCTGCAACCTTCCGAAAGCTCTACCTATTGGGGTTCAGGCGGCAGAGCAGAGGGAGGTCCGGCAGTCCATCACAGTCAGGCCAACTTCCAGCGAAGGGGTTCTTTGGTGGAAGATTCGTCTCATCCTTATCATGTCGAAGCGTGCAGCAATTCCGGCAGTGAGCTACTGTTCACCGGCTTTCGGGGTTCGATCGTCGGGTCTTTCGTGTGACGGCGAAGGATAGTTGTTGAAATTTAAGTGGAAGGGTCAATTGTGGTTGGATTAGCTTAGTTTAATTCTATTAATTTTGTCAATTTACTTGTGTCGATACTTTTGATTGAATACTTGTATCAAACTTGATTCTCCATGTTTAAATTGCACATATTATGCTTAATCAGTTTCATACACACAACGTGTTCAATCAAATGCTTCAACTAATAGTTAGGTTTAATTTGATGCATTTTAGTTTGTTTAATTGCTTTATCTTGTTCTTTCAATTTCTTTAAGTTCTTGTTTTGATTGAATGCAATTAGGTTAGGTTAAATTAGATTTCTTTAATGCTTTAGGGTTCGTTAAATACTTTGCTTTACTTTACTTCATGTTGCCATTTATTCTCTACAATTGTAGTTAGGTTAGGTTTAGCTTTATTACTTGCATTGTCTTTCATTTACTAGATTAGGTTTTATTTAATGCTTTGTTATATCATTTCTTAGTTTAATTGTGTTGATAGTTAATTCATAGCGTAATATGACAATGCGTTGTGGATTAATTATTCGCACTTAGTTAGAATTCATTCCAGCACTAGATTAGTTTCCTACTTGCTTTGCTTTTCATTTGTTAGATTTAGAATCAAAATCCAAAACCCACATTTCCATATTAAAAATCCCGAAAATAGGAATAACATACAATCTTAAATTACTATCCTATTGTTACATTCGTTGGCGGACGACCTGAGTCATTTCTATGCTACATTAGCGTAGGAGGGGTTTGGTACTTCATTGTTTGATGCTCATTTCATGACAAAATTGGGTCATAATCACCTATGCCGGACTTGCATTCATGGCAAGTCACCAAGAAGATGAGAGAGCAAGTTCATCGAAGATGAGTATCGAGAGTATCAATGAAGGGGGAGTAACGTCATAAGAAAGTAGCACTATAGGGGGAACTTTAGATAATGAGATTGACAAGGTAAGTTAGGTATGGTCTTTATCTGCTGACTAGCTATTTAAATTTATTAAAATTTTATCAAAAAATTCCTATCAATTAGAAAATGATAATAAAAAATTATTAAAAGAAAACAATGAGTTAAAAGGAACTTTAGTAACATCTTGTCGATTAGAAGATTTCGACAAACTAAAAATTGAAAATGAAAAATTAAAAGTATAAATAGAAAATTTAAAGAATTCTACACGTTCAAATATAACTATTTCAAATTTTAAAAGACTAAACTGACACTTTGGATATCATAAGGGTCAAATTAGAAGAATATCACAATAATATATTTCGAGAATTTGTTTGATTAATTCAGTTGGAAGGAACTTACTTATATTGAGTTCCAAAATCATGCTTAGATTAAATATTTATGCATGTCTTACTTTTAAACTTATATGCATGTTTTTTATTAATTAGCATCCCAAATAAATTATTTCATTTAATTTATATATGAAATTAATTAGATATTAATTTTTTCGAGAAATATGATTTAATTACTTATCTGTAGAAAAATTTTATAATTTTCTATTCATTACATTATTTCTTATGAATTTTCTAACAAAAATCATATTTTCCAATTTAAAATTTTTCTGTAAATTTATTTTTGAAAATTTTATTTTTTATGAAAATTCATCATATTCTCTATCCAAAAAAATATTTTTAAAATTTTTTGACTATTATTAAATTTTTTATGAATTTCCTACCAAAATACTAATTTCTAATATTAAAAATTCTTAAACGTGTAATTTTAAAAAAAAAATTGCCAAAACAATTTCTTTATTACACTTTTAGAAATTTTTTCAAGATTTGTTGAACTTAGAAAATATTTTTAACGTAATTTTTAAAGAAAATGTCTTTATGTAGAATCAAATTTATTTCTGCTTAAATTAATTTCAATTTTTTATGAAAATTTTATCTCTACTTTAGATATATCTATTTAACCATAATAATTTTTTTTAGAATTTTCCAAATTAAAATGATTTAAAATGACTTATAAATTGTAAAAATCTTGATTTTCAGAGTTTAGAGTTCATGATTTTGCTTGATGATAGTCACTATATTTTTATCCGTTAGACTCTATGTTGAATTTATTTCAAATTATAACCCTATTTTTAATGTGATCAAAGGAGGATAATTAGAGGTTAAGTGTAGGGGGAGGGTACATCTTTATTTTTTTTACATATTTTTTAATTACAAAATTTTATACTAATTACCTTATTGTTAATTGTTTTAGTTTACCCTAACTTAACTTGGTTTGCTCACATAAAAAAAGGAAGAGATTGTAAGTACCTCGTAATAATTTTGATATGATCAATCAAGTCAAGTTAGGTCCTGTTGTAATTTGATGTAGTGTTTCTAAGTGTGTAGGAACTTAGGAGCACAAGAAGTCGAGTGAAAGACGTAGCTAGCAAGAAGGACGGTATGGGAGAGAGTTGATGGGCTCAGTGTAACGCCCCGCCCCTCCTGCTAAGGCGACGGGGGTTACTTTAAACATACATACCTACTTACTACAGCGGAAGTCTTATTTATAGAAATTAAAAACTTTTCTTTTCTTTAAAATCACCATGACTAATCACCTGGACATATAAAACCACATAGCATACTTAACATGATTTTTAAGTCATAATACCCAAATACATAATTAAATGTCATGGAGTCATAAAGCAGTAACATAAACTAGGCATAGTTCTTATTAAACAAAAGTAGGTCTTTCTCCTTTAGCCAAGCCACTACCATACACATCCTTCTAGCCCCTCCTGCTGCTCCCCTAGTTCATCCATTCCTTGCCTTTATCTGTGGTACAAGAAAGTAAGCTGTGAGCACTCATGGCTCAGTAAGTTCCTTTCCTACTCACAAAAATTGTATAGCATATCAAAATCACAAGACATAACGCATGGAGACAATTTCATCATATCATGGCATATCGTAACCTAATCGTAAGGTATCATGGCATAACATAACATGATCATCAAATGCACCCTGACATATCATAACATCATCATAAATATCATGGCATAATCATAAGGTATATGCAAGGTGAATTTCTAAACATGTATCATGAAAACATATGCAACATGTCTTTTGAAAACTTATAATATACATACTTAAACATAATCTCAACATAAGGGGGGCCCCGGCTTGTACCACATACATAAATGCGCGCGTCCTATGTAGGTCCAAGGTAGCAAGTCTTGAACCCTACAAGGCATACATACTAGGCCCGTTTCTTAGTCCATCGACCTAGGGGCACTTAGGAGCTCATCCCTAACGAGGCCCGTTTCTTAGTCCATCGACCCCGGGGCGCTTATGGAGCCCACCCTTGGTACAAGCCTTAAAAGTAAAGTAGCATGGCATACATATCATAATTCTTAACCTATCATTCATGTCATATTCATATCATGAAGAGTGCTCCTAGTCCCAACTGATAGGGAAGCAACTCTTAGGCATAACATAAAGCATGTATAATTGGGCACACAGCATATCATGAATTTGGGCACACAGCACATCATGATCACATGCATAATTGGGCACACAACACATCATGAACTTGGGCACATAGCATATCATAAATTTGGGCGCATAGCATATCATAAATTTGGGCACATAGCACATCATCATGCATAGGTCATAAGCATACATAAATGAGTATAGCAGCATGGCATATTCTTATCATATCATAAAGCATTGCATGAGAGGCACATGGGAAATCATAATTAGGTCTCTAACCCTAATATCATGTAGTGGTCGAAACATGTAGTTGTAGCCTAGGTTAGCAAGCAACATAAAAGCATGTGAACCCTAAACCATTATCATATCCTATATCATAAGGAACACCTTGAGCATGCTTAGTTTGGGTTCTAAGCTTCCTAGGTCTTTACTTATATCATGGCCGAAATGTTGGTTGCTACTCGGAAAACCTAGAGGTTCCACTGTACAAAAATTTTGTACAAAGGTCTGAACCTTTTCCTAGCTACCATGTGTTCTTTTAAATTAAATTTTGGATCGCCTGCGGAACTTAACACGTTTGATCCAAAACTTAATCTATATGTTCTTTAAGGTTTAGACTTGGATCTCCTGCGGAGCTTAACACGTTTGATCCAAATCACCTAAGTTATTAATTCCATTAAATATTAATTTCCATAATTGGTTCCCAGTACTGACGTGGCGAGGCACATGGCCTTCTTGGATATGGGAACAACCACCACCGACTAGACAAAATCTTTTATGGAAAGCTAATATTTAATTTCCTAAAATAA
This sequence comes from Zingiber officinale, assembly GCF_018446385.1. NCBI lineage: Eukaryota > Viridiplantae > Streptophyta > Magnoliopsida > Zingiberales > Zingiberaceae > Zingiber > Zingiber officinale. Next base: position 37,883,701 of record NC_056007.1, on the reverse strand, counting down.
CTTTAGGTCAACAAAAAAGAACAATCAAATCACAAGGAAAAGAAAAATAAAAGAACACAACTTCGAAAAACATATTCGAAATACTAGAATCGTAAGCCTCTTGTATTTGGTATTATTTCCATAAATAACTAGCATGATGTGGAAAGGAAAAATTACTAGTTATACCTTCTAAAAAGACCTCTTGATCTTCTACCGTATTCCTCTTCTAACCTCGGACGTTGCGTGAGCAACGATCTTCTGAGATGAGAACCACCAAGCACCTTCTTCTTCCTTGCAAGTTTCGGCCACCACAATTCTCCAAGAGAAGTAGAGGTCCGGCCACCACCACCAAGCTCCAAGGGATGCAAGAAACAAAACCACCTTTCTCTCCTTCTTCTCCTAGCTAGAACCGGCCACCATCAAGAGCTCCAAGAGAGGTTGCCGCCGGCCATAAGAAGAAGAGAAGAGGAAGAAGCTAGGGCCGGCCACCAAGGAGGAAAAGAGAGGAGAATAATAATAGAGTTGATCACCCGTGAAGGCACCTCTACCCCCTCTTTTATAATCCTTGGTCTTGACAAATAAGGAAATTTTAATAAAAAATTCCTTAATTCTTTTGTCATAAAAAATAAAAATTATTTTAATTAAAAAACAATTTTCTTCTTTTAATAATAATGGCCAGCCACTTCTAATTCCCCAAAACAAGGAAAATTTAATTCACACAAGAATTAAAACTTCCTAATTTGTTTCTAGAAATTTATAAAAATTTATCCAATAATTTTTATCCCTTCATGATTGGTTAATAAAAAGGAAATTTTATAAATTAAAATTCTTCTTCTAAACATGTGGATAATTTCCAAAAGGAAAGTTATCTCTAAAAATTAAAATCTCTTTTCAATCTACAAATAAGGAAAGATATCAAATCTCTTCTTAATCTTTATTAGAAACTAATAAAAGAGAATATTTAATTTTTAAACTTCTCTTTTAAATTATTATCATGGTCAAAAAGGAAATTTTTTCTTAAAAATAAAATCTCCTTTAAAGCTACAAATAAGGAAAGATTTCTAATCTTTTCTTAATCTTTTGTAGAAAGCTTTAAAAGGAAATATTTAATTTTTAAACTCTCTTTTAAAACTATGATATTCACATAAGAAATAATTTTAATAAAAAATCCTTTTTAATATGATGTGGCCGGCCACCTAAACTTGGGCTCCAAGCTATTGGCCGGCCACCTTAAGGCCAACCTTTAGGCTTGGCCGGCCCTAAGCTTGAGCTTCAAGCTTAGCTTGGCCGACCCCTATTGGTTGGGTAAGAAGGTGGGTATGTGGTGGGTATAAATCTCTATATACAAGAGGCTACGATAGGGACCGAGAGGAGGAATTGATTTTGGTCTCCCGATGAAATTAAGCTTCCCGTGTTCGCCCCGAACACACAACTTAATTCCATCAATAATAATTCATTACACTAAAGAACTATTATTGAACTACCGCACCAATCCCAAATTACATTTTTGGGCTCATTCTTATTATGAGTGTGTTAGTCTCCCTGTGTTTAAGATGTCGGATGTCCACTGATTAAGTGAGTTACTGACAACTCATTTAATTAATATTTTAGTCCAAGAGTAGTACCACTCAACCTTATCGTCATGTCGGACTAAGTCCACCTGCAGAGTTTAACATGACAATCCTTATGAGCTCCTCTTGAGGACATTCTCAACCTAGATCACTAGGACACAGTTTCCTTCTATAATCAACAATACACACTATAAGTGATATCATTTCCCAACTTATCGGGTTTATTGATTCATCAAACTAAATCTCACCCATTGATAAATTAAAGAAATAAATATCAAATATATGTGCTTGTTATTATATTAGGATTAAGAGCACACACTTCCATAATAACTGAGGTCTTTGTTTCTTTATAAAGTCAGTATAAAAGAAACGACCTCTAATGGTCCTACTCAATACACTCTAAGTGTACTAGTGTAATTATATAGTTAAGATAAACTAATACCTAATTACACTACGACCTTCCAATGGTTTGTTCCTTTCCATTATGGTCGTGAGTTACTGTTTATAATTTATAAGGTACAGATAATATGATCCTCTTTGTGTGACACCACACACCATGTTATCTACAATATAAATTAATTGAACAACTACATTTATCATAAATGTAGACATTTGACCAATGTGATTCTTATTTCTAGATAAATGTTTATACCAAAAGCTAGGCTTTTAGTATACACTCTAACAATCTCCCACTTATACTAAAAGACTAAGCTGCCATATCTACTGCCATACATCTGATTCCCAACCCTTCAACATGTCCATCAAAAGCTCTCGCCTTAAGGACCTTAGTGAAAAGATCTATAGGTCATCATCTGATGCATTCTAGGCGGCAACAACTTCTCCTCGTTTATACGATTTCTCATATTGGGTAGTACTTGCGCTCTATTGTGTTTACTTGCCTTATAGACTCATGGTTTCTTCGAGTTTGTTACTGCACCATTATTATTACAATAAATTGTAATAATCTTTGGACAAACTAGAAATCATATCTAAGTCTATCTTGAGGTAATTAAGTCATTCAGCTTTTATGGTTTTCTCAAAGGCTTGCCATATACTAAGCTTCTATGGTGGAGTCCAGAAAAACACCTATGCTTATCACTCTTCCATAGTTATGACTTTACCTCCTAAAGTAAACACAAAACCCCGAGGTTGACTTATTATTGTCCCTATCCGATTGGAAGTCAAAATCCATGCAACCCACAGGGACTAAATTAACTGCCTTGTAAGCTAGCATATAATCTCTAGTTCCTCTAAGGTACTTTAATATATGCTTTACTGCAGTCCAATGCCTTTGTCTAGGGTTACTTTGATATCTGCTAACTATGCCCTTGACAAAACAGATTTCTGATCTCCTGCATAGCATACATTAGGTTGTCTAACTGCCGAAGCATAAAGAACTGCCTACATGTCCTCAATCTCCTTTGATGTCATCGGAGACATCTCTTTAGATAAAGACACTCCATGCTTAAAAGGTAAGAAACCTTTCTAGGAGTTTTGCATGCTTAAAACGAGCAAGGATTTTTCTGATGTATCAAGCTTAAGATAAGTATATTTTTCTTTCAATCCTTTGATCTCAAAAATATATACATTCTCCCAAGTCCTTTATATCGAATTATTTGGACTACCATACCCTTACTTCTGACAACATTTTGATATTGTTTCCAACTACCAAAAATGTTATCTACGTATAGTACAAGAAATACCACCACGTTTCCATCACACCTTTTGTATACACAAGACTTATCCGTTTACTCAATAAATCCATAGGTCTGGATTACTTTGATAAACTGGATCTTCCAAGACCTTGAAGCTTTGCATCAGTCCATAGACTGATTGAGCTTGCACACAAGATACTCTTAGCCCTTTGCAATGAACCCTTCTGGTTGCTTTATATGGATGCTTTCTTCAAGACTTCCATTAAGGAATGTTGTCTTGACATCCACTTACCAAATAGATAAAAGTATCCGGATAGACTTAAGCATGACTACCAGTGAAAAAGTTTCCTTTTTCATCTAGCCTTGCTTTGAAAGTTTCTACCTTCCTGTCTATCCTCTTTTCCTATTATAGACCTTTTTATACCCAAAGGCTTTTACACCATTTGGTGGTTCTACAAGCTTCCAGATTTTATTAGAATACATATATTCTAATTCTGTTATTCATTACTCTTTGCCAAGATATTGCATCTTTATCTTGGAGTGCTTCGTCATATGTCCGGAGATCAGGTTCATGTCCTCCAGGGATCGAGTCCAAAAACTCTCCCAAAACATGAATCTTTTTAGGTTGCCTAACCACCCTCCCACTACGACAAGACACTTTCTGCAATTGTGTATCATTTGTGATACGTGTTGCAGTTTCCTTGTGGTATCTCATCTTGTACAATTGGTACTAGATTAGACATGTCTTTTATTATTTCCTTAAGAACAAATTTTCTTATGGGCACGTGGTTTATTACATAGTCCTTTTCTAAAAATCGGTCATTGATGCTAACAATGACCTTATGATTTTTAAGACTATAAACCTACTTTCATTTCTCTAGGATAACCCACAAACAAGTGAATTCCTGTCCAACTTATCATTGTCTCTCTTCAGCATATGTGCTGGACTACCCGAATCCGAATATGCTTCGAAATAGGCTTACGCCTATTCAGCAATTCTATACGAGTAGAGAGTTCTGACTTTGGAAGGTACTATATTCACTTCCGTTTCCAGAGTATATCCTAAAAATGATTTTGGTAATATTCTAAATAACTCATCAATCTACTTATTTCCATAAGTGTCCTATACCTTCCTTTTTCTACACCATTCTGTTGGGGTGTACCAGGTGCAGTTAGTTGGAATTGAAACCCTACTTCTGATAAGTGACTCCTAAATTCTCCCAAGAGGTACTTGCCACTATGTTCTAACCATAGTGACTTTTACTTTAACATTTCTCCGCATCAGCCTTGTACTATTTGAACTAATCAAAGTACTTTGTCTTGCGGTACATTATGTAAATTTATTTGTATCTTGAATATTTGTTAATAGACGAAATATTCAATACTACCTCTTGTCTGGATAGTCATAGGATCACACAAATCAGAATGAACCAATTTCAATATATCTTTGACTCCATACCCCTTAAACTTAAAAGCTTCTTGGTTATTTTTTCTTCCAAGTAAGACTCACAGGTTGGAAAGATTTCCACTACCAATGAACCCAAAAGTTCATCAGCTACCAATGAATCCTACTCAAGTTAATATAACCTAGCCTTAGATGCCAAAGATATTAATGGTTCATTTCCGAAGGTTGCTTTCTCTTAAAATTAGAAGATGTGTTACTAATTTCCATTTGTTGCATCGTGGGAGTTATTGGATTTATAAATTGCCAACCAACGTACCAGATAACTTCCCTCTTTTTCTTAATAACAACTTTGTTATTAAAAGAGGCAGAATATCAAGTTTTTTGAATAGTTTAGAAACTGAAAACTAGTTCTTTCTAAACTTGGTGCGTAAAGACAATTACTCAAAAATCCATGTTTTATTCTTATCAAAAGATAAACATCTCCCACTGCAACAGCTACCATTTTTACAGTAGTGCCCATGTGAACGGTGTTTTAATTTTCATTTAGTTGCCGGATTTCCTGGAACCCTGCAATGAATTGCGGACATGATTGATGGCATCTGTATCTACACTCCAGGTTCTGGTAGATAACACCACTAAACATGTTTCAACTAATGAATTAAATACACCTATATTGTTCTTAGTTCTAAGAAGACAGTCTACCTTAATGTCCAAGTCCTATTTCCAATCATTACAATTGGGACTACTAAGTCTTTTCTATAGTATAACAACTAGGGGATTGACAAACATTTTAAATCCTAAGAATCACAAAAATATTTGGTCAAGATCAATTCTTTAAAATCCCCATGAATTTTGTATGCCACGATAGTGTGGACGTATATAAAATCAAAGAGGAGATTTTATCCATTAATTTTATTATCTCGTCAACTTTACTTTATGACGAATAAAATTAATAGTTGATCTGTCTTTGATCAAATATTTGGTCAAAACTTTTTGAATTTAAAATAAAATATTGATTCCTCAAACAATATTATTTAAATTCATCAACACCTCAAACACCGTGAATTTTGCATGCCACGTTAGTGTGGACGTATACAAATTCAACATTTGTAAAAGGAGGGTTTTACCCATTAACTATCTTGTCAACGTATCTTTATGACAAATAAAATTATCTCAAACACCGTTAATTTTGTATGCCACGTTAGTGTGGACGTATACAAAATCAATCATTTGTAAGAGGGGTTTTAACCCTTTAATTTTATTATCTTGTCAACCTAGTTTTATGACAAATTAATAGTTGGTTTCATTTGGTCACACAAATAATAATGACTCCGTTGGGAGGATACTATTAGATGTGTCTAAGTGTATACCATTACTTGACACTAAGTCCATTAATAAGATTATGCCCTTCCGTTGGGGAAGATCACACGCTCTTAATTAACTTCCTATAGTCATCCAAAAATGGAAGTCTGTCTAGTGATCCACAAACAAACTCATTCGTTATGGAGGAAGGCACTCGAGCCAACGCAAGCTTGTTTGCATCACTTACAAACCAGTAATGGAGACCATGGGATTTATTTAAAAATCCCTCTCCCACTTAGTTATTTATAAACGAGGAATTTTAACTATGCTAGCCTACTAGTCATGTATACTAACATGCACACACAACACAATATAAAAGCAATAAATAGAAAATCTAATTTTCAACTATTATGGCTTTTATCTCTAGTTGTCCTCCGTGTGTTGTCATCCTAAGCTGCTGCCATATTTGGCCACCGCCACCGGGTCTAGCTGTCGCATCCATCTTGCTCCTAGTTCCGCTGCGCCTCTGGTCCTTAGAAGGTTCCACGCTTTGCAATATTCGATCCGCGACATAAATAGAATTTTACATTTTGATCCTATATTCCATAAAAGGAATGTACATGTATCTAGATCAAAAATAAAATCCTAATAAAACTAAATACAACTCCTGCTGTATTTTAATACAATCATGCACACACAGATAAATGCCCTTGACATGTCCAAGGGTCCAATCACACACATAATAACTAAAAGCCATAATAGTTGGATCCTGCATCCACAAAGTTAGCACATCCTGCTATTAACCTGCCTAAATTATGTATGACATGTGCATAATTAAACTAATACCAAATACACAGAGGCAAAACCCTAGCTCTGATACCAATTGTTGGTTGCTACTCGGAAAACCTAATGGTTCCACTGTACAAAAATTTTGTACAAAGGTCTGAACCTTTTCCTAACTACCATGTGTTCTTTTAAATTAAACTTGGATCGCCTGCGAAACTTAACACGTTTGATCCAAAGTTTAATCTATTTGTTCTTTTAGGTTTTGACTTGGATCTCCTGCGGAACTTAACACGTTCGATCCAAATCACCTAAGTTATTAGTTCCATTAAATATTAATTTCCATAATTGGTTCCCAGTACTGACGTGGCGAGGCACATGGCCTTCTTGGATATGGGAACAACCACCACCGACTAGACAAAACCTTTTATGGAAAGCTAATATTTAATTTCCTAAAATAACTTTAGGTCAACCAAAAAGAACAATCAAATCACAAGGAAAAGAAAAATAAAAGAACACAACTTCGAAAAACATATTCGAAATACTAGAATCGTAAGACTCTTGTATTTGGTATTATTTCCATAAATAATTAGCATGATGCGGAAAGGAAAAATTACTAGTTATACCTTCTAAAAAGACCTCTTGATCTTCTACCGTATTCCTCTTCTAACCTCGGACGTTGCGTGAGCAACGATCTTCCGAGATGAGAACCACCAAGCACCTTCTTCTTCCTTGCAAGTTTCGGCCACCACAATTCTCCAAGAGAAGTAGAGGTCCGGCCACCACCACCAAGCTCCAAGGGATGCAAGAAACAAAACCACCTTTCTCTCCTTCTTCTCCTAGCTAGAACCGGCCACCATCAAGAGCTCCAAGAGAGGTTGCCGCCGGCCATAAGAAGAAGAGAAGAGGAAGAAGCTAGGGTCGGCCACCAAGGAGGAAAAGAGAGGAGAAGAATAATAGAGTTGATCACCCGTGAAGGCACCTCTACCCCCTCTTTTATAATCCTTGGTCTTGACAAATAAGGAAATTTTAATAAAAAATTCCTTAATTCTTTTGTCATAAAAAAGAAAAATTATTTTAATTAAAAAACAATTTCCTTCTTTTAATAATAATGGCCGGCCACTTCTAATTCCCCAAAACAAGGAAAATTTAATTCACACAAGAATTAAAACTTCCTAATTTGTTTCTAGAAATTTATAAAAATTTCTCCAATAATTTTTATCCCTTCATGATTGGTTAATAAAAAGGAAATTTTATAAATTAAAATTCTTCTTCTAAATATGTGGATAATTTCCAAAAGGAAAGTTATCTCTAAAAATTAAAATCTCTTTTCAATCTACAAATAAGGAAAGATATCAAATCTTTTCTTAATCTTCTGTAGAAACTAATAAAAGAGAATATTTAATTTTTAAACTTCTCTTTTAAATTATTATCATGGTCCAAAAGGAAAGTTTTTCTTAAAAATAAAATCTCCTTTCAAGCTACAAATAAGGAAAGATTTCTAATCTTTTCTTAATCTTTTGTAGAAAGCTTTAAAAGGAAATATTTAATTTTTAAACTCTCTTTTAAAACTATGATATTCACATAAGAAATAATTTTAATAAAAAATCCTTTTTAATATGATGTGGCCGGCCACCTAAACTTGGGCTCCAAGCTATTGGCCAACCTTAGCCGACCCTAAGCTTGAGCTTCAAGCTTAGCTTGGCCGGCCCCTATTGGTTGGGTAAGAAGGTGGGTATGTGGTGGGTATAAATCTCTATATACAAGAGGCTACGATAGGGACCGAGAGGAGGAATTGGTTTTGGTCTCCCGATGAAATTAAGCTTCCCGTGTTCGCCCCGAACACACAACTTAATTCCATAAATAATAATTCATTCAACTAAAGAACTATTATTGAACTACCGCACCAATCCCAAATTACATTTTGGGCTCCTTCTTATTATGAGTGTGTTAGTCTCCCTGTGTTTAAGATGTCAAATGTACACTAATTAAGCGAGTTACTGACAACTCATTTAATTAATATCTTAGTCCAAAAGTAGTACCACTCAACCTTATCGTCATGTCGGACTAAGTCCACCTGCAGGGTTTAACATGACAATCCTTATGAGCTCCTCTTGAGGACATTCTCAACATAGATCACTAGGACACAGTTTCCTTCTATAATCAACAATACACACTATAAGTGATATCATTTCCCAACTTATCGGGCTTATTGATTCATCAAACTAAATCTCACCCATTGATAAATTAAAGAAATAAATATCAAATATATGTGCTTGTTATTATATTAGGATTAAGAGCACACACTTCCATAATAACTGAGGTCTTTGTTTCTTTATAAAGTCAGTATAAAAGAAACGACCTCTAATGGTCCTACTCAATACACTCTAAGTGTACTAGTGTAATTATATAGTTAAGATAAACTAATACCTAATTATACTACGACCTTCCAATGGTTTGTTCCTTTCCATTATGGTCATGAGTTACTGTTTATAATTTATAAGGTACTGATAACATGATCCTCTGTGTGTGACACCACACACCATGTTATCTACAATATAAATTAATTGAACAACTACATTTATCATAAATGTAGACATTTGACCAATGTGATTCTTATTTCTAGATAAATGTTTATACCAAAAGCTAGGCTTTTAGTATACACTCTAACACGAAACTCATCAAGCCTCAAATTCGGTTATAAGCAACATGCAAACATGTAAACCCTAAACTAATATCATATCATATATCATAAGGAACAACTTGAGCATGTTTAGTTTGGGTTCTAAGTTCTCTAAGCTTTTAATCTTATCATGGCCGAATCCTAGCAAGCATGATTCTAGGTTACAAGTAGCATGAAAATGTTGAACCTTAAACCAATATCATAACACATATCATGGGGAACATCATAAGCACATTTAGTTTAAGTTCCAAACTTCCTAAGCCCTTTAATCTAAGGTGGACGAAACTTGTTAAGCATGGAAACTAGGTTTCTAGTGGCATAAGAGCATGGAAACCATAAACAAATTTCATAGCATTTATTACAAGAAACATCATGAGCATATCTAAGTTGGGTTCCAAGTTTCCTAGGCCCTTAAACTAATGGTGGCCGAAACATGTAAGACATAGACTAGTTTTCATGTGACATAAAAGCATGGAAACCCTACACAAATTTCATGGCATTTATTACAAGGAACAACATGAGCAAACTTAGTTTAAGTTATAAGCATCCTAGGTCTTAAAACCTTGTGTGGCCGAAAGTTATAGAGCATGTAACCAAATTTCTATGCAACAAACAAGCATAAGAACATCAAGTTAGTTTCATTTCATCAAGAAGGTCATGAGCATCTTAGACTTGTTTAAACTTTCCTAGGCCTCAAATCTTAACATGGCCGAATCTTCATAAGCATGAAATAGAGTTCAAATCAACATATAATCATGGGCATATCATATTAGCTTCATATCTTATCCTAGGGAAATCATAGCATGCTTAGTTTTAGGTTTAAAGCTCTCCTAGGCCCTTAGTTCTACCATGGCCGAATGTTCATGAGCATGAAGATGAAGTTCCAATCAACATACAAGTAGGAGAAAATGTTAACAACACCATTATCATAGAGCACATATCATAAGAACAAGGGAGCATATTTAGTTTGAGTCTTAAGCTTACCTAGTTCTTTTGTTCATGCTTGGCCGAGAGTCTAGGATCATGAATCTAAGTTCTAACTAAACATTCTAGCATAGAAACATTAGGTTAACCTCCTACCATAAGATACATGTCACAAGAAATATAATGAGCATATCTAGTTAGGTCTTAAAATTCCTTAGATCCTTCTTTTTGTCTTGTCCGAAATTTCCATGAAGAAACCCTAGGTTTTTAAGAAATCTATCTTCATGAAAACCACATGAGCTATTGTACCACAGGTGAGGGGAAGCTTACATAGTTTTCGCTTGTTGATCCTTAAGGAAGTGGTACCCTTGTGAGGAGGGAGGAGAAGTTTCTCTTCCTAGTTTCCCTTTTTGTTTTTCTTCTTCTTGTATGAGGTAGACCTTGAGACTCCTTGCTAGTATTTGTTTTCCCTTAGAGAGAAAAACCTAAACATGGCTTTTGGAGATGAGGGAGGAGAGCTCTAGTTCTCGGTGGAGAAGAGAAAGAGGATGAGGAAGAAGAAGATTTAGAATTTCCCTTTCTCTTTTCTCCTCTAATCCTTTTTATTCATCATGGGAAGGATTCTTGTCCCCATTCATCCCCCCCTTTAACTTCTCTTTAATTCCCATGAAAATGAGAAGGGAGAGAGGAGAGGAAGGCAATTCACCTTTTGCTTGCTTCTTCTCTTAACCAAGAGGAAGAGGAGGTAAGCCACTTGGTTTTCTCTTGCTCTTTTCTTAGTTTTCTTTTATTTTCTCCTCACCTTTAACTAAATTTTTCATTCCTTCCTATCCAAATATGATTCATTATTCTAGTGGTTACTTCACACTAATTTAACTCTATCATTTGTGGGAGGTTCAAGGTTCAAACCTCAACCTCTCCTTCTTTTTATTTCTATTATTTCTTTTTTTGATTCCTCTTACTTTCATGCTCTAAAGAAAATACTATCCATGTACTTATCTTATAATTTCGTGGGTGTTACACTCAGTGCGTCCGAGGGAAGAGGCGCTACAGAAGAGTACGCTAGCGGACGAGAAAGAAGCGTGTGACATTTCTAAGGGACGAGAAGCTAGAGTGGAAGTTTGCTCGAGAAGGCCGGAAATGGGTTCGGATGAGCCCTATTTTCATATGGCTGAAATCACCCAATCAACAAGTTGTTGATTGTCCAGCCTGGTCCGGACACCCGAACTCGTGGGGCAGCCAGGGCGCTCATGGCTTGTGCCCTCGTTGAGTTCGGTCAGCCTAGTCTTGGCTCCCGGGCCTGGTCCAGGTGCCCAAACCTAAAAATTTTATCTTCGCCACGTTGTCATGATCCGTTGCAATGTGGATAAAGTTTTATCCATGCCCAAGTGCCTGGAGCCCTTCCAAGCGCTCGAATCTGGTCTATAAATGTAATCTTTATCTTAGTAGTTAAAAACAACACTTGTAAACAATTTTCTTTCTATTTAGCTTATAATCTAGTGTTTTAACTACTGTAAAAGGCTTCTCTGCCAGAAGGAGATTTCATAGTGCGCTTTTAACATCTTGGACTATCAATCTCCTGATTGTAAACCAAGTAAAAAGATTTGCCTTTTCTTTCTCTTTTTAATTAGTTTTTTTTATACAAGTGTTTATCTTAATCAAGCTGTAAGATCGAGAAAGGTATTTTTTTTTAATTTTTATCATGCAGGGCAATTTACCCCACTCCCTGTCGGCCATAAGGGACCAACATGGTCAGTTGATCCAAATGTTTGATCGCCCGAACAAGGCAAAATCTGACCTTGCAAAAATATTAGTCTTCCTACAAAATAGAGTTAGAATAAAAGGTTAAATAGTATATATAAAAATTAACTTTGACAGCCTCTAGATTGTCTGGTCCTGACTTTGAGTTTCGCTGAAACTCTAGGTCGAAGTGATACCTACTGTTCTCTCTTTGAAGAACGTGTCCTCACCTACTCGTCTAAGGAGAAATTACCTTTACCAGACCAATCCTTTAGACTATCTGGATTTTTGCTCAGCATCTGAGACTTTAGAACTTCATGATAAATATATGCTCCACGACCCGCCCAGTCTTCCACCAGGTGTTTGTGATCCCCAAGATTTTCACCTAGAGTCCTTGACTCTAGGATTTATCCCAAAGTCCTTGACGAGCCAAGACTTCACCCAGTCTCCCAGACCAAGACTTCGTTGCCTAACTGCAGCTATGACTTTCCACTTGTCTAACCGCAGCTAGGACTTTCCACCTGTTTAGTATCAACTAGGACTTTCTTTTGCCTAATATCACTTAGGACTTTCCTGCAAACTCAATCATCCTCGTTAGATAACTAGAAATCTTAACTTTGAACTCTTTGCCATAATCAAAACTTAGGTTCGATTGTGTAGTATTTTCTGCACCAACAGAAACCTCATCTGTCTTATTTGAAAATATGAGGTTGTCCTACTTATGTGAAGAGAACTGTATCAGACAAGCTAGATGTTAAGTCTGATAAGTGTCTATTTATTGGTTACTCTAAGGAAACAAGGGGTTACAAATTCTATCATCCCTTAGAACAAAAGGTGTCTATTTCAAGGCATGTTATATAGCTGGAGAGAGAGTTTTTCTTACAGGAAAATAATGGGAGTGAGGTTAAATTTGGGATGGTTCAAGAGACTCCAATAGACATCGAAGATACGCCTAATCAGAAACCATAACCTATTATTGATGAGGATGAGGTAACGACTGAACCTATTGTTACACCACATCTTTATAGATCTAGTAGGACACATCTAATTCCTGAGTGATGTGAATTTCTAATAAGTGAATTGAAAACATGTTATTCATTGAGGATGAGGAGCCTACCAGTTATGAAGAAATTCTGAATAGTTCAGAAAGGGATTCATAGTTAGAAGCCATGAAATTAATGTTAGCTACAGCCCTAGAGCCAATCATTTGATGATTGTATTTTGGACTTGTTGTATCATATTCTATATAAATAAAGACATTTGGTTTTTGGTTATTATACTTACTTGTATTGGTGTCAAATAACCTAAGTATAATAACGTCCTTGAGTAGACGGTTCTCACCTATATCAATCGGTTAGTTGAACTGATAGTGAGATGATATAGGGAACACTACTCTTAATTATTCCAAGTCAAGTATTAACATTCAGGGACAATGTTAATGCAATAAGACTAGCATGTAGGTCAACTCGATGACTTGATCTCACAAGTCATGGATATAGAGATATCAAGTTGACACATGGGTATGCATTGGAGAATGTATACTGAATGACCCGCCATGAGAAAGTATCATGGATCGTTATATGAGTGTCATATACTTTCTCATGTGGCTATTAGTATGACTACTAGTCCTTAGACCTGAAGTCACCATGGTTCCCTACATAAGGAGTTATGTACTTTGGTTTCGTCAAACGTCACCCGTAACTGAGTGGACTATAAAGGCGATTACTGGGTATATAACAAATTATGCAGAGGGATGTGAGTGATGTAGATGGATCTATCCCTCCTATATGACGGGAGAGACATCGTTATTATTGATAGAGTGAGACCACGAAGTGCATGGCCATACCCAAATGAGTCAATATAGGATATTGAGCTCATTTGATCGAGTGAGTCTACTTGGAGTTCAAGATTTAGATTGGTCATAGGATGACACAGTCTATGTCTCACATTGATCAATCTAGATGTCTAGGATAGAAGGGCACTTGTCATATATTGTGAGGAGTCACAATTAGTAGTCACAAGGTGATGTTGGATCTCAACATTCTTGTAACTTGAGTAGTAATGATGTGTTGCTAGATACCGCTCATTACTTGTGCTCCTAAATGAGTTTAAGGCATTGCCAACGTTACAAGAACATATAGAGTCACACACTAAGGATAATTAGATGGAGATTTGGTTCATATGATGAACCAAGAGGATTAGATTCATTTGATGAATCAAATTGGATTAAGAGTAATCCAAATTGGGCTAAATTGAGTTGGACTCAAGTTGATTCAAGTATTCAATGAGTCTAATTTAGATTATGACTCATTAAATCAACTTAATTTAATGAATTAGATTCATTATATTAAGTTGGCTTGAATCAAATGGTTAGATTAGATCAACCATGAAAGAGATTTGGTCAAGTTTGACTTGACTTGAGAGGAAGAGGAAGAGTCAAGTTTTACTTGACTAATCGCCACATCATTAGTGAGATGGCAAAATGTGGACCAATGATGATGTGCCACATCATCAAAGTGTGCCACCTCATGGGAGTTACAACTCCATTCTCTTTAATGGCTACATTTAATGAGAATGGGGGTTACACCTTGGAGAGGTGGCCGGCCACTTATGGTTTTGAATGGAATTCATTTTTCATTCAAGTGTGTATTCATTCCTTCTTCTTCCTTGAGTTCTTCTTGCTCTCTCCCTCTCTTCTTCTTGCCGTGACCTATCAAGGTGCTAGCACACCTTTGTTTAGGTCTTCTCCAGCTAAGTTGTCCGTGTGGATATCACTAGAGAGTTGTCTACGTTGACAACTTCGAGATCCGGCGTACCTTGGACTTGCGGGATTGTGACGGGCACGCATCGAAGGTATAAAATGTTTTTCCTTTGTAGATCTACTATAGATCGAAGTTTAAAACTCGTACTCATATTTTTGAAATCTATCCTTCGCACGAGATCCAGTGGCATGGGTGATTTGGGGTTTCCGCGACGCGAAAAGCGATTTTCGCGGTCCGAAAAACCCAACAGTGGTATCAGAGCCACGTGTGAAGGCGTGTACAAGTTTGTTTTTGATTTTTTATGAAAAAATAGCTTCTTTGATTTTCTGTAAATTTAGGTTTTTTATAGTTTTTATGGGTAATTTTCTCGTAGAAGCGAAGCACAAGTGTTTCGGCACTTGTAGGCTTCCGCTACCGGAAAGATTTTTCCAAAACGGCTTGGTTTCGCCCCAAATATTTTTGGGACAGCGGGCTAAGATGCTATTAGATCGCAAAGGAACCCTCGCGATGGTTAGATCGTGGGTAGAGGCGTTGCCCCTGGCCCCGCAAGGGGATTCGTTCCGCGATTGTGCCCGAAAACCGCTAAACGGAACCGCCGGGAAAATTGTACCCATAAAAATTGTAAAATTATAAAAAAAATTACAGAAAATTATAGAAATATATAATTTTGAATTATATATTAATTTTGTGATAGTCATGTCCCAAATGACCCAAATTGGATTTGGAAATGTGTTGTAATTCATAATACGGCCTGCGTGCCGTTATGTGATGTGCGTGATGTATTTATTTTATTTTCACGACCTGCGCGTCGTGTCTTTCTCTTATATTCTGGTTGTAAATTAGATTTAGACTCGAATGTAACTTGAGTTTCAAAATTGTAATGTAATTTTGAAGCGGTGGAAGGTCCACACGAGACGGAGTTACGAGGAGGGCGCGAGCAACATGAGGTGGTCAGAGGAAGGAGCTTGAGAAGCTGTTGACCTTAGGTTGACCATCCGATCTTCTCATTGGCTTGAGAAGATCGTAGTAGGGCCATGACACAATCACAAAATAATTTAATTAATTGCTTATATGTATGTGATGCATGTTTAATTAAGTAGTTAATTAGTGCCTAGCGATTAGATTAGATCTAAATCGTGCACCTGATGTACCCCACGATTAGATTAGATCTAAATCAAGTATTTGATACGCATCATCATTTAGATTAGATCTAAATCACATCAACTCGTAATGCCTATCATGCCGTGATACCTACCACTACCTCGATCGCATGTTGTTGTTGAATCTGCCAAAGCAGAGCAACACATAATATCTTGGTAGGGTACGGAGGGACAATCTTGGTCCCGCCTATCAACGCATGGGTGAGTATAACTCAATTAGATTGAGTAACTAGTTAACTCGATTGGATCGAGTACAACTATAGGCATTCTTCCAACGGTTGGAAAGATAGGTCAAAATCACATATATATTAACTCTTGGGCGTATTAGCCAAAGCCAACTCGAGTTTTAATATAAATGCGAATTTTGATCCTATAAACAAGAGTTGCATAGAGATGTAATTGGTAATCGTTACCTACCGATCATACTAAGTCTTGGGCGTATTAGCCAAAGCTAACTCAAGGGTTAGTATGATGTGGATCTTGTCCCACATGAATTATAGAATTTAGTGGGAGCATCATTTAGTTAAAGGCCTAATTAAATGATTAAGAATATGATACTTATTTCTGCATTTATTTCTGTTGTAGAATTGCCATGACGTCGAACACGAACATCTTCTCTCTGCGTTCTGTCCTTAAGAAGGACAAGCTCAACGGAGCAAAACTTGAGAATAGTTCTCACCCAAGAACGTAAACTGTACGTTCTGGAGCAGCCCATTCCGGAGGCTCCTCCTGCCACTGCCACGCGAGCAGACAGAGATGCTTACGAGAAGCATCAAGATGATGCATTAGATGTGTCTTGTCTTATGCTCGCGACCATGAACTCTGAGCTTCAGAAGCAACATGAGTTGATGGGCACTTACAATATGGTTGAATATCTTTGTCACCTATATCAAGGACAAGCAAGGCACTGGAAGAGGAACTCCAAAGAATACCTGGAAGATCTTAAGAAGAAGAGAAATAAGATTTCTACTTCAGGTATACATGTTATAGAAGTCAACCTCTCTATTTCTTCATCGTGGGTATTAGATACCGGATGTGCTTCGCACATTTGTACTAATGTACAAGCGCTGAGAAATAGCAGGGCATTGACAAAGGGTGAGGTAGACCTACGAGTAGGCAATGGAGCACGGGTTGCTGCTATTGCTGTAGGAACTTACTATCTATCTCTACCCTCTGGCCTTGTACTAGAATTAGATGATTGTTGTTATGTGCCTGCCTTGACTAAAATCATAATTTCAGTTTCTTTTTTGGACAAGAAAGGATTTTCGTTTACAATAAAGAACAAATGTTGTTCCGTCTATTTAAACGATATGTTCTATTGTAGTGCACCTCTGATAAACGGACTCTATATTCTAGACCTTGAAAGCCCTATCTATAACATAAATACCAAGAGGTTCAAGTCAAATGACCTGAACCAAACCTACCTCTGGCACTGTCGCTTAGGTCATATAAATGACAAGCGCTTATCCCAGCTCCATAAGGATGGTTTGCTGGACTCATTTGATTTAGAATCATATGAGATATGCGAGTCATGCCTACGAGGCAAGATGACCAAGACTCCTTTTAGTAGGCACAGCGAAAGAGCGACTGATTTGTTAGGACTCATACATAGTGATGTATGTGGCCCTTTCAATGTCGCTGCTAGAGGCGGTTATAGGTACTTAATCACATTTACTGATAACTTCAGTAGATATGGTTATATGTACTTGATGACACATAAATCTGAATCCTTTGAAAAGTTCAAAGAATTCAAGAATGAAGTACAGAACCAGCTTGGCAAGAGTATTAAGATACTTCTATCCGATCGAGGTGGAGAATACCTTAGCCATGAGTTCCGTGACTATCTTGCTGAGTGTGGGATTCTATCCCAACTCACTCCTCCTGGAACACCACAGTGGAATGGTGTATCCGAAAGGAGGAATCGTACCCTATTAGATATTGTACGATCTATGATGAGTCACACAGATCTTCCGACATATCTTTGGGGCTATGCTCTAGACACGGCAGCTTTTATACTCAACCGAGTTCCATCCAAGGCCGTGATAAAGACACCATATAGGATATGGACTGGGAGAGATGCCCATGTGTCTTTCATGAAGATTTGGGGTTGTGAGGCTTACGTTCGACGTCAAGTCTCAGACAAGCTAGGACCCAAATTTGATAAGTGCTATTTTATTGGATATCCCAAGGAAACTAAGGGATATTACTTCTACATTCCCAGTCAGCACAAGGTAGTTGTGGCAAAGACTGGGGTCTTTCTAGAAAGGGACTTTGTTTCTAGAAAGACTAGTGGGAGCACGTTCGATCTTGAAGAAGTTCAAGATGCGAACAATAGCACTGAAGCCTCGATGGAAGTTGAACTGGAACCACAAAGTGTTGTTGATGATGTTGTTTCACAAGGAGTTGAGGAACAACAACCAGTTCAAGTAGACATACCTCTTCGCAGGTCTGATAGGGTACGTCGTCAGCCTGAGAGATACTCATTTCTCTTGTCTGACCATGATGATGTTGTGCTCATAGAGGGTGAGCCTACCACTTATCAGGAAGCTGTGATGAGACCAGATTCTGAAAAATGGCTAGAGGCCATGAGATCCGAGATGGAATCCATGTACACCAACCATGTATGGACTTTGGTTGATCCACCTGAAGGGGTAAAACCCATTGGGTGTAAGTGGGTCTTTAAGAGAAAGACTGACATGGATGGACTTATCTATAAGGGTCGCTTGGTAGCTAAAGGTTTCAAGCAGATTCATGGTATTGACTATGATGAAACCTTTTCTCCAGCACCGATGTTTAAGTCCATTCGGATCATGCTTGCTATTACAGCCTACCATGACTATGAGATATGGCAAATGGATGTCAAAACCGTATTTCTGAATGGAAACCTACTCGAGGATGTGTACATGACACAACCTGAGGGTTTTGTAGATCCAAAGCATACTAGCAGAGTATGCAAGCTGCATTGGTCCATTTATGGACTAAAGCATGTTTCTCGGAGCTGGAATCTTCGATTCGATGATGCAATCAAACAGTTTGGTTTCATCAAGAATGAAGATGAGCCTTGTGTCTACAAGAAGGTTGTAGGGGATATAGTTGTCTTCCTCATATTGTATGTGGATGACATACTACTCATTGGGAAGGACATCCCTATGCTTCAGTCTGTCAAGACCTGGCTAGGGAGTTGCTTCTCAATGAAGGACTTAGGTGAGGCATCCCACATTCTAGCGATACAGATCTATAGAGATAGATCTAAGAGATTGCTTGGCTTAAGTCAGAGTACATACATTGACAAGGTACTCCTTCGGTTTGCCATGCAGAACTCCAAGAAGGGATTTTTGCCGATGTCACATGGCGTGAGTCTTTCGAAGACTCAAGGTCCGTCTTCTAGAGAGGAGAGAGACCGCATGGATCAGATCACATATGCCTCAGCCATAGGATCGATCATGTACGCCATGCTATGTACTCGACTTGATGTCTCGTATGCTTTGAGCATGACGAGCAGATACCAGTCAGATCCAGGTGAAAGTCACTGGATAGTGGTCAAGAATATTCTTAAGTACTTAAGAAGGACTAAAGAATATTTTTTGATATATGGAGGCAATGATGAGCTAGCTGTAAAGGGTTACAGTGATGCTAGCTTCCAGACCGATCAGGATGACTATAGATCGCAGTCAGGGTTCGTGTTTTGCATTAATGGTGGTGATGTGAGCTGGAAGAGTTCAAAGCAGGACACAGTAGCTGATTCTACGACAGAGGCCGAGTATATTGCTGCATCAGAGGCAGTTTGGATTCACAAGTTCATCACTGAAATTGGGGTGGTTCCTAGCATTGCTGACCCTATTGAGCTCTATGGTGACAACAATAGAGCTATAGCACAGGCGAAGAAACCTCGCTCACACCAGCAGACCAAACACATACTACGACGCTTCCATCTTATTCGAGAGATCATCGAGAGAGGAGATGTGAATATTTGCAGAGTACCTACAGAGGCTAACATCGCAGATCCCTTGACCAAGGCTTTGGCACAGAAAAAGCATGATGGTCACACTAGGTCATTTGGGCTTAGAGCCTACACTGATTGGCACTAGTGCTAGTGGGAGATTGTTAGCTATAGCCCTAGAGCCAATCATTTGATGATTGTATTTTGGACTTGTTGTATCATATTCTATATAAATAAAGACATTTGGTTTTTGGTTATTATACTTACTTGTATTGGTGTCAAATAAACTAAGTATAATAACGTCCTTGAATAGACGGTTCTCACCTATATCAATCGGTTAGTTGAACCGATAGTGAGATGATATAGGAAACACTACTCTTAATCATTCCTAGTCGAGTATTAACATTCAGGGATAATGTTAATGCAATAAGACTAGCATGTAGGTCAACTTGATGACTTGATCTCACAAGTCATGGATATAGAGATATCAAGTTGACACATGGGTATGCATTGGAGAATGTATACTGAATGACCCGCCATGAGAAAGTATCATGGATCGTTATATGAGTGTCATATACTTTCTCATGTGGCTATTAGTATGACTACTAGTCCTTAGACCTGAAGTCACCATGGTTCCCTACATAAGGAGTTATGTACTTTGGTTTCGTCAAACGTCACCCGTAACTGAGTGGACTATAAAGGCGATTACTGGGTATATAACAAATTATGCAAAGCGATGTGAGTGATGTAGATGGGATCTATCCCTCCTATATGACGGGAGAGACATCGGTATTCTTGATAGAGTGAGACCACGAAGTGCATGGCCATGCCCAAATGAGTCAATATAGGATATTGAGCTCATTTAATCGAGTGAGTCTACTTGGAGTTCAAGATTTAGATTGGTCAGAGGATGACACGGTCTATGCCTCACATTGATCAATCTAGATGTCTAGGATAGAAGGACACTTGTCATATATTGTGAGGAGTCACATTTAGTAGTCACAAGGTGATGTTGGATCTCAACATTCTTGTAACTTGGGTAGTAATGATGTGTTGCTAGATACCGCTAATTACTTGTGCTCCTAAAAGAGTTTAGGGCATTGTCAACGTTACAAGAACTTATAGGGTCACACACTAAGGACAATTAGATGGAGATTTGGTTTATATGATGAACCAAGAGGATTAGATTCATTTGATGAATCAAATTGGATTAAGAGTAATCCAAATTGGGCTAAATTGAGTTGGACTCAAGTTGATTCAAGTATTCAATGAGTCTAATTTAGATTATGACTCATTAAATCAACTTAATTTAATGAATTAGATTCATTATATTAAGTTGGCTTGAATCAAATGGTTAGATTAGATCAACCATGAAAGAGATTTGGTCAAGTTTGACTTGACTTGAGATGAAGAGGAAGAGTAAAGTTTTACTTGACTAATCGCCACATCATTAGTGAGATGGCAAGATGTGGACCAATGATGATGTGCCACATCATCAAAGTGTGCCACCTCATGGGAGTTACAACTCCATTCTCTTTAATGGCTACATTTAATGAGAATGGGGGTTACACCTTGAAGAGGTGGCCGGCCACTTATGGTTTTGAATGGAATTCATTTTTCATTCAAGTGTTTATTCATTCCTTCTTCTTCCTTGAGTTCTTCTTGCTCTCTCCCTCTCTTCTTCTTGCCGTGACCTATCAAGGTGCTAGCACACCTTTGTTTAGGTCTTCTCCACCTAAGTTGTCCGTGTGGATATTGTTGGTGCAACATCCCTCAGGTCAAGGTTGACCTGGTTGACCAAGCTGAGTCTTGGTTTGAGTTTAGATGTTTGACAATAAGATATTGATTGAAGAAGAGTCAAGTAGGTCAAGGAAGTGACCGGATACTTGACTGGGAAGTCCTAGTGAGTGAAGCTAGGCAGATGGAAAGTCCTAGTGAGTGAAGCTAGGCAGATGGAAAGTCCTAGTGAGTGAAGCTAGGCAGATGGAAAGTCCTAGTGAGTGAAGCTAGGCAGATGGAAAACCCTAGTGAGTGAAACTAGGTGAAAGTCCTGGTGAGTGAAGCCAGGCAAGGGAAAATTCAGATGGATCAAGGATGATAGGACATCTGGTGTTGGGAAGTCCAAGTAGGTCAAAGGATTGACTGGATACTTGGCATGAGGAAATCCAGATGGGTCAAGGTTGACCAGACATCTGGTGGAAGTCCAAGTAGGTCAAGGGAGTGACCGGATACTTGGCACGACGAGAAAAGTCCAAGTGGGTCAAAGGGATTGACCAGACACTTGGTGGGAAGTCCTAGCAGGTCAAAGGAGTGACCAGATGCTAGGCATGGTGCACCAACAGGTCAAGGTTGACCGGGTGTTGGTTTGGTAGGCTTGGGACTTGGTTTTGGGCAAAAACCAAGTACTGGATCGATCAGTGGATCGATCCAGGAGCTGGATCGATCAGTGGATCGATCCAAGCCTTTCCTAGCGAACAGAGAGCCTCTGGATCGATCCGTGGATCGATCCAGATGTCCCAATCGATCAGTGGATCGATTGGGACGCGGCTGCTTCGCGCGATAAGCGCTGGATCGATCCGTGGATCGATCCAGGCGTTTTTCCAGAGCACAGAGGCGCTCTGGATCGATCCATGGATCGATCCAAAGCCTCCCCGATCGATTGGGAACATTCGAATCGATCGGGATCCGACCGTTGCGTCGGGTTTATAGCCGCAGGCGGACGTTGTCTTCGGCATATCTTCTCCGATTCACTCCAGATCTTTCGTCAACTTCTCCACAGCGCTCTCAAAGATCAGATCGCCAGTTCTTGTAGGATCTTGGAAGCTTTCCAAGTCAAGAGGCGGATCAAAGGCAAGAAGAGAAGCTAGGGTTAGGGTTTTCTGTACTAATTGTAAGCTTTGCGCTTGTATTTTGTTTCCCTTTCCTTTCTTCTTGTACTGAGAGTCTTGTAGGGCTTCTCCACCCTCGGTAGTTAACGAAAAGGAGTGTTTTCATAGTGGAGGGTGCGTGCGTGGTGTGGATCCTTGGATTAGTCACCTCTTGTGAGGTGGATACCAAGTAAACCAACATTGTTAGCGTTGTGTGTTTGTTTCTGTTATTTTCCGCTGCATATCCTTGAAGAAACAAGCCACGCCGAGCGACGAGCACGCGACGAGCTATTCACCCCCCCCCCCTCTAGCTACTTTTGGTCCTAACAAGTGGTATCAGAGCGAGGCCGCTCTTCACCGGAATCATCGCCGGAAGGGTCAAGCATATCAAGAAAAGCTAGAGGGTGAAGAAGTTGGAGCAAATTCTTCAAGTTCAAGACTTTATCAAGCTCAACTTCAAGATGCAATTCCAAGATGGGCTTGGATTTGACACAAGGGTGGCTCCACCATACACTTCTACGAGTTTCGATTCTTGGAAATCAAGAATCAAAAATTTTCTTATGATGGAGATAGAGCAATGGTTTGCTCTAATGGAAGGCTTCAAGGCTCCAAGAAATTCAAAGGGCAAAGTTCTAAAGAAAAGCAAATGGAGCCCGGAGCAAGTCCAAAGGTGCGAGGCAAATGACAAAGTGACCAAGCTTTTGGTCAATTTATTGCCAAGCACCATCCTTTGCAAAATTGGAGAGTTTGAAGATGCAAAGGAGCTATGGAGCAAATTGGCCAAGCTTCATGAAGAGATCCCCTCCACTGTACAAGATCATGAAGAATCCAGAGAGGGTGACTCTTTGGAGCAAGACCAAGAGGAGGACTCCGAGGTTGAGAGATGCTCAACCTCCGAAGAAGAGGAAATCCAAGAAGCTTCATCCTCAAGGGAATGCAACGAAGGGAACAAGGAGGGAGCGTACTCCTTGTTTCATGTTCAAGATGATGAAGCCTCCACCTCTAGGATTGAGGGGGAGCAATCCTTGGTGACGCCGGATCAAGAAGAAGGAGAAGCTTCTACATCTGGGTCAAGTGAAGAAGAAGAAGATGGTGCCAACTCCGAAATTCAAGAAATAGCAAATGGAGGAGCAAGTGCCATCCCTACACAAGAAGGTATAAATGTTTCAATTAAAAATAAAAATCATATAATATGCTTTGAGTGTAGGGAAAGTGGGCACTACAAGAGCAAGTGTCCCAACTTGGCCAAGAAGAAGGACCAAGTGGCACAAAAGGGCAAGGAGAAGCCCAAGGAGACCATCCCCGGAACAAAAAGGAGCAAGGAGCACATTGTGTGCTTTTCTTGCAACCAAAAAGGGCATTACCGAAGTCAATGCCCCAAAGGGAAGAAGATGGTCAAGGCTCAAGGAGGCATTAGTCAAGGGGGAGCCTCCAAGGTAAAGAAGAAGGTAACATTTATTGAGCCTACCCCTTTACATTATGGTAAAAAGCATGATAGTTCTAACTTTTATCATTTTAATGCGATTTACCATAAGAATAGGAAGCATGAGGGCTTTAAGGAAAAGCATGTGGCCCTACATGCCAAAACTACTACACCTAAGGCTAGGAATGTAGGTAAAAGTCTAGGCAAGAACTCTAAGGATTGTAGCTACAAGCCTAGAAACAAAAATGCTCATGAACTTAATGGAAAAACAAAAACTAAGGAATTAGTGATGGAAAATCAAGTCTTGAGGTCAAGACTTGATAAAATGGAAAAGACCCTAAAAAGGATGGAAAATATCCTATTAGGGTAAAAAGAGCATAACCTAGGTTTAGGGGTACAAAAGCCATCCAATGGCCATAGAGGTTTGGGATACAAACCAAAGGCTAAGAAGGATGTGCCCACTTACCATAGAGTTCCATATAGTTATGGAACAAACCCTAGGTCAAGGGGTCAAGCCAAAAATACTAGGGAAGTCATCCCTAAGAGTATTTTTGCAATAAATGTGACTAAGGCTTCTAAGAAGTCGAAGAAAGTCACAAACAAGGTCACAAGGGAGGCTATCCCTAGAGTTGACCTAGAAAGTGTGACCAAGGCCTCCAAGAAGCCAAACAAGGTCATTAGGAAGGTATCTAGGGAAGTTATCCCTAGTGAATACCTAGAGCATCCAAGGAGCACCAATAGGTGTTGGGTTCCTAGGAGCATCTTCTCTACCCCATAGATGGGTTAGAGAGTGTCAACTCCGATTAGAAGGGTAGTTAACCCAACTTTGAGGAAATTGACACTCAAGGAGCATTTTCAAGGTTTTTGTTAACCTTTGAAAATGAAATGGAAGTATTATTTACTCCTTGAAAGAGTAAAATGTGCCTAATGGTGGAAAATTGATTTTATCTTAAAAAGGCATAAATTGGGAAAACCTAGAGAAATACCAAGTTGGGATTTTGGTATGCTCTTAGGAAATTTAAGGCAATCCGGCCCTTAATTTAACTGTGCTACTCTTGTGGAAAAATGAAATATGCCAACATTTGAGGAATATGCTTAATTTCAATTGGCATAAATTAATCAAGGGAAGTAGAAATGCCAATTTAGGCTTTGGCATTTTCATGAAGCACTTTAGGGCGATCTAGGTTTAAGTTGTAAGTTTAGCTAAGATTTCAAGGATACTTAGATAGTTAATCTAGGTATATTTTATTTAGGCTAAATCTTGTCATGATTGTTTGCCTATCATATGCCATGACATCATGTCTATTTTTGCATTCATGTTTTATTATGCAAAATCCAAAAATACCATGTCATGACATTCATACATCATGTAGTTATAGGAATCTTTCTTTTGAAAGTTATTTTATTTTGATGTATGCCATAACATTATCATGCATTAGTTTAATTCCTTGTAATTAAGGACAAATGGCATTTAACAACACTTATTAACGAGTGACATCCTAGGTGGATGTCTAATATCTCTAAAATTCCTAGATAGATATGCATGATCCCTAGTTCAGGGCAAAACCAAAATCTACATCTCACAAAGACTATAAGGTGACTTGTATGTGGTTTAGTGCACATTAGATACAAGTGAGATGTTAGGATGATGAACAAAGCTTAAGATGTTGATTTAGTGCATTCTTTTGAGTTTTTAGGTTCATCAAAACACATAGTTATGTGTTTTTCCCATCATTGGGAAAGCTAATGTACAAGTCATGTGCATTAAGCCCAAGGAACATGATGGGATATTGGTTTTGAAAATGTTTTTAAAATGTTTTTGGAAAACTTTGGTGAAGGCTATCT
Source organism: Zingiber officinale (assembly GCF_018446385.1). Taxonomy (NCBI): domain Eukaryota; kingdom Viridiplantae; phylum Streptophyta; class Magnoliopsida; order Zingiberales; family Zingiberaceae; genus Zingiber; species Zingiber officinale. The sequence continues at coordinate 37,857,662 of NC_056007.1, read as the reverse complement.
TTTGATAGTAATCACCATTGAATAGTTAGACACAAACTTGAAGAAAACGCTAAAGTTTTTGCAAGTTTTCAAGTTTGTGTCAATCTTTGAAAATATAAAGTATTTTCATAGAAAGCTATTTTTCCATGATTAAGTATGCCCTAAATAATGTCTACACGAAATTTCATGATTTTTGGATTTTTGTAGAATTTTCTAGGGGTTTCTGAAGTTGGCTGAAATGGAATTTCAGCAACTATCAGAACTCCGATCGATCCATGGATCGATTGGAGTTCCTGAATCGATCCGTGGATCGATTCAGAAGGTAAATCTCGCGAGCAGAAGCTCGCTGGATCGATCAGTGGATCGATCCACACATACTGAATCGATCAGTGGATCGATTCGGTTGGTTCAATCGATTGGATCCCAACTCCAATCGATCCAAGTTGCTGATTTTGGCTGGGAAGGCCTAACTTCAGCATCTTTGAACCATGGTTAGTCTATGTAACCATTCCAAACCCTTAAAATATATTTGTATACATAAAAAGGGTGTTTTCGTGTTGAAAACAAGGATGGAATGGTTAAGGAAGACTTCATTGAAGTTTAGGTTGAGGTTTGTCTCAAATTTTGAACATTTGAACCTCAAAACTTCAAAATCTGGGTTTCCTAAAGGTTTAGGGATTCCAAGTCATTGTTGGTGCAATGACAGAAGTTACCACCATGTCTTTAGGGGGAGGGACTCTTTAAAGGCATGAAAATTATTTTTCATGAACCTTGGAAGGTGGTTAACCTTCTTTAAAGAAAATGCTCATGGACAAGCTTTTGAACTTGAAATGGGGAGTGGATATCCTCATTATTTCAAGTGAAAACTCAAGTGGTTAGAAAATGCTCAAGGTTGGGTATTTGTCTACATTGAGGGAGAAGTTAAGGATAAATGAAGGGTATGGGACCTTCATTGTCGTGTTGATCACAACGAGTGATGTTGTGAACAACGATGAGCAACTCTTCAGGGGGAGAGTTGTCAACAAATGGATTTGTTGATGTATACCCAAAATTGGGGCATGGGTTGATGTGTGCCCAAAGATGGGTTGATGTGTTTTATCAGTAGGGGGTTGATGTGTGCCAATAGGGGGAGAATGAAAGGAAGTAAGTTAGGTTTTCATTACCTAGAGGGAGTTTGCCCTCTTAGGGGGAAAATGAAAAGCTTAACTTATGTGTTCATTACCTAGTGGCATGAAGAAGGAGGCTATGGGATTAGCCTAACTTACATGTGGTATTGTAAGTGTTATTGTGGTATTGTCAAACATCAAAAAGGGGGAGATTGTTGGTGCAACATCCCTCAGGTCAAGGTTGACCTGGTTGACCAAGCTGAGTCTTGGTTTGAGTTTAGATGTTTGACAATAAGATATTGATTGAAGAAGAGTCAAGTAGGTCAAGGGAGTGACCGGATACTTGACTGGGAAGTCCTAGTGAGTGAAGCTAGGCAGATGGAAAGTCCTAGTGAGTGAAGCTAGGCAGATGGAAAGTCCTAGTGAGTGAAGCTAGGCAGATGGAAAACCCTAGTGAGTGAAACTAGGTGAAAGTTCTGGTGAGTGAAGCCAGGCAAGGGAAAATTCAGATGGATCAAGGATGATCGGACATCTGGTGTTGGGAAGTCCAAGTAGGTCAAAGGATTGACTGGATACTTGGCATGAGGAAATCCAGATGGGTCAAGGTTGACCAGACATCTGGTGGAAGTCCAAGTAGGTCAAGGGAGTGACCGGATACTTGGCACGACTAGAAAAGTCCAAGTGGGTCAAAGGGATTGACCAGACACTTGGTGGGAAGTCCTGGCAGGTCAAAGGAGTGACCAGATGCTAGGCATGATGTACCAACGGGTCAAGGTTGACCGGGTGTTGGTTTGGTACGCTTGGGACTTGGTTTTGGGCAAAAACCAAGTACTGGATCGATCAGTGGATCTATCCAGGAGCTGGATCGATCAGTGGATCGATCCAAGCCTTTCCTAGCGAACAGAGAGCCTCTGGATCGATCCGTGGATCGATCCAGATGTCCCAATCGATCAATGGATCGATTGGGACGCGGCTGCTTCGCGCGATAAGCGCTGGATCGATCCGTGGATCGATCCAGGCATTTTTCCAGAGCACAGAGGCGCTCTGGATCGATCCATGGATCGATCCAAAGCCTCCCCGATCGATTGGGAACATTCGAATCGATCGGGATCCGACCGTTGCGTCGGGTTTATAGCCGCAGGCGGACGTTGTCTTCGGCATATCTTCTCCGATTCACTCCAGATCTTTCGCCAACTTCTCCATAGCGCTCTCAAAGATCAGATCGCCAGTTCTTGAAGGATCTTGGAAGCTTTCCAAGTCAAGAGGCGGATCAAAGGCAAGAAGAGAAGCTAGGGTTAGGGTTTTCTGTACTCATTGTAAGCTTTGCGCTTGTATTTTGTTTCCCTTTCCTTTCTTCTTGTACTGAGAGTCTTGTAGGGCTTCTCCGCCCTCGGTAGTTACCGAAAAGGAGTGTTTTCATAGTGGAGGGTGCGTGCGTGGTGTGGATCCTTGGATTAGTCACCTCTTGTGAGGTGGATACCAAGTAAACCAACATTGTTAGCGTTGTGTGTTTGTTTCTGTTATTTTCCGCTGCATATCCTTGAAGAAACAAGCCACGCCGAGCGACGAGCACGCGACGAGCTATTCACCCCCCCTCTAGCTACTTTTGGTCCTAACAGATATCACTAGAGAGTTGTCTACGTTGACAACATCGAGATCCGGCGTACCTTGGACTTGCGGGATTGCGACGGGCACGCATCGAAGGTATAAAATGTTTTTCCTTTGTAGATCTACTGTAGATCGAAGCTTAAAACTCGTACTCGTATTTTTGAAATCTATCCTTCGCACGAGATCCAGTGGCATGGGTGATTCGGGGTTTCCGCGACGCGAAAAGCTGTTTTCGCGGCCCGAAAAACCCAACAATTAAAAATGGATTCCATGTATGCTAACAAAGTTTGGAACTTGGTGGATCCAACCGAAGGTATTTTCACTTATTGGGTGTAAGTGAATTTTTAAGAAGGAAGCCGACATGAATTGGTAATTTGATGACCTACAAAGTGAGATTGATGGCGAAAGGCTATAGTTAAAAATATTGTATTGACTATGACGAAACCTTCTCATCAGTAGTTATGTTTAATCTATTTGAATACTCCTAGCCACAACAACTCATCATGATTATGAGATATTACATATAGATATGAAAACAGCTTTCCTTAACTGAAATCTGTTTGAGGATGTGTATATGATACAACCCAAGGGTTTCATATCGGTTGACAAAATCAAAGTATGCAAACTTTAAAGATTTATTTATAGATTGAAGCAAGCATCTAGAAGTTAGAATATTCATTTTGATGAGGTGATCAAAGAGTTTGATTTCTCATAAAATCCAGATGAACTCTGCTTATACATGAAGGTTAGTGGGAGTGCGGTCGCATTCCTAGTATTATATGTTGATGACATATTACTCATATGAAACGATGTGCATGTTTTACAGTTAGTTAAATTTTAGTTGTCCAAAGCGTTCTCTATGAAAGACATGAAAGAAGAAACCTATATCCTTGGGATTAAGATCTATAGAAATAAATCAAGAAAGTTGCTCAGTCTTTCGCAGATTATATACATAGATAAAGTGCTAAAATGGTTTGACATGGAAGAATCCAAGAAAAGTTTTCTATTATATCTAATGGTATCCTAAGGTATTCGACTTAGATATTATATTATTTATTGGATAAATAAATTTACTATTTGAGTGTACATTTGTTGTATATATGATATTGATCATGTAAGGACCCAAAATTTCCTTGTCTTAAGTTCTAAAAGTCCTTAAAAATATTTAGAAAGGCTTTAGAAAAATTCTAGAGATTTTTAAAAAGTTTTAGAGTATTTTTATGTAATTTTTGGAGGTCGTTTGGTATTTTTACAAAAGGAAGAAGTTTCGAAAAAAAAATAAGAGGTTCGGCTGAGGTTCGAACCCGCGACCTCCGACCCGACCCAAACCTTAAGCGAATCTGGCTGACCAAGTGCCCAAGTGGGCGATGCTGATTAGATAGGTAGCGAAATATATTTAAGTGGTAGATAGTTAACAGAATATTGGAGTTATAAAGGGAGAACTTAGGTTTTGGCCGTGACCTAAACCTAATTCCTTTCCTTCTCCTCTTCTGCGTGCGTCGTTCTGTGCTTGGGCGAAAATGAAGCCGAGCTAGGGTTTTCACCTCCGGCGGCTAGCGAGGGGTTAACTCCGGGAGTTCTTCATCAATACGAGGTCCTCTTGTCGAAGGGAAGCCGTGAGCACAAAGAGGATCCGGAAAACTTGAGCTAGCCGAAACCCTAGAGCCCTTCTTCTCGGTTGTGAGTCCAAGAAGCAAGGTAAGTTGCTACTCACCTGCGGTAAGGGTAGTTTCGTGTTTGATTTGGTGTTTCCTTTGTTTCTTTGAGTATGCCGTGAAGATGGATGATGTTTCGTTCTTTTTGTTGCTTCCGGAAGTTTTGCTCCAGTTTGTGCATTGCTTAAGGATTGATTCGAGCTACTTTTACTCCTTTTTCTTCTAGATTTCCTGGTCAGATTATCGTCGGAATTGGACTTAGAATATTGATGTCCTCTTTACAGTGACATTTCTTGTCGTGTTTCTGTCTTCCCAACAGATTAGGGATTTTAGGAGTTCGCAATGTTGTTCTTCATCATGTTGCCCTATAGATTTCCTGACAGATTTGGGATTCAGAGTTAGAAGTCAATGACATACCTCTTCATGTGGTTCCTGGATTTTAATGCTGTAATGCTTTCCCATTTGCTGTCAGAATTTTTGTCAGTTTTGGAAGATTTTGACTCGTCTTCGATGGTGTACTTGATTTACTCATGTTGGTTGAACTCCTCTGATGATCTGACCTCTCTTTTGCTCATAGTGATTCCAGGAATAGTTGGGTGCACTACAACAAAAAAGCTAATAGACAACGCTTTTAAAGCGTTGTCTTTGTGCCTGAAAAAGCGTTGTTAAAGGCACTGTTGTTAAAAGTCTACTCAACGACAACGCTTTTAAAGTATTGTCGTTTGTACCAAAGACAACGCTTTTGCAACGCTTTAAAAGCGTTGTCGTTTTATGCAAAGGCAACGTTTTGCAACGCTTTTAAAGCGTTGTTTTTGGTAGAAAAGACAACGCTTTTGCAACGCTTTAAAAGCGTAGTCATATTTTGCAAAGACAACACTATTACAACGCTTTAAAAGCGTTGTTGTTTTTTTACAAAGACAACACTTTTTGCAACGCTTTAAAAGCGTTGTCGTTTTAAAGAAAAAAAATTAAAAAAAATTATTTAAAAATCATTATTTTTATATTTACGAAATTATTATTTTTCTTTTATCATGTCTAGATTCGAATTTTACATATAATCAACTCAGTTAATGATTTCAAACTCATCAAAATAATAGAAATCTGATGTTGAAGTAATATTACTATTTAATTACATGAGAAGCTAGTAAATATCAAAATTAACACTAATTCTGTTTCAAAGTATATAGTGATATTCACATATAAAACAAAAGAGCACAAAAAATCTATTTTGAACAGCTACAATCTGTTTAGCCAACAATCTGTTTACTGAATACTGAAGTAGCCAACAATCTGTTTACTCAAAATAGTATAGTAGGTACTGAATCCAGACGCTTAGTGTACTGATCAATTACTGAATCCAGACGCTCCTTAGTGTATTGATCTCGACTGTCCTGTATCCACCTACAAAAGTAGCAATAATATGTTTCAAGTCCATACATGAGCATTACTGATGGCTCTCAAAAGAAACAAAACAATCATCATGACTTTCTACCTACCAAACACACGCAATATCTTAATGAAGATTTTCTGTAGCTATTTTGTGCAGTTAGTGTTTCCCATTTAATTATTCAAGTATAATATGGTTTCATGGAAATTCTATTCCATCAAAAGAATCCCCTCTAAGAGGTTCTGATTCTAATGAAAATCCCTCTCTTCCTAATGTTTCTGTTAGTCTAAATGCCCATAGAACCATCGAAGAAAATATGCAAAGCAACATTAGGAAACAATAGACACGTAAAGTACATAGAAAGAGTGCTAAAATAAACATGTAGATTGTTAAAAAGATAAAACAAAAATGCTACTATTCAGAATAAACTAATAAATGATATAATAAGAGAAACTATGTTCAGTAGAATAACAGTGCTAATAGATAACAAACAAATTTTGTGATTAGACAAGTTGAAATATCAGAGTTGAAGGGGTGAGGGATAGCACGAGATAAAAGAAACTCCAGTTAACATAGTAAAAAATGAATTACGATACATTGACATGACGAAGAGTCATGGAAACACATTAACAATCAGACAATTCCTTCCAAAACAACTAGTTAGGAATCAAACAATCAAGACAGTGAAAACAAGGTAATTTCAGCCTTTATGTTCTTGACATACTTTAAATCACCAAATAATATTACTCAGTACTCACGCAATCCTCAATTAATTTGAAGCTAAAATAAGAGAGATTTTGAGAAACATAAAGAAAATAATAATGTCGAACCGAGAGCCATCTAGTTACCAGTCACCAATAATGAAGGTTCAGACTATCAGGGAGACTTCTGTGACCAACCTAAAAGCGTTCACAATGATGCATTTACTCAGAAACAAAATGGACCACTAAGGCTGCATTTCCAAAAAATTTTAGATGTCAGTTGAAGTGCCTGCAAGTATTTACCAATGGGTCATATGGCTATTACTCTTTAGTGATAATGAGCATTGGACAACACAAGTCAGTACTGTCAGACATGCTAGTATGAGACCATATTTCAAAATATGCCACTAAAGCATCAGAGGTAAGGCAATTTTCATACTTTATGTTCAACACATCATTCAAACCATTACTAAAGTAATTATTTTCGCATCCATTTGCAGGTAACAAGAGAGTAACTAAGGTCTCACCAAACCAATTACAGATCAAGATGTCCAAAATAATACTGTCCCACCAGCACTCATTGAAATTTGGCAACATGTGGCGAAAAGTAAACTGCAATTGTTAGCTAATGAACTTAAATAATGTTTTTTTTAAGAAAAAACTTAAGTATTTTTTGCAAAAAAAGAAAAAAGAGGTAAAACAATGAAAATGAACCTCCATCAATTCGAAGCCAATCGACAACACCCACAGAAGGGGCTGGTTTCGTATCATTATTGCCTTACCCCACCATCCAAAAATATGAGCAAGAACAAACTCATCAAATAATGTATTATGCAATAAACTAACATAAATTAGTGATGACAAGATCTAAAAAGGTTTCGGTTCCTTGAAAGATCCAAGCAATATAAACTGAATGACAAAAGGTTGATGAATAAAGGAATCATACATAAACATTGATAAACCTGTTTTATGGATTCTCTGGGACATAAATACGGCAATCAGCTCCATATGATCTTTCAGGTAATTCTGGAATGCACAAACAAAGATTCTGTTAATTTCTTTATCTATGAATATGCTATTTTTTGGAGGAAACCATAAAGCACCTAAATCAAGTGTTTACCAACTCCCAGAGCAGGATGGAGATATTTCATAAACTGCCTAGCATCATCACGATTCTGGAAATGAGAAAAATAAACCAGAGGAACATTTGTCAAATTCACAGCAGAATTATTAGATGACTTTATTGATTATTTGAGGTCTAGATTCTACCAAAATCACAATAACAGATGAAGCAACAAAAACCTCAACAGCAAAAAGTTTGAAGAACGAATCTTCTATATGTGAATTTTCATGAGAAATTAAAGCTGATGAAGTATCCAGCATCACATACTATTCGAATTATTACACTTGGCTCAAATTTTATCCTATTTGAATCAATGGCAACAATTACTAAAGCACAATAAATAGGAAAATGGTTTCCAAAAACAACAAATGGAAAAGAATGAAACTGAATCAGATGCGTTTGATAATCATCCTAATTAAAAGATAGAAACACACAAACCTGGAAAAGCAAAAATGTTAGGGCAACAAGGTACACAACAGCCATTCCATGAACTAAGCGCCAAATTGCAGGATGTGGCCTTATAAGAACCCTAAATAAAATAGAGTTTCATGCTTACAGGTGCATAAATATTACGCGGATACCACACTTGCACATGAAAATTGTCATGGATACAGAGAAAACTAAAACCCAGAACTATGACCTAAATCCCAAATAAAATAATAAAATCACGAAAACTGGAAGCCTCCTCCAAATAAAATTTCGTGACGCGGCAATCCCTCGGACACAAAAAACCCAAAATCCAGCCAAAAAAGCTCGAAAAAGTGTTCCCTTTGACGAGGAACAACGCGAAGGGGAGTGGAGAAAAGCGAAGACGCGAGGAATTGGGCATAAAGCAAACTATACCGTTGCGCAAGCCTATGCTGGATTCCTCGGTGTTGATGCTGTAGAGGATGCCCTCGTATCTGATCTCGCTCTTGGAGGTCAAGCTTATGAGGCTCCCGATGTAGGAGTCCGCCGACGCCCCGGATCTGGAGGCCAGAGAGGAGTTTGCCGGAGAGAGTTGGATGGAGAAGGCGCGTGAGATGAAGAGTTGGGAGAAGGGTTCGGGTTTTCTACTCCTTACCTAGATCTAACGGTTTGTATTAATCAAGATTTAGATCCAACAGTTTGTATTAATCAAGATTTAGATGAGATTTTAAACATAGACGACACTTTTTATAAAACGTTGTTGTAGACTCTAAAAATCAGTCTAATAGACAACGTTTTTTACGAAGCGTTGTCTTTGACCCGTAAAAATCACTAATAGACAACGGTTTTTAGAAAAGCGATGTCTATTAATAAGAAAATAATGAAATAGACAACGTTTTTTACTAAAAGCGTTGTTAAAAAAAATAGACAACGCTTTTTATAAAAAGCGTTGTCGTTTAAGTGTTGTAGAATCCTAATTTTCTTGTAGTGGTGATTAGAGGTGGAATCGAAGGTGTCCTTGGTTTTAATTTAGTTGTGATCCTTTGGGCAAATCTAAAAGGTTATAACATGTATTCAAAGTGGTTCTGGTTCTAAGTGTTGGCTTTGGATTTTGATTACTTTCTTTTGGACAGACAGCAAGTTATTGTCTTGATTTGAGGTGTACTGGTTTTCTGTGAAGGTTAAATTATATTAGAGTTTGCTGTACATATTTGATTAAGCTAGTCAGCAGATTTGATTAAACTTATAGTGCAAAATTTTGATTAAGCTTGTAGGCAGAATTTTGATTAAGTTTGTAGGCAGATTTGATTAAGTTAGTAAGCATATTTGATTAAGCTTATAGTGCAGAATTTTGATTAAGCTTGTATGCAGAATTTTGATTAAGTTTGTAAGCAGATTTGATTAAGCTTGTACGAAGATTTGATTAAGCTTGTATGTAGAATTGATTAAGCTTGTATACAGATTTAGTTTTAGTGCAGTTTTAATAAGCATTTCAGTACAATTTTATTAAGTATTTTCATGCAATTCTGTTAAGCATTTCAGTGCAGTATTAATAAGCATTTTAGTGCAGTTTTGTATGAGACATCCTTTTAATAAAGGTATTAACAAGTATAAGAAAGATAAAGAAAAGAAAGAAAAAGGCCAAGGCCTTAAGTAGATCCCAAAGTCAAGACTTTAGGGATTTTGGCACACAAGGTGCTTGTTAAAATGTCAAGACATTTAAAGAAGAAGTAATTAAGATATTTTACTTTGAAGAGGCTAGTACCCGACTTCCAAGGTTGTCGTTAAACAAATCCAGGTGACCAATTCCAAGGTCTTGGCCCTGGTAAGACCAGGGTCTTTACCCTCGTAGGACTGGTGATTAGCTACCACAGTCTCTATTAGGGAGCGCGCTTTGGTACTACGCCTGGGCCCAAGAGAAGTTGATTATTATTTTGAAGTATTAAAGTATATGTTTTTGGAACAAATGAAACAAGTTTCACTTATGTTTAGAGTCAACAAGTTTAGTTTCTTTTAATTCGAAGCATGCAGTATTAGTTTCATTTGTTTCCTGATTAGTTTATTGAGCATGATTAGACTTGTCTTCCATCATGCAGTTTTATTCTTGTATATCATGAGTATGCAAATTTTAGTGCTTTACTACTAGATGAGCATGAATAGTTTTCTTCTTACAGATTCAGTTTTAGCATTTCTGTATTTATATGCACATTCGAGTTTTTGTGAGTTAGACAGTGCTTACTAAGCATTTTGCTTATAGTTTACATTTCCTCTTACTGCAGATAAAGGAAAGGAAAAGCTAAAGAAAAGGAAGGCGACAAGAAGGTGCAGAAGGATGTGTGATGCCAGGACTATGAGAGAGACTTGGGGCATTATGAAGTTTTCGTGTTTTAGTGGTTAAGAAACATTTGAGATTGTACCTTATATTCATGTCATTTGAGATTATTCTTGTTTTAGATCGCATGTTAAGATGAGTTCTGTTTAGTAAGTAGATACTTTTGTGTTTGCATTGAGATATAGTTTCATATGTTTATGCTATTATGAGTTATATTTGCATTGTATTGTATTTTAGTCCTGCCGAACAGCATATACTCTGTCGAAATTTTAAGTTTTCTGGAAAAATTTAAGTACAGTTTGTTACACTAGTTAAGTAAGAGTTTATAGTAGTTATGTAACAGACACCTTTAGAGAGTAGTGAGAAGGGTGGTCGTTACAGTTGGTATCAGAGCAGTTCCTATTCTCCAGCATCACACATCAGCACCAGCCTTGCCGTCTTCTAGTAAGAATGTATTTATACTTTCTTTTATGCTTTTCCTTTAGTGCTTGCAGTATTGAGAAATGTTTAGAAGTACCTGCTCATATGTGTTTAAAGTCAAGAATCATGCTTAAGTAAGATATATCTAGAAAGTATAGTGATGATTTCAAGTTTTCCCTCTGCATGACGAGATGTCAAGAAGAGGGCGTCCCCGTACCGCTCGTACTGAGGACCGAGCTCAGGAGAACGAAGAGCCCAGAACAACTGAGCCTAATCTTTCTAAAGTTGTTGCCCAACTCCAGAGACAAGTAGTAGAGCAGCAACAAGTGATTGCCAATCTGATGGCCAATCGGCAGTCATTCCCTCCCACTCCTCCAACCATAAATGTGGGGACTCCATTGGTGACTGAGGACCCACCAGTTACTCAGGAAGTCACCACAGCACCTCAAAGGCAAGAAGCATACCTGATACAGTGGCTGAAGCTGAAGCCAGAAAGTTTCTCAGGCACGACTGAGCCCTGGGATGCTCAGGCTTGGTTCAAGACACTGGAGAGCACTATGGAGCTTCTTGACTGGACAGAAGTCGAGAAGGTCAAGTGTGCTTCTTTCTGCTTATCTGGAGATGCCCGTATGTGGTGGGAGAGGGTGAAGAGCAAGAGAGCAGTCAATCAGAAGAGCTAGGCTGACTTTGAGACAGAGTTTTATGAAGAATTCTTCCGCCAGCGGATCACCAATAAGCACTATGAAGAGTTTATAGAATTCAGACAAGGTGACCTATCCGTGAAAGAAGCAGTTAAGAGATTCAACAGACTAGCTCGCCTCTGAGCTAGTAAGTACAGAGAAAGAACGAGTTAGACTGATGCTCCGAATGCTGAGGCCAGAAATAGCACTTAACGTGAGTAGTGGGACTCACCGACCACAGACTGGTGAAGAGCTGGTCAGCAGGGCGTTAGTCGCTGAGCATTATCTGAACAGCATCAAGGCACAACAAATGCAACACAAGCCAGTCAAGATAGAAGACAAGACAGTGGGGAATCAGAGACCCCAGTCAAGTGATCAGAATTGGAAGGGCAAGGGTAATAAAAGGAAGAACAAGAAAGACCCAAGCAGGAAGATGTTCGGGTAGTCTGTGAGTATCGAGAGATATTCCCAAAAGAGCTACCGGGACTACCTCCTAACAAAGAAGTGGAGTTTGATATTGAATTGGTTCCTGGTACTGGTCCAATTTCAAAAGCTCCTTACTGAATGTCTCCAACAGAGTTGAAAGAGCTACAAGAACAACTCCAGGAGCTGCTTGACAAAGGTTTCATTCGCCCTAGTCACTCACCATGGGGAGCTCCTGTGTTGTTTGTCAAGAAGAAGGATGGATCTATGCGGATGTGCATAGATTATAGGGCTCTGAATCAAGTGACAATCAAGAACAAGTACCCACTGCCCAGAATCGACGACTTATTTGATCAATTGAAAGGGGCAACAGTGTTCTCCAAGATAGCCTCTCCACTAACAGCCCTAACGAGGAAGGACAAGAAGTTTGAATGGTCAAACAAATGTGAGCAGAGTTTCTAAGAGCTAAAGAAGAGACTGACCAGTGCTCTCATCCTGATAGTTCCAGAAAGTGACAAGAGTTTTGACATCTACAGTGATGCTTCCAAGATGGGCCTAGGAGCTGTACTCATGCAAGAAGAAAAAGTTATAGCTTATGCTTCCAGACAACTCAAAGACTATGAGCAGAACTACCCCACTCATGATCTTGAGCTGGCAGCTGTGGTCTTTGCACTGAAACTCTTGCGACACTACTTGTATGGAGTCCAGTGCAGAATCTTCACAGACCATCAGAGTTTAAAGTATTTCTTCACCCAGAAAGACTTAAACATGAGACAGCGTAGGTGGCTGGAGTTGGTCAAAGACTATGACTATGAAATCCTCTACCACCCAGGCAAAGCTAACAAAGTGGCAAATGCACTAAGCAGAAAATCCAGTGCATCCCTGATGTCTTTGTCATCATTAGCCCTGCCACTGCAGAAGGAGTTGTCAGATTTTGGAATGGAAATTATTTATGGGCAACTCTCTGCATTGACCTTAGAGTTAACCCTGCTTGAGGATATACAGAGAAAGCAAAGTGAAGATACAGATATCCAAAAGATCAAGCAAGGGGTACAAAAAGGGGAAAATTTGGAGTTTTGAGTATCAGACAGTGGAATTCTTTATCAGGGGAACCGCCTTTGTGTCCCCAATGATGAAGAGTTAAGAAAGAAAATTTTAGAAGAAGCTCATAGTACACCTTACTCCATGTATCCTGGTTCCACCAAGATGTATCAGGATGTGAAACAGAGATTCTGGTGGTCTGGACTCAAAAGAGATGTTGCAAAATATGTCAGTACCTGCCTGACATGCCAGAGAGTCAAAGCAGAGCACCAGAGACCAGGAGGAATGTTACAACCTCTCCCAATACCAGAATGGAAGTGGGAAAATATATCCATGGAATTTATAATAGGTCTTCCAAGAACCACGAACGGATATGATGCAATATGGGTAATAGTGGACAGATTGACCAAGTCTGCCCATTTTCTAGCCATCAAGGTGTCCCATACTATAGAGCAGTTGGCACAACTGCATGTTAAGGAAGTGATCAGACTTCATGGAGTTCGAAAATCTATTGTGTCTGATAGAGATGGGTGCTTCACCTCTCATGTTTGGGAGTGTGTTCAGAACGCACTAGGCACCAAACTCAAGTTCAGCATAGCCTTCCATCCTCAGACTGATGGACAGACAGAGCGAGTAAATCAGATTTTAGAAGATATGCTCAGAGCTTGTGCCTTAGATTTCAAGGGAAGTTGGTGCAAGTATATGTGCTTAGCTGAGTTTGCCTACAACAATAGCTATTAGGCCACCATCAAGATGGCACCTTATGAGGCATTGTATGGTAGGAAGTGCAGATCACCCATTTGCTGGCAAGAAGCAGGTGAAAGAAAAGAAATGGAAGTAGAGCTGTGCATTCAGACTGAGATGATAAATGAGACCACTCAGGCTATCCAGAAGATCAGACAAAGAATTGAGACTGCCAAGAGTAGACAGAAAAGTTATGCTGACACACGCCGTAGGCCACTTGAGTTCCAACTAGGGGATTCAGTTTTTCTCAAAGTCGCTCCTATGAAGGGAGTGATGAGATTTGGCAAGGAGGGCAAGTTAAGTCCTCGCTACGTAGGACCTTACCTGATCATGGAAAGAATTGGGAAAGTAGCTTATAAGCTAGACTTACCACAGGACATATCAGCAATACATAATGTATTTCATGTCTCTATGCTAAAGAAGTGTCTCCACGACCCTAGCCAAGTGATTCAGCCTCAATCAGTGCAGATCCAAGAAGATCTTAGCTATGAGAGCAGACCTACACAGATAGTGGACAGAGCAGTCAAGAGACTAAGAAACAAAGAGGTGCCACTAGTGAAGGTCATCTGGCAGAACCAGAAGCATGAGGAAGTCACTTGGGAGCGTGACGACAGTATAAGACAGAAATATCCAGAATTATTCTAAGTTCGAGGATGAACTTTTTATAAGGTATGGAGGATTGTAACGACCCAAAATTTCCTTGTCTTAAGTTCTAAAAGTCCATAAAAATATTTAGAAATGCTTTAGAAATATTCTAGAGATTTTTAGAAATTTTTAAAGTAATTTTATGTAATTTTTTGAGGTTGTTTGGTAATTTTACAAAAGGAAGAAGTTTCGAAAAAAATAGGAGGTTCGGCCGAGGTTCGAACCCGCGACCTCCAACCCGACCCGAACCTTAAGCGAATCTGGCTGACCAAGTGCCCAAGCGGGCGATGCTGATCAGATAGGTAGTGAAATATATTTAAGTGGTAGATAGTTAACAGAATATTGGAGTTATAAAGGGAGAACTTAGGTTTTGGTCGTGACATAAACCTAATTCCTTTCCTTCTCCTCTTCTGCGTGCGTCGTTCTGTGCTTGGGCGAAAACGAAGCCGAGCTAGGGTTTTTGTAACACACACGAATTTTTATAAATACATGAGTATTAGTCTCATTAAGAGCATGGAAATAAATAAAAAGAATAAGAGAAAAAGAAGAGTAAGAAACAAAATAAAAATAAGAGGTAAGAGGTGGAGGCCAAGGATTGAACCTTGAACCTCCCACCAATAATGGAGAAAGATTAATGGCATGATCACCACTAGGATAGAGAGTAACATATGCATAGGAAGGAATAAAAATGTTAGTTAAAGGAGAGAAGAAAAAAATAAAGCAAATCGCAAGAGAAAACCAAATTGCTCACCTCTTCTCCCTCTTGGTTATGAGAAGGAACAAGAAGAAGGCAAGTTATCTTCCTCACCCTTCCCTCTCCTCATTTTCATGGGAATCAAGAGAGGAGTAATGGATGAATTAAGGGAAAGATTAATGAAGGCATAAATTCCTCTCATGATGAATAAATAGAAAAATGAGAAGTAAATCTCTCATTTTCCTCATTCTTCCTCCTCCTTCCTCCTTTTCTTTTCTTCACCGAGACTAGGAGATCCTCCCACTCTTTGATCCGAGCACTAAGTCAAGTTCTCCAAGGAAGCTAATTTCCAAGAAGAAATCTTCAAGTTCTAGCCCTCCCAAGCAAAGGAAATCAAAGGAGGCACAAGAAGAAGAACCTTCTTCCTTCCTTAACAACTAGAACACTTTCCTCCTTAAGAAAAACCACAAGCGAAAGGATGTAAGTTCCCCTCACCTGTGGTACAATAGCTATGTGATTGTTATGTAAAAATATTGCTTAAAAACCTATGGTTGTTGTTGGAACCCTAAGGTTGTTTTGGTGTGATCAACAAGTTAAGTTAGGTCCTGCGTTGTTTCTAACCTTGTGTCTAAGTGTGCAGGAGCTTAGGAGCACAGGTACTCGAGCGGAAGACGCAGCTAGCGAGAAGGACGGCACGCGGTGCATCCGAGGGACGAGGTGCTGCGGAAGAGTACACCGGCAGATGAGAAGGAAGTTCGCGCGGTGGTTCCGAGGTACGAAAGCCGGAGCGGAAGATTGGTCGGGGAGCAAGAGACGCAGCTAGCGCGAAGGTCGGCACGTGGTGCGACCGAGGGACGAAGTCTGCGGATGAGTACGCTGGTGGACGAGAAGGGACACGCGGCAATTCTGAGGAACGAGAAGCCGAAGGGAAGCACGCACGAGAAGACCGGAAGATGGGTTCGGGTGAGCCCTATTCCGGATGTCAGAGATCACCCAAGCAAGCGGAGCCGGAGGAGAAAGACCTAGACCAGAGGCGAGCTGAACCGGAGAAGAGAGCACGGACCAAAGTCAACTGGGTTGACTTTTGGCTCCGGGGCGCTCGGAACTGTCCGGGGCGCCCGGAGCTGTCCGGGGCACCCGGAACTATCCGGGGCGCCCGGAACTGACTTTTTCACAGGATCGAGCTTTGACTCGATCCAATCGTTGGGGGATAAATTTTATCCCCCCCAGGGCGCCCGGAACCCTTCCAGGCGCCCCGACCAAGGCTATATATATAGCCTAGGTCCAGAAGCTTTTCAACAATCACGATCATTCTATTTCCAAACACTTGTATGCTTTAGTTGTAGTTAAGCTTCTGTTTTCTGTGCCTAAACACTGTAAGAGGCTTCTCCTCCTGAAGGAGTTTTTGAGCTTAATCTTCCTTGGATTAACAACCACATCGGTTGTAACCAAGTAAACATCTGGTGCCTCGTTTTTTCTTTTATGCTTTTATTTATCTGCTTAATTCATTTTACAAGTGTTAGCTTAATCGTTCGAGGAAGGGTTATTTGTTTTTAATTGATAGGTTATTTACCAACCCTTATAGCCGGCCCAACGGTCCTATAAGTGGTATCAGAGCCGAGACGCCTCAGAAGGACTAATCGCCGTCTGAAGCAACAATGGTCAGAGCTAGCGACTACCCACCAGCATTCGAGGGGGAGCTTTCTTCATGGAAGCAACAAATGAAGGTATTTCTTAACTCTAATATTGGTATTTCTCTAATAATGAAAATAGGTTATGAAGCACCGAAAGACACGAACGGAGAAAAAATCGGCATACGCCTCTGGAACGAGAAGCAACGTGAAGAGTCCATGGCGAATGCTCGGGCAGAGTTTCACATTCTAAGCGCAATACCAACTAAAGATTTCGACAGAGTCGGAGAGTACAAAAGCGCGAAAGAACTTTGGGAAAAGTTCTTAATGCTCTATGAAGAACCGGTTGAAGTCGTCTCCTCAATAGACATCGAGCCGTCATCAGAAGAATCCAAGACGGAAGAAATTACCAAGACAGCCCCAACAGCCGAAGTACATCCCGAGATCGATGAAGGGGGAGAATCTTCAGAAGAAATTAATACAACAGGGGGAGAACCTACGGCCAAAAAGGTAAGTCAGGTATGGTCTCCATCTTCTAATCAATTGGTTAAACCAGTCGAAAAGCTACCTAAAGATTTTTTCGAATTAGAAATTGATTCATCAAAAGAGATTTTTGGTTCAGAAAAACTTTTGTATAACAAATCTTGCAAACTAGATTCTTGCGAATTAAGTACTTTATCAAAAGATTTATTTACAAATATGTTATGGAAACAATTTTTCGGATTAAGAAATCGACTGTAAAAAGATTTTTGAAAGTTAGAATTTTTGTCGTCAAATTCTTGCAAATCACAAAATAGTCTTTCGAACGAATTTTGCACCTTTCCGAAAGAACTTCTTATATTGTCAAAATATTTTATCAAGTTAAAATTTATGCTATTCAAATATTTTTGTGAAGTAAAAATTCAAAAAATAGAAATTAACATGATACAAATTTTTACATGTTTAATACTTGCGGTTTTAAATCTGAAAAAGATTGATTTAAGAAATTATGACAAGTTAAAATGGAAATTTAAAACTTTCTGATAAATAGAATTAAGAACTAAATAAATAAATGCATAGAAATTTTTTTAATGTTTAAATTTTCTTGCATAAAAGTCTTTTTTGGGCTTAGAAAGTTTTTTTTTAACTTAGAAACTTTTCAAAAAGCTGTTGTTGACTTAGAAATATTTTAACAGATAACTTTTCAAAATTTCCTAAGTCTTTAAACCATTAGAATTTTAAACCCCATTTTATTGTGATCAAAGGGGGAGAAGGAAAGTATAAGTCTAGGGGGAGGTATAAATTGAAAATTAAAATTTTCCGAAATTTAATTTTTTCTATCTTGTTGCACATTATTGCAATAAATTATTTAATTTCATATCTATTTTTGACCCTAGCTTAACTTGGGTTGATCACACCAAAAAGGGGGAGATTGTTGGATCCCCAAGGTTGTTTTGGTGTGATCAACAAGTTAAGTTAGGTCCTGCGTTGTTTCTAACCTTGTGTCTAAGTGTGCAGGAGCTTAGGAGCACAGGTACTCGAGCGGAAGACGCAGCTAGCGAGAAGGACGGCACGCGGTGTGTCTGAGGGACGAGGTGCTACGGAAGAGTACACCGGCGGACGAGAAGGAAGTGCGCGCTGTGGTTCCGAGGTACGAAAGCCGGAGCAGAAGATTGCTCGGGGAGCAAGAGACGCAGCTAGCGCGAAAGTCGGCACGGGGTATGATCGAGGGACGAAGTCTGAGGATGAGTACGCTGGTGGACGAGAAGGGACACGCGCCAATTCTGAGGAACGAGAAGCCGGAGGGATGCACGCTCGAGAAGACCGGAAGATGGGTTCGGGTGAGCCCTATTCCGGATGTCAGAGATCACCCAAGCAAGCTGAGTCGGAGCAGAAAGACCCAGACCAGAGGCGAGCTGAACCGGAGAAGAGAGCACGGACCAAAAGTCAACTGGGTTGACTTTTGGCTCCGAGGCGCCCGGAACTGTCCGGGGCGCCCGGAGCTGTCCGGGGTGCCCGGAACTATCCGGGGCGCCCGGAGCTGTCCGGGGTGCCCGGAACTATCCGGGGCGCCCAGAAGTGACTTTTTCACAGAATCGAGCTTTGACTCGATCCAACCGTTGGGGGATAAATTTTTTCCCCCCCAGGGCGCCCGGAACCCTTCCAGGCGCCCCGACCAAGGCTATAAATATAGCCTTGGTCGAGAAGCTTTTCAACAATCACGATCATTCTATTTCCAAACACTTGTATGCTTTAGTTGTAGTTAAGCTTCTGTTTTCTGTGCCTAAACGCTGTAAGAGGCTTCTCCGCCTGAAGGAGTTTTTGAGCTTAATCTTCCTTGGATTAACAACCACATCGGTTGTAACCAAGTAAACATCTGGTGCCTCATTTTTTCTTTTATGCTTTTATTTATCTGCTTAATTCATTTTACAAGTGTTAGCTTAATCATTCGAGGAAGGGTTGTTTGTTTTTAATTGATAGGTTATTTACCAACCCTTATAGCCGGCCCAACGGTCCTACAGTTGTTTCATGAAGGTTTCGGCCAAACAAAAAAAAAAAGAAAGAGTTTAAAGAACCTTGAAAACCAACTAAGATATGCTCATGGTGTTGCTTATGTTATGTACCTTATGGTAGGAGGGTTAAACTAATATTTTCATGCTAGAATGTTTGGTTAGAACATAAATTTATGAACTTACATTTTCGGCATAGAAGGAACAAAAGAACTAGAAGAGCTCTAAACCTAAACCAAGCATGTTCCCTTGTTCTTATGATGTGTACCTCATGATAAATGGTGTTGTTAATGTTTTTCCCCCTTGTATGTCAATTTAAACTTGATTCCATATTCATGTACATTCGTCCATGATAGAGTTGAGGGCCTAGAAGGGCTTTAACCTAAAAATTTAAGCATGCTATGATTCTCATAAGACAAGATATGAAGCTAATATGACATGCCATGATCTTAGGTTAAGTTGAACAATATTTCTTATGTATATGATGATTCGGCCATTTTAAGACTTGAACCCTAGGAAAGTTTAAATCAAGTCTAAGATACTTATGATCTACTTGATGAAGAGATATGAAATAAATTAATGTTCACATGTTGTTTGAAACTTGAATCCTTGTTCTTTAGCATTCGGCCACAATTGTTTTTAAGACCTAGGATGCTTAAAGTTCTAAACTAAGTGGTCCATGTTATTCTTTGAAATGAATGCTAGGAAAGTTCTTATGGTCTTCATGCTAATATGCCACTAGAAACTTAATTCCCATGCTTACAAGATTCGGCCACATTAGGTTAAAAGGCTTGAGAAGCTTGAAACTTAGACTAAAAGTACTTATGGTGATTCTCATGATATGTATTGATATATTAGTATGAAGATCAACCTTTTCATGTTGCTTGTAACCTAGAAACATGTTGCTAGGGTTTCGGCCATGTTAGGGTTAAAGGCTTAGAGAACTTAGAACCTAAATCAAATATGCTCAAGTGGTTTCTTATGGAATATGATATGAAAATTGTTAGGGTTGCTCATGCTTGTATGTTGTTAATAACCCAAAAGGAGGCTTAATGAGTTTCGGCCAGGTTATGAAAAGGGACCTAGAAAGCTTGGAACCTATACCTAACATGCTTAAGATGCCTCTTATGTCATAAGAAATGATAGATGTTTAGGGTTCACATGTTCTTTTGTTGCTTGATAACCTAAACCATCTCTACATGTTTCGACCACCACTTGTTACTAGGGTTAGAGACCTAATTGTGTTCTTCCATGAACTTCACATGCAATGCTTTATGATATGTGGAGAGTATGACATGCTGTGATGTTCATTTATATATGTTAGGTCCTATTCATGACATGCTGTGTGCTTGATTTCATGATATGTTATGTGCTCATTCTCATGACATGCTGTGTGCTAAATTTCATAATATGCTATGTGCTTATTTTATGATATGCTGTGTACTTGATTTCATGATATGCTATGTGCTTATTTTCTTGATATGCTGTGTGCTCAATCTCATGATATGCTATGTGCTCAAATTCATGATATGCTATGTGCCTAAACTCATGATATGCTATGTGCTCAAATTCATGATATGTTGTGTGCTTAAACTCATGATAGGTTGTATGCTTAATTATGCATGTGTTCATGATATGCTGTGTGCTCAAATATACATGCTTTAAGCTAAGCCTAAAAGAGTTGCTTCCCTATAAGTGGGATCAAGAGCACTCTTCATGACATGAATATGACATGAGTGATATGGACTATGTAAATATGACATGCTATTTTACTTTTAAGGCTTGTACCAAGGGTGGGCTCCATAAGCACCCCGGGGTCGATGGACTAAGAAACGGGCCTAGTATATGCCTTGTAGGGTTCAAGACTTGCTACCTTGGACCTACTAGGATGCGCGCATTTATGTACGTGGTACAAGCCGCGATCCCCTCTTATGTTGAGATTATGTTTAAGTATCTATACTATACGTTTTAACAAGACATGATGCATGTTTTAAAAGTTCACCTTGCATATACTTTTTGAATATGCCATGATGAGTATGATGATCATATTATGATATGCCATGCTACCTTGTGTTTATGCCATGATTATGCCATGATATCTATGATTGTGCTCATGATACGTATGATGATTATGTATGATATGCTATGATACTTTATGCTTTGATATATGCTTTGTGATTGTTGACATGCTATACAGATTTTGTGAGTAGGAAAGGAAACTTACTGAGCCATGAGTGCTCACAGCTTACTTTCTTGTACCACAGATAAGGGAAAAGGTTGGATGAACTAGGGGAGCAGCAGGAGGGGCTAGCAGGATGTCTGTGGTAGTGACTGGTTAAAGAAGAAAAGACCTGCTTTCATTAAATATGAATTGTGCTTAGTTGATATTTTTTTTATGATTGTAACTCCATGACATTTTATCATGTTAACTCCTATATGTCTTGAAATAATGTAAAGTATGACATATGGATTCTATGTTTCAAAAATTTACAAGTAAGACTTCCGCTGTAATAAGTTAATAAGTTGTTAAGTAGGGTAAAGTAACCCCCGTGGCCTTAGCAGGAGGGGCGGGGCGTTACAGTTTTCACCTCCGGCGGCCGGCGAGGGGTTAACTCCGGGAGTTCTTCATCAATACGAGGTCCTCTTGTTGAAGGAAAGCCGTGAGCACGAAGAGGAGCCTGAAAACTAGAGCTAACCGAAACCCTAGAGCCCTTCTTCTCGGTTGTGAGTCCAAGAAGCAAGGTAAGTTGCTACTAACCTGCGGTAAGGGTAGTTTCGAGTTTGATTTGGTGTTTCCTTTGTTTCTTTGAGTATGCCGTGAAGATGGATGATGTTTCGTTCTTTTTGTTGCTTCCGGAAGTTTTGCTCCAGTTTGTGCATTGCTTAAGGATTGATTCGAGCTACTTTTACTCCTTTTTCTTCTAGATTTCTGTTACGCTCCGCAAGTGTACGGAAATGTCGCAAGTAATATAAAAGATTATCGTATCCACAGGGACTGGAATAAGCACTAGAAATGTCTCAATGCGAATTAGCTAAACAACTATCCAATCGTTTCAAAAGCAAAGTAAAGGTAAACAAATCTAATATTAGAGATCAACAAACAAGAGTTTAGTGTTTTGGTTATGATAAAGGGAGATTCTAGGAGTTTCGGTTTCTTTGTAAGATTTCTTGAATGTAAATGGTTCACCAATTCTTATTCCTCAATTTCCAAACATGTAGAAAGTTGCCGGTTCCCTCTTGCAATAGACAACCGGCTAAGGACTTTGAAATGTATCTAAATAGGATTAATTAGACATGAACCTACGTTGTCCTTACACAGAAGCGCACCTATTACTATACCTTCCTCGGATATCAACATAGAAGCCCACAACTTATTAATCTATAAAGATACAAGAAGCTAATCATAGAATCCATCCTACTCTCTTGAATATTCCTATTTCCTCTTCAAGATTATCTCTCAAACGTCCTTACACGGGCTTGCACCTGTCACGTGGATCCCTCGGATGATCGAGTGAGAGTTTATCCTTACCAAGTCCATAAGAAATCCAAACAATCAATCAAGAATGAGAATTAAGCACAAACCACCATCAATTATTCAAGATCTAATTGATACAAGCAAGATAATGTCATTGAAGCAAGAAAATGGCAAATCCATAAGAGATTACATCAATCCATCATACAAATACTCCCTTAATCCTAGAATACAAGATCTACTCAATGAATCGAGGAAGAAAACCCGAAAGAATAGAGATTACAAGCATTCCTTGAATCCCCAATCCAAGAAAACAAGAAGAGGGGAAAAGAGAAAACTTATCTACAAAGAAGCTTCGTCTTCGGATCCAATCCACGCTCCGGAGTCGAAATCGTCGAGATCTCCCTTAGAATTGCCCAGAAATCCTCCCAAGAATGGGAGGAAACCACCAAATCTTGCTTTCTCCCAAAGGGGGAGAGATCCCCTTTCAATTCATGAAGAAGGGTTTAAATAGAGGAGGGAATCGGCCCGTGACACGGCCGTGTGAGATTCACACGGCCATGTCCAGTTCCCTCTCTGCCAAACCTGCATGACCGTGTGACTCCACACGGCCAGAACCCTTCTGCTCTCTGGAAATGATACACGGTCGTGTGGTGCACACGGCCACAGCCTGCTTGGTCTCTGGAAGTCTCACACGGCCGTGTAGATCCACACGGCCATGCAAGGCTTCTGCTCTGGTTGGCTTCAAATCTTGACACGGTCGTGCGAGGTTCACACGGCCATGTCATCTTCCTCTTCTGTTGGTGCCAAACTCCAAACGGCCCGAGCTCCATCCCAGTGCATGGCCGTGTGAGGTACACGGCCCGGTGCTTTCTCCCTTCGTTTCCTCCAATGCATGCCCAAAGATGTAGATTCTTCACCAAATCGACTCCTGTGTACAGAAAATGCACAAAAAGCAGATCTCTGAATCAAAAGAGTAAATATGCTAAAGGGAAAGCTGGAAGTATAAAAATGCATAGATCAAGCATGCTCAAAGTATGTAAATGTGCGTAAAAACATGCATAAAAGAGTATATAATCTACGCACATCAATTTCCTGGGTAGATTATCATCGGAATTGGACTTAGAATATTGATGTCCACTTTACAGTGACGTTTCTTGTCGTGTTTCTGTCTCCCCAACGGATTAGGGATTTTAGGAGTTCACAATGTTGTTCTTCATCATGTTGCCCTATAGATTTCCTAACAGATTTGGGATTCGGAATTAGAAGTCAATGACATACCTCTTCAAGTGGTTCCTGGATTTTAATGTTGTATTGATTTCCTGTTTGCTGTAAGAATTTTTATCAGTTTTGGAAGATTTTGACTCATCTTCGATGGTGTACTTGATTTACTCACGTTGGTTGAACTCCTCTGATGATCTGACGTCATTTTTGCTCATGAGTGATTCCAGGAATAATTGGGTGATTAGAGGTGGAATCGAAGGTGTCCTTGGTTTTAATTTCGTTGTGATCCTGTGGGAAAATCTAAAAGGTTATAACATGTATTCAAAGTGGTTCTGGTTCTAAGTGTTGGCTTTGGATTTTGATTACTTTCTTTTGGACAGACAGCAAGTTATTGTCTTGATTTGAGGTGTACTGGTTTTCTGTGAAGTTTAAATTATATTAGAGTTTGCTGTACAGATTTGATTAAGCTAGTAAGCAGATTTGATTAAACTTATAGTGCAGAATTTTGATTAAGCTTGTATGCAGAATTTTGATTAAGTTTGTAGGCAGATATGATTAAGTTTGTAAGCAGATTTGATTAAGCTTATAGTGCAAAATTTTGATTAAGCTTGTATGCAGAATTTTGATTAAGTTTGTAGGCAGATTTGATTAAGCTTGTATGCATATTTGATTAAGCTTGTATGTAGAATTGATTAAGCTTGTATGTAGATTTAGTTTTAGTGCAGTTTTAATAAGCATTTCAGTACAGTTTTATTAAGTATTTCTATGCAATTCTGTTAAGTATTTCAGTGCAGTGTTAATAAGAATTTTAGTGCAATTTTGTATGAGACATCCTTTTAATAGAGGTATTAACAAGTATAAGAAAGATAAAGAAAAGAAAGAAAAAGGCCAAGGCCTTAAGTAGATCCCAAAGTCAAGACTTTAGGGATTTTGGCACACAAGGTGCTTGTTAAAATGTCAAGACATTTAAAGAAGAAGTAATTAAGATATTTTACTTTGAAGAGGCTAGTACCCAACTTCCAAGGTTGTCGTTAAACAAATCCAGGTGACCAATTCCAAGGTCTTGGCCCTGGTAAGACCAAGGTCTTTACCCTCGTAGGACTGGTGATTAGCTACCACAATCTCTATTAGGGAGCACGCTTTGGTACTACGCCTGGGCCCATGAGAAGTTGATTATTATTTTGAAGTATTAAAGTATAAGTTTTTGGAACAAATGAAACAAGCTTCACTTATGTTTAGAGTCAGCAAGTTTAGTTTCTTTTAATTCGAAGCATGCAGTATTAGTTTCATTTGTTTCATGATTAGTTTATTGAGCATGATTAGCCTTGTCTTCTAGCATGCAGTTTTATTCTTGTATATCATGAGTATGCAAATTTTAGTGCTTTGCTACTAGATGAGCATGAATAGTTTTCTTCTTTCAGATTCAGTTTTAGCATTTCTGTATTTATATGCACATTCGAGTTTTTGTGAGTTAGACAGCGCTTACTAAGCATTTTGCTTATAGTTTGCATTTCCTCTTACTGCAGATAAAGGAAAGGAAAAGTTATAGAAAAGGAAGGCGGCAAGGAGGTTGTAACGCCCGCCCTCCCTGCTACTAAAGGGACGGGGTTACTTACTTACTTAACTATTCCAGGACACACATGCATATTTAAAATTTCTTTCTAAAGTAAAGCAGCGGAAATATCATGAAGTTATACTGGACATTAACATAATACACTTGGTTCATGTCAATCATAACAAAATAACATAAGCAGGTCTTTATTTGTCTTAGCCGAGCCACTGCCACACACATCTCCTTGCCTCTCCTGCAGCTCCCTTAGGTCATCCATTCCTTGCCTTTATCTGTGGTACAAGGAAAGTAAGCTATGAGCACACAGGCTCAGTAAGATCCTTTCCTACTCACAAAAACCGTATTTCATAGCATAGTCATATAAGCATATAACAATGGAGACATAATCATCTAACATTATATCATGTGAACATAGCCTCCTATCATATCATATCATTAAGAAACATCATACTATAACATATCATAAATAAAGGCATCATGTAATGTGAATCATAAAAGCATAACATATCATCAGGTCATATGAATCATAAACAAAACATCTCATAACATCATGTCCTATAAGTCATAAGAGCATAACATAACGTCATGTCATATAATTCATAAAAACATATCATATCATGAATGGGTGCATCATGCAGAATGTCATTTTTAAAACATATGCCATGTCAGGTGCAAGATGTCTTTAAACATATCTTTTAATACTTAAACATAATATCATCATCATGAGGGCCCGGCTTGTACCACATACATACATAAATGCGCGCAATCCCTAGGACAGGGTAGCTAGCCCCGAACCTACTAGAGATCTAGACCCGTTCATACTCCGTCGGCCTAGGGGCGTACTAAGGTGCTCATCCCTTTTTACTAGACCCGTTCATAGTCCGTCGGCCTAGGGGCGCTTATGGAGCCCACCCTTGGTACAAGCCATACAAAGTAAAATACATGTCGTGCATATCATATCATCATAACTGTCATATCTTATCATCATAAATGTCATGCTCTTGTCTTATCATGAAGAGTGCTCTTAATCCCAACTTAAGGGAAGCAACTCTTAGCCATTTTCTTATCATATCATAAGGCATGCATACTTGGGCACATAGCCATCATAAAAAATCATTTTCATGCCTGGTTCATAAGCTTACATAAATGAGCATGCAACATATTTGAAATCATACATACTTGGGCACATAGTCATCATAAGAATCATTTCATGCATGGTTCATAAGCATAGATAAATGAGCATGCAACATATTTGAAATCATACATACTTGGGCACATAGCCATCATAAGAATCATTCCATGCATGGTTCATAAGCATACATAAATGAGCATATTACTTGTCTTACCCTAAAGCATGCATACTTAAGCATAAAATACATCATAAAGGTCGTCATCATGCATGGTTCATAAGCATACTTAAATGAGCATATAATGTATCATAGGGAAACATAATCATACATGGAAAACATCCACTAGCATCTCCTAATTCATATCATAGTATGTGAGACACCTAGCAAAATCATAATTGGGTCTCTAACCCTAATTCCATATAGTGGCCGAAAGTTATCATGCTTAGTTCTAGGTTACAACAACATATAAGCTTGTGAACCTTAAATCAACTTCATATCATAAACTATAAAGAATATCATGAGCATAGGTAGTTTTGGTTCTAAGCTTCCTAGGCCTTTTAACTTAGTTGTGGCCGAACCTTTAAGAGCATGAAACTAAGTTCTATACAAGCATAAGAATACCAAGCTAACTCCATATCATATCATAAGGGATCCATGAGCTTGCTAGGTTTAAATTTAAACTTTCTTGAACCCTAGAATATAGTCATGGCCGAAAGTTCATGAAAGGGAAAAGTAAGCTCTAACCAACATACAAGCATAAATATTGAGTTACATTCATATCATATCATGAGAAGATTCATGTGCATGCTAGGCTTTAAATTTAACTTCCTTGAACCCTAGAATGTATCCATGGCCGAACCCTTACAATGAAGGAAATAAATTCCTTTTAAGCAACATACAACATAAATATCTAGCCAAGTTCATATCATATCATAAGGGAGTCTATAAGCATGTTAGATTGGGTTTTAAGCTTCTTGAAGCCCTAAAATCTATCATGGCCGAGACTTCAAGAAAAAAAGAAATAAACTTCTAAGCAACATACAAACATGAATACTTAGTCAAGTTCATATCATATCATAAAGGAGTCTAGGAACATGTTAAATTAGGTTTTTAAGCTTCTTGAAACCCTAAATCTATCATGGCCGAAACTTTCAAGGAAAGGAAAATAAATTTCCAAGCAACATACAAACATGAATACTTAGCCAAGTTCTTATCATATCATAAGGAAATCTATAAGCATGTTAGATTAGGTTTTAAGCTTCTTGAAACCCTAAATCTATCATGGCTGAACCCTTACAATGAAGGAAATAAAATTTCCAAGCAACATACAAACATGAATACCTAGCCAAGTTCTTATCATACCATAAGGGAGTCTATAAGCATGTTAGATTGGGTTTTAAGCTTCTTGAAGCCCTAAAATCTATCATGGCCGAAACTTCAAGGAAAGGAAAATAAATTTCCAAGCAACATACTAACATGAATACCTAGCCAAGTTCTTATCATATCATAAGGGAATCTATAATAAGCATGTTAGATTAGGTTTTAAGCTTCTTGAAACCCTAAATATCTATCATGGCCGAAACTTCAAGGAAAGGAAAATAAATTTCCAAGCAACATACAAACATGAATACCTAGCCAAGTTCTTATCATATCATAAGGGAGTCTATAAGCATGTTACATTAGGTTTGAAGCTTCTTGAAGCCCTAGCATATTCATGGCCGAAACATATAAAGAAGGTGATCAAGCTCTAAACAACATCCAACATAAATCTCTAACTAAGTCCATATCATAACATAATGAGATCCATGAGCATGCTAAATTAGGTTTGGAATTCAAGAAGGGATCCTAGGTTTCTTTTCTTTTTCCTTAAGCATTCTAACCTTATGAAAATTTCGTAAACAACTTGTACCACAGGTGAGGGGATGCTTACCTCCTTGTGTTTGATTTACTAGGAGAAGAACCCTTGCTTGTGGAGCCTTCCTAGAGAGGAAACCCTCTTGCTTGGTTCGGCAATGGTGTGGAGGAGGGAGAGGTTTCGGTGGAGAGGAGGAGAAAAATGAAATTCTCTCTTTCCTTTCTCCTTTTATTCCAAAGGAGAGGAAGAAGACAACATGGATTTTGCCTTCCCTTTCCTTTTTCTCATCCATAATGAAGGGAGAAAGCAAAACTCCTCTTTTCATTAGAGAGGAAGAAGGCAACTCCAACTTCTCTTACCAAGTGAAGGGAGACTTTCCTTACTCTTAATTATTATACCTCTTCCTTTTATAACAATTCTTTCTCTTGGTCTAATGGTTATCGTATGCATGTATCTAGTAAAAGGTCCAAGGTTCAAACCTTGGTCATCTCTTTTTGGTTCCATTTTATTTATTTTTTTTTTTTTTGCAAATTCCCACATAAGGCCTACTTCCTAACCATGGCAAAATATATGAACTTGCTAGGAACCCCGCGGGTGTTACAGAGGTGCAGAAGGATGTGTGATGTCAGGAATATAGGAGAGACTTGGGGCATTATTAAGTTTCCGTGTTTTAGTGGTTAAGAAACATTTGAGATTGTACCTTATATTCATGTCATTTGAGATTATTCTTGTTTTAGATCGCATGTTAAGATGAGTTCTGTTTAGTAAGTAGATACTTTTGTGTTTGCATTGAGATATAGTTTCATATGTTTCTGCTATTATGAGTTATATGTGCATTGTATTGTATTTTAGTCCTGCCGAATAGCATATACTCTGCCGAAATTTTAAGTTTTCTGGAAAAATTTAAGTACAGTTTGTTACACTAGTTAAGTAAGAGTTTATAGTAGTTATGTAACGGACACTTTTAGAGAGTAGTGAGAAGGGTGGTCGTTACAGATCTTAACTTAATTAATGAAATCCACAATATAATGCATAACATAAGAGTAATTGTGATTGGATTACAATTAGTGAGTATCTCTACATATGTAATTATGTACATATTGGAATATTTTCTCATTGATGAATTGATGAGATTGGACATCATTAATTATGTGAGACTAGCATATGTTATGTTCTTTGGTTTATCCAAGCAGTCGGTCATAACAGGCTAGAAACATTGGGATGTTGAGAGTTAACATATCGATACTGGTTAAGGGTAATTAGTTCATTAGATGTGACCTGCTATGAGACTTCATTGGTTCTATACTTGTCTATGAAAATCTCATTACAGCTTGAGTGCATGTTTTCTTGGACTCGAGGTATTCAAGTCATCTTGATTATAGAGACTTATACTTTGGCATCTTAAGCATGCATCTCCTTAATGGTGTGACCCTGGGATAATTGAGTATAAGTCAAAGTACCCGAAGATAATTGAATAACCCATAGAGAATTCACCACTCCTTTGATAAAGAGGCGTATATCCTATGGCATATTATTAGAATTATTATTCGTAAATCATTGGACAAAGCATTACACATCAAGAGAATGGTCTTTTTGGACACGTGTTTGAGTAATTTGAATTCACAGAACAAGAAGCTACTGATTGGGCTACGTGTGACGTAGTCAGCCTAGTGGGGACTAACACATAGACGATGCCATAAACAAATAGGAATAAGATGAGTGAAAGGAACATGCACACTAATTTTATAGTTGTTGAAGGTTCAAAATTGTTCTAGAATCAACTATGATTTTTTAATTAATTGAAAATATATAATGTATTACTAGGTGTCACTCATAATTAATAATTAATTATGAAAGACCAACATAAACTGAAAACATATTAAGTCACGCATACTACAAGTATATCCAAAAGGCTTAAAACAAGTTTGAGAATTAGATTTTCATATTGAGAGAGACTAAGTCTGTTAGGACCAAAGATGAATAAATATGGAAGGTGTTTGGGGCAACAGAAGTGATGGTGGTCAAGCCTATTGTAGGCAAGGTTAGATTAGGAAATTATTTCCTAATTTGTTAGGAAATTTAATTTTCGATATATTTTCTAATTGGTTAGGAAATTCTAATTCTAAAAAAAATTCTAATTTGCTAGAAAATATAATTTTAAAAACTTATTTCCTAATTTGTTAGAAAGTATAATCTTGGAATTTATTCCTAATTTATTAAGAAATCCAATCTTGAAAATTTTACTTCCTAATTTATTGAGAAATCTAATATTTGAATTAATTTCTTAATTTGTTAATAAATCTAATTTTAAAAATTATTTTCTAATTTAATTAGGAACTTCCAAGTTTAGAAATTGTTTCCTAATAAAATATTGAATTAGAATTGGAAATTATTTCATAATCAAATTAAGGGATCTTGGTTGATGGAAATCAAATATTTTATAATATTTGATTTCCTAATTAATTTATAAATTATGTCATGATTAATGCCATAATTTATACCTTAATGTTGTCATGATTATATCACATTATACCATGTAAATAGGTTACAAATTTTTGTAGCTTATAGATATTTGTAGCTTACATATTTTTGTAGCTTATATATTTTTATGTACCTTTTGCATGCAATTGATGAGACCTAAATTAAAGCTTATAGAATTTTGTAAATAGTTTATAGATTTTTGTATAAATCCCCTATAAAAATTTTAAAGCATACAGTTTCCATTATTGTGGTAAGAATTAAAGTTTAATTTCATATTTGAATTGTTGGACTCTCTCCAGGTCTATTTGAAATTAGATATATTCAAATCATTGAGATATGATCTCATGATTAATGAGTTGACTTTAACTTGAAGCATTGATTTCTTGGACCTTCTCCAAAGTTAATGTTATATTTGAGAGATGTCCTAAAACAATTATGGAATGTATTATTTATTTGATAAATAGATATTTACTATTTGAGTGTACATTCTTTACATATATGATTAGATCTTAAACTCATTTACTGAATGTCCGCAATATGATTTATAGCATAAGAGAACTTGTTATTGGGCCACAACTAGTGAGCATTTCTACATGTGTAATTATGAATATATTCAAATAATCCCTAGTCGATGAATTGATGAGTTCTGACATCATCAATTATGTATTGATGGTTTACTCAAGTAGTTTTCCTCACTAGCTAGAGATATTGGGATGTTGAGAGTTAAACGTAGATGATAGTTAAGGTTAACTAGTTCATTAAAGTGACCTGCCATGAGACTTCATATGATTCTATACATATATGGATATGTCAATGAACATCTCATTGTAGCTTAAGTGTGAGTTTCTTCAACTTGAGGTATTCGAGTTATCTTGGTCATGGAGTTTTATATTTTGACATCTTAAGCAAGCATCTCTTTGTAAGTATGGATCTGGGATGATTGGGTATAAGTCAAAGTATCCAAAGGTATTTGGATAGCTCACAAAGGATTCACTGCTCCTTGTAAAAGAAGATGTATACCCTGTGACCGCTTGTCAGGATTATTACTCGAAGTCTTTGGTCAAAGCATTACATGTCAAGAGTATGGTATTCTTGGATGCATATCTAAATAATTTAACATAAGACAAGAAAGTAAGACTTGTGCAAGGTGTGACATAGTCAGCCTAATGGAGAGTGACACATAGACCATGTCTTGAACCAAATGGGTATAAGACGGTAAAAGGATTTGACTTTGATTTTCAATCTGACTTAAACAAAGGACATCTGATGGTAGCTGGATTTACCCCGAGTAATATAAGGAGGTTCTCTCGAGAAATACACTTGGGTTCCTCCTTGTGGGCTGAATAAGTATTGCAGAGCAATATTATTAGTTTATAGAGAAATATTATTGAGTTCCGCAGATTATAGTATTTAAAATTTGTAGAGCAATATCATCAAAGTTCCACAAAGTAATATCATTAAGGCTAGCCAAGAAATAACATTTAGTTCCCCAAAGCAACATTGTTAAGGTTCGCCGAGGAATAATGCTTAGTTCCACAGAGCGACATCATTAAGGTCTGTTGAGCAATAAAACTATGCTCTATAAAGCAATAATACTAAAGGTCCACAGGGCAATTACATTAAAGTCTTCAGAGTGACGTTATTAAGGTCTGCTGAGAAATAACGCTAAGTTCCACAAGAGCAACATCATGAAGATCCACCAAGCAATAACATTAGAGTTTGCAGAGCAACATTATTAAGTGAGTATTTCATCATAAAGCTCATGGTTATCAACATGTGGTGATGGCTGAATGGAGAGGTGTCAGAGGCAGTTCCCTTGTTCCCTTCCCCATCTTACATGGCAATCGATGATTGAAAAGGCAAGTAATGGATATTAGAAGTGGTTTCCAATTCTTTGAATAGGTTAACTAGTTTTTCATGTGATTGTCTAATTTTCAATGAACCTGGCTAAATCAGTTGATTCAGTATTATCCTAGAAGCATTGATCTACGAATAGGCAGGAAAAAGTAGAAAGGTGCAAAAGCAGGTGAGGTGGAGATTCCCTTCTAACAACTATATAAGCACCTAGGATGATAGCTTATAGGTACGTTGGTCTTCTTCGTCTCGCAAGCGGAGACATCTCTTCTTCACTAAGCTCCTCTCCTTTTTATCTTTTACTTTATTTTCTTCTCTTTTTTCAATGACTGACTTAAGTGTTGGAGGGGTTGTGTCAATAAGTTAATCCACACTTGAATTACATTTCAAGATCTTGGATCTCACAAGTTGAAAGATGAATCTAAACTTTTTGGAAAGGAAAAACCCAAGTGATACGGGTTATAATAGATCATCCTGGCGAGTGAAGGAGGCGTCTAGGTTGAAAAAGATAGGAATGGTATATAGCCGGTCGAATGAAGACCGAGCGAGTACCCACGTACTCATATATGCTCGACCGGGAAAAGGCCGCCCAAACATACAGGTATTTAGCCTTATATAGGGTTCTCAACATATTATTGACCGACCGCAGGGCGAGTGAGCACCCATGTGCTCATATATGCTCGATCGGGAAAAGCCCACTTAAGCATAAAGGCATTTATCCTTATATATGGTTCTCAACATATTACCGGTCGACTAGAGGCCGAGTGAGTGCCTATGTGCTCATATATGCTAGACCGGAAAAAGTCTGCTCGAGTATAAAGGCATTTAGCCTTATATAGGGTTCTCAACATATTACCGGCCGAGCGAGCACCCACGTGCTCATATATACTTAGCCAGGAAAACTCCTCCTGAGCATAAAGACATTTAGCCTTATATATATGGTTCTCAACATATTACCAGCCAAACACAGGCCGAGCGAGCGCCCACATGCTCATATATGCTCGGCCGAGAAAAGCCCACCCAAGCATAAAGATATTTAGCATTATAAATGGTTATCAGCATATTATCGGCCGACCACAAGCCGAGCGAGCACCCACATGCTCATATATGCTCGGCCGGGAAAAGACCGCCCAAGCATAAAGGCATTTAGCTTTATATGGTTTTCAACATATTACCGGCCAATCGCAGGCCGAGCGAGCGCCCACGTACTCATATATGCTCGACTAGGAAAAGCTCGCCAGAGCATAAAGGCATTTAGCCTTATATATGGTTCTCAACATATTACTAGTCGACCGCGGGTCAAGTGAGCACCCACGTGCTCATATATGCTCGACCGGGAAAAGTCTACATGAGTATAAAGGCATTTAGCATTATATATGATTCTCAGCATATTACCCGCCAACCGCAGGTCGAGCGAGCGCCCACATGCTCATATATGCTCGTCCGGGAAAAGCCCGCCCGAGCATAAAGGCATTTAACCATATATATGATTCGCAGCATATCACCGACCGACCATAGGTCGAGCGAGCACCCATGTACCCATATATACTCGGCCATGCAAAGCCGGTCCAAGCATAAAGACATACTCAATAGAAGGTATATATTCCTAATATATATGTGGTCGGCTTGAACGTGTAACGCCCGCCCCCTCCTGCTAGTAGGGCGGGGTTACTTACTACTACTTGCGGAAACATTCCTGCATATTAAAATTTCTCTCTAAAGTAAAACAGTGGAAGTATCATGAAGTCATGCGGAACATTAACATAAATAAACTTAGTTCATGTAAAAAAAAAATAACATAAGCAGGTCTCTTATTTTGTCTTAGCCGAGCCACCACCACACACATCTCCTGCCTCTCATGCAGCTCCCCTAGTTCATCCATTCTTTGCCCTTATCTGTGGTACAAGGAAAGTAAGCTATAAGTACACAGGCTTAGTAAGATCCTTTCCTACTCACAAAAACCACATATTAAAGCATAATCACATAAACATATGACAATGGAAACATAATCATCTAACATCATATTGTGAAAACATAGCATCATATCATATCATCTCATAAAGATCATCATGCTATATCATATCGTAAATCATAATAGCAGCATGTCATATAAATCATAAGGGCATAGCATATCATAAAGAAATATCATGATGTGTCATATCATTAATAAAAGAACATCATGTCATATAAATCATAAAAGCATATCATATCATAAATCATAAGAGCATCATGTCATATATATCATAAGGCAAAGCATATCATATCATAAATCATATCATGCAAGATGTCTTTTAAAACATGTGTCATGTCATATGCAAGATGTCTTAAAACATATCATATAGTACTTGAACATAATATCATCATGAGGGCCCGGCTTGTACCACATACATACATAAATGCACGCAATCCCTAGGACAGGGTAGCTAGCCCCGAACCTACTAGGGAACTAGGTCCGTACTATGACCGTCGACCTAGGGGCGTACTAAGGAGCCCATCCCTTTTTACTAGACCCGTTCATAGTCCGTCGGCCTAGGGGTGCTTATGGAGCCCACCCTTGGTACTATCCATACAAAGTAAAATAACATATCATGGTACATGTCATAACATAGCATATCATATCTTGTCATTTCATGAAGAGTGTTCTTAGTCCCCAAGGGGAAGCAACTCTTAGGCCTTCATTTGTCATGTCATAAAGAGTGCTCTTAGTCCCAACAAAGGGAAGCAACTCTTAGGCCTTTACTTGTCATTTCATAAAGCATACATACTTGAGCACATAGCACATCATAAGAGACATTTTCATGCATGGATCATAAACGTACATAAATGAGCATATTACTTGTCATATCATAAAGCATGCATACTTGAGCATATAGCACATCATAAGAGACATTATCATGCATGGTTTATAGACATACATAAATAAACACATCACTTATCATAGAAAAACATAATCATGCATGGTATCATTAACTAACATCTCTTAATTCATAACGTAGCATGTGAGGCACATAATGATTCCCAATTGGATCTCAATCACCCATTACTATAGGGAGGCTGAAAACATTCAAAGTATTATCCTAGGGTACAAGCAACATAAAAGCATATGAACCCTAAATCAATTTCATAGCATTTATCACAAAGAACATCATGAGTATGTTTTGCTTAGGTTCCAAGCTTCCTAGGTATTTAGTTCTTGTTCTTGGCCGAATAGTAAGGAGCATGAAACTAAGTTCTAAACAACATACAAGTATGAGAACATCATGTTAACTTCATATCATATCATAAGGAAAGTCATGAACATGTTAATTCAACTTTTAAACTTTCCTAGGCTACTAATCTCATCATGGCCGAAAGTTCAAAGGGTATGAACCTAAATTCTATACAACCTTCAAGCATAGAATTTCATGTTAGCTTCATATCATATCATAAGGGAAGTCATAAGCATGTTAAATCAATTTTTAAGCTTCCCTAAGTCTTGAATTCTTTCATGGCCGAAAGTTTCATGAAGAAGGAAAATAAGCTCTAAACAACATACAAGCATAAATATCAAGCTAACTTCATATCATATTATAAGGGGATCCATGAGCATGCTAGATTAAATTTTAAGCTTCCTTGAACCCTAGAATTAATCATGGCCGAAACTTCATGAAGAGGGAAATAAGCTCTAAACAACATACAAGCATGAATATCAAGCTAACTTCATATCATATCATAAGGGGATCCATGAGCATGCTAGATTAAATTTTAAGCTTCCTTGAACCCTAGAATTGATCATGGCCGAAATTTCATGAAGAGGGAAATAAGCTCTAAACAACATACAAGCATGAATATCAAGCTAACTTCATATCATATCATAAGAGGAATCCATGAGTATGTTAGATTAAATTTTAAGCTTCCTTGAACCCTAGAATTGATCATGGCCGAAACTTCATGAAGAGGGAAATAAGCTCTAAACAACATACAAGCATGAATATCAAGCTAACTTCATATCATATCATAAGGGGATCCATGAGCATGCTAGATTAAATTTTAAGCTTCCTTGAACCCTAAAATTAATCATGGCCGAAAGTTTCATGAAGAGGGAAATAAGCTCTAACAACATACAAGCATGATTATCAAGCTAACTTCATATCATATCATAGGGGATCCATGAGCATGCTAGATTAAATTTTAAGCTTCCTTGAACCCTAGAATTAATCATGGCCGAAACTTCATGAAGAGGGAAATAAGCTCTAAACAACATACAAGCATGAATATCAAGCTAACTTCATATCATATCATAAGGGGATCCATGAGCATGCTAGATTAAATTTTAAGCTTCCTTGAACCCTAGAATTGATCATGGACGAAAGTTTCATAAAGAGGGAAATAAGCTCTAAATAACATACAAGCATAAATATCAAGCTAACTTCATATCATATCATAAGGGGATCCATGAGCATGCTAGATTAAATTTTAAGCTTCCTTGAACCCTAGAATTAATCATGGCCAAAACTTCAAAGAAGTGATCCTAGGTTTTTAAGCATTCTAACCTCATGGAAAATACGTAACAATTTGTACCACAGGTGAGGGGATACTTACAACTTGTTGCTTGTTTTTCCTAAAGAAGATGGTACCCTTGTGAAGAGGAAGAAGAAACTTCTCCTCTTATTTTTCTCCTTTCTTCTCTTGCTTGTAAGGAGTAAATCTTTGAGGACTCCTTCTTGTGAATTTATTTTTTCTTAGCAAGAAGAAACTTAGCTTGGATTTTCGGAAATGAGAGAGGAAGAGGTTTAGGTTTCGGTGGAGAAGGAAGAAGGAGAAGGAAGAAGGAGAAGGAAGAAGGAGGAAGAAGAAGAAGAAGAAGAAGGAAGAATTAACTAATTTTCTTTCCCTTTTCTTCTCTCATTCCTATTTATTCCCAATGATAATGAACATGTCCCCATTCATCCCCTTAACTCCTCTATCTCCTCACTCTCTTAATTCCCACGAAAATAGAGAAGAAGGGAGAAAAGACAACTTGTCTTTTGCTTGCTTCTTTTCTTAACCAAGAGGAAGAGGAGGTAAGCTACTTGATTTTCTCTTGTTCCTTTAATTAACTATCTTCTCACTTTTAACTACAATTTCCATTCTTTTCTATTCATCTATTATTCATTACTCTAGTGGTTACCATATACCAATTTAACTCTATCATTTGTGGGAGGTTCAAGGTTCAAACCTTAACCTCACTTTCTTTTTATTTCATTTTGGTTTCTATTTCCATTTCTCTTTTTTTTTCTTTTATTCTAAAATAAAAAATACTCATAGGTATAGCTTATCATTTCGTGGGTGTTACAGAACGACCGGCTGAGACAGGTTCAACAGAAGGTATATATGGTCGGTTTGAACGACTGGCTAAGACAGATTCAACAGGGGGTATTCTTAACAACATATGCAGCCAACTTGAACGACCGACTGAGACAGGTTCAATAGAAGGTATATACGGTCGGCTTGAACGATCGGCCGAGACAGGTTCAACAGGAGGTATTCTTAACAACATATGCAGCCAACTTGAACGATCGACTGAGACAGGTTCAACAGAAGGTCTATACAGGCGGCTTGAATGACCGACCGAGATAGGTTCAACAGGAGGTATTCTTAACAGCATATGCATGCAACTTGAACGACCGGCCAAGACATGCCCAACAGGATATTTGGCGGGAAATATCT
The DNA here is from genome assembly GCF_018446385.1 of Zingiber officinale. NCBI lineage: Eukaryota > Viridiplantae > Streptophyta > Magnoliopsida > Zingiberales > Zingiberaceae > Zingiber > Zingiber officinale. The sequence continues at coordinate 37,819,322 of NC_056007.1, read as the reverse complement.
TCTAGAAGTTTCTTCAGTTATAATGGCATGTCCCATTATAAATACAAGTCATAAACGACAAAATGGATACATCTGGGGTACAGAAAAGATTCCTTAAAGGATTATTACACGAAGTATAGAAGATGACTTCATCTTCTAACAAACCCTAACGAACCGGGGACCACTTCATGACTATGGAGATCACGTGAGGTAATAAAAAGGGTGATCCTCTCCGTTGACGAAGGAGGCAAGTTCTAGCATCTAAACTCTGTTTCACTTCAGTTACTATTCTTCTTCACCTTTAAGAGAGAAACTGACTTGAGTGTCGGAGGGCCTAGCCAGGGATCCCCACCCAGGTCTTAGGTCACTAACGCTTTATTAATTTGTCTCGCTGTGCGTAGGATCACGGAGGACTTCTTCTAAATCTCAAGGAGATTCTCTTCATCAAGGATCATCGTTCATCGGAGTTGACGTATATCTTCATAGATTTCAAACAGGATCACCGAGCAAGTGAAAACAAGAGGTTATCAAGTATCTTGCCTGAGCAATTAAACCTAACCTCTTTTGTCACTAGATGCATTAATTAATCTAGTGGAATATAATCTGCCTACGTCAAAGATCTCTTTCAACCTATACTGCTATTGAAGACGTCGGGCACATAAAATAAATGGTCATAACAACTATCTATGAATAGATTTGCTCCGGGCTGAGTCCGAATGGTATTGATGAAAATTCATATATAAAAAAATGATATTATCATATTTTAAATTTAAAAAAAAAGTCGCCATGGCTTAGTTGGCCTACAGATTGTTCATCCAGCTAAGAAATTATTCATGAAGTAAAATAAATTTAATACTTATTATTCAAAAAAAGTAAATTAAGAAAATTTATTATAAAGATAATTATAAACAAATCTAATAATCCTAATTGTATTATGCACTACAAAAGAGCAGGAAGATGGTCTTAGCTATGATAAACATGAGAAAAGCATCAAGAGACCTCAACGATTACGACTGTTCAACGTGCATAAGGATTGTTTTAAAATCTCCTCAACTCATGGGCCAACTGAAACCCGTCGCATGTCGAGTTGTGCGAGTCACAGACCCAAGCAGATTAGCCCACCTCAACTTACCTTTAAATATATTAATAAAATTTTAATCCGATCCACTTAAATTATTAAATCCGACGCCCATTCTAACGGATCTAATCTAAATTGATGGCTCTACTCTTATGTAAGACAACAATATCTTATCCATCTAAATTATAAAAGATTAACCTTCATTGTTAGTTAAGTATTTAATGTTGAGTTTTAATTCAAACTATTTCTTTGCTTATTGTAATGCATAGATGTATGCATTTAGTCTCACATTGCTAAACAAAGAAAGGTTGAAAGGCCTTATATATGGAGCTCTTCTATCCTTGCTTAGCAAAGTTAAGGGGACCTACACGTATGCGCGGGCCGAGCCCAAATCAGGTGGTTTCGGGGGGTTCGAGCCGGAAATCCATAAACCGTGTGTGATGCACGCGATCATCGCACGCAGGGGGGCGCAAATCCCCCACTCGTGGGCCTCACGCTTGCAGGCGACTTAGTTTGTTTTTGCCAGTCTTTGGTTCGCTGGCAAGGCTTGGTTCTGTCACGCGTGAGAGGAAGCGACGCACGCTCTGCTTCAGAGTGTATAAATACACTGCCTCTGTTCCTGGTTCAACACACACTCAAGCTTTCTGCTTTCCTCTCTAGTGCGTGCACTGCCTTCTTCTTCTTTTCCGACTATTCCCTTGTTCTGAGGCTTGGTTCCGCGATCTGAGGTTGAGTCCGAGTGCGACGTTTGTCTTGGAGTGCACTTACGGACGACGCGAGTGGTTGTCGGATCTTGGGAGGATTTTTGCCGGAGAGCCTCTGCACCATGGGCGGCAATAAATTCTCTAAAGGCAGTCGGCTCGTCAACGCTTCAACCGGAGATAACATTTTCTCGACCTCTCCTTTTATTTACCTGTTTACTACATGTTTGCTAATTTGGTGCAATTTACTACTATTTAGTACTCTCGTACAACAATAATTTTAGAGAATTTATTATAAGCATCAATAGACATGATGAATGATAGGGTAACAGGGCTGATGAGGCTAGCGCCAGACCCGAGAGATTTTTCGGGCAAAACTTCAGACGTTGGCAACAACGGATGAAATTTTGGCTTACTACGCTAGGGCTATTCTCCGTTATAGAAACAGATCCTCCTTCACCTGATGAAGAGGAACCTATGCCTATAGTGCTTCCTTACAGAGGTTTAAGCAAAGGGATTATCTCTGCCATGGGAGGATCTTGTCTGCCCTCTCAGACGCACTATTTGATATATACTACTCAACGGCTTCGGCTAAAGAGCTATGGAAATCTTTGGATAAAAAATATAAATCCGAAGATTCTAGTCTAGAAAAGTATACTGTGGCAAAATTCCTGAACTTCAAAATGGTTGAAGGCAAATCTGTGATTGAGCAAACACATGAATTCCAAGTTCAAATTCATAGTCTTGCTGAAGGAGATATGTCATTACCTGAAAAATTTCAGGTCTTGTCTATCATTGAAAAATTGTCTCCGAGTTGAGAAGATTTTGGCATGACTCTTAAACATAGGAGAGGTAAAATCTCTCTAGAAGATTTGATGATTGTATTAAATATCGAAGAAGAACATCGGAAGCAACATAAAGATGATGATAAAAGAATGCCTATGGATTTTATTCCAAAGGCAAACGTAGTAGTCTCATCTGATAAGAAAAAATTCAAAAATCAGAAAATGAAGAACAAGATGAAACCCAAACCAAATATTCGAAAGAAAAATGGAACCAAGCCGTGCTGGGCATGTGGACAAGTTGGACATTATGCTAAATTCTGCCCTAAGAAGAAAAACCAGAGCAATATGTCCAAAACCAAGGCACAAGAAAATGTTGTGACTGCTAGTGACGGCACCAGCAATAGGTTTGTTACCTTCAAACCCGAACTAAACTTGATCTATCAACCCAATGAATGGTTAGTTGATACAGGTGCTAATGTGCACTGTTGTGCTGATCGCTCTGCCTTCCTTACTTATCAGGTAATTGAAGACACTTCCGTGACCATGGGGAACCATTCTGCAGCCATGGTGTTTGGAATAGGACAAGTTGGCCTGAGGTTCACCTCTGAAAAAGTCCTGTCATTGCATAAGGTGCATCATGTTCCAGCAGTCCGTCGGAATTTGATTAACGGGTCAAAGTTAGTCCGCGCTGGTTATGAGTTGAACTTTAAATGTAATAAAGTTGTAATATTACATTTAGGAACCTTTATTGGAAAAGGTTACCTTAATGAAGGTTTATTTAAACTCAATGTAGAAAATGCTACCTTAAATAAATCTACTGATATTGGTTGTTCATATAACATTGAGTCTTATGATATATGGCATAACAGATTAGGACATGTCAATTTTAATATCATAAAAAGAATGATGAATCTAGACATGATTCCTAAGCATGCTATAAATAATAAGAAAAAATGTGAAGTTTGTGTGCAATATAAATAAACTCGAAAACCATTCAAATCAGTTGATAGAAATTCTGATATTTTAGAATTGATTCATACTGACTGTTGTGAGTTTAACGGTGTAATAACGAGAGACCATAAAAGGTATTTCATTACCTTCATTGATGATTACTCTCGTTATTGTTATGTTTATTTGCTGAAAACTAACGATGAAGCTTTAGATAAATTTATGATTTTTAAATCTGAAACTGAGAATCAAACAAATAAATCTATTAAGAGGTTAAGGTCTGATAGGGGTGGAGAGTTTACCTCAAACCTGTTTCAAAATTTTTGTCAAGATACAGGTATAATTCACGAGGTAACTGCTCCATATAGTCCTCAATCCAACAGTATAGCAGAACGAAAAAATTGAACCCTTGAAGATATGATTAATTCCATGTTAGGCAGTTCTGGGTTACCCAACTTCATGTGGGGGGAGGCTTTATACACTGCATGCCATGTGTTGAATAGAGTCCCCATGAAGTCAAGGGATAAAAATCCATATGAGCTTTGGAAAGGACGGAGGACAAGTTTGAAATACCTTAAAGTGTGGGGGTGCCTTGCAAAGGTACTAGTACCTAAACACAGAAGGAAAAAACTTGGTCCAAAAACCGTAGATGGTATCTTCTTGGGTTATGCTCAAAATAGTATTGCATATAGGTTTCTGATTATTTAATCTGAAATTTCTGGAATAGATGCAAATACTATTGTAGAACTTCGTGATGCTACATTTTTTGAGGATATATTTCCTATGAAGACGAGAACACCTCAGTCTATATCCAGTATTCCTACTAGAGATATGCCTGCTTCCGTAGAGGCCCCATTATCCGTAGAAGGTACACCTTCCTCAAGTCACTCTAGACTAGATGAATCTAGTGAGCATACAGAACTGAAAAGGAGCAAGAGGCAACGTGTGTCTACGGATTTAGACCAGGACTTTATCACCTATAATATAGAAGGTGACCCTGTGACATATAGAGATGCTATGGCTTCTCCTGAAGCTAAGCACTGGAAAGAGGTCATTAAAAGTGAAATGGACTCTATTATCTCTAATGCCACTTGGAAGTTGGTAGATTTACCTCCTGGGTGTACCACTATAGGATGTAAATAGGTGTTTAAGAAAAAACTAAAACCTGATGGGTCAGTAGATAAATTCAAAGTCCGCCTAGTTGCTAAGGGATTCAAACAGAAAGAAGGGATTGACTATTTTGACACTTATTCTCCTGTTACCAGAATTACTACAATCCGAGTGTTAATAGCATTGGCATCCATATATCATCTTGAGATCCATCAAATGGATGTCAAAATGGCATTCCTAAATGGAGATCTTGAAAAAGAGATATATATGGATCAGCCTGAGGGACATGTAGTTTCTGGAAATGAGAATAAAGTCTGTAGGTTAGTCAAATCTCTTTATGGTTTGAAGCAAGCCCCAAAGCAGTGGCACGAAAAATTTGATAGTGCTATGCTATCGTTTGGCTTTGAAATGAATGACTCTGATAAATGTGTGTATGCTAAAATGAAAGGTGATAATTGTATTATCTTATGTTTATATGTAGATGATATTCTACTTTTTGGCTCTAACCTTTCTATTATTAATGAGACTAAGGCCCTCTTAAGTGGTAAGTTTGATATGAAGGATATGGGTTGTGCTGATATGATTTTAGGGCTGAAGTTGACTCGATCAACAGATGGAATAGTAATTTCTCAGTCACTTTATGATGAGAGAGTATTAGAGAAATATGTCTATAGACAAGTTAAATCTGTCGTCACACCTTATGATCCTTCAAAAACTCTCCACAAGAATAAGAGTGGTGTGGCAATGTCTCAATTAAGATACTCACAAATAATAAGTAGTCTAATGTATTTAGCAAATTGTTCTAGACCTGATATTTCTTTTGATATAACGAAATTGAGCAGGTTTACCAGCTGTCCGGACAGAACGCATTGGAATGCATTAGACTGAATACTTAGATACCTAAAAGGCACTATATCCTTGGGCTTGTGGTATGGGAGATTCCCTGCAGTCCTGGAGGGATATAGTGATGCTAGTTGGATAGCTAACACTGCTGAGTGTAAAGGCGTTATTGGTTATGTCTTTACACTTGGAGGCGGTGCAGTTGTTTGGAGGTCTGTTAAACAAACGATTATAACCTGTTCTACATCTGAGGCAGAATTGTGTGCTTTGAATACCACAGTAACTGAAGCTGATTGGCTTAAGGGTCTTCTTTCTAAAATTCCCTTGATGATGAAGTCAATACCTTTTATTTTAGTACACTATAATAATCAAACAACAATAGCTCAGATTAGAAGCTCCAAGTATAACTAGAAATAGAAGAGACATGTATGAATAAGATTAAAGTCTACTCGTGAGTTAGTGTCTCTTGGAGTGGTGTCATTGGACTTTGTAAGTTCAAAAGACAATATTGCTGATCCACTCACTAAAGGACTTGATTCTGAGAAAATCAAGAGATCCAGTAAGGGAATGAGACTGAGGCCTATCCTGGTTTCATCTATAGAGGCAACCCAACCTATCTGATTAGAGATCCCAAGAAGTAGGTTCAATGTGGTATAAACAAGCTATAAGGGTGAACCGTAAATATCACATTAATTAAGATGTAATCTCATAGTCTCTTCCCTGGATAGATGCTTGACTGCTAGTAAGGATGAGCTTAGGAGCTTTTAATGAGTTCAAGGTCTTAATGACAGGATGCTCGTAGTACATCCTTGGAGAACTCACCTATGTAAGTGTAACTGTGGGGCCGCAGTGTGGGGGGTCTAGGCAACTCTCCTTAGCACTTATGAAACAAGATTCGGTGGCATGGCCGTAATGCACTAACCCAGAAGGATTCAACCATCGCCCGTGATGAGTTGTTACCAATTGATTTTCACATATAAAAGGTTTAAGATCAAGACTGAGTTTTCTTCAAACCTATGTGAATAAGATTGGTGTACTTAGGTGAAAATTAAACCAGAAGGTATTTTCACTAAAAGCTCATTGCAACCAAGCCTCAAAACATATCTTTATTTTTGACCAAAATAATTTGAATTAGTGGGGGATTGTTGAGTTTTAATTCAAACTAATTCTTTTCTTATTGTAATGCATAGATGTATGCATTTAGTCCCACATTGCAAAGCAAAGAAAGGTTGGAAGACCTTATATATGATGCCCTTCCATCCTTGCTTAGCAAAGTTAAGGGGACCTACACGCATGCGCGGGCCGAGCCCAAATCAGGTGGTTTCGGAAGGTTCATGCCGGAAATCCATAAACCGAGCGTGACACACGCGATCATCGCACGCAGGGGGGTGCAAATCCCCTGCTGGCCTCACGCTTGCAAGCGACTTGGTTTGTTTTTGCTAGTCTTTGGTTCGCTGGCAAGCCTTGGTTCTGTCCCGCGCGTGAGGAAGCGTCGCACGATTTGGTTCTATCCCGCGCGAGAGGAAGCCACGCACCCGCGCGTCAGGAAGCGGAAGCGATGCACGCTTTGCTTCATGCACTGCTTCAGAGTGTATAAATACACTGCCTCTGTTCCTGGTTCAACACACACTCAAGCTTTCTACTTTCTGCTTTCCTCTCTAGTACGTGCACTGCCTTCTTCTTCTTTTCTGACTTTTCCCTTGTTCTGAGGCTTGGTTCCGCGATCTGAGGTTGAGTCCGAGTGCAACATTCGTCTTCGAGTGCACCTATGGACGACGCGAGTGGTTGTTAGATCTTGGGAGGATTTTTACCGGAGAGCCTCTGCACTGTGGGCGGTAATAAATTCTCTAAAGACAGTCGGCCCGCCGACGCTTCAACCGGAGATAACATTTTCTCGACCTCTCCTTTTATTTACCTGTTTACTACATGCTTGTTGTTTTGGTGCAATTTACTACTGTTTAGTACTCTCGTACAACAACATTTAATACCTAATTAATAGTTTCTTGATTATATAAAATTCTTATATAAAAATGTTAAATAAAATGAAGAGTTTGAGTAAATTCTTAGTCAGAGTTGTTAAGTCGTTGTTAGTTAATTTATAAATTTTTATTTTTTAAAAAAATAATAATAATTTAACTATGGTGAATCATGATGAACTATATATAAACCATGAACCAACGATTCTGAACCATAAATCATAATCATCTTTAATAATTAAGGTTAACATTGACTCCCAGAAACCATCAATTCCGAACCGAGATCAAACCATATACGACGACTCAAATTCATTACAATATTATTTTTGAAAATTTTCTATATTAATGTGTAATAATTAACGTTTAAATAAATGGTCATATATATACACACGAGAGTGATACGCTCTCCGATTCACGTCTGTACTATATTTCCACGACTGAGACGACTCAAGAAGACTAGAATTACTAGGGTGCCATTGGTCATTCCATATGCCCCAGTGATTCCTTGCACCTCGAGTATAAATGGTCATATACACACGAGGGTGATACGCTCTCCGATTCATGTCTGTACTATATTTCCGTGACTGAGATTGTTGGTGCAACCTTAGGTCAAGGTTGACCTGGTTGACCCGACTCGAGTTGACGTGACTCGAGTTGTATTTTGATGTTTGACTTGGGAAGATTGTCGGTGCAACCTTAGGTCAAGGTTGACCTAGTTGTGTTGCATGTTGATGTTTGACACTCGTGAGAGAGTTCTATTCTTGATGTGGGACAAGAATAGATGTTTGGGAGATTATTGGTGCAACCGTAGGTCAAGGTTGACCTGGTTGACCTGATTCGGGAAAAGTCCAAGTATGGAGACTTGGCACGGAAAAGTCCAAGCAGGGAGCTTGGCACTGGAAAAGTCCAAGTATGGGGACTTGGCACGGAAAAGTCCAAGCAGGGAGCTTGGCACGCGAAAAGTCCAAGTATGGAGACTTGGCACGGAAAAGTCCAAACAGGGAGTTTGGCACGGGGAAAAATCCTAGTGAGTGAAGCCGGGTAGGAAATCTGGTGAGTGAATCCAGGTGAAAATCCTAGTGAGTGAAGCTAGGTGAAGGTGAAAGTCCCGGTGAGTGAAGCCGGGCATTCGGGAAAATCCTGGTGAGGCCGGTGAAAATCCTAGTGAGTGAAGCTAGGTGAATGGGAAGTCCTAACTGGATGTTAGGCAATGTGGAAAACTGGTGAGTGAAGCCGGTGAAAATCCTAGTGAGTGAAGCTAGGTGAATGAGAAAGTCCTAACTGGGATGTTAGGCAGTGTGGAAAGTCCTGGTGAGTGAAGCCAGGCAGTGTGGAAAGTCCTGGTGAGTGAAGCCAGGCAGTGGGAAAGTCCTAACTGGGATGTTAGGCAATGTGGAAATCCTGGTGAGTGAAGCCAGGTGAAAGTCCTGGTGAGTGAAGCCAGGCAAGGGAAAATCCAGATGGATCAGGGATGATCGGACTTCTGGTGTTGGAAAGTCCAAGTAGGTCAAAGGGATTGACCGGACACTTGGCAGGGAGTTCTAGCAGGTCAAGGGAGTGACCAGATGTTAGGGATGAAGTACCAATAGGTCAAGGTTGACCGGATATTGGTTTGGAAGTCTTGGGACTTGGTTTGGGCCAAACCCAAGCTCTGGATCGGTCACCAAACCGATCCAGTGATACTTGTTTGCTCTGATCGGTCTGGTGACCGATCAGATACCGAACAGAAGCTCTGTTGATTCTTGATCGATCGGTGACCGATCGCCAGCAACGAGGCAAAGAGGCGGTGATCGGTCCGCGGACCGATCGGGCCATGTCTGATCGATGCGGGGACCGATCGAGACGATGTCGCTGAGGTTGGGATCGGTCGTGGACCGATCCAGTTGTCTTTGATCGGTCCACGGCCGATCGTAACCCGCAAGGTGGGCGGCTTTACGTGAAGAGCCGATCGTCCGGGACCGATCGAATAGGTCTGATCGGTCCCCGACCGATCCAGTACTGCCGTTAACGTCGCAGCAGCTGAATTTCTTCTGTGTTTTCTTCGCTTTCTTCGCAGGTTATAAAAGGAGGGCTACGGCTGCGAGCCAAAAGTTACTACTCTTCTTCTGCTGAATCTTTTCTGCTTCCTGCTGAGCTTTGGTTGAGCTCTCATTGTGCTGAGTTCTGTTGAACTCGTCGAAGCTCTGCGTGAGTTTCCTGCTGGTGTTCTAGCTGCTGGATCCGAGAAGCTGCTGCTTCATCAAGGTTCCAGTCGACAACAAGAGGCAAGCAAGTGTATTACAATTTCTATTGTTCTTGTTTGTTTTCTCCATTGTTGTACTCCTTTGTTTGCTGTTGCAAAAGAGTGTGGCGAGGTTTCTCCACCCATAAGGAGTTTATATTAGCCGGTTCTCCGGGGACTCATCCACCGACGGATTGACCGGACTCGTCCACCTTACGGACACGCCGAGGAGTAGGAGCCCTAATCTCCGAACCTCGTTACATCCATCGAGTTTGAGGTTTGATTTCTTTCTTTGTCGCTTCTATTGTTTTATTTCCGCTGCGCTAACTCGACATTGTAGAAAGAATCGAACGAATTGGGGTCGGCTATTCACACCCCCCTCTCTAGCCGTACGAAAGGATCCTAACAAGTGGTATCAGAGCGAGGTCGCTCTTCATCGGATTCACACCCGTGGGAGCACAAGCGCTAGAGATGGATCAATTCGGAGAAGACATCACCATTCCACCCTTCTACAACGACAACTTCGCATATTGGAAGGTAAGGATGATGTATTTTCTTAGGACTAATATGTTGAACTGGTTTTGTGTACAAGAAGGGTTTACTCCTCCAATGGATAAAGAAGGAGAGCCTCTAGAGAAGAACAAGTGGACAAAGGAACAAGTCCATCAATCAACGATCAACAATGAGGTAACTAAAACAATTGAATTTTCATTACCTACTAATATTTTGCGTAAGATAGGTGAATACAACAATGCCAAGGAGTTGTGGGATAACTTGGCCAAGTACCATGAGGAGAGTTCCACTTCAAGCCATGAAGAGGAGCCTAGTGAGCCAAGTAGCTCACATCATGGAGGGAGCGAGTTGGGAGTTGAGGGCTACTCAACATCCAAGGAAGAAGAGGAGGAGAGTTCCTCTTGCTCAAGTTCGGAGCACGAAGAAGAAGCTTCTACCTCCGGGAGGGATGAAGAAGAGAACATCCATTCATCCTCAATCCTAGGTAACTCAAACACTTTAAGTTCAAGTAAATTGCATATAATGTGTTTTGAGTGTAGGGAATTTGGGCACTACAAGAGTAAGTGTCCAAAGAGGGTAAGAAAGACTCCACCGGCGCCAAAGGTCAAGGAAGCCGGAGTCCCGAAACGCAAGGGCAAGGAGCACATCGTGTGCTTCCAATGCAAGCAAAGGGGACACTATAGGAGCCATTGTCCGAGGGGAGGCAACCTCACAAGGGCAAGAGACCGAGCACTTCTATAGGGGAGCTAAGGCAAACCCTAAGGTATCATTTAAGTCTCATTCGTGCAATACTAGTAAGATGCATGCTAGAAATTTTATTGCACTAGTCAATAATGATAAGCATGATAACATTAGAAATCGATACACATGCTTAGGTGCCAAACATGTTAGCCTAGATAAGAACAATTCTAGAAATGCTAACCCTAGAATTAACTCATCTAAGGCTAAGGAGAACCTAGGTAGAAACCCCAAAACAACTAGACACATGCCTAGGAATACCTCAAAGAAAATGACAAATCAAAAATTGAGGTATTAGAGAAGGAGAATCAAGTCTTGAGGTCAAGACTTGATACTTGGAAAAGGCTCTTAAGAACTTGGAGAAGTCATCTCTAGGGTTTAAGGGTCAAAACCAAAGCCCAAGGACAAGAAAGGTTTGGGTCACAAACCTAAGTCCCAAGTGGTCAAGCCCACTTACCACAATGTTCCATTCGATTATGGAATAAAACCTAGGGCTAGGAAGATCACCACCAAGGTCACAAGGGGAGTCACCCCTAGAGTTGATCTTGATGAGACCCAAATGACCAAGGCTTTAAAGCCTAAGAGGGTCATTAGGAGGGTTGCTAGGGAAGTCATCCCTAGTGAATTTTTAGTGAACCCAATGAGCTCAAGTAGGTATTGGGTTCCTAGGAGCATTTTCTCTACCCCATAGATGGGTTAGAGAGTGTCAACTCCAATAAGAAGGGTAGTTAACCCAACTTTGAGGAAATTGACACTCAAGGAGCATTTTCAAGGTTTTTGGGAACCTTTGAAAATGAAAGGGGATAATCTTTATCATTCACTCCTTGGAAGAGTAAAGTGTGCCAAAGTGAGAATATTTTAATCTTATTTGGCACAATTTAAGGAAACCTAGAGAAATACCATAATTGGGATTTTGGTTTTCTCTTAGGGATATATGGGCAATCTAGGGTTAGATTTTAAGTTAACTAAGAGATTAAGGATACTTAGATAGGTAATCTAGGTATTTTATTTGTGTTAACTTACCATGGTTGTTTGCCATATGACATGTCATGACATCATGTTTAGTTTTATCATCATTTGAAATGTCATGATAGTGCTAGGCTAGTTTATATGTCATGCTTTATTTAAGTTTTCAAACTTTATGCCATGACATCATGACATTGGCACATGTTTTTACTTATGATATCATTATATGCCATGTCATCATCTCTTGCATTATAATCAATGTATTTGATTTAAGGAAAAACACATTTTGATATTGAGATCAAATTGATGTTTAGAAAATACATGAGAACTTAGCCTAAGTTGACCTTAACCCATATCTCACATCAAATTGACTTGAATGTGGTTTGATACACTTTAGATGTGTGTGAGATATTAGGATCATGAGTTAGGATCAAGGTGCATAATTCCTGTACCTAGATGACCCTAATTCAAGAAATGGAGGATCATAGGGAAAGCTTATGTACAAGTCATGTACATTTAGCCCTAAGATTATGGTCCTAAATTCAAATGGTTTTAAAAGCATTTTAAAATTGATTTGAAAACCTTGATGAAGCTTTCTAGTGATAGCATTCATCATTGAACATTGTGATACAAAGTTGAGTTAAACTTGAACTATTTCAAAGTTTTTGAACTTTGTATCAAGATTTGAAAATGGAAACTATTTTCATAGAAAATTATTTTTCCATGGTAGTGTATGATATGAGGAATGTATCCTCAAAATTTCACAATTTTTCGAATTTTCTGGATTTATTAGGGAATTCTGAAATCAGATGTGGACCGATCAGAGAGGATTCTGATCGGTCCAGGAAGTGTGGATCGGTCACCAGGACCGATCCAGGAGAGTGTGGATCGGTCTGGTGACCGATCAGAGCGTGCCAAATGCTGATTTTTCGACTGTTGACTGAAATTTCAGCTATGGAAGTTAGTGGTTTAGATTTCTAAAGGTTTGAAACTCTCCAAGACATTGTTGGTGCAATGGTCAAGGGGGAGTTGGCCTTTAGGGGGAGTTTTACTATTAGTCAAGGGAGAGTTGACCTTTAGGGGGAGTTTTTACTCCTAAAGACTTGAGTGATATGAGATTATCACTAAGTTAATTGTTGACCTTAGTATCAAGGGGGAAATTAAGAGTTTCAATGAAAGGTATGGAACTTTCATTAGGAAGAAACTCTTGACCTTGATTCACTCTTTTTGATGTGTGTCAAAAAGGGGAGAGTGTTCATTGGAGAATTATTGGAGAACCCAAGTTAGGTTATCGGTTTAACCTAAGCTAGGGGAAGATTGTCAAGGAATGTTCGAGGAAGAACATTGGAATACTTTTTGATGTGTGTCAAAAAGGGGGAGAATTATTAGAGAACCCAAGTTAGGTTATCAGGTTAACCTAAGGGGAGAATGTCTAGAGAATGTTCAAGGAAAGAACATTGGACATTGGAAGATGGTTGGAAAACCTAAGTTAGGTTATCGGGTTAACCTAACTTGATTATGGTTTTGTCAAACATCAAAAAGGGGGAGATTGTTGGTGCAACCTTAGGTCAAGGTTGACCTGGTTGACCCGACTCGAGTTGACGTGACTCGAGTTGTATTTTGATGTTTGACTTGGGAAGATTGTCGGTGCAACCTTAGGTCAAGGTTGACCTAGTTGTGTTGCATGTTGATGTTTGACACTCGTGAGAGAGTTCTATTCTTGATATGGGACAAGAATAGATGTTTGGGAGATTATTGGTGCAACCGTAGGTCAAGGTTGACCTGGTTGACCTGATTCGGGAAAAGTCCAAGTATGGAGACTTGGCACGGAAAAGTCCAAGCAGGGAGCTTGGCACTGGAAAAGTCCAAGTATGGAGACTTGGCACTGGAAAAGTCCAAGCAGGGAGCTTGGCACGCGAAAAGTCCAAGTATGGAGACTTGGCACGGGGAAAGTCCAAACAGGGAGTTTGGCACGGGGAAAAGTCCCGGTGAGTGAAGCCGGGCAATCGGGAGTGAGTGAATCCAGGTGAAAATCCTAGTGAGTGAAGCTAGGTGAAGGTGAAAGTCCTGGTGGGTGAAGCCGGGCATTCGGGAAAATCCTGGTGAGTGAAGCCAGGTGAAAATCCTAGTGAGTGAAGCTAGGTGAATGGGAAGTCCTAACTGGGATGTTAGGCAGTGTGGAAAATCCGTGAGAAGCACGGTGAAAATCCTAGTGAGTGAAGCTAGGTGAATGAGAAAGTCCTAACTGGGATGTTAGGCAGTGTGGAAAGTCCTGGTGAGTGAAGCCAGGCAGTGTGGAGAGTCCTGGTGAGTGAAGCCAGGCAGTGGGAAAGTCCTAACTGGGATGTTAGGCAATGTGGAAATCCTGGTGAGTGAAGCCAGGTGAAAGTCCTGGTGAGTGAAGCCAGGCAAGGGAAAATCCAGATGGATCAGGGATGATCGGACTTCTGGTGTTGGAAAGTCCAAGTAGGTCAAAGGAATTGACCGGACACTTGGCAGGGAGTTCTAGCAGGTCAAGGGAGTGACCAGATGTTAGGGATGAAGTACCAATAGGTCAAGGTTGACCGGATATTGGTTTGGAAGTCTTGGGACTTGGTTTGGGCCAAACCCAAGCTCTGGATCGGTCACCAAACCGATCCAGTGATACTTGTTTGCTCTGATCGGTCTGGTGACCGATCAGATACCGAACAGAAGCTCTCTGTTCGGTTACTGATCGGTCTGGTGACCGATCAGCAAGAAGAAAGGCAGGCTGATCGGTCCACAGACCGATCAGGCCATGTCCTGATCGGTCTGGGGACCGATCAGAGACGATGTCGCTGAGGTTGGGATCGGTCTGTGGACCGATCCAGCTGTGGCCTGATCGGTCCACAGACCGATCAGAACCCGCACAGAAGGTGGGCAGCTTTCTGTGAAGAAAGCTGATCGGTCTGGGGACCGATCAGAATAGGTCCTGATCGGTCCCCTGACCGATCCAGGCACTAGCCGTTGCGTCGCAACGGCTAGATTTCTTCTGTGTTTTCTTCGCTTTCTTCGCAGGTTATAAAAGGAGGGCTACGGCTGCGAGCCAAAAGTTACTACTCTTCTTCTGCTGAATCTTTTCTGCTTCCTGCTGAGCTTTGGTTGAGCTCTCATTGTGCTGAGTTCTGTTGAACTCGTCGAAGCTCTGCGTGAGTTTCCTGCTGGTGTTCTAGCTGCTGGATCCGAGAAGCTGCTGCTTCATCAAGGTTCCAGTCGACAACAAGAGGCAAGCAAGTGTATTACAATTTCTATTGTTCTTGTTTGTTTTCTCCATTGTTGTACTCCTTTGTTTGCTGTTGCAAAAGAGTGTGGCGAGGTTTCTCCACCCATAAGGAGTTTATATTAGCCGGTTCTCCGGGGACTCATCCACCGACGGATTGACCGGACTCGTCCACCTTACGGACACGCCGAGGAGTAGGAGCCCTAATCTCCGAACCTCGTTACATCCATCGAGTTTGAGGTTTGATTTCTTTCTTTGTCGCTTCTATTGTTTTATTTCCGCTGCGCTAACTCGACATTGTAGAAAGAATCGAACGAATTGGGGTCGGCTATTCACACCCCCCTCTCTAGCCGTACGAAAGGATCCTAACAGAGATGACTCAAGAAGCCTAGAATTACTAGGGAGCCATTGGTGATAATCATATATATATATATATATATATATATATAGAGAGAGAGAGAGAGAGAGAGAGAGAGAGAGAGGTTGCACCCCTTACGTCGAGCACACCTTGAGTACCTATAAATTTCATTTAATTTTTTTGTGCCTAATACTATAATCCAAAAAGTAAAATCTAATTGGCATAACCGGAAGATTAAAAATAAATAAAAATAAACTATATATCAATTTGATTATTTTACATAAACGAAATCTAGTTTAGAACTATATATACATATAATTGCAAATATAAAATCTTCCCTACATTTTGTAGAGAATTTAGTTGATAGTTGGCAACAATGTGTTGGTCCCGATGAGGTCAGTAATAAGCAGGGCGAATTGCCTGAAATTAAAAATACACCCTTCTCAAACCTTTTGACTTTAGCTAATAAACACTTGTAATTAAAGCAAAAATAAATTGTATAAAAATAAAAGAGACTATCGGATTTTACTTGGTTACAACCAAGAAGATGTTAGTTAGAGCCCTAGAGTCAATCATATGATGATTGTTGTATAGACTCGATGTATCATATTCCTATATACTTATAAAGACATTTCTTTATGGTTATTATACTTACTTGTATTGGTGTCAAATAACTAAGTATAATAGCGACTGATCCTGTCTGAGAAGCTGGACAAAGCGGAGAGCCGGGAGAAAAAACCTACTGCTGATGGAGAATAATACCTATGGGACGCCGATCTGAGAAACCCAAAGCAGATCCAAGAAGATGAAGCCACAAGAGTACCCTCTCGATGCAAGAGACCAATGGCGATGAAGAGATCCGATCGAAGAACACCCAGATTCGGAGCTCCCAAGGCTTCCTGCGCACAAGAGACCAACCAACACTACCATCAGTGACCTAAGACCGGGGTGGGAATCCATGGCTAGGCCCTCCGACACTCAAGTCAGTGATCTCTTTCTCGATGTACAGGAAGGAGGAAGAAGATGAACAGTAGTTGAAAAATTAGGGTTATCAATGTGCGCAATGATGTGAACTTACCCAGCCAACGGAGAGGATTCCCTTTTTATACC
Source organism: Zingiber officinale (assembly GCF_018446385.1). Classification (NCBI taxonomy): domain Eukaryota; kingdom Viridiplantae; phylum Streptophyta; class Magnoliopsida; order Zingiberales; family Zingiberaceae; genus Zingiber; species Zingiber officinale. The sequence continues at coordinate 37,802,761 of NC_056007.1, read as the reverse complement.
ACTTCATATAACCTCCGTAGTCATGAAGTGGACCCCGGTTTGTTAGAGTTTGTTATGAGATGACGTAAGCTGTGTACTTGTGGTAAATGACTTTTTAAGGAATCCTCTTCGTACCCCAGATGTACCTTCTTTGTTGTCTAGCACCTGCAAAACGGTCTAAAAATACATTTCCCGCCAAAATATATAACACTGGTTATACAATCATATACTGCAAATATCTTCAGGAACTACTTTATTCGAAATATTACTTCTCTTCTATCTCACCAGTTCTTTTTCAAAGTGTTTCTATCCTTCCTACTCGCCCCTCCTATTTTTGCTACATCAAAGAAAGCTTAATATACTAATATTTCTTGTGTTGATTGGAGTTAAGCTTAATTATGTTTTATCAATTACTATTACCTCTCATGAGGCTCCTTGGGCAATGCCCGTTCGTGCTCCTTTACGTTCATTATCCCAGCTAGCATTGGACTATGTTTTATCAAGTATGTAATTTTTATCAAGTATCTTTTCCAGGTATTATTCAGCTTAGCCGGTATCTGGCTTTCTTTCTTAAAGGTATGTCTCAACCCATATTGGCCTACCTCCTTTGAGATATATCCCGACCGATATTAGTCTACCTCCTTTGAGGTATATGCTGATCGATGTGGGTCTGCCTCCTTGGAGGCATATCCCGGCCGATATTGGTCTTCCTTCCTGAAAGTATGTCTCGATCGATATTGGCCTACCTCCTTTGAGGTATATCCTGGCCGATATTAGCCTACCTCCTTTGAGATATATGCTGATTGATATGGGTCTGCCTCCTTGGAGGCCTCTTCCGACCGATATTGGGCTTTCTTTCTGAAGGTATGTCTCGATCGATATTGGCCTACCTCCTTTGAGGTATATCCCGGCCGATATTAGCCTACCTCCTTTGAGGTATATGCTGATCGATGTGGGTCTGCCTCCTTGGAGGCATATCCCGGCCGATATTGGTCTACCTCCTTTAAGGTATATGCTGATAGATGTGAGTCTGCCTCCTTGGAGGCATATCCCGGCCGATATTGGTCTACCTCCTTTAAGGTATATGCTGATAGATGTGAGTTTGCCTCCTTGGAGGCATATCCCGGCCGATATTGGCCTACCTCCTTTGAGGTATATCCTGGCCGATATTAGCCTACCTCCTTTGAGGTATATGCTAATCGATGTGGCTCTGCCTCCTTGGAGGCCTCTTCCGGCCGATATTGGGCTTCCTTTCTGAAGGTATGTCTCGATCGATATTGGTCTACCTCCTTTGAGGTATATCCCGGCCGATATTAGACTACCTCCTTTGAGGTATATGCTAATCGATGTGGGTCTGCCTCCTTGGAGGCATATCCCAGCCGATATTGATCTACCTCCTCTGAGGTATATGCTGATCGATTTGAGTCTGCCTCCTTGGAGGCATATCCCGGCCGATATTGGCCTACCTCCTTTGAGGTATATCCCGGCCGATATTAGCCTACCTCCTTTGAGGTATATGCTAATCGATGTGGGTCTGCCTCCTTGGAGGCATATCCCGATCGATATTGGTCTTCCTTCCTGAAAGTATGTCTCGATCAATATTGGTCTACCTCCTTTGAGGTATATCCTGGCCGATATTAGCCTACCTCCTTTGAGGTATATGCTGATCGATATGGGTTTGCCCCCTTAGAGGCATATCTGGCCAATATCGGTATATCTTCTCGACTTGGTTATCTCCTCTTCCCTCCTTATCAGGGATCCATGAAACCTAACCCATATCACTAGTCTTCTCTTCAAGTCTAGTCGAAGGAGGTGTAGACGACTGACTAGACACAAGTCTGATTTTGTTGTTTTTTTTTCCTACCCGTGACTTTGCCACATGTACTGAGATGACCTTACAGATTTTATGTACAACTATCTTGTGAACCTGAGTACAGTGATCCCGTGAACCTTGGTACAGTGATTCCTTGGGTCCTTTGATCCTTTAAATAGGGCTATAACCCTCTCTTTGTTCATCATCCACCTCAGTTCTTTTCCTTCCCTGCTGGTCTTTCCTATTAAGAGTATGGCCTTGGATCCCCCTCTTTGGGGGCAACTTTTGTTGGACAAGGCAAGATCTATATATGAGTTTATTCAAGTTTTTACTTCGGCTAACTCTAGGGTTCAAGGAACCTTCCCAAAAAATGACGTTTCTCGAGGCCTAGAATTTTCATCCAAAGGTGCCAATGCTCTAAAGGCTCAAGAAACTTCAGAGAGGTTTTTGTTACTCATGGAGGACCAGCTAAATAGCCCATGGATGTTGCTACAAACGCTTAGCCCATGTTGCCCTTGGGCTAGGATTGGTTGCTCTAGTTGCAGAACTCCGGGGCTCGACCAGGCGAGAGGCTCTTTCAATCACCTTTTCATCATGGTCTGAATAGATCCATCCCCTTCCCCTTGCCCTTGAGTCTTTCTGCTTCATAGTTTTCTTCGTCCGAGGTAAAATATTGCCACTTCTGCGCCTTGACAAGCTCGGACGAGCTTCCTCTGCGTTAGGTAAAATGTTTCCACTTCTGCTCCATGGTAAGTTTGACTCCAGTGGGACTGAAATTTTCTAAGCATCTCAAGAGCTTATGTTTGTAATTTTTGTTATCTGTGTAAGGTTTAATGTTCTGAGGGGAAATGTAATGTTCTGTACTTGACCAGATTCTCAGTGTAACAACAATCTTTTATATTGAATCGAGTAACTCTATTGAATCCTTCTAATTCATAAGAATAAAGGTGATGTTGTGCTCATTAACCCTTCGTATATCCTATGTTTCGTTATCTCGACAAATATTTTTCATTTATCATGGCCACAACTATCTTGACCGCTGGAATACTTTCTTATAGCTAACATTATACCGACCAGTATTAGCTTGTTGATCGCAAACAATGTTATTTAAACCAATGTTATACTTGTCTAACATAACAAAAGTTATGTTGGCCGATATAAAATTATCTTGATCAACGCCAGTTTGTATTTAATTTAAAATATGTTATTCGCCTAAATCGCTATCCTTAAATGTTCTTGTCCTTAGCCTGGACTTAGTCAAACTCAGTCTCTCTTCCTTTATTATGCCTAGTTAATTACATCTCCCTTCAATACTTTCTTATTGGTGATTGGCTCTACCTCGGGTGAGAGAATGTTGGAAGCGTACAACGAGGTGTTACCAACCCTAGCGTGATCCGATCTATCACATCCAGTATAAATATTTCTTTATGACTGTATGACACATACTTTCTCTTACTGCCACGTCATGTATGCCTTTGCCTTTTTCATATGATCCTCAGCGTTTGCTGAGATAAAAACGTTTTGATCTGATGACGGCTGTGTGTTTTTCAAACCCTAAACTCTTTGTCTTCTTTTCAACTTTGTCTCTTCTTTTCTTACCTTAGCGTTCTTCTCTTGCTACAGTTTTTGACCAAACCTCGTGCTCATCATTTCTCGGCGATCTCCTTTCTTCCTTTCAGTAAGTAATCTGTTGTTTTGCTAGCCTCTACTCTTGTTTATGGCTGAGGAAGCAATTGCTCCCTGGTATGTCCACATGTCTTCTTCCTTTGATAAAAGTGTTAGGCTCACCATCCGTCGTCAATATGAAATTCCCCAGGAGTATGGAATCATAATCCCAAAACCAGATGATCGTCCTCATCGTCCTCCTGCTAATTGCGTGACTTTTTTCAAGGACCAGTTGATAGGAGGTTTAAGGTTTCCCATTCCTCCTTTCTTAATCGAAATAAGTCAGTATTTTGATATTCCTCTGCAACAATTTGCCCCCAACGCCTTTCGTTATCTATGTGGTGCTTACATGTTATTTCGTCTGCGAGATATTCCTCCTACTCCTCAAAATTTCTTCATGTTTTCTTATCCCAAGTGTTCGGAACCTGGTGTTTTCTTGTTCCAGTCACGAACTAAAATGGTTCTTTTTGAGGATATGCCCTCGTCTCTTAAAGCTTGGAAATCCCGCTTTTTCTTCATAAAGTTTCCCGGACCCATTCCTTGCTCTTATGCTTGGAAATCCTCCTTACCCTCTTTGCCTGATATCAGAGAATTCCATCTCCATTCTTCTTTTCCTATTTATTGTGAAAATTTGTTAAATCGTCGACTTTCAATTCCCAAGTGGCTGAGAGTCGATCTTCTATACTTGTTCGGCCTAAGCCCCATCAAACCTGATACACAAGTCTCTTTAGGTAAAACCTTGTTTCTTTCTTGTTGATTTTAACTAACTAAACTATTTATCTTTTCTATGTAGTGGAGAGCTTTTATGATGTTTTGATTGATGAAGAACTACGTCTGGAGGAGGACGCAATTCGCGCCAAAGAAAAAGAGCTTCTGGCTGCTATTACTCCACCACCTTCAATCGAAGAGCCGACTCCTTTAGCTGGGGTGCCTAGCTCTTTGGGAGTTCTTGAGGCTCCTGAAGGTCTTCCAGCAGAAATCCCTGCTGTTTCTTTACCCGCTATTACTTCTCCAATGGCCGCTGCTACCTCATCATCCACCCCTCTTCCTATCGTTGAACTCACGTCTTCTGGTAGCCCAAGTAAATCGATAGCTGAAATTGCTACCGGCAAGCGTCCGGGACGCAAACTTACCAGGGTTCCTCCGTCAAAAAGGAGGCTTATCCTTCCTGCTGACGAACGGGTTTCAGAAGGTTTTGTTCCTGCTGACCTTCCTTCTAATGAGCCTACGTTGGCTGAACTTTACCCTTCTCTTAGTTTTCCTGCCTCACCTTTCTCCAATGCCAATGCTTCTGGCGATGTCTCTTTCACCTTTCCATTGTCTATTCCAACGTCCGAATCTTTACCCTCCTCAACTTCTTCTTATTTAGTCTTTGCTCCTCCATCTATTCCTACTTCCTCCTTCTCTGCTGGTTCTTCTACTATTCCTGTCCTCCCCATTTTGCTAGGAGGTTCTTTCGCCAGCGCTTGGGATGAAGTTCGTCCCATTTTTGAAGAACTCACTACTCCCGAAACAATTGATCGTTTCTCCCATAATGAGAATCAGGTATGTTTACTGATGTCTACTTTCTATTTCTTAGAGATTATCTCATGGCCCCTTATTATATTTCTAGCGATGGATAGAAAACATGGGCTTATCTCGGCTGATGCACAATTTATATGACGATAACAAGAAGCTGAGATCTGAGAATGATAAGCTGAGACAACAGGTTACTGAATTATCTTCTGCCTCATTTTCCACTGCTGCCAAGAAGCAACTTGAAGCTCAGATTGAAAGTCTTCAAGCACAATTCCAATCAGCTACGGATTTTAACCAAGAATTAACTTCCAAAATTGGCGAACTAAAGGCTGATTATGAAGCGGAATTGGCTGAAAAACTCAAAGTCCTGCAGCTGAAGGAAGATGAAATAACTTCCTTGAACACCTCCCTTAATTCAGTTAAAATCGAAGTTTCTGTCAAAGAAAATGAACTGAAGACTTCCCAAATGGCTCTGGTGATCTACAAGGCGAACGAAGATACTCGTTACAAGGAACGGGCCACCATCATGATTGAATCTCCTGAATTCAATAGGCCGATCGTGAAGTCAATCTTAGCGGCCTTTACTGCGGGAGATAAAGGGGCGATTCAGCAATTGCGAGAGGAAAACTACTTATCTCGCGATCCTCCTCCTCACTTCCTGAATCGTCGCAAACTTATTGAGGACAAGCCTCCTGATCTATTCCCTCAGCTGACCTTAGTATGACTTTCTTTTCTTATTTAAATTCTAATCCCTGTAAAGGGGGACCAAAACTTTGTGATGACAATCTAGCGAACTCATGTAAAGTTGATTATCTCTTTTTATTGTTAAATTTACTCTTCCTTATGATGATCATCTATTTTGTTTAAATATGTTAAATGTCGCTTGGCTGGTCATCATAAAACCTCACCCAACATATTATTATGTTTATCTAGTTAGACTGTTTCATCATGACCGGGCGGTATACATCAATGCTGACAAATACCGTCCGATATTTTATAGATTAATTGTGTCTCGTTCGCTCTAGTACAGTCCTATTGCGATATTCTCAATATCGGTCGATTTGTTCTACTTGATTGATTTACGCTCGTATCTATGTGTGTCATCTTATGTATTAACCAAATTTCATATGGTTTTATCATTATGTATGCCATTCGACTTATCAGGATAAGCCTTCAGTCGACATATTTGAATTCCATCTATCTCGGCCGATCTATTATGATCGACTGATTCATATTTATGAATCTCGTCTAATATCCGTTAACCAGGTCCCGTCTATTAACTAATGCCTTGTACCCAACTTTTGTCTGGTCTTATTATATCCCTTTGGGTTTTTTATTAGACAAATAATCCAAACTTATAGTACTTGACCAGTTTTTCTTTATATTCGTCAGACTTTCTTAAGAATTAAAATTATATCTAGGGACACTTTTCGTATTTTTCGAGGAAGATTACTTAACTTCACCTCTCTTCCTCGGGATTCATTCCCTTTTTTTTTTAGAATTTGATTTTATCCTTTAATGTTACCACCCCTTTATGACGATTGAGTATTTTTTTTCCTTTCTTATTTCCTTCTGCTATCTCTGTTTGGGGGTTTTAGCACAGGACCGAAAGAAAAACAAGGGTTTTAAGAAGTTCTCTCTCGCTTTCCCACTTTTCTCTTCATCTCCCTTGATCCCTCTTCCTTCTACTATTTCACTATGGCAACTTCCCCTCCTGCGTGGTTTCTTTCGTGTGTTTCCGACCTTATAGAGACAGAAGAGGTGGATTTGAAGGCGACTTATGGTTTTCCTTCTTATATAGCTTGTCCTACTCTGCTGGATAGTCCACATCTTCCTCATTTAGGGTGTATATCTATCTTCCGAGATCAAGTCCTACACAGTTTTCGATTTCCTCTTCACCCTTTTTTTTTCTAACATTAGCCTTTATTTTAACATTCCGCTCAATCAGTTTGTCCCTCAATCCTTTTCTATCCTTATGGGTTTTATCGGGGTATCTAAACTGTTAGATTTTCCTTTATCTCCTCGTCTTTTCCATCACTTCTTTGTTCCTCATCAAGTAGATGTTGGTGTTTTCAAATTCCAATTTCGTCCCAAGGCCATTTTGTTCAACCGAATTCCTCCTCAGGGGGAATGGTATCACAAATTTTTCTATATGCGTCTCCCTTCTCCTCCTCCATTTCCCATTCAATGGATATATGATCTACCTCCGATTCCTAGTACCCATAATCTTCTTAATGATCCCTCTATTGCCATTGCCCTCTCTAAACTGAGGGGAGCAAAATTCAGCTTGCCGCATCTAATTGTAGAGGGTTTGATGTTTCCTTTTGAGATAGGCAATATTGACACTCCCTTGGATGGCTCTTTTGGTACGTATAAACATTTCACTCTGTATTTACTGATTAATATATCTCTTTTATAATGGTGTTTAATTCCTGTGTTTCAGCTGATGCTCTTCTTCCATCTTTTATGTACAAGAATCCTACTATGACTAAGTCCTTTGTTAATAATCTTGGAGAAGAGTGGTTGCGAGCTCGCCAGGCTAATCCTAATTCCTCCACCTTGGGCTTACTATCCGAAGCGGAGCGACAGGCAGGGGCTGTGAGAAAGAAGAGCCTTTGTAAAAGGATCACCTTGAGATGCCTCCTTTGGCGATCTTTTTGGTACTTTTGTGCGAACTCCTCTGGTTCCGACGCCCATTTCTCTTGAGAGAGGTAAGGCACCGATAACTCCTACCCATATTATCTCTAATCCTTCTCTTAGGATGATGAGACCTGGTCTGCTCATCCCCTCTTCTTGTGCTATTATTTCAACTCCTTCTGCTTCTGCTTCTACTTCTGCTTCCGAGATGGCCATTATCCCTTCTATGTATTCTACTCCTCTTGCATTGGCCTTGCCTCCTTTGGCTTCTGGACCCCAGGCCAAATGAACGCCTTGCCGGAGATCTTCTCCTAGTGTCGGGCCCTTAGTTATTCGCGTTTCCACAACTACATCAGTATCCCTTGCATTGCCACCTTCTATTCCATCTAGTTCTTCTTCTGCTGCTCTTGTTTCTACCACTTCTTTCCCTTCCATTGCTTCTTCTTCTTCCCTACCTCCTTCTTCCTCCGTTCCCCAGCCTTTGTTTAAACAGGCCATGGGTCTGCCCTCTCAATTGGGACAGACCTCTGATCCACTTAGCTATGGTTCTCTACAACTACAAGGCCTATTGGCCGAATCTTGGCTACAGGGCCAAGAACAACTGAGGGGTCTTAGTCTTCCAAATCGAGCCGACCACCACAGTCGTCAGGCAATAGCTGTAAGTATTCTTGGCTATATGTTGTCAACTTCGCATCCTTATCTTTAATTGTATCATCATTTTGTTTAGTTCCTTGCCTCGAGTCTGCATATCAACCAGCTACTTATGGCTCGGGACCAGGAGAATAATAAGTTAAAAGCTCAACTAGAGACATTGAAGGCTACTTTATCTCCTTCTAATAATGACCTGGCTCAGTTACAAGAGAAAGTGATTTTGCAAGATCAACAATTAGGGGCATTGAGACAGGAATTAGAGGAATCACAACAATTACTGAAAGACAAAGAGCTTGCAAGGAGAACTCTGGAATTACAGGTGGATCGATTACATTCTAGTCTCTGACTGGAAATTGCTTTAAAGGAGAAAGCTCTCTTAGATGCTTCTCATAAAAGTCTTATTTTAGAGAAAGTAGAGAAGCTTCATAATGCCTGTCTTTCTGAACAAGCTCAAGACCTAGCCTCTCATGATTTCACTATCCTACAGGAACAAGAGCAAAGGAAAGCTCAAGATGTTGAGTTGTCACTGCTCCAGAAGGAATTTGAACAGCTTAAATTTGAAAAGGATGCTTTAAAAGAACAAAACACTAAACTCAAGCTGATTTTCAAAGCTATAAGGTTCAAGAGAAGAGTCGATGGGAAGAGTGGCGTCTGGATTATCTAAAGTCTTCGGTGTTTGCCCAAGAATTTGTCCGTCGGATAATGGGTGCTTTAAATCATTTTGTATCGGGAGTTCTTCGACAATTGAGAGAGGGTGATTATCTACCCAAGGAACCTCCCTCCTCTTTCATAAGTCGTTACAGACTTAACGAAGAACTGCCCGCAGATTTAAAAAGTCCTTTTAATTAATCATGTCTATGTATCTAAAAAGATTACTCATAAAAAGACTTGTATTGGAAAAACTAGTAATGAAAAGAACTGTAACTAAAAACTTGGTAATTAAGGGATTGCGATATATAGGAAATTTTTTATACTTACCTGTTCCTCCCTTGTGTTAGTTTGAGAATGCCTCTTTTGAAATGCTTCCGAGTATTGAGTAGAAGTTTTATTCAAGAATTCCTTGCTTACCTCTTGAAGTTAAATCTTGTCTTAATGAATCTTTTTGTAGATAATATCTAGTGTGCTCCATATTTCAAAAGAATGAATAATCCTGAGTGATTTTAGATAAGAAATTGTATAAGACTCCTGAGTTCCGAGCTGAGTATAATACTTCAAGCGATTCTAAATAAAGATTTCCATGTAAATGGGATTCCAGATAGAAAATGTGTCATATGCATAGAATCCTTCTTGAACCCTGGCTTCTGACCCAGTGTAAAATGTCAACCGATTTTGTGAATAAATCCATGTAACTTCGCATTTACTATGCCCATGAAGACTAAGTTCCGTGATAGTTTAAAGTCTTCGGTTCTTCCCATGAATACCCATCCGAGTTATTTCATGAGATTTCCCAATCGACTATGTTCTGTGATAGTTTAAAGTCTCCGGTTCCTCCCATGAAGACCCGTTCGAGTTACTTCATGAGATTTCCCGATCGACTATGTTCTGTAATAGTTTAAAGTCTCCGGTTCCTCCCATGAAGACCCGTCCGAGTTACTTCATGATATTTCCCGATCGACTATGTTCTGTGATAATTTAAAGTCTCTGGTTCTTCCCATGAAGACCTGCCCGAGTTACTTCATGAGATTTCCCGATCGACTACGTTCTGTGATAGTTTAAAGTCTCCAGTTCCTCCCATGAAGACCCGTCCGAGTTACTTCATGAGATTTCCTGATCGACTATGTTCTATTATAGTTTAAAGTCTCCGGTTCCTCCCATGAAGACCCGTCTGAGTTACTTCATGAGATTTCCCGATCGACTATGTTCTCTGATAGTTTAGAGTCTCCGGTTCCTCCCATAAAGACCCGTCTGAGTTACGTCATGAGATTTTCCGATCGACTATGTTCTGTGATAGTTTAAAGTCTCCAGTTCCTCCCATGAAGACCCGTCCGAGTTACTTCATGAGATTTCCCGATCGACTATGTTCTCTGATAGTTTAGAGTCTCCGGTTCCTCCCATGAAGACCCGTCCGAGTTACTTCATGAGATTTCCCAATCAATTATGTTCTCTGATAGTTTAGAGTCTCCGGTTCCTCCCATGAAGACCCGTCCGAGTTACTTCATGAGATTTCCCCATCGACTATGTTCTGTGATAGTTTAAAGTCTCTGGTTCCTCCCATGAAGACCCGTCCGAGTTACTTCATGTGATTTCCTAATCAACTATGTTCTCTAATAGTTTAGAGTCTCCGGTTCCTCCCATGAAGACCCGTCTGAGTTACTTCATGAGATTTCCCGATCGACTATATTCTCTGATAGTTTAGAGTCTCCGGTTCCTCCCATGAAGACCCGTCTGAGTTACTTCATGAGATTTCCCGATCGACTATGTTCTGTGATAGTTTAAAGTCTCCGGTTCCTCCCATGAAGACCCGTCCGAGTTACTTCATGAGATTTCCCGATCGACTATGTTCTTATGCCAAATTATGATGTTTGTACTGAACTTGTGATGGTTTTAAAATTTCTGGATTTTTCTTAGGGGAGCTGAATAGGTCTTTAGGATTCCCCACTATTGATTGCTCAAAAATAGATTATGAAAGTTCTGCCAATACTTGTCAATCTGTATGAACCACATTTATTTCTGTGGCAATATTTGTCTTTCATTGCATTTATTGAAAGAAAGGGAGTACATAAACTGTAAGAATACTTGTCTTCATCTTACTGGGAACTTACTTCAGATAATTATAATTTGTTCCTTCTGACGTATTCTTGAGTGGCATGATCTTGTCAGGTCCGGTAAGGTTGTAAATGATTTGCACTCTAGGGATGTTCCAAAATTCTTCATTCAGTATCTTGGAGATAATATGAACCTGATGCGAGCTTTTTCACCACTTTGTAGGGTCCTCCCTGTAGGATCGAAAAGAATTTAGATATCTCCACAATAGCATGATATTGTCCACTTTGGGCCTACACCCTCATGGCTTTACTCTTGGGCTCTCCCCAAAAGGCCTCATGCCAATGGAGATATCTTTTTCTCTTATAAACCCATGATCTTTCCCATGTGTTTCCAATATGGGACTATGTTTGCAACCTTACAACCCCAACAATCCCCCCCTCAAACAAAGGACCATGGGCTTCCCACGTCCGATCCTTGACCCACCAGGTCTTCCTGCCCCTCGGTCTACCCGACCTACTAGGACTTCCTGCCCCTCGGTCTACCCGACCTACTAGGACTTCCTTGCCTAGCCGCAACTAGGACTTCCTGCCCCTCGGTCCACCCGACCTACTAGGACTTCCTGCCTGGTGTCTGGTCCTCTTGATCCGAACATAGGAGCCCCCATTTTTTTTGTTCGAGGTCAATATTGTACTCACATGGTTCAATCAGACCATAGCTCTTGTGCACAGTCGGCGGTTAAACCTTCTGGCAGTCCGGGCTCTGATACCAATTGTAGGATCGAAAAGAATTTAGATATCTCCACAATAGCATGATATTGTCCACTTTGGGCCTACACCCTCATGGCTTTACTCTTGGGCTCTCCCCAAAAGGCCTCATGCCAATGGAGATATCTTTTTCTCTTATAAACCCATGATCTTTCCCATGTGTTTCCAATATGGGACTATGTTTGCAACCTTACAACCCCAACACTCCCCACTGTGGTGCCAACTTATTGACATCCCCGACAGGTTTAATACGCTTCCATACTAAATCTCCTACTTGGAAAAATCTGGGGATGACCCTTTTGTTATAATTTTGCCTCATTCATTGTCGGTATGATACGAGACGAGTAGCAGCTTTATCTCTAACTTCCTCTATCAAGTCTAGCTCCATGAGTCGTCGACCCTCATTGTCTGCATCATATAATTGCCTTCTGTCAGATTCTACTCCCACCTCAATGGGAATTATTGCTTCTCCCCCATAAACTAATTGAAAGGGAGTGATTCCTGCAGCTTCTCGAGGTGTAGTACGATATGCCCAAAGAACGCTGGGTAATTCATCTACCCAACTACCTCTAACATGATCCAGTTTTGTTTTTAAACCCCTTATAATTTCTCTATTGGTTACTTCCGCTTGACCATTACTTTGCGGATAAGCTACAGAGGTGAAGGCCTGAATAATACCATAACTTTTGCACCAAGCTAAGATTCTATCTCCTTGAAATTGCCTTCCATTATCAGAGACTAATTTATGAGGAATGCCAAATCTGCATATGATATTTTTCCACAGAAATTTAATAACTGCATCTTCAGTAATCCGGGCAAGTGGTTCTGCTTCTACCCATTTGGAAAAATAATCCACTGCTACCAATAAAAACCTTCTTTGTGCAGTCGCCATAGGAAATGGGCCTACTATGTCCATGCCCTATTGATCGAAGGGATATGAGGCTATAGAGGTTCTCAACAACTGTGTGGGATGATGAGAATTATTTTGATGTTTCTGGTAAGACATACAAGTTCTTACCAACTTGTTGGCATCCTCGTGTAGAGTAGGCCAGAAATATCCTGCTAATAAGATTTTACGGGCCAAGGTTCTCCCTCCTACATGACTACCACATGAACCTTGATGAACCTCTTGTAAAATAAATTGTATATCTTCTGTGCCGATACACTTGAGCAGAGGTCTAGAAAAGGCTCTTTTATATAACTGTTCTCCTAGCATAGTGTACTGAGCAGCTCTCTTCTTAAATACCCTTGCCTGTTCTGTATTACTTGGAAGAATACCTTGCTGTAAATACAAATGATTTGAGCCCTCCAGTTACCTTGAATTTCTGCATCAGCTTGTCTTTCGATATAGGATATTAATAGAGTTTGTTCTACGGGTCGATCTAGACTCCATGGTACTATAGCAGAGGCCAACTTAGCCAATTCATCTGCTACCTGATTCTCAGATCGAGGAACCTTTTGTATATTTACTTCTTGAAACTGAGACTTCAACTTATCAAATACCTCAGCATATAACTTGAGCCTGTCATTATTAATTTCAAAATTACCTGATAGTTGTTGGGCTGCCAATTGAGAATCAGAATAGATGAGGACTCGAGCTGCCCCTATATGTCGAGCGGCCTGCAATCCAGCTATCAAGGCTTCATATTCTGATTCATTGTTAGTAGCTCTATAATTCAATCTGATAGAGAGTTGAAGTCTGTCTTCCCTTGGAGATATAAGAAGAACACCAATTTCGCTGCCTTGTCTAGTTGAGGAGCCATCCACATAAACTTTCCAGATGTTTTCTTCCTCAGGGCCTTGAACTTCTATAATGAAGTCTGCTAGAGCTTGTGCCTTGATGGTCGAGCGAGGTTGATATTGAATGTCATATTCTTCAAGTTCAGTTGTCCATTTGACCAACCGACCTGATGCCTCTAGGTTGAGTAACACCCGTCCGAGAGTACTGTTGGTTAATACAACAATTTCATGTGCTAAGAAATATGGTCGCAGCCTCCGAGCAGTCAACACTAATGCGTAAGCCAATTTTTCTAGTGTAGTATATCTACACTCAGCTCCTTTTAATAAATGGCTAGAAAAATATACAGGTTATTGTTCTTTTCCTTCTTGTCTAACTAATACAGAGCCTACAGCGTTTTCATTAGCCGACAAATACACCCAAAGAGTCTCTCCTACTATAGGCTTAGCTAATACAGGAAGAGTAGACATATAATCTTTTAACTCTTAGAAAGCCTTATCACATTCTTCGTTCCACTGAAATTTATTGGCCTTTCTGAGTATTTTAAAGAAATGGAAGCTACGATCGGCCGACCTGGAAATGAACCTAGACATGGCTGTAATCCGACCGGTCAATCTTTGAGCTTCTCTCATATTACACGGAGGCTCCATGTTCTGAAGTGCCTTGACTTTTCTCGGGTTGGCCTCTATTCCTCGCTCGGACACCATATACCCCAGGAATTTTCCCCCTTTCGCTCTGAATAAACATTTGCTCGGATTTAACTTGAGCCCATATTGTCTCAACGTCTTGCAGGTCTCCTCTACAACCCTGCACAGATCAACAGCTTGAAGAGACTTAATTAAGATATCATCAACATATACTTCCATATTTCTCCCTATCTGCTTCTGGAAGACCTTATTCATAAGCCTTTGATAAGTTGCTCCTGCATTTTTTAATCCGAATGGCATAACATTATAACAATAAATACCTTCAGATGTTATGAAACTGACCTTTTCTTGATCCTCTTTAGCTAAGGGAACCTGATGATAGCCTTGATAAGCGTCTAGCATAGAGATATACTCACATCCAGCAGTGGAGTCTACCAATTGATCGATCCTGGGTAATGGATAATAATCTTTTGGGCAAGCCTTGTTGAGATCCCGGAAATCAATGCACACTCGCCATTTGTTTCCTGGCTTAGAGACTAACACCACATTAGCTAACCAGCTAAGAAATTGTACTTCCCTGATGTAACCAGCCTCCATAAGTTTAGTTATTTCTTCTTTGATGATTTGGTTCTGTTCCACACTAAAATTCCTCTTTCTTTGCATGTCCAGGCGGACATCTGGAAAGACATGTAAGGAATGCTCCATGACTGTAGGAGAAACGTCCGAGACTTCTTTAGGCATCCAGGCAAATACATCATTATTCTTCTTTAGGCATTGTACCAGTTCGGCTTTCAGAGTGGGATCAAGATCAGCCGCAATATACGTAGTAGCTTCAGGAACACCGGTTTGGATCTGAACTTCTTCCTTTTCTTTATAAACCAGAACAGGCTGCTTCTCCTGAATGACATTGACTTCCATTCTTTGAATCTTTCGGGCAGCGTTAGCTTCAGCTCGAACTATTTCTACATAACATTTTCGGGTTGTCTTCTGATCACCCCGCACCTCCCCAACTTTGTCGTCAACAGAAAATTTAATTTTCTGACAAAAAGTAGAAATGACCGCCCTAAAATCGTTTAGGGCCAGTCGACCCAGTATCACATTATAAGAGGACAGGGCATCTACCACCATGAAATAAGATCTCCTCGTTCTCATCAGAGGCTCCTCTCCTAGAGATATGGCCAACTTTATTTGACCCAGTGGTTGTACTTCGTTGCCTGTGAATCCATATAGGGGAGTGACCATCTGTTGAAGTTCACTTGGGTCAATCTGTAATTGATCGAAAGCCTTCTTGAATATAATATTGACAGAACTGCCCGTGTCTATGAAGGTACGAGAAATAGCGTAGTTGGCTATCACGGCTTTAATGATCAGGGCATCATCATGGGGTATTTATACTCCCTCAAGATCTCTAGGTCCAAAACTTATTTCGGGGCCGGCTGCTCGTTCCATGCTACACCCCACGGCATGAATTTCTAGTCTTCAGGCATGTGCTTTCCTGGCCCTATTAGAATCCCCATCAGTGGGCCCGCCTGCAATCATATTGATATTGCCCCGAACGGCATTACTCCTGTTTTCTTCTTGTCGAGTTGTCATGGCTTCAGAAGGAGCCTTTTCCGACACTTGACTTGTACCGGCTGGGGTGGACAATGCATCCTGCCGAGGCTCGACCGGGCGATATTCCAACTTGAGCGGACTTTGCTATCTAGGGTACTGCTGCCGATAATAATTTTGCCTCTGATAATGCTCCCTATTAGCCCTTTTATTTCTTAAAACAAAACAGTCTTTAGTATGATGACTACTAGTTTTATGATAAGTGCACCATCTTCTTGGTGCCTCTGGCTGCATCTCCACGTGTTGTACTGCTTGTGGACGATATTCTGATTGACGGTGAGGTGGATGAGTCGCTCTAGGCCCTCTTGGTGGAGGAACAGGAGCAGGAGCTTTCTCCTTAACCTGGATAGGAGAAGAAGTAACGCCCTCCTTCCTACGGGCGGCTTGAGCTTCTTCCACATTAATGAATTCAGTAGCACGCTCAATCAAGGAATCAAAATTAACAGGAGGATTTCTCACTAAATCTTTAAAGAAATTATTATCATTTAAACCTTGAGAAAAAGCGCTCACTAAGATTTTCGTGGTAGCATTAGGTACATCGATAGCTACCTGATTGATCCTTTTGATGTAGGCTCGGATGGACTCTTTGGATGCCTGCTTAATTGAAAATAGACTCCAAGGAGTCTTATGATATCTCTTGTTGCTGGAAAAATTGTGCAAAAAAACTTTCTTGAAATCTTTGAATTTTCAGATAGACTTCTCTGGCAGTCTCTTGAACCAGCGTTGTGCGGCTCCTCCGAGAGTAGTAAGAAACATCCGACATTTCACCCCATCAGAGAATTGTTGTAATAATACTACATTCTCAAATTTCAATAGATGATCTTCTAAATCTGTTGTTCCAGTGTACTCGCCGATCTGAAGATTTTGATACCGCTTAGGAAGCGAATCATCCAGTACACTTTGAGATAATGGAGAGATGACCTTTTCTAGTGAGCTATCACTAGTTATCATTTTGATCTTATGCTTTTCTCTGTCTGGTGCTTCACGAGATGATTCCTGAAATACAGGCCTCCGACCCCCTTGCTCCATGGGAGTGCGAAGAAAGGCTCGTGGACGTCTTGTCGGAGAAATGGCCACTGGCGAAAAATACGCATGTTCCTCCTCTTCCAGCTCTTTTCCTTTCCAATGCTCAGTAGTCGAAATTGCTGGATTATGAGTTGTTGGTAGAGTAGCTCCAGTGTGAGCTTGAAGTTGTTGTTGTTGTTGTTGCAAGGCTTTTTGTACATGAGAATTGATGAGAAAATCCAGATCCTCACGACTAATGGTGAGTAGGTTTGATTTTCCGACCTCTTCCATCTTGTAGTCTCAGATTCAGGTGAATTTCCCACAGACGGCGCCAAATTTGATCCTGTCTGAGAAGCTGGACAAAGCGGAGAGCCGGGAGAAAAAACCTACTGCTGATGGAGAATAATACCTATGGGACGCCGATCCGAGAAACCCAAAGCGGATCCAAGAAGATGAAGCCACAAGAGTGCCCTCTCGATGCAAGAGACCAATGGCGATGAAGAGATCCGATCGAAGAACACCCAGATTCGGAGCTCCCAAGGCTTCCTGCGCATAAGAGATCAACCAACACTACCGTCAGTGACCTAAGACCGGGGTGGGAATCCCTGGCTAGGCCCTCCGACGCTCAAGTCAGTGATCTCTTTCTCGATGTACAGGAAGGAGGAAGAAGATGAACAGTAGTTGAAAAATTAGGGTTATCAATGTGCGCAATGATGTGAACTTACCCAGCCAACGGAGAGGATTCCCCTTTTTATACCACTTCATATAACCTCCGTAGTCATGAAATGGACCCCGGTTTGTTAGAGTTTTTTATGAGATGACGTAAGCTGTGTACTTGTGGTAAATGACGTTTTAAGGAATCTTCTTCGTACCCAAGATGTACCTTCTTTGTCGTCTAGCACCTACAAAAGGGTCTAAAAATATATTTCCTGCCAAAATATATAACACTGGTTATACAATCATATACTGCAAATATCTTCAGGAACTACTTTATTCAAAATATTACTTCTCTTCTATCTCACCAGTTCTTTTTCAAAGTGTTTCTATCCTTCGTACTCGCCCCTCCTATTTTTGCTACATCAAAGATAGATTAATATACTAATATTTCTTGTGTTGATCGGGGTTAAGCTTAATTATGTTTGATCAATTACTACTACCTCTCATGAGGCTCCTTGGGCAATGCCCGTTCGTGCTCCTTTACGTTCATTATCCCAGCTAGCATTGGGCTATGTTTTATCAAGTATGTAATTTTTATCAAGTATCTTTTCCAGGTATTATTCAGCTTAGCCGGTATCTGGCTTTCTTTCTTAAAGGTATGTCTCAACCCATATTGGCCTACCTCCTTTGAGGTATATCCCGGCCGATATTAGCCTACCTCCTTTGAGGTATATGCTGATCGATGTGGGTCTTCCTCCTTGGAGGCATATCCCGGCCGATATTGGTCTTCCTTCCTGAAAGTATGTCTCGATCAATATTGGCCTACCTCCTTTGAGGTATATCCTGGCCGATATTAGCCTACCTCCTTTGAGGTATATGCTGATTGATATGGGTCTGCCTCCTTGGAGGCCTCTTCCGACCGATATTGGGTTTCCTTTCTGAAGGTATGTCTCGATCGATATTGGCCTACCTCCTTTGAGGTATATCCCGGCCGATATTATCCTACCTCCTTTGAGGTATATGCTGATCGATGTGGGTCTGCCTCCTTGGAGGCATATCCCTGCTGATATTGGTCTACCTCCTTTAAGGTATATGTTGATCGATGTGAGTCTGCCTCCTTGGAGGCATATCCCGGCCGATATTGGCCTACCTCCTTTGAGGTATATGCTAATCGATGTGGGTCTACGTCCTTGGAGGCCTCTTCCGGCCGATATTGGGCTTCCTTTCTGAAGGTATGTCTCGATCGATATTGCCCTACCTCCTTTGAGGTATATCCCGGCCGATATTAGCCTACCTCCTTTGAGGTATATGCTGATCGATGTGGGTCTGCCTCCTTGGAGGCATATCCCGGCCGATATTGGTCTACCTCCTTTGAGGTATATGCTGATCGATGTGAGTCTGCCTCCTTGGAGGCATATCCCGGCCAATATTGGCCTACCTCCTTTGAGGTATATCCCGGCCGATATTAGCCTACCTCCTTTGAGGTATATGCTAATCGATGTGGCTCTGCCTCCTTGGAGGCATATCCCGACCGATATTGGTCTTCCTTCCTGAAAGTATGTCTCGATCGATATTGGCCTACCTCCTTTGTGGTATATCCTGGCCGATATTAGTCTACCTCCTTTAAGGTATATGCTGATCGATATGGGTTTGCCCCCTTGGAGGCATATCCGGCCAATATCGATCTATCTTCTCCACTTGGTTATCTCCTCTTCCTTCCTTATCGGGGATCCATGAAACCTAACTCATATCAGCGTCCTTGAGTAGAAGGTTCTTACCTATATCAATCAATTGGTTGAATCGATATTGAGATGATATAGGGAACGCTACTCTTAATCATTCCTAGTTAAGTATTAACATTCAGGGACAATGTTAATGCGACGAGACTAGCATGTAGGTCAACTCGATGACTTGATCTCACAAGTCATGGATATAGAGATATCAAGTTGACACATGGGTATGCATTAGAGAATGTATACTGAATGACCCGCCATGAGATCTCACAAGTCATGGATACTGAATGTCCGTGTGGATACGTATAGAGAAGTGTACGCTTGACACTCTCGAGATCCGGCAACCTTTTGGACGAGCGGGATAAGCGAAGGGCTTCGCAACAAGGGTAACGCTTCTTATTCATGTAGATCTAAGGTAGATCTAGGTTAGAAACTTGTACATGATTTATTTTTATATATCTTCACACGGATCCTCGGCAAGACTTCGAGGTTTCCACAACGCAAAAAGTGGTTTTTACGGCTCGAAAGTCCCAACAGAAGATTATTAATCTAAGAGAAATGAAGCTCACTAAAATTCTCCTTTCGTCATAGGCAAAGAAGTCTCTTATAGAACGTTGAAAGAACAGAAAGTGAAAAACAAAATAGGAAAATTCGAGTACAAGTGTTGTGTTTAAAAGAATAAGACCAAGGCCCTATTTATAGCCCACTGGTCGAGCATAGCCGTTTGCTAATGTGGTGACTCTGAGTGCCTAGACCCGCTCCAGGAACCCCTATCTGTGCGCCTTATTTGCACACATTGGCTACTTAACGGTACGAAGATAAAGTTTTATCACGGTTCGGGCTCTTGGACCAACTACAAGCGCCTGGAGTGCTGCTGACGTGGACCCAACGATGATCCTCAACAACGAGCTTCGTTGAGGTGCCTGTTCGGTGCCAAAGTGGTTCAGGCACTCGGACAAGGTCAACTCCATGTTGACTTTATCCGGTCTTCTGCTCAGGTCAGGTGATTTTCCATCTATCCATATTTGAGCTCACCCGAACTCAGCCTTCTCTCCTCGAGCAATCTTCCACTAGGCTTCTTGTCCCTCGGAAGAGTCACGCATGTCCTTCTCGCTCCATTGACGTACTCTTCCACAGCTTTTCGTCCCTCAGATGCACTAAGCCCGTCGACTCAATTCTCGTGTCATCCTTCTCATCCACCGTATCTTTCGCTCAACTTCTTGCGTTCCTAAGTCCCTGCATACTTAGACACAAGGCATCAAATACGCAAAGTCTAACTTGACTTGGTTGATCACATCAAAACCACCACGAGCTAATAACAATCTCCCCTTTATTGATGTGGATCAACCTAAGTTAACTTAGAGTTTATTCAAAATAATAAAATAAATGAATATTCAAATTAAAGACATTTAATATGTAAATTTAAAACAATTAATATTTTATCTCCCCCTAGACTTAATATTTTCTCTCCCCCTATGATCACATTAAAAATAGGGGTACATATCAAAGATAAATTTGAAAAAAAAATTCTATGGGATATATAAACTGTGATTAACACTTTAAAAAAAATTCTAGAGATTATTTTTCGAAAAACTAAACTTTTTACAAATTAAAATCTAGTTTTTAAAAAATAATTTAAAAATTGATTTTATTATTTACAAAAATTTAAAATTTTTTATCACTATCAAATACAATAATCCAAAATAGTGATAAATTTTTTACGAATAACCATGATTCAGATAAATAATAATAAAATATTTTATACAGATAGATAAATTTTTAAAAATATATTTTAAGCTCAAAAATTCTTGTAATTTTTTCCAAGTATATGAAAGAGAGTATATTTATAAGAAAACAAATTTTTGAAAGATTGATTTTTTGGGAGTTTTTAATATTAAAAATTAAAATTTTGATAAAGAAATCATAGAAAATTAATTAACGGTCAGGAAATTTTTTTAAAAAAATTGATAGAGAATATAATATTTTGTCATAGAAACATAATTTTTTCAGAAAATAAATTTGTGAAATAATTTTAATTTTAAAAATATGATTTTTTTTTAAACATTTCATAGAAAATAATGTAACTGTAAAAAATTTTAATTTTTTTTTGTGAGTAGATAATGTTTCCTTTTTTCACAAATAAAATTTTGAGCATGAAATATGACCAGAAAGTTTATGAAATAATTGATTTTACCCAAATAAAGAAATCAAGAAAATTAATTTTCTAATATGAATATGAAGTTAATTTATTGAGTTAAGCATGATTTTGATATCCAAAATAAATTATTTTTACTACATTAACCAAATACTTTATGATAATTAATTTTTATGAAATAATTGTAATTTGGCCCTTATTGTATCATAGAAAATAATGCAGCTATAAAAAATTTAGAAAATTTTTCTGTTAGTTGATAATATTTTCTTTTTCAAGATAAAATTTTGAGGAAGAAATATGACCAAAAAGTTTAAGAAATAATTGATTTTACCCAAAAAAAAAATAAATCAAGCAAATTAATTTTCTAGCATGCATATGAAGTTAATTTATTGAGCTAAGCATGATTTTGGTATCCAAAACAAATATTTTCTATTAGATTAATCAAATATTTTCTGAGAATTAAATTTTGTGAAATAATTATAATTTAACCCTTATGGTATCTAAGGTACCAATTAAGTCTACCATAATTTGTAAACTTTAAATTTTGAAAAGAAATAAGATTTATACATGCATCATTTCTTTTCAATATTTCTATTTATTCTTTTAATTTATCATTTTTAATTTTTTAACTTATCGAAATCTTCTAATCAACAAGATTTTACTAAATTCACTTTTAGTTCTAAGTTTATTTTATTAATTTTTTATTTTCTTATTCTAATTGACAAGAATTTTTAGAAAGAAATTTAATGAATTTGTATAGTTTGCAAGAGGTAGATATTTACCTGACTGACCTTGTTGATCTTAGTATCCGCCGCTCCCCCTTCATTGCGGCTTCCCTTTGATGTTGCTCCTTCTTTATCGATACTCTCGATGCTCATTTTGGATGAGCTTGCTTCGTCGTCTTCTTGGTGACTTGCCATCAGCACAAGTCTGGTGTAGGCTTCAATATTCGACTCTAATGATGATGTTTCATCCCACGTCGCCTTTTGGTTCTGGTGCTTTTTCTAGGTTGATTTTTGTTCTTGTCTTTGTCCTTTAGTTTTGGGCAGTAGTCCTTGATATCGCCTTCTTCTTAGCAATTATAGCATCACACCTTTCATTTGCTTCATGACATTTTCTTGGCCTACAACTTGTTAAACATGTTAGACTTAAAAAATTTACTGAATTTTCTTACCATAAAAGTAGCTTTGTCTTCATTCAGTGGTGTGTCTGAATCTGGTTCATCCTTCTAGCTAGCCTTCAGTGCTATGTTATAAGCCATCTTTTCTTCTTTATTTCTTAAGTCTGCACATCTTGATTCGTGAAGTTCAAAGGTAGAAAACAAATTTTCTAATGTAATAACCTCGAGGTCCTTAGAGATGTAAAATGAATTGACTTTGGATGTCCACTCGGATGTTCTTGGAAATTTATTTAAAGTGTACCTTAATGAATTTCAGTTTTTTACCTTTTCTCCGAGATTCATGAGTTCGATGATTAGCTCCTTGATCCTAGTGTAGATGTGTAACTGATTCACCTTATCCATTCAGAGGTTGCTGATCTGGTTCCGGAGCAAATCCTGTCTTATGAGTTTCACCTTCAAGGTCCCTTCATGCAACTCCATGAACTTCTTCTAGAGATCTTTAGTTGACTCGTAGGCTCCAATCTGGTTGACTTCTTGTGGTGGTGAAAAGCTTAGCAGATGGAATTCTACCTTGCCATTGGCCACGAAGTCGGCTTGCTCTTTCTTTGTCTATAGAAATTCTTCTTTGTCGGCTCCTTACTGATCCTTAAGTGCTACAAAATTATATTTCATAATTAATAATAATTCGAAATCTATTTTGAAGAATACCTCCATCTTCTTTTTCTCAGTCACGAACTCCCCCTCAAACTTAAGCAGGTAGATGCTTGGTCTGACCATATCTTGTGTGCTTTGGTCAGTCGTTAGTCCTTCTGAAGTGTCCTTGCTCTAATACTAATTATTGGTCTTGGTGTGATTGGCAAGAGAGGAAGTGTATTGTTGAAATTAAAAATGCAACCTTCTCAAAGCTTTTGACTTTAGCTAATAAACACTTGTTATTAAAATAATAATAAATTGAATAAAAATGAAAGAGGCTACCAGATTTTACTTGGTTACAATAGGGGAGGTTGTTAATCCAAGACAAATGAAGCTCACTAAAATTCTCTTTTCATCGTAGGTGGAGAAGTCTGTTATAGAACGTTAAAAGCACAAAAAGTTAAAAACAGAATAGAAAAATTCGAGTACAAGTGTTGTGTTCAAATGAAGAAGACCAGGGCTCTATTTATAACCCACTAGTTGAACATAGTCGTTTGCTAATGTGGCGACTCTAGGTGTCTGGACCTGCTCTGGGCACCCCCAACTGTCCACCTAATCTATGCACAATGGCTATGTAATAGTGCAAATATAAAGTTTTATCATGGTCCGAGCACCTGGACTAACTCTGAGCGCCTGGAGTGTTGTTGACGTGGGTCCGGCGATGATCCTTAGCAACGGGCTTTGTCAAGGTGCTTGTTCGGCACCAATGTAGTTTGAGCGCTCGGACCAGCTCCAGACACCTGGATAAGGTCAACTCCACGTTGACTTTGTCCAGTCTTCCACTTCGATCGCTTGGGCGATTTTCCCGCCATCTAGAGTTGAGCTCACTCGAACCTAACTCTAGCCTTCTCTCCTAAAGAAATCTTCCATTCCGGCTTCTCTTCCCTCAGAAGCGCCACGCGTGTCGTTCTCGCTCCACCGGCATACTCTTCCGTATCTTCTCATCCCTTAAATAATACTTACATATTGCCTTTGAACTTCCAAATATTATACAAGCAAAACCTAAATTTGACCATCATCATAAAATTAAATTTGACTATCATCATAATTTGAACGATAACCCTTTTGACGAATAACATAACCAAGGAAGATACACTAGCAGACCTAGAGGATAACTGATCACACATGACATGTGTGTTAGCGATCTTATATGGCCGGCTAGAAGGGGGGTTGAATAGACGTTGCCCCCAATTCAATCGCTTCCCACATATTTGTTAGTTTGTGCAGCAGAAATACAAACTAATATAAGTACAAAAGCTAATCTAAATAAATACAAGAAGAGAAATGCAAACCACTACGCGTTGTTTAACGTGGTTCAGAGATTAAGACTCCTACTCCATGATGAGTGGTGGGCGATCCCTATCCGTCGGTGGATTAGCCCCCGGCAAACTCCTGCTACTCAAGCAACTCCTTATGAGTGGAGAAACCTCACCACAACTCCAACTAAGACCTCTTGGAACACAAAGAACTCTTGAGTATTTGTTGACTATTAATTAGGATTAATCACCACTAATTTCGTCGACCTTAACCAAGCTCTAAAGCCTTGGTTATATAGGCCACGGGTTGGAAAACCCCGCCTACCAGTCGACTGGTGAAAGTCCTAGTCGACTATCCTCTATGGAGATTCGACCATTGCATCTCAACAGCTTGATACCAGTCGACTAGTAAAAGTACCAGTCGACTGCTCTACACTGGTTGAGTGAACAGAGACATTTTGTTTGCTCCCCAATCGACTGATGAAAGTACTAGTCAACTGAGTACTAGTCGACTGGTACCCCGAGTATAATCTCACGCACTCGAACCCTCACCCTTACGACTCACTTGACTCTTCATTGTAGCCTTGACCTCTTACCTTCAAGCCTACTTTCTTTGGCTCTCGTCCCTCGGATGCACCCAGTTTCGTAGCTTGTCCCAATGTCATCCTTCGTGTATACCTCGAAGTCGCTTCCCTCGGCTCTTGTCCATGGCCCCTCGGATGCTCCATCCTTCACCGAACCCAAAGCCATCAAGCTAAGTCATATGTGTATCCTACAATCTTGCACAACTCAAATACACATATCAAATACAAGGGTGAACCTAACTTAAACCCTTTGCCTAAACATCAAAACACATGGTCACATGGGTCATTGGGATTGCTTCAACAATCTCTCCCTTTTTGATTTTAGCAATACATTTAAGTTACGGAAAAAATAATAGCAAATAAACATGCTTAAATAAATGGACTTATGTTGCCAAGGCTACACACTTGGACTTACACCGCCGAATGGACTTACGTTGCCAAGGCTACACACTTGGACTTACATGGCCGAATGAACTTACATTGCCAAGGCTACATACTTGGACTTATACCGCCGAATGGACTTACCTTGCCGAGGCTACACACTTGGACTTACACCACTGAATGGACTTACGTTGCCAATGCTACACACTTGGACTTATACCGCCGAATGGACTTACATTGTCAAGGCTACACACTTGGACTTACACCGCCAAATGATAGTATGCAACATGCATTCGAACCTATCACAAGGCTCCCCCTACACCTAAGCTCCCCATTAGTTAGGATTTTTCCTACAAGGATATTTAAGAACTTATCACAAGGCTCCCCCTACACCTAAGCTCTCGAGCTAGGATTTTCGCCACCATAAAGGTATTTTTAGGTTTTCCCAACTAAACATTACTTCTCTCCCTTTGCCTAATATCAAAAAGCTCCAACAATATCCCAATTGTTGAAACTTGACCTCTAAATTGACCCTAAACTCATGTATTAATTAATTAAATAAAGTGTTAGCATAGTTTAAGTTAAACAATTAGAGTATTAATTAGATTCAGTCTGACCGAGACCGGAATCTAGTCAAGATCTCGACTTAGAGTTCCGAAATGGTTCTAAGTCGGATCGGCACCTAAGTTCTCTTCCCGGGAATGCGTCCTCACAGTCACTCCCCTCTAGTGACTTACCTTTACTTATCTGCCAGACGTCCAGTCAGCCCTTCGACCCGTCTGGACTTTGCGCCAACTATCTGTCAGCCGGTCGACCTAGCTGGACTTCGTGTCAAACGTCCAGTCAGCCCGTCGACCCATTTGGACTTCATGCCAGCTATCCAGTCGGTCCGTCGACCTAGCTGGGCTTCGTGCCAGACATCAGGTCAGTCCGTCGACCTGTCTGGATTTCTCCTACACACTCGATTAGAGTATTAGAAAACAACAAAACTAATTTAACCTACTTTTTCATTCATCAAAACTTGAGTTAGACCGTTAGTGCTAACCGCACCAATAGTATCTCTGTTATAAAGTCAGCCAGAGCTTGTGCCTTAATTGCCGACCGAGGTTGATACTGTATATCATACTCACAGAGTTTCGTCGTCCATTTGATTAACCGCACGGACGCCTTAGGATTAAGAAGAACTCGACCGAGGGTGCTGTTAGTTAATACTATAATTGTGTGCGATAAGAAATAAGGGTGTAATCTTCTAGCTGCTAACACCAATCTGTAAGTCAACTTCTCGAGTGCAATATAGCGGCACTCAGCTCCTTTTAGTAAATGACTCAAAAAGTATACAGGATGTTGTTCCTTCCCCTCTTGCTGTTAGTTAGAGACCTAGAGTCAATCATTTGATGATTGTATTATCGACTTGTTGTATCATATTCTTATATAAATAAAGACATTTTTTTTGGTTATTATACTTACTTGTATTGGTGCCAAATAAACTAAGCATAATAGTGTCCTTGAGTAGAGGGTTCTTACCTATATCAATCGGTTAGTTGAACCGATAGTAGATGATATAGGGAACACTACTCTTAATCATTCCTAGTCGAGTATTAACATTCAGGGACAATGTTAATGCAATAAGACTAGCATGTAGGTCAACTCGATGACTTGATCTCACAAGTCATGGATATAGAGATATCAAGTTGACACATGGGTATGCATTGGAGAATGTATACTGAATGACCCGCCATGAGAAAGTATCATGGATCATTATATGAGTGTCATATATTTTCTCATGTGACTATTAGTATGACTACTAGTCCTTAGACCTGAAGTCACCATGGATCCCTACATAAGTAGTTATGTACTTTGGTTTCGTCAAACGTCACCCGTAACTGGGTGGACTATAAAGGCGATTACTGGGTATGTAACGAATTATGCAGAGGGTTATGAGTGATGTAGATGGGATCTATCCCTCCTATATGACGGGAGAGACATCGACATTCTTGATAGAGTGAGACCACGAAGTGCATGACCATGCCCAAATGAGTCAATATGAGATATTGAGCTCATTTGATTTAGTGAGTCTACTTGGAGTTCAAGATTTAGATTGGTCAGAGGATGACACGGTCTATGCCTCACATTGATCAATCTAGATGTTTAGGATAGAAGGACACTTGTCATATTTTGTGAGGAGTCACAATTAGTAGTCACAAGGTGATGTTGGATCTCAATATTCTTGTAACTTGGGTAGTAATGATGTGTTGCTAGATACCGCTCATTACTTATGCTCCTAAATGAGTTTAGGGGCATTGCCAATGTTACAAGAACCTATAGGGTCACACACTAAGGACAATTAGATGGAGATTAGGTTCATATGATGAACCAAGAGGATTAGATTCATTTGATGAATCAAATTGGATTAAGAGTAATCCTAATTGGTCTAATTGAGTTGGACTCAAGTTGATTCATGTGTTCAATGAGTCTAATTTAGATTATGACTCATTGAATCAATTTAATTAAATGAATTAGATTCATTATATTAAGTTGGCTTGAATCAAATGGTTAGATTAGATCAACCATAAGAGAGATTTGGTCAAGTTTGACTTGACTTGAGAAGGAAGATGAAAGGTCAATTTTGACTTGACCATTTGCCACCTCATTTGTGAGTTGGCAATAGGAGGACTAATGATGATGTGTCACATCATCAAGACTAGCAGATGTGTGTGCCACATCATGGAGGTTACAAACCTCTTTCCCATTTAATGTGGTCGGCCACATTAATTGTAAAGGAGTTACAATTGTGGCCGGCCACACAAAGTGAATGTGGAATGAATTTTTTCATTCAATTGATTCATTCAACTCTTCTTCCTCCTTGAGTTCTTTCTTCTCTCCCTCTCCTCTCCATTGTCGAGACCTTCTTAGAGTGCTAGCACACTCTAAGGTTCTCCCTCCATCGATTTGTTCGTGTGGATACTTCTAGAGGGTTGACACTTTGACAATCTTGAGATCCGGCACCTTGGACGAGCGGGATTTGCGAAAGGCACGCATCAAGGGTAAAACTCGTACTCTAATGTA
This sequence comes from Zingiber officinale, assembly GCF_018446385.1. Lineage (NCBI taxonomy): Eukaryota > Viridiplantae > Streptophyta > Magnoliopsida > Zingiberales > Zingiberaceae > Zingiber > Zingiber officinale. The sequence continues at coordinate 37,774,382 of NC_056007.1, read as the reverse complement.
GATCTAGAGTTTGTAAACTCATACTCGTATGTTTTTCGAAATTTTATTCTTCGCACGGATCCGGTGGCGGGGGTTTCGGGGTTTTCGCGACGTGAAAAAGTGATTTTCGCGGCCTGAAAAACCCAACACTTGCCTTACTAGAACTGAGCCTACAGCATGCTCATTTGTTGACAAGTAAACGAATAAGTATTGCACGGACCTCTTTAGGTGTCCATGCAAATACATCATTGTTACGAACCAAACATTGCACTAGCTCGGTCTTGAGTTGAGGATCCAGGTTGGACGCTATATAAGTAACAGCTTTCGGTTGGCCAGCCTGGATTTGCACCTCCATCTCCTCATAAACCAAGATAGGCAGTTTTTCTTGAATAGTGTTGATCTCCATCCTCTAAATTGTTCTGGCTGCATTAGCTTCTGTTTTAATGATCTCGACATAACATTTTCGTACAGTTAATTGATCTCCTCTAACTTCTCCCACTTGATCGTCTATGGGGAATTTAATCTTCTGACAGAAACTAGAAACGACCGCCCTGTGCTCATTCAAGGCAGGTCGACCCAGTATAACATTATAAGCAGAAGGCGCATCCACCACCATGAAATAGGACCGCCTTGTTCTCATCAGGGGTTCCTCCCCTAAATCTAACCTAGTAACCGTATTTCATTACTAGTGAAGCCATATAAACGGGTTACCATAGGTTGCAGCTCGTCGGGTCGATTTGCAGTTGATCAAAAGCCTTCTTGAAGATAATATTAACAGAACTCCCTGTATGAATAAAGGTACGAGAGATATTATAGTTAGCTATAACAGCTTTGATGATCAGTGCATCATCATGGGGTATTTCCATCCCTTCTAGATCTCTGGGCCCAAAGCTAATTTCAGGCCTGACCGTCCTGTTTTGGCTGCACCCGATAGCATGAATTTCTAATCGCTGGGTGTACGATTTTCTTGCCCGATTTGAGTCACCATTAGTGGGCCCTCCTGCTATCATGTTAATATTACCCCAGGAAACATTACTTCTGTTTTCTTCTTATAGAGTGGAAGATGGTTCTTGTTGCACTCGTTTAGGCGCCTGCACCTATGTTTGCCCGTTGGGAGTTGTAACACCGTAGATTACAGTTCAGTTGTTCTGTATTCCAACTTGAGGGGGCTATTCTATCGTGGATTGGCTGGCTGATTAGGAAATGGAGCGCGTTGGCGATACCGAGTATTACTCATTTGCTAATTCTTCAGATCAAAGCAGTTCTCTATGTTGTGGGTGTTCGTCATATGATACGTACACCATCTTCGTGGAGCTGGATGTGGCGTCTCCACATGCTGGACTACTTGCGGTCGTGGCTCCAGTGGACGATGTAGAGGACCAGCTCGCAGTCCTCTGGGGGGTTGAACAGAAGCCATAGGACGTTCATTAACTGGAGTATGATTAGGTTGAATACCCTCCTTCTTACGAGCAGCTTGAGCTTCCTCAACATTAATGAATTCAGTAACTCTTTCAATTAATAAATCAAAGTTGGTGGGAGGATTTCTCACCAGATCCTTGAAGAAATCACTATCACTGAGGCCTTGAGAAACGGCACTCACCAGAATTTCGATAGTGGCAGAAGGAACATCAATAGCCACTTGATTGAATCTTTTAATATAAGCTCTAATACTTTCCTGTTACTAGAGAAATGGTGGAGAAATACCTTCCTGAAGTCCTTGAAACACCTAATAGAGCTCTCTGGTAGCCTTTTGAACCACCTCTGAGCGACACCTCCAAAGGTGGTTACGAACATTCGACACTTGACTCCGTCAGTGAATTGTTGTAACAGAGTCGCGTTCTCAAATTTGAGCAGATGATCCTCCAGATCTGTTGTTCCAGGGCATTCTCCAATGTTTAGGTTCTGATAATATTTAGGTAAGGGGGCATCCAACACCCTCTAAGAGAAAGGAGTGACTATTCTCTCAAGGGAACTATCATTGGCCACTATTTTCCCCTTACACTTGCCCCTTACTAGCGCTTCACCAGAGGATTCCTAAAGCATTGGGCGACGTCCTCCTTCCTCGATAGGAGTGCGAGAAAGGCCCGACGACGACAAGTGGGAGAAACAATAGCTAGAGGTATGTAAATGTTATCTTCCTCATCCATACCTCTTTCCCTTTGAGGATTAGTTGAGAAGATGGCAGGATTCGCTGCCATGGGCAGCGTTCCATTAGTATTAGCTTGTTGTTGTTGTTGCAAGGCTCTCTGTACTCTCGCAGTGATGAGTAAATCCATATCTTCCTGTGTTAAGGTGACAGTGTGGGTTTTTCCAGCATCCCCCATCGCAAAGATTAAAATTTAGGTAGAAGTTCTCACAGACGACGTCAAATTTGATCCTGTTTAAATCTGATAAGATGAATCGCTGGTGCTCTGGTGGATGAAGATGGCGAAGAAGATGAGTCCTGAGAAACTAAAGAGGCTCTGGTGCAGTTGATCTCCTGCGAGACTCCAAGGGGTAACTAGGAAGACTGATGAAGAGGATCCCGATGCAGCGGATATGTAGAATGACACCTCCAATGAAGTAGATTTGAAGGAGATGAAGTCCGCCGAAGTAGATCTGATGAAGAAGAACTCCAGCGAAGCAAATCTGCCAGAGAGAACATCACATGTGCATCACGAGATCTGCCAACAAAGCGTTAGTGACCTAAGACCAGGGTGGGAATCCCTGGCTAGGCCCTCCGATGCTCAAGTCAGTTCTCTCGTTGGAAGATGAAGAAAAAAGAAGAAGAATAGTGAAATTGAAGTGGAATTAGGGTTTGAGTGATGATGTTCCTCCGCCTTGCCAATGGAAGGGATTCCCCTTTTTATACCACCTCATATAACCTCCGCAATCATGAGGTGGACCTCGATTCGTTAGAATTTGTTAGGAGATGACGTCATCTATAATAATAGTTCAAGGAATATTTTTTGTACCCCAGATGTACTTTCTTTGTCGTTTAGTTCACCTGCAAAAGTTTCTAGAAAATATTTCCCGCTAATTGAAATAGGATGTCATATGATCACATATTGTTCATATATTATTAATATAACATATGTATTTATATGTTAAGAATATTTTCTGTTAGGCTAATTTTGGTCAGGTATATGTAAAGGATGTAACAAGGTTATTTATGCCCGGTCGAATTTTGCCAGATCGATCTTATGCTAATAATCTTAGAGAAGTGTGTGTTTATATGCCCGTATGATATTATATTACCGAGCGTATTATGCCTATGCTTGACCGGATATTTCCAAATCGAGCCCGTTCTGATAACCTTAGTAAGCTATATATCTGCTCGGTCATCCGAGATTATATTACCGAGCGAGTTATGTTCATGATCGGACAGGTTGCGCTAGTCCTTTTTTAGTTCAGTCGGGCCTGCATCCTCAATCGAGCTTATATTCTCGGTCGGGATTGTATGCTCGACCGAGGTTCGCTTACTGGGCATACGTGTGCGTGCTAATATTTCTCCTATTTTGGTTCATCCGGTATTCCATATTCGGTCGAGCTTTGCCTACCAAGCATATCTACATGTGTCGTGCCTTTAGTCGATTTTAGCCCGGCCGATCTTACGTTCTCGACCGGTATTTGCTTACCGAGCATATCTATCTTACACGAGCCTCCCCATTTCTTCTTTCTTCCCCTTATATCTCTTTTTATATTATTGTACGGGATCCACTCCTTATAACCCGTATCAGTAACCTATAGTATGCAAGTAACCATAAGGTAAATATATAGCTTACCTGTATATATTTCTTCTATATTGTCCCTGCTCATGGCTTATGAGCTCCAATGTTACGGAAAAAATCATATGCCTTGATGATGCCTCTATAATGGAGACGATGCTAACTAAACCACTCTGCTAACTGTTGTTGCGCCATCTCGATGGAACCTACTGATGTCACTATTTGATCATGTATTAATGCTAGTCGCTTGAGTGCAAAGTCAGTGTGCTTGGGTTGACATTCTCATATGTCTGTGCTCTGTAAATATGTGTGATGGACTCATCTGACCCAGAGTGCATCTTGCTTATTCTATATGTGTCATAGCACATTTGCAAGTAAAGCATTATTCCAGACCCTCAACTCCCTAAATCTCATGTCACCTTCTTCTTGGGGTTTACACATCTCTAACTAGGTTATAGGTGGGTGCTTGGTTGTCCATAAGAAGCTATAGTACATATTATAAATACACTCCACAAGCATATAAGGTATTGGAAAAATCAACCTATAGTAGCATTCAACCCCTTGTAAAACTAATTTAATCAATTATGCTCTCCCTACATATGAAAGTATATTCTTAGTCATGAATTTATCTTTTTGCTCATAGTATTAATCAAAGGGGTGTAGTATGCAATCTTCAATTTTTTTGAGCCTAGTGGGATTCCCAGATATCTGTAAGGCATCTTCCCTTCCTAAAAACCCATGAAGGTGATGAGCTCCTGTCATGTTTGCTCCTCCATTCCAATCATGTAGATACATGACTTGTTCAGATTTGCTCTTAAACTAGCCATCTTCCCAACCCTAAGCAATCCATGGGGATACTGATAGAGGAGGAATCACCCCTGAAGAAGAGGAGGAGATCATTCGCATAAGCAAGGTGCGATATCCTCAAATCATATCACTTTGGGTGAAAATGGAAATCTCCCCTTCAAGTGTGTTGATTCATCAAGCAAGCTAGATATCCCATACATATTCCAAATATATAGGGGGAGAGAGGGTCTCCCTGTCGCAAGCCTTGGGTTCCTCAGAAATATAGATACATACCTCCATTGACTGTTAATGAGAAGGATGTGATGGTAACACATTCACATATCTAAGCTATGAAAGTGGGAGGGAACAGCAACCCAGCAAGTGCATCCAGCAAGAAATACCAATGCACTATATCAAAAGCTTTCTTTAGATCCATCTTGATTGTACTTCTTGAGGAGATTATCTTCCTTGTGTAATTCCTCATTAGTTCTTGTGCTAGGTGTATATTATTAGCAATATTTCGACCTTTGATAAAGGTTGCCTAGGTCGGGTGGAAGATATGCTCAACTACTCCTGCTAGTCTTGTTGCCAATATTTTAGAGATGACCTTATAAAAGATGGTGCAGCAAGAGATGGGTCTATGATCAGCAACTCTGGTGGCATGAACCACTTTTGGCACTAGAAATATAAGGGAATGCTTGAGGAGCCTTCCATATCTAAATAATTCCATAACCGCTACTATCATATCTTGCTTCATAACTATCAGATCCTGATGCTTTTTGATCTCCAATATTGAATATAGCATCTTTTATTTCATCCTCTATGGATTCTCTTATCAATGCTACTTGCTGTTCTGCACTTACAAACTTCCCAAAGGAGAGACAATCTATCTGGAATGTACTTCTAGGGATACTTGTACCGAGGAGATCTTGAAAAGTGCCTAGAAATTCATTCACAATTTCCCCTGTAGTGGTGGTAGTGCCTAGCCATTTTGTGGAGTAGACACATCGCCGAATCATGAAAAACCTTTCTTCGTCTCTCTTCTCATGTTTCCTCTTTGTCTTCTTCTTCAGTTTCTTCTTGGTGGTTTTGTGGTTCTTTGCTATTGTTGTGGTATGATCTCAACATACTAAAACTTCAATTTGCTACTTTTATTCTCTTGTGCTCAAGCCTTTGTAACTCTCATTCTATACTCTGTAAGTACTCCGAGTAAGTTTTAATTTGATCAACCGAGTTAAGTTAGGTCATGTTATATTTGATCCTTGTATCTAAGTGTGTAGAACTTAGGAACACAAAAAGTCGAGCGAAAGATGCAGCAGACGAGAAGGATGGCACGGGAAGTGAGTCGATGAGCTTGGTGCATCCGAGGGACGAGAAGCTGCCGAAGAATATACCGATGGAGCGAGAAGGATGTGCATGGTGCTTCCGAGGAATGAGAAGTCGGAGCAAAAAACTGCTCGAGGAGAAGGCTGGAGTTAGGTGTTGGTGCAGGAAGCATCCGACGATCGAACCTAAGTTTTGATAATGGCAAAGGGATTCAAAGTTAAGATTCTCTGTTATCTGATATGTTGAATGAGTGTTTCAGGAAAGTCCTAACTGCGGTTAGGCAGGTGAAAACCCTAGGGGGTGGTAACCCTAGGTCCTAGGGGGTGGTAACCCTAGGTGGAGAGTCCTAGCTGCGGTTAGGCAAAGGGAAAACCCTAGGGGGTGGTAACCCTACGTCATAGGGGGTGGTAACCCTATGCGGAAAGTCTTGGAAGGTCGATGACTTCAGGCAAAAGTCCTAGGGGGTGGTAACCCTAGGTGAAAAGTCCTGGTGTCGCGAACCAGGTGAAAGACTAGATTGGCCGGGAAGCGGATGTCCAGCAGAAAGTCCGGAAGCATCAAGTGCTGAGAAAAAGTCCAGTCGATCTGGAGGATCGACTGGCAAGAGGTAAATCTCCTGAGTGGAGTAGGTGAGGACGCGTTCCCCATAGAGGGAACAGTAGGCGTCGGGTCGACATAGGGTTTCCGGTTGGAAACCCGAAGTCAGACTCGGACAGTCCGGAGACTGTCTATACTTCTTTTATAATGTTTATTGTGCTAACTTTGTGTTGCAGGATAGTGTTTGGGACTAACGCATCTTGCAGGAGCAAAGGAGCAACCTAAAGCCTCGGATGAACAGTGTCTGAGGCGCCTCCATGGAGCTTGGAGGCGCCTCGGGTGCAAAGGCTGAGCTGGCTGCGAAGCACCATTGGAGGCGCCTTGGAAGGCGCCTTGAGAGGGATATAAGGCGCCTTGAATGGATGAAATTCGACCAGGTCAGTTTTGATCTACGCGGAAGACCAGGCAGCATGGAGGCGCCTTGAACAGCCTTCAAGGCGCCTTGAACACCCTTTATAAGGGGGTTTCGACCAGCTCTTCAAATCAACGAATTCCAAGTGATCTTTCATCAACGTGCTGCTCCAAAAGACGTTCCGAAGTGCTGCTACAAGTGCCCGACGACCCGAAGCTTCAGATTTAGCATTTCTTGTTGTCGGTATAATACTTATAGCTTTTTGTACTCATAATTGTAATCTTTTAACGAGCTTATAGTTGTTGCCCACGGAAAGCGATCAAGGATCGCGGGCCTTCGAGTAGGAGTCGCCTTAGGCTCCGAACGAAGTAAAATCGACCTGTGTCTTTGTGTTGTTTTATTCCGCTGCGTTTTAATTACTCTGATAATTTTTTGATAATCGTACGAAATAGCCACGAGCGCTATTCACCCCCCCCCCCCCTCTAGCGTGTCTCGATCCAACAATTGGTATCAGAGCGGGGTCGCTTTGAACTGGTGCAACCACCATTCAAGCATTTTTCGTGGCTTTGTCGTTTGTATAGGTTGAAAATATAACCTTACGCCTTTCGTTTTTTTTTCCCTCCAAAACTGTTTTCAAAAAATCCATTTTCATCTTTTCACCATTGGTTGGAATTAGCGAAATATTGCGTTTTCAAAAATTTGTGGTAATATTTTTTAATATTATTTTAATAATATTTTATTATTTTTTTCTCAAAATTCCTGAATCACTATCTTTATTTCTCTCCCGCACTACTAATCCAAGACTAAGTCTTGGAACAAGTTTTATTGTGTTTATTTTGCGAGATTGTCTTTCTAAAATGGCCCATCAAGAAGGCTACAACACTGCTCGTCCACCGCTCTTCTCCGGAGATGATTTCGGAGATTGGAAGGGTCGGATGGAGGCGTATCTCCAGACTCACTTTGAAGTCTGGATGATCGTCAAAACCGGGTTTCAACTACAAACTGACGGCACCGGCAAGCCACTACCGTACGAGAACTGGGACGCGAACCTTATCAAAAAAGTAGAAGCAAACGCAAAAGCAACGTATACACTTCAGTGTGGCTTAACGAATAAGGAGCTGAATCGCGCCGGCCCATTCTCAAGTGCCAAAGAGCTGTGGGAGAATCTGATTGAGTTACACAAAGGTATTCCTGATACAAAAATCAGTAAGCATGATTTAAATGATTTATTTGAATTGGATGAACAGAATGATACTAAGCATGATTTAAATGATTTATTTGAATTAGATGAACAGAATGATACTACTTCGGTCGAGGAAGGTATTACATTGGTTGCAGGTACAAGCAAGACAGAGGAAGCTAGAAAGAAAAAGACGAAGAAAGTGTTAAAGGCAACATGGTCCGAGTCATCAGACGAATCTGAATCCGATGAAGAAGAACAAGCAAGCCTCCTCGCTCTACCAGTACTAGCACATGTTGTTGAAACAGAGTCCGAGTTCGAGTCCGATTCAGAAATCGAGAGTGAATCAGACACCGAGTCCAAGCGAAGCCACGGATCCGTATCCGTTTCAGAAGGACCCAAAACCACTGTAAGTGCTTTAATGTCTAGTATTAACTTAGATGACTCACAAAATTTAATTCCATACTTGCTTAAGAAGTTGGCTAAATCCAACGTCCGGGTTAAGTCGCTCCAAAAAGATGTAGCAACCCTTAAGGAAGCGACTGACTCGAGTTCTTTAACTGAGTCAGTTCAAATTGGAAGTTCAACTCAAGTCCAACAACTTGAGGAAGAAAATTTCAATCTGAAAGCTCAAATTAAAGAACTCAAGAACACGTTGGAACGATTCACCTTGGGTTCCAAGAATCTGGATCTGATTCTTGGAAAACAGCGAGCCGTTTACAACAAAGCCGGACTTGGATTTAAGACCAAAACGAAATACAAATCGTATTTATCATTAGTTAATAGAAATAATATAAAGGTAGTCCAAGCATGGGTCCCCAAGTCCAAATTGATCAATCAAGTTGGACTTGGCCAATACTGGGTTCCGAAGGATCAAATACACTACCTCGATAAACCATATCGAGGCCATGATCCAGGGGGAGCAAAAAGAAAAACGATATTAATCAAACCAACTTAAAATTCAAAAATTCAAAATTCAAATTATAAATTCAAAATTCGAAATTAAAATTCAAAACTGAAATTACAAATTCTAAATTAAAATAAAAGTCAAAATTCAAATTACAAATTCTTATTCGAAATTAAATTAAAAATTAAAAATGCAAAATTAAATTAAATTTAAAAATCGAAATTAAATTTAAATCTCAAAATTTGAAAGTAAATTAAAATTAAAAAATTCAAATTTAAAAATTCAAACTTAAATCAAAATTTAATTTAAATCAAATAAAAATTTAGAAGGAGGATCCAGAATAGCTGGCACCCCTAACTAAATTACCCGACTGGGTAACCGAACTTAATCTACCCGGAATGGGTAAACAAGAGTAGACTACCCGGTAGGGTAATTAAGGTTAGATAAATGGGCGAGGTTTAACTTGACCCATGGTACTGGTGAAGTTTTTGGATGATAGTACGTTAGGGAAGCTTGGGCATCGCATGTCTAGGAAGATATGGCTTCGACCTGGTACATTTGGCCAAGTGGAACTGACCGAAGCTACCCTTAAATGGATCCTAACTAGTTAGACCAAGGATTAATATTAAGTTCAATGGGTAGGACTATTTGGGAAACCTCGAAGGCATGGTTACTTTAATGAGCTCCTTGTGACTCACCATAGCCCAGAAGTTTATCCAAAGAATGCTTACTTGTTGAACCCAAAGCTAAACCTGAATCTAACACAAAGTTAAACCTTACCCTTAAATTCAACCATAATTCATCTCACAATAATTATAGGGTTCCCTGACTGAAAATTTAGATCGAGTGAGATGACTAAGTAATTAAACTCAAACTGATAATTAATTTAATTTCAAAATTATTTAAAAATCTTTTCAAAATCAATTTCAAAATTATTTAAAAATCTTTTCAAAATCAATTTCAAAATTATTTTAAAATCTTTTAAAAATCATTTCAAAATTATTTTAAAAACCTTTAAAAATCTTTTCAAAATTATTTAAAAATCAATTTCAAAATTATTTAAAAATCTTTTAAAAAATACTTTTAAAAAATCTTTTAAAATTTTTCAAAATTATTTAAAAATCTTTTCAAAATTATTTAAAAAACAATTTTAAAATTATTTTTAAAAAAAATATTTTCAAAATTATTTTAAAATCTTTTAAAATTCTTTTAAAATCTTTTAAAAATCTTTTTAAAATTATTCCAAAAATACTTGAAAAAAAACTAGTTTCAAAATCCTTTAAAAAATACTTGAAAAACTTATTTCAAAATCCTTTGAAAAATACTTGAAAAAAAAACTAGTTTCAAAATCCTTTAAAAAATACTTGAAAAACTTATTTCAAAATCCTTTGAAAAATACTTGAAAAAACTAGTTTCAAAATCCTTTGAAAAATACTTTGAAAAAACTAGTTTCAAAATCCTTTGAAAAATACTTGAAAAACTTATTTCAAAATCCTTTGAAAAATACTTGAAAAAACTAGTTTCAAAATCCTTTGAAAAATACTTGAAAAACTAGTTTCAAAATCCTTTGATAAATACTTGAAAAACTTACTTCAAAATCCTTTGAAAAATACTTGAAAAACTTATTTCAAAATCCTTTGAAAAATACTTGAAAAAACTAACTTGAAAATCTTGCTCCCCTAAATTTACTAGACTTACAAGAATATGGAATTAGCCCTGAAGGAAATGCAGATTTGAAGTTTGAGCATGCTCATACTTTAGGGCTCTGATACCTGAACAAAATAATCTAGATAACTTAAAATCTATTTAACCTCATGCTTGGAATTAAAGACCAACTAAAATAAATAACCTAAATTAAACATTTAGTCACTCCCTCTTTATCAAAAAAAAAAAAAAAATTCTTACTCCTATCTTTTCAAAATTAAGTTTTAACGCTAAGTACCTTTTAAACTGAACCTACATTCTCAAAATTCATTGTTTGCAAAAGGCTTAGCTAAAGTGACTCATATAGCGCCCTTCAAACTTTCTCAAACTTAGCCACCTTATAAATCTTAACTCTAAATGCTAAAATACTTTTCTAAGTTAAAAGGGTTAAAAAGCATATTTCTTTACTTGCAAAATTTAACTCATGGCTTTCAAAAGACTTTTGCTAAGTAAATTGAGACTTCAAATTTCTTTACAAACAATTTGGCTCCAAAATTTAAAAAAAAAAAAAAATTCTAGCTAAGTTTTTCTAACTTTAGTTAGGTATGTCTTTCTAAAAACAACCAAGTCTCAAAAGTGGCTAAAGGCATCATTCGAAATCATCCATATATTAGCCTTCTTCTACCTTCTCTCAAAATGATTGTTTTCTTAAAATCTTAAAACTTGCTTTCAACTGATTTTTGATATATGGCAAAGGGGGAGAGTAGAAGAAAATTCAAAGAATTAAAGAATTGAATTCAAAGAATTCAAAGAATTAAAGAAAATTGAAAGAAATTCAAGGTTTAAAAAGTGAGCTTTTATTAAGGGGGAGTCTTTGTATTAAGGGGGAGCTCTGCATTTAATTTAGCTCTGCACTTAACTATCATTATGCTTGTATTTTCATGCTTATCTTTTAATAGCATTATTTTCTTAACTTTGAATTTTTGTTGTCATAATCAAAAAGGGGGAGATTGTTGGTGTAGGAAGCATCCGACGATCGAACCTAAGTTTTGATAATGGCAAAGGGATTCAAAGTTAAGATTCTCTATTATCTGATATGTTGAATGAGTGTTTCAGGAAAGTCCTAACTGCGGTTAGGCAGGTGAAAACCCTAGGGGGTGGTAACCCTAGGTGGAGAAAAGTCCTAGCTGCGGTTAGGCAAAGGGAAAACCCTAGGGGGTGGTAACCCTACGTCATAGGGGGTGGTAACCCTATGCGGAAAGTCTTGGTGGATGTCAGGCAAAAGTCCTAGGGGTAGTAACCAGGGGTGAAAAGTCCCGTGTCGCGAACCGTGAAAGACTAGATTGGTAAGCGGATGTCCAGAAAGTCCGAAGCATCGAGTCGAGCAAAGTCCATCGATCCGGAGGATCGACCGCAATGTAAATCTCCGAGTCGAGTAGGTGAGGACGCTGCCCCCATGTAGGGAACGAGGGCGTTGTCGACCTAGGGTTTCGGTTGGAAACCCGTCGACTTTGACAGTCCGAGACCGCCTATACTTCTTTTATAATGTTTGTGCTAACTTTGTGTTGCAGGATAGTGTTTGGGACTAACGATCTTGCAGGAGCAAAGGAGCAACCTAAAGCCTCGGATGAGCAGTGTCCGAGGCGCCTCCATGGAGCTTGGAGGCGCCTCGGGTTGCGAAGCACCATTGGAGGCGCCTTGGAAGGCGCCTTGAGAGGGATATAAGGCGCCTTGAATGGATGAAATTCGACCAGGTCAGTTTTGATCCACGCGGAAGACCAGGCAGCATGGAGGCGCCTTGAACAGCCTTCAAGGCGCCTTGAACACCCTTTATAAGGGGGTTTCGACCAGCACTTCAAATCAACGAATTCCAAGTGATCTTTCATCAACGTGTTCGACCAGCGCTTGGACCACTTTGGGCTAAAACAGGCGCATCTTCACGAATGTTGCTGCGGATGACGTTTGGAATCCACGTCAGCAATACTCCAGGTGCTCGGGTTCCTATAAAGTGTTATCTTCAAGTTGTGAGTAGATAAAGTGCACCGCTAGGGGCACGCAAACTCACTCCAAGCGTCTGGAGCTGCCACATCAACCAATGGTCAAATCTGACCAGAGGGCTATAAAAGGATAGCTTATTCTCCTGTTTAAATACAAAACTCGTTCGTAATCTCTAGATCTACTCTTTCTTTACTATTTGTGCGTAATTATTGTTAGTATTAGTCCTACTACCAATTATGAGATGATTGTAAAGGGCTCATTTTGTATCATATATCATTATTAATAAAAGGCAAAGTTGGTTATTATATTTATTTCAGTTCAGTGTCAATTGAATAAGTATAATAATGTCCTTGGGTAGTAGGTTCTTATCTACAGTATATCAATTGGTTGAATTGATAGTGAGATATTGTAAAAAATACTACTCTCAACTATTCCTAGTCGAGCATTAATATACAAGGACAATATTAATGCGTTGAGACTAGCATGTAGGTCGACGGATGACTTGATCTCACAAGTCATGGATATGAGATATCAGGTTGACACATGAGTATATATTAGAGAATATATACTGAATGAACCGCCATGAGAATGTTTCTTGGATCGTTATATGAGTGTCATAAACATTCTCATGTGACTATTGGTATGAATAGTCCTTAGACCTGAAGTCACTACGGTTCCCTACATAAGGAGTTGTGTACTTTGATATCGGCAAACATCACCTGTAACAAGGTGGACAATAAAGTCGATCACTGGGTATGCAATGAATTATGCAGAGAGATGTGAGTGATGTAGATGGGATCTATCCCATCCATATGACGGAAGCGAAATCTGTGGGCCCCTTAATTAGTAGGACACAAAGAAAGCATGGTCATGCTCAAATAAGTCAATATGAGATATTGAGCTTATTTGATTAAGTGTGTCTACTTAGAGATCAAGAAACACAAAGGTTGATAAGAGGATGACACGATCTATGCCTTATTGATCAATCTAGATATCAAGGATAGAGGGACCAAGTCATACAAGATAATAGTCACGGACAGGTTAGGTCGGATCTTGATCTTATCTTTACTTGGGTAGCAATGATGCCTTGCTAGATGTCACTCATTGCTTATGTATCTAAATGTTGGTTTAGGTACATTGCCAATATTACAAGAACCTATTAGGCCACACACAATTAACAAGTAGATTTGGAGATGGGTTCATATGATGAATCATTGGATTAAGTCTTATCCGAATTGGACTTATTGAGTTAGACTCAATTGGATCTAATTGTTGGATTAAGTCCAATTCAAACTAGACTCAAGGAGTCAATTCAAATTAATGAAATGTGATTCATTGAATTTGAATTGTATGAGATTAATTGAGTAAGACTCGATTGAATTAGACTTGAGTTAGACTCAAGCAAGGAGACTTGAGTTAGACTTAAGTGAGGATTAATGAGACATTCATTGAATTTTGAAATTCGATGATACATTTGATTCAATTTTCGAAATTGAAATGAGGAGTTATTTGAAATAAGGAGTTACAAGTGTGTGGTCCTTAATGGAGTGTAAATGCTCATTAAGGCTATTAATGCTAATTACGTATTTTCATTGGATGAAAATACTTAAGTATTTTTCTCTTTATTTTGGCTTAATTATCTTCATTCTCATTGCTCCTCTCCTCTTAGCCGAAATCCACTCTATAGGTTGCTAGCACAACCTTTCTCCATCTTGTGAGTTTGTGAGACAAACGAACGCTTGTTCGTGTGGATACCGTAGAGGCGCGAACGTGAGATCGTGCTGTGATCCGAGCTGTCGGGAGTCCGTGAGCACGCTACAAAGGTATAATCTCTCATGTTCCTATGTAAACTTAGTATATTTTTCTTCTCTCTTCGCATGGATCTTCTGGAGGAAATAGGTTTTTCCGCTGCATGTTTGCGTGTTTAGCAACCTATTTCCTTACAGTGGTATCAGAGCCACTTGCGAAGGGATATACTAAGTTTTAGAGTTTTATATGTGATATAGAAAAGCATGATAGGTTTATTATGATCTGCAAAATTATGAGTTTCGGCCAAACAATTAGTGTTTTGTTGAGAACGAAACATAGTTGTGTTAGTTAGAGCCCTAGAGCCAATCATTTGATGATTGTATGGACTCATTGTATCATATTCTTGTATATTAATAAAGGCATTTGTTTGGTTATTATACTTATTTGTATTAGTGTCAAATAGACTAAGTATAATAGCGTCCTTGAGTAAAAGATTCATACCTATATCAATCGATTAGTTGAATCGATAGTGAGATGATATAGGGAACACTACTCTAAATCATTCCTAGTCGAGTATTAACATTCAGGGATAATGTTAATGCAATAAGACTAGCATGTAGGTCAGCTCGATGACTTGATCTCACAAGTCATGGATATAGAGATATCAAGCTAACACATGGGTATACATTGGAGAATGTATACTGAATGACCCGCCATGAGAAAGTATCATGGATCGTTATATGAGTGTCATATACTTTCTCATGTGGCTATTAGTATGACTATTAGTCCTTAGACCTGAAGTCACCATGGATCCCTACATAAGGAGTTATGTACTTTGGTTTCGTCAAATGTCACCCGTAACTTGGTGGACTATAAAGGCGATTACTGGGTATATAACAAATTATGTAGAGGAATGTGAGTGATGTAGATGGGATCTATCCCTCCCATATGATGGGCGTGACATCGGAATTCTTGATAGAGTGAGACCACTAAGTGCATGGTCATGCCCAAATGAGTCAACATTAGATGTTGAGCTCATTTGATCGAGTGAGTCTACTTGGAGTTCAAGATTTAGATTGATTAGAGGATGACACGGTCTATGCCTCATATTGATCAATCTAGATGTCTAGGATAAAAGGACAATGTTACATATTGTGAGTAGTCACAATTAGTAGTCACAAGGTGATGTCGGATCTCGACATTCTTGTAACTTGGGTAGTAATGATGTGTTGCTAGATACCGCTCATTACTTATGCTCCTAAATGGGTTTAGAGCATTGCCAACGTTACAAGAACCTATAGGGTCACACACTTAGGACAATTAGATGGAGATTAGGTTCATATGATGAACCAAGAGGATTAAATTCATTTGATGAATCAAATTGAATTAAGAGTAATCCTAATTGGGCTAACTTGAGTTCGACTCAAGTTAATTCATTTGTTCAATGAGTCTAATTTAGATTTTGACTCATTGAATCAATTTAATTTAATGAATTAGATTCATTATATTAAGTTGGCTCGAATCAAATGGTTAGATTAGATCAACCATGGTAGAGATTGGGTCAAGTTTGACTTGACTTGAGAAGGAAGACCAAAGGTCAATTTTGACTTGACCTTTTTGCCACCTCATTGGTGAGTTGGCATTAGGTGGACCAATAATGATGTTCCACATCATCATGGGTGCCACCTCATGGAAGTTACAAAGCCATTTTCATAATAACTTCACATTAATTGCATTTAATGGGGAGTTACACAATGAAGAGTGGTCGGCCACTTTGGTTTGTATGGTGAATTCATTTTTCCATTCAAGTGGTGTATCTTCTTCTTCCTCCTCTTGAAGCTCTTCCTCTCCCTCTCCTCTTTGCTTGGCCGAATCTCACCAAGGTGCTAGCACACCTTTTATGTGAGGTTTCTCCACCTACGTGTCCGTGTGGATACTTCTAGAGGACCGGCGCTTGACGGTCTTGAGATCCGGCAACTCCTTGGAAGAGCGGGAACGCGAAAGGGCACGCAACAAGGGTAAAGTTCTTAACATGTAGATCTAGGAGTAGATCTAAAAGGTTTTTTTTTAACTCGTACTCGTATTTATTTTGTTTTTCCTTGCACGGATCCATTGGCCTTGGGTGATTCGGGGTTTTCGCGACGCGAAAAGCGGTTTTCGTGGCCCGAAAAACCCAACAGTGGTATCAGAGCCACGTGCAAGGCTTGTACGAGTTTGTTTTTGGTTTTATGAAAACTAAAGTTTCTGTAATTTTCTGTAAAATTATGGTTTTCGAGTTTTTATGGGTAATTTTTCCGTAGAAGCGAAGCACAAGTGTCTCGGCACTTGTAGGCTTCGGCTACCGGAAAGATTTTTCCAAAACGGCTTAGTTTTTTTGGGACAGCGGCTTGGGTGCCATTAGATCGCTTAGGAGCAACTCGCGATGGTTAGATCGCGGTAGGGTACTGCCCTAACCCCGCAAGGGATTTGCTCATGTTGCACCCAAATCGCTAAAACGAACCAGGAAGATTTTTCCAAACGGCAATGTCTCGCTCAAATCGCTTTTGGGACAGCGGGTTTAGGCGCTGTTGGATCGCAAAGAACCCTCACGATGGTTAGATCGCGGTAGGGGTGCTACCCCTGGCCCCGCAAGGGATTCGTTCCGCGATTGCAAACCGCTAAACGGGTCCGCCGGGAAATTTTACTCGTAAAAATTGTAAAAATTAATTTTAAAATTACAGAAAATTATGAAAAATATATAATTTTGATTATATATTAATTTTGTGATAGTCATGGCCCAAAACCCAATATGATTGGTTGTGTTGTAATTCATAATACGGCCTGCGTGTTTTATTCGCGACCTGCGCGTCGTGCCTTCTCTTATATTCTTGTTGTAAATTAGATTTAGACTCGAATGTAACTCGAGTTTCAAATTGTAATGTACAAATTGGAGCGGTGGAGGGTCCACACGAGACGGAGTTCCGAGGCGGGCACGAGCAACACAAGGTGGTCAAAGGGAGGAGCTTGGAGAAGCTGTTGACCCTAGGTTGACCAATCGATCTTCTCATTGGCTTGAGAAGATCGTAGTAGGGCCATGACTAAATCACAAATAGATTAATTAATTGCTTGTGTATGTGATGCATATTTAAAAAGTAGTTAATTAATTAGTGCCTTACGATTAGATTAGATCTAAGTCGTGCACATGATGCACCCTTGCGATTAGATTAGATCTAAGCCGTGCACAAGATGCATCCCTTTCGATTAGATTAGATCTCAATCGACTCAACTCTAATGCCTAACCGTGCTGTGATACCTATCACTACCTCGATCACATGTATTGTTGAATCTGCCAAAGCAGAGCAATACATATTATCTTGGTAGGGTACGGAGGGACAATCTTGGTCCCGCCTATCAACGCATGGGTGAATACAAACTCAATTAGATTGAGTATTTCTAGTTACTCGGTTGGATCGAGTCAACTATAGGCATTCTTCCAATAAGTTGGAAAGGTAGGACAAAATCACGTTTATATTAACTCTCGGGCGTATTAGCCAAAGCTAACTCGAGTTTTAATATAAATATGGATCTTGATCCTATAAACAAGAGTTGCATAGAGATGTAATTGGTAATCGTTACCTACCGATCATACTAAGCCTTGGGCGTATTAGCCAAAGCTAACTCAAGGGTTAGTATGATGTGGATCTTGTCCCACATGAATTATAGTATTCAGTGGGAGCATCATTTAGTTAAAGGCCTAATTAAATGATTTTAAAGAATATGATATTTATTTCGCAAATTTTTGTTGTAGATAACCATGACGTCGAACATGAATTCTTCTCCCTGCGATCCGTCCTTGAGAAGGACAAGCTCAACGGAGCGAATTTCATGAGCAACTTGAGAATAGTTCTCACCCGGAACGTAAACTGTGAGCAGCCCATTCCGGAGGCTCCTCCCGCCAATGCCCTGAGATGCTTACAAGAAGCATCAAGACGACGCATTAGATGTGTCTGTCTAATGCTCGCGACCATGAACTCGAGCGTAGCAACACGAGTTGATGGGCGCCACGATATGGTTGAGCATCTTCGCCAACTATATCGTGACAAGCGAGGCATGAGAGATTTGAGATCTCGAAGGCACTGTTTCAGGCAAGATGTCGACGGGGCTTCTGTAGGTCCTTATGTACTCAAGATGATTGGGTACATAGAGAACCTACAAAGACTGGGGTTTCCACTGCCAAGAGCTGGCCACCGACTTGATCTTGCAGTCCTTGCGGATAGCTATAGTCAATTCGTTCTCAACTATAACATGAATGAGATTGACAAGCCACCGCCGAGCTACTTAGTATGTTACGAATCACTGAGATTAACCTTAAGAAGGTTAAGCCCATTCGATGGTCCAGAAAAAGGCAAGTCCAAAGGGAGGGTCTCAAAAGGGCAAAGGCAAGGCCAAGCCTAAAGGGGTCGCCAAGGATGCTACACGCTTCCATCGCGGTCGACCTTGCACCGAAGAGGAACCCAAGGTATACTTGAGGATCTTAAGAAGAAGCGCAGTGAGACTTCCACTTCAGGTATATATGTTATAAAGTCAATCTATCTATTTCTACATCATGGTTATTAGATACCGGATGTGCTTCTCACATTTGTACCGATGTGCAAGCGAAATAGCAGAGCATTGGCAAAGGACGAGGTGGACCTACGAGTAGGCAATGGAGCACGGGTTGTTGCTGTTGCTGTAGGAACTTATCACCTATCTCTGCCCTCCGGGCTTGTACTAGATTTAGATGATTGTTGTTATGTGCCCGCTCTTACTAAGAACATAGTTTCAGTTTCTTGTTTAGACAAGAAAGGATACTCTTTATAATAAAAGACAAATGTTGTTCTGTTTATTTAAAAGATATGTTCTATTGTAGTGCACCACTAATAAACGGACTCTATATTCTAGACCTTGAGAGCCCTATCTGTAACATTAGTACCAAGAGGGTCAAGTCAAATGACATGAACCAAACCTACCTCGGCACTCGCCTAGGTCATATAAATGACAAGCGCTATCCCACTCCATAAGGATGGTTTTGGACTCATTTGATTTAGAATCATATGAGATATGCGAGTCATGCCTACGAGGCAAGATGACCAAGACCCCTATAGTGGGTATAGCGAAAGAGCAACTGATTTGTTAGGACTCATACATAGTGATGTATGTGGCCTTTCAATGTTGCCAGAGGCGGTTATAGATACTTCATCACATTTATTGATTTCAGGAGATATGGTTATGTGTACTTGATGACATAAGTCCGAATCCTTTGAAAGTTCAAAGAATTCAAGAATGAAGTACGGAACCGCCTGGCAAGAGTATTAAGATACTTCGATCAAATCGAGGTGGAGAATACTTTAGCCATGAGTTTCGTGACTACCTAGCTGAGTGTGAGATTCTATCCCAACTCACTCCTCCTGCAACACCACAGTGGAATGGTATATCCGAAAGGAGGAACCGTACTCTATTAGATATGGTACGGTCTATGATGAGTCACACAGATCTTCCTACTTTCCTTTGGGACTATGCTTTAGACACGGCAGCTTTTATACTCAACCGAGTTCCATCTAAGGCCGTGATAAAGACACCATATAGGATATGGACTGGGAGAGATGCCCAGGTGTCTTTATGAGGATTTGGGGTCGTGAGGCTTACGTACGACGTTAAGTCTCGGACAAACTTGGACCCAAATCCGATAAGTGCTACTTCATTGGATATCCCAAGGAAACTAAGGGATATTACTTCTATATTCCCAGTCAGCACAAGGTAGTTGTGGCAAAGACTGGGGTCTTTCTAGAAAGGGACTTTGTTTCTAGAAAGACTAGTGGGAGTACGTTCGATCTCGAAGAAGTTCAAGATGTGGACCAAAGCACTGAAGCCTCGATGGAAGTTGAACTGGAACCACAAAGTGTTGTGGATGATGTTGTTCCACAAGGAGTTGAGGAACAACAACCAGTTCAAGTAGACATACCTCTTCGTAGGTTTGATAGGGTACGTCGTCAGCCTGAGAGATACTCATTTCTCTTGTCTGACCATGATGACATTGTGCTCATAGAGGATGAGCCTGCCACCTATCAAGAAGCTGAGACCAGATTCGAGAAATGGCTGGAAGCCATGAGATCCGAAATGGAATCCATGTACACCAACCAAATATGGACTTTGGTTGATCCACCTGAAGGGGTAAAACCCATTGGGTGTAAGTGGGTCTTTAAGAGAAAGACTGACATGGATGGACTTATCTATAAGGGTCGCTTGGTAGCTAAGCTGATTCATGGTATTGACTATGATGAAACCTTTTCTCCAAGAGCGATGTTTAAGTCCATTCGGATCATGCTTGCTATTGCAGCCTTACCATGACTATGAGATATGGCGGATGGATGTCAAAACCGCTTTTCTGAAAACCTACCGAGGATGTGCACATGACACAACCCGAGGGTTTTGTAGATCCACAACATACTAGTATGCAAGCTGCATAGGTCCATATATGGACTAAAGCAAGCATCTCGGAGTCGGAATCTTCGATTCGATGATGCAATCAAATTTTGGTTTCATCAAGAACGAAGATGAACCTTGTGTCTACAAGAAGGTTGTAGGGGATATAGTTGTCTTCCTCATATTATATGGATGACATACTACTCATTGGGAAGGACATCCCTATACTTCAAGACCTGCTAGGGAGTTGCTTCTCAACGAAGGACTTAGGTGAGGCATCCCATTCTAGGGATACAGATCTATAGAGATAGATCTAAGAGATTGCTCGGCCTAAGTCGAGTACATATATTGACAAGGTACTCCTTCTGTTTGCCATAGAAGGGATTTCTGCCGATGTCACATAGCGTGAGTCTTTCAAGACTCAAGGTCCCTCTTCTAGAGAGGAGAGGCCGCATGGATCGGATCCCTTATGCCTCACCCATAGGATCGATCATGTACGCCATGCTATGTACTGTCTCGTATGCTTTGAGCATGACGAGCAGATACCACTCAGATCCGTGAAAGTCACAGGATAGGGTCAAGAATATTCTTAAGTACTTAAGAAGGACTAAAGAATATTTCTTGATATACGGAGGCACGATGAGCTAACCGTAAGGGTTACGGATGCTGCCTTCGCACCGATCGATGATTACCGATCGCAGTGATTCGTGTTTGCTTAAATGGTGGTGCCGTGAGTCGAAAAGTTCAAGGTGACACGATGTCGATTCTACAACAGAGGTCGATTATATTGCTGCATCGAAGAGCAAAGGAGACAGCTTGGATCCGCAAGTTCATCATCGAACTTGGGGTGGTTCCTAGCATCACGACCCAGTTGAGCTCTATTGTGACAACAATGGAGCTATAGCACAGGCGAAGGAACCTCGCTCACACCAGCGGACCAAGCACATACTACGGCGCTTCCATCTCATTCGAGAGATTATCGATAGAGGAGATGTGAAGATTTACAGAGTACCTACAAAGGTTAACATCGCAGATCCCTTGACCAAGGCTTTGGCACAGAGGAAGCATGATGGTCACACTAGGTCATTAGGCCTTAGAGCCTATACTGATTGGCACTAGTGCTAGTGGGAGAGTGTTAGTTAGAGCCCTAGAGCCAATCATTTGATGATTGTATGGACTCATTGTATTATATTCTTGTATATTAATAAAGGCATTTGTTTGGTTATTATACTTATTTGTATTAGTGCCAAATAGACTAAGTATAATAGCGTCCTTGAGTAGAAGATTCATACCTATATCAATCGATTAGTGGAATCGATAGTGAGATGATATAGGGAACACTACTCTAAATCATTCCTAGTCGAGTATTAACATTCAGGGACAATGTTAATGCAATAAGACTAGCATGTAGGTTAGCTCGATGACTTGATCTCACAAGTTATAGATATAGAGATATCAAGCTGACACATGGGTATATATTGGAGAATGTATACTGAATGACCCGCCATGAGAAAGTATCATGGATCGTTATATGAGTGTCATATACTTTCTCATGTGGCTATTAGTATGACTATTAGTCCTTAGACCTGAAGTCACCATGGATCCCTACATAAGGAGTTATGTACTTTGGTTTCGTCAAACGTCACCCGTAACTGGGTGGACTATAAAGGCGATTACTAGGTATATAACGAATTATCTAGAGGGATGTGAGTGATGTAGATGGGATCTATCTCTCCCATATGACGGGAACGACATCGGTATTCTTGATAGAGAGAGATCACTAAGTGCATGGCCATGCCCAAATGAGTCAACATTAGATGTTGAGCTCATTTGATCGAGTGAGTCTACTTGGAGTTCAAGATTTAGATTGATTAGAGGATGACACGGTCTATGCCTCATATTGAACAATCTAGATGTCTAGGATAGAAGGACAATGTTACATATTGTGAGTAGTCACAATGTGATGTCGGATCTCGACATTCTTGTAACTTGGGTAGTAATGATGTGTTGCTAGATACCGCTCATTACTTATGCTCCTAAATGGGTTTAGAGCATTGCCAACGTTACAAGAACCTATAGGGTCACACACTTAGGACAATTAGATGGAGATTAGGTTCATATGATGAACCAAGAGGATTAGATTCATTTGATGAATCAAATTAGATTAAGAATAATCCTAATTGGGCTAACTTGAGTTCGACTCATGTTAATTCATGTGTTCAATGAGTCTAATTTAGATTTTGACTCATTGAATCAATTTAATTTAATGAATTAGATTCATTATATTAAGTTGGCTCGAATCAAATGGTTAGATTAGATCAACCATGGTAGAGATTGGGTCAAGTTTGACTTGACTTGAGAAGGAAGACCAAAGGTCAATTTTGACTTGACCTTTTTGCCACCTCATTGGTGAGTTGGCATTAGGTGGACCAATAATGATGTTCCACATCATCATGGGTGTCACCTCATGGAAGTTACAAAGCCATTTTCATAATAACTTCACATTAATTGCATTTAATAGGGAGTTACACAATGAAGAGTGGCCGGCCACTTTGGTTTGTATGGTGAATTCATTTTTCCATTCAAGTGGTGTATCTTCTTCTTCCTCCTCTTGAAGCTCTTCCTCTCCCTCTCCTCTTTGCTTGGCCGAATCTCACCAAGG
The DNA here is from genome assembly GCF_018446385.1 of Zingiber officinale. Taxonomy (NCBI): domain Eukaryota; kingdom Viridiplantae; phylum Streptophyta; class Magnoliopsida; order Zingiberales; family Zingiberaceae; genus Zingiber; species Zingiber officinale. The sequence goes on along the minus strand of NC_056007.1, from coordinate 37,751,054 downwards.
TGCTAGCACACCTTTTATGTGAGGTTTCTCCACCTACGTGTCCGTGTGGATACTTCTAGAGGACCGGAGCTTGACGGTCTTGAGATCCGGCAACTCCTTGGAAGAGCGGGAACGCGAAAGGGCACGCAACAAGGGTAAAGTTCTTAACATGTAGATCTAGGAGTAGATCTAAAAGGTTTTTTTTTAACTCGTACTCGTATTTATTTTGTTTTTCCTTGCACGGATCCGTTGGCCTTGGGTGATTCGGGGTTTCCGCGACGCGAAAAGCGATTTTCGCGGCCCGAAAAACCCAACAAGTTGGTATGTGACCAACAAGGTCTCGGCCAAAGGTGTTTTGTTCAGAATGAAACATAGTCTGTCTTAAAGGTAGTAGGGTCTCGGGCATGGCAACAACTCATAAACGAGTATGCAAAATGAATTTTGTTTCGGAGGCGCTGCCCCCTAACTCCCGCAAGGGGTGCTGCCCCTTGACCCCGCCCGCTAACCGGCTATCGGGACCGCCGTGGCGTTGCAGCTCATAATTTGTTATTGTAATCATAGTAATTTTATGTAGTAAATATATTGTGAATATATATGACATGGTCCATGGTTATGTCCCTTGAATTCCCTATATGGTTGTTAGTTAGAGCCCTAGAGCCAATCATTTGATGATTGTTGTATGGACTCATTGTATCATATTTCTTATGTATATAAAGACATTTGTTTATGGTTATTATGCTTACTTGTATTAGTGCCAAATAACTAAGTATAATAGCGTCTTTGAGTAGAAGGTTCTTACCTATATCAATCGATTGGTTGAATCGATAGTGAGATGATACAGGGAACACTACTCTTAATCATTCCTAGTCAAGTATTAACATTTAGGGACAATGTTAATGCGACGAGACTAGCATGTACGTCAACTCGATGACTTGATCTCACAAGTCATGGATATAGAGATATCAAGTTGACACATGGGTATGCATTGGAGAATGCATACTGAATGACCCGCCATGAGAAAGTATCATGGATCGTTATATGAGTGACATATACTTTCTCATGTGGCTATTAGTATGACTATTAGTCCTTGGACCTGAAGTCACCATGATTCCCTACATAAGGAGTTATATACTTTGGCTTCGTCAAACGTCACCCGTAACTGGGTGGACTATAAAGGCGATTACTGGGTATGTAACGAATTATGCGGAGGGATGTGAGTGATGTAGATAGGATCTATCCCTCTTATATGACCGGAGTGACATCATTATCCTTGATAGAGTGAGACCATTAAGTGTATGGTCATACCCAAATGAGTCAATATGAGATGTTGAGCTCATTTGATTGAGTGAGTCTACTTGGGATTCAAGATTTAGATTGATTAGAGGATGACACGGTCTATGTCTCATATTGATCAATCTAGATGTCAAGGATAGAAAGACACTTGTCACATATTGTGAAGAGTCATAATTAGTAGTCACAAGGTGATGTTGGATCTCAACATTCTTGTAACTTGGGTAGTAATGATGTTTGCTAGATACCGCTCATAACATATGCTTCTAAATGGGTTTAGGAGCATTGCCAATGTTATAAGAACCTATAGGGTCACACACAAAGGGCAATTAGATGGAGATTAGGTTCATTTGATGAACCTAAAGGATTAGGTCCATGTGATGAACCAAATTGGATTAAGAGTAATCCAAATTAGGCTAATTGAGTTGGACTCAATTTGGTTCATGTGTTAGATGAGTCTAATTTGGACTTAGACTCATTGAGTCAATTTAATTCAATGAATAGAGATTCATTAAATTAAAATTGACTTGAACCAATGATTATATTTGATCAACCATGGGAGAGAAGTGGTCAAGTTTGACTTGACTTGAGAGGAAGATGAAGGGTCAAGTTTGACTTGACCATTTGCCACCTCATTGGTGAGTTGGCAAAGAGTGGGCCAATGATGATACTCCACATCATCATGATTGCTTAAGTGGGATGCCACCTCTTGGGAGTTACCAAGAGTTGTGACTCTTGGTATTCCATGGAGGTTATTAACCTCATTCATGTGGTTGGCCACTCATTCATGGGGTGAGTTTCATTTTTTTGTGTAACTCTCATCTTCTTCCTCAAGCTCTCTCTTCTCTCCCTCTCCTCCACCTTGGCCGAACCTTTCAAAGGTGCTAGCACACCTTTTGTTTGGTTTCTCCATCTCTTGCTTGTGTGGATACACATAGAGGAGTATCTACTTTGATACTCTCGAGATCCGGTGAACCTTGGACGAGCGGGATTAGCGAAGGGCATCGCATCAAGGGTAAAGCTCTTCTCCTTTGTAGATCTAGTTTAGATCTAGGCTAGAAACTCATACTCGAAGTTTTACGTAAATTTTATTTCTTCGCACAGATCCGGTGGCGGGGTTTCGGGATTTCCGCAACGCAAAAAGCGGTTTTTACGGTCTGAAAAACCCAACAATGGTATCAGAGCCACGTGTGAAGCGTATACGTGTTTTATTTGTATTTTTATGAAAAATATCAGTTCTGTAACTTTCTGTAAATTTATGATTTTTATGTATTTTATGGGTATTTTTCTCGTAGAAGCGAAGCAACAAGTGTTTGAACACTTGTAGGCTTCGACTACCGAGAAACACCTTCCGAATCGACAAAGTCTCGCCCAAAATGATTTGGGACAGCGGGCTAAGGCGCTGTAGGATCGCTTAGGAACACTCGCGATGGTTATATCGCGAGTAGGGGTGCTGCCCCTAACCCCGCAAGGGGCTTCATTCCGCGATTGCGCCCAAAAATCGCTAATCGGGACCGCCGGGAAGTTACGACTCATAAAATCGTAAAAATATTAGAAAAATTATAGAAAATTATGGAAATCACATAATTTAGAATTATGTATCATTTTGTGATGGTCATGGCCCAAAGAACCCAATTTGATTCGAAATATGTGTTGTAATTCATAATATGGCCTGCGCACCATTTTGTGTGTTTGTGCGTGTTGTACTTTATTCGCGACCTGCGCGTCGTGCCCTTCTATTTATATTCCTGTTGTAAAATAGTTTTAGACTCGAATGTAACTCGAGTTTCACTTGTTGTAATATACAAAATTGGAGCGGTGGAAGGTCCACTCGAGACGGAGTTACGAGGAGGGTGCGAGCAACACATGACGGTCAAAGGGAGGAGCTTGAGGAAGCTATTGACCCTAGGTTGACAAACCAATCTTTTCATTGGCTTGAGAAGATCGTAGTAGGGCTATGACTAATCACAAAATTTAATTAATTTCTTGTGTGTGTATGTGATGCATGCTAGATTAGTAATTAATTAATGCCTTAACGATTATATTAGATCTAAATCGCGCACATGATGCACCTCCACGATTAGATTAGATCTAAATCACGTATATGATACACATCGTCGATTAGATTAGATCTCAATCGCGTCAACTCAAAATGCTTACCATGCCGTGATACCCATCACTACCTCGATCACACGTTGTTGTTGAATCTGCCTAAGCAGAGCAACGCATATTATCTTGGTAGGGTGCGGAGGGACAATCTTGGTCCCGCCTATCAATGCATGGGTGAGTACAACTCAATTAGATTGAGTAACTAATTAACTCAATTGGATCGAGTTTAACTATAGGCATTTTCCAATGGTTGGTAAATAGGTCAAAATCACATTTATACTAATTCTTGGGCGATTTAGCCAAAGTTAACTCAAGTTTTAATATACATGCGGATCTTAATCCTATAAATAAGAGTTACATAGAGATGTAATTGGTAATTAGTTACCTACCGATCATACTAAGTCTTGGGCGATTTAGCCAAAGCTAATTCAAGGCGTAGTATGATGTGGAACTTGTCCCACTTGAATTATAGAATTCAGTGGGAGCATCATTTAATTAAAGGTCTAATTAGATGATTAATTGAAATATGATATTTATTTTTCTGTATTTTTCTGTTGTAGATTACCATGTCGTCAAACACGAACTCCTTCTCCCTGTGTTCTGTCCTTGATAAGGACAAGCTCAATGGAGTTAACTTCCTGGACTGGTACAGGAACCTGAGAATAGTTCTCACAAAGGAACGAAAAATGTACGTCATAGAGCAGCCCATTCCTGAGGCACCTCCTGCCACTGCCACGCGAGATGATCGTGATGCTTACAAGAAGCATCAAGATGACACATTAGATGTGTCATGTCTTATGCTCGTGACCATGAACTCTGAGCTTCAGAAGCAACACGAGTTGATGAGCGCTTATGGTATGCTTGAACATCTTCGTCAACTATATTAAAGACAAGCGAGGCACGAGAGATTCGAGATCTCTAAGGCACTGTTTCAGTGCAAGATGCAAGATGGGACTCCCGTAGGCCCATATGTACTCAAAATGATTGGGTACATAGAAAACCTACAGAGGTTGGGATTCCCACTTGGCCAAGAGCTGGTCACTGACCTGATCTTGCAATCCTTGCCAGATAGCTATAGTCAATTCGTTCTAAATTATAACATGAACGAAATTGACAAGCCACTGCCCAAGCTACTTAGCATGTTAAGAACTGCTGAGCTCAACCTTAAGAAGGTTAAGCCCAACTCTATTCTGATGGTTCAGAAACACAAGGGCAAGGGCAAGCCCAAAGGTAAGGGAAAGTCTCAAGCCAAGGGTAAAGGCAAGGCACTGAAACCGAAAGGAGGGGTTGTCAAGGATGCTACCTGCTTCCACTGCGGTCAGACCCGACACTGGAAGAGGAAGAGGAACTGCAAAGTGTACCTGGAAGATCTTAAGAAGAAGAGAAGTGAGACTTCCACTTCAGGTATATATGTTATAGAAGTCAATCTATCTATTTCTTCATCATGGGTATTAGATACCGGATGTGCTTCTCACATTTGTACTAATGTGCGCGTGCTGAGAAATAGCAAGGCATTGATGAAGGGCGAGGTGGACCTACGAGTAGGCAATGGAGCATGGGTTGTTGTTGTTGTTGTAGGAACTTATTCTCTATCTCTGCCCTCTGGGCTTGTACTAGAATTGGACGATTGTTGTTATGTGCTTGTTTTGACTAAGAACATTATATCAGTTTCTTGTTTAGACAAGAAAGGCTTTTCATTTATAATAAAGAACAAATGTTGTTCAGTTTATTTAAATGATGTGTTCTATTGTAGTGCACCTCTGATGAACGGACTCTATATTCTAGACCTTGAGAACCCAATCTATAACATAAGTACCAAGAGGTTCAAGTCAAATGACATGAACTAAACCTATATCTGGCACTATCGTTTAGGTCAAATAAATGACAAACGCTTATCCCAGCTCCATAAAGATGGTTTGCTCGACTCATTTGATTTTGAATCTTATGAGACATGCGAGTCATGCCTACTGGGCAAGATGACCAAGACTCCCTTTAGTGGACACAGCGAGAGAACGACTGACTTGTTAGGACTTATACATAGTGATATATGTGGACCTTTCAATGTTGCTGCTAGGGGTGATTATAGGTACTTCATTACATTTACTAATGATTTCAGTAGATATGGTTATGTGTATATGATGACACATAAGTCAAAATCCTTTGAAAAGTTCAAAGAATTCAAGAATGAAGTACAAAACCAGCTTGGCAAGAGTATTAAGATACTTCGATCAGATCGAGGTGGAGAATACTTTAGCCATGAGTTTCGTGACTATCTAGCTGAGTGTGGGATCCTATCCCAACTCACTCCTCCTGGAACACCACAGTGGAATGGTGTATCCAAAAGGAGGAATCGTACCTTATTAGATATGGTACGATCTATGATGAGTCACACAGATCTTCCTATGTATCTTTGGGGTTATGCTCTAGACACAGCAGCCTTCATTCTCAACCGAGTTCCATCTAAGGCTGTAATAAACACACCATATAGGATATGGACTGGGAGAGATGCCTAGGTGTCTTTTATGAGGATTTGGGGTTGTGATGCTTATGTTCGACGTCAAGTCTCTGACAAATTAGGACCCAAATCCGATAAGTGCTATTTTATTGGATATCCCAAGGAAACGAAGGGATATTACTTCTACATTTCCAGTCAACACAAGATAGTTGTGGCTAAGACTGGGGTATTTCTAGAAAGGGATTTTGTTTCTAAAGAGACTAGTGGGAGTACATTCGATCTTGAAGAAGTTCAAGATGTGGACCATAGCACTGAAGTCTCGATGGAAGTTGAATTGGAACCACAAAGTGTTGTGGATGATGTTGTTCCACAAGGAGTTGAGGAACAACAACCAGTTCATGTAGACCTACCTCTTCGCAGGTCTGATAGGGTACGTCGTCAGCCTGAGAGATATTCATTTCTCTTGTCTGACCATGATGACGTTGTGCTCATTGAGGATGAGCCTACCTCCTATCAGGAAGCTGTGATGAGACCAGATTCCGAGAAATGACTAGAGGCCATGAGATCCGAGATGGAATCCATGTACACTAACCAAGTATGGACTTTGGTTGATCCACCTGAAGGGGTCAAACCCATTGGGTGTAAGTGGGTATTTAAGAGAAAGACTGACATGGATGGAGTTATTTATAAGAGTCGCTTGGTAGCTAAAAGTTTCAAGCAAATTCATGGTATTGACTATGATGAAACCTTTTCTCCAGTAGCGATGTTTAAATCCATTCGGATCATGCTTGGTATTGCAGCGTACTATGATTATGAGATCTGGCATACGAATGTCAAAACCGCGTTTCTAAATGGAAACTTGCTCGAGGATGTGTACATGACACAACCTGAGGGTTTTGTAGATCCACAGCATACTAGCAGAGTATGCAAGCTGCATATGTCCATTTATGGACTAAAGCAAGCTTCTCGGAGCTGGAATCTTCGATTCGATGATGCAATCAAACAGTTTGGTTTCATCAAGAATGAAGATGAACCTTGTGTGTACAAGAAGGTTGTTGGGAGCACAGTTGTCTTCCTTATATTGTATGTGGATGACATACTACTCATTGGGAAAGACATCCTTTTGCTGCAGTCTATCAAGACTTGGCTAAGGACTTGTTTCTCAATGAAGGACTTAGGTGAAGCATCCCGCATTCTAGGCATACAAATCTATAGAGATAAATCTAAGAGATTGCTTGGCCTAAGTCAGAGTACATACATTGACAAGGTACTACTATGGTTTGCCATGTAGAACTCCAAGAAGGGATTTCTGTCGATGTCACATGGTGTGAGTCTTTCGAAGACTCAAGGTCCCTCTTCTAGAGAGGAGAGAGACCGCATGGATCAGATCTCTTATGCTTCATCCATAGGATCTATCATGTACGTCATGCTATGTACTCGTCCTGATGTCTCGTATGTTTTGAGCATGACGAGCAGATACCAGTCAGATCTAGGTGAAAGTCACTGGATAACGGTCAAGAATATTCTTAAGTACTTGAGAAGGACTAAAGAATATTTCTTGATATATGGAGGCGATGATGAGCTAACTGTAAAGGGTTACAGTGATGCTAGCTTCCAAACTGATCAGGATGATTATCGATTGCAGTCAGGGTTCATGTTTTGCATAAATGGTGGTGCTGTGAGCTGGAAGAGTTTGAAACAGGACACAGTCGCTGATTCTACAACAGAGGTCGAGTATATTGCTGCATCAGAAGTAGCAAAGGAGGCAGTTTGGATCCGCAAGTTCATTACTGAACTTAGGGTGGTTCCTAGCATAGCTGATCCGATTGAGCTCTATTGTGACAACAATGGAGCAATTGCACAGGCTAAGGAACCTCGCTCACACCAGCGGACCAAACACATACTACGGCGCTTCCATCTCATTCGAGAGATCATCGATAGAGGAGATGTGAAGATTTGCAGAGTACCCACAGAGGCTAACATCGCAGATCCCTTGACCAAGGCTTTAGCACAGAGAAAGCATGATGGTCACACTAGGTCATTAGGCCTTAGAGCCTATACTGATTGGCACTAGTGCTAGTGGGAGATTGTTAGTTAAAGCCCTAGAGCCAATCATTTGATGATTGTTGTATGGACTCATTGTATCATATTTCTTATGTATATAAAGGCATTTGTTTATGGTTATTATGCTTACTTGTATTGGTGTCAAATAACTAAGTATAATAGCGTCCTTGAGTAGAAGGTTCTTACCAATATCAATCGATTGGTTGAATCTATAGTGAGATGATATAGGGAACACTACTCTTAATCATTCCTAGTCAAGTATTAACATTCAGGGACAATGTTAATGCGACGAGACTAGCATGTAGGTCAACTCGATGACTTGATCTCACAAGTCATGGATATAAAGATATCAAGTTGACACATGGGTATGCATTGGAGAATGTATACTGAATGACCCGCCATGAGAAAGTATCATGGATAGTTATATGAGTGTCATATACTTTCTCATGTGGCTATTAGTATGACTATTAGTCCTTGGACCTGAAGTCACCATGGTTCCCTACATAAGGAGTTACATACTTTGACTTCGTCAAACGTCATTCGTAACTGGGTGGACTATAAAGGCGATTACTGGGTATGTAACGAATTATGCGGAGGGATGTGAGTGATGTAGATGGGATCTATCCCTCCTATATGACGGGAGTGACATCATTATTCTTGATAGAGTGAGACCATTAAGTGCATTGTCATGCCCAAATGAGTCAATATGAGATGTTGAGCTCATTTGATTGAATGAGTCTACTTGGGATTCAAGATTTAGATTGATTAGAGGATGACACGGTCTATGCCTCATATTGATCAATCTAGATGTCAAGGATAGAAGGACACTTGTCACATATTGTGAAGAGTCACAATTAGTAGTCACAAGGTGATGTTGGATCTCAACATTCTTGTAACTTGGGTAGTAATGATGTGTTGCTAGATACCGCTCATTACTTATGCTTCTAAATAGGTTTAGGAGCATTGTCAATGTTATAAGAACCTATAGGGTCACACACAAAGGGCGATTAGATGAAAATTAGGTTCATTTGATGAACCTAAAGGATTAGGTCCATGTGATGAACCAAATTGGATTAAGAGTAATCAAAATTAGGCTAATTGAGTTGGACTCAATTTAGTTCATGTGTTAGATGAGTCTAATTTGGACTTAGACTCATTGAGTCAATTTAATTCAATGAATCGAGATTCATTAAATTAAAATTGACTTGAACCAATGATTAGATTTGATCAGCCATGGGAGAGAAGTGGTCAAGTTTGACTTGACTTGAGAGGAAGATGAAGGGTCAAGTTTGACATGACTATTTGTCACCTCATTGGGCTAATGATGATGCTCCACATCATCATGATTGCTTAAGTGGGATGTCACCTCATGGGAGTTACCAAGAGTTATGACTCTTGATATTCCATGGAGGTTATTAACTTCATTCATGTGGTCGGCCACTCATTCATGGGGTGAGTTTCATTTTTTTGTGTAACTCTCATCTTCTTCCTCAAGCTCTCTCTTCTCTCCCTCTCCTCCACCTTGGCCGAACCTTTCAAAGGTGTTAGCACACCTTTTGTTTGGTTTCTCCATCTCTTGCTTGTGTGGATACACATAGAGGAGTATCTACTTTGATACTCTCGAGATCCGGCGAACCTTTGATGAGCGGGATTAGCGAAGGGCATCGCATCAAGGGTAAAGCTCTTCTCCTTTGTGGATCTAGTTTAGATCTAGGCTAAAAACTCGTACTCGAAGTTTTACGTAAATTTTATTTCTTCGCACGGATCCGGTGGCGGGGTTTCGGGGTTTCCGTAACGCAAAATGCGGTTTTTGCGGCCCGAAAAATCCAACAGTGGTTGTGTGTGTTGTTGTAATTCATAATACGGCCTGCGTGTCGTGCCTTCATCCCTTTTATTCTAGTTGTAATTTTTGACTACACTCGAATGTAAATCGAGTTTCTTTAGTTGTTGTAATGTACAAATTAGAAAGAAATTAGTCTACTGGACGATGGGTGAAAAGGAAGGAAGGAAGAACAACAACACACGATGACAAAAAGGAGCGCTTGGAAAAGCTGCTTTGACCTAGATAGACTCATCGCTCTTCTCATTGGCTTGAGAAGATCGTAGTTTATGGGGGTCATAACTGTGTCACGTTTTGGTTTATGCATATATGTGTGATGTGTGTTTTGTGATGTATTCGATACATGTTTAATATATATAATTAGGTCCTTTTAGAATATGCCTACCAAAAGTTTAATACTCACATCTAGCTTGATTAATTGTAGTCAGGTTTTGCTAAAGCAAAGTGACTCAATTTATCTTGCTAGAGTGCGACAAGGCAATTGTCACATCTAACTAAGTTGTCTCATTTAAAATGAGAGCTTAGAGGCATATCCCATAAGATGGAATTCAAATTGTGCTAGTCTTAGGCGATTAGCCAAAACTAACTCAAGATGAGATATAATATGAATTTCATAAGATGGGCAAATGAACAAATAGTATTGTTCATCTAGCTATACAAGAGTTGCATTTGATGCAATTGGTATAAGATGTCTACCTACATTATACGAGTCTTGGGTGATTAGCCAAAGCTAACTAAAGATGAGGTATAATGTGGGGCTTGTCCCACATGAATGTTATCGCGATTGGAATTGGAGCTAGTAATGTGGGTAAAACCACAACCATGACTCGCTCCTACCAAGCTTTATAATTCTGTGAGAGAATCATTTAATTAAAGGCCTAATTAAATGATCAATATATGATACTAAGTTCTGCATTATGTTGTCGTAGATAATCATGTCATCAAATACGTCGAACACTCTCTCTCTGCAATCTGTCCTTGATAAGGACAAGCTCAATGGAGCTAACTTCCTGGACTGGTATAAAAACTTGAGAATAGTTCTCAAGCAAGAATGAAAATTGTACGTCCTAGAGCAGTCCATTCCTGAGGCACCCCCCGCTACTGCCACTAGAGCTGATAGGGATGCTTACAAGAAGCATCAAGATGATGCATTTGATGTGTCATGCCTTATGCTCGCCACCATGAACTTTGAGCTTCAGAAGCAACATGAGAACATGGATGCTTATGATATGGTTGAACACCTTAGACAACTATATCAAGGACAAGCAAGGCATGAGAAATTGGAGATCTCTAAAGCATTGTTTCAATGCAGAATTCAAGAAGGAAGTCTCGTAGGACTATATGTACTCAAAATGATTTGGGTATGTAGAAAACCTATAGCGGTTAGGATTTCCACTAGGCCAAGAGTTGACCACTGATCTTATCTTGCAGTCTTTGCTCGATAGCTATAGTCAATTTGTCATGAACTACAACATGAATGAAATTGACAAACCACTGCCTGAGATGTTGAGCATGTTAAGAACTGCTGAACTAAACCTTAAAAAGGCAAAGCCTAGTTCCATTTTAATGGTGTCTAAGGGCAAAGGCAAGTGGAAGCCTAAAGGTAAGGGTAAGACATAAGCCAAAGGCAAGGGCAAGGCTCATGCACTGAAACCCAAAGGTGGGGTTGCTAAGGAAGGAACCTGCTTCCACTGTGGTGAGACCGGACACTAGAAGAGGAACTGTAAAGTTTACCTAGAGGAACTGAAACGGAAGAGAAGTGAGACCTCTGCCTCAGGTATATATGTTATATAAGTCAATCTATCTATTTCTTCTTCATGGGTATTAGATACCGGATGTGCATCTCACATTTGTATTAATGTGCAAGGGCTGAGAAATAGTAGAGCATTGACAAAGGGTGAAGTGGACCTACGAGTAGGCAATGGTGCAAGAGTTGCTGCTGTCACTGTAGGAACATATTCTTTATCTTTGCCCACTGGGCTTGTTTTAGAACTAGAAGAGTGTTGTTATGTGTCTGCTTTGACAAAGAACATTATCTCTGTTTCTTGTTTGGACAAGAAAGGCTTTTCATTTGTAATAAAGGACAAATGTTGTTCCATTTATTTCAATGATATGTTCTATTGTAGTGCACCTCTTATGAATGACCTCTATGTTCTAGACTTTGAAAACCCAATCTATAACATAAATACCAAACGGTTCAAGTCTAATGATTTGAACCAAACATATCTCTAGCATTATCGCCTAGGTCACATAAATGAGAGTCGCATATCCCAACTCCATAAGGATGGACTTTTGGACTCATTTGATTTTGAATCATTTGAGGCATGCGAATCTTGTCTTCGAGGCAAGATGATAAAGACTCCATTTAGTGGACATGGAGAAAAGGCTAATGATCTGTTAGGATTCATGCATACGGATGTATGTAGGCCTTTCAGAATAGCTGCTAGAGGAGGCTATCCCAACTCCATAAGGATGGACTGTTGGACTCATTTGATTTTGAATCATATGAGGTATGTGAATCTTGTCTTCGAGGTAAGATGACAAAGACTCCATTTAGTGGACATGGCGAAAGGGCTAATAATCTGTTAGAACTCATACATACTGATGTATGTGACCCTTCCAGAATAGTAGCTAGAGGAGGTTATCATTACTTTATTACCTTCACTGATGATTTCAGTAGATACGACTATGTGTATCTGATGAGACACAAGTCAGAATCATTTTAAAAGTTCAAAGAATTCAAGAATAAAGTACAAAACTAACTTGGTAAGAGTATTAAAATGCTTCGATTAGATCGAGGTAGGGAATACCTTAGCCAAGAGTTTCATGACCATCTCATTGAGTGTGGGATCATATCTCAGCTCACTCCACCTTAAACACCACAATGGAATAGTGTATCAAAATGGAAAAATCGCACCTTATTAGATATGGTACGATCGATGATGAGTCATACAGATCTTCCTACTTCCTTCTGGGGGCATGCTCTAGAGACGGCTGCTTTCACACTTAACCAAGTTCCATCTAAGGTCGTCATAAAGACACCATATACGATATGGACTGGGAAGAGTCTCAAGATGTCTTTTATGAAGATTTGGGGTTGTGAGACTTACGTTCGACGACAGGTCTCAGATAAACTTGGACCCAAATCAGACAAGTGCTATTTTGTAGGATATCCCAAGGAAACAAAGGGATATTACTTCTATAATCCCACAGAAGGTAAGGTGTTTGTTGTCAGAACTGGTGTCTTTCTAGAAAGAGAATTTATTTCTAGAAAGACTAGAAGGAGTGAAGTCGATCTTGAAGAAATTCAAGATACAGAAACTAGCACCGATGCCTTGATGGAAATTGAGCAGGCACCACAAGAAGTTGTGGAGCAACAACCTGTTCAAGTAGCACACGTTCTACATAGATCTGATAGGACCCACCGTCAACCTGAGAGATATTCATTTCTCTTGTCTAACCACGGTGATGTAGAGCTTATTGGTCTTGATGAGCCTACATCTTATCATGAAGCTGTACAGGGCCCAGATTCTGAGAAATGGCTAGAGGCCATGAGATCCGAAATGAAATACATGTACACTAAACAAGTATGGACTTTGGTTGATCCACCTGAAGGGATCAAACCCATTGGGTGTAAATGGGTTTTCAAGTGAAGACTGGCATGGATGGGCATAGGCATACCTATAAAGGTAGATTGGTAGCTAAAGGTTTCAAGCAAATTCATGGTATAGACTATGATGAAACTTTTTCCACAGTTGCGATGCTTAAGTCCATTCGGATTTTACTTGTTATTGCAACTTACTATGATTATGAGATCTGGCAGATGGATGTCAAAACCGCATTTCTTAACGGAAATCTACTTGAGGATGTGTACATGACACAACCTGAGGGTTTTGTAGATCCAAAGCATGCTGGAAAGATTTGTGAGTTGCAAAGATCCATTTATGGATTAAAGCAAGCTTCTAGAAGCTGGAATCTTCGATTCGATAATGCGATCAAAACGTTTGGTTTCATTAAGAATGAAGATGAACCTTGTGTCTACAAGAAGGTTAGTGGGAGCACAGTCATCTTTCTCATATTGTATGTAGATGACATACTACTCATTGGAAATGATATCCCTACTCTTCAGTTAGTGAAGACTTGGCTTGGGAATTATTTTTCAATGAAAGACTTAGGTGAAGCAGCTTATATTTTAGATCTTAAGATCTATAGAGATAGATCTAAAAGATTGCTTGGCCTAAACCAGAGTACATACATTGAAAAGGTGCTTAAACGTTTTACCATGGAGAATTCCAAGCAGGGATTCTTGCCTATGTCACATGCTGTGAGTATATGTCCCTCTTCTAAGGTAGAAAGGGACCGCATGGATCAGATTCCTTATGCTTCTGCTATACGATCTATCATGTACGTCATGCTTTGTACTCGCCCAGATGTCTCATATGCTTTAAGCATGACGAGCAGATACCAGTCAGATCCAGGTGAAGGTCGCTAGATAGCAGTCAAGAATATTCTTAAGTACTTGAGAAGGACTCAAAATTATTTCTTGATCTTTGGAGGCGATGAAGAGCTTGTTGTAAAAGGTTACACTGATGCTAGCTTCCAAACAGATAAGGATGATTAAAGATCGCAGTCAGGGTATGTGTTTTGCTTAAATGGTGGTGATGTGAGCTGGAAGAGTTCGAAGTAGAAGACAATAGCTGATTCTACAACAGAGGCCGAGTACATTGCTGCTTTAGCTGCAGCAAAAGAGGTTGTTTGGATCAGGAAGTTCATTACAGAGCTTGGTGTTGTTCCTAGCATAGCAAGTCCAATAGACCTCTATTGTGATAACAATGGGGTTATTACACAGGCTAAGGAACATCGCTCTCATCAGAGATCCAAACACATACTACGGCGATTCCATCTCATTCGAGAGATCATCGATCGAGGAGATGTGAAGATATGCAGAGTACCGGCCGATGCTAACATTGTGGATCCTTTGACCAAGGCTTTGGCACAGAGAAAGCATAAAGGTCACACTAGGTCATTGGGTATTCGATATCTCAGTGATTGGCACTAGTGCTAGTGGGAGATTATTAGTATTAGCCCTAGTACCAATTATGAGATGATTGTAAAGGGCTCATTTTGTATCATATATCATTATTAATAAAAGACAAAGTTGGTTATTATATTTATTTCAGTTCAGTGTCAATTGAATAAGTATAATAATGTCCTTGGGTAGTAGGTTCTTATCTACAGTATATCAATTGATTGAACTGATAGTGAGATATTGTAAAGAGCACTACTCTCAACTATTCCTAGTCGAGCATTAATATACAAGGACAATATTAATGCGTTGAGACTAGCATGTAGGTCGACGGATGACTTGATCTCACAAGTCATGGATATGAGATATCAGGTTGATACATAGGTATATATTAGAGAATATATACTGAATGACCCGCCATAAGAATGTTTCATGGATCACTATATGAGTGTCATAAACATTCTCATGTGACTATTGGTATGAATAGTCCTTAGACCTGAAGTCACTACGGTTCCCTACATAAGGAGTTGTGTACTTTGGTATCGGCAAACGTCACCTGTGACAAGGTGGACAATAAAGTCGATCACTGGGTATACAATGAATTATGCGGAGGGATGTGAGTGATGTAGATGGAATCTATCTCTTCCATATGACGAAAGTGATATCTGTGGGTCCCTTGATTAGTAGGACACAAAGAAAGCATGGTCATGCTCAAATGAGTCAATATGAGATATTGAGCTTATTTGATTGAGTGTGTCTACTTAGATATCAAGAAACACAAAAGTTGATAAGAGGATGGCACGGTTTATGCCTTATTGATCAATCTAGATATCAAGGATAGAGGGACCAAGTCATACAAGATAATAGTCACGGACGAGTTAGGTCGGATCTTGACCTTCTCGTCACTTGGGTAGCAATGATGCCTTGCTAGATGTCACTCATTGCTTATGTATCTAAATGTTGATTTAGGTACATTGCCAACATTACGAGAACCTATTGGGTCACACACAAAGAACAAGTAGATTTGGAGATGGGTTCATATGATGAATCATTGGATTAAGTCTTATCCGAATTGGACTTATTGAGTTAGAATCAATTGGATCTAATTGTTAGATTAAGTCTAATTCAAACTAGACTCAAAGAGTCAATTCAAATTAATGAAATGTGATTCATTGAATTTGAATTGTATGAGATTAATTGAGTAAGACTCGATTGAATTAGACTTGAGTTAGACTCAAGTGAATTAGACTTGAGTTAGACTCAAGCAAGGAGACTTGAGTTACACTCAAGTGAGGATTAATGAGACATTCATTGAATTTCGAAATTCAATGATACATTTGATTCAATTTTCGAAATTGAAATGAGGAGTTATTTGAAATGAGGAGTTACAAGTGTGTGGTCCTTAATGGAGTGTAAATGCTCAATAAGGCTATTAATGCTAATTAAGTATTTTCATTGGATGAAAATACTTAATTATTTTCTCTTCATTTTGGCTTAATTCTCTTCATTCTCATTGCTCCTCTCCTCTTGGCCGAAATCCACTCTATAGGTTGCTAGCACAACCTTTCTCCATCTTGTGAGTTTGTGAGACAAACGAACGCTTGTTCGTGTGGATACCGTAGAGGCGCGAACGTAAGATCGTGCTATGAACTGAGCTATCGGGAGTCCGTGAGCACGCTACAAAGGTATAATCTCTCATGTTCCTATGTAAACTTAGTATATTTTTCTTCTCCCTTCGCATGGATCTTCTGGAGGAAATAGGTTTTCCCGCTGCGCGTTTGCGTATTTAGCAACCTATTTCCTTATAATTACTGTAAGATGCTTCTCTGCCTTCTTCGAAGGAGTTTGTTAGTGTTTTTCAACGTCTTGGATTAACAACCTTCCCAGTTGTAACCAAAACAAAACAAAAGAAAGTTATAATTTGATTTACAAAAGAAAGTCTTAAGGGACCTTCATACTCTTCTTTACTTAAATTATACATTAGTGTAAGATTGTTCCCCTACCTTTGATTGTCAACCATGGAGGAGAAAGTTTAGAGGAAACTTCAAGATGTGATCCACCTTATGTATCAAGGGTATGGAGTCGGTGTCTTTGGGAGGATTGTCGAACCACATAAAATTGCTCATCTTTATTGCTTCTATCTTCTTGTCTTATTGCAATATTTGTGTTTTTATTGACTATATATGTGTAACTAGCATTGTAGACGAAATCAAATTCACCAATGAACCATCCTCCCAACCAAATAGAGTTTGTTAGCGAGCCTTTCGAGCCGGTTTAAAAAATATTTTATTCGTATTCAAACTTATTGAAATCTAGCCCCACTCAAACATGTTCGATTATTTTTTTTAATCAAATTTGAACCCATAATATTTTGTTCGATTATTCACGAAATAAACTCAAATCAAACTTAGATTATTTTTATATAATTTTAATATTAATTTTAATATTAATTTTAATATGCTCAAATTATTCAAGCCGATTTCAAACTATAGTTCAATTTTACTGGATATTCGAATAATTCCAGTGAAACTCAAGCTCAAATTTTATTTCGAACTGAGTTCAAGCTAAAATTATTTATATTTTCTAACTTTGAATCGAATATTACATATATTTTTTGAGCTCTAATTCAAATATTAATATTTTCTTATTATTCGACTCGATTTGATTCGTTTGCACCCCTAGCTATCACTGGGGATAAATCAAGGCAGAAATCAAGAGTGCTTTTTAATTATTATCAAAATAGCACCTCATCCTACTTTGACCTAGTTATTTTCAAAGATATCCTTATTTTTTATTATATTATAGCAGCTATGAGATCATAGCTGCTACACAGTTATAGCAACTATGATTTTATAACTGCTACAACTACATTGTTATAGCAACTACAATCTTGTAGTCGGTACAGCATAATATTGACCAGAAATAAATTATTTATATAATAATAACTACAATTCATAGTTACTACAATATAATATTATAATATTGACCAGATAACTGCTACAATTATATAGGATCTAATTACCATATTATAATTCAAGACAAATAGAAAGCAATAACAATAATAAAGCATCCCTTAAGCTCCTCCAAATTAACAACATATATCTATCAGATCAAATTTCCAATAAAGCATCCTTACAATTCTCCTAACCATGGGGTGGCAATTCCGCTAATCATTTCATAAATGGATTGTGTTACATGTGTTAATTCAAAATTAAGTGTTAGTTCAAAACTATTGTTATTTTTTAGATTAACCAAACTTCATAAAAATAAATGTGTAAAATAAAGTCTTTTAAAGTCATATTAATTTAACTTGGTCAATATATGTTACTCATTTACATATTCAAGACATATCATGTCAGTTGAGTTTTGTATTTGTTAATTTGTTTCTAGTTCATCAGCTCTTTGCCTGGTCATCGCCTTTCATTTCTATGGTGTTGTATTATAATATTTGAATTGTTAATACTGAGTTTCGAATAGTCAACTGCTGCTCAGTTAGCACTGTGGTAAGTTCCTTCTCATTATTGATTGGCATTTACTTTAAAAACACTTAGGTTTATTGAGGGCGCTTAATTTGTTGTAAATGCAACTTAATCACATTGATAGACCTGTTCAACTGATTTCCTGTGCACATATTGCTGTAAGTTCTTGCTTGATCTACTGATTTCTATATGAAAATGACGAGTTGTTAAATTCAAATTGTGGTTAGGTAAAAATTGTTAATGAAGGTTAAAAATAATGCATGGTAAACGACTTGAGTAATATCACCAAGGTAATATCACCAAAAAATTTCCAAGTACATGGCATTTATCATATTCAATGTGAAAGTGTAGTCTATCAAAGACATTTAATTGTCGTTCCTATGCGCAGGAAGAGTAGCTTTTGTAGCATGACACCTCCATAAGATTAACATTGCATGCCTCGTTACCTAATTATCAGAATTTATATATTATCAAGGTGAGTTCATAAATAAACATAGATTTAAGTAGTGTGAGTTTACAAACCAATTAGAAGTAGATTGGTTTTGCTTTGTTAACCTTCAGAGAAAAGGAAACATCAAAATAACAAAGTCAAATAGAAAAGGAAGCTACATGTTCACTAACGCTATACAACCAGAGAAAATTGATGATTGGGAAAGCTCCAAAACATAGCAAACCAAGTACCATCGTATTTTATGATAGTGGCATCAACTTGATGTGTTCTTTCTTGCTGCATAAATTCGATAAGCTGCCAGTCCTGCAACTGTAACAGCAGCTCCAACTGTATGGCAAGACAGGCAAAAGTAAATAAACAATCAAGACGACAAAGAGTCACAAAGACAACGAAGATAACATTTTGCAAATAAATTTCAGCTCTTTGTAAAATGCTTCCTGGTTTACCCTTTTTTAAAAAAAATGCCATCAAACTTTACGTCCCAAAGGTTTTATATGGTAAAATGCCCTCCAAACTAAATAAATCCTTGCAGATAAGCACATATGCATGCAAAGTAAGAGGGCAATCCCACTAAGATGGATGCAGCGAAAAAGATGGAGTAGATGCTAGTAAATTGGAAGTTGGAACTGATTAAGAACAAAAATTTGAAAGATCACTTGGTTCCCAGCGAAAGTCAGGCATTCTATAACCTGCAAAACTAATTAAATTAATATTTGAAATCTCGAGCCAAGTTACGGTCTTGGTCCTAAGTCGGCTCAAGAAGTATTAAGCTTCTAGAGCAACTGGGCCTGGGACTGTCAAGTAGCCGAAGTGTATGGATTAGTAAGAAGTATGGATCAGTAAGAAGAGTAATTCGAGCAATGAATAACTAGAAAAATTATGCATCAATTTGCCAATAACAGCAAACAGCTTATTCCAACAAAACATATGTCCAATACTTCTGATGGATTACCAAAATGTATGGAATATGGATCAGTAAGAAGAGTAAGAATATGAAGGTACACATAAAAATAGGAAACAACCAAATAAAAGTTATAACGTCTTTCAAGTTTTTTTTTCCATAAATGTAACTTAATAAACATGAGCAGCTTCAAAACACTGAAATAAAAGAAGAATCAACAAAAAAGCAGGTGCTATTGAAAGGTTTTAATGGTACCTGAGATAAACACGAGAGACTGATTAATAAAGCGTCGGTATTGTTTGCGGCTTTTGCCAGCTTCAGTTTCTGGAATACTTAGATGAGGCTGTTGTGCAGCACTAACTATTCGATAGAAAACATCATTATGATCTCGTAATTTCATGCTGATGGGTATAGGTGACTCGATTCCCATCTCAAGGGTTACCTTCCAGTAAAAAAAAAACATAAAATTAGGATCAACAATGTAGTGAATGCTCATACTTCATTCAAAAATAGAAAAGGTCCTCGAACATACTGGAACCAACTATCCACTATCAAAAGCATTAGAAAATGTAATTTAATCCCACATGGACATACCAGCATAAGGCATTATCCTAATCTTATATATAGATGTACTATTATCTCTTTTTAATTGATTATATAGGTATTTGATTGCTTTCAATTAGATGGATATTATGGTAACATTAGCAAATTGTGGAAAGAATAGAGGCAGTGTTGGGCTTTTACCAGCATAAGTGCTGGCATAGAAAACCAAACGTTTACTGGCTCATGTGCCTGTGGCCAAGCGCATGATAACCCAGTTTTAGTGCCAATTCTAGCAGTTTCTTATTATGGGATTTCATTTGCATGTAACAGGTTGGAATTTTTCAATGGCTATGAATCTTCATCGATGGAGCATTCTAGAACCCAGGCAACACCTTGGCTGCATTTGGAAGCCCATGGGAAATCATCTCTTGTGGAGAAGACAAGTTTATTTTTTTGGAATTTTGTGCCCAAGTGTTCAAGGTGAGATTTTCTTATTTTTCTCCACCAGTATTGAGAGAAATTTAGGGTAAATTGAGGGGATACTATGCAAGGTGCAGAATAGACATTGATTTGTCCTATTACATTGTATTTTTCACTCATCAAGACTTGGATTTTCTCTGTAGAACAGGCTAACATTGAACCACATTAAATTGATCGTCTGTGTGTGTTATTCTACCAAGGGAAACATCCCACCACATGGCAGTGGAGTAAAGATTATTCTACATCTAGACACCAGATATAGATAGAAGTATTTAGTTTGTAGTGGCAAGTTTTAATTAGTGGTATAGCGATCTCTAACCTTATTAAATGGTACCAAAGGGACCAGTGTTCCCAACATGCAATGGCAACTTAATGCTACATTACAATTCCAAATTTCCATGAAAGTAAATAATATAATATTATAGACAAAAAAATAACAATGAACAAAACATGGCTTGAAGTACCCTAGTTGAATCTTGTATGCTCAAGGGATAGGCATCAAGGTCATCCTTAGCAGAAATGATAAGACAAGGAACTTCGTAGCCAGTGTTCTCTCCATGATAAGCAACTTGCTCCAGTAATTCTTTGGTTCTCTTCCAAGATTCTTCATTGAAACTGCAAATAAAAAAACTAATGTTTAAACTCCCTAGGAAAAAAAATAACACAGTAGAAATGCATAAAAAATGAAGATAACTGCAAAGCAACACCCAGTAGCTAACAACTTTATTGGGTTTATTCAGTCCAAAAGAACAGCAACAAGACCATTCTAAATTGTGGAGCTAAAAGTTGAAACATGTCACAGCATGGACAAGTGAAGGATCATATAGATCTTTTAAGAGAGCAACAAGTCCAAAACATGCAGAAATAGAACACAACTTTGTTACTGAAAATTTAGCCTTTAACCCCAACATACCTGTGTAGACATGATACATCATGGATGCAGACATGATATACGAGTCTGAGTAGTTGGACACAAACATGACACACGAGTCCGAGTAGTCGTCCTTGCCTATGAGAGCTAGAAGAAGCAAAGGAAACCTACCAGCGAATTGCATGGTGGGAGAACCTAGAGTTCAAGAGTGCCATGCACGAGCAAGGAGAGCATTATTGAATCGGTTGCACGTTAGGGAAGGGATTCAAAGTTCAGTAGAGTTTCTTGCAGCAGTGGAGTTTGGCTCTCATGTCGCAAGTAGGTGGCCCATAGCTTGCACGTAGGGAAGGGATTTCAAAGTTCAGTAGTGTTGCTTGCAGCAGTGGAGTTTGGTTCTCATGTCGCAAGGAGGTGGCCTGTAGGAGCAGCTTGCCTCTGGAGGAAAGGGAGTAGCTCACATTGAGAAGAAGAGAGCAGCTTGTGTTGGAACTAAAGGTGGGTTAGGGTTATGGAGAATATAACTTATATAAGTTAGTTTATACAGATTCATATTTTAAAAATATAAATTCAGATATAAGTTATAAGTTATACTTATTATAATAATAATTACTATATAATATATGTTATATAATTTAAAAGTTAGGTTATATAACTTAAAACATATACAAATTAATTAGCTATTATTTGATCAAATATTAGTATTTGAAGTTTAAGATCAATTCTGTCCTCATTTTGAGAAAATCTTATGCCTAAAAAAATCATGTACCTAAGATTCATATTCAACATGGATACGGAGGTACTCTTTCACAAGTCTAAGTAACATATGCATACAATGCGCTTAGGGAACCTTTTTAACATTGCACTCATCTATTATGAGGAGAACAAAAACAAACTTATCCTATTTTCTGCATCTATGGATTTGAAAATTCAAATTTGGGTCCCCTCTTCCATCTAGAACACTTAACTTTTATCCACTCTTTTAATTTTTTTTTCTTAATTCATTGCTTTCACATCTTTTAAGGGTCCATATAGCCACCTCACTTAGTGAGATAAGACTCGGTTGTTGCTGTAATTGTTGAATTGCTTTATATCTGTCTCTCCTTTTTTACGCACCATAATTAAATTCTCAAGGGATCAATTAAAATCAGTTAGAATCATCTGAGGTCAATTGGATTGATTTCCAATTGATTCAACAAAAAATGCCAGTATCAATACATGGTTTATCTAAACGAACATATATTTAATTATCTTAGCTAGAACAAGTCTTACACACCAACCATTGGGGTCAGCTACTTGGACCCTATCTCTCCATTGAACAAGACTATGCGGTCTTATTAGTTAGATGCACAATAAGAAAAGAGTGGTATGCTTTCTGTTTCAATATTAATTAAATTACACAAATAAAAGACATACAAAACACAATAAAATTTAATGATTAATGAGTTCATTAATCATACAGCTATAGCTAGAGCATAGTACCTGTCATAGATGAATACAGCTATATCACATGCTGCCAAAGACTCCTTGTTGGAAAGCAGGTTTTTAACTTCCTGTTCAGGAATCTCGCGCATTACAAGTATCTTTTTAGTACCCTACAAAACAACAGATACAGAATTAGGAATGCAAATAAAAAAGGGAGAAATAAGTCAATGCGCAGGTTATCTAGTCCTGGATTATGGAAAGATTATGAAAGTAAATCTTCAAGCATATGTATTGGTGATTAAAAAGAAACGAGACTGGTACAACTCATGCTGTGAGAAGACAAGAGCTAGCAGAAAAAAGATGAGGAAGGGGGAAGAAAATGGGGCTTTGAAAGGATATGAAATTTAACAATTTTGAGTTCTCCCACAGCTCCATTCCCTCGAGGATCCACTTATTTAACAAGTTTCGAACTAGAGGCAACTTAGGCAACATGTATAGCTGTTTTAACTAAGTTTTTAATTAATGTAAATGAGGTAAAATGTGGGGGGGGGAAAATCAATTCAAGGCTTAATTTGGATTGGATTGAGAATATTAAATCAAGTGAGGTGTGGGCTCAATTTGATGGGTGACAGCTTGAACTAGGTTCAAATCATAGTCAAATTGATCAAATTAGTGTGCACCATCATTAAGATGAACAAGCCTTCTCTACCTGTTACCCCTCTTACTTTAAAAGATGTTAACTTTTCAAAATATACAATCTATTGGTTATTTGAACATGTGAATATCATCTCAAGCTGATTTCTCTTATTGTACCATCTATTAGAGTTACCTCTAATAAAGTATACATAGTTTTTTTTTTGTCTTTTCCCACATAGATCCACCTTAGCATGCACATCTTTGCTACAGTATTGATCACTAGAAATTAGCCAAATTCAGTAGAAAAAATAATGATGCACCAAAAGAAAGTAACAAAACAAATGGTGCTTCTTTGTTCAGCTGCACTTACATTGTGAAGATCAACAACATTTGTAGCAAAACGATAAGATGTTGTAGGAGTATACTTGTCAGAGAATGTCCTGCATGACAAAGGATGAAATAAAGATATAATCCCTAAGAAGCCATGTTAAAAGATAACAAACTTTGTGAGCAGTTATCATGCACCTGTGAACAATATGAGACAGCAAGACAGATTAATTGATCAATTTATTGCAAAAATAAAAATATATATATATAAAAAAAAGTAAAGGCTCACCTTCCAATAAAGGAATTTAGCAATGTGGTTTTCCCTGCATTTTTAGGACCAAAGACAAAGCATTGAAAAACATTTCTCTGTGTACGTTGCTTTTTTCGATCCAAACGCCTTTTTCTTGTTACATGAAATACTGAAGCAGGATCACCAGTATATCCAATGTAAATCAGGTTAGCTAAACTAGCCTTTGGATCTTGAAGTGTCATAAGAGCCCACTGTGACAGATAGGATATGTTGGTCAATAATAACGAAGCACGACCAAAAGTGATGCATCAGGGAATTTTTATACTAAAGGTCACATTTAGTATATGTAAAAAGGAATTCTTGCACAAGGAAAATTCCAAGAAGTTATAATGAGATTTATTAACTTCAATCTGAATGCAAAAAATTGTAATGATTAACATTATTGTAAAGGAACTTCAGATAAATAGTGTAGGCCAAGGTGAAGTTTAGAGCATTCAACGAGTTACTGAACCTGTAAAAGTACAAAAACACAAGTGAAGAAAGTGGGATAGGAAATTCAAAATCTTGAAATCAAAAGATAACAAATAGACAAATCACCAAATAAATCCACCATAAACTTGTACTCCATATATTCTTTATAGTTCATGCACTGGTGATCCACTTGATATTAAACCAACCAGGCTGTCATTTTATACTTTGGAATCTGGTATATACTGATATAATGCAGACAGAGACTGACTGGACCAGTTATCTAATCATTGCATATATGTTTGAAGTGGGATTGGTTGCACCTAGGGAGAAAAATTCCATAAAAGCAAAATGGCTTCCCATATGTAAGAAAAGACCTCCAATGAACAAGACCAATTGACTACACAAACACTAATGGATCACTGACTTGTTGCTTGCCATCCTGACTCCAGTGGGTCAATGAATCAGTGGTGAAGCACAAACACGCCAAAAAATAAATTGACAAGGCACCAGGCTAATCAGCCTATTGATATAGCACCAACACACAACAATAACCACCAAGCCTTTTCCCACTAGGTGGGGTAGGCTAACCACTCAAAACTTATGAAAAGAGAAAAAAAAATGATAGAATGAAAGCTAATTCAATTACGTGGGATCCTGTGCTTACCTAATTCTTTGTAAAATAACTGACCTAACATATCCCAGAAAATATATAATGAACTTTCCAAGAAAATTCAAAAATTTAAAACTCTTTAAAAAAAATAAAAAAAATGCAGAACAAACCCAAAATTGCAAACTGATTTCCCCTCAAATCCCCATGGCAATATCTTGTCTTGAAAGAAAAATAAGATTCCAGCAACAATGTTGCTGAGGGTGACACCTGATGTGTATGTTTCATATATAATTTTTTATATTGTTTTGCATGCATTTTATTCATCACATGAGCATATTTTCATCTCTTTCGCATTGTTTTCATTATTTTAGTTTGGAGAACTACTCTTTGCACTTTTGGATTGAAAGGACGCAAATTCAAAGATTAATTGGAGTTAAAAAGCCTTTAAACGAGAGTCCACAACAAGGAACATGGAACATGCTTTGGCCGTGTCCCATGACATGAGTGTTCCTCTAGCCGAAGTTAGACGCAAAATAGAGCAACCACGGAATTTGTAGAGTTTGACAGGGGCTGGTCATGCCCACAAGCACAGTGGTGCTCCCTCCTACCGAAGAGCCAGTTTGGTCAGCCTCCGACACGCCTAGCTATGTCGATTGGCTCATCGATCTAGCCTCCGATACACCCAGGCCGAGCCGACTAGCATGACCATGTTAAGTCAATTTTGGAAAGTCATGACCAATTTGAAATACTTTAGAGGCTTTTGAAGCTTTAAAAAGACCAATGGGCCTCGTTTTGGGGCATCAAGGGGGTTTCCTTGTGAAAGGAACCCTAGGAGAGTATCATTTCTAAGGAGCACTTGAGATTTTATCCTCCCGAGAGCTTGGAGTTCATCCAAAGACAACTACGGACACCATGACTAAGCCTTTCTGCTCTCCTCTTTGATTTGAGTTGTAAAACACTTTTCTGCATGTCTTTTGGTTGTAACTCCATCTCCAGGGAGTAGTTCTTTTAATTCTAAGATGAGAGAATAGTCTAATGAATTGTTGACACTTGTTGCATGTTTTTATTTTTTTTTATCGCATGACATGTTTAATTTATGATCTGGATTTAGAATGCATACATGATTATGACACTTGCATGCATTTTCATCTCACGAGATGCGGGGAAGGACCGAGAGATGAACTCAATTCCCCGACCCCTAAAGTCCAACATTTGAAGGATTATTTACAAAAATAGTTCAAAATAGGACACTATTGGCTATCACAAAGCTTAATGGGTTTACCCTGATTCGACGTCACGAAGTAGGGGATAACACATAAAGGACTGTGGGACACTATGACAGAAGCCCCCCTGAAAAATCGTCGCTTTAGTAAGGTTCTGAAAGTAGATACCGCGTTTGATAGACACACCAGTATAATTTCAAAAATCTATATCGAGTACCACGAGATAGACCACCTTCATAATTATCAAATACAAAGTTAAAAGAGTGAAAATGTTTAGGGTGTCAACGATCATTGTGGTGAAACAGAAATCCTAAAATTGCTACCAAAAATCGATTTTCTTCCACAAACTTTCTTTGCTTTCTTAGTTTGTTTTCTCGTTCACACGATTTCTCTCGATTTTGATTGATTTAGATAATCTGCTCCAGAAGACTGACTAGTACTCGATTTATAGTCTTGTGAGATCGATATTTTATTACTTGACGACAACCATGCACTTATGGAAATCAACATCAACACCTAAACCTATTGGCTATAAACTTTAAAGTAGAAAATAGTAAAACGTGATTGTCCTAGGAATCTTTGTATTCTCCATCAAACGATGCACAAGAGAGAAAACTGTCTATACATCCTAGAATCCTTATTACCCCAGGTAATATATATATAAATTATAAATTATCATAATTTTAGATTGATCGATAAGTGAAGGTCTTCTCTATGTTACGCTAATTCCACTGTGCCAGTATAATTGCTTTGAATTACTCATCTCATTGTAGAATAAAAAATACTTCAAGATCTATTAAATGAATCTTCCTTGAGAATAATTTCCATAGAGCCATACACTAGCAAAATGGTGGTGCTAAAAGAAAAATATGCGTTATCCTCTCAAGTTTTGGGATGATATCATTTTTATACTTGCTTTGATATGCACTATCTCATAGTGGAAATAATACTAGACAATTTCCATGTATAGGAGGTATCCTTGCTACAATATACAATTGTCTCCACAAATCAAAATTTATTTGAATTTATTCTTTATTTTCTAACAAACCATCTATTTTCAAGTTTGTCCTGAAGGATTTATCTATTTTATCACTATTATCTATTCCTAAACCACCTTCTCTTACAAGGACACAATTTCATCAAAGTGCGAAATAGAGGATGAAGAGTCAGGCAAGTCATAAATAGTCCTTCAAACTACGTCTTATCCCAACACCACCTATTGTTCAGATCCTATCTCAGGCCTTGACTTTCCCATTGCTTTAACGATACTCATAAGTTTAACACCTTACATGCTCCTAATACATTTCTTAGGCTTCATTGGCTTCTAGTATTCTACTTGTCTTTCCATGTTACATTCATTTAGAATTTTCCAAACTAACTTAAAGGTTCTTTCAGATTAAAGGTATAGATAACCAATTGGAAAGATAGCAGATTATAATGGTACATGGGAAACTTGTTCTTCTTTCTTTGGCCAACTATTTTGGGTTGCAAATGACTGTTTTTCATTAAAACATTCTCTGACTGCTCCATTGACAAACTTAAAACTAGATTAGTGGCAAAATGATTGTTCCTGCTTAAACACCGTAGATGGTCAAACCACCCATCAACGAATTGGGTAAATTGTACAACTCTTGAGGGAATGTCGGCAAGGGACAGGAACGGCCAGGCTCACAAAGAAAGAGGTTCGAATGGTGTCGAGAGGTGTCCCGATGAAGCCACTCCGAAGTCAGTGGGGTGCGCGTGAGTTGGAGGAAATAGGGAAAGGTTCGGGAGTTCAAGGATTGGTATGCTCATACCTACGCCCGCAAGAGCGGGCGATCTTTCAAAGAGTCATTGAGGTCCATGTTCTCCTCAATGTGCGCCCCGATTACCCACATTTCAAGGGAGGTGGACACATCGCCCCATGATCTTCGATGTTCTTGCTAGCGATGGATAAGGAGCCACGTGATCTCATGGTCTCTATGTTCCCTGCATTTCCAGTAGACCACATCGAGAGGGAGGGGGTTGTCAACTCACAGGACACCTTGAGTCGAGCTAGCCACTTACAGGAGATCTCAGGCTGAGTCGAGAGATCGGCATCATTCATCTGAGCTAAGGAGTCGGTAATGTAAGGTCAAGCTTAACAGTCAATGATGTATGGCCCAAGGTCGGGAGGCCAAGCTAGAAAAGAGTGGGCAGGAGTGAGCGTGCTAAGAAGTGGCCAAGTTGAATCAGAGTGGCTGAAGGGGCAAAGGTATCTTGAGTTGAGCTAGCTCAGACAGAGGCCCCCTGGGGTCAGCCGAGCAAACATCTCAGGGCTACCCAAGTTCTCTAGGAAGTCGGCACTCAAGACAAGTAGAATTGGAGTGCCTCCTTAGCTCAATGAGAGGCCTGACATTCATAGAGATATCCTTCCTGGCCTTCGCAAGAGGTTGGCTCTAATGCAAAGGAGTCGGTGTCAATAGAGAGTATCAAGTCCTAAGAGGAGAAGTCGTAGACCAACTTTCTAAGTTTGTTGCTTATAGTAAGCTAATATTTTATCTAAAGTAAAAAAGTATTTATATATGCTGAAGCAAATCTTAAGAGTATGGTATAATAAACATGGATAAATTCTTCGTAAGTTTAGTAATCAAAAGTAAATCAACTCATTCTGGATTTCAATTTTTGCATCTTAGTCTGAAACATATTATTCTTATTGTTTATGTGGATAAAATCATCATAATTGATGACAGTTTTGCAAGCAAGATTTATATTGACGCTTTCAAACGGAGGATTAAGTGAATTGAAGCACTTGGCATAGAGGATTTAGGTCTGTGTGTGTGTGTGAGAGAGAGACTTGGAATACATAAGAAAGCAATTATGTTCAGAGTTAAACTTATATACATATATACATAATATAGAGCACTTTTATCCTGCACGACTTACCGTGCGCGACTGAGTGGTCGGGATGCCCGGAACTGATCCGGGCAACCCTGAGTGCATTCACTTTAGATCTCGCTTCCGGAAGCCCCGACCACTCAGTCGCACACAATGAGTCGGGTAGAATAATGAAACTGTATATATATATATATATATATATATATATATGATCCTGTCCGAATCGCTGAACCAACGGACGCTGGGCACGTGGTGCTCTCCTAGTTGATGACGTGGCTCCCCCGCTGACCGTGTGGAGCTCCGGCGAACCTGCAAAGAAGTCGGGCCGGGAAGGGGTTCCCGGCGACGACCCTCCGACGCTCAAGTCAGGCAAGCAAGCAGCAAAAAAGTGGTTTCGAATATGAGAGTCACTCTACCTCCGGCGAAGTCTGTGAGCTCTTATATAGAGCTGGAGGAAGCTCATGCACACCAATCGAGGTGTACACGTGTACTGTGGCCATACCCGGGTATGGCTTGTCAGGTGACCTTGCTTGACGCCATACTGCTACAGTTCGACCACCTTTCTGATGGGACATGAGGACATTCTGTCCTAGGCCTTCGTACATAACATGTCCTTCGACCATACTTCCTGTCAGATGATGTTCCCTTGCTTCACGTTTATGGTGAACGTCCTGCCGATCGGCAATCCCATTCTGCCCAACCAGACTTAAATGCTAGTCTGCTCGGGAGAATCTTGGTCGTGCGCTCGGCTACGCCTATTCAGTCTGATTGATTTATGCATTGGCCGAGCGGACCTTCATGTCGGCTCGGCGTCCTTGTTTATCATGAGCATCGGAAACCCGACCCCTCGTCGGGTCTATGCTTCTGCTTATGCCCTTGGGCCGTTCCGCCCCTACTGCCCGGTCGGTCGCCCTTCCCCAATCGGCCTCTGGCCTTGGTCTTCACATGGTGTTGACTTCTCTACGAAAATAAAAGGGGGGCCCACCTTATCACCGGATCACTTGCCTCCCCGTCAAGTCTAGTCGAGGGAGGCGCTTAAGTCCGACTGACTGGACTGTCGGTCTAACCGAATAATGATCGCTGAGCCGGCCCATGGAATGCTCTTCTGCTCGGCCATTCCTTTTTGTGCCGCCCGTTCGGCAATACCTCATGGGCAGGCGGTTAATGCTGCCTCTTTCGATATCCTGCAAATTTTTTTTTTTTTACTGAGCACGCTTTCCTTAAATGCGCCCTGTGTCCGCCTAACACGTGGCGGATTAGCAGTCGTCAGTGTGCGGTGGCATTACCGTCGATGGGACAGCCGCCGCTTGAAATGGACGGCCCGATGGCCACCTTGTTCTTTGCGACCTAATCCAACGGTGGAGGCCGTTCGGCCCCAACCCTATAAAGCCGGACCTTCTCCTCTTTGCCACATTCTTCTTCCTTCGTTCTTCGGCTTTCCACTGTTCTCTTTGCTCCGACGATCCTTATTCTCCGCTTGTTTGGTGCGCTCGTCATCTTCTTCCTTTCCTCGATCTTTCTTGTACCCGTAAGCCTTCCTTTTCAGCTCCCCACCTCCTGTATTGCTTTCTTTTTCATTCTGTCGGCATTTTCTTTTAGTTTTTCTGTCAATATCTCTTCTGTTTCGACCATGGCGAGTACTTCTACGCCTACAGTCGGCGCTCCTAGTCTCTGGTATACGACTATGGAGAGCCGATTCGATGAAGAAGACGCACTGCGTCTCATTCGGGCGTATGAAATTCCGGCCGACCATGAGATAGTTGTAGCTACGCCTTCCGATCGGCCTAATGATCCGCCGCCCGGTACCATTTGCTTCTTCCGTGATCAATTTTTGGTCGGGCTGCGCTTTCCTCCACATTCGTTCATCCTCAAAATATGCAACCACTTTCGCCTCCCGCTCGGCCAATTAGTCCCGAACTCAATTAGGTTGCTGAGCGGGGTGATAGTCCTTTTCAAATTGAACGATATCCCCTTGGACCCCCAAATCTTCCACTATTTCTTCTACCCAAAACAATCCGAGTGGGGGACCTTCATATTTCAATCTAGATCGGGTTTCGTCCTATTTACCAACATGCCGAGCTCCAATAAGCATTGGAAGGAGCATTTCTTTTTTATGCGTCTCCCCGAGCGGCCGGCCTTCCGAATGAAGTGGCAGACGGCGGTGCCGAATCAACCGGGTCTTGGCAAATTCAAGAGCCATCCGGCGTATCTTCATGCGGCCAACCAGCTAGTCGGCCAACGTTACGATATCGGCAAGTTGCTCCTTCCTGGAGTAATGTATATATTCGGCTTGTTTCCCATCCAAGCCGATTTGCCTTGTAGCATGAGTAAGCGATTCTTATCCCCCTTTTTCTTTTGTTCTAACTGATTTATTCTTTGTTTCTGCAGCTGAAGTTATGTGGCGTGCTAAGGCAACCGAAAAGCTCAAGCTGAAAGCCGCCAATATTGAGGCGGTGAAGGACAAGGAAGCGGCCGAACGAGGGCTGGTCCTGACCGGCCCTACAACTGAAGGGAGCGAGGGAACTCAAGTTGCTCCCGAGGCTTCGGCCGCCCGCGTCTCCACTGACGAGGCCGCGGCCAATATCACAACATCTGCCCAGGCCGAGGAGGAAGGCCGATCGGCTGACTAGGCACCTTTGGCGACTCGAAAGCGCCGGCATCTAGAGCAAGCTCCTCAATCGATCTCATCAGATGGGCAGCCTTCCGAGCGGAGTGATGCAGCTCACGCGGTCTCTGAGGCAGTCTCTTCAGAGCACACTCCGACGCAGGTTGGATTACCCCCGACCGTTTCCGAGACGCAGCCTTCCACCTCCCGGCCTCTGCGTCGCCTCAAGCGACTAGGCAAGCGTCCTGCCCTGACCGAGCGGCCCGAGGGTGGTCAAAACAGTTCTCCGATTTCCTTCGGAGGAGTATCTATCGGCTGCTGATCGGCCCGCAGTCCCTGAACAACAAATAACCCTCAC
The DNA here is from genome assembly GCF_018446385.1 of Zingiber officinale. Classification (NCBI taxonomy): domain Eukaryota; kingdom Viridiplantae; phylum Streptophyta; class Magnoliopsida; order Zingiberales; family Zingiberaceae; genus Zingiber; species Zingiber officinale. The sequence goes on along the minus strand of NC_056007.1, from coordinate 37,718,808 downwards.
CGGCCCGCTCGCCAAAGTTTGGGAGGACGCGCGCATACGCGTCGCGCTCATGTCCCCCAGTCAGCTAGGGGACAGTTACCTGCAGCAGACGACCGGGGTATGCCTTTTTGCTTTACTGATACTTTTTATTTTAACTTTTAACTTAACTGCTCAAACTTTCGGAGGCAAACCAAGGGCAATCCACGGCTGTTCTGGAGAAAAGCAAAAAGCTTTTGGAAGCCGAACGGAAACGAGCTTCCGATCTGGCGAGCGAGGTCGCTCGGCTTGAAGCTGTGGTCAAACAACGGGATAAAGAGATCAAGACGGCGACCTCTCGGAAGCGCAAGGCCATCGACGACATGGACATAATGAAGGTGGAGATCAGAGGGCTAGAGCAACGCGTCAAGTATCTGGATGCCCTTCTGGCCACCGAGAGGGAGAGCCGCTCGGCCGATCTGCTCAAATTTGAAGGAGACTTGAAGGATCTTCATGCCGCCAACGATACTTCCCGAGCCGCGCTCAAAGGGTATCAGGATGGGGAGTCGGCCCACTCTGACGAAGTGAGGAAGGCATTTGTCCGCTCGGACGATTTCGGAGAGAAATTCACCGACAAGATTTCCCTCACTTTCGAAGAGGCGATCAAGGCGGCGGTGGATTACTTGAAGACTAAAGGTCACCTTCCCGCCGAGCTGACCATCGCCCAGAGGATCTGGCTACCGTGATGGGAGTCATTCCTGATGCTCTTTTTGATTTTGACACGTGAGGAGTGTTTTTTATCAACTTTTTCGTATCCTCGCCGTTCGGCAAAAATATTTTTTGTCATCAACTTTTGTCTGTTCGTCGCTGGGTATAACTGAAATTTGTTTTTGCCAAGTATTCCCTGCGAGTTATCCGTTCGGTTCAATATGCTAACTCGGATTAGAGCCGATTATTTGCAAGTATTTTTCGCCAAGAGCCTGTGCGATTACCGTTCGGCGTGCGAACCTCGTTCATTCCCTCGCTCTCTATTCATTAATCACATTTTACTTTACCTCCTTACTTGGAAGGCCTTGCTGACGAGCGTGCCGCTCATCCGTATATTGACCTCATAGAGCATGCTGTTGTCGATCTGCTCTTACCATTGGCCAGTGCCACGCTGCACGCTATCCGACCGGGGGGTTTATAGACGCCGGTTCGTCTCTTGATATTTAACGACGGAGCTCGTCGGTCTTCCGACCGGGGGGTTTATAGACGCCCGACTCGATAACGCCGAGCTCAACGGTCTTCCGCCTAAGGGTTTATGACGCCTCGCCTCGATATTTAACGCCTGAGCTCGACGGCCTCCGCCGGAGGGTTTATGACGCCGCCTCGCCTCGATATTTAACGCCTGAGCTCGACGGTCTTCCGCCGGGAGTCACCGGCCCGACTCTCGATATTTAACGTCTGAGCTCGACGGCCTTCCGCTCGGGGGTTTATTCGCCGGGCCGACTCTCGATATTTAACGCCGGAGCACGGTCTTCCGCCGGAGGGTTTATGACGCCGCCTCGATATTTAACGCCTGAGCTCGACGGCTTCCGCCGGAGGGTTTATGACGCCGCCGCCTCGATATTTAACGCCTGAGCTCGACGGTCTTCTAAGCCTAATTGACGATGTCTACACGGCCGAACCAGCAGGGTTTCGCATCGAGCCTCGCTCAGATAATATACCTCCGATCCGAGCGGTCCTGCCTTCTTTTCGAGCTGCTCGGATAATTTACCTCCTACCAAACCAAGACGGGCCTTCGCTGAGCACTGCTCGGATAATTTACCTCCGCCCGAACGGCACGGTTCGGCTGACGATGCCTTATACTTGCTTTAGTCTTCCGATTTTTCATTTGCATTTCAAGTATACAAAAAAAAGTATACAGGATGATTTACATCAGGCCACCTTGGAGGTGGTTCGCCCCACGCCTCTAGTTGCCGCCTTCATTTTCCGATAGAGGCACCCGAGCGAGCACCATGACCAAGGGCCCGCCAGGAGCCTTCAATTTGCCGACGCCGCCGACCGCTTTACTTTCTTCCGCATAAGGTCGCCAACTTGAAGGCTCTAGGATCACGCGACGGTTGTAGTTCCGCTCATTCTTCAGACGCCATCACCGGACGGACGCCTGGCTCGCTTCTCGACCAAATCCACCCATGTTCCTTCGCTTATCGTAATCATAATTCGATCCGACGGACTCAACGCCGACTTCAATCGATGCCGCCACCGACACCAAACGGAATGGCGTGCTCCTTCCTTCGGGGCGGATAGCCCATAGACGCCCACTTCATCCACCCGCTCCCAAACGGTCGAGCCGAGCGCATCAAAGAATTTCCGATTGCTATTTCGGCCGACCGCTGGGATAGCCACAAACGCGAAGTGTTGCTCGATGTCATAGCTTGCACCAATCTTCGAGCAACTTCCCCGTGAATTCGGAAACAAGTCGGCGAGGGACGCCGAACCGACAGATGTAAACTTTTGACTATCTGCTCGGTGATCTTGGCTAGCGGCTCGGCCTCCACCCACTTGGAAAAATAATCGATCGCCACCAATAAAATTTCCGGTCGCCATCAGAAATGGACCAACAATATCCATTCCCACCGATCGAACGGCAGGCGACCGTGGATGCCTCATCTCCTCCGGTGGGAGAAGTTATGATACTGGCAAGAAAGGCACGCCGACACGGTCCGAGCGGTCATCGTGGCCCCGCCAACGGATCTTCCTCGAGATCGCCACGTCCCCCGCACGAGCCTCGTGCACTTCCGGAGGATGTATTCGGCCTTCCAGCTCACACACTTCAAAAGTGGGCGGGAGAAAGCCTTTAGAGTTGATCACCAACGAGTGTGAACCGACCGCCTCCTTCTCGATAGACGGGCCCTCCCGGCCGGATGGTGTCGATTCGATAGCTGCCCTCCAATCGCTTGGGAATGTGATGCCCTCCATCCGATCGATATGTGCCACCAAGGACACTTGCTCGACTGGCCGCGGAAGGATGACTGGTGTTAGTGCACTTGCGAGCTTGGCTAACTCATCTGCCGCATGGTTTTCTGCTCGGGGTATCTTCTGGATAATGACTTCTCTGAAATTGGTCTTGAGCTTTTCGAAGGCCTCTGCATAAAGCTTGAGCCGGGCGTTATTGATTTCAAATGTACCTGAGAGTTGCTGGGCGGCCAGCTGAGAATCCGAGTAGAGTGTCACCCGACCGGCTCCTACATGCTGAGCCGCCTGCAAGCCAGCTATGAGGGCCTCGTACTCCGCTTCGTTGTTGGTGGCTCTGTAGTCCAGCCGGACGGACAGGTGTATTCGCTCGCCTTGAGGAGAGAGCAGTAGGATGCCAATGTCGCTCCCTAGCCGAGTGGAAGATCCATCCACAAATATTTTCCATATAACTTCGGGCTCCGGCTTCTGCACCTCCGTCACAAAATCTGCCAAGGACTGTGCCTTGATTGCCGAGCGGGGTTGATATTGTATATCGAACTCGCTGAGCTCCGTCGTCCATTTGATGAGTCGTCCGGACGCTTCTGGATTGAGGAGTATTCTTCCGAGCGGGCTATTAGTCTTCACAATGATAGTATGCGCCAGGAAGTATGGGCGAAGCCTCCGAGCGGCGAGGACCAAGGCGAAAGGAATGTCGTTCACATATACTTCTAGATTGCGTCCGATCTGCTCTTTGAATACTTTATTCATCATGCGCTGGTAAGTTGCTCCTGCGTTTTTTAATCCGAACGGCATTACATTGTAACAGTAAGTGCCGTCGTCGGTGATGAAGCTGACCTTTTCTTGATCATCTCGGGCGAGCGGCACCTGATGATAACCCTTATATGCGTCCAACATGCAGATGAACTCGCATCCGGCCGTGGAATCCACTAGTTGATCAATCCGGGGCAGTGGGTAGAAATCCTTCGGACACGCTTTGTTCAGATCCCTTGGGAACTGTATTTCTCGTATGTGGCCGGCCTCCAAGAGTCTTTCCACCTCCCCTCGAATTATAGCATTCTGCTCGGCACTGAAATCTCTCTTTCTTTGCTTTACTGGCCGAGCGTCCGGTCGGACGTGGAGCTCATGTTGGGCGATGTTTGGAGATACTCCAGGCAGCTCATGTGTTGACCAAGCGAAGACGTCGCGATTTTCCTGGAGCCATTTGATCACATCTTCTTTTTGGCTTGCTCCCAGATCAGATGCTATGAATGTAGTGACTTCCGGTCGGGAGGGATGAATCTGCACCTCCTCCTTTTCTTCATAAACCAAGGAGGGAGGCTTTTCGGTTATGGCATTCACCTCAAGGCGTGGCGTCTTCCTCGCGAAACTAGATTCCGCTCGGACCATCTCAATGTAGCACTTCCGAGCCGCTAACTGGTCTCCTCGTACTTCTCCAACTTTGTCTTCGACGAGAAACTTGATTTTCTGATAAAAGGTGGAGACGGCCGCTCGGAATTCACTGAGAGCTGGTCGGCCCAATATAATATTATAAGTTGAGGGGGAATCAACCACTACGAAATTGGTAGTTCTGGTCCTTCTGAGCGGCTCTTCTCCTAATGAAATAGCGAGCCGGATTTGTCCGACCGGAAGAACCTCGTTGCCCGTGAACCCATAGAGTGGGGTCGACATAGGCAGCAGCTCGGCTCGATCAATTTGTAGTTGGTCGAAGGCCTTCTTGAAAATGATATTGACCGAACTGCCTGTATCAATAAAAATGCGGTGAATAGTATAATTAGCTATTACCGCTTTGATGATGATTTCGGGTCCACTCGCCCGCTCCTGGCTGCAACCGACAGAGTGTATCTCGAGCTGTCTGACGCTTGCCTTCCGTGCCCGATTGGAGTCACCGCCGGTCGGCCCATCAGCTATGATGTTGATTTCTCCTCGGGACGCGTTGTTTCTATTTTCTTCCTCCCGGGCGGATGGTCTTGGCTGTTTGGACCTCCGGGTATTATCTCCACGCCTCTGGGGTTGATGTCGATCTGGCGATCTCCTAGGTGTTTGACGACCGGCTACTTGATGCCTTTGGTGCCGGTCGGAAGATGGGGACCGACGACGGTCATTCCGAGGAACGGGATGCGTAATGAAGGGAAGACTTCTGCAATCTCGAGTGTTGTGGGTGTCTGTTCGATGGAACGAACAGAACATGGGCGTCCACTTCTTCTTCGGCTTGGGCTGCTCGGCAGCTACCTCTTGAACGGCTTGATTTCTCACATGCGAGTGAGGGCGGGCGGCTTCAACTCGTGGTCCCCTTGGCGGCTGATTGCCAGTTGATTGCTTCCGCTCAGAGGGTGTCTGTCGCTCGGCCGGAATTTCTTTTCTCCTTGCAGCTTGGGCTTCTTCCACATTGATATATTCGTTGGCTCGGTGCAACATGTGATCATAATCCCGAGGCGGCTTCCGGATCAGCGAGCGGAATATCCATAGCCACTCGATTAAACCTCTGAATATAAGCACGGAGCGACTCTCGGGCCTCTTGTTTGATAGCAAACAAGCTGACGCTAGTCTTTTGGTAACGCCGACTGCTTGCAAAATGATGGAGGAACGCCGTGCGGAACTCCTTGAAGCTAGTAATCGATCCGTCCGGCAGCCTCCGAAACCACCGTTGAGCGGATCCCGAGAGGGTGGTAAGGAAAACCCGACACTTCACTCCATCTGTATATTGATGAAGGGTTGTCAAACTTTCCCAAATGATCGTCTGGGTCGGTGGTTCCATCGTATTCACCGATTACCGGGGGCACATAGTGCTTTGGCAGAGGATCTTGCAAGATAGCCTTTGAGAATTGACGATTGGACCGCTCGGGAGAAGCGTCCGATCGGGGAGCCTTTCCTTTTTTGCTATCTCGTAATGGCACTTCGTCCAATGAAGATCCTCGCTCGCGGTTAACTGTTGCGGCTTCCGAAGGCGTGCGGAATAGGGCCCGGTGAAATGGAACCGTGGCCTGAGGTGCTTCCGCTCGGCCACCTGAAACTGAGGTCGCTTGCTGCTCAATCCGCTCGACTTGCGACTTCTGCCTTTGCTCCACCAGCTTAGCTACTCTTGTCTCAATTAGTGCGTCGAGCTCCTCTGTGGAAAGCATCACCGAGTGCGGTCGTCCAGCTTCGTCCGTTGATTCCGATGTGGAAAGCATCACCGAGTGCGGTCGTCCAGCTTTGTCCATTAATTCCGATCGGATGCAGGAGCGTTCCCACAGACGGCGCCAATTTGATCCTGTCCGAATCGCTGAACCAACGGACGCTGGGCACGTGGTGCTCTCCTAGTTGATGACGTGGCTCCCCCGCTGACCGTGTGGAGCTCCGGCGAACCTGCAAAGAAGTCGGGCCGGGAAGGGGTTTCCGGCGACAACCCTCCGAATATGAGAGTCACTCTACCTCCGGCGAAGTCTGTAAACTCTTATATAGAGCTGGAGGAAGCTCATGCACACCAATCGAGGTGTACACGTGTACTGTGGCCATACCCGGGTATGGCTTGTCAGGTGACTTTGCTTGACGCCATACTGCTACAGTTCGACCACCTTTCTGATGGGACATGAGGACATTCTGTCCTAGGCCTTCGTACATAACATGTCCTTCGACCATACTTCCTGTCAGAGGATGTTCCCTTGCTTCACGTTTATGGTGAACGTCCTGCCGATCGGCAATCCCATTCTTCCCAGCCAGACTTAAATGCTAGTCTGCTCGGGAGAATCTTGGTCATGCGCTCGGCTACGCCTATTCAGTCTGATTGATTTATGCATTGGCCGAGCGGACCTTCATGTCGGCTCGTTCCGCCCCTACTGCCCGGTCAGTCGCCCTTCCCCAATCGGCCTCTGGCCTTGGTCTTCACATGGTGTTGACTTCTCTACGAAAAAAAAAAGGGGGGGGGGGGGGCCACCTTATCATCGGATCAATATATATATATATAATCTTGATACCCTACTTGCATGCTCACCTTGTGAGCCCCCATGTGTATTTTTTTTGGTTTTTTTTTAATTTTAATACTATAACCCAAACTGTAAACACTAAATCATAAATTCTAAACCCTAAACTCTAAAAAAATAAAGAAAAAAATATATACTTGTGAGCACCATAAGGTAAATAGGGTAGCATTCTTGTGTATATATATTTATATTTATATATATAAAGTTGGAGGGAAGAAGGGGAGCCTTAATGCAATGGTATAGGTGTTGTCGTGTGACCTTGTGATCACAAGTTCGAGTCAAAAAACAATCTATTAAGCATACAATAGCCCCAATGTCATCTGTCCCTTCCCGGATCCACATTGGCAAAAGCTTGATGCATCGGACTATCTTTTGTATATATAAAGTTGGAGGGAAGTACTTTAGGGATAAACCATAATAACTTCACCAATTTAACATTAATGTAGTATTTTGTTGATTCACACCACATGACACGTAGGTAGAAGCATCGTTTATATTTTAGTAAAATGAGGTAAGTTGTGTAAGGTTGTCATAGTAGTAAAAGTTGTAGTAATGTAAATAATCATCAACGACATTTAATAGGATACAACTCAAACATGAACCTCACCCTCAAACATAGAAAGTTGTTTGGATGAATCAAACATCATTATACATGTCTAGTGATTCATCTAAATACGAAACTATATAATACAATAGTTTGCTCCTCTTATATAGAATAAAACAAAGGATGTGCTTAATAATCATCCAATATTGAAACAGACCACCTCTTGAAGTGACTCCTTGGTAGTCTATTGGAAGCCTCATCCATCCTTTAACAATTTTCTAGGAGGCAATCCATCAGATTTCCTTTACAAGTACAACTTAACCTCAGAACCCTATTCTATCTTGAAGACCATATTTTTCCCTTGTCCTTGTTAAATACATTTCAAGTTAAAGATCAATCATAATCTAAAAAGACTTGGTAATTAACCTCACTGAAACAAGGAAGCAAAGGAAGCCCAAAATGCACAGAACCATCAAATGCATACATATTAACAGTTCAGGTACAAAGCAAAAATCTTGAATGTTAAGACTACAAAATAGAAGTACCTCAGAAATGAATCCATCAAGTGACAAACCGCCTAAAACATTCTTCTCGGCAGCATCCTTGTAAGGAGATTTGGACCACGGGCTATAAAGAACACAATAGACTTAGGGCAAAACAAACCAAAAGAAGCACAAGAGAAAAGATATTGTATTTCACACCATTGAAATTATAGTTTAGCAACAAAGAGCCTACGCACTTTAACAAACTGCATTCATGTAATAAATGCAGGGACAAAATTATCAAAGAAGGGCAACTATGGATTATAAGTTTTGTCGCCATGTCATAGCTTTTGATCAGAAAAATAATGAACGAAAAGGCTAGTGACATGCATTTCAGAACATGATTGCCTACATCTCCGATTTGTTCTACTTGCTTCAAACCGTTACATTGTTGGAAAATGATTGGCTAAAATTTCAACACGTGCTACTGGCTTCAAACCATTACATTGTTGGAAAATGATGGGTTAAGATTTCACTACGTGCAGTAATCAATGTCTGAGAGTCCAGGCTACAATTGCGGCAAAACTTTTAAAAACTAAACTGAGGAACATAATGGAATATATATTTTTATAGGTGAATCAACCACACTAAAAAAAACACCAAGCAAGGAAATCCAAAATTAGAAAAAATACTAGTATGAGGGAAAAAGGAAGAGATAAGGTGAAAGAAGTGGAAATAATAGAATACATACATATATAAAGAGAGCTAATATTTTTAAAAAAGTGGGAGAGGACTTTCACTCCAGGAATAAAATCTCAAGTCGTGCCATCCGAAACGGACAATTTTTACTAATCCGAAACGGGACCAGCACCGATACAGAACACGCAACAATTTCATGTGCACGCGGGCAACAAAAGGAAGAAGGAAGAAGAAATCCATTTTGGGATGAAGATTACTTGGAAGCATAGGTGAAAGATTAGCTCGGCGAGCTCGGTGAAGGCAAGACAAGAAAAAATCGTGAGGGGGAAGAGGCGGAAGAACCACGAGGCGTGAGGGGAAGAAGGCATAATCGGGGAATACGAAAGGAAAAGATCATAATAAGTAGGATTTTATTAAAAGTTTTAATTAAAACTGTGAAATTATATATATAATTTATCATTCTTAATTAATTATTATATAGATTATAATAATATAAATTAATAATTAATTAAATAAACGATTGATTAATTAATATAATTATAATATATAATTTAAATTTTTATTATTTTATTTAAAATATAAAAAAATAGTTAATTTATATAATATATAGTTATATAATTTTAAAAAAATTAAAATCAAACTTTAAATTATTTTTATAAATTAAAAATAGATTTAAATTTTATAAAAATATTTAAAATAATTTTAAAATTTTATAAAAAAATCTAAAAAATTAAAAATATATAAATTTTTTAAATAAATTTGATTTTAAAATGCAATATAAACTCTATATATATATATATATATATAAGCTATAATAATTAATATATATTATTTAGAATATTTATAAACTATAATTATATAAACATATATTATATAAATTAACAATTAAAAAAATATAATTTATATAATTATTATATATAAATTAGGATTAATTTATATAATTATTATGGATAATAAATTTTTTATTTTAGAATCAATTTCAGATTTGGAACCATATATTAAGATATTTACCTCTCTACTTTTAGATTTTTTGCTTCCTAAGCATATGAAATACATATTTTTGTTGCTATAAGTATCTATTATTTATGCCTAGAAAATACTTTAGATTACCTATCCTTTATGTTAGAAGTTTTGAAAAAGATATTCTATCAAATTACATAAAATTAATATATAATTTATTTTTAAATTATATTTAATAACATATTTATCTAATGATTATTTTATGATATATATGGGCACGACATCATATGGTACTAAAATTGTATCGTTTTAGTCTGGGACTGAAACTTCAACACATGTCGAGATTTTAAAACTTTCTTTCACTTGCTCGTTTATGAATTTATTTGGCAAGTTTCCCAAACCACACACGGAGTTTGGGTATTCTTAAATAGCACACAACAATTCAGGATACTAAAAGCATGCTCCTTAAAACCAAAATGTCCTAAATACACCATGTCTGGCACACAAACACCTCCCTTTTAAATCAATCCAAACTAGAATAGTTAAAAAATATCCTATCTCCACCGGTGTTAAACTAAAAGTATGCATAACATAATATCATGGATTGAAATGTCGTTCTGTGTCGGGCGACAACAACAATTCAGGATACTAAAAGCATGCTCCTTAAAACCAAAATGTCCTAAATACACCATGTCTGGCACACAAATACCTCCCTTTTAAATCAATCCAAACTAGAATAGTTAATAAATATCCTATCTCCACCGGTGTTAAACTAAAAGTATGCATAACATAATATCATGGATTGAAATGTCGTTCTGTGTCGGGCGACACGGACGGTTTTTACAGTTCCGTCGCCCGACCGAAACTAGCATCTTAAGATTCCCCGTCTTAATGCATTGCAGGATGCCTCCGACAGAGCCGGAAGCGACGCCAGAAGTGTCGCCGAAGGCGCCGGAAGCATCGTCGGGGGCGCAGGAAGCGTCGCTGGAGGCGCCGAAAGAGTCTTGCGATGCCGGAAGGTCAATCTTGACCTGCTGGAACTTCTTCACTAAGTATCTGATCAATCCTTTGACCCACTTGAACTTTTCTCCTCGTGCCAAGTGTTTGGTCAATCCTTTGACCCACTTGAATTTTTCTCCTCGTGTCAAATGTCCGATCAATCCTTTGACTCACTTGGACTTTTCTCCTGATGCCAAGTGTTCGATCAATGCTTTGACCCACTTAGATTTCCAAACACCAGGTATCCAATCAACATTGACCCACCTAGATTTTTTTCATTTCTGACTTCATTCACCAGGACTTTTCACCACCTGACTTAATTCACCAGGATTTCCCTTTACCTAGCTTCACTCACTATGGCTTTTCACATGGCTTCACTCACTAGAATTTCTCATCACTTAGCTTCACTCACTAGGACTTTCATCTACCTAGCTTCACTCACTAGGACTTTTCACTTGACATTACTCGCCGGAACTTTTCATCACCTAGCTTCACTCACTAGGACTTTTCACTTGACATTACTCGCCGGAACTTTTCATCACCTAGCTTCACTCACTAGGACTTTTCACTTGACATTACTCGCCGGAACTTTTCATCACCTAGCTTCACTCATCAGGATTTCCATCTGCCTAACTTTATATACTAGGGATTTTCACCTGGTTTCACTCACCATGACTATTCATCACCAAGTGTCCGATCAACACTGACCCACTTGAATTTTTATCTTCTGTCAACCTTCCCGTTGAATTTACCCATGCCTAACTTTCAGTTAGAACTTCCCAGTCAAGTATCCGATCAACCTTGACCTACTTAACTCTTCTTCACATCAAACTGGTCAAACCTTGACTAGAAGAAAATTACACCAACAATCTCCCCCTTTTTGATATTTGACAATACGTTTAAATTAGACTAATCTCATAGCCTCAACTTCTTCTTCATGTCAAAGCATGAATGAGAGTTGCCTACATTCTCCCCCTTAACATAAGGGTTTCACAATCTCCCCATGTGAATATGGAGAATATCCTAACTTAAACCCTACATTCTCCCCTTTTTGCACACATCAAAAACTCTTCTCCTTAGGAGTCATCTCATGTTGTTCACAACCTCACTTATTGTTCACAACACCACAATAATGGTCTCATACTCATCCTAGAAAATTCATAACAATGAAAGTTTCCAACCTTCAATTATTTCGTTGTTTAAAAAAAATCATTCATGTCTTTAAGGAATAACTCCCCCTCAAAACATGCTCTAAACTTCTATCATTGCACCAACAATGACTTGAAGTTTCTAAACCTTTAACAAACCCAAAATATAAAATTTTGAGGTTCAAAAATAAACTTTAAAACTAAATATCATCCTAAACTCCAACTTAGGTGATGTTTAGTTTAAGAGTTTGGGAATAAAGCAATGGATTCATTCCCAAATCTTATATTTGGCTGATGGGAATAAAATTAAAATCTTCGAATGAAACCCAAAAATTTGGATATTGATAAAACCTACCTCCTCCCTTGGGTTTTGATGGGAATGGGAATGAGAGTTAAGTTTTGGACGAAAATACCTTTAATATATTTGTTCAATCTTTCTTTCATATCACTTTCTCTTCGTGCTCTCTCTTATCGTTCTTTCTCTCTTCCAATTCTATCACCACACTTTCTCTCTCATCATAATTTCTCTTTCCTCAATTTCTCCTATCATGCACTCTCTCTCCTCATTGTCCCCTCGGGACGGTCTAGTGGCTAGCGCATGAGGTGTTGCCACCATGAGGTCTGGGATTCAAATCTCAGCAAAGTCGAGGTAAATATCTCTCTGATGTGTTAGCCATTATTCCAAAGGCTAGTAGCCACCTGTGATTTACCTCCTCCGTGTTGGCCCTGGGATGGGTTGGCGGGGGCGCTGGGGGCGAGCGTATTCGCCTTTTGTCACCATGCACTCTCTCTCCTCATTTTCTCTTATCATACTTTCTCTCTCTTTATTTTCTCCTATTACACTTTCTCTCTCTTCATCCTCTCTCACCATGTTTTCTCTCACATCACACTCTCTTTTCTCATTTTTTTCTCATTACACTTTCTCGCTCATCACGTTCTCTCTTATCATATTTTCTCTCCTCATTCTCTCTCATTACACATTCACTCTCTTCTTATTTTCTCTCATGACTCTTTCTCTCTCTTCATTCTCTCTCATAACACTTTCTCTCTCCTCATCCCCTCTCGCCATGCTTTCTCTTCCATCACACTCTCTTCATTTTTTTCTCATCATACTTTTTCTCTCATCATACTTTCTCTTTCTTCAATCTCTCTCATCACACACACTCTCTCCTCATTTTCTCTCATCACATTTTCTCTCTTCATTCTCTCTCATCACATTTTCACTCATCCTCTCTCATTATGCTCTTTCATCACACTCTCTTTCCTCATTTTCTCTCATCACACTTTCCCTCTCTTCATTCTTTCCCATCACATTTTCTCTTTCATCATCATTGTCTCTCATTATATTTTCTCTCACATACAACTTTCTCTCACATCTAATTTTTTCTCTTATTTTCCTCTAAGCGTAAAAAAGGAAATTTGGTTTATTCCGATAGAAAATATTCAATTAACCAAACATTATTTTTAAAAGTGATATCTATGCTCATACCCATTCTCGTTCCATAATCCTATAATTCTCATTCTCATTTTGATTCCAAGGAAAGAACCAAACGTCACTTTAGTCTTCTTTAATCATTCCTTTCTTGTTTCAACAAAAAAAAAAAACTACCCTTAAATGCTTACCTAAGCACTTCCTATGGTTAGGAATAGTTATCACGACCAAACATGGCTTAATGAACTGAAATCAAACTATTTAAACCAAAATCAGCATTCTTAATCGATTGGTATCAGCTACCAATCGATTACAGCCTCTCTTAATCGATTAAAGTTGGAATTTAATCGATTATCGAGTGTTAATTGATTGCTCTAATCGATTAAGACCTTTAATCGATCATATTGATCAATTCTGTGAGACATTGTGCTCACATAAATTTACCTTAATCGATTGACCTAATCAATTAAGGTGTGGTAATCGATTGTCTCAATCGATTATCATAACTGAATTTCTGATTTCAATTTTGACAAAATTCAGAAATACATAAATAATTTTATAAAATTCCAAAAATCATGAAAATTCGTGTAGATATTAATTATGTCATATACTATCATGGAAAAATAATTTTTTAAGAAAATACATCTCATTTTCAAAAATTGACACAAAGTTAGAAACTCTTGAAAATTTAATATTTCTTCCAAGTTTGTATCTAACTTCCAATAGTGATTACTATCAACAAATAGTTTTCACCAAGATTTTCCAAAATATTTTTGAAATCATTTTCAAAATCAAATTTCCAACCATGATTTTTGAGCTAAATGCACATAACTTGTACATTTACTTTCCCCATGATTGGATAACATATAATCTGTGTTTTGATGAAATCAAAACTCAAAAAGATACACTAAATCAATATCTTGAGTTGTGTTAATCCTCGTAACATCTCACTTGTATTTAATATGCACCAAAATGCATACAAGCCAACCTATAGTCCTTGTAAGATGTAAATTTTGATTTTGCCCTAAACTAAGGAATCGTGAATTTCTATATAGGCATTTTAAAAATTGATAATCCACCTAGGATATCACTTGTTGATTAATGTCATTGTCCTTTACAAGAAATTAAAAGAATGCATGATGATTTATGACATACATCAAGGATGAGTTAATTTTCAAAAGAAAATAAACTATAGTTATATGATTCATGTATAACATAACATGGTATTTTTATTTTTAATAACAAGTATGAATGCAAATTTATGATGTCATGACATATGATTGGCAAACAATCATAGCAATTTAGCATAAAGGAAACACCTAGATTATCTATCTAAGTGTTTCTATCCTTAAACAATTTCCTAAGTTGTCCTTTCTTCTAAGAAAATGTCAAAATCCCAACTTGACAATTTTTTTTTTTGGACTCTTTCCTAATTGTGTCAATTTTAATAAATCTAAATTTTCAAATTTTGGTACATTTTACTCTTTCAAAAGAGTAAACATTTAAACCTACATTTTCGAAGGTTAACAAAACTTTGAAAATGTCTCCATGTGTTAACTTCACCAAGATTGGGTTAACTACCCTTCAAATTAGAATTGACACTCTAAATCCATCTAGGGTGCGGAAAACACACTCTTCAAAACTCAAAACTTATTGGTACTCTTGGGTGTGCTAGGTACTTACTGGAGATAACTTTCCTAATTACCTTCCTAATGACCTTTCTAGGCTTCTTAGAAACCTTGGTCATACTAAATTCCTCTAGGTCAACTCTAAGGATAACTTCCCTTTGACCTTCTTAGTGACCTTTTTAGGCTTCTTAGAAGCCTTAATCACATTGGTCTTTTCAAGGTTAATTTTAAGGATAGCCTCCCTTGAAACCCTAGCTTGACCCCTTCCATAACTATATGGAACCCTATGATATGAAGTCACATTCTTCTTGGTTTTAGATCTATATCTCAAACCTCTCTATCATTGGACAGTTCTTGTCTATCTATTTTAAAATATTTTCCATTCTTTTAAGGGTCTTTTCTAATTTATCAAATCTTGACCTCAAGACTTAATTTTCCTTCTCTTGTAAAAAGCAAGGTAAGGCTGTGTACAATGAATTCTTCCCCGGGACCCCGCATAGTGGGAGCCTCGTGCACCGGGTTGCCCTTTAAATCCTTAGAATTGGGTGTTTCATTAACCCTTTGGACATTTTTATTTCTAGACATATATCTAGAATTCTTAGAATGTTTGCCTAGATCATTTTCTACTTTCCTATCCTTAGGTAAGGTGGTTCTAGCATAATATGCTACATGTTTTTCTTTAATCCTATCATGCTTCCTATTTTCATGATAAATAGTATTAAAATAATATAAATTATTACTATCATGTTTTTTATCATTACTTAAAGGAATTGTATCAGTAAAAGATACCTTGGGTTTGTTCTTAAGAGCTCCCCATGACTTGTGCTTCTTTCCTGGTTCTTGGTTCTTGGTTCTTGGTTCTTGGTTCTTGGTTCTTGGTTCTTGGTTGGATTCCTCCTCCTTTTGATATTGGTTTTGATAATGTCCCTTTTGCTTGCAAGAAAAGCATATAATATTTTTCTTACCTTTTCGTACCACGGGGCCAACTTCTTTTATCTTCTCTTGCCCTTGAATGTCATTTAACCCTTCTTCTTGATCGACTTTGAACATTTATTCTTGTAATTCCTTTTTCCTTACACTCAAAACAAATAATGTAATCTTTATTATTACAAATTGAAATTGTTATACCTTCAACTTGTAGAGATGGCACATGATCCTCCATTTGATTCGGATATAAAGACTTCTTCTTGATTTGGCATTGATGATCCATGCTCCCCTCAATCCTTGAGATAGATGTTTCTTCCTCTTCACCCTCTGATGTTGAGCATCTCTCAACCTCCGAATCCTCATGCACATGAAACAAAGAGTATGCTCCTTCTTTGCCTTTATCGTTGCACTCCATTGAGGATGAATCTTCATGGAGCTTCACCAAATTATTCCAAAGCTCCTTTGCATCGTGATAGTCTCCAATTTGGCTCAAAATGTTGCTCAGCAATAGATTGACCAACAATTTGGTCACTTTATCATTGGCCTCGCATCTTCAAATTTTCTCCTCACTCCAATTACTTCTCTTGATGAGCTTGCCTTTTGAATCCTTTAGAACTTCAAAGTCTTTCATTAGAGCAAACCATTACTCTATCTCTATCATCAAAAAATTTTCGATCCTTGATTTCCAAAGATCGAAGCTTATCATTGTGAATGGTGAAGGCACCCTTGTGTCAAATCCGAATCCATCTCGGAAATCTATTTTGAAGTTTGAGCTCCTCTTGATGAAGTATTTGACTTGTTGAAATTTTGGTTTCAACATCTTCTTTCTCTAGCTCGTTGCCCTTCCAGTGATGAGTCCAATGAAGAGTCGCCTCGCTCAGATACCACTTAGTAGGATACTACGGAACTAGAGGGGGGTGAATAGCTCGCTTGCTTCGAAGATGATGATTTACAGTGAAATACTCGAAGCTAAGCTCCTCCAATGTTAACAAATAAGATTTACTTGGTATCCACATCAAATGAGGTGATAAATCTAAGGATCCACGCACACCTCTACACTATGAAAACACTCCTTGGAAATAATCCTGAGGTGGAGAATCCTCGTACAAGCTCAAGAACAAAAATACAACTCAAAATAAGGAAACAAATACAAATACAAATTGAAAAACGCCTTAGCACTTTGAAACTTGATTTGCTTAAGCTCTTCTTACTTTAGAATGTCTCTTGAAGGTGGGAAATGCAACAACACTGGTCTCCCCAAATCTCAAGAACTGGAGTCGAACGCTCTGGGTGCAACGGTCACGAAAAACCCTTTTCTAGGGTTATCGTCGGAGCCTTAATCGCTTAAGCTTTTCCCTTAAGCAATTCCACCTCTGCAATCCGCTCAAAACGACTAGATTTTCACGCTTAATCGATTACCCTAATCGATTAAGCCTTCCTAATCAATTAACCTAGTCGATTAGAAAGTTTTTTATTTGCGCAATAATTAGCAGTAAGCGATTAAACATCCCTGCTTAATCACTTACCGTAGCATCTGTTTCCACAATGAAACGGCTTAAGCGATTAGGGTAATCACTTAAGCTATGGTAATCAATTAGCTTAATCGATTACCAATCCCTAACTTCTAATCCTAAGTCTAAGGCTCCTTTACCTAACATTCGGTCAACCGTGACCTTTAGGACTCCTTGCCAAACATCCACTCAACCTTAACCTGCTAAGACTTCTTCACCAAGTATTAGGTTAATTCTTTGATCGACTTGGACTTTTCTCCGTGTTTCAAGTGTCTGGTCAATCATTTGACTTACTTAGATTTTTCTCCTCGTGCCAAGTGTTTGATCAATCCTTTGACCCATTTGGACTTCCAAACATCAGGTGCCAGGTCAACCTTAACCCACCTAGATTTCCTCATGTCTGATTTCACTCACCAAGGCTTTTCACCACATAACTTCACTCACCAAGATTTCCCTCTGCCTAGCTTCACTCACTATGGCTTTTCACCTGGCTTCACTCACCAAGATTTCTCATCACCTAATTTCACTCACTAGGATTTTCGTCTGTCTAGTTTTACTCACTAGAGATTTTCACCTGACTTCACTTACTAGGACTTTTCATCACGTAGCTTCACTCACTAGGATTTCCATCTACTTAGCTTAACTCACTAGGATTTTTTACCTAGATTTACTCACCAGGACTTTTTATCACCAAGTGTCCGCTCAACACTGACCCACTTGAATTTATATCGTCTGTCAACCATCCCATTGGGCATGTCTTTACCTAACCTCTAGTTAGGACTCCCCAGTCAAGTATCTGGTCAACCTTAACCTATTTTACTCTTCTTCACATCTAACTAGTCAAAACTAAAGGAGAATTATACCAACAATCTCCCTAAACGGACAATTACACCTGCAATTTCCATATATTGCCAAACATCAAAACTCGAACATCACAACTCAGGGTTGAGTCAACTCAAGCTTAAGTTAACTCAAGCTTAGTCAACCTCGTCAATCTTGACAGAAATTGCACCAACACCCCCCCCC